>NC_073624.1:269208032-270458032 GCF_029407905.1 Bubalus kerabau | reverse complement strand
TAGTTTATGCAGACATAACTCTAGAAGAATCAGTGGATATTATTTTAGTCACAGTCTTTGCTCAGACTTTGTGCAAGTCCCTTAATGGGCAGTTGTTTCTTCTGCTATTGTCTGGATCATCCCAAATACTCAGACAAGGGATGTCAAAACCATTCACTGTTCTTTTCTGCTGTGTCTTTGTTGCTATGCTGCTGTGCCTGCTCTGTGTTAATGTGACATTACTGTCAGAAAGTTTTCATCTTGGTCATCACTAGCAGCTGTACTGCATTTTTCCACGGCAGCTCACAAAATGCCCTGGAGTGTCTTGTTAGTCAGTTGTGATCACAAGGCTAAAGTGACTTTGGCTTTTCTTATGGTGCAATTTACCAAGATACATGGATAGTTTTGCAGAACCAAGTCTGTGTGGCTAAAATTGCCTGAAACGTGACATTCATTTGTCCCTTAACATAAATAAATAGTAAATGGATAAAGACTAAATTGGTTTACTTCTAAGGTTTTTCTTCTATTAACGACCAATATCTTTGCTTCCTGACTCCTGTTTTCTTGAAGACATTTTGCTAAATTATGCCATTCTTGGAAACAAAAGTCAGCCTATTCCCCCAAAAATGTTTACCTCTTTTTATTTATTAGTAAAATAAGGGAAATAAAGATTTAACTTGGAAATTCACATTTATTTATAATTAGTTACCTCTACTTTTCTGAGACAGATCACTGCAAGGCAACCACAAATAAATTACTTGGAAATGATCACTCTTTTTGGAGTATGTTGAAATGGGGCACAGCATGAAGACTGGGCAGACATAAACACAAAGCCATGAAATGACTGTGTCATCTCTGCTGAGAAGTCATTTATCCTTTAAAGTGGGGAGAAATAGCAGGTGTAGTAGACAAGCACTGTACATATCTTTCTCAGTAAAATTACTTATTAGACTTTGGAATGCTGATCAGCCATCATTTTAATTTTATTGTAAAAAATGTAAACAGTACTATATGTGAGTACATATCATAATCTGAATCGTTCTTTAATCTGGGTTCAAGAGAAGCAGTAAGAAAGAGAATCTTAAGTACTTGGCATAAGTTAGGCAGGTGAAGTGAGAAAAACGTGACTGAGATAATAGTTGTCTTAAATATTAAGTAATGTAGCAAAATTCTTTTCAATACGTACCCATGTTATTAGTGTTAAAAAAGAAAGAATAGAAGGGCATGATGTGACTTTTCAGTCTATCTACTGTTATTGCTCATGGCTCATGGAAGCTCCCTAAAAGGAAAAATGCAATTTCCCTTAAATTGCTAGAGAAGGCAATGGCACCCCACTCCAGCACTCTTGCCTGGAAAATCCCATGGATGGAGGAGCCTGGTGAGCTGCAGTCCATGGGGTCGCTAAGAGTCCGGCTCGACTGAGCGACCTCACTTTCACTTTTTCACTTTCACGCATTGGAGAAGGAAATGGCAACTGACTCCAGTGTTCTTGCCTGGAGAATCCCAGGGGCAGGAGAGCCTGGTGGGCTGACGTCTATGGGGTCACACAGAGTCGGACACGACTGAAGTGACTTAGCAGCAGCAGCAGCTTAGGCTTTTATTTTTTTTTAAAGTAATTCAGTCATCTTTGATATTTTCTTTAGTGTTGGTCATATAAAAATCATTAATTTTATTTTTTACTTTTTCAACATAAAAGTATACATTAAAGTAGGAGAATAGAACATATTTTAAGTAACTTTGCTATACTGATTCATAAAATTTATATATATATATATATAATATTATGCTGGGTCTTATTTGTATTTTGGCCCTGAACTCTGACCTTCAGTCAGTCAATTCAGTCGCTCAGTCGTGTCCAACTCTTTGGGACCCCATGGACCTTTGTACCTTAGGGAAATCAAATTTAGAGGTTATTAAACTTCTTAGGCTTTTAGAATGTACTGAGCTTTATGGAATTTTACTAGGAACTTCTGAACTCCTATAGGTAGTCCCATGCAATGAGTCTTTGTCAGAATAGGCCTTCTTTGCATACATCTCAGGAGCACATTGCCCACTATGGTAGCCGTGTGAGACCATTAAGCATTTGAAATTTAGCTAGTTTAAAATGAAATATGTTGTGAATGTAAAAGAAACACACTGGATTTTGAAGGCTTAATTTGAAAAAAAATAAAGTGAAATACCTTGTTAAGTTTTATATGTTTATATATTTAAAAGATAATATTTTGGATATATTAGGTAAATATATATTATTAAACATAATTTCAACAGTTTCTTTTCACAATTTATATATGGCTACTAAAGAATTTTAAATTATGTATGTGGTCTTCATTTGTGGCTCATATATTTCTATTGCAGTGCTGATCTACATTCTTTGTTTCTGAAAAGGATTTAACTTGTTACTCAGTTGCTTAATAATACTTAAATTCTTAGTTGGTTAACAACGTATTTTTATCTTCAGTATTTCTCATGACAATTGAGACAGAAGGACATATAATATGCATCTTTAATGTAGTTTGAGATTCAGTTTAGTTCAGTTCAGTCGCTCAGTGGTGCCCAACTCTTTGGGACCACATGAAATGCAGCACTCAGGACTCCCTATCTGACAACAATTCCTAGAGTTTACCCAAACTCATGTCCATAGTGTCGGTGATGCCATCCAGCCATCTAATCCTCTGTTGTCCCCTTCTCCTCTTGCCCCCAATCCCTCCCAGCATAAGGGTCTTTTCCAATGAGTCAGATCTTCGCATGAGGTGGTCAAAGAATTGGAGTTTCAGCTTCAGCATCACTCCTTCCAAAGATCACCCAGGACTGATCTCCTTTAGGATGGACTGGTTGGATCTCCTTGCAGTCCAAGGGACTCTCAAGAGTCTTCTCCAACACCACAGTTCAAAAGCATCAATTCTTCGGCGCTCAGCCTTCTTCACAGTCCAACTCTCACATCCATACATGACCACAGGAAAAACCATAGCCTTGACTAGATGGACCTTTGTTAGCAAAGTAATGTCTCTGCTTTTGAATATGCTATCTAGGTTGGTCATAACTTTCCTTCCAAGGAGTAAGCGTCTTTTAATTTCATGACTGCAGTCACCATCTGCAGTGATTTTGGAGCCCAAAAAAATAAAGTCTGACACTGTTTCAACTGTTTCTCCATCTATTTCCCATGAAGTGATGGGACCGGCAGCCATGATCTTCATTTTCTGAATGTTGAGCTTTAAGCCAGGCTTTTCACTCTCCTCTTTCACTTTCATCAAGAGGCTCTTTAGTTCCTCTTCACTTTCTGCCATAAGGGTGGTGTCATCTGCATATCTAAGGTGATTGATATTTTTCCCAGCAATCTTGATTCCAGCTTGTGCTTCTTCCAGCCCAGTGTTTCTCATGATGTACTCTGCATATAAGTTAAATAAGCAGGGTGACAATATACAGCCTTGACATACTCCTTTCCCTTTTTTGAGCCCATCCATTGTTCCATGACCAGTTCTAACTGTTGCTTCCTGACCTGCATATAGGTTTCTCAAGGGGCAGGTCAGGTGGTCTGGTATGCTCATGTCTTTCAGAATTTTCCACAGTTGATTGTGATCCACACAGTCAAAGGCTTTGGCATAGTCAATAAAGCAGAAATAGATGTTTTTCTGGAAATCTCATGCTTTTTTGATGATCCAGAGGATGTTGGCAATTTGGTCTCTGGTTCCTCTGCCTTTTCTAAATCGAGCTTGAACATCTGGAATTTCACGGTTCACGTATTGCTGAAGCCTGGCTTGGAGAATTTTGAGCATTACTTTATTAGCATGTGAGATGAGTGCAATTGTGTGGCAGTTTGAGCATTCTTTGGCATTGCCTTTCTTTGGGATTGGAATGAAAACTGACCTTTTCCAGTCCTATGGCCACTGCTGAGTTTTCCAAATTTTCTGGCATATTGAGTACAGCACTTTCACAGCATCATCTATCAGGATTTGAAATAGCTCAACTGGAATTCCATCACCTCCAGTAGTTTGTTTGTAGTGATGCATTCTAAGGCCCACTTGACTTCACATTCCAGGATGTGTGGCTCTAGGTGAATGATTACACCATCGTGATTATCTGGGTCATGAAAATTTTTTTGTACAGTTCTTCTGTGTATTCTTGCCACCTCTTCTTAAAATCTTCTGCTTCTGTTAGATCCATACCATTTCTGTCCTTTGTTGAGCCCATCTTTGCATGAAATGTTCTCTTGGTATCTCTAATTTTCTTGAAAAAAATCTCTATTCCAGCTGCGAAGGACTGCACAGAAGTGCAGCCAAGTTGAGCTACCCTACGCCCTAGGTCAGGGGCGGTGACCAAGAGTGCCAGGTTGCAAAGGCGCAGGAGTGGCCTAGAGGAGCTTTTCCAAGTCCGAGGTCAGAGTTGGTGTCCGAGAGGTGCTATCGCACTTCTGAGGACTGGCGGCTGCGTGGGTGCAGGAGGACCGAGAGGAGCTACTCCACATTCAAGGTGGGGGGGGGGGTGACTCATCCAAGGTAAGGAGCAGCAGCTACGCTTTGCTGGAGCAGCTGTGAAGAGATACCCCACATCCAAGGTAAGAGAAACCCAAGTAAGTTGGTAGGTGTTGCGAGAGGGCGTCAGAGGGCAACACACTGAAACCATAATCACAGAAAACTGGCCAATCTGATCACACGGACCACAGCCTTGTCTAACTCAGTGAAACTAAGCTAAGCCATGTGGGGCCACCTAAGGCAGACAGGTCATGGTGGAGAGATCTGACAGAATTTGGTCCACTGGAGAAGGGAATGGCAAACCACTTCAGTATTCTTACCTTGAGAACCCCATGAACATGTGAAAGGCAAAATGATAGGATACTGAAAGAGGAACTCCCTAGGTCGGTGGGTGCCCAATATGCTAATGGAGATCAGTAGAGAAATAACTCCGGAAAGAATGAAGGGATGGAGCCAAAGCAAAAATAATACCCAGTTGTGGATGTGACTGGTGATAGAAGCAAGGTCCGATACTGTAAAGAGCAATATTGCATAGGAACCTGGAATGTTAGGTCCATGAATCAAGGCAAATTGGAAGTGGTCAAACAGGAGATGGCAAGAGTGAACATCGATATTCTAGGAATCAGCTAAGATGGACTGGAATGGGTGAATTTAACTCAGATGACCATTATATCTACTACTGCAGGCAGGAATCCCTCAGAAGAAATGGAGTAGCCATCATGGTCAACAAAAGAGTCAGAAATGCAGTACTTGGATGCAATCTCAAAAACGACAGAATGATCTCTGTTTGTTTCCAAGGCAAATCATTCAATATCACAGTAATCCAAGCTTATGCCCCAACCAGTAACGCTGAAGAAGCTGAAGTTGAACGGTTCTATGAAGACCTACAAGACCTTTTAGAACTAACACCCAAAAAAGATGTCCTTTTCATTATAGGGGACTGGAATATAAAAGTAGGAAGTCAAGAAACAGCTGGAGTAACAGGCAAATTTGGCCTTGGAGTATGGAATGAAGCAGGGCAAAGACTAATAGAGTTTTGCCAAGAGAACGCACTGGTCATAGCAAACACCCTCTTCCAACAACACAAGAGAAGACTCTACACATGGACATCACCAGATGGTCAACACCAAAATCAGACT
Organism: Bubalus kerabau; assembly: GCF_029407905.1. NCBI lineage: Eukaryota > Metazoa > Chordata > Mammalia > Artiodactyla > Bovidae > Bubalus > Bubalus kerabau. Next base: position 270,452,445 of record NC_073624.1, on the reverse strand, counting down.
GATTATGTTCATTGCAGCCAAAGATGGAGAAGCTCTATACAGTCAGCAAAAACAAACCGAGAGCTGACTGTGGCTTAGATCACGAACTCCTTATTGCCAAATTCAGACTTAAAATGAAGAAAGTAGGGAAAACCACTAGACCATTCAGGTATGATCTAAATCAAATCCCTTATGATTATACAGTGGAAGTGGGAAATAGATTTAAGGGCCTAGATCTGATAGATAGAGTGCCTGATGAACTATGGACTGAGGTGCTTGACATTGTACAGGAGCAGGGATGAAGACCATCCCCATGGAAAAGAAATGCAAAAAAGCAAAATGGCTGTCTGGGGAGGCCTTACAAATAGCTGTGAAAAGAAGAGAATGGAAAAGCAAAGGAGTAAAGGACAGATATAAGCATCTGAATGCAGGGTTCCTAAGAATAGCAAAGAGAGATAAGAAAGCCTTCCTCAGCTGTCAATGCAAAGTTTGGGATTAGGAGAGTGCATAATGCAATGTGTTTGTATAGTGCTTTTCAGTCACTGTTCAAATGGTCAAATAATTGAAATATAGAGACTAACAAGTTAATTTGGAGAAGGCAACGGCACCCCACTCCAGTACTCTTGCCTGGAAAATCCCATGGACAGAGGAGCCTGGTAGGCTGCAGTCTGTGGGGTCGCTAGGAGTTGGGCAGGACTGAGGGATTTCACTTTCATTTTTCACTTTCACACATTGGAGAAGGAAATGGCAACCCTCTCCAGTGTTCTTGCCCGGAGAATCCCAGGGATGGAGGAGCCTGGTGGGCTGCCGTCTATGGGGTCGCACAGAGTCGGACACGACTGAAGTGACTTAGCAGCAGCAGCAGCAAGTTAATTAATGTTTAAAAGAGAAAGAGATGGATAAATGATTCCCTGAGTACTCTTTGGAAATACCAATGACCTTGGCATTTGGTTACCACATCTGTGGCCTAGACAGAGGTAATTTTTTTTTCCATATTAGTAAAAGAAACTGTTATTCTCTCAAAAAGAATATTAAAAATAAATGAGTGGTATTTGTATTATTATGCACCAGTTTTTGTTAGTAGTTGAATTCAATAGTCAGTTTATAAAAGTTGAGTACTGTAATAATAGATCTGGTTTAAATGAAGAAAACAATGGAACAGTTGGTTTCCTAGGAAGAAATTTTCAGAGGTATCCTGGAAAGTGAAAAGTTGATGTTGAATCTTGCATCATTAGTGGCTTTGCTCAGGAATTTTATCGACACAATTATGATGCATTTTTCCATTAGAAAACTAATTTTCACTTAAGTGGTGAAATCAAGCTCCAGCTTGATTGTTATAGTGAGAAGGATTATGCTGTCAAATCAGATGGATCCATGTGAAGGCAATGTTTTTGTTTAGACAAATACTGAAAACTATTTGAGTGCAAAAGATCAGCATAACAATAAGCTTCCAACTTCACTGAATAAACTTTAAAGAGAACTTGTTTCTTCTTTCTTAAATGAGAGTTTAAACGGACTAGAAAATGCCATGGAACAAAATTTTATGTTTCATCAACTCATTGGAAAAGACCCTGATACTGGGAGGGATTGGGGGCAGGAGGAGAAGGGGACGACAGAGGATGAGATGGCTGGATGGCATCACCGACTCGATGGACGTGAGTTTGAGTGAACTCTGGGATTGGTGATGGACAGGGAGGCCTGGCGTGCTGTGATTCGTGGGGTCGAAAAGAGTTGGACATGACTGAGTGACTGAACTGAACTGAACTGATGAATTAAAAAATTAGATTTTGACTTTGTATTTATTGTCTGGGATACCATGTTGATGGTGTTCTTTACTAAGGTTAATGCTTCCAGTATTTCCAAGTCATACACTTTCGATCAGAGAAGGAACTTCCAATACTGCAGGACATTATCCCCACAGCCCTTAATTTGGTGCAATTCTTTTACTGTTAAAGTATGTCATAAAAACAGGAATGTGTGAAGTGATGATGCTTGTAGCTAGGCAGGTCTCTTTCCATAGTAAGAGGAGGAAGACTTTATCACAGGTGAGAAGAACAGAGCAGAAGAAACAAAGGAGCCTTGAAGATATTACTGAGTTCCTGAAAATTTAGGACTTCCCTTATCTCAGTTATGTCCTAAGTAAACAACTGATGTGCTATGCTTCAATCAAGGTGCTTGCTGACACCCATTAGGCATTTTCAGCATCCCAGAGGTGCTGGCATGTGGACAAAGTCCATTACCAGGTCTGTAGGATGGCCTTGACTTTGGCGACAGCAGCCTGATAAAGAAACTTCGGTCTCATAAAGCATTCCTATGTCCTGCCCATTGGCTTTCAGTGTGCTGACCCAAACACTCCCATGGAAAGGATGAATGAACAGGATTGGATGGATGGACAGTGTAGAGCCTTTGATGATTATTGTTGTTATTCAGTCAATACGTCATGTCCAACTCTTTGCAACCCCATGGACTGCAACATGCCAGGCTTCCTTGTCCTTCACTATCTCCAGGAGCTTGCTCAAACTCATGTCCATGGAGCCGCTGATGCCATCCAACCATCTCATCCTCTGTCACCCCTTTCTCCTTCTGCCTTCAATCTTTCCCAGCATCAGGGTCTTTTCCAATGAGTCGGCCTTTGATGATGGCTCTTTGCAATTTACCTGCACCTCCTTCCCACTTCTCTTTCTCCTCCTCAGCTGCTCAAAGTGCTCTGTAGAAAAATAGCAGTGGCTGGGGCCGGAAAGTTTGTAAGAAATTGACGCTTTCACAATTTCATTGTTGAATGCTTAAAAAAAATAGTTTTTTCTTTTTTATAGGAGTTTTAGTTCTAATCTCTTAATTCTAGGAGCTAGGGGAAATTAGTTTTAATTTCATTATCCACAGTTTCATAAGACCAAGGCATTAAAGAAAGATCCAAGCTTTGTGGGCAGACAGAATTGTTGAAGGATTGTGGGGATATTTGGGGTAAGGGACAGGAGACTTTAGTTCTTGTCCAGTCCCACTACTGACTACATGATGACCTTGGGATCTCAGTGTGTTCACCTGTAAAGTGAGAAATGTAGATGACCAGGTTTCTTTCACTAAAACAGTGTATAACCCTCCTACAGGTCTCATCACTTTGCTGCTTCACTGGAGGCTTCAAACCTAAGCTGCACATTGTGTCACAGCTCTAATATATATTGTGCTCTTTCATATTTTTAGAAATGAGGAAGAATGTATGTGTAGCTTTTGGTAGCCACTGGGCTTTATATCAAGTAACTCTTGATAGTTTTATACCTAAAGGGCAAAATACATCAAAGGGATGATCCACTCTGTAACTCTTGACATATTTTACATCATTGTACAGATGCATTTTCAGCTACATATGCCAATACTAAGGTTATACTCAAGATCTTAAAGTATATTTGGACTTCTAGAATATAATTGAGTTTTCTGTGTCTCCTAATACTTTGTATGTGGAAAAAAAATTCTATTTTGGCACTGAATGGGAGTAGTTAAGTGTGGCTGTCAGTGATGGTAGAATTGTCTGCAGGACAAAGACGGGACAATTCCTGTAGAGTTGTCTGCAGGACAAAGCTTTGTAGATATTATCTGCCTATCTGTCCATCTTTCTGTATCTTAAATATTCTAAACACAAGGCTTCCATGAAATTGGTGATTTCCTTCTGAGCCCGTTAAGTACCATAGACTGTCACCAAGCTCATTAGCATCCACACCATTCCCTTTCACACACACACACACAGAAGTGCTGTGCTTTTTGAGAATTCAGCTAGTCACAGGGATTTTTCGGATTCATCCCAAAGAATAATTCAGGTGCTTTCCAAAGAGCGATTTATTTTTCTCTGAGTAGCAATACAAATTTCCTCTTACCTCACTGATTCCCAAGAGGAACTGGCCAAAAAGCCAGAGATTAAAATGAAACTGTGATATTCTTCCATTTCTCTCTTTGGAGCGTAGTTTGCTTTTAGAGGGCACAGACATATTTTCAATCAAAAGTAAGCCCTTTTTTAAAGCCATGTACAAAGAAAACTATTACTGTTGGACACTTGAAATATATTTTCTTCTTACCCTAATTGAAAAGGTACAGTTATGATCATTTCTATTAGTATTGCACCTGTAGAAAGGCAGATTCCACACAGTCTAAATTCCTGTTGCAAAGTCTCTGCCTCCATATTTTTGGGTCTGTGGCTCTTTTTCCCTGTTGTCATCAGACTGATAGATTCTATACTCCCTAATATTGATACCACCATTCTTGACAAGAGTAAATGAGGTTTTCAACTAAGAGTGAGTGAGATTCTCGGGTGTGTTAAGAACCCTCCACTGGAACCGGAGAGGCCAAAGAAGTAATGCCTGGGCAACTGTCCTCAGAGCCAAAGTCCTGAGACTGAATTAGGAATATCTGCTCAAGCTTTATTTGCTGTGGGACATTCCCTAACCTCCCTCAAGTCAATTCAGGAAGATGGTCTATATGCTCAATTCTCCATTTCTCCCGTATACATAAGTTTGCAAATTCAAAGGAATAAGGTCTATAGCTGAAGCTCCAATACTTTGACCACTTGATGCAAAGAGACGACTCATTGAGGGCAGGAGGAGAAGGGGACAGCAGAGAATGAGATGGTTGGATGGCATCATTGACTCAATGGACGTGAGTTTGAGCAAACTCTGGGAGATAGTGAAGGACAGGGGAAGTCTGGTGTGCTGCAGTCCATGGGGTTGCAAAGAGTTGGACACAACCAAGTGACTGAACAACAAGAGTGCCCTATATGTACTGAGAAATTTTTTAAGGGAAATCTGTCTCAGTGAGAGCTCAGCCTAGACTGGAACGTAAGATGTGGCTCTGTTGTGCTAGATCTGTCATAGATGAATCCCCAAAAGAGAGAGTACCTCCTCAAGGCCACATAACTAATCGTTTAGACTCATCTGCACATATGTCTTACCTCAGGGCCAGGGCTTTCTATTCCACCAATTTACTTTTAAATATTCCCACCACTCCAGAGGACTCAGAAGTCTTGATAGGGTGGAAGTTTGAAATTACTTTATGCTTTTATCTAATTTTCAGATATGATATATGTTTTCAAATATTTTTCTACTACTTAAAATCATTTGGAAATTCCTCAATATTTTTTCCCCTATCTGCTTCTTGATTCTGTCATATTTCAAAGAATAGAAGTAGATAGGTGTGTATATGCACGAGACCAACTGGCAATTTTCTCCTCCTCAGCCATGCATGCTCTGCTTTTAATATCTTATTGTGTGTATTATGCATGTATACGTGCACACAAAGAAAAAGAGGGAGTTCATTGAAGTAGGTTGTTAAAGTTCCAGGAACAACAACAACAAAATACATGTAAAAGAGGGAGAGAGTTACACGTATATATATTTTGTTGTTGTTCCTGGAACTTTAACACCCTACTTCGACCGTCCCAAAAGTAATATTTTAGCTTCATATGAAGATGACCTAGTCAGGTCTAGTGGAATTCTCTGCTCCCATTACCTTCTTGTTAGCCAGTAAGCTTCATGGGTGTGGGAGAATAGCAGGCATATTTATACCAGTTTTCCAATAAATTCAGAGAGCTGTTGGAAGATATGGGATAGATATTTGGGGGTTTCTTTCAGATTCACTTTAATTATAGTTATGAGTACAGAACATGAACAAAAGAAAGTGAAGTCACTCAGTCGTGTCCGACTCTTTGCAGCTGCATGGACTATAGCCTACCAGGCTCCTCCATCCATGGGATTCTCCAGGCAAGAATACTGGAGTAGGTTGCCATTTCCTTCTCCAGGGGATCTTCCCGACCCAGGGATTGAACCCAGGTGTCCTGCATTGCAGGCAGATTCTTTACTGTCTGAGCCCCCAGGGAGGCCCTATACAGAACATAGGAAGCTGTTTTGGACTTATAGCATATTAAATTCTTTGGATTTGATGGCTATAAATATAACTATGGCAGGATAAGAATATCAGGAAACTTTGGACACTGAAGGGCCAAGGACCATCATTAATGACTACAAATTATATCAATAGAAAGTGACACATTTAGTTGCTTTGAAGGTGAGGAATAATTGGTTGGAAATCCAAGGATCTCATAAAGACCTAAGCACTAACCAGCAATGTGGAGCGTCCCGGTGCAGTACTGCTTTCTGCCGGCAGGTGACAGCAGAGGACCCCCGGGCCAGCAGAGAGAAGGGTATAAGCTGCTGCTGCTGCTGCTGCTAAGTCGCTTCAGTCGTGTCTGACTCTGTGAGACCCCAGAGACGGCAGCCCACCGGGCTCCTCTGTCCACAGGATTCTCCAGGCAAGAATACTGCAGTGGGTTGCCATTTTCGTCTCCAAAAGGGTATGAAACCACAAGCGTAATCTGTGGAAACCAAGAGGTCGGTAGCTATAGTTAGTTAAAGCAGCCTCAGCTGCAAGTCAGTCGCACGCATACCATTAGGAAAATGAAGGCCGGACTGCAGTATATTCTGTAGTGATGAAGAGTAAGGAGGCGTCACAGGTCTCTGAGAGGGTGGCTTAGAAGCCTTGAGCTTTGAGAAAATCTTTCCTCCTCTGTCTCAGACACTGGACTGGAATGAAGGCGATCTGACTGCAAGCTCCCCGCTGACACTCATTCCTAGCGCAGGGTGGAGCAACATTGGGCTGTTTTCCTGTTTAGAACAAGGGTACCTCAACTGTTGTTCTCCCAGCCGCAGCGTCTAGGATTCCCCCAGGCCTGGCGGCCACTAGCCCGCACCTGCTCCCCTTCTGGATGTTTCTCCACCGGTGAGAGGGCTCGACCCCCTTTGTAGAGTTTCATTCCCAGTTTCCACCTCAGGGTCCACGTCCCCATCTGACGGGCTTTCTGGTCCTCTTTTGCCTTCACCTCACCTCACCTGTGGCGTATCCTTAATCTTCGATGGCAGTGTGCGTTGCTTTCTCTCTCTCTCGCTTTAATTCCTAATCTGGGTCTCTCTCCGGATTGACTTTTGTCTTGTCTTCCACTCAGTCCACCTCCCGTCTTCCCAAGCCACGGGAATTAACAGAGTTGACCTATCTTAACTTCCCTGGTGGCTCAGATGGTAAAGCGTCTGCCTCCAATGTAGGAGACCTGGGTTCGATCCCTGGCTGGGGAAGATCCCCTGGAGAAGGAAATGGGAACCCACTCCAGTACTCTTGCCTGGAAAATCCCATAGATGGAGGAGCCTGGTAGGCTACAGTCCACGGGGTCGCAAAGAGTCAGACATGACTGAGCGACTTCACTTTCACTTTTCACTTTTTCACCTATATTAACTCTAAAGGAGAGCAATGCAAGACAAAAATGAACTTTAGGTATGCTAAATGATTCTAGAATGCAAGTTTTGAGAGAACGAAAAGCATAAGGATCTTAGAAAACCTTTGCTGTTTTATATAAATGTATTATGTAATCAGTTGAAGAAAATATGAAGTATTTGGAGAAGGCAATGGCAACCCATTCCAGTACTCTTGCCTGGAAAATCCCATGGATGGAGGAGCCTGGTGGGCTGCAGTCCATGGGGTCATGAAGAGTCGGACACGACTGAGCGACTTCACTTTCACTTTTCACTTTCATGCATTGGAGAAGGAAATGGCAACCCACTCCAGTGTTCTTGCCTGGAGAATCCCAGGGACAGGGGAGCCTGGTGGGCTGCCGTCTATGGGGTCGCAGAGTTGGACACGACTGAAGCAACTTAGCAGCAGCAACAAAATCACCTGGGTTTAGGGGACTTGCCTGGCAGTTCAGTGGTCAGGACTTGGTACACTCACTGCAAGGGCCCTTGGTTCAGTCCCTGGTTGGGGAACTAAAAATCCCATAAGTCAAGCAATGTGGCCAAAACAAAACAAAACACTGGAGATAACTTGAAAAGTGAAAAGGTAACACACTTTATATAACAAATATTTGAATTTAAACAGAGGTAATTTAATTTTCACATTCAATATTAGATTTTTGCAATGCACACTTTTCCCCAAGAATGCCAAAAATTAAGAAATAAGAAAAAATACATACAAATTTATCTCCAGGCCTTTGATACTGAGAATAAAAATCACTCATCCTCAGGATTCCCTGCAAGAAACGTGTAGGAAGCTTTGTGGAGACTGTGTGTCCTTGTCTGGCTCTTGCTATGTCTTAGCACCTCTTCTCTTTCAGTTTTTAGTTTTGGGCATCACTTTCTCAGCAGTAACTGGCCTTTGTTTTTTTTATAAGTGTTTGCCATTTTCAAAGCGTAAATTGCTTTGCACACAGTCATGTTTGATCCATCTGCTCTGACTGCTGTTGACCGGGCCAGCCCTGAGAGGAGTTTCGTAGCCAGAAGACTCACACACCCCACCTGCACTGCAGATTGTGGCAGGGTTCTGCAATGATCACAGCAATGCAGCTTTTTAGTGGGTGGCCTTTAGAACAAAAATCCTTTTTATATCATGTGGTTTGGGGACTTGGCAGTTACAGCCTGAACACTTCCTGTAATGTCCAGGTTCCTAGATCCTCCTAGAGGCTAGATTGTTGTACAGAAAGAAGGAGAGTGAACCCTGGAATTAGATAAACCTTGATTTGAATTCATGTTCCACTGTTTACAGTCTGAGGGGTGCTAAGCAAGCTTTTTCACCTTTCTGAGCTTCTGCTTCCTTTTCCCCATGATGGGGATGCGGCCTTAGAGCAGGATTTCTTAGCCTTGGCACTCCTGCACTTCTCTGTGGTACGAGCGGTCCTGTGCACTGCAGGGTATGTGGCCGCATCCTTAGCCCCTCTCCCCACTAGACGCCAGTAGTATGTCTCTAGTTGTGATGACCAAAAATCTCTCCAGACTTTGCCCAGTAGAGCTAGCATTAGAAATTACCTCTGGTTGACAAACACTGCCCTACAAAACATGATGATTAAAAATAATATTTGTGAAGTGCTTCATATATGGAAATAACTAGTTATTAACTGGCACCCTCTTGGATGTCATTTTCAACTCTGATTTGAGTTAGTATTTGGGGTACTTAGAATAAAACTACACAGATCAATGAGATAGGAGCCAGGAGCCCGGCTATTATAAGAAGGATATAAGGGGTCACTGAGCTGGAGTCAGGCATGAAAGCAATCATGATAATAGATGTTGGGGGCAACGATTATAGAGTCTTGCTGAACATTTGAATTACTGGTATCTCCGCCAACCTCTTTTAATTAGGCAGAGAGGAGAGGAGTGTTTTTGTTTGAGAAGGGGGTGAATGATTTGACTTGGGAGGACAGCGACACTCTGGATAGATGGCATTTATCAATGACTGACACTGTTGAGTTTCCAAGAGCAACAAACAGAGAAACAAATGAGAGCCATCCAGGAGACTGTCTTCCTGAGAGAAATACATATTGCAATTCAGGATCTGTTATTCTTTCAGCAAGATCTTAAAAATGCCTCCCAAGAGAAAGTTCAGTTTTCAATTGTCTCCTCTCCATTGTGGTGTTATTGTGTATTGAGCAATATTTCAACATGATTTACAGTGTGGTATATGAATTATTAGCTGAGGAATCCAGAAATCTGTGCCCATATTCTTCTCTGAAACTATAAATATTTCCTTGGAAATCTTTGTGGCGATACACACTCTATACTCTGGGTATTGCTCTGTGTAGTGTGGACGGTTCTATAAATTACCTTGAAAGGAAAAGGGTAGTAACTGTGAGTCATGGCACCACATGCTGCTATAAACAAACTGGGGTGGGCTCAGTGACATTTCCAAGTCATTCAGAAGTGTTTTGTGAGGTCACCTGTCCTGGTAGATGCATATTCTTATTAATGGTTTCTCTGCCTTTTTAATTTTTTTTTTTTTTTTAGAGGAGATGAAGAGGAACTGGTGGGGAAGTAGTCGGGGGAGTAGAGGCAGGGGGAGGATGCGTCAGCTTTGGCAATTAAATTTATTAACTCAATTACCTGGGGTACCAATAAAAGCTATAATCATGAGGCCATCTAAAAGGCATTAGCTGTTTTACTGCTAATGGGGCCCTTGCCAACATGAAATGGAACCAGATGCTCTTGGTGGGTGCTGGCAGCTGTTTGGTAGCACAGAAGCAAATAGGTTGCACTTGGGTAGGGCATCTGGACTAATGACAAACATGCTTTGTATTTATAGAGTGTCTTTATTCAAGGAATAGCAATCCATGCTTTGCAAAAAAAAAAAAAAAAAAAAAAAGAATGAATGAACCCTTACCGGCTTCCCCTGGGGAGATAGCCATAAAGACAGGACGATCATTTTATGGATGGCAAAAACTAAACACAAAAGCCCATAGGCGTGTGTCTTCCCAGGCCATCTGTGACAGACCGAGCTCTCACGTCTTAGCTGACACATGCCCCGGGTCTTCCTTGTCCCTCCCAGCTCTGCAGCTCAGCCCACTCAAGAAGTGTCAGTGCCCACTTTTAATCTGTCAAACGAAGTGTCCAGAGAGCTGCTCAGGAAGAGGCATCAACTCTGCCCTCTGAGGTCTAGAATTCTATGAACAATTACAGGGTGATCTTCTGACTGCTAAGACTTCAGGGATGGCATCTGAATATTTTGGTCTTTCTTTTTTAATTTACCATGTATTTATGAAAAACATGTAAACTGGTAAACCCTGGGTTGGAGAAGCAAAGTCATGGAAAACAGTATTGTCCCACACAGAGCTCTTAGGACACAGTGAAAAACAAAAAATAAACAAAAAACAGCTGGCATTCATAATACCTCTAGGCAACTGTGATGGGCACACACAGTCTGATATATTTGTGGATGGATAGGAGAGACCTTTTGGAAGTCAGGAGAAAGGCATGGCCAAGCTAGATCATAAGGAATATCAAGAGATAACCAGATAAAGAATGAAGAATATTGATGATGTTGTACGAATGGCAGATACATCTAAAGGTCTAGTGGCACAAAAGCATTTTCCATTCCAAGAACAGCAAATGGTTCCAGAATTTAGGAGATAAGAAAGATGATGAAGAAAGGGAGAATGGAGAAAGATGAATTGAAAAATTATGTAAAGGAATAGATTGGCACAGGCACACGAAGGACTTCAGATTGTGTGCTTTAGGACAACTGAAGGTTAAAAGACACGATTTTCCCCTTCATAAAGGTCATATTGCTGGCATTCTGAAAGTGAGCAAAATTGGAAATGAGGCCAGCACACGGCAGCTGCAGTATTCCAGAACTGAGTGATGACAATTTGGCAGCGAGCAAGAAAAATGGCAGGATTTTAGAAACACATAGCAAACGGGATCCTTGAGACTTGATTGTAGGGATGAGGACACCGAGTGATCTGAACTGTCTGGCAGTTCCTGCTAGAGCCGGTCTATTTCTGATTCTCTCTTACTTGGAAGCATAACCACTGGGGTCCTAACCCATGGTGACTTCAATGTGCCAGGGACGTGCCTACAGGCCTTGAACTATAATATTTCCTCCTCTGGGCCATTGTGGCTGTCAAAGGTAGGGCCCAGATAAAGTTACACTTACAATTTCAGGAAAAATGTTAACCTTGCATTTCTTAGAGACCAAAAGCTCCTTTTTTAATATTTATCAGTTATATAAACCTTGAAGATTGTTCAGCAGCTTAATAGACTCTAAACAATTGACAAACCTGAAGAATCTCCAGGTGCTCGTCCCGCTTATGGCTATATAGCAGTTATGGCTTTGACAGGGCAAGGGCGGAGGCAGGAAATGATGTTGATGTTTTTTAACCTTTGCTTTGCATCCATGGGGTCTCAAAGAGTCAGACATGACTGAGTGACTTTCGCTCAGCAAGAGGGTTTCCCAGGTGGTACTGGTGGTAAAGAATCCACCTGCCAATGCAGGAGACAAAAGAGATGCAGCTTCAATAAAGAAGGTACTTCTCACCTTGCTATCTATTTCAGTAGCATTGTTTGATATACTAGAATTAAAATGAAAGAAACTGGATCCAACCAGAAGCTACAATGCTTCCCTGGTGGCTCATGGGACTAAACAATGAAAGACAGAATAATTGATTTGGTTGACATTTCTTTAATTATTGATAAAGAGGTCAAGTTAAACATTTTGAGTATTTGTCATACTGGTTATCTTCTTCAATGATTACTTGTGTTCTATTTGTATTTGAGGTGCTTTTTCCTGGAGGAGGAAATGGCAACCCACTCCAGTATTCTTGCCTGGAGAATCCCATGGACAGAGGAGCCTGGAGGGCTAGAGTCCACGGGGTCACAAGGAGTCGGACACGACTGAGTTACTGAGCACACTTGCACGTGGTGCTTTTTACTTCTACATTTTCTTTTTTGAAATTTTTTTGTGGTGGACACACCTCAAGGTGACCTTCAATAAGTCATGTCCTTAAACAATCCCCTCCTAATAGAATATGAGGAAGGTGATGGGATTACACTGCATTATGTAAGACTGTCTTAGCAGATGGAAGTGAAATTCCCCATGGCACTGAAAAAGTAAGTCACCATGTTTCAAGAGGGCCTTTAAGAGGGTCGTGTGTGAAGGAATTGCTGGTGGCATCTGGGAGCTGAGATTGTTTCCTGGTTGACAGTCTGTAAGAAAATGGGGATTTACATCCTACAACCAAGTGGAATTGAATTTTGCCAGCAACTACATCAGCTCCAGAACACAGCAATACGACACCTCGATGGCAGCCTTGTGAGAGGCAGAGAGTGAGGGGAGAATGTTTTATGCCTGGACTCCTAAACCACGAAACCAGATGGCAAATGTACATTGCATTAAGCTGCAAAGTCTGTGGTAATTTATTTCCCTGTAATAGGTAACTAATGACAACTATAATTACAATAGTTGTGATTTGATAAAATCTATTTTTTTCCTGTGATTTTTCCTACTGCTTTAATTATGCAGAAATATGCGGCCCATATCAAGGTCATGAAATAGTCACCTACTGATATGTTCAAGTTCAGAATAAATGACTGGTATTTGCTCAAAAAGAAAATTAAAGAAGCTTCCTCATTACCAATTCATCGTTTTTTTTCATTCACTTATTCATCCCAATAAAACCACCAACCTCCTTAACATCAATTAAATACGAAGTACATCATAAATAAGCCACAATTCTGTCTTTGAGAGGTTGTGGTCAGGTGCAGATAGAAACTGTCCATAAACAAATATTTTCTCTACAATGGGATAAAAACTTCAGTGGAAGCATATGTAATAATTAATATCAATATCTAAGACAAAATTATTTTTCTGAGTGAAAAATAATGCAGAAAGACTTCAAGAAGAGGTATTTTTGACCTAAATCTCAAAATATGAATATGAGTTTTTCAAGCATTAAAGAAGAGTGGAAGTTACTTCAGGAAGAAGGAAAAAAAAATGTGTACAAAGTTATGAAAACATTTCAACTAGGCTTTAAGCTCCATGAGGGTGAATCCATTTCTGACTTTTACCACTTTTACAACCCCAGCACTTGCACTTCTCCTTACTCTAATAAATCAATATGTTCTGAGTAATTGAAAAAATGAAGACATGTAATCATGTAAGAAATAATCACAAATGTTCAGGAAACAGAAACAGGTCTGCTGTGAATGGACCGTGATGGGGGGGTGGTGACCAGTGTGAGTGACGGCTGTATGGGGAAGGAAGAGCCCAGTTTATGAAGAGGCCTTATGTTTTCCTGGTGGCTCAGAATCTGCCTGCAATGCAGAAGACCTGGGTTCGATCCCTGAGTCGGGAAGGTACCCTGAAAAGGGAATAGCTACCCACTCCTGTATTCTTGCCTGGAGAATTCAATGGACAGAAGAGTCTGGTGGGCTTCAGTCCATGGGCTCGCAAAGAGCCCGACATGACTGAGAAACTAATTTTTTTCCCACATTTGATAGGTATTCTTATCATATGTTAAATGGAATGACTGGCCACTTTTATTTGATAATAGAGTAGTTACTCATTTTGTACAAGAGCTTTATAATGTGACCATAGATACATAAAAATAATGATTTCTTTTTTAAATAAAAACTCACTCTATTAAATTTTTCTTCTGACAATAAGCCAAACATACAGTTAAGATGACATGGTTTTAAAAGCATTGGCAGGGGTGTCAATATAGGTATACTGTAAAAAACAGTGTAAGACTGCTGTCCTGGCACCAAGGGAGTTTACTACCTGGGTTCCTGCACTGCGAGGCTTTGGCCTTTCTAGATTCTGTTGACTTTAGCAATGCCAACAGCTTAATCTGTGGTCCTGACCTTGTTGTTCTATAAAACCTTCAGGATAATGTGGGGTCTATGTTGGGTGTTGGAGCTCCAAATGGTGGCCATATAGTTTGCAGGCCATTTTTTAAAATTATTGATGTGGTTCCCTATGATGTTCTTTCTGATATAATTTCTCAGGAATGACTACCATAATTATCATCTTCTTGACTCTCAGAGTCTGGAGTTGAGAAGCACCGAGCACTTGATACATTATGAAGACAGACTTGAAAGAAGCTTATTATGATACAGTTCCTCTCTTCTGTGCTCCCTAGGAATTGAGTTGAGACCAGAAATTTCCTATCAAGGTAAAATTTACTGAACAAAACATCTAAGGTTGCTTCCTGACCCGAATTGCTCATAATGAGGTCAAATTGTCTGTCTTAGGTCTAGAAGAAAACAATATCTCCGATAGATACACAAATGAATACACACATACTGTAAATATGGTAGCTTTAAAGAGATTTTGCTGAGCTGATATCATTTAAAAACGCCCAGTGATCATTTGTGCCACCTTTAGCACCCGACGATGCAATCCTGGGCCTTTAGCATTTGACAGAGATAAAAGTCTGTTTGCATTTCCATTCTCATTATTGGAGGCATTCTACCATTGGGAAAGATTTAAATTTACATTTAAAAAAAGTGCAAAGACCCTAGAGCTGACATAAACGTGCTTATAAGATGACAAGTTATGACCAGTGCTTCCTTGGATGTGGTGGCCTCCACTTACTAATTCTAGCAAGAGGTCAGTGCATCAGCTGCTCATTATTCATTTTCCTTTCAATGAAATGCCTTTAAAAATATAACAGTACATACACGCAACTGGGGTTCTACAGCAAGCTTGTTAAATACTTGTCTTGAGGGACTCAAAGTAACCCATGTTTGGTGATGGAGTTGCATTGGTGCTTTGTCTCCTTGTTCTCCAGTTCCACTCTGATGGTGTTTCCTGGCATTTGAGAAATGGACAAACAGTTAAGTTCATGATTATGAGGCACCTAGTTTCGGTCTGATGAGTTAAGGTGAAATGTTCTGGAAGTTAACAAGATCTATGTGCAATGCCATGCAAATCTGATCAATTAACTACCAACATGCCCACAGGAATTGCCTGGCTGTTGGTAAATAAGACTAAGCTATATTCATGCTTCATAAAAATTATAAATATAAGCACGAATTGGCTTCTTCTGAGTTATTTATGCTTTTGGTTCTTTGTACGAAATTCTGCATTTGTTATTAGCTTTCATGAACTAGTAAATAATAGGTTGCTTCAGTCATGTCTGACTCTGTGCAACCCCATAAATGGCAGCCCACCAGGCTCCTCTGTCCCTGGGATTCTCCAGGCAAGAACACTGGAGTGGGTTGCCATTTCTTTATCCAATGCATGTAAGTGAAAAGTGACATTGAAGTCACTCAGTCGTGTCCAACTCTTAGCGACCACATGGACTGTACCCCATCAGGCTCCTCCATCCATGGGATTTTCCAGGCAAGAGTATTGGAGTGGGGTGCCATTACCTTCTCTGAAATAATAGGTAGTAAGTTTCAAAGACTCAAGAAAAAATGTAGGAGTTTTATAAATGATATAGTACAATATGAGGCTTCCCTGATATTTTACCCTGATATTTACCTCCTGGTAAAAAATCCGCCGGTAATGCAGGAGACCCCGGTTAGATTCCTGGGTCTGGAAGATCCCCTGGAGAAGGGATAGGCTACCCATGCCAGTATTCTTGGGCTTCCCTTGTGGCTCAGCTGGTAAAGAATCTGCCTGCAACGTGGGAGACCTGGGTTTGATCCCTGGGTTGGGAAGACCCCTGGAGAAGAGAAAGGCTACCCACTCCAGTATCCTGGCCTGTAGAATTCCATGGACTAGTCCATGGGGTTGCAAAGAGTCAGATATGACTGAGTGACTTTCACTTTCATTTTCATAGTATATTATAATTAAATATGATAATATCCCCATATATATTCCTAGAGAATGTTAAATTCCTCTAAACTATTGTATTAGTCATGGTTTACCTCAGTTCAGGGGCCGCAGTTTGAGTACGAGAAAGCTACTGTTCTAATCTGAAGAAATGCTATGATGCATTATAATGATATACAAAGCAATAAGTGAAAACCATATTTAATCTGGGTGAGGATAAATACTGAGAAAAGAGAGATTTAACCTCAAAACTAATTGAGGAGTGTTAGTTGAGCCAGTATTATTATGCAAAATAATTACATACAGATTCTCAGCAACATAAATAAAATGAAATTAAAAGACGCTTATTCCTTGGAAGGAAAGTTATGACCAACCTATATAGCATATTCAAAAGCAGAGACATTACTTTGCCAACAAAGGTCCGTCTAGTCAAGGCTATGGTTTTTCCTCTGGTCATGTATGGATGTGAGAGTTGGACTGTGAAGAAGGCTGAGTGCCGAACAATTGATGCTTTTGAACTGTGGTGTTGGAGAAGACTCTTGAGAGTCCCTTGGCCTGCAAGGAGATCCAACCAGTCCATTCTGAAGGAGATCAGCCCTGGGGTTTCTTTGGAACGAATGATGCTGAAGCTGAAACTCCAGTACTTTGGCCACCTCATGTGAAGTGTTGACTCATTGGAAAAGACTCTGATGCTGGGAAGGATTGGGGGCAGGAGGAGAAGGGGACGACAGAGGATGAGATGGCTGGATGGCATCACTGACTCGATGGACGTGAGTCTGAGTGAACTCCGGGAGTTGGTGATGGACAGGGAGGCCTGGCGTGCTGCGATTCATGGGGTCACAAAGAGTTGGACATGACTGAGCGACTGAACTGAACTGAACTGAACTGAAAGGTCCAAGGCACTGTGGAAAGTATATGCTGCAGAGTGAATGGTAAATGGGTAAATGGGTAACACAGTTAAAACTAATTTTTAAAATGAAAAAAGCAAAATGAAAAACATATAAAATTTAAAGACAAATATTCTTAAGTGAAAAGAGTATTTTACTGAAGTAATGAAAGTAATGAAGTAATTTACTCAAAGTGAAATAGAAACTTGCAACAACTGTCTGTGAAACAGACTAGAACATAAAAAGATGATATTTAAGTATATTTTAAACTAAATTGAATACAATAGCATCATGCTTGTTTTTTAAGGATTACTTTTTACCTTTAAATATTATTGTTATTTTACAAATGAGCATTTTATGTTTTAAAGATCAGATTGAAAGTTGTCTAAGTAATCACCTTGGTAATACCATGATGTATTACATGGTCTTAACTCATTTAAAAAACTCTTACCTGACCTTTTGGGTTTAGTTGCCATCTAGTAGATTTGCTACTTAAAGATATAGGCAAACTGATGTATTTATAGCAAATTCATATCCCAATTAACTGTAGGCTAGCCAATATATTTAGAATTGTATTTATTTTATTTGCATCTTTGCTTATTTAATTATGTGATCACTCAGCATCTGTGCTGTCACTGTGCACTCAGTGCCTATTTGTTGCATTATTGAAGATTAAGTCTACTATGTCAAAGATTCATTCATTAATTCTTAATTGGTATTTCATCTAAAGGCATCAGTGTAAGTTAAGTTATAAAATTTATATTTTTATCAATAAAGTAAGAACTATACAATGGAATATTACTCAGCCATAAAAAGGAATGCATTTGAGTCAGATCTAGGGAGGTGTTTGAACCTAGAGCCTGTTACAGAGTGAAGTAAGTCAGAAAAAGAAACACAAATTTCATATATTAACATATATACATATATATGGAACCTCGAAAAATGGTACGGATGCACCTATTTGTTGGAGAAGGCAATGGCACCCCACTCCAGCACTCTTGCCTGGAAAATCCCATGGACAGAGGAGCCTGGTGGGCTGCAGTCCATGGGGTCGCTAAGAGTCGGACACGACTGAGCGACTTCACTTTCACTTTTTCACTTTCATGCATTGGAGAAGGAAATGGCAACCCACTCCAGTGTTCTTGCCTGGAGAATCCCAGGGGCAGGAGAGCCTGGTGGGCTGACATCTATGGGGTCACACAGAGTCGGACACGACTGAAGTGACTTAGCAGCAGCAGCATGTCTCCAGCATTACAGGCAGACAATTTACCGTCTGAGCCACCAGGGAAGTCCACGATATTGTAAAGCAATTATCTTCCTTAAAAAAAAAAAAAATTACTCCAACTGTACCAAAGAAATGTAGAAAAATAGCCTAGTTTTAAAAAAGATTCAGGATTTTCTTTTTTTTTTTCAATTACAAGAAAAAAAGGTTAAGGGAGTTTTGATGTTTACCTGTGTTTAAGGTAATGGTTATAGATATTAAACTTATTTAAGAATTTAACATATTAGTCTATTTTTCCCTCACCAAGTATTATGTAAGTCTATGCAGTTTAAGCTTTTAAATATTCTACTCAAAAAAGGAGCGAACATTATCAACACGTGATTTTGTTCCACATGTCTTTTTTAATTTCATAAAGTAGTCAAAAGCTTCAAAGAAATGAAAGTTTTCTAACAGTCATGACTATAATAAAACAAAACAAAATATAGAAAGCTAATTTCTTCACAGCTAATACTTTGTGCCACAAAGCTAAACAACTGATTTAAGATGATGTAAATTTCAAGATATTGCTGTAGCCAGAAGAACCACCATTTGCAAAAGAAATTTTTATGCTCATCCTTCCTTCATCAGGAGTTTTGAACCTTTCTCTCTTTTCCTTTTTCTCCCTGCTGCCCTTCCTCCCTTTCTCCTTCTCTTTCTCCACATTAAATCCCCCAAACCTGGGATTGATGTAGTGGTTAAAATGGCTTCTTTTTAAAATTTATGCTTTGTTGGGTTTGCTTTGTTTTACTAGGGAGCAGAAATTAAGACTTTGAATATTCTTATTGTGCTGGATATTAGGTTTCATATTTGAATGGAGTCTAAAGTTTTTTTCCCCCAGTTGATGATAGAGTTGTTCACATGCTAGAGTACAATGGGAAGTTAATACTCTACTTCTGTTCTACTTTTGACAACCAGTCCAATTGCCAAGTAAGCCTCTTTGACTCTTTTCACCATCAGTAGAATAAAAAACTCTCCAAAATCACACTGGCAGGCTTTCCTGGTGGCTCACTGGCAACGAATCTGCCTGCCAGTGCAGGAGACCTGGGTTCAATCCCTGATCCAGGAAGATCCCACATGCCAAAGAGCAGCTAAGTCCACACACCACAGCTCTTAAGCCAGTGCTGTGGAGCCCATGTGTGAAACCAGAGGAACCACGGCAGTGAGAAGCCTGTGCACTGTTACTAGAGAGTAGCCCTCTGCTCACCACAAGTAGAGAAAGCCCGTGCAGCAACAAGACCCAACACAGCCAAAACAGAGGTAAATAAATCAAGTTATACTAAAACAAAAACAAAAACACACTGGCTATTTATTGAGGACATGTCATGTAGACCTTAAAGTGTTAACAGTTAAAAGAGAACAAGGAGAAGCCCAATCTAAAATTTTCTCCTAGCACAATAAGAAAACAACCAAGGTGGGGAAGCCTCCCCAGTGCTTCTCTGAATGAAGCAAGGATTTCACCCCTTTGTTTCTCTTTCTTGGAAACTTCACAGATGTTATTTCCACAGTCTGTAATGGCTTTAGGACTGGGGTCAGAATTCAGGGGATAAGCTAGTAAATCCAAGTCCAAATCTCCTTTCAAAATTGCATTCAGAGATCACAGGTCTGGAGTTCTCCTTTTGCATTATCATAATATAGCTTAACTGTACTGGGGTGTCATATATAATACATATTTACATAATTACATTTCCCTACGGTTTTCATAGCCGTGATGAGGATTACTGAATAAAAAACACTGTATGCAACATTTACAAAGAATCGTTTTTACTACTGAAGGAATTAATATCATGCCTAGTAATTTTTTCATTGCTAATAAGGGTCTATTAAAGAATCTCTCAGAATCATGTGGTTATATCAGTTTGACTATAAGTGAGATCATATAGTATGTGATATCTGTGTCTAGCTTATTTCATTTAATATAATGCCTTCCAGGTCCATTCATGCTGTCACAAATGGCAAGATTTCCTTTTTGTTTTTAAGACTGAGTAGAAAGATCTTCACGACCCAGATAATCATGATGCTGTAATCACTGACCTAGAGCCAGACATCCTGGAATGTGAAGTCAAGTGGGCCGTAGAAAACATCACTACAAACAAACCTAGTGGAGGTGATAGAATTCCAGTTGAGCTATTCCAAATCCTGAAAGATGATGCTGTCAAAGTGCTGCATTCAATATGCCAGCAAACTCAGCAGTGGCCACAGGACTGGAAAAGGTCAGTTTTCATTCCGATCCCAAAGAAAGGCAATACCAAAGAATGCTCAAACTACCGCACAATTGCACTCATCTCACATGCTGGTAAAGTAATGCTCAAAATTCTCCAAGCCAGGCTTCAGCAATATGTGAACTGTGAACTTCCTGATATTCAAGTTGGTTTTAGAAAAGGCAGAGGAACCAGAGATCAAATTGCCAACATCCGCTGGATCATGGAAAAAGCAAGAGAGTTCCAGGAAAACATCTATTTCTGCTTTATTGACTATGCCAAAGCCTTTGACTGTGTGGATCACAATAAACTGTGGAAAATTCTGAAAGAGATGGGAGTACCAGACCACCTGATCTGCCTCTTGAGAAATTTGTATGCATGTCAGGGAGCAACAGTTAGAACTGGACATGGAACAACAGACTGGTTCCAAATAGGAAAAGGAGTATGTCTAGGCTGTATATTGTCACCCTGCTTATTTAACTTCTATGCAGAGTACATCATGAGAAACGCTGGGCTGGAAGAAGCACAAGCTGGAATCAAGATTTCCAGGAGAAATATCAATAACCTCAAATATGCAGATGACACCACCCTTATGGCAGAAAGTGAAGAGGAACTCAAAAGCCTCTTGATGAAAGTGAAAGTGGAGAGTGAGAACGTTGGCTTAAAGCTCAACATTCAGAAAACGAAGATCATGGCATCCGGTCCCATCACTTCATGAGAAATAGATGGGGAAACTGTGTCAGACTTTATTTTTCTGGGCTCCAAAATCACTGCAGATGGTGACTGCAGCCATGAAATTAAAAGACACTTACTCCTTGGAAAGAAAGTTATGACCAACCTAGATAGCATATTCAAAAGCAGAGACATTACTTTGCCAATAAAGGTCTGTCTAGTCAAGGCTATGGTTTTTCCTGTGGTCATGTATGGATGTGAGAGTTGGACTGTGAAGAAGGCTGAGCGCCGAAGAATTGATGCTTTTGAACTGTGGTGTTGGAGAAGACTCTTGAGAGTCCCTTGGACTGCAAGGAGATCCAACCAGTCCATTCTGAAGATCAGCCCTGGGATTTCTTTGGAGGGAATGATGCTGAAGCTGAAACTCCAGTACTTTGGTCACCTCATGCTAAGAGTTGACTCATTGGAAAAGACCCTGATGCTGGGAGGGATTGGGGGCAGGAGGAGAAGGGGATGACAGAGGATGAGATGGCTGGATGGCATCACTGACTTGATGGACGTGAGTCTGAGTGAACTCCGGGAGTTGGTGATGGACAGGGAGGCCTGGCGTGCTGTGATTCATGGGGTCTCAAAGAGTCGGACATGACCGAGTGACTGATCTGATCTGATCTGAATATTACATTCTGGGCTTCCCATATGGTGCTAATAGTAAAGAACTAGAGTGCCAGTGCAAGAGGTATAAGAGAGGCTGGTTCTATCCCTCGGTCAGCAAGATCTCCTGGATGAGGGCATGGCAATCCACTCCAGTATTCTTGCCTGGAGAAACCCATGGACAGAGGAACCTGGTGGGCTACCATCCATATGGCTGTGCAGTCAGACACAACTGAAGTGATTCAGCATGCATGCATGTACAATATTACATTCTATCTATTGAACAATCTATCTATCTATCTATCTATCTATCTATATATATCTCATACTTTCTTTATCCACTCATCTATTGATGGACATTTCAGCTGTTTATAGAGAGTGGAGATTTAGGAGATCATAGTCAAACATCACAAAATATCAATTATACAAGGTAAGTTGATATCTACTCTACAACATACTGCTTATAACTAACAATACTATATTGTTTACTTAAATTTTTATAAGAGGGTATATCTTATGTCAAATATCATAATTACATGTGCACAAATAATAATAATAAAGGGGTGAAGTGAAGTCACTCAGTCGTGTCTCTTTGTGACCCCATGGACTGTAGCCTACCAGGCTCCTCCGTCCATGGGATTTTCCAGGCAAAAATACTGGAGTGGGTTGCCTTTTCCTTCTCCAGGGGATCTTCCCAACCCAGGGATTGAACCTGGGTCTCTCACATTGTAGGCAGATGCCTAAAGGGGAGTAGGAGTAAATTTTGGGAGGTAATGGATATGTTTATTGCCTTGATAGTGGTAATGGTTTCATGGTATATACTTGCCTGCAAACTCATAGAGTTGTATACATTCAATAGGTATAACTTTTTATTTGTTAAATATACCTCAGATAAGTGGTTTACAAATATATCCTCTTGTTGATTATGAAATATTTATGCTTCCCCGTAATTATTACCTTGCATGACCTTCCTATCTGATATTTCTCCAGGCAATCTTGATTCCAGCTTGTGTTTCTTCCAGTCCAGTGGGTTTCTCATGATGTACTCTGCATATAAGTTAAATAAGCAGGGAGACAATATACAGCCTTGATGTACTCCTTTTCCTATTTCGAACCAGTCTGTTGTTCCATATCCAGTTCTAACTGTTGCTTACTGACCTGCATATAGGTTTCTCAAGAGGCAGGTCAGGTGGTCTGGTATTCCCATCTCTTTCAGAATTTTCCACAGTTTATTGTGATCCACACAGTCTAAAGCTTTGGCATAGTCAATAAAGCAGAAATAGATGTCTTTCTGGAATTCTCTTGCTTTTTCCATGATCTAGCAGTTGTTGGCAATTTGATCTCTGGTTCCTCTGCCTTTTCTAAAACCAGCTTGAACATCAGGAAGTTCACGGTTCACGTATTGCTGAAGCCTGGCTTGGAGAATTTTGAGCATTACTTTACCAGCATGTGAGATGAGTGCAACTGTGCGATAGTTTGAGATAGGCAGATGACACCACCCTTATGGCAGAAAGTGAAGAGGAACTCAAAAGCCTCTTGATGAAAGTGAAAGTGGAGAGTGAAAAAGTTGGCTTAAAGCTCAACATTCAGAAAATGAAGATCATGGCATCCAGTCCCACCACTTAATGGGAAATAGATGGGGAAACAGTGGAAACAGTGTCAGACTTTATTTTTTTGGGCTCCAAAATCAGTGCAGATGGTGACTGCAGCCATGAAATTAAAAGGCGCTTACTCCTTGGAAGGAAAGTTATGATCAACCTAGATAGCATATTCAAAAGCAGAGACATTACTTTGCCAATAAAGGTCTGTCTAGTCAAGGCTATGGTTTTTCCTGTGGTCATGTATGGATGTGAGAGTTGGACTGTGAAGAAGGCTGAGCGCCGAAGAATTGATGCTTTTGAACTGTGGTGTTGGAGAAGACTCTTGAGAGTCCCTTGGACTGCAAGGAGATCCACCCAGTCCATTCTGAAGGAGCTCAGCCCTGGGATTTCTTTGGAAGGAATGACACTAAAGCTGAAACTCCAATACTTTGGCCACCTCATGCGAAGAGGTGACTCATTGGAAAAGACTCTGATGCTGGGAGGGATTGGGGGCAGGAGGAGAAGGGGAGGACAGAGGATGAGATGGCTGGATGGCATCACTGACTCGATGGACGTGAGTCTGAGTGAACTCCGGGAGTTGGTGATGGACAGGGAGGCCAAGTGTGCAGCAATTCATGGGGTCGCAGAGTCAGACACGACTGAGTGACTGAACTGAACTGAACTGAATGACCTTCCTAAACTGAATCTGGCTTTAGTCATGTGATTATTTTGGTCTTTTGGTTAATGGGTCAATATCAAACATGACAAAGGAGCAGAGACTTGAAAAATGCTTCCATGCTGTTATACTGGGGATCACCTAACACATATTGAAAGATACGTGTTCTAGTCAGGCCCCTGCTTTTACAGGTAATATCAGTTGACAAAGCAGCACTTTACAAATGACCAACATTTGACTGCAGATATATGAGAGAACATACCTAATACCAGCAGAAGGACCACCTAGCTGCAAATGGATGGCCCACAAAATTGTGAGCTGAATACATGTTTGGTTTTTTGCTAGTTAAAATTAACATGGTTTATTATGCAGAAAAAAGCTAACTGATACAAAAAAGTGTTATAATAAGAGTGTAAAACACATGACACTGGCTCCGGGACCATGTGGCAGGCAGTAGCAACAAGGAAATTGTTCATGCAGTCTGGAAAACAGTGAGAAAACTGTTAGTAAAGACTGAAAATACTGGTGTGGAAATTGTGATTGGAGGCTAGAAACATGGCGGCTTGTGTATATCTGTAACAAACAGCTGGCAAAACTGTCACTTGTGATATTTTGGAATCTCAAAAAAGTATCTAAAACCTTTTTGGGGTCTGCTTAGAAGGGATATTTAAGACATCTGTTAGATATTCCTAACTGTATAGAATAAAACATAATAACAGGTTAAGCTTAACAGGGAACAACTTATAATGTGCAAGCAGAATTTAGAGGGAATACAGAGGGACAGGACTTGGCTACATTAGGAAATAAAACTAGCTTTCAATTCATTCTCCCTACCTTACAAATGTTTTTCAAAGAAAACACTGTCTGAGGAGAAGATTTCTGCTACTGCTGCTAAGTCACTTCAATCGTGTCCGACTCTGCGCGACTCCATAGACGGCAGCCCACCAGGCTCCCCTGTCCCTGGGATTCTCCAGGCAAGAACACTGGAGTGGCTTGCCATTTCCTTCTCCAATGCATGAAAGTGAAAAGTGAAAGTGAAGTCACTCAGTCGTGTCCGACTCTTAGCGACCCCATGGACTGCAGCCACCAGGCTCCTCCACCCATGGGATTTGCCAGGCCAGAGTACTGGAGTGGGGTGCCATTGCCTTCTCCAGGAGACGATTTCAGGCAAAGATAAAAACCATAAACTTCTGTTCAGACTTCTAAACTATTTCAGCCAGTACCTAGTAGACACTATACACAAGGGCTTCCTGATCTTAGTACTATTGACATTTGGGACCACATTAGTCTTTACATTGCCTGCGCAAAGCCTATCCATAGCAGCTCCCCAATCCATCTTTATGAAGAAAAATTAATTGTAATCAGCCTTTAATTGGTCTAGATGGTGGCTTCATGTTTTCAGCTACCAAACGGTTTTCTCTGACGACTTGGAAAAATATTTTCACCTTTCGATCCATCCTCTTAATTTCACATGATTCAATCTCTCCCTTTCCTTTCGTCCAATTATAAGGGAGGTTTGATGGTTAAAGCAAGCTTCTAGTAAAGCCTGTCAAAATACTCACAGACTAAGATCAATATGATGATTTTTCCAGCAGTTGCTATTTTCCCTTAAAAATTGCTTTTAATGATGAGGATGCCCCTTATTAATAAGGTTATAGAGACAGCTCATTTGCATAACCATGCCAAAAGGGGGCTAGAGAGAGCCATTCTTCATTCTCATGTGTGAGGAAAGCTGAAAACAGCAAGATGCTCAATAGGCTATGTGCAGGGTCTAATCACAGGGCTCTGCATGTCTCTTTATTAATTAACATATAAATAGCTGCTATTTAAATCTCTATCTTTGAATGAATCACTACAAGACACATCAACTAGATATTCCTATTAATGAGATGGCATTGCATAACATAGCAGAAAATGAGTATCTCTATTAGGACACTTGGAAATCGGAGGAAATGGTGAAGAGGGTGGCAGATGTCTTCATCAAAGAGCTGTTTGACAGGCACCCAGATCCACTGACCCGAATACCCCTGGGAAGTGGGAAATGAGCCAGAACAGTGTTGGGGAGAAAGTTGTCTATGTATTACCTATTATGAAAAGATGTTCTCATTGCTTTTTTATAGTTTGATGGGATTCATTTTCACAACAGATCCTAGGCAGTGTTATTTCGTTTGAAGACTGGGCTGCATCTGAAAGAATGGGAAAGAAATTATGCAAGGTCCTTATTATCTTACAAAATATTTACAATGGAATCATTGCTACCCCTTACGGAAAAACAGCCTGTTAGCTCATGTTCTGTCCTATTACATATGAGGTCATATAATTGCATGGGATATTTCATATTTATAATAAATATATTAATGAAAGCACATTGCAAAGAACTGAGAATAATTTAAATTTTAGCCCAGAAAAATTATTATTATTTTTCCTGACCAACAACAAAAGTGTAATATGGAGAAAATGTTTGTACTGAAAAGTGAAGAGAAACAAATGATGGCATGTCTCTACTGAATAAAATTAAAATAATTCAGTTAAAATTATTTCTCCAGGTACATTATTTTAATAGGTGTTTTGAGTTAAAAATTAAATTTTATGTATCTTTATCACATAATATGATTTCATACACTGAGATCCTTTATGATCTTTCAAAGATAATCCTTTCTGATATTGTATATCATTTTATAATAGAATAATATTTTGTTTCACAACAGTTTTTGCATATAGATGTTTCCTATATATTATGTATATATTATGTGGTAGCAGTGTATCTTAGATTTCCTTTGATAGCTCTCTTCAAATAATATTTTCCTGAATCCTTCAGTGGGCCAGATAGCCTAGCATTCATCAATATTGCTTAATTTGCTTAATAAATATTGCCCAATTAAAACCTTACCATTAGAGAATGAAGCATTTTTTAATTGTTAGAAAGTGATACACTGAGTACCTCCTTATAATTGCAGGACCAGTTTTCCAGGTCCTTTTAGAAGCATAAATCCCTCAATGGCTAACTGAGTACAATGAAGTAGGTGCAGGCTTAATTAATATTTTGAGGGTAATATGATGTTCTCATATCTGTAGTTTTGATGTACATTTTTTCATCATGAAATCTTTTAAAAAGGATAATGAGAAATTTGTTTATTACCATCGAGATATGATTCAGATTCCGATGACTAAATATTTCACCATCATTTCAGTTAGCAATGAACTCACATCATTTTATTGCATCAAGCTATTTTGCAACATCAATGCTTAATTTTATATATAAGATTAAATGACATATATTTATTTAACAAAGGCTTCCAAATATGTATCCCATTAGTACATGTAGGTTCAATTTTTTAACATGTTGATTGTAGAATTGGATTTGATTATAGTTAACATTGCTTCTGACCTGGATATTCTGATTCTAGGTACAAAAGTTTAGAAACTATTATTATATATCATTATGTGATGACAAATTTAAAAACATACTGCTATAAACACTTTAAATTTCATTTAACCCAAGTTTCTATGTTTTTGTATATCACGGTTTCTCCTGTAATATTCTGTCCTTGCAGCAATTTTTAGCTTCACACCTGTGAACTAATTATTTCTTCTCTTTTCTTTCAAAAATACACAAGGACCTTCATATGCCCCAGTAACTATATTTAAACACTTGACTGATGTTTAGCTATAAGTATTAAATGTGTATTTGTTTACCCCTTATTTCCTATGTCATGAATCAAAACAAGTAAAAACAAACAAAAAAGGTTAGAGTAGATTTCTATCTACTAAGTCGCTTCAGTCGTGTCTGACTCTGTGTGATTCCAGAGACGGCAGCCCACCAGACGCCCCCGTCCCTGCGATTCTCCAGGCAAGAACACTGAAGTGGGTTGCCATTTCCTTCTCCAATGAGAAGGGATCATGATCATGATTTCTATCATCCCATCAATAAATACTAAAGCATCATCACTTTCTTATCGCTGGTTGAGTCACTAGACATTATAGTAATATTTTGGATGTGTCATGCATCAGCTTAAATGCCTACAGCAACTGAATTATATATTAATACTTCGCTCTCAAGATACACCTGAGGCAAATCCTATCATTGTTTATACCTTATGGATAAGGAAACACACATAAAGTGACTGTATGGCTTTCTGAAGACCGTGCTCTTGAGGCTGCGCTCTGAACCATTGCCTGCAAATATGTTAATGTCAGGGTATCTAGTCAACAACAATAGTTTCCTGAAACTGCACTTTCTGGAATTTGTTAATTTACTGCACTGATCTTAATTACTTAAGATATTTGTTGTTGCAAATTTGTCATTTCTCATTGTTGTTTCCTTCACATGAGAACTATAAATTAGATTTCAAATCTGACCCAATCTGCATTATTTCACCTAAAATAAATGCTGTTTGGATAATTCAATAGTACTACTTAAATTAGTGTACTTAAAGTAGCTATCAGTTTATGTGTTGAGTATAAAAAAAATTCTAATGGAGTAAAATAGTCCCAACAAAGCCTATTTTAATTGCAAACCATATTTTTTATTAATATTATACTGCCTATATGTCAGAAGTCTCTTACATAGTAAAAAGTAAAAACAAATCAACAAATTGTACTGTCTTTTACTCCAGGACTCAATAATCCAATGAATTGAGATAAAAGAATGTTGTGCCCAGAAAATTTAGTCTTTCTATTAGATTCACTCATTCATATTTCATCCGAAAAGTTTACCTACCTCGACTTAAATAAATTTGAACATTGAATCTTCCCATGGAGCTGAATCTTTGATTCCCTTTCTCTGACTTGATGAGTACATGTAATCAGCTCTTCAGAGTTCCTATGGGAAAGGTCACTGCAGGCTTACTCATTTTAATTTCTATGTATTTACACATTCTCTTGGTCTTTCTTTTAACTCTTTCTTTCACATTCTGTTCCACTTTCTGCTTTCTCCATGAACATGTCAAAAACTTTTCTACACATACCCTCAGCTCCCCAGCAAGTAGGTGCAGCACAAATCATTAAATTTTTTAGAAAGGTAATCTGGAGAGAAAATCATTAGAACATGCCCCCCTTTTTTAATTAATTAATTTATTTTAATTCGAGGCTAATTACTTTACAATATAGTGATGGCTTTTGCCATACACTGACATGAATCAGCCACGGGTGCACATGTGTCCCCCATCCTGAAACCCCCTCTCACCTCCCTCCCATCCCATCCCTCTGGGTTGTCCCAGAGCACCAGCTTTGAGTGCCCTGCTTCATGCATCAAACTTGCACTAGTCATCTATTTTACATATGGTAATGTACATGTTTCAATGCTATTCTCTCAAATGATTCCCCCTTCGCCTTCTCCCACAGAGCCCAAAAGTCTAGAACATGCCCTTTTTAATGAGCTCCGTTACCTTGGTTCTCAATTACATTGTTACAGTGCTTTTATTAGTTATATAATATTCTGATAGGCTCAAAATTGAACAGTTGGAAGGAAGTTGGACGTGGAATGAAAGATCTTTGGTGAATGTGCACCTGTATGTCTGTACAAATCAAGTGACAAATCCTAGGCAGAAAAATCTAAATGGGCCTATGACTTGTATTTCTAAAATCACAGAGCTTGTTTTTGAGTCTTTTACTGAAGTGTGTCATGATTTACAGTTCACCAGAGCCTCCAGCAGCGCTGTATAAATACTTCATGAAGCATTCTACTGAGAGTATTAGCATTTTGAGATACAGCAGAAATTATGTATATGCCTTTCTGTTTGGTAAACAATTTTGTCAGTAAATATTAAGACATGAAAAGTCATGTGTTTTGTTTATAGTTGGGAAAGTTTGCTTAGGAATTCACTGTAAGCTGAGGCTTTACCTGCTGAGATTCTATTAAGTCTTCATTGCAACAGAAGTAAATTCATTTTCTTTAAAAAAAAAAAAAAAATAGCCCAGGATTAGCGTCATTAGGAAATGCTGCATGTCTGCAGTCTGAGTTTGTTCTAAGGCATCTTTTACAAAATCTCCATTAAATGTTAACAAGCTAACTATTTCCCATGGGCCAAAAATACAGGAAGAAAGACGAAAGCCTGCTTCAGTGAGATTGGGAGAGGGTGAAAACGATCATTCCAAATAAACATAAGCACCACACTGAGACTATTAAATTTTTGACATAAGTTTTAAAATATTTATATAGAAAGTACAGAAGCAGATGCTTTCTGATTTATCCACTGTCTTTAATCCTTTGAGCACATCACATTTCTCCTTAAACACCAGCTTGAAGCAACTGCATTTAGTCATGACTTTAGGGCAAATAATACTGAAGAAAGATGACCTGTTTGTTTAATAAACACTTATCAAATACTTCCTCTACTTCAAGCAATACACCTAGCACCATAAATACAAAAATGAAATACCATGTGGTACCCGCCATTGTAGTACTTTTAATTTAGTGGGGAAGAAAAACTCAACATTAAGAAAACCAAGGTCCTGGCATCCAGCCCCATAACTTCATGGCAAATAGAAGGGGAAAAAAGTGGAAACAGAAACAGACTTTATTTTTTGGGGTTCCAAAATCACTGCTAATGGTGACTGCAGTCATGAAATTAAAAGACATTTGTTGCTTGGAAGGAGAACTATGACAAACTTAGGCAACATATTAAAAAACAAAAACATCCCTTTGCCAAGTAATATCCGTCTAATCAAAGCTATGGTTTTTCCAGTAGTCATGTATGGATGTGAGAGTTGGACCACAAAGAAAGCTGAACTGATTGAAGAATTGATGCTATTGAATTGTGGTGTTGGAGAAGACTCTTGAGAGTCCCTTGGACTGCAAGGATATCCAACCCATCCATCCTAAAGGAAATCAGTCCTGACTATTCATTGGAACAACTGATGCTGAAGCTGAAACTCCAATACTTTGGCCACCTCATGCGCAGAGCTGACTCATATGAAAAGACCCTGATGCTGGGAAAGATTGATAGCAGGTGGAGAAGGGGACAACAGAGGATAAGAGGGTTAGATACCATCACCAACTCAAGGTACATGAGTTTGAGCAAACTCTGGAAGACAGTGATGGACAGGGAAGCCTGGCCTGCTGCAGTCCACGGGGTTGCAAAGAGTTGGACATGATTTTGTGACTGAACAACAGGGAAGGAAAAAAAGTGATGCATATTTCATAATATAAGGTATTCAAAAGTAATTGATATGTCAGATTAGCAAGATGATATTGCAGACAATAATAAGATTACTGTAGGATAAGAGAATTAGAAATTGCTTTATTAATTAATAATGCTAATACTCAGAAAATTCTAACATATAGCTAACTGAAAATGTTTAAGGCAAAGATTATTCTATTCAAGATCTCAAAGAAAACATACATCAACTTTCCCCCTAATTCAATGTACTATTTTAATACACATTCTTCTAGATTCTTTCCCTGATTCTAAGGATCTGTGGGAATGACAAAGAAGAGACATATTCTACGTATCAGTTCAGTTCAGTCGCTCAGTCATGTCCGACTCTTTGCGGCCCCATGAATTGCAGCACGCCAGGCCTCCCTGTCCATCAACAACT
This sequence comes from Bubalus kerabau, assembly GCF_029407905.1. Taxonomy (NCBI): domain Eukaryota; kingdom Metazoa; phylum Chordata; class Mammalia; order Artiodactyla; family Bovidae; genus Bubalus; species Bubalus kerabau. The sequence continues at coordinate 270,420,934 of NC_073624.1, read as the reverse complement.
CCCAGAGTTCACTCAGACTCACGTCCATCGAGTCAGTGATGCCATCCAGCCATCTCATCCTCTGTCATCCCCTTCTCCTCCTGCCCCCAATCCCTCCCACCATCAGAGTCTTTTCCAATGAGTCAACTCTTCACATGAGATGGCCGAAGTACTGGAGTTTCAGCTTCAGCATCATTCCTTCCAAAGAAATCCCAGGGCTGATCTCCTTCAGAATGGACTGGGTGGATCTCCTTGCAGTCCAAGGGACTCTCAAGAGTCTTCTCCAACACCACAGTTCAAAAGCATCAATTCTTCGGCGCTCAGCCTTCTTCACAGTCCAATTCTCATATCCACACATGACCACAGTTTATAGGATTTTATATTTAAATTTTTCATCACCTTTGTAATTTGGAAATTGATGCATAATATTTTAGTAGTGCTGAGTTCAAATATTTTCTAGGTCATAATTATAGTTTACTACTTTAATTCCCTCTTGTAACCAAATAATACTCTGAAGTATTATCCATGTACTTCAAAAGAAAGAAAATTTTGCCTTTAAGTCTAAATCTCTGAACATCCAAAAAACTAGCCCATTTCTCTGTCCCTTCTTCTATATCAGTTCATAGAAGATAATTTAATAATCACCTATATGCCCCTGATGCCTTGATGTGACCATTCAGTTCAATTCAGTATAGTCGCTCATTTGTGTCCAACTCTTTGCAACCCTATGAATTGCAGCACGCCAGGCCTCCCTGTCTATCACCAACTCCCAGAGTTCACCCAAACTCATGTGCATCGAGTTGGTGATGCCATCCAGCCATATCATCTGTCGTCCCCTTCTTCTCCTGCCCTCAATCCCTCCCAGCATCAAGGACTTTTCCAATGAGTCAACTCTTCGCATGAGGTGGCCGAAGTATTGGAGTTTCAGCCTCAACATCAGTCCTTCCAGTGAACACCCAGGACTGGTCTCCTTTATAATGGGCTGGTTGGATCTCCTTGCAGTCCAAGGGACTCTCAAGAGTCTTCTCCAACACCACAGTTCAAAAGCATCAATTCTTCAGTGCTCAGCTTTCTTCACAGTCCAACTCTCACATCCATACATGACCACTGGAAAAACCATAGCCTTGACTAGATGAACCTTTGTTGGCAAAGTAATATCTCTGCTTTTGAATATGCTATCAAGGTTGGTCATAACTTTCCTTCCAAGGAGTAAGTGTCTTTTAATTTCATGGCTGCAGTCACCATTTACAGTGATTTTGAAGCCCCCAAAAATAAAGTCTGACAGTGTTTCCACTGTTTACCCAGCTATTTCCCATGAAGTGACGGGACCAGATGCCATGATCTTCGTTTTCTGAATGTTGAGCTTTAAGCCAACTTTTTCACTCTCTTCTTTCACTTTCATCAAGAGGCTTTTTAGTTCTTCACTTTCTGCCATAAGGGTGGTGTCATCTGCATATCTGAGGTTATTGATATTTCTCCCAGCAATCTTGATTACAGCTAATGCTTCTTCCAGCCCAGCGTTTCTCATGATGTACTCTGCATATAAGTTAAATAAGAAAGGTGACAATATACAGCCTTGACGTACTCCTTTTCCTATTTGGAACCAGTCTATTGTTCCATGTCCAGTTCTAACTGTTGCTTCCTGACCTGCATACAGGTTTCTCAAGAGGCAGGTCAGGTGGTCTGGTATTCCCATCTCTTTCAGAATTTTCCACAGTTAATTGTGATCCACACAGTCAAAGGCTTTGGCATAGTCAATAAAGCAGAAATGCATGTGACCATTAGCCTTCAAAAAAGACCTGAAACCTGAGGGAATCAATAATTGGTTTGTTTGTTAGTTTTTGAAACTGACATGGCCACCCCCTACTGTGTAGATAATCTCTGCTGCTTTTATTCTGATAGTCTATGAACAAAAAAATCACATTCTTGTTCTTTCTTCAAGACAAACAAACATGAAAACAAAATTAATTAAACAGACAGAAAACAATATCCCACCCCTTATTTCTGGATTTATATTTTGTTTTTGTAAAAGTTAACTTTCTTGGACTATAGATCATGGATTGAAAACAGTTTGTGAACTTATTAACTACAATACACATGGTTCTTCATCAAAAAGTCCAAATCTTGCTATCTTTACTAGGGAGAGTTGCAGATAAAGATCTTTCATAAGTAAAATCTCAATGGAACATGGCTCATCTCTTTTTTATGAAAGCTCTAAAAACAGACTATTTTAATTCCAAACTTCTTTGATGGTTGAATCAGTGATGTAGAAATTCCTTCATATAAGAACCATGTCAGAATCATAACTGAAAACTACTCTTGATTTACTTGTGTGGGAAACTTAAGTGAAAAGCCTACAACCTTTCAATGTCTTCTATAAGAATTGATAGTTGTATATAACCCAAAATCTTAAGGAAACTTGACACATCATCCATGTTTGTGCCTAGAATTTACTTATTTAGGTTCTTATTTTAGATTTGGTATACACAAGAGGTGTTTGAAAGATGGCAATCCTGTGATTGGGATATTGAGTATTCCGCTAGGAAGTAAAAATGGAATGAGGAAGAAAGATAAATATAAGCAATCCCAGAACATTGCCATGCCTGGGTGATTTATTTAGTAGTTTTGTTACCAATTCTACTTTGTTCCCACAAACAAAAACCTTCTAAACCTCTGGGTGTCTACATTTTTCTTGTAAGATCATAAAGGCAATAAACATGCATACAGCACTTTCTAGACTTGGTGCTAAAAGCTGTGATTTAGGAAACAATCAACATTTAAATGGGGAAAATTAGAACATAAAATAACTTGTTGTCACATAAATTATTTTTATGACATACTACTGTAGCTATGTTATGTAGGGGCACGCTCTCATTTAAAATTGGGTCGCTTGAATATTGTTTATGCCTTGACAATATGCATGCTTTTTTCTTTTTGCTATAAAAAGATCCTAAATGCTTTCTGCATATTATGTAAGTACATCCTACAGAGCTTTTAGTTAAAAAAAAAAAAAAAAAACTAACAAAGGTTAGAAGAGTTACTACAAATTTGTAACTAGGCCCAACTCTGAACTCCTCCCCATCCATGGTCCCAAGGTACTTAATTCATTAAAACAATTGACATGGAAGGGCAGATGACTGCCTATTCTAGACTAATTCAGGAGCACAATACTGCAATACTAACACATTTCGTGTTACAGTGTTACTGCTATTGATTAATGGTATAGCTTACAGAAAACTAAGATCATTGCATCTGGTCCCATCATTTCATGGGAAATAGATGGAGAAACAGTGGAAACAGTGTCAGACTTTATTTTGGGGGGCTCCAAAATAACTGCAGATGGTGATTGCAGCCATGAAATTAAAAGACGCTTACTCCTTAGAAGGAAAGTTATGACTAACCTAGATAGCATATTCAAAAACAGAGACATTACTTTGCCAACAAAGGTCCATCTAGTCAAGGCTATGGTTTTTCCAGTAGTCATGTATGGATGTGAGAGTTGGACTGTGAAGAAGGCTGAGCGCCGAAGAATTGATGCTTTTGAACTGTGGTGTTGGAGAAGACTCTTGAGAGTCCCTTGGATTGCAAGGAGATCCACCCAGTCCATTCTGAAGGAGATCCACCCTGGGATTTCTTTGGAGGGAATGATGCTGAAGCTGAAACTCCAGTACTTTGGCCACCTCATGTGAAGAGTTGACTCATTGGAAAAGACTCTGATGGTGGGAGGGATTGGGGGCAGGAGGAGAAGGGGATGACAGAGGATGAGATGGCTGGATGGCATCACTGACTTGATGGATGTGAGGCTGAGTGAACTCCGGAAGTTGGTGATGGACAGGGAGGCCTGGCGTGCTGCAACTCATGGGGTCACAAAGAGTCGGACACGACTGAGCAACTGAACTGAACTGGACTGAACAGTTTGTTGACACAATATTTCCAGTAACTGCATTTTTCTTATTGCAGTAAGTTTTACTACACCCCCCCCCATATAACATAATTTGTTATTGTATCCCCAGTTAAAATTTCAACAACACTGATTCATGTTTCTTACATGGGCAATTACTGGATCTAAAACATTACAGCTAAATCTGGCCTTACTTATGTCTTCTAATCGAAAAAGACCATTTGAACAATTAGGGAAAAATAAGTCGCTTCCTTGACAGAAGGTTCAAGATGTAGTGGTCATAGGTATATTTACGTTGGTGTTGGATATTTACAGAATGTCTCTACTTTCCATGAGAATTATAAAATAAAATGGTGTGAGGTATTGGTTCAGTTCAGTTCAGTTTAGTCGCTCAGTCATGTCTGACTTTTTGCAACCCCATGAATTTCAGCATACCAGGCCTCCCTGGCATGTTGTCCATCACCAACTCCTAGAGTTCACTCAAACTCACGTCCATCAAGTCGGTGATGCCATCCAGCCATCTCATCCTCTGTCATCCCCTTCTCCTCCTGACCCCAATTCCTACCAGCATCAGAGCCTTTTCTAATGAGTCAACTCTTTGCATGAGGTGGCCAAAGTATTGGAGTTTCAGCTTTAGCATCATTCCTTCCAAAGATATCCCAGGGCTGATCTCCTTCAGAATGGACTGGGTGGATCTCCTTTCAGTCCAAGGGACTTTCAAGAGTCATCTCCAACACCACAGTTCAAAAGCATCAGTTCTTTGGCACTCAGCTTTCTTCTCATTCCAACTCTCACATCCATACACGACCACTGGAAAAACCATAGCCTTGACTAGACAAACCTTTGTTGGCAAAGTAACATCTCTGCTTTTGAATATGCTATCTAGGTTAGTCATAACTTTCCTTCCAAGGAGTAAGCGTCTTTTAATTTCATGGCTGCAATCACCATCTGCAATGATTTTGGAGCCCCCAAAATAAAGTCTGACACAGTTTCCCCATCTATTTGCCATGAAGTGATGGGACCAGATGCCATGATCTTAGTTTTCTGAATGTTGAGCTTTAAGTCGACTTTTTCACTCTCATCTTTCACTTTCATCAAGATGCTCTTTAGTTCCTCTTCACTTTCTGCTATAAGGGTGGTTGCATCTACATATCTGAGGTTATTGGTATTTCTCCCGGCAATCTTGATTCTAGCTTGTGCTTCCTCCAGCCCAGCTTTCTCATGATGTACTCTACATATAAGTTAAATAAGCAGGGTGACAATATACAGCCTTGACATACTCCATTTCCTATTTGGAAACAGTCTGTTGCTCCATGTCCAGTTCTAACCGTTGCTTCCTGACCTGCATATGGGTTTCTCAAGAGGCAGGTCAGGTGGTCTAGTATTCCCATCTCTTTCAGAATTTTCCACAGTTTATTGTGATCCACACAGTCAAAGGCTTTGGCATAGTCAATAAAGCAGATTGATGTTTTTCTGGAACTCTCTTGCTTTTGCCATGATCCAGTGGATGTTGGCAATTTGATCTCTGGTTCCTCTGCCTTTTCTAAAACCAGCTTGAACATCTGGAAGTTCACAGTTCACGTACTGCTAAAGTCTGGCTTGGAAAATTTTGAGCATTACTTTACTAGTGTGTGAGATGAGTGCAATTGTGTGGTAGTTTGAGCATTCTTTGGCATTGCCTTTCTTTGGGATTGGAGAAGGCAACGGCACCCCACGCCAGTACTCTTGCCTGGAAAATCCCATGGACGGAGGAGTCTGGTAGGCTGCAGTCCATGGGGTCACGAAGAGTCAGACACGACTGAGCGACTTCACTTTCACTTTTCACTTTCAGGCATTGGAGAAGGAAATGGCAACCCACTCCAGTGTTCTTGCCTGGAGAATCCCAGGGATGGGGGAGCCTGGCGGGCTGCCGTCTATGGGGTCGCACAGAGTCGGACACAACTGAAATGACTTAGAATAGCATGCATAGTATTCTTTGGGATTGCAATTAAAACTGACTTTTTCCAGTGCTGTGGCCACTGTTGAGTTTTCCAAATTTGCTGGCATATTGAGTGCAGCACTTTCACAGCATCATCTTTTCATAATTTGAAATAGCTCAACTGGAACTCCATCTCCTCCACTAGCTTTGTTTGCAGTAATGCTTTCTAAGGCCCACTTGGCTTCACATTTCAGGATGTCTGGCTCCAGGTGAGTGATCACACCAGCATGATTATCTTGGTCATGAAAGTCTTTTTTGTACAGTTCTTCTGTGTATTCTTGCCTCCTCTTCTTAATATCTTCTGCTTCTGTTAGGTCCATACCATTTCTGTCCTTTATTGTGCCCATCTTTGCATGAAATGTCCCCTTGGTATCTCTAATTTTCTTGAAGAGATCTCTAGTCTTTCTCATTCTGTTGTTTTCCTCTGTTTCTTTGCATTGATCACTGAGGATGGCTTTCTTATCTCTCCTTGCTGTTCTTTGGAACTCGGCATTCAGATGCTTATATCTTTTCTTTTCTCCTTTGCTTTTCACTTCTTTTCATTCACAGCTATTTGTAAGAATGTAGTCCACTGGAAAAGGGAATGGCAAACCAATTCAGTATTCTTGCCTTGAGAACCCCATGAAATGTATGAAAAGGCAAAATGATAGGACACTGAAAGAACTCCCCAAGTCAGTAGGTGCCCAATATGCTACTGGAGGTCAGTGGAGAAATAACTGCAGAAAGAATGAAGGGATGGAGCCAAAGCAAACATAATACCTAGTTGTGGATGTGACTGGTGATAGAAGCAAGGTCCAATGCTATAAAGGGCAATATGGCATAGGAACCTGGAATGTCAGGTCCATGAATCAAGGCAAATTGGAAGTGGTCAAACAGGAGATGGCAAGAGTGAATGTTGACATTCTAGGAATCAGCGAACTAAAATGGACTGGAATGGGTGAATTTAACTCAGATGACCATTATATCTACTACTGTGGACAGGAATCCCTTAGAAGAAATGGAGTAGCCATCATGGTCAACAAAAGAGTCCAAAATGCAGTACTTGGATGCAATCTCAAAAACAACAGAATGATCTCTGTTCATTTCCAAAACAAACTATTCAATATCACGGTAATCCAAGTCTATTCCCCAACCAGTAACACTGAAGAAGCTGAAGTTGAACTGTTCTATGAAGACCTACAAGACCTTTTAGAACTAACACCCAAAAAAGATGTCCTTTCCATTATAGGGGACTGGAATGCAAAAGTAGGAAGTCAAGAAACACCTGGGGTAACAGGCAAATTTGGCCTTGGAATACGGAATGAAGCAGGACAAATGCTAATGGAGTTTTGCCAAGAGAACGCACTGGTCATAGCAAACACCCTCTTCCAACATCACAAAAGAAAACTTTACACATGGACATCACCAGATGGTCAACACCGAAATCAGATTGATTATATTCTTTGCAGCCAAAGATGGAGAAGCTCTATACAGTCAGCAAGAACAAGACCGGGAACTGACTGTGGCTCAGATCATGAACTCCTTATTGCCAAATTCAGGCCTAAATTGAACCAAATAGGAAAACCACTAGACCTTTCAGGTATGACCTAAATCAAATCCCTTATGATTATACAGTGGAAGTGAGAAATAGATTTAAGGGACTAAATCTGATAGATAGAGTGCCTGATGAACTATGGACAGAGGTTTGTACAGGACATTGTATGGACATTGTACAGGAGACAGGGATCAAGACCATCCCCATGGAAAAGAAATGCAAAAGAGCAAAATGGCTGTCTGGGGAGGCCTTACAAATAGCTTGGAAAAAAGAGGTATTGGTATTTTGAGATTATCAAAACAGTTTTGAGAATTGAAATGTCCCATTAAGAACAAGTATTCTATATCCCTTAGTTGGCTAAGTTTCACATATGGCTTAAACCATTCTCTGCCATTTTTTTTTTCTCCCTCTGCCTTTCTTTCTGTCTCAAATATACACATTCAAGATATGGAAGCTTAGTCTTAAAAATTACACGGTTTTCTCATGTAGCCTAAACCAATTTTAGCTTCAAATGTCCTTTAGTCTTGTTCACAAAACTGACTCTGTGATTCTGAAGGGATGTTTGAGTCAAAACTTGCTTCCTCTCCCCCACCCCAATCTCCTCTTCTTTTTAAAAACCTCTTAATAAAATATTGCATTGCCAGGAAAAAGCTGCCTTTCCCCCTTCCAGGTGCACCACTCTCTCCTCTGCTAGGGTATCACCCATCGATAACAGCTCACGTGGCTCCAGCATTTTTCAGCTTATGAAGTGATTTGGGCACCCCAACCGATGTGCACAGTGACCCCCAGGCCAGGAAAAAACTTAGCATCTCTATATAGATGGGGAGGCTGAGGGCCCGACTTGTGAGTGGGAGAACTCAATCTTACTCTAGAACCCATAGAGAGAAAATAATTCTTTTGTGCTTCAACTTGTGGGTCCATCACATACCCCCTGTGCTCATGCTAACCCCATCATTGTAGAACTGGAGTGGACCCAGGGTCACTAAACTAGTCCCCCTCTCTCTCCTTATAAGGTCCCCTTTATAGAAGTCAGAAACATGGACTCTCAGAGAGACCTTGTTGGCACAGTACTTGTGCAACAAGGTGCTTGTGTGTGTTTGTGTTGGGGTGTGTGTGCATGTACAGAGTATGGCTTCTGCCCAGGGGAGCAGTGGCCCAGCCCGTTAGAGGCATAGCCAGGGCAAGCAGGAGAGAAGGAGGTCTCTGACTCAGCCTCCAGGAGACACTTGCCCTCCCACTGACCAGGCTGCAAACCACCCTGCTCACCTTTACCCACTCAGCACTTCCTTGAACCTGCCCCATGCAGCTTCTAACTTGCTGAGATCCTCCTCTCAACATCCTACCAAGATAAAAAGAAACTTGCTCTCGGTTTCCATATTATAGAAACTTGTCAGTGGTTCTTCTCAGGTATATTTCTCCTTCTCATGTCAGCTCTTTCATTTTAAAGGAGTTAAGTCAGTTTTGAAAATATAAATGGAAATACAGGTGAACAAAACATATGCATTTCTGAAGTTGGAAAAATATGATTTTACTGTAATTAGATTCCCATCAATAGAGCTGAGGATGAAAGGATTAGGCGTACATTAGGGATATGGACACTCCTCATGTTTCAGGCATTAGGTTTTTCTTAAATGATACCCCTGCAATTTTCTACTTCTTTTTTTCTGTGTGCATCTTTGATGTTTTGAAAGATTTTGTGTAGTTCTGTGGATTTGGAACACAACATAATTGATGGGTTATTTGTATAAACAAATCCACATTAATGCAAAGTTAGAAGTATGTTACAAATGAGTTTACTCAAAATTGCTTTCTCAGATATGATTAATAATTGCTTTTAAGGAGCAACTCACTATTTCCCTTTTAAGAGACTTATGACAGTGGAGCAGCAATCCAGGATGAATAAAACCAAGGGCGGTGAACAATCTTATATACCCCAAAAGAAAATAATCGCAGCATTCACTTCTAAAATCTGTAGCAAAGCTTTTGAACAGATTCTCTCAAACTCAATAACAGCATATACTCAATATGGATCCTATAAAGATGAAATATAACAATGCACTTTTGCTAAATTAAATGTAGACTTTAAATTTTTAAATCAAACAACTGCCTTGATTATAAAGTCAATATAAAACTAAAAACAAATGTTCAAGAATACTTCAACTATGTCCATGTATCATGCAGCAACTATACTTCAGTGAAATAAGAATGTAATTCAATTCCATCATTTTGGGGGTCAATTTAACTTTCTAGTTTGCATATCATACAATTTTGGTGTTTTACATCAGCTTTTCTCCTTTACGCACTTCAAATAACTTTCAAAAATAATTCAAAAAATAAACTGGCAAAGATAATAAAGTATTTACACAGATAAATTATCCAACATCTATTGATATTTTGAATGAGACATGAAAAAGAGAAAAAAATAAAAGCACCTGCTTTTTGAAGTTTTTGAACTATCTTATTTCATCATCATACTACAGCTCATAAGAATAGTAGAAAGTACCTAGTGTAGGTGTTCAGTCTTTTCTAGAATCCCGAGTTCTGTGGCTTAAGGTATAAAAGGTCTCAACAGTAGGAAGTATTTCTTTTTTTTTTTTTTTTACTTTGGCTGTGTACAAAGAAAATGTCAAAATTAGGCAGATAGGTATTAACTTGACTCTTTAGAAATCAGTATGGATGCTGTTAACTAAAGCAATTACTTTAATAAAATACATATAATTTTACTTTACAATAACAGTGATTTTATAATTTATTACCTTATAATAATAAATATATAATTTAGAAAATTAATAGCTCTTCATTATATCCATGTTCGTCCCTCCCTTACCGACAAATTGACAAGAAATAGATAAATGACGTTATCTTACTACAAAAGAGGATATTTTAATTCATAATTCCAAAATATTATTTAAGGAACTTAACAAATATGCAGGAATACCTGATTTAATGTATAAAAAATTTTAGAAATAAAATGGCACACAGAATGATGGTCATCATGTTTTCTTCATTAATTGGTTTTGCTCATCTCACAGTAATCTGGTTCCCATATGGACAGAATAACAGAAACACCAAGAAGGTAGATGAGCGACTCTTACCAGATGACTATCATAGGCTCAAGACTAGCACATACTCTACTCTTCTAATTTTAGTTTGCACTAGGGGCATTTACCAGTGTTATAGGAAATGATAGATCTTTCTATGTTTTAGTTACCATGTTCACACTTACTTTGAATTATCAAGTGTTCAGTTTTGTTTTGTTTTTTTTTAACTCCTGTCTTCCTCTGGGCTACACATTTGAAAATTTGCGGATATGACAGAAATTAGTATAACCTAAAATTTCACTCTAAGAATTTAAAGACCTGGGTTTATAAATCAGGTCAAGTTTAGACCAGGCTGGTCTGAATCTGTTGTCTCCTTTGCCATCAGAACTCACTTTTTTACTTGAAACCTTTAATGTCTTTCACGTGGGTCATCACAAAGACTTCCTAAGTGCTCTCCTGGCCCCCGTTATCCTACTGAAAACACTTAGTGTAAAATATCTTTGAAAAATACCTCTCTGGGGACTTCCCTGGTGGTACAGTGGTTAAGAATCCACCCACCAGTTCCAGGGGACATGGGTTCAGTCCCTGGTCCAGAGAAGATCCACATGCCTCAGAGCAACTAAGCCCAAGCACCACAAATACTGAGACCACATGCTGCAACTCCTGACACCTACTCATCTAGAGCCCGCACTCCAGAAGAGAAGCCAACACAAGAAGCCCGAGCACAGCAGCCAGAGAGTAGCCCCTGCTCGCTGCAACTAGGGAAAGCTCGTGTGCAGTAATGAAGACTCAGCACAGCCCCCCAAAATAAGAACTACATTAAAAACTTTCCTTAAATGCCCATCTGACTGTATGGGCATTCTTCAAAATATCTCTCTTTTATTTTTTTCATAATCTCCATGATCTGACCCTTTCCTGATTCTGCTTTTCCAAAACACACTGCCTACATCCCTTCCCCTCACTATGTTTCTGACATTGTCAGTCTCTGGCAGTTCCCTCACGCCTTCAGATCCACCTCAGCCTCTACGTTTGTTTATCCTAGGGTCTAGTACACTTATATACTTGGTGATTCTTTAAATGTTCATTATAGGCCAATTTAACGATCTCCTCCACAGGTAGGCTGGACCTCCTATGAGCCATCTTTGCAAACATGTACCTCTCTATACAGGGCTTCCCAGGTGGCTCAGTGGCCAAGAATCCACCTGCCAATGCAGGAGCCGCAGGAGACACAGGTTCAATCCCTGGGTCAGGAAGATTGCGTGGAGAAAAAAATGGCCAGGAAATCCTATGGATAGAGGAGCCTGCTGGGCTACAGTACATGGGGTCACAGAAGAGTTGGACACAACTTGGCGACTAAACAACAAAAACCTCTCTATACAGCTTACTTACTATGATGTATTATAATTATTATCTCTACATACTTGTTGTCTCCACTAGTCTGAATTCCCTTGAGGATAACGAAGGACTAATTTTGTGTCATGAGTCCATAGCCATGCAATCTGACACACAGTAGGTGCTTTATAAATGTTTGGTAAATAAATGAATGGTACTGGAAAATAGCTAATCTGTGAATCAGAATCTGTTAAACCCCTAAATGAGGCTTGGCTTACAGTGATCCCATTTTTAGCGAAGCTGCATTTCTTTTGTATCTGACTATAAGTAACCTGAATTAAAACTTATTTTTTATTGACAGGATTCAGAGAGGGCAAATAAGATTCCAGTAAAGCTCTTAATGAATATTCATGTAAGAACTCTGGTTTGCAAACACAAGGAAAAGGAGATATAACAATAAAAGCTCTATATACTAAAATTTGATAATTTACACTTTATATTATTCAAGTGGTTTTATGATTTTGGGCTTCTGTTCAAATTTAATTTCATGTTTTCTGGCAAAAATATTCATCTATAATAACAGATGTGCTCTTCAAATGTAAGAACTATTTGTATTTTTAACTTGGCATTAGAATCTGGATGAAGAAGAAAATTTCTAAAACATATTGAATCTGTCTATTAAAACAAATGGTGTATATAGTCTGTGGGTGTGGCTTACAGAGAAGGAGAATTTACTTGCCTGCAAGGTTAGATGTGCATGAATGTTATTTTGTTGCTGGGTAAACTGAATTCTATCTCTGTTGTAGTTTTAGGATTACAGTCTAAGTGCTAAGTTACATATATGTTTCACAGCAACTTTAGTGTTTTTAGATTAACATCTTTGATATTTATTTCAGAGTTTTTAGCTCCAACAATGTTAGAAAACAGAGTAGACAGTCTTTCAGATTCTGTGGATGAAGCTTTTGCGCTGGTAGTTAACATTTCCTCAAGACGAGTAGGAACCACCCATTCATTACGGTAGTTTTTATCATGTACATTCCTCACTTCACCCCGTGAAAACACAAGTGTAAGAGTAAAGTCAGGAGAAGGACTTCAGTGTGTTTTTTTCTCTCTATCTTTTTAGTAACAGTACAGGACTCATCTTCCTGTTTTCTTATTAAGTCATTAAAATGCTATAAGTTTTTAAAGTAATGTTCTCCTATGTCTACAGATAAAGGGATGTAGAGTTTGAAGCTGATAAAATGTGAAAAGATTTATTAACAAGTATAATATTTGTGGCTGATATTACCCATTGTGCGTTCTTCCTTTAAAAAAGGTAAGAGTTAAGGTGTGACAACTGAATTACCTAAATGGTTAACTGAAAAGTCATCTGTAAATATTTGCAATCACATAGAAACACAAAATCACTGGAAAAGTTTTTATAGATATTCTAATGACATCCACAGGTGGCTTTTTCTTTTTGAAAAATAGCACTTCCTGTGTCACCATTCAAACTTAACAGACAAGATCGCTTTTTATGTAAGTGGTGGATATGCTCTGTTTCTGAAAATAAAACAAATAAGACATGCACTTCCTGCAAAAGGAGACAGGACCAGCCACTTTGCACTTCGGCCGTATGTTTCCAAACCTTCGGAGCATCTGCCCATGACAGCAGGTGTTTGACAGTTTCCTGGGGCTTCGGGGGGAGTCAGCTGCAGAAGAAAGATGGCTGCATTGTGTCAGGGCCAGTGCGTTCCACATTCATCCTGGAAACCATCTAGCTGAGCTCATATAGCAAATGATGCATGGAACTAGGGGAAAAATATCTCCCATACAGTAAGCCTTCTGTTCTCTTAAACCACATACATTAAAAGAGAAAGCTATATCTGTATAGTGTTTTTTTCCCTTTATTTTTATTCAGAGCATTAGTCTAAGCTTCACAAGAGATAGTTGCATTATCTCTATAAAGGTAAGAAAATCTTTTTGAAAGGATGTTCAAATAAATTGGGAAAGGAAAAGGACGGACAAGGAAGCTAGATAAAAGAGATACTCTGATCACCAGGTAGAGGGTATCATGCTGAGAAAATGGGACCTGATTTTTTTGTTTTGTTTTGTGTTCTCCATCTTGAGGACCATAGACCCTTCAAAATACTCTCTTGCCCTTGAAATCTGATGTCTAACACTCAGCTTGACATGAATTGGTTTGGCTATTTCTTATTGTTCAGAATATATAAACTTCAACATATTTTATTGAAAAATGCATTAAAATATTGATTACAGTTTTCAAGAGTTTATCTTACTGCTGAAAACAGAAATGAAACAAACAGGGTAGAGATAGGTGTTTTATCCTAAGACTGAGTAGGATGTGGAAATATTAAAATTTAGTTATATGTTGACTATCTTTTTTGGAGATTTTTGCTTTACTCCTATTTTTTAAAAGTGAAAGTCATTAAAAAAAAGTGATAAAGTCATAAAAAGTGAAAGTAAGCACAGTCAGCATGGTCTTCTAAAACTTATTTTTAGGGAGTTCATACTTTTAAAAAACACAGGGACTTTCACTTTGGTCCGGTGGTTAAGACTCTGCACGTCTACTACAGGGGGCACAGGTTTGATGCCTGGTTAGGGAACTGCAATGGCACCCCACTCCAGTACTCTCTCCTGGAAAATCCCATGGATGGAGGAGCCTGGTAGGCTGCAGTCCATGTGGTCGCTGAGGGTCGGGGAAACGACTGAGCGACTTCACTTTCACTTCTCACTTTCATGCATTGGAGAAGGAAATGGCAACCCACTCCAGTGTTCTTGCCTGGAGAATCCCAGGGACGGGGGAGCCTGGTGGGCTGCCATTTATGGGGCCACACAGAGTCGGACACGACTGAAGTGACTTAGCAGTAGCAGTAGCAGTAGGGAACTGCATGTGTGGCCAAACATAAACAAACATAGAGGTCTAAAAGATTTATCCTCACAAAAATATATATAATACAATTTTATGAATACGTGAAAACCTTGGTAGTATTGGCAGGGGAGCAGAATTTGCATGAATTAAAGAATTTTAAGAGGGTTCATAGAAGTAACAATTATCTATTAAGTTCCTAGCAAATTAACAGACCATTGCTGTTAATCTCAACTACACTGAAATGAACGATAGCTGCAGCAGCAGTAATGGCAGCACCAAGCAGCATTTATTGCATGCTTCCGTTTGCCAGAGCCTCTGTTAGATATTTTTTATGGTCTGGCACACCAGTATGCAGCCGGGTAAAATCTAAATCGATGCTGACTGACTCTGAAGCCTATGTCCTGCTCTCTGAATTGCCTCATAGAGATTAAGTAAAAAATAAATCTTGGAGCTCCCTATGGTGGAGATGATCCCCAAATACACAACAGGAAGTGATATTGTACAGATCTTTACTAGACAGACTATGCAGTGAGAGGGAGAGGAGGAAGTCGGTGGATACTGGACAAATCAGGAAAAGCTTTTGGATGGATGCGTTGAGCTGAAGAATGGGTAGTGTCTACATATTGTTTTTAAGGTAATGGGGATGGTGGAGAAAGAGAATTTCAATTTAGAAAAATACACAAAACAAGGCACAGAACATAATGTAACTCATGAGACTGGGTTTGATTAAAGAGTATGCACTGGCAAAATTCAATTCAACTCAAAATTGATTTTTTTTTTTGAGTTCCACCCCTCAACTTTCTCTACAGCCCCACCGAACAAGACACTGTGACAGAAATCACAGTGTTGTGAGGTAAAGTGCCGGAGAAAACAAAAGATGAAGAGAGTAGCTATTTGGAGCTTATTCTTGAAAATGACTCATTTAACTCTGTATGATTTTGTCTTCTCAGTCTAAAATGATTAGCTACAAGGCCTGAATAACTATGCACATTCATAGCATGAAAATGTCTTTGTATCTGGGACATAAAGGGACAATGAAATGGGCACCAGGAGAAAGATGTGGGCATTTTCAGTAATAATATTTCCTTGATGCAAAATGTTTTTCCTGGAGCAGCCATACTAAACATGATGCAATACACTGTTCATTTCACTTGCTTCTTCAAAGGTGGAGAGGGAAATGTCCAACAGTCTAATGAAAAGGAAAGCAGGTTAGTGAAGAATATATCTGTGCAGGATGAGATTAAAATTTCAGGTTCATAAGCAACTCTAGAAATTTAAAAAATAAATTCATCTCTACTTTTTAAATGTAATGAAACCATGATTTTTTAGAAGTTACTTTTAAGTCCATGAAGTCAGAATAGAAAAAAAAGATTAGCCAGATGATTTCAGATTAAATAGCACATCCTAGATCTGTGAAGTACATGGGTAGTTAAAAAATAGTATGGGTGTGAACGTAGTGCTGACTGGCTTTAATTTTTTCCAAGAAAGAATATATGATAAAAGAAAAATATTACTACCCTCCTTTCCCATATTTTTTAGCATAATGGATATTTTAAAGGTAAGGTTGTTGTTGTTTAGTTGCTAAGTCATGTCCCACTCTTTTGCGGCCCCACGGACTGTACCCCACCAGGCTCCTTTGTCCATGGGATTTCCCAGGCAAGAAACTGGAGTGGGTTGCCACCTCCTTCTCCAGGAGATCTTCCTGACTCATGGATCAAACCCATGTCTCCTGCATTGACATGCAGATTCTTTACCATTGAGCTACTGGGGAAGCCCAATATAAAGTACATAGTCCTATAATAAAGAGTTGTCATTTAAATCATTGAAAGTGAGAGAAAGTGAAGTCGCTCAGTCGTGTCTGACTCTTTGCGATCCCATGGACTGTAGCCCACCAGGTTCTTCTGTCCACAGGACTTTCCAGGCAAGAATGTTGGAGTGGGTTGCCATTTCCTTCTCCAGGGGATTTTCCCAGCCCAGGGATTGAACCCGTGTCTCCTGCATTGCAGATAGATGCTTTACTGTCTGAGCCACCAGGGAAACCGTAATTCACAGAAGCCACAAACAAAAGCTTGTGCACACCAGGACCCAGGAGACAGGAGAAGTGACACCACAAGAGACTGAGCCAGACTTGCCTGTGAGTGTCTGGGAGTTTCCAGTGGACGTAGGGGTTGAAAGTGGTCTGTTCCAGGGTCAGGGGCACAGACTGCAACAGTGCTGGGTGTGCTGGCATAAGTCCTCTAGAGGGAGGTTACCATTACTGCCATTACCCCTACCAGAGCTTGGCTTCGGGGCAAACTACAGGGAGGGAACACAGGCTTACCATTCCACAGAAAATTGGATTAAAGATTTACTGATCCTAACCATATGAAAAGGCAAAATGATAGGGTACTGAAAGAGAAACTCCCCAGGTCAGTAGGTACCCAATGTGCTACTGGAGGTCAGTGGAGAAATAACTCAGAAAGAATGAAGGGATGGAGCCAAAGCAAAAATAATACCCAACTGTGGACATGACTGGTGATAGAGGCAAGGTCTGATGCTGTAAAGAGCAATATTGCATAGGAACCTGGAATGTCAGGTCTATGAATCAAGGCAAAGTAGAAGTGGTCAAACAGGAGATGGCAAGAGTGAATGTTGACATTCTAGGAATCAGCGAACTAAAATGGACTGAAATGGGTGGATTTAACTCAGATGACCATTATATCTACTACTGTGGGCAGGAAACCCTTAGAAGAAATGGAGTAGCCATCATGGTTAACAAAAGAGTCCAAAATGCAGTATTTGGATGCAATCTCAAAAACGACAGAATGATCTCTGTTCGTTTCCAAGGCAAACTATTCAATATCACAGTAATCCAAGTCTATGCCCCAACCCATACTGCTGAAGAAGCTGAAGTTGAATGGTTCTATGAAGACCTATAAGACCTTTTGGAACTAACACCCTAAAAAGATATCCTTTTCATTATAGGGGGCTGGAATGCAAAAGTAGGAAGTCAAGAAACACCTGGAGTAACAGGCAAATTTGGCCTTGGAATACGGAATGAAGCAGGGCAAAGACTAATAGAGTTTTGCCAAGAGAACACACTGTCATAGCAAATACCCTCTTCCAACAACACAAGAGAAGACTCTACACATGGACATCACCAGATGGTCAACACCAAAATCAGATTGATTATATTCTTTGCAGCCAAAGAAGGAGAAGCTCTATACAGTCAACAAAAACAAAACCAGGAGCCAACAGTGGCTCAGATCATGAACTCCTTATTGCCAAATTCAGACTTAAAATGAAGAAAGTAGGGAAAACCACTACACCATTCATGTATGACCTAAATCAAATCCCTTATGATTATACAGTGGACGTGAGAAATAGATTTAAGGGACTAGATCTGATAGACAGAGTGCCTGATGAACTATGAACGGAGGTTCATGACATTGTACAGGAGACAGGGATCAAGACCATCCCCATGGAAAAGAAATGCAATAAAGCAAAATGTCTGTCTGAGGAGGACTTACAAATAGCTGTGAAAAGAAGAGAAGTAAAAAGCAAAGGAGAAAAGGGAAGATATAAGCATCTGAATGCAGAGTTCCAAAGAATAGCAAGGAGAGATAAGAAAGACTTCGTCAGCGATCAATGCAAAGAAGTAGAGGAAAACAACAGAATGGGAAAGACTAGAGATCTCTTCAAGAAAATTAGAGATACCAAGGGAACATTTCATGCAAAGATGGGCTCAATAAAGGACAGAAATTGTATGGGCCTAACAGAAGCAGAAGATATTAAGAAGAGATGGCAAGAATACACAGAAGAACTACAAAAAAGATCTTCACGACCAAGATAATCACAATGGTGTGACCACTCACCTAGAGCCAGACATCCTAGAATGTGAAGTCAAGTAGGCCTTAGAAAGCATCACTAGGAACAAAGCTAGTGAAGGTGATGGAATTCCAGTTGAGCTATTCCAAATCCTGGAAGATGATGCTGAGAAAGTGCTGCAATCATATGCCAGCAAATTTGGAAGACTCAGCAGTGGCTACAGGACTAGAAAAGGTCAGTTTTCATTCCAATCCCAGAGAAAGGCAATGCCAAAGAATGCTCAAACTACCACACAATTGCACTCATTTCACACGCTAGGAAAGTAATGCTCAAAATTCTCCAAGACAGGCTTCAGCAGTATGTGAACCATGAACTTCCAGATGTTCAAGCTGGTTTTAGAAAAGGCAGAGGAACCAGAGATCAAATTGCCAACATCTGCTGGATCATGGAAAAAGCAAGAAGTTTCCAGAAAAACATCTATTTCTGCTTTATTGCCTTTGCCAAAGCCTTTGACTGTGTGGATCACAATAAACTGTGGAAAATTCTGAAAGAGATGGGAATACCAGACCACCTGACCTGTCTCTTGAGAAACCTGTATGCAGGTCAGGAAGCAACAGTTAGAACTGGACAATGAACAACAGACTGGTTGAAATTGGAAAAAGAGTATGTCAAGGCTGTATATTGTCACCCTGTGTATTTAACTTATATGCAGAATACATCCTGAGAAACGCTGGGCTGGAAGAAGCACTAGCTGGAATCAAGATTCCTGGAGACATATTAATAACCTCAGATATGTAGATTACACTACCCTTATGGCAGAAAGTGAAGAGGAACTAAAAAGCCTCTTGATGAAAGTGAAAGAGGAGAGTGAAAAAGTTGGCTTAAAGCTCAACATTCAGAAAACGAAAATCATGGCATCTGGTCCCATCACTTCATGGGAAATAGATGGGGAAACAGAAACAGTGTCAGACTTTATTTTTCTGGGCTCCAAAATCACTGCAGATGGTGACTGCAGCCATGAAATTAAAAGACGCTTACTCCGTGGAAGGAAAGTTATGACCAACCTGACAGCATATTGAAACGCAGACATTACTTTGCCAACAAAGGTCCGTCTAGTCATGGCTATGGTTTTTCCAGTGGTCATGTATGGATGTGAGAGTTGGACTGTAAAGAAGCCTGAGAGCCAAAGAATTGATGCTTTTGAACTGTGGTATGGGAGAAGACTCTTGAGAGTCCCTTGGACTACAAGGAAGTCAAAACAATCAATCCTAAAGAAATCAATCCTGAATATTCATTGGAAGGACTGATGTTGAAGCTGAAACTCCTATACTTTGGCCACCTGATGCAAAGAACTGACTCATTGGAAAAGACCCTGATGCTGGGAAAGATTGAAGACGGGAGGAGAAGGGGATGAGGGAGGGTGAGATGGTTGGATGGTATCACCGACTGAATGGACAGGAGTTTGAGTAAACTCCGGGGGTTGGTGATGGACAGGGAGGCCTGGCGTGCTGCAGTCCATGAGGTCACAAAGAGTCAGACATGACTGAGAGATTGAACTGAAGGGAATATTTCCTGCAAAAATGGGCACAATAAAGGACAGAAATGGTAAGGGCCTAACAGAAGCAGAAGATATTAAGAAGAGGGGGCAAGAATACACAGAAGAACTATATGAAAATGATCTTTATGACCAGATAACCACAATGCTGTGATCACTCACCGAGAGCCAAACATCTTGGAGTGCAAAGTCAAGTGGGTCTCAGGAAGCATCGGTATGAACAAAGCTAGTGGAAGTGGTGGGTTTCCAATAGAGCTATTTCAAATCTTAAAAGATGATGCTGTGAAAGTGCTACACTCAATATTCCAGCAAATTTGGAAAACTAAGCAGTGGCCCAGGACAGGAAAATGTCATTTTTCATTCCAATCCCAAAGAAAGGCAATGCCAAAGAATGTTCAAATCACTGCACAATTGCCTTCATCTCACAATTTAACAAAGTGTTGCTCAAAATCCTCCAAGCCGGGCTTCAAAAGTACTTGAACTGAGAATTTCCAGATGTTCAAACTTGATTTAGAAAAGGCAGAGGAACCAGAGTTTGAATTGCCAACATCTTTTGGATCTTAGAAAAAGCAAGAGAATTCTTGAAAAACATCTACTGCTGTTTCATTGACTATGCTAAACCCTTTGATTATGTGGATGACAACACACAGGAAAATTATTCAAGAGATGGGAATACCAGATTAACTTAGCTGCCTCCTGAGAAATCTGTATGCAGGTCAAGAAGCAACAATTATAACCGGACATGGAACAACATACTGGTTCAAAATTGGGCGTGGAGTATGTCAAGCCTTTATACTGTCATCTTGCTTATTTTTCTTATATGCAGAGTACATCATGCAAAACACCAGCCTGGATGAAGCACAAGCTGAAGCAAATTGCAGGGAGAAATATCTATAACCTCAGATATGCAGATGACACCACCATTATGGCAGAAAGAGAAGAAGAACTAAAGAGCCTCTTGATGAAAGTGAAAGAGGAGAGTGAAAAAGTTGACTTAAAGCTCAACATTCAGAAAACAAAGATCATGGTATCTGGTCCCATCAATCCATGGCAAATAGATGGGGAAACAATAGGAACAGTGACAGACTTTATTTTCTTGGGCTCCAAAATCAGTGCAGATGGTGACTGCAGCCATGAAATTAAAAAACGCTTGCTGCTTTGGAAAAAAAGCTATGACAAACCTATACAGTGTATTAAAAAGCAGAGACATTACTTTGCCAACAAAATCTGTATAGTCAAAGCTATGGTTTTTCCAGTAGTCATGTATGAATGTAAGAGTTGGACCATAAAGAAGGCTGAGAGCCAAAGAATTGATGCTTTTGAACTGTGGTATTGGAGAAGACTCTTGAGAGTCCCTTGGACTACAAGGAAGTCAAAACAATCAATCCTAAGGAAATCAATCCTGAATATTCATTGGAAGGACTGATGCTGAAGCTGAAGCTCCAATACTTTGGCCACCTGATGTGAAGAGCCAACTCATTAGAAAAGACTCTGATGCTGAGAAAGATTGAAGGTGGGAAGAGAAGGGGACTACAGAAGGCGAGACGGTTGGATGGCATCAGCGACTCTATGGTCATGAATTTGAATAGCTTCTGGAGATGGTGAAGAACAGGAAACCTGGCATGCTGCAGTCCATGGGGTTGCAAAAGGTTGGACATGACTTAGTTACTGAACAACAACAACAAGCCTTCACTATATTTATTCATACTTTTACTAAATTATTTGTTTGAATATTAGGAAAAAAACATTAGGCAAACACTTTCTTTTCTGGCAAACCACAAGTATAGATTCTAGAAACTTTTTTTTTTAAGTTTAATTTCAAAACTTCTATTACTGAAAAAGAAAAGTTAGTAGATAATCCAACTCTTCTTGATTGCAGAATAGGCATTTCAAAGAACAACATTCTTCTGTCTACTACTTGGAAACTATAATCTACAAAGCCTCTATTGTGTGATGATGGTTCTATGCACAATCTTCAAGTTGAAAGTGAAAGTATGAAATGTGCTTCCCAACAGAAATTTTGAAAGCACTGCTCTTCAATTCTAATACATTATTATTTGAAATTTTTCTTTTTTTTTTTTTTATTTTATTTTATTTTAAATTTTATTTTATTTTTAAACTTAACATAACTGTATTAGATTTGCCAAATATCAAAATGAATCCGCCACAGGTATACATGTGTTCCCCATCCTGAAATTTTTCTTAATGCTTCAACAGTGTGGGCAGTATTTAATCCAGATCTCTGGCAATATGAATGGTTCATTTACAGCCCTTATATAACTTTTAGCTTCTTTGGTGCGGGGAGGGGAGAGGTATAATTTTCATTTTATAATTCAATGCAGCCAAAAATTAATATTTTGATTCTCTATGATTGCATATGTGTGTGAATTTTTCCAGCATCTGGGACAAACTCTCAATTTCCTCTTAAACCCAAATATAATATATTGAAATCAGTCTCAATACAATCAGCACTACTTAATGAAAAGCAGAACATCAATAAGGTAGATAAATTGCTATAGCTTCCACCTTTGGCCTTGCTTTACATATTCAACTAGTTCACTATTTCAGCCTGGGATTTAGGAGGCTCATGACAGCTAATGATTTATTATTGATGGTACCAGTGACTGGGATATATCAACATCCTTCTACTGGGTACTTTATCAGTTCAGTTCAGTTCAGTCGCTCAGTCATGTCTGACTCTTTGTGACCCCACGAACCGCAGCACACCAGGCCTCCCTGTCCATCACCAACTCCCGGAGTCCACCCAAACCCATGTCCATTGAGTTGGTGATGCCATCCAACCATCTCATCCTCTGTCCTCCCCTTCTCTTCCTGCCCTCAATCTTTCCCAGCATCAGGGTCTTTTCAAACAAGTCATCTCTTTGCATCTGGTGGCCAGAGTATTGGAGTTTCAGCCTCAACATCAGTCCCACCAATGAACACTCAGGACTGATCTCCTCTGGGATGGACCAGTTGGGTACTCTATAGAAATCAGAAAACTAATGTCACATGGCTTAAATTGTTTCTACCTTATGCTGATATATTTTGTAACTGTGTTTCACATAAAGGGTAACATTTTTAGAATGAATAACTTCATTTTTTGGTAGTTGAATATCGTAAAATATTCAATTGAAAAAGCAAGGTAAGGCCACCTAATTTCCTTCTCTTGTACCATTTTTTTAGGAACACATGATAAACTTATTTTTGGATGATTCTGGGTAACTTTGGGGTCAGAAATGTTACTTTCAAACAAGATAGAGCTGTTATATATTAAAATGCTCAATTATGAAAAGCACCAATATGAATTTGGCTCTAATATTTCAAAATCTAGACTTAATAACTTAAAAATTATATTATTATTGCAACAAAGATGTATATCTAAGTGTACATCTAAATTTAGGTTATAAGATTATTTGATAGCAGATAGAAAAAAAAACTGATGCCTGTCTTAAACTTTATTTCTACAAAGATAATATTAATTTATAAATTTTAAATTGTTCAGAGAGATTTTCACTAGTTAGGCAAAGTACATAAGATATAAATACCAAGTAAGGATTTTGTCTTCTTAACTTTTAGTGCACTTCTTTTTCCTAAAATACTTTAATCTGTGAAAAAATAGATGATTACATAGCAATTCATCAAATTAGATGGGGCATCGTCTTACACTAGCAAAGTGCCTAACACATGAGAAAAAAACTGCATATATATTTGTGCTATAAATAAACTAATTTCCTACTCAAAACTTAATGAAATAGAAAAATACCAAAAGCCAAAGGGTGCATTACTTGATTCTTCCTATAAAAAGTACTTGTGATGAGAAAATGAAATTTTAAAACATGGAAAAATAATCACCAGGATTTCAACAATGGCTGTTAGTCACATTATGTTACTCATTAACATGTCTTTAGACAAGATTTCATCTATATCCCTTATGATGCAATTTCAAAAGAAAAACAAAATCAATATAAAAATTCTGCTCAAAACACAAGAAAGGAAACCTATCAGATCAGATCACATCAGGTCAGTCGCTCAGTCGTGTCCGACTCTTTGCGACCCCATGAATCGCAGCACGCCAGGCCTCCCTGTCCATCACCAACTCCCAGAGTTCACTGAGACTCAGTTCCATTGAGTCAGTGATGCCATCCAGCCATCTCATCCTCTGGCGTCCCCTTCTCCTCTGGCCCCCAATCCCTCCCAGCATCAGAGTCTTTTCCAATGAGTCAACTCTTCGCATGAGGTGGCCAAAGTACTGGAGTTTCAGCTTTAGCATCATTCCTTCCAAAGAAATCCCAGGGCTGATCTCCTTCAGAATGGACTGGGTGGATCTCCTTGCAGTCCAAGGGACTCTCAAGAGTCTTCTCCAACACCACAGTTCAAAAGCATCAATTCTTCGGCGCTCAGCCTTCTTCACAGTCCAACTCTCACATCCATACATGACCACAGGAAAAACCATAGCCTTGACTAGACGAACCTTTGTTGGCAAAGTAATGTCTCTGCTTTTGAATATGCTATCAAGGTTGGTCATAACTTTCCTTCCAAGGAGTAAGCATCTTTTAATTTCATGGCTGCAGAAGGCAGCAATGTTTACTGAAAGATGTTTCTGCATTATCTAGAGTGGAAAATGTCATGTTCATTCATCTGGCTGTAGTAATTTGGCATCATCAAATATTACACATTTGTTTATATCTCATCTCTATTTAAAGTTATATCCCTTCATCTTAGAAATCTGTTTATATTTAGCCAATCCAAAGTCAATAAAATCAAAACCACTATGAGGTACCATTTCACACCAGTCAGAATGGCTGCGATCCAAAAGTCTACAAGTAATAAATGCTGGAGAGGGTGTGGAGAAAAGGGAACCCTCTTACACTGTTGGTGGGAATGCAAACTAGTACAACCACTATGGAGAACAGTATGGAGATTCCTTAAAAAACTGGAAATAGACCTGCCTTATGATCCAGCAATCCCACTGCTGGGCATACACACTGAGGAAACCAGAAGGGAAAGAGACACGAGTACCCCAATGTTCATCGCAGCACTGTTTATAATAGCCAGGACATGGAAGCAACCTAGATGTCCATCAGCAGATGAATGGATAAGAAAGCTGTGGTACATATACACAATGGAGTATTATTCAGCCATTAAAAAGAATACATTTGAAATCAGTTCTAATGAGGTGGATGAAACTGGAGCCTATTATACAGAGTGAAGTAAGCCAGAAAGAAAAACACCAATACAGTATACTAACGCATATATATGGAATTTAGAAAGATGGTAACAATAACCCTGTGTACGAGACAGCAAAAGAGACACTGATGTATAGAACAGTCTTATGGACTCTGTGGGAGAGGGAGAGGGTGGGAAGATTTGGGAGAATGGCATTGAAACATGTAAAATATCATGTATGAAATGAGTTGCCAGTCCAGGTTCGATGCACGATACTGGATGCTTGGGGCTGGTGCACTGGGACGACCCAAAGGGATGGAATGGGGAGGGAGGAGGGAGGAGGGTTCAGGATGGGGAACACATGTATACCTGTGGCGGATTCATTTTGATATTTGGCAAATCTAATACAGTTATGTTAAGTTTAAAAATAAAATAAAATTAAAAAAAAAATAAAAAATAAAAAAAATAAAAAAAAAGAAAGCAATTTAAATAAATACAAAGAGCCAATTAAAACATGTACTATTAAGTAAAAAAAAAAAAAAAAAAGGAAAAGGTATTTTGTAGTGGTAACTTTATTGCCAATTGTTTACTTTCTACATTTACATTTTCCAAATTATCTCCAAGAAGCATGTATTACTTTTATAATAGGAAAAATTAATGTTGTAAAAATGATTGTCCTGAATTTTCAAAATAAGCTGGATTAAGAACATTTTATTCCTATTAAACCAGTTCCGATCTCCTAAATATTTTGCTGATAAATGTGTAAAATTGTTATTAAAGATGTCTAAACCTTTAAAAAAAAAAATGGCTTATAAGCCTTTGTTTCTATGATGAACTCAAGTTCTTAGGGGATATAAATTTTGAACTTGGACTTAAGGAAGCTAATACACAAGGAATAATTACTTGAACACATAAAAGGTCTACAACAAAGAATGAAACAAAATATTTATATGAAGTGAGACCAATTTTAATTCTTCCAAACCAAGAACATGCACTATCTTTTCTTTGTATAACCTTTAGGTTACTTCCTCTCTTACAGTTTTCATAGTATATGTCTTTCATCTCCTTGGTTAAATATATTCCTAGGTATTTTATTGTTTTTGTTGGGTTTTTAGATGGGTTTTATTTTTTGCTTTCTTTTTCTGATAATTCATTGGTAGTGTATAGAAAAGCAACAGATTTCTGTATATTAATCTTATATCCTGCAGCTTTATTAAATTCCTTTATTAGTTCTAATAGTTTTTGGTGGAGACTTTTGGGTTTTTATATATAGTATTGTATCATCAGCAAATAGGAACAATTTTATTTCTTCTCTTCCATTTTGGATACTTTTTATTTCTTTTTCTGATTGCTGTGGCTAGGTATATGATAAAACATCACTTTGATGAAGTATATGAATTATGAGTCAGAAGTAGTATATCTGTGTCAAAGGGCAACAGACAGCAATGGAAGTGATTTATTCAGATTATCAGAATAATATAATCTTTGTGTTTATAGTCTTATTTGAGGTCCTGTTATTTAGGGCTATTCCAACTACAAATGATAAAAGCTCACTGGGCTTACTTAGGTTGCTTTAGCCTGTCTAGTGGAAGGTCCCGATTTCTGGGTCTACTACTAACTGGGGAGACTGCTTAGGATTGGGAGACGTCAGCACTGCCCCTACATGTGAAATATGGATGGGGAAGGATGTTGCCTCTACCTCAAAGACATAATTCTTACTATCAACAAACGAAAATGTAGGTTACTGAAAACAACAAATGATCAATTCAGAGCACAATCTATATAATCTATCTACTAGAGATCAGGTGAGAAAATGCAGATTAAAAGATCTGACCACGGTCATTAGGGCTGCTAGAGTTAAAGGCAGATCCCAGATGTCTGACATCTAGTGATTTATCTCCCCTAATGCCCTGTTTCTGGTGACTCTGGGATAAGGGAGCTTGAGTCTTCAGCATATTCTGTGATTGTTTTCCTATAAGATGCATAGCCTTCAATCTCTGGTCAGACTTTGGAGCTGCACAAATTTAAACACATTAAAACCATAGAGAAAATGAGTGAGTGAAATTAAAAATGTACAAAAAACCCAGAATGCACTCAATCATGTTCTTGATCCCCTGACTCTATTTGGACATCCTGGCACTGTCTGGCTACCAAGCCATCCTGAAGTTCTAATGTTTAGAGGGTACAGTTGATTTTTCCCCAGGAAACCACACCTTTGACTCTCTAGAATATTCCAGATAGCTGTCAATGTTTGTTCCTCAACAATAAGAAATAAAATTGAATTACTATCATCATATTTCATACTTATATTTTCTAGGGCTTTAAAAATGTTTAATAGACATATTACATCCTTTAATATTTCTCAGTGCTGTTATATAAAATGATACTTAGGAAACTTGTTTTGTTTGTACATGTTTCACAAGAAATCTGTGCTAAACAGTATATGAATAGCTGTCATAGACATGTAGCACTTGTGAGACCAAAGTCAGCAGATTGTTCTACTTTAATAATTATTTTTTGAAAATATAAGCTTATGAGATCATGGATTTCATTGGTCATCACAGAGGATATTCAATATTTATTGCCTTATGGAAGATGAAATTACATGCAGAACACTGAAGCTATAATATAGAAATTTAAACCACAATCAATTATGGATTGCAATTGCTCTCTGCTGAGTGAAATGAAATGCAGGGTTTAACAGTTTCTAAATCCTTCTATTTCTTATACTTTTTTTTTTAAGTAACAAGAGAGAATAATATTCTATTCTATTTAATTCAGAAACCCTTTGGTTCAGAAAGAGATTGCGATTGATGATATTTTCTGCTGTCCTTTCTTTCCCCAAGCTATCACTGTTTGTATTGCTCTGAGCTAGTGAAACAGAGATGATTCTGTTGTTTTGATTCTTCGTACTTATATTTTCAGATTTAGTTGTGTGTCAGCAGAAGTTGAGCGTTTCCGAATGACTGCTTTTACAGCAAACTCTCTAGAGTTCCTGAAGGCTCGTTGTTATCTGTCATTCTATATACAGGCTCGATTTACTGCCCCTCACAGTATACCCTATCAGGACACTCCTAAAGAAGTTCTTGTTTTGCACATGAAGAAGTTTGGGATAGAGCAGTGGGCAGCAACTACAGTGTAAAGGGTAGGTTCCTCCGTTTTACTACATGGACACGCTTTGCTGAGCACCTTTATGCTAACTCTATCAGATGTTAGGAAAAGAAGTTTATTTTTCAGAGCTCAGTATTTGTTTTGAAGATTAACTATCCTTTGCTTTATTATATCACCCCTGACCCTGAAATCTGTCCAAATCCACCTGGTCAAGAGAATCCGAAGTGTGGCATAAAAGACCCAGGAGCTCACATGCTGAATATTTAGTGCAAAACACGCTAGACACTGTATGTATTTCCCATCGTCAAGACTGATGATGCCGAGTCCTGCTCAGAATAGGTGGAGGCTGGCTCTCCTCCTTTACCCTTGAAACTGCCAGGGTAAAAATAAATTTAACCTGCTAGGAGCTGTTTACATCTTCATGGCCTAGGCTATGCATTATTTATGCTTTATAATGACAATACAGATTCGATAGTTAAGTGCATGTGAGTTGTCAGAGAGAATATATGCCCTGGTGACATAAGATTTGAGTGTACATGCAATGCTTTGTATCATATAAATTCCTCAGAAAGAAGAAAATGGAGAATAAGCTTTTGACACTACATCATCATCCAGTAATTTAGGTAATTTGATTTGATATTCCCTGTTGTTGTAATTAATCTTACGTACTGCCATGCAAGAGTTGAAAATGGATAGTTTCTATTGATTTTCTGAGAGTAATGTGGTCAAAGCTCTTTTACTTAAAAGAGGTAATAAAAGAGCAATAGAGACAGAGAGATGGAGATAGAGGCAGAGATAGAAAGACAGGGAAACAATTGGTACATCACTAATCTCTGAATATCTCTCTGATGACTATTTGTGACTCAGACTTTGGAAATAAGCTCACATTGCACAGGTTGTGATGCTCTCATGACCCTAACGGAGGCCCTCAGTTGGAAAATATTTTAGGATGGGAACCACCTTCAGGCCATGATGTAGTTTCTACAGGAACATGTACTTGAAATCTGCAGTAACTCCTCTCCTTTGGGGTGGAGAGAGATTCTCCAGTGAAAAAGCTTACACTGTTCTGTGCCTCTAGAGTAGCAATAAATAATACACACACACACACACACACACACACACACAAGTGTTCAGATTGGCCCTATGTATTTCACATATGAATAAGGACAAGTCTGACATTTTTATACTGGTAAATATCAGTTCAGTTCAGTCACTCAGTTGTGTCCGACTCTTTGCGACCCCATGAATCGCAGCAGGCCAGGCCTCCCTGTCCATCACCAACTCCCGGAGTTCACCCAAACTCATGTGCATAGAGTTGGTGATGCCATCCAGCCATCTCATCCTCTGTCATCCCCTTCTCCTCCTGCCCCCAATCCTTCCCAGCATCAGCGTCTTTTCTGGTAAATATAAATGAAGCCTAATCCTACTAGATCAAGCCTCAGAAATCATCTTTAACAATGACCATAAAATTTATATTCCCATTTGCCTCTACTAGAAATTTAAGGATGAAAGAAAGAACAATTCTGAAATCCTTTATAGGATTAAAAAAAAAACAAAACTCAGTCTGTTACAAGGTCTATTATAATTTTAAGATGTTTACCTGAATGTGTGCTATGTATTTTCCTTTTTTAAAATTTTATTTCATTTTTTTAACTTTACAATAATTGTATTGGTTTTGCCATATATCAATATGAATCCGCCACAGGTATACATGTGTTCCCCATCCTGAACCCTTCTCCCTCCTCCATCCCTGTACCATCCCTCTGGGTAGTCCCAGTGCACCAGCCCCAAGCATCCAGTATCGTGCATCGAACCTGGACTGGCGACTCATTTCATATATGATATTATACATGTTTCAATGCCATTCTCCCAAATCATCCCACCCTCTCCCTCTCCCACAGGGTCCAAAAGACTGTTCTATACATCAGTGTCTCTTTTGCTGTCTCGTATACAGGGTTATCGTTACCATCTTTCTAAATTCCATATATATGCGTCAGTATACTGTATTGGTGTTTTACTTTCTGGCTTACTTCACTCTGTATAATAGGCTCCAGTTTCATCCATCTCATTAGAACTGATTCAAATGTATTCTTTTTAATGGCTGAGTAATACTCCATTGTGTATATGCTCCACGGCTTTCTTATCCATTCATCTAAACGTAAAACCAGAAACTATAAAACTCCTAGAGGAGAACATATGCAAAACACTCTCTGACATACATCACAGCAGGATCCTCTATGACCCACCTCCCAGAATATTGGAAATAAAAGCAAAAATAAACAAATGGGACCTAATTAAACTTAAAAGCTTCTGCACATCAAAGGAAACTATAAGCAAGGTGAAAAGACAGCCTTCAGAATGGGAGAAAATAGCAGCAAATGAAGCAACTGACAAACAACTAATCTCAAAAATATACAAGCAACTCCTACAGCTCAATTCCAGAAAAATAAATGACCCAATCAAAAAATGGGCCAAAGAACTAAATAGACATTTCTCCAAAGAAGACATACAGATGGCTAACAAACACATGAAAAGATGCTCAACATCACTCATTATCAGAGAAATGCAAATCAAAACCACTATGAGGTACCATTTCACACCAGTCAGAATAGCTGCGATCCAAAAGTCTACAAGCAATAAATGCTGGAGAGGGTGTGGAGAAAAGGGAACCCTCTTACACTGTTGGTGGGAATGCAAACTAGTACAGCCACTATGGAGAACAATGTGGAGATTCCTTAAAAAGCTGGAAATAGAACTGCCTTATGACCCAGCAATCCCACTGTTGGGCATACACACTGAGGAAACCAGAATTGAAAGAGACACGTGTACCCCAATGTTCATCGCAGCACTGTTTATAATACCCAGGACATGGAAGCAACCTAGACGTCCATCAGCAGACGAATGGATAAGAAAGCTGTGGTACATATACACAATGGAGTATTTTCTTTATACTATAATTGGAAGGATGTGTGTGCATGCATGCTAAGTCACTTCAGTTGTGTCTGACTCTTTGTGACCCCATGAACTGTAGCCCAAAACGCTCCTCTATCCATGGGATTCTTCAGGCAAGAACATTGGAGTGGGTTGCCATGCCCTCCTCCAGGGGATCTTCCTGACCAAGGGGTTGAACCCACGTCTCCTGTGTCTCCTGCATTGGCAGGCAGGTTCTTTACCATTTTGAGGGCTACATGGAAGTTAACAATATGGCATCAAGGCTGATAACCCAGGGATGAATTTAAGCCACAACCTCTGAGTTCAACTTCACAAACTCAATTTCACTGATTTTTCCCAGGAAGTAAGATCCACTGTAGGGATCCAGCAATGGTGAAGCATCTCCAGATCCAAGCATCTCTGGAATGCCTTCGTTCTGATCTGCACACTGAGAGCTTAGTGGAGATGGGGTTAAACACTCCCGTGAGTTCCAAAAGATTTGTGCTTATGATATGGGGAAGGGCTGTGAGTGAGAAAAAGAAACAGGAAGAGCTAGAGATACAACTACATATAAGTGATATATGCATTGTGTATTTCTATGATACAAATGTATACGTATGATACATACCAGTATCATGTGCTTCTCAGTGTTAAACCTTCCTAAGGTGTCCATGTGAGCCAGAGACTAGCAGAGGTCTCTCTAACTCTGACCTGGCAACTCCTGTAGGTGATACAGATCCTTTTTCTATTCCTCCTGGCTACACTGTTATAGATTATACAGCTTCCATACACTTTATGGCATGGAGCATGCTGTTTGACATTGTAGTAGGTGTTCTTATTCGAACATGAAGCCAGAAGGGGGCAATGTTAACCTTACATTCTAAAATCAGGTCAAGTTTTTTATTTTTTTTCTTATTTGAACATATGTATTTCTATTCAGAGATTTTATGCTACACAGTTCAAACATTCTGTATTATACAGATCTCAATCAATACTTAGTATCTTTATAAGATTTTTAAATCTTAGTTAAAACATCCTTTTATTCACTATTAAATAATAAGAACAGGAGAATATCAACATTATATTATAGTAAAAAAGTTTATGAAAATTTTCTTCATTTTCAATGTAAATACTGCTTTTGTATTATGCTGCATACAAATTAAGTGTAAAAACTACATTGATTTAAAATTTTAAAAAAATATATAGCACATACACTCAAAGTTAGGCACAGCACTTATACCATATTTGAGACACATTTTATTTGTGCAAAGGTTAGAGTTAATATAAAATGGTGATTACTCATGTGATTTTGGAGATGTGCATATAAATTTGAAGAAAAGAATACCAATTGTCACTTATAAATTTCTCTTGCATATAATTAGCATCAATACTATGGAAATCTAATTTGGTGCTGATAATATTTCACACATTTACTTTTTCCTAAATTTGCTATCATGGCTTTTTTGCTCTTATAAGATGGGTTTTCCATGTAATTATTTAGATTCTACTTGAAAATGCTATGAAGAAGAATGTCTTCATTGTCAACATCTGGCCTATACTTATCCTTAAGTCTGCCTTTATCTAATTCTGCTAGCAAAGCTCCCACTTGCCATGGGGCTCTGAATGATTATTTCTTTTTATAAACATGCCTCATCTGAGGTCTCCCCTGCAGAATGAGAGTAAAAAAGTTTACTTCATTTTAAAGGCACCTTGGAAATGTAAGTATGTAGTAATAATATGTGAGATTATCTGCCCTTCCATGAGCTCCCACACAGCTCAGTACACGGGCACCTGTAATGTATGAGAACCCTAAATTTCTGCCTCACCAAATTATCAAGGATGGCAATATTTTGCAAAGATACACATCATCAGAATTTGTTAGGCAGTAACCAAAGAGAGAAGGAAAGAAGATGATACATCATACTGTATATTTGCACAATTATTTTACCAAGGCTAAAAATAAACATTCAGGGTGGTTTTATTGGTCAGTGAATACAGTAAGAGTCGGATTTTCCCATGAAATATTCCCCCTTTCTATAAGAATGATGCTATGTCTAATATAAAATTTTTAATTATGTGTGTACTGTTTCGGATAAGCAGCACATAGTAACAAAACTCAAAAGGTAGAAAAGTACAAGTGAAAAGTCATTTATCTTCTCTTGCTTCCCAGTTCTATCCCCCAATGCAACCAGTATTTATAGAAATTTGCCAATTAGCTTCATTTGAAAGCATTAATTTTTTTTAAAAGGCCTATTTTTAAAAAACAGAAGCTTTATATTCGCAGCAAAATTAAAAGGAAGATACAGAAATTTTCCATATACCACCTACCCCACACATGCGTGGTCTCCTCCATTATTAACGTTCCCCACAAGAGTGGCACATTTGTTAAAACTGATAAACATACATGAACAAATCATTAATCACTAAAATCCATAGTTTACAATAGAGGTCACTCAATATTGTGCCTTCTATAGGTTTGGACAAATGTATAATAACACATGCCCATTATTATGGTGTCATATAGAATATTTTCACTGCCCTAAATTTTTTCATGCTCTGCCTGTTCATCCCTTCCTTCTCCCCAGTGCTGACAACCACTGATCTTTTTATCATTTCCATAGCCTTGCCTTTCCCAGAATGCCATATAGTTGGAATCATATAGTATGAAGTCTTTTGAAATTGGCTTCTTTCAGTTAACAATATGCACTTAAGCTCCTTCCATGTCTTTTCATAACTTGATATCTCATTTGCTTTTGGTGCTAATATTCCATTCTTTGGATACACTATAACTAATTTACCCATTCACCTACTGAATGGCATCCTCATTACCCAAAATTCTGGCAATTATGAATAAAGCTAGTGTAAAGCCTTTGTGCAGGTAGTTGTAGGAACATATTTTCAAGTCCTTTGTGAAATACCAAGGAGCATGGTGACAGTATCATATGGTGAATGCATGTTTAACTTTTTAAGAAACTGCCAAAACTGTCTTTTGTACTCCTACCAGCACTGAATAAATATTCATATTGCTCAACATCATTGTCAATAATTGATGTCATCATTGTTCCAGATTTGAGCCAATCTAATAAGGATGCAGTGGTATCTCATTGTTGCTTTAATTTGCATTTCCCTGATAATATATAATGTGGAGGACCTTTACAGGTGCTTATTTGTATTTATCTTCTTCTTAGCGTATATGTTAAAGACTTTGGCCCTTTTTTTTTTTAATTGGATTGTTTAATTTCTTATCGTTGAGCTTGAAGAGTTCTTTGTATATTTTGGATAGCAGTCTTTTATCAGATATGTCTTTTGAAAATACATCCAAAAGTTTGTGAACCAAGAATGTGCAAATGTACAAGTTGGATTTAGAAAAGGCAGAGGAACCTGAGATCAAATTGCCAACATACAATGGATCATAAAAAAACCAAGGAAATTCCAGAAAAACAACCACTTCTGCTTCATTGACTATGATAAAGCCTTTGACTGTGTGGATCATAACAAACTGTGGAAATATTTTCAACAGATGGGAAGAGCAGACCACATCACTTGCCTCCTGAGAAACATATATGCACATCAAGAAGCAATAGTTAGAACTGGACATGGAACAACAGGTTGGTTCAAAATTGGGAAAGGAGTACATAAAGGCTGTATACTGTCACCCTGCCTATTTAAATTTTATGCAGAGTACATCATGCAAAAATGTAGGCTGGATAAATCACAAACTGGAATCAAGATTGCCAGGAGAAATATCAACAACCTCACATATGCAGATGCTGCCACTCTAATGACAGAAAGTGAAGAGGAACTAAGGAGAGCTTCTTGATGAGGGTGAAAGAGGAAAATAAAAAAGCTGGCTTAAAACTCAACAGTCAAAAAACAAAGATCATGGCATCCAGTCCCATTACTTCATGGAAAATAGATGTAGAAAAAGTGGAAACAGTGGTAGATTTTATTTTCTTGGGTTCCAAAATCACTGTGGAAGGTGTCTGCAGTCATAAAATTAGAAGACATTTGCTCCTTGGAAGAAAAGCTGTGACAAACATAGATAGCATATTAAAAAGCAGAGATGTTACTTTGCTGACAAATGTCTGTATATTCAAAGCTATAGTTTCTCCAGTAGTCATGTTTCCATGTAAGAGTTGGACCATAAAGAAGGTTGAGTGTAGGAGAACGATGCTTTTGAACTGTGGTATTGGAGAAGACTCTTAAGAGTCCCTTGGATAGAAAGGAGATCCAACCAGTCCATCCTAAAAGAAATAAACCCTGAATATTCATTGGAAGGACTGATGCTGAAGCTGAAGCTCCAATACTTTGGCCACTTGATGCAAAGAGCTGACTCGTTGGAAAAGACTGATGTTGGGAAAAGATTGAATGCAAAAGAAGAAGGGGGAGACAGAGGCTGAGATGTTTGGATAGCATCACCAACTCAATGGACATGAGTTTGAGTAAGCTCTGGGAGATAGTGAAGGACAGGGAAGCCTGGCGTGCTGCAGTCCATGGGTTGAAGAGAGTCAAATATGATTGAGTGACTGAACAGAAACAACAATATCAATTGGGCAGTCTTTAAGTTTTTATTTCTTAGTGTTATTTTCCTCAATTGAGAAGAATGTGCAATATAAGAATTTTACCTATATAATGATGAAATACAAATTCATATTGTAAGGCAAATCAAGGAAAATTTAAACATTAAAACTTTTTTCTGCCCTTTGGCTTGAGCAAACCTTCCCATCATCAGAAATACCTGCTCAGCCATGAAGCTAGCATACTCCTAAGGTCAGCAAGGTAATTCCTTAGGAGATAACATTCCTTCTTAAACTTCTAAGGGACCACAAAGATCCATGACCCATTACTTGTTTTGTATGTGTAGATCTGGATTGTGTAAGCTGAAATTGATATAATACATCATTTAAGGCAAGCCCTCTGTCTCAAATACTCATTTAACTGTGTTTTGATCTCTAAAGGGCAGAACAGCTCTTAAAGCTTTCTGAGAGGCTGTTCCTGGGTTATAATCCTCAATTGTGCTCAAATAATTTTTTTCTATTTCTTTTTTGGTTTGACTAATTAATTTTTTTCAGCAATAGATAAGAAATCAGGCCCTCCCCCAGGTTTTTTTTTTTTTGGGAATCTCACCAAAACATCTTTTGGTTCACAGTTGAAACATTTGTTAAAACAAAGTTGAGGGACTTATAAGACATTCTGAAAAGGAGCAGTAACCCCTGTGATGACTCACATGAATGAGAAGATAGGGGGCCTGGCCTTGGCCCCAAGACATAGCATTAGGTCTAGGGCACTGAGAAGCAACCTCATCTCAGTGCAAGTACAGGACCTAGAAAGCCCAGCAAAGAACCTGCATCCTCTGGCAACTGAAAGCATATTGAAGGATCAGGACATCTTGCGGGGAATGTAAGATGTTAATTGATGGTCTGGAGAACTTAAGCCTAAAAGCTTGTTACTTTCTTTGATGTCATTACTTACTTTCCTTGATTTTTGCCTACTCAGACATGTATGCTGCTGTTGCTGCTGCTAAGTTGCTTCAGTCGTGTCCGACTCTGTGTGACCCCATAGATGGCAGCCCACCAGGCTCCTGTCCCTGGGATTCTCCAGGCAAGAACCCTGGAGTGGGTTGCCATTTCCTTCTCCAACTATGAAAGTGAAAAGTGAAAGTGAAGTCGCTCAGTCATGTCCCACTCTTCACAACTCCATGGACTGCAGCCTACCAGGCTCCTCCGTCCATGGGATTTTCCAGGCAAGAGTACTGGAGTGGGCTTCCATTGCCTTCTCCGACTCAGACATGTATAGTTTATGATACTACCTTCCCTCTAGATGTTATGGTTAGTTGTTTATTCTTATTCAATTCCTAAACTGTGGTCTCTATAAGTCTCTCATATAAGTTACTTCTCTCTCTCAACATCAGAAGTTAGCTAATATGTGAAATGGTATCTATTTTTCTATCTTAGCACATACCACCTACAGGGATCTCAAATTGAGTTATCTTTATACATGAAGGAGCACTTAGAATCTTCTTCCTTTGTTTAATGTTAATGGGCACCAATGGCCCAAACTGTACTTTTAAATTTCCATTTGCTACTAAGCCTACAGTAACACAATAGAATTGAGCAAACTGCCACTATTATGTATGTATGTATTTCAAGCCCAAGGTTAGATGACAACAGTTTGCTTTCCTTGAGGCTATATATCTTTTAAACCCAAGAAAATAGGCTTAGAAAGAATGCATTGGATCATTGGCTGCAAAATTCCCTCAACATCAAACAAAAATATGATTACTGGGGAAATTGTACCACTGCCACAAGCTCACACTGTTCCTTCAGATTATATAAATAATATATATTTTTAAAATGGATTGTCAATCATGACGTCTTGTTTCTGGGAGAAGTCACCAAGATGATGGCACAGGAGGCTCCTTGATTTCCCTCCTCTTATAGACACACCAAATATACAGCTACACAGAAAGCAATGCCATCCGTGGGAAATCTAGAAATTAGTGAGTGACACTTGGACACTGGGCAAGTGACACTGGCACATTGATATGAAAGGATGTCCATATCAATATAGGTCAGGAAGGCTGGGACACATTCCCTGTATAAGCCTCACCCCTGGCACAGCACATGTGATGCGGAGGGAATTCCTATTTCCTAACTTCAGAGGAGCAAAGGGTTTGGACCGCAGGTACAGTATTCCAACTCTTCCATGTGGCACCTGAAGGACAGGCTGCCAAGTCACCTAGCTCTGAGAGCCAGCCGAGATGTGCTCACAAATGCCAAGGGCAATGAGAAACCGAGGTGCAGGTGTTAATGGGCACATAGGCACTCAACCTGGCCAGTTCCCCAGGGCTCAGCCCAGCAGTGGAATCAAAAATGCCTTTCTCTCAGTCTACGTACTTTATGAAGATGCTGTCTGAGGGTTTAACTTCCAATTACCACACATCTGCTGCTGCTGCTAAGTCACGTCTAGGTGCTAACTATAATCCTCCTTAGTCTGAAAGAGTTGGTGGACACGTTCCCTGCTTTTCTGCCTTTTTCTTTCAATAATAAAACCAAGTAGCTAGCATCTTCTGGAATGAATTTGTCCACATTCAGCCTCTCAACTCAAATGGCTTCTAGCAGAGGATGGAACCCCTGTGACTTCATAGTTTTAAGTTCCTGATTGAGGTTCTGACTTACTAATATAATCAGCCCATATATGGGACCTGACTAAAATCCCCTAAGGAGCCTGATAGAGCTGGTGGTGTGTCTTCCTCTGATCTCTCTTCCCAGTTTATTCCAACAGTAAAACCAAGTCTCACTTCTCCCTGGGATGAAGTTGCCCATGAATCTATCACTCCAATTGCTATGGATACCGCAAAAGGCAATGGCTCCCAAAGCATACAGTTCTGAAACTGATGAGATTGAAATTTACGAGTCCCCTTTTGTTGTTGTTTAGTCACTAAGTTGTGTCCCACGCTTTGCTACTCCATGGACTGAAGCATGCTAGGCTTCCCTGTTCTTCACTATCTTCCAGAGTTTGCTCAAACTCGGGTCCACTGAGTCAGTGATGCCATCCAATCATCTCATCCTCTGTCACCTCCTTCTCCTTCTGTCCTTGATCTTTCCCAGCATCATGGTCTTTTGCAATGAGTCAGTTCTTCATATCCAGGTGGCCAAAGTATTGGAGCTTCAGCATCAGTTCTTCCAATGAATATTAAGTGTTAAATTCCTTCAGGATTGAATTATTTGATATCCTTGCAGTCCAAGGGACTCACAAGAGTCTTCTCCACTACCACAATTAGAAAGCATTAATTCTTCAACTCTCAGTCTTTTTTATTATCCAGCTCTCAGCACCCAAACATGACTACTGGAAAAAAACATAGATTTGACTATATGGAGCTTTGTCATCAAAGTGAAGTCTTTAATTTTTAATATGCTGTCTAAATTTGTTATAGCTTTTCTTCCAAGAGCAAGCATCTTTTAATTTCATGGCTCAAGTCACCATCTGCAGTGACTTTGAAGCCCAAGAAAATAAAATCTGTCCTTTTCATACTTTTCCCCATCCATTTGCCATGAAGGGATGGGACTAGATGCCACAATCTCAGTTTTTTGAATGTTGAGTTTTAAGCCAGCTTTTTCACTCTTCTCTTTCACCCTCATCAAGCGGCTTTTTAGTTCTTCATTTTCTGCCATTAGAGTGGTATTATCTGCATATCTGAGGTTAATATTTCTCCTGGCAATCTTGATTCTGGTTTGTGATTCATCCAGCCTGGCATTTCACATGATGTACTCCACAATAAATTAAATAAACAGGGTGACAATATAGAGCCTTGACATACTCCTTTCCCAATTTTGAACCAGTCCGTTGTTCTATGTCTGGTTCTAACTGTTGCTTCTTGACCTGCATGTAAGTATCTTAGAAGACACGTAATTTTCCACAGCTTGTTGGGACCCACACAGTCAAAGGCTTTAGCTTTAGCATAGTCAATAAAGCATAAGTAGATTTTTTTTTTTTTGGAATTCCCTTGCTTTGTCTATGATCCAAAGGATGCTGGCAATTTGATCCCTGGTTCCTCTGCCTTTTCTAAATACAGTTGTACATCTGGAAGTTCTAGGTTCACAAATGGCTAAAGCCTAGCTTGAAGGATTTTGAGCATTACCTTGCTAGCCATGTGAAATGAGCACAATTGTAGAGTAGTTTGAACATTCTTTGGTATTGCCCTTCTTTGGATAGGACTGACCTTTTCCTGTCTAGTGGCCACCGCTGAATATTTCAAATTATCTGACACATTGAGTGCAGCACTTTACACCATCATCTTTTAGGATTTGAAATAGCTCAGATGGAATTCCATCACCTCTGCTATATTTGTTTATAGTAATGCTTCCTAAGTTCCACCTGACTTTGCACTATAGGAAGTCTGGCTCCAGGTGAGTAACCAGATCATTGTGGTTGCCAGGGTCATTAAGTCCTTTTTGGTATAGTATTTCTTCTCTTTGTTTTTGCCACTTTTTAAAAATTTCTTCTGCTTGTGTTTGGTCCTTACTATTTCTGTTCTTTATCACACCCATCCTTGCATAAAATGTCCCCTTGGTATCTCTAATTTTCTTGAGATCTCTAGTCTTTCCCATCCTATTATTTTCCTCTATTTCTTTGTACTGTTCACTTAAGAAGACTTTCTTATCTCTCCTTGCTATTCTCTGTAGCTCTGCACTCAGTAGGGTATATCTTTCCCATTCTCTCTTGCCTTTCGCTTCTCTTCTTTTCTCAGCTATTTGTAAAGCTACTCAACCATTTTGCCTTCTTGCATTTCTTTTTCTTTGGGATTGTTTTGGTCACTGCCTCCTGTACAATGTTATGAACCTCTGTCCATAGTCATTTAGGTATTCTGTCTACCAGAATTAATCCCTTGAATCTATTTGTTACCCCAGTGTATAATCATGAGTGATTTGGTTTTTCCCTACTTTTTTCAATTTCTATTTAAATTTTGCAATAAGGAGCTAATAGTCTAAGCCACAGTTAGCTCCTGGTCCTCTGGTCTTGTCTTTGCTGACTGTATAGAGCTTCTCTATTTCCAGTTGCAAAGAAAATAATCAATCTGATTTCTGTATTGACCATCTGGTGATGTCCACGTGTAGAGTTGTCTCTTGTGTTTTTGTAAGAGGGCGTTTGTTATGATCAGGTGTTTTCTTGGTGAAACTCTGTTAGCTTTTGCCCTGCTTCATTTTGTACTTCAACCCCAAACTTACCCACTACTCCAGGAATCTCTTGACTTCCTATTTTTGCATTCCAATCCCCTATGGTGAAAAGGACATCTTTTTTTTTTTTTTTGGTGTTAGTTCTAGAAGGTATTGGAGGTCTTCATAGAACTGTTTGGCTTCAGCCTCTTTGGCATTACTGGTTGGGGCACAGACTTGGGTTACTGTGATGTTGATGGTTTGCCTTGGAAGTGAACCAAGATCCTACCTGGAATCACACAATATAAATAGGCAGTTCCATTCAAGTACCTGAGCATTCCCAGTGACTATTTCCTCTGACTCAGCAAAGAGTGAATAAGCAAAAATAACCATTTCCTGGTTTCTCCCTGACAAAGTCTAGACTGCATATCTAACATCCTGTTTCTCAGCTGCTGTCTGAAAATTGGGCTTCCAATTAGCCTCCATTGGGAAGTAGAATGAACAGTCAACTAGGAGCCTGAAAAGACAAATTGGTATTTCTTATACCACTTGGACACTGACAGGTCTTGGCACACCCTAAACAACTAGGATTGCTAAGAACAAAGATGGAAGCTTGGGCAATCACAAAGATTTGAGTGGCAACCAGAAACTTGGATCAGGCTGGTTGACAAGGTTATTTCCTACACAAGATCACTCTGTTAAGGCTGGGAGAGGTGGCTGTTTTATCTAATGTACAGAAAGTCAAGGAAAATGAAGAAACAAGGGTCTATGTTTCAAACAAAAAACAAGATACATGTACAGAAACAAACCTTAATAAAATTAAGTGATTTACCTGATAATTTGAAATAACAGTCATAAAAATGCCCACTGAAGTCAGGAGAGCAATGCATCAACAAAGTGAGAAATTTAACAAAGAGGTTAAAAAAAGATTGCAAAAAAGTACCAAATAGAAATCACAGAGCTGATACGAAAGCCAGATAAGAACACTACAAGAATAGAAAACTACCAGCCAATATCCTTGATAAATATAGATGCCAAAATTCTCTACAGTATAATAATAAGCCAAATTCAGCACCACATTAAATAGATCATACACCATTACCAAGTAGGATTCATCACTGGAATGTAAAAATGATTCAACATATGCATAGCAATAAATGTGATACATCACTAGAATGAAAGATAAAAATCATATAATTTCAATTGATACAAAAAAGTATCTGACAATATTCGACAACCTTTCATAATAAAAATTCAACAAAAAATCTACAGATGGAATGTAGTTACACATAATAAAGGTGATATATAACAAGCCTTGAGCTAACATCACATTGAACAGTGGAAAAGCAGAGAGCTTTTCCTCTAAGATCAGGAATAAGAGAAGAGTGCCCATTCATGCCATTTCTATTCGATACAGTACTAGAAGGCCTAGCCAAAGCAATTAGAACAGAAAGAGAAATAAAAAGCAGCATGCAGAATCTTTGGTTGCAGCATGTGGTATCTAGTTCCCTGACCAGAGATCAAACCTGGGTCCCCTGTGCTGGAAACATCGAGTCTTAGCCACTGGACCCCGAATGCTGCAACTCAAAGTCCTGCATGCTGCAAGGAAGATCAAAGATCCCTTGTGCTGCAACTAGCAAAGATCTCTAGTGCCATCTTCCTGGCTCAGCCAAATAAATAAATATTAAAGAAAAAAAACTTAAAATTAAAAAAAATAAAAGACATCCAAGTTGAAAAGGAAAAAGTAAAATTGTTTCAGAGAGGACATTTTACTATATATAGAAGAGCCAAATGATGCTAAAACAATTGTTAGAAGTAAGTTCATAAAAACTCAGGGCTCAGTGCTCAGTCGCTTCAGTCCTGTCTAACTCTTTGTGACCCCATGGACTACAGCCCTCCAGCTCCTCTGTCCATGGGATTTTCCAAGCAAGAAAACTGGAGTGGGTTGCCATTTCCTTCTCTAAGGGATCTTCCCCACCCAGGGATCGAACCCACATCTCTTATGTCTCCTGCATTGGCAGGCAGGTTCTTCAACACTAGCGCCAACCATAAAAACTGATGAGGACTAAAATACTTTTCTGTATAATAACAAAGTTTCTTTGTATAGCACATTTGTTCTGCTCCTCCTGGAGATACATATGTTGAAATTACAGGTCATTCAGAGGAACTAGTAGTAACTGAAGGGAAGTAAAGGATGTATGTCTTTGTGTGCTTATCTTTTTCAAATTTTGGTCTCAGAGAAATACTTGCTGGGAATTCATGAAAGCATGTAAGTACTCAATTTCATCTCTGTGTTTATAGCAGTTGACATATTATAGGAAATTTCTGTTTCCTAATATTTAAAGAAAATCCTTGCTGAATATATCTGGACCCATCATTTATTTATATGATAATTTGAGAGCACTTTTTTTTCCCTTTATTTTTCAGGGTTTTCTATTAAGGATAAACCAAATAATTGATACTTTTGAACTGTGGTATTGGGAAAGACTCTTGAGAGTCCCTTGGACTTCAAGGAGATGCAACCAGTCCATCCTAAAGGAAATCAGTCCTGAATATTCATTGGAAGGACTGATGCTGAAGCTGGGGCTCCAATACTTTGGCCACCTGACTCCTCGGAAAAGACCCTGATGCTGGGAAAGATTGAGGGCAGGAGAAGGGGATGACAGAGGATGAGATGGTTGTATGGCATCGCTGACTCAATGGGCATGAGTTTGAGTAAACTCCGGGAGTCGGTGATGGACAGGGAGGCTTGGCGTGCTGCAGTCCATGGGGTCGCAAAGAGTTGGACATAACTGAGTGATTGAACTGAACTGAACTATTATGGATTTCTAATTTGTTTTATCTTTTTCATCATTTGTTTATTTTTGGCTGCACTGGGTCTTCGTTGCTTTGTGAGAGCTTTCTCTAGTTGCGGCCAGCGGGGCCACTCTTCACTGCGGGGCTTCTCTTGTTGTGGAGCCCAGGCTCTAGGCGTGCAGCTCTAGGCGTGCAGCTGGGTAGTTGCAGCTCATTGACTCTAGAGGGCAGGCTCAGTAGTTGCGGCACACGGGCTTAGTTGGTCCACAGCATCTGAGATCTTCCTGGATCAGGGATCAAGTCTGCGTCTCCTGCGTTGGCAGGTAGGTTCTTATCCACTGTCCCACCAGGGAAATCCTAATTTGTTTTATCTAATTGTAGTTTTATAGAAAGCAATCTAGTTTATTCAGAATTGCAAATGCATTAGGGAGAAGACTACATAATGTTCAATTATGATTAGGATATCATACTTCAGTTAAAATTCTTTATTTTCATTTTTTCTCTTAAGATACGTAGAGTTCTGTCTATTTCTTCAAAGAATCTCTCCTGATTTTTTTTTTTTTTTTGGTATACTTACTTTGTCTTTAGGAGAATGTTTCCTGTTCCTGCTGTTATAAATTACAAACTTCTTTGTCCTGCTTTTTAGAGATATGTTTCCCTACCTCTTTTTTTGGCTTAACATATAATTTATTTTAATTTCCCTCAACTAAAAAATCCTTGTGTTTAAAAATATTTTATGCACAAAAAGTTACCCTTTAAATTCACATTATTGTGGGAACCTATATCTGAGTACACTGTGACAAAGAGACAAAGGAGAGAATTTTCCAGAAAAACAGAACCAAACAATGTGGGCTGGTACTCCTGAACACAGTACAATTTTCTTTTTTCTTTGTTTAATTTGATAGATGAATATCACTCAGTAAGAAATTAATACGAAAACAAATACAGATACATTCTGTGATAGAATACAAAA
This sequence comes from Bubalus kerabau, assembly GCF_029407905.1. Classification (NCBI taxonomy): domain Eukaryota; kingdom Metazoa; phylum Chordata; class Mammalia; order Artiodactyla; family Bovidae; genus Bubalus; species Bubalus kerabau. The sequence continues at coordinate 270,376,302 of NC_073624.1, read as the reverse complement.
TGCCCTTAAACTTTTAAGATAAACCTGATGATCTCAAGGACTGCTTAGGAGTGTGAAAGGATGCTTGTATGATGCATACAGAACCCCCAGGGATGCTACATCTAATTCTTCTCTCTTCAGAAGTAATTTCCTGGGAAATCTAAAGAAAGACTGGTTTGTCAAAATACACCTGAATTCAGCAGGATGCTTCAGAGTCTCTATGATTATTATTATTTTTTTTAAGAATTGGTTAGTTAGTGCTGAGATTCCCATTAAAGTAGTTATTTATATAGAGATTGGACCTCCAACTGGCAGAGATATCACAGCAAGACATCAGTAGATTTGCAGTTGAACTCCATCAGATTTAAGTTTCTAACATTCATGACCCTAGGTGGTCATACTGTTGGTTTCTTTGTTTACTTAGAGACTCTGAACTTTTGTATGCATTTTTCACAACTTTTTTTTTTCATTGTTCCCTAATTGAAAGTGTTTTTATTTTTCAGCTCAGAATCCCATACCCTCCTTAAAAACTTAGCATGGGTAAACAATCCTTATTGATGTCTCCTTTTTCTAAAAGATAGGTTTAATTTGTCTTTGACATTTCATGTATATAATTTTTCTTAAGCGTTACTGTTTAAAAAACAATAACTTCTACATTTCAAAAATAGCAGATTTCTACATTTCCTCAAAACTATAAATCGTTCTATTATTTATAACATAAGATGCATCACATTAAGACATTTCTTCCTTAGTATATTTTGTAGGCATAGATATGGCAGTTATTCTTTTTCTACACTTATATCCTTTTAAACATATTAGAGGGCAGATCAAAGAAAGCTATGAATTTGTAATTATAAAATAAACTGCTAAGCAAAACAAGAAATAAAATTGCTAATACTCAAAGCCATTTGTCACAGAGTATATTAATGTGAATGTGTAACGTTTGTATTCTCACCTAAGGCAAATGGCTGAGTGGTGTGGAGAAAGGATTGACTTAAAGGTTAAAACTGTGTGCCTTTTGATTGGTTGGAAATCAGTCATCAAAGACTCCATTGTCATTTAACAAATGTTTAAAAATATGAGAATAAACTGAAAACCTAGTGTAGAAGCAGTGATTATTTGTAATACTTGCAGAACACAGCCTCCTTAAATGCTGGGTCATTTTTGCTTATTAAATCCTTCCTTGGTTAGCTTTCCTGCTGTGTACAACTCACTATGAAAAGCAAGTACTTGCAAAGCACAGCTGGAGACCAAGTATAACAGGATTTCAGAACCCAAAACAGTCTAAAATTTCTTTTAATTTCCCTACATGTTCATGTAAGAATGCTAAAGCTTTCATTGTTAACCATTTTATGTATGTATGGTTTCTGATTAATTACACTACTTGAAATGCTGCTTGAAAAACATGTGATAATAATGATAATATTCAGAAGGTATAAAAGCTTCTTTATCTATAGAGTTTAAAGTGTGGTGGTTAGCTTTTGTTGTAAAGGAAAAATTGAGGGGGATATTCAATGTTCACTGCTTAGAGGTATGTCACTTAATTATCACCAAAATTAATTTATTAAATAATTTTCAAAGGTAATTCAGATTATACTAAAATATCATTTGGTTCACGTTTACAGATTCATAAAAGAAGGAAGTTGGTTAGGTTATCTTTGAGTCACTTTTCAATCATAAAATTTTATGATTCTAAAAAGACAAATTTAATATTTTTCTCAACCAGAAACAGAAAACATCGTCTCAATGCTTTTAAAAAAAATCACTCTCTCGTTTTCTCTTGTTCTCCCTCTGGTTATAGGAAGTTACTAGAGGCAAGCATGTAGGACATTCATGCTGGTAAAATTTCCTATAAATATTTGAACTGATATAGGTACTTTGTACAATATTAAAAATACTTGGAAGTCCAAATGAAAGCATATTTTGAGGATTTATGCTTTCACATCTAACTAAAAAGAACATGTAATTCATACTCCTATCATTATAGTCTTTCAAAGCTGGAAAAATTGAAAATCAATAACTTTTCTTGAAACCTAAAGAGAACTGAAATCTAAGAGCAAACCATAATCTACAAATCTGGGAAAAGGCACATAACACAAAGGCACGGAAGCCAAGGTCTGCTTACCTAGAGCAGAAGCTGCTGGAGCTACTAATTGGTAAAAACATTTAACGGCAATTTTGAGGAATTGCTGGGAGCTGAGAGTAGGTTAGATGGGAGTGAGAAAAGCCTGGAAATCACAGTCTTAAGCAGGTCCATACATTTTCTTTGGCTTTCCTTCTAGGTATCCCACCTAGTTTCTCACTGTGAGGATGATGAGAAGAAACAGACAAATACACTGTTATATGCAAATACTTCACTACTCCTTTATCCATAATGTGTAGAGCAAACAGGCAGAAAATCAATAAAGGTATACAAGTCCTCAACAGCACTATTGCTCAGCCTAACACAATTGATATTTATACACTGAACTCAACAGCAGAAGACTGAATATTCTTGTTAAGCTCACAAGGAACATTTACCAAGATAGGCTATATTCTGTACCATGAAACACAGCTTGACAAAATTAAACGACTAAAAATCACACCAAGTATATTTTCGGATTAAAATGGAATTAAACTGGAAGTGAACAATGAGTGAAATTGAAAATGAAGCCGCTCAGTCATGTCCAACTCTTTGCGAACCCATGGACTGCTGCACTCCAGGCCTCCCTGTGCATCACCATCTCCTGGAGCTTGCTCAAACTCATGAATCACCATCTGCAGTGATTTTGGAGCCTGAAAAAATAAAGTCTGCCACTGTTTCCACTGTTTCCCCATCGCTTTGCCATGAAGTGATGCGACCAGATGCCAGGAACTTAGTTTACTGATGTTGAGCTTTAAGCCAAAATTTTCACTCTCCTCTTTCACTTTCATCAAGAGGCTCTTTAGTCCTTCTTTGCTTTCTGCCATAAGGGTGGTGTCATCTGCATATCAGAGGTTATTGATATTTCTCCTGGCAAAATTGATTCCAGCTTGGGCTTCATCCATCCCAGTGTTTATCATGAAGTACTCTGCATATAAGTTAAATAAGCAGGGTAACAATATACAGCCTTGACGTACTGCTTTTCTTATTTGTAACCAGTCTATTGTTCAATGTCCAGTTCTAACTGTTGCTTCCTTATTTGCATATACATTCCTCAAACGGCAGGTCAAGTGATCTGATATTTCCATCTCTTTCAGAATTTTCCTCAGCTTATTGTGATATACACAGCCAAAGGCTTTGGCTTAGTCAATAAAGCAGAAATCGATGTTTTTCTGGAACTCTCTTGCTTTTTTATAATCCAGTGGATGCTGGCAATTTGATCTCTGGTTCCTCTTGAAAGGTTGTTGTTGAATCACACGAATACACCGGGATTTTTGGCCCCCGGAGGAGAAGAATTCAATCCGGGGCCAGAGACGAGGCTTGATCGCTCAGAGCTTTTGTGTAATAAAGTTTTATTAAAGCATAAAGGAGATAGAGAAAGCTTCTGACATAGGCATCAGAAGGGGGCAGAAAGAGTACCCCCCTGCTAGTCTTCAGCTGGATGTTATATAGTCACTAGCAGTCTGTTAATGAAAGAAAGGAATGTCTTATAATTCAGAATAGCACCAGGCCCCTCGCCCATAAGATGCATTTTGGGATAATCTTGGGCCATAAAATAATTAACTTGAATCTTAAAGAAGGGCAGACCACCATACAAATAGTTTCATTTACATAGATTAGGGGAACAATATCTGAGTATAACATACTAGTTTGTCAAGTAGGTTTTGGGCCAAGAGGCGAAACGACTTGGAGACAGAGTTTGGGGTAAAGGAGTAGTACATTAGCATAGCTTAAGACAAACATTTCCATAAGAAAAAGGCATTGGTTATCTCTAGGCTCAAGAATAGCTAACTTCAGGCGAAACCAGGTGTCATTATGGCAATACAGTATTTTAAGAGAAACCTCTCTTTAAATTTGCATAGAGAAGGAAAAAAATATTGCTAGTTTGTTTCCTCCTGCCGCTTAAGAGAGATAAAAATGTCTGACACTTGCAGGCTATGTCCTCCATTTGGAGACCCCTGGCCTTCCTGCCTGTTACCCTCTCACTCTGCCTTTTCTAAAACCAGCTTGAATATATGGAAGTTCACAGTTCACAGATTGTTGAAGCCTGGCTTGGAGAATTTTGAGCATTACTTTGCTAGCCTGAGAGATGAGTGCAATTGTGCAGTAGTTTGAGCCTTCTTTGGCATTGCCTTTTTTTGGGATTGGAATGAAAACTGACCTTTTCCAGTTCCGTGTCCTCTGCTGAATTTTCCAAATTTGCTGGCATATTGAGTGCAGCACTTTCACAATATCATCTTTCAGGATTTGAAATAGCTCAACTGGAGTTCCATCATCTCCATTAGGTTCGTTCGTAGTGATGCTTCCTAAGGCCCACTTGACTTCACATTCCAGGATGTCTTGCTCTAGGTGAGTGATCACACCATCATGATAATCTGGGTCATGAAGATCATTTTTGTATAGTTCTTCTGTGTATTCTTGCCACCTCTTCTTAATATCTTCTGCTTCTGTTAGCTCCATACAATTTCTGTCCTTTATTGAGCCCATCTTTACATGAAATGTTTCCTTGGTAGCTCTAATTTTCTTGAAGAGATCTCTAGTCTTTCCCATTCTATTGTTTTCCTGGATTTCTTTGCACTGACCACTGAGGAAGGCTTTCTTATCTTTCCTTGCTATTCTTTGGAACTCTGCATTCAGATGCATATATCTTTCCTTTTCTCCTTTGCTTTTCGCTTCTCTTCTTTTCACAGCTATTTGTGAGGCCTCCTCAGACAGCCATTTTTCTTTTTTGCATTTCTTTTTCTTGGGGATGGTCTTGATCCCTGTCTCCTGTACAATGTCACAAACCTCTGTCCATGATTCCTCAGGCACTCTGTCTATCAGATCTAGTCCCTTAAATCTATTTCTCACTTCCACTGTATAATCATAGGGGTTTGATTTAGGTCATACCTAAATTAAAGTATGAAGAAAATGGTTTTCCCTACTTTCTTCATTTTAAGTCTGAATTTGGCAATAAGGAGTTCATGATCTGATCCACAGTCAGCTCCCAGTCTTGTTTTTGCTGACTGTATAGAGCTTCTCCATCTTTGTCTGCAAAGAATACAATCAATCTGATTTCAGTGTTGACCATCTGGGAATGTCCATGTATAGAGTCTTCTTTTCTATTGTTGGAAGAGGGTGTTTCCTATGACCAGTGCATTCTCTTGGCAGAATTCTATTAGCCTTTGCCCTGCTTCATTCCATATTCCAAGGCCAAATTCTCCTGTTATTCCAGGTGTTTCTTGACTTCCTACTTTTGCATTCCAGTCCCTTATAATGAAAAGGACATCTTTTCTGGGTATTAATTCTAGAAGGTCTTATAGGTTTTCATAGAACCATTCAACTTCAGCTTCTTCAGCATTACTGTTGGGGGCATAGACTTGGATTACCATGATATTGAATGGCTTGCCTTGGAGATGAACAGAGATCATTCTGTCGTTTTCAAGACTGCATCCATTTACTGAATTTTGGACCCTTGTTGACCATGATGGCTACTCCATTTCTTCTAAGGTATTCTTGCCCACAGTAGTAGATATAATGGTCATCTGAGTTAAATTCACCCATTCCAGTGCATTTTAGTTCTCTGATTTCTAAAATGTCGACGTTCACTCTTGCCATCTCCTGTTTGACCACTTCCAATTTTCCTCGATTCATGTACCTGACATTCCAGGTTTCTATGCAATATGGCCCTTTACACCATCGGACCTTGCTCCATCTCCAGCTGCATCCACAACTGGGTATTGTTTTTTCTTTGGCTCCATCCCTTCATTCTTTCTGGAGTTATTTCTCCACTGATCTCCAGTAGCATACTGGGCACCTACAGACTTGGGGAGTTCCTCTTTCAGTATCCTATCATTTTGCCTTTCCATACTGTTCATGGGGTTCTCAAGGCAAGACTACTGAAGTGCTTTGCCATTCCCTTCTCCAGTGGACCACATTTTGTTGGAACTCCCCACTATGACCCGTCCGTCTTGGGTGTCCCTACATGGCATGACTCATAGTTTCATTGAGTTAGAGAAGGCTGTGGTCCATGTGATCAGTTTGGTTAATTTTCTGTGATGGTGGTTTTCATTCTCTCTGCCCTCTGATGGAGAAGGATAAGAGGCTTATAAAAGCTTCCAGATGGGATAGACTGACTGAAGGGGATACTGGGTCTTGTTCTTATGGGCAGGACCAAGCTCAGTAAATCTTTAATACAATTTTCTGTTTATGGGTAGGGCTGTGATCCCTCCCTGCTATTTACCTGGGGCCAAACTTTGGTGGAGGTAATGAAGATAAATGGTGACCTCCCTCAAAAGATCTCAGGCATGTACTTCTACAGCCCATACTCCCAACCCTGCAGCAGGCCACTACTGACCAATGCCTTCACCAGAGACTCCCAGACACCCACTGGCAAGTCTCCTGTGGGGTCACTGTTCCTTTCTCCTGGCAGCTCTATAGTGGGGTTAATGGTGACCTTCTCCAAGAGGACTTATGCCATACCCACACCCAGAGCCCCTGTCCCTGCAGCAGAGCATGCTAAACCGTACCTCCACAGGAGATGCTCAAACACAGGTGTGTTTCCATCTCTGTGGGGTCCCTGGGTCCTGGTGTGCACAAGGTTTGTTTGAGCCCTCTGAACATCTCTGGTGGGAACGGGATTTGATTCTAAATGTGAAATCGCCCCTCCTACTGTCTTGCTGGGGCTCTCCTTTGCCCTTGGACATGGGGTAGCTCCTCACAGGCACTCCAGTGCCTACCATCTTACTGGGGTTTTCCTGACCTTGGATGTGGGGTATCTATACTAGGGAGTGGGGTATGAATATTAGTGTGTGAGATGAGTGCAATTGTGCACTAGTTTGAGCACTCTTTGGCATTACCTTTGTTTGGTATTGGAATGAAAACTGACCTTTTCCAGTCCTGTGGCCACTGCTGAGTTTTCCAGATTTGCTGGCATATTGAGTGCAGCAATTTCACAGCATCATCTTTTAGGATTTCAAATAGCTCAACTGGAATTCCATCACCTCCACTAGCTTTGTTCATAGTGATGCTTTCTAAGGCCCACTTGACTTCGCTTTCCAAGATGTCTGGCCCCAGGTTGATGATCACACCATCGTGATTATCTGGGTCGTGAATATCTTTTTTGTTTAGTTCCTGTGTGTATTGTTGCCACTTCTTCTTAATATCTTCTGCTTCTATTAGGTCTATACCATTTCTGTCCTTTATATTGCCCATCTTTGCATGAAATATTCCCTTGGTATCTCTAATTTTCTTGAATAGATCTCTAGACTTTCCCATTCTATTGTTTTCCTCTATTGCTTTGCACTAATCACTGAGGAAGGCTTTCTTATCTCTCCTTGCTATTGTTTGGAACTCTGCATTCAAGTGGGTGTATCTTTCCTTTTCTCCTTTACCTTTTCTTCTATTCACAGTTATTTGTAAGGCCTCCCAATCTTAGGAAAATATAAAAAGATAAACTTAATGTAAAAAATGAAAATAAAACAAGTAGATATCAATAAATTTGAAAACAAGAAAACATAAAGAAAGAGAAAATGAACTATACCAAAAGTTGGTTCTCTGAAAAGATAAATAAAATTAATAATATTTTATCCAGGCTAATCAAATAAAATAGAGAAAATACAAATTAACAATACCAGAAATGAAAGAGAGGTCATCACTACTGAGTCCAAAGATATTAAAAGGAATAATACAAGCAACTTTAAAATTGTATTTAAATTTTTGACAATTTGGATGAAATAGACAGATTCTTTAAAAGACATAAACTACCAGAACTAATGCAGAGAGAAAAAGACAGCCCGAATAATCTTATATTTATTAATAAAATTTAACCAATAATTAATAATCTTCTAAATAAGAAAGCTCAGGTACAGATGGCTCACTGGTAAATCCAACCAAAATTTTAGGAATAAAATCATAATTTCCCATGATATTTGCCAGATGATAAAAGTAGAGGGAACATTGCCTAGCTAAATGTATGAGGTCAACATTATTATGAAAACAACATAAAGACTTTTTATGAAAAGAAAATTATAGATCAATATGTCTCATGAAACATAACTGTGAAAGAATAGCTAATAAATATTAGCAAATCAATTCAGAATATATAACCACTAATACCACCTGAGAAGCCCATAAAAAATAAAAAATATGAAAATTAATTGGGGTTCATATAAGGAATTCAACATTGAGTCAATGCATTTCATCATACTAATAGACTGAACAAGAAAAATATATCATTATATAATAGATGCAGGAAAATGTTTGATAAAATTTAAAAGTCATTCTTTATAAAAACACAAAAAATGAATAGAAAATTCCTTCATCTAATAAATGGAATGTATGAAAATCCTCCAGCTAATATCATACCTAATGTTATGATAAACCTTTATTCCCTAAAGATTGTGAGAAAAGCACGTTCTTTCTAAGAAGAAATATAAATGAAAACTGTATAGACTGGAATGGAAGGAATACAACTTTTTATTCACAGATGACAATTTTCTATGTAGGAAATCATGAACAATCTTCTAAAAAAGACAATTTGACCTTAATAAGTGGAACAACATCACAAAATACAAGGTCAATAGACAAAAGTTAATTGCTTTTATACCTATGAGCAATAACAATTTTTTAATTTGAAGTTATTTTGGAACTACTATTTAAATAGCACCAAAAAAGTGGAGGCATGCATCTAGGTTGCTTCAGTCCTGTTCAACTCTTTGTGACTTCATGGACTAGCCCACCAGGCTCCTCTGTCCATGAGTTTATCCAGGTAAGAATACTGGAGTGGGTTGCCATGCTCTTCTCCAGGGTATCTTCCCGACCCAGGGATCAAACCCATGTCTCCTATGTCTACTGCATTGGTGGGTGGGTTCTTTATGATTAGTGCCACCTGGGAAGCCCCCAAATAGTAGATATTTGAGTGTAAATCTTATATGAACATGTCTGTAAGAGGATAACTATAAAAGTGATGAAAAAATCAGATGATATCTCAATAAATGGGAGATACTTTGTGTTCATTGATTATAAGACTCGATATCATCAAGATCTGAATTATTCTCTACATGATCTCTATAGATCATGATTGATATAATCCCAATGAGAACCCCAGCAAATTTTTTTTAGATGTCAAACTACACATCTGGTCCCATCACTTCATGGCAAATAGATGGGGAAACAGTGGCAACAATGGCTGACTTTATTTTGGGGGGCTCCAAAATCACTGCTTCCCTGGTGGCTCAGATGGTAAAGCGTCTGCCTGCAATGCGAGAGGCCTGGGTTCGATTTCTGGGTTGGGAAGATCCCCTGGAGAAGGAAATGGCAATCCATTCCAGTACTCGCCTGGAAAATCCCATGGACGGAGGAGCCTGATAGGCTACAGTCCATGGGGTCGCAAAGAGTCAGACACGACCGAGCGACTTCACTTTCAAAATCACTGCAGATGGTGATTGCAGCCATGACATTAAAAGGCGCTTACTCCTTGGAAGGAAAGTTATGACCAACCTAGACAGCATATTAAAAAGCAGAGATGTTACTTTGCCAACAAAAGTCTATCTAGTCAAGGCTATGGTTTTTCCAGTAGTCATGTATGGATGTGAGAGTTGGACTATAAAAAAAGCTGAGCACTGAAGAATTGATGCTTTTGAACTGTGGTGTTGGAGAAGACTCTTGAGAGTCTCTTGGACTGCAAGGAAATCCAACCAGTCCATCCTAAAGGAGATCAGCCCTGAGTATTCATTGGAAGGACTGATATTGAAGCTGAAACTCCAATACTTTGGCCACCTGATGTGAAGAGCTGACTTTTTTGAAAAGACCCTGATGCTGGGAAAGATTGAGGGCGGGAGGAGAAGGGGATGACAGAGGGTGAGATGGTTGGATGGCATTACTGACTTGATGGACATGAGTTTGATGAACTCCGGGAGTTGGTGATGGACAGGAAGGCCTGGCGTGCTGTAGCTTATGGGGTCGCAAAGAGTCGGACATGACTGAGTGACTGAAGTTTATATGGGAAGGCAAAATAACTATAATATCCAAAAATATTTTGATGGGGAAGAAGAAGGAAGAAGAGGAGGAGAATGACAACAACAAGTTGAAAAAAATCATACTATCTTATTAAAGATTTTTTTAATAGCATAGAGCCACAATAATGAAAACAGAGTGGTATTGATGAAGGTACACAGATCAATGAAACATAATAGGGAGCCAAGAATAGCATCAATATACTTAACTGATTTTTAACAAAGGTATAAAGACATTCTGATGGAGAATGGATAGAGTTTTTTCGTTGAAATAATTGATCATTCATATTAAAAAAAATGAACCTTGATAAAGACTTTATGTCTTACATATTGATAGTATTTCAGTCCACTATGATGAAAAGGACAGCATTTTTTGGTGTTATTTCTAGAAGTTCGCATAGGTCTTCATGGAACCATTCAACTTCTTCTTTGGTATTAGTTGTTGGGGCATAGATTTGGATTACTGTGATGTTGATGGCTTGCCTTGGGAATGAATTACTCAGAAAAAATTATCTTAAATTCCTATGACATATCTTGTTCTAGGTGTTACTGAATCTATAGTTAAAAAAGATTGACACATTTCCTTTTTGTAAATGGATTATGTTCTAGAACATTTTTAAAAAGGATACAAATTAATTAGATTATGTTTAACCAATATGGGGCAAAAGAGGAAAGAAAACAAGGAAATGATGACAAAAAAATCAGGGAAATACTTCTCTTGTTTGAAGAAGATGGGGATTGAGACGAGGTGCAGCTCACATCATTCTCCATGCATCGCTGTATACATCCTAGGGATGTATGTGTGTATGCATGTATTTATAAGTGGTAGGTTTGCTGGAATTTTTTATAATTTTTAAATGGCTAAGTGACTCATTCGAAGTGAGATATTCTTGGGCCTATGATGAGAATAATGAGCCATAAACCGAGAAGAATGATTTATCCAATTTTGTTCATCTGTAGTTCAAAGAGAAAGAGGAGTAAAAGAATATGAAAGGTCTACCTTTTATTTGTTCTTTTTCTTATTTTATTTTTTTTAAATAGATTGATCCTTTTTATTGAGGTCCATTTTAGTTGAGATGCTTGAAAGTTTAAACACAGGCAATTTAAAAAAATAAAGGTTGATCAATAGTTTTATTCTCTTCCTTCCACAATAAATGGAGATTAGAACATGTAAATTCCTACTACTCAAACTCATGAAACAATTATTCTTATGTATTTTGACTATCACTCATTTTTTTAACCTCAAACATTGATTTTCTACAGCCACTTGTTTAAATCTACCTGCATAGGTATTGCTTTTTAAAAATTTTATTTATTTTAATTGGAGTCTAATTACTTTACAATATTGTATTGGTTCTACCACACATCAACATGAATCCGCCACGGGGATACACGTGTTCCCCATCCTGAACCCCCTCTCCCACCTCCCTCCCCATACCATCCCTGGGTCATCCCAGTGCACCAGCCCCAAGGATCCTGTATCAAACCTGGACTGGCGATTTGTTTCTTATATGATATTATACATGTTTCAGTGCCATTCCCCCAAATCGTCCCACCTCTCCCTCTCCCACAGAGTCCAAAAGACTGTTCTATACATCTGTGTCTCTTTTGCTGTCTCACATACAGGTTTATCGTTACCATCTTTCTAAATTCCATATATATGCATTAGCATACTATATTGGTGTTTTCCTTTCTGGCTTACTTCATTCTGTATAATAGGCTCCAGTTTCATCCATCCCATTAGAACTGATTCAAGTGTATTCATTTAATGGCTGAGTATTACTCCATTGTGTATATGTACCACAGCTTTCTTATCCATTCATCTGCTGATGGACATCTAGGTTGCTTCCATGTCCTGGCTATTGTAAATACTGCTGCGATGAACATTGGGGTACACGTGTCTCTTTCAGTTCTGGTTTCCTCAGTGTTTATGCCCAGCAGTGGGATTGCTGGGTCATAAGGCAGTTCTATTTCTAGTTTTTTAAGGAATCTCCACCCTGTTCTCCATAGTGGCTGTACTAGTTTGCATTCCCACCAACAGTGTAAGAGGGTTCCCTTTTCTCCACACCCTCTCCAGCATTTTTTGCTTGCAGACTTTTGGATAGCAGCAATTCTGACTGGCATCAAATAGTACCTCATAGTGGTTTTGATTTGCATTTCTCTGATAATGAGTGATGTTGAGCATCTTTTCATGTGTTTGTTAGCCATCTGTATGTCTTTGGAGAAATGTCTGTTTACTTCTTTGGCCCATTTTTTGATTGGGTCGTTTATTTTTCTGGAATTGAGCTGTAGGAGTTGCTTGTATATTTTTGATATTAGTTCTTTGTGAGTTGCTTCATTTGTTATTATTTCCTCCTATTATGAAGGCTGTCTTTTCACCTTGCTTATTGCTTTTCTTTTTTTCCTCTCTCTTCATTTCTTTTTATATCTCACCCTTCTCTCTGAGATCACTTCCTTTCTCCTAGAAGAATATTCAGGAATTTCTTTATCGATGTTCTGTTTCTGTTGATTTTAGATTATTTTCTCTCTCTCTCTGTTTGCCCATCTATCTCTATATATATCTTCCTATCTATCTACCTGTCTTGATCAATTATAAGACTGACTTAATGAATGAGAAATACAGTATGTACAGGTTGAGGGTGAAGCTGAAGTTCCAATACTTTGGCCATCTGATGTGAAAAGCTGACTCATTGGAAAAGACGCTGATGCTGGGAATGATTTAGGGCAAGAGGAAAAAGGGGATACAGAGAATGAGATGGTTGGATGGCATCACTGACTCAATGAATATGAATCTGAGCAAACTCTGGGACATAGTGAAGGACAAAGAAGCCTGTCGTGCTACAGTCCATGTGGTTGCAGAGAGTCAGATATGACAGCAACTGAAAAACAACATGTACAGGTTGTAAGTAAAGGATTCACTCAGCAGATCTGAATTTTCTAAATATTGCATATTCCAAAGAATAGTGTGTTTCTTGCCTGTTTCTTAGGAAAGAACCTCTAAACTCTTGGAATATCCTGCCTGGATGGAAAGTATTTTACCTGAATTGGATCATACATATGGTTTATCATAAGTATGTGATCCATAGTAGAAGCCTTGGCCCCCTTGTTTTCAGCTTGACCTCTGGAGGGGATGGAAACTGAAGGTCATCAATGAAGGTAGTTAGCCATTCTTTCATGAATCACCTTCATCAAAATCCCTAGACATCAATGCTTGGGTGAATTTCCTTTCCTGTTTGGTAATACTCCGTGCACATTGTCATTCATCATCACTGGGGGAATTAAGCATTGTCCACATGACTCCACTGGGAGAGGGCTCCTGGACCTGGAATCTGGTTCTCCTGGACCCTCCCCTACATGTATTTTTCTATAGCTGATTTTAGTTTGTCTTTCACTGTAATAAATCACAACTGTGAGTAAAACATTTTTGAGAACATTTTTAACAAATCATTGAAAAGAGGATGGGCGTGGTAATCTCCCAAATACATAGAACATATGATCATTTGCTCTTCTAGGCTGAATTGACATCAAGTGTGACATTCTCAGATCGGAGTTATACAAAACAGATCTTATCCAATATCAAGATTTACTGATAATTTCAAAGATACAGGTAATCAAGATGCCAAGACAAAGCAGGTAAAAGAGGTCTTGCCTAAGATCTTTGCTTCTCTTACTGAACATGGAGAATCCAACCCAGAAATTAGGTGAGAGTAACTTCATAGAGGGAAGAAGCATTTGAGTCGTGAAATATCTTCACGTTATACTCTACATAATGTTTTAGTGTGACATTTTTTTCTGGGATCTATGCCTCACACACCATAGATTGATGCCTCACACACCATAGATTTTGAGTTTATTTACTCTACATAATCCTTAGCCAATTATATGCCCCTAAAACCATTCCAGAAACAAGGGCTATTGCTCTTAGAAAATATCACATCTATTTATGAGAAGGAGGATAGATTGGGTATCTGCTTTCTTTTTTCCTTCAGGTTAGAGAGCTTGAATAGACACAGCACAGCTAATTCGTATCCTTCTTCCCTCAGACATGTTGTGAGCTGTGATGACATTTAGCTCAAGACTATAATGTATATCTGAAAATGATCCAAAATCCAAAATTATAAGCTCCATGGAGTCGCTAATATTTTTTTAAAAATATCTATTCACAATATCCTGCCTATGCTGCTGCTGCTGCTAGGTCACTTCAGTGGTGTCCAACTCTGTGTGACCCCACAGACAGCAGCCCACCAGGCTCCTCTGTCCCCGGGATTCTCCAGGCGAGAATACTGGAGTGGGTTGCCATTTCCTTCTCCAATCCTGCATATGATGTTACTAATAATTATTATCTGTTTTCCACCTTTGTCAAAGCCCCCTTTCCCAATCTTCCACATAGTTTTGTTGGATAAACCAACACAGTACTTTTATTTATTTATTTATTTTTTAATTTTATTTTATTTTTAAACTTTACATAATTGTATTAGTTTTGCCAAATATCAAAATGAATCCGCCACAGGTATACATGTGTTCCCCACCCTGAACCCTCCTCCCTCCTCCCTCCTCATACCATCCCTCTGGGTCGTCCCAGTGCAGTAGCCCCAAGCATCCAGTATCGTGCATCGAACCTGGACTGGCGACTCATTTCATACATGATATTTTACATGTTTCAATGCCATTCTCCCAAATCTTCCCACCCTCTCCCTTTTCATAGTCATTTACTTCACTGTATCAACATTAATTAGTTTTTGCTGTATAACAAATTACCACAAAATTTAGTGGCTTTAAGCCATTATAAATGTTTGTTACCTCTCCCAGTGTCTGTATAGAATAATTTGTCAGTGGCTTTGCTGGAGGTTGTATCTCAACCTCTAATGAAGTTGCAAATAAAATGTTTATAGGGTTCTCAGATTTAACTGGGGAGAGAGGATTCATTTCCAGTGAAGCTCCTTCCCTTGCCCAGCAAGTCGCTGCTTGCAAGTCACCAGAAAAACTCAGTTTCATTCTCTATATGGTTTGCCATATCACTATTTGAGTGTCTTGACAACACAGCATTCTGCCTTCCCCAGAGCAAACAAAAGTTAGTCTATTTATGATCTAGTCTCAGGGGTCACACAGCATGACCACTTTTTACTTTATAGTTTCCAAATCACACTAACAGAAATTAGGGGGTGGGAAATTTGGCTTTACATTTTGAAGGTAAGTGTCAAAGAATTTGTGGACATATTTTAAAACTATCACAGTTAGTGTTAGAACTGCTAATCCTTGAACATATCACAAATTCACTGCACCAATTGGAAACTTTCCAGCGCTAACACATCAAAAGCTCATTGCTGTGATGTTCAAAGGTGATATTTAAAACATTAGCAGTGAAATCACACAAACACTAAACAGTCAGAACAGAAAGCAAGCCACCAGCATGATGTCCTGAACTCTCACTGTGTGTGGTTAGAAGTCACGTTGCTGTTCGTGGGCTTTATAAGATGTGATGATGCCTTGAATTAGTGTTGAGTAAATCTTGCTTATTATCTCTTACAATTTTGCCTCCTCACCTGAAACTCCAATTATATTTTCTCACCTTATCCTCCATATCTTTACCCTCTCATTGTTTGCATGTGCCTTTTTATCTTTGGAATAATTTCTGGATATTTTTTTCACCCTGTCTTGTTTTTAGTTTTCTCTATTGGAATAATAATATTTTTTAGAAACTTTCCAGTAGGTTTAAATTACCACTGTTATATTTCTATTTCTAGTAGTTTTGCTTGGCTCTTTATTCAAACAGTTATTATTATTTTTTAATATTTAAGTCTCTCTTTAATATTTTTAAAAATATTTTATGTTCTATATCTGATCATTCAAACGTTTGAATGGTTAATTTCTGCTTTTTTGATTCTCTGCTGGCTCTTGCTCATGGTGCTATAATTTCTTGTGTGCTTTCTAATTTATATAAACAGTTTGCTGGCTGAAAAACACTAATATTAAACTATTTTGTTTTATTTTCTAATTGGAAGGACTGATGCTGAAGCTCCAGCATTCGGGCCACCTGATACAAAGAGATGACTCATTGGACGAGATCCTGATTCTGGGAAGGATGGAAGGCAAAAGGAGAAGAGGGAGGCGGAGAATGAGATGGTTGGACAACCTCACAGACTCAATGGGCAAGAATATGAACATCCTTCAGGAGATGGTGAAGGGCAGGAAGCCTGGCATGCTGCAGTCCATGAGGTCACCAAGAGTCAGTCACACACGACTTAGTGACTGAACAACAATTTTCTGCTTCCAGTTTTTTAAATGAAAAATTCGAATTACCAGAATGAATATTCTTATAAGGTTTAACATAGGTGCTTGGAGATGACATGTGATTAAAAAAAATACATGAGCTTTACAATTAGGCATAACTGGGCTTAAGCCCCAGCTCTGACACATACGATACATATAATCTCAATTCATCTCAGTTTATTCATAGATAAAAGGAGGATAGTATTAATTACCTCATGGAGTTACTATGGGATTAAAGAGATTATGTATGTGATATATCTAGTACCCCTGGAGGAGGGTATGGCACCGAACTCCAGTATTCTTGTCTGGAGAATCCCCACGGACAGAGGAGCCTGGAGGGCTATAGTCCATGGGGTCGCAAAGAGTTGGACACAAATGAGTGACTCAGCACCACATACCTAGCGCACATTTTACATATAATAGATACTCAGTGAAGAACTGCTATGTTGTTATCATTGATATGAATTACTAAGGAAGATAATCTTTAAGCCAAAATATCAATCCTTTTATAAGTACCACAGAAAGATGCTTTACGATGTCATAAATTATATTTAGTGGATTTTGTTTTCAGATTTTCTAAATTTCAAGCAACTGCACATGGCAAAAAACTAATTTATCACTTTTATCTTTGTGGATCATGATTTTGATATCAAGATCTCTTTCCTTAACCTTAGATCCTATATTATTTTTTAAAGATTTTTTTTTTTTAACATTTGAGTTTGTGATCCAATCCAAGTTACTTTTATAAGGTGCAAGACTTAAGTCAAAATTCAGTTTTCTCTCTCTCTCTTTTTTTTTTTTTTCACTTATTAAAGGTGTCCTATGGGCTTCCCCACTGGCTCAGCAGTAAAGAACCTGCCCGCAATGCAGGAGCCACAAGTGACATGCCTTTGATGTCTGGTCAGGAAGATCCCCTGGAGGAGGAAATGGCAACCCACTCCAGTATTTTTGTCTGGAGAATCCCCATGGACAGAGGAGCCTGGTGGGCAACAGTCCATGGCGTTGAAAAGAGTCAGACAGGACTGAAGTGACTTAGCACGGCATTGTTCTAGTACCATTGTTAAAAGGCTTTGTTTCTTCCATTGCATAGCCTGGACAACTTGGTCAAATATCAGGTGAGCATTAATTGTGTAAGACTATTTCTGGGTCATTTCTTGCCTCTGTTCATCTGCAATTATCTCTTTTCCTATAGAACATAGGCTTTATTAATGTGGCCACAGATCTTCCTCAACTTATGATGGAGTTACATCCTGACAAACCCATTACAAGTTGAAAATATTTGAAGTCAAAAATACATTTAATACATCACAGTGTAGCTTAGTGCAGCTTAAACATGCTTTGAACACTTATATGAGCCTATGTTCAGTCTCTTCAGTCATGTCCCACTCTTTGCGACCCCATGGACTATCGTCCGCCAGGCTCCTTTGTCCATGGGATTATCAGGAAAGAATACTGGAGAGGCTGCCATTTCCTTCTCCAAGGGGTCTTCCCAACCCAGGGATTGAACCCATGTCCCTTATGCCTCCTGCACTGACAGGCAGGTTCTTTAACAACTGTGCCACCTGGGGAGCCCACAGTTGGGCAAAATCATCTAACACAAGGCCTATTTTATAATAAAGTATTGAATAAATATTATATTGGAAGTAAAAACAAAATGATTATTTGGCTACACGATGCTCTCAAGTGTATTGGTTGTTTATCATATGCTCTTATGGCTGACTGGGAGAGTATTACACCACTTATCACTAGACTGGGGGAAGAAAAATCAAGATTCAAAATTCAACATATAGTTTCTACTGAAGCCTAGTGTTTTCACAACATCATAAAGTCAAAAACTTGTAAGTTGAACCATTGAAACTTGAGGGTCATTTGTATACAATAAATCAAGGAATCAGGTAGAACGATTCATCTCACATTTTTCACTTTCAGCACTGTTTTATTTATTCTAGTTCCACTGGCTTTCCATACAAATATTAGAATAATATTTTCTATATATGTAAACCTTTTTCACTGGGATGTGAATTTTGTTAAATCTATATATCAATTTAGGAACCCCCTTTTTTTTTTTTTAATTTAGATTTAAACCTAAGTATTTCACCTATGGGGTTCCCTGGTGGCTCAGTGGTAAAGACTCTGCCTGCCAGTTCAGGAGACATGGGTTCAACCCCCGGGTTGGGAAGATCCCCTGGAGAAGGAAATGGCAACCACTCCAATATTCTTACCTGGGAAATCTCAGGAAAGAGCAGCCTGGTGGGCTACAGTCCATTGGGTTGCTAGAGTCAGACACGATCTAGCGACTAAACGACCACAGCACCAACAATTTCATTCCTATGGAGTTATAAAGGGTACTGTTTTTAAAATTTCGTTCTCCACTTGATCATTCTTGGTATGCAGAAATATAATTGATTTTTATGTGTTAACTGGTATCCTGCAACCTTGCTCAACTCACTAGTTCTAGAATGCTTTTATTGATTTCTTGACTTTTCTATGGCGATGAAAGGAATAAAGAGCTAGTAAGTGGAAAGGCACAGAATTTGGTTTTGTGCTTTCAGGTGACAAAGGCTGTTTCCTTGGTGTGTTATCTATATATAGTTGAAAAAGAATGTCAGATCTTACATCAAACTGAAAAGTAAATATTTGTGTAAATTATACACAGTAATGAAAACCTAAAAGAAAATCATGAATTATCCCTTTATATACAAAATGGTTTAATCAGGACATAAATTGACAAAAAAAAATTCACTCGTATGAAGTCACAATATTTGATTCAATGTAGGATATGACTTTTAAAGCACTTATCCAGGGAAAGCAATACTGGCCCTTTTCCCATGACAATGCATAAAGAATATATCACCAGTGGCTCAAGCTTCTTGGGAAATACTTTATACATTGACAGTTTTGCTTTATCATTGACACAGCTTCTTTTAAATTATAAATTGTTCCTCTAGTATAAGTTAGACATATTTTGAATAATACATAACAGAAGCGACTTAGAATGCATGCATCTATCTACTTGTCTATAGATAGATATATATTTTTGTCAAAAAAGGAAGGAGAATCCATTCTGGTCGACTCAAACCCCACCAAGATAGATTTTGGCCTTAAGTTAGCAGGACTCTGACTGTGGGGCAAAGGATATAACACTGTAAGAGAGTAGCACAGGGCATGTTGCAATTTGTTACCTGCACCACAAATCACACAGACCATATGATGAGTGTATTTATGTCACAATCCATTTATTTTACTAATTTAATTGACGGACACAATAAAAACTTGAAATGACTAACCTAAAAAAATAATGTTGGAAAGCATATCCACACGTATTTAACTTAAAAGACATAATGATTCTTTGTTAAAATACCTATATATATGTATCCGATCAGATCAGATCAGTCGCTCAGTCACGTCCGACTCTTTGCGACCACATGAATCGCAGTACCCAGGCCTCCCTGTCCATCACCAACTCCCGGAGTTCACTCAGACTCACGTTCAGCGAGTCAGTGATGCCATCCAGCCATCTCATCCTCTGGTGTCCCCTTCTCCTCCTGCCCCCAATCCCTCCCAGCATCAGAGTCTTTTCCAATGAGTCAGCTCTTCACATGAGGTGGCCAAAGTACTGGAGTTTCAGCTTTAGCATCATTCCTTCCAAAGAAATCCCAGGGCTGATCTCCTTCAGAATGGACTGGGTGGATCTCCTTGCAGTTCAAGGAACTCTCAAGAGTCTTCTCCAACACCACAGTTCAAAAGCATCAATTCTTCGGTGCTCAGCCTTCTTCACAGTCCAACTCTCACATCCATACATGACCACTGGAAAAACCATAGCCTTGACTAGATGGACCTTTGTTGGCAAAGTAATGTCTCTGCTTTTGAATATGCTATCTAGGTTGGTCCTAACTTTCCTTCCAAGGAGTAAGCGTCTTTTAATTTCATGGCTGCAGTCACCATCTGTAGTGATTTTGGAGCCCAGAAAAATAAAGTCTGCCACTGTTTCCACTGTTTCCCCATCTATTTCCCATGAAGTGATGGGACCGGATGCCATGATCTTCGTTTTCTGAATGTTGAGCTTTAAGCCAACTTTTTCACTCTCCACTTTCACTTTCATCAAGAGGCTTTTTAGTTCCTCTTCACTTTCTGCCATAAGGGTGGTGTCATCTGCATATCTGATGTTATTGATATTTCTCCCGGCAATCTTGATTCCAGTTTGTGTTTCTTCAAGTCCAGCATTTCTCATGATGTACTCTGCATATAAGTTAAATAAACAGGGTGACTATATACAGCCTTGATGAACTCCTTTTCCTATTTGGAACCAGTCTGTTGTTCCATGTCCAGTTCTAACTGTTGCTTCCTGACCTGCATACAATTTTCTCAAGAGGCAGATCAGGTGGTCTGGTATTCCCATCTCTATAATACCTATACTATACCTGCTGCTGCTGCTAAGTCACTTCAGTTGTGTCCGACTCTGTGCGACCCCATAGACGGCAGCTCACCAGGCTTCCCCATCCCTGGGATTCTCCAGACAAGAACACTGGAGTGGGTTGCCATTTCCTTCTCCAATATACTATACCTATATATACCTATACCTATATGTATATATACGTATAATACCTATATATATGTGTGTATATATATATATATATATATATATATATATATATATATCTTCCCTGATAGATCAGTTGGTAAAGAATCTGCCCTGCAATGCAGGAAACCCTGGTTCAATTCCTGGGTCTGGAAGATCTGATGGAGAAGGGATAGGCTACCCAATCCAGTATTCTTGGGCTTCCCTGGTGACTCAGCTGGTACAGAATCTGCTGCAGTGCAGGAGACCTGGGTTCGATCCCTGAGTTGAGAAGATCCAGTGGAGAAGGGAATGGTTACCCACTCTAGTATTCTGGCCTGGAGAATTCCATGGACTGTATAGTCCATGGGGTCACAAAGAGTCAGACACAACTGGGCAACTTTCACATCCATTTATATATACATGGAATTGGACTGTGAAGAAGGCTGAGCGCCGAAGAATTGATGCTTTTGAACTGTGGTGTTGGAGAAGACTCATGAGAGTCCCTTGGACTGCAAGGAGATCCAACCAGTCGTTCTGAAGGAGATCAGCCCTGGGATTTCTTTGGAAGGAATGATGCTAAAGCTGAAACTCCAGTACTCTGGCCACCTCATGCAAAGAGTTGCCTCATTGGAAAAGATTCTGATGCTGGGAGGGATTGGGGGCAGGAGGAGAAGGGGACGCCAGAGGATGAGATGGCTGGATGGCATCACTGACTCACTGAACGTGAGTCTGAGTGAACTCCGGGAGTTGGTGATGGACAGGGAGGCCTGGCATGCTGCAATTCATGGGGTTGCAAAGAGTTGGACACGACTGAGTGACTGATCTGATATATATATATATATATATATATATATATATGTCTCAAACAGATTCAGTTTCAACTTTTATCTAACCTGTATTCACAGGACATCTTTATTTTCAGTTTTGTTTTCTTTAAAGTAGAATATGAACTTAAATATATTTGTCTCTGCATGACAAATGTAGATTTTCTCACATTCCCCAACTTATTACAGTCATCTCACATCTAGCTTAATATCAAAATTTTTATGCCATGTTGACAACATTTAACTTAATTAAATTAAGCAATTACAATAATAACTAAAATGGCATAAACAAGGTTTGGAAAAAATACTACTGCTGTTGGAAGCATTCAGCTCCACCGTCAGGAAGAGCACCGTGTGGGCAGCCTGGAGACCTGGGGTGCTGTGGGCTCAGTCTAGGGAGCACCGGACAAATCCACAAGTCAGTGGAGTGGAAGGAAGTAGGTGAAAACTCTTACTGATTCTGTGCTATATTCATTTCTTTTGGCTCATAAATGACAGTGCAGGAACTGTCTGCAACTCCTTATGATGGTTTTGGGACCTCTCCCTTGCCTGCTGCCCCTTGAGTCACCACAAGCAAAGGCAAGTACCGTGAACAGCACTTTGGCAGCACCTGATGCCAGCGCTGACTAATGCCTGTGGGTGGGTGTATTTTCTGCATGGACTGCTCTTCCAGATGATTGGATCTAAAATGCTGACAGGTGTTACGGGCTTTATTACTTCTCTTCAGGAAGAAATCTGAGGGCACTTGAATTTTCTAAACAGTTGGATACTATCCTACCCAATTGACTTCTCCTCCTATTTTATTACTTACATCATAAGTATATTTCTGAATACTAAGATATCAATATGAAGTAACCTATTTCCCTCCTTGCATCAAGTATGTAAAATATTCAGAAAAGCAGGAGACAACTTTTAGGAACTCCATCTATGTACATTTCTGCATGCCTAAGAAAGGCTATAACGTGGCAGTGTTCAGCGGTCAATTTTAAGGACTTTCAGCAAATGACCCTTCACTTCCATTACTGTTACTGGATCCAACCACACCTCTCACAGTGTCTTTTTATTTCAAACAGTTAGATTCTGATTTCCATGTGAAGGGGATTGGGATTTGCCTCCCCAAAATATGCTATGCTGGCAGATGGATCTTTTGAGCTGAAGGCAACTGAATTTAGACAGACAGGGTACTCTTCCCTCTATGTGCCTAAGGGCAGGGCATACATTTCCCATCTCCCAGAGACAGAGGCATTGCTGAGGTATGTCTGCAGAAAATCTTACCAAATACCCCTGATCTTCCGTTAAGTTTCTCTCATAAATTTACCTTCCATACTTACTGCCCAAACCCCTTTTCCTTTGTCTTTTCACTTCTCCACAGTTTGTAGTCCACTGTTTAAAATGTATATAAACCCCCAAAGTGAACTGCTTCTTTGTATCTTGAACTTCTTTTCTCTGAAAACCTTCATGCACACAAAAAATAAAAATATTAATATCAAATGAAATGTGTATGCCCTTTTCCTGTTAATCTGTCTTTTGTCCATTTAATCTAGAAGTCCCAGTGATATGACATAAGGCAGTAGAGGTAAAATTTTCTCCACCTATATGTTAGGTAGATATAGGAATATGGATGTTAATCCCCAATACCATTTCATTTATGGACGTGAGTTTGGGTAAACTCTGGGAGTTGGTGATGGACAGGGAGGCCTGGCATGCTGCAATTCATGGGGTCACAAAGAGTCGGACACGATTGAGCAACTGAACTGAACTGAACATACAAAGTTGCTTCAGTCGTGTCCAACTCTTTGCAACCCTATGGCCTCTAGCTCTACAGGTTCCAATGTCTGTGGGATTCTCAAGGCAAGAATACTGGAGAGTGTTGCCATGCCCTCCTCCAGGGGATCTGCCTGACTCAGGGAGGGAACCCTTGTCTTCTGTGGCTCCTGCATTGCAGGTGTGTTTAAGAGACTTCTGTGGTAAGATTGGCAGTTTTTAAATTTAATCCATCATTTGGGTAACATTGATAGTTTAATTAAAATCTCTTGCTTTAAAAGTTCTTTTTGAAAACAAATTTCTTTATAGAATTGTGGTGAAAATTAAAGGACTCCATAAATATAAATCACGTAGAACAATATCTGACCCATAGTTCTCAACCACTGTTAGCTTTAAATAGTACAGATGAAGACTCCAGTACTACAGTCAAACTGAAGCAAAACAGCAGTACTCACATTACATTAATGCTTGATTTGATTATTGTGATGCTTCTGAAACATTAATGTGTAATTTGGTTTTGGTTTTGCTTCTTTAAATGGGTCCTCAGTTATCTCACATGAGAAACACTGCCTTACAACTTCTTGCATTATGCCAAGCTATCATAACTTAATTTTACCTATAAATATGTATATTCATGTGGCAGGTTAGACACTACAAAGATTAGCACAGTTTGGCTTCTGGCTAGGAGAAATTCAATATTTGTCTGTTTGGTAGAGGTCTAGGAACCCACTATCTCTTCTGGTAAGTCAGAGAATTTTGAATACGAATGAATTCCCCTTTTACAACTGAAGTTAAGTAGTTGAAATAAAGCTTTTAGTTTGTAAGATACTGGATGATACAATCATCAGTTTATGTACAATGTATATTATTACATTTGCATTTTTGTGTAAATTAAATTTTAATCTCTAATATATTCAATATTATCAGATAAAAATCTCATCTCATTCCTTACATGGAATTATGAATGTCATTAATAATTTAACATATTAAACTTTGTTTAACATATGTAAGAATTGATGCTTTTCAACTGGGGTGTTGGAGAAGACTCTTGAGAGTCCCTTGGACTGCAGGGAGATCCAACTAGTCCATCCTAAAGGAAATCAATTAAGTTACAATTAACTTATGTAACTTATATTAAGTTACAATTAACATATGTAACTTTGACTTACATCAGTTCAGTACAGTTGCTCAGTTGTGTCTGACTCTTTGCGACCCCATGAATCGCAGCACGCCAGGCCTCCCTGTCCATCATCAACTTCCAGAGTTCACTCAGACTCACATCCATCTAGTCAGTGATGCCATCCAGCCATCTCATCCTCTGGCGTTCCCTTTTCCTCCGGCCGCCCCCAATCCCTCCCAGCATCAGAGTCTTTTCCAATGAGTCAACTCTTCGCATGAGGTGGCCAAAGTACTGCAGTTTCAGCTTTAGCATCATTCCTTCCAAAGAAATCCCAGGGCTGATCTCCTTCAGAATGGACTGGGTGGATCTCCTTGCAGTCCAAGGGACTCTCAAGAGTCTTCTCCAACACCACAGTTCAAAAGCATCAATTCTTCGGCGCTCAGCCTTCTTCACAGTCCAACTCTCACATCCATACATGACCACTGGAAAAACCATAGCCTTGACTAGATGGACCTTTGTTGGCAAAGTAATGTCTCTGCTTTTGAATATGCTATCTAGGTTGGTCATAACTTTCCTTCCAAGGAGTAAGTGTCTTTTAATTTCACGGCTGCAGTCACCATCTGCAGTGATTTTGGAGCCCAAAAAATAAAGTCTGCCACTGTTTCCACTGTTTCCCCATCTATTTCCCATGAAGTGATGGGACCAGATGCCATGATCTTTGTTTTCTGAATGTTGAGCTTTAAGCCAACTTTTTCACTCTCCACTTTCACTTTCATCAAGAGGCTTTTGAGTTCCTCTTCACTTTCTGCCATAAGGGTAGTGTCATCTGCATATCTGAGGTTATTGATATTTCTCACGGCAATCTTGATTTCAGCTTGTGCTTCTTCCAGCCCAGCGTTTCTCATGATGTACTTTGCATATAAGTTAAATAAGCAGGTTGACAATATACAGCCTTGACGTACTCCTTTTCCTATTTGGAACCAGTCTGTTGTTCCATGTCCAGTTCTTAAAACTAGCCAAGACTTACTTTTTAATGGGAATTTCTCACATATTCTAGAGCAACATTTCCTAATGATCTGGTTCTTTACCCTTTTCTGTATTGACATAGATATGAAAAATGGAGTGATCTGTCTGGAATGTAAAGTAACACGTTCATAAAGTGCTTCTACAGATTCTGCTATGCTCCCCTACCCCTGTACCCCCTGTTTAAATGACTAATGTGACTGATTGATTTAGTAGCATTTTGTCCTCTGTGGTAGCAGAAGGAAAATGTTTTCATGACACAGGATCATGTCATGTGTTATAACACTAAATATCTTGTTACTTGTGCCTTAAATAAAAACATTCAAGGAGTGATTCTATGGTCATTTAAATGATATTTTAAAAATAATTTTAGAATTCTTATTCAATTCAGGAGAAGACTGTTAGGTTTTAATTTAAAATGAAATCACATTAAAATAACTAGGACCCAGATCTATCTTTGACATGGGCTGCTTACCATGATGAATCTCTTAAGAAGCTGAGGGAAGGTGACCCTTTTAGAAAATATCTCAGCTCTGAATGGTCTTCATTTAATCACATTGCCTAAACACTGACCAATTTGGGTCAGCAGGCTTCTTTTTAATAAATCTGTCTTGGAATGTATATTAATCTGGTTTGTTACTCATTCATATCGACTGCAGAATACTATAAAGTGTTTAAATTTTAGAACTTCATAGAAATTTAAGAACTCATCTAGTACACCCTCATATTTAATAGCTCAAGATTCAAGGTCATTTTAGCATAATGGCCAAAATCATTGCTTCAGGGATTGGACTGCCTGAAGACTGTAGGAAAGTTGTGAGGCCCTGGTAAATTACTTAAATTCTCTTTGCCTCTTCTTTCTCAATTGTGAAGTGAGGACAGTATCTGATACCCTAGCAACTATCTCCCAGGTTTTGTGAGGATTATATGCCATAGTGTATAAGCATTGCTTAGAAGAGTATTTGGTACTTTGTAAGCTTTTGGTATTACTGTACTTATTATCAGTTCAGATCACTCACTCAGTTGTGCCTGACTTTTTGCAACCTGATGCACTGCAGCACGCCAGGCTGTGCTCCCCAGTACTTATTATGGGGAGAAACAATTAGTCTTCAGTGACTATCAGGGTTAATGATTTTAGACTTTTTTTTTTTTTTTTTTTTTTGGCCACAAGGTATGTGGGATCTCAGCTCACACAACCAGGGATCAAACCCATGCCCCCTGCATAAGATGCAAGGAGTCTTAACCACTGGACTGCCAGGGAAGTCTCAAGGTTTTGTTTTGTTTTCCCTTAGAGATTCACTACATGTCAGTGAGGGTTGTAGTGGAAAAGGAACTGATGACATTTGTACATATGTGTCACAATGCTGCACCGAGATAAGACTTAGCCCATTTTCTTTAAGAGTTTTATGGTCCCAGGAGAAATATCAATAACCTCAGATATGCAGATGACACCACCCTTATGGCAGAAAGTGAAGAGGAACTCAAAAGCCTCTTGATGAAAGCGAAAGTGGAGACTGAAAAGGTTGGCTTAAAGCTCAACATTCAGAAAACAAAGATCATGGCATCTGGTCCCATCACTTTATGGGAAATAGATGGGGAAACAGTGGAAACAGTGGCAGACTTTATTTTTTTGGGCTCCAAAATCACTGCAGATGGTGACTGCAGCCGTGAAATTAAAAGACACTTACTCCTTGGAAGGAAAGTTATGACCAACCTAGATAGCATATTCAAAAGCAGAGACATTACTTTGCCAACAAAGGTCCATCTAGTCAAGGCTATGGTTTTTCCAGTGGTCATGTATGGATGTGAGAGTTGGACTGTGAAGAAGGCTGAGCGCCGAAGAATTGATGCTTTTGAACTGTGGTGTTGGAGAAGACTCTTGAGAGTCCCTTGGACTGCAAGGAGATCCACCCAGTCCATTCTGAAGGAGATCAGCCCTGGGATTTCTTTGGAAGGAATGATGCTAAAGCTGAAACTCCAGTACTTTGGCCACCTCATGCGAAGAGCTGACTCATTGGAAAAGACTCTGATGCTGGGAGGGATTGGGGGCAGGAGGAGAAGGGGACGCCAGAGGATGAGATGGCTGGATGGCATTACTGACTTGATGGACTTGAGTCTGGTGAACTCTGGGAGTTTTTAATGGACAGGGAGGCCTGGCGTGCTGCAATTCATGGTGTCGCAAAGAGTCAGGCACGACTGAGGGACTGAACTGAACTGAACTGAAGACAGAGGGATACAAGAGGAGACCTATACTCCCTACCTTATTTTCATTGGGGATAAATATGACAACAGAAAAAAAAAATTACTGAAGAACCCTTCTGCTTGGCTACCTCACACCTCAAACAATTAAATAATATTTCTGTAAATGGAATAAATTATTATATTTATTTATTTTATATAAAATGAGCCAAGCACAGTTATCTAAATCCATGGAGTTAACTATTTCAATTATCTCAAAATGTATTTTTCTAAGATCAAAGTGAGTGAAAATCACACAAGAATTCAGTTCGAACACAGAGACCTCTTTTAGCAGGATGGTCATCAAACTTATGAGATCACTGAATGATGCCACAAATAGAAGCATCCACGAAAACAGCAAAGAATCTTAAAATGCTAATTACAATCTAGGCATAAAGTGTCAGTTCAGTAAATGCTGCATGGAGTTCTAATTGCTTCCTTAACACTGAGCCCAATTGCTTTCTTTCCAAAAGCTCCATTTCACTAACCTAATCATCTTTTGCCATGATATATATATATATGTGTGTGTGTGTGTGTGTGTATATATATATAAACACATAGGATTATAATGTGTCTAGTATACCCAGAATGTTGTTTGGCCTTATTTTCTCTTCTACAGGTAGTATTTAACTCAGTAATTATTCTGCCTGCTGAAATTACCCCTGTTACTTGATATAAAAACTAACATTATTCTATTTGTATGCATCTTTTGCCATTACTTGTAAGACAACTCCTTACCAAACAGCAGACATTTCATCTCAATAAAAACCTGGAAAATTCTACACAGCAAAGTTAAAGCCTTTGTCTTGAAGTGAGTCTTCTTTCTTGGCAAAGTGCAACCAGGGATGCTAGAATCAGAAATGGCCCAGATCTTATAAGGGATGAGTTTTCTCCCTATTCATATATTCACTAATAATTGGCCAATGTCAGGGGATATGCTGGCGTGAGGGTGAGGTTAGGTTAAGAGTGTTTCTAAGAGGTAACTGGAAAGAATTAGCTAGCAGCCTTTTATCATTGCCTCCCTAATGGTGACATGCCAGGGGGAAGGGAAGGAGGCTACTGCTGTCCCCACCCCCCAAATATCAAGGCAAAGCACCCAGGTTCTATATCTGTATATATTCCTAGATGCCAGTTTGGGGTAGACACTGTATCAGAAGCTGGAAGAAGACTGGCTGAAGAGGTACTGTGAGAGCAGATAGAAGTGATTTGGGATCCACTGGGGGGAAGACTCAGGGCAAGTAAGACAGGGAAGAAAGTGAACACCTAAGGTCATAGGATCCTACCAGGGAGGATGCTGGGACCGTGACGGGAAGGCAATATTGTTAAGGATTGAAAGTGAAAGTGGAAATGGTAGCTGCTCAGTCATGTCAGACTCTTTGCAACCCCGTGAACTGTAGCCTACTAGGCTTCTCTGTCCATGGGATTCTCCAGGCAAGAATACTGGAGTGGGTTGCCATTTCCTTCTGCAGGGGATCTTCCCACCCAGGAATCAAACCCGGGTCTCCTGCATTGCAGGCAGATTCTTTACCATCTGAGCCACCAAGGAAGCCCCAACCAAGGATTGGGAACATACAAATAGCCATTGTAAAATCAACATTAAAATGTTCACTTTGGTATTTTAAATTATTTTGTCTCTTTATTTTCCTGTGTCTAGCCTAGTTCTTTTTTCTGACAGCATTTGTTCAGATTTCTATTTCTATGTCACAACCAAACAACATTTCTGTGGAAGAAGCATGCATATGGACTTAGGCTCAGAGTCTGGGTCATTGCTAGGGTGCTCACTCTCTGTGGTCACGTGGAAGATTCAGTAATGTTTCTTCCTATTTACAAAATAGACCTCTTCACAATACATAGCTTACACTGTTTCTATAAATATTTCATAATAGAAATGGAAAAATCTTTGGAAAATATTAACTGCTTTAAAATTAGGGTCAAATGCAAGATTCCTGTGGCAGCATCATCTATTCTAATTTCTTCAGTTCAGTCGCTTAGTCATGTCCGACTCTGCGACCCCATGAACTGCAGCAGGCCAGGTCTTCCTGTCCATCACCAACTCCCGGAGTCTACCAAAACTCATGTCCATTGAGTCGGTGATGCCATCCAACCATCTCATCCTCTGTCATCCCCTTTTCCTCCCGCCTTCAATCTTTCCCAGCATCAGGATCTTTTCCAATGAGTCAGTTCTTCACATCAGGTGGCCAAAGTATTGGAGTTTCAGCTTCAACATCAGTCCATCTAATGAACACTCAGGACTGATCTCCTTTAGGATGGATTGGTTGGATCTCTTTGATGTCCAAGGGACTCTCAAGAGTCTTCTCCAATATCATAGTTCAATTTCTTAGTTTTAAAAAACAAACAAACAAAAAAACACACCTTGTTATTTAGAACCTCTGGGTTTGCTTCTGCTTGAGCCCTTTCATGCTTCTACTGACTGAGGGTTGCAGGTCAGTGTTGCAGTGTTGGAAATTTTTTTTTTAATTTTATTTTATTTTTAAACTTTACATAACTGTATTAGTTTTGCCAAATATCAAAATGAATCCGCCACAGGTATACATGTGTTCCCCATCCTGAACCCTCCTCCCTCCTCCCTCCCCATTCCATCCCTCTGGGTCGTCCCAGTGCACCAGCCCCAAGCATCCAGTATCATGCAGTGTTGGAAATTTAAGACAAGTCAGTATCTGGGCCTGGGCAGAGGGCCAGCATGAAAGAGATGAGTCCTAAGATCTGGTATGGTGTCTTGGAGAGCAGACAGCAGATACTGGATCCAAAGGCTAATTCTGTGGGGAGGTCCCTGGGGCTCTGGCAACAGTATTCTGGAATCATCTAGACTAAAATTTGCTCTGGTATCTTTCCAGGAGGTTCTAATACCTTCATGAGGCAAACAGCCAGTCTTTCCTTTTCAATTTTACTCCAATCTAGCCATTCTAGTCTAATTCAAAACCCTCCTGATGGTTTAATATCCCTGGGGCTATGGCTCAAACCACCTCTTTCCTTACTTCTGCTCTAAGCCAGGCTTTTTTTGCGGGTTTGTTTACGGGCATTCAAAACATGCCTCTCCCTCTACAAGTGACAGATTTTTCTCTGTCCTCTTAATTAGCCATGATTAACGGCTATAATTGTAATTGTATCCACAGTGCAAGTCAGAAGTAATTCCAAACCCTGGTGCCAGCGCCTGGGCAGCTCTCTACTGCTGAGAAGGGCTATACGAGCTCCGTCCACCTCCGCAGAGATGCTTCTGTAGCTGTTACGCTACAATTCACTCCAGTCTGTGCTCAGAACATGTCAAAACACACTTGCTGTTAGGTCAAAGGTGGAGATGAGACAGGATTCCACATCCAATTATAGTAGATTAAAAACCACAATAAAATCAAAGACAAAACCAAAAGCTTCAGACCAATGTTTTTCCCCCTTTAAATTGATGGACTCCCTGTTTTTGTGCTTCAGCTTCTTATTGCTATCAAAGTAATGTCCTCTTCTTCTAAATACAGTTGATTTATTTTTTCATTATTGACATAGGATTATCTGACTCTATATTACATCATTAATCTTTTCTTAAAGTGAGAGTTTCCCTATGACTAGTGTTCACAATCATCCTCTGTATTGTATTGTTTTAGAGCCCCTAAAAGCAAAGCTTACTTGGTTTTTCAGCAAGCAATTCTGTTCTATATATGCGTACATTAACTCTCTGTTATTTACTTTGCTATATTTATTCAAAAGAGTGAACAAAGAAAAATGACTCTTCTAAGTCACTGAGCATTATTTTTCTTCTCTTTTTCTCAGACTTATTGGGTTATAATTGACAAAGTTCATGTTTCTTCTTAATCCCAAGAAGTAATCTGTCAACTGTGTGTCCATGTCCACACCCTCATTTTACCTTCAGATGCTCTTTCACCTGGTCTTAGCAGAGATGCTCCGAGTGGGGTTAGAGGGAAGATCAAGCTATTACTCTGTCTTTTGAACTGTTTGTGGATTTTCTAGTCCTTATACAGAACTTTATAAAACTCTCTTCTCATCAGCAACACAAATGATATATAAGAAACAGGGGCCATTAAGGAGTTCAGTATCGCTGATTGGATTTGCAGTTACTTTAAAGTGCATCTTTGCCCCTAATACAGATTTATTTACAGGTCTCTGGTTGAGTCTCATTCTAATCTGAGGGGCTATGATTTCTAAAACCCATTATTGAATTGGAAGTTACAACTACAAAGCTTTGTAAAAAGTTATTCAACTACACCTAGCATCTGTGGTCACAAAGTCAGCTCCCTTGTTATTTTGTAGTTCCCATAGAGAAGGGTGAGTTTCCATGGAGAATTAACAGTTTTCATGCATTTTCTTTTTTTTTTTTTTAATTTTATTTTATTTTTAAACTTTACATAACTGTATTAGTTTTGCCAAATATCAAAATGAATCCGACACAGGTATACATGTGTTCCCCATCCTGAACCCTCCTCCCTCCTCCCTCCCCATTCCATCCCTCTGGGTCGTCCCAGTGCACCAGCCCCAAGCATCCAGTATCGTGCATCGAACCTGGACTGGCAACTCATTTCATACATGATATTTTACATGTTTCAATGCTATTCTCCCAAATCTTCCCACCCTCTCCCTCTCCCACAGAGTCCATAAGACTGTTCTATACATCAGTGTCTCTTTTGCTGTCTCGTACACAGGGTTATTGTTACCATCTTTCTAAATTCCATATATATGTGTTAGTATACTGTATTGGTGTTTTTCTTTCAACATGATTTAATCCTAATAGGATTTACCTAAATATTTCCCAAACAGAAAATGAAGAAGAGATTAAAATAGCACACATGGGGAAATGTGGTTTACCTGTAAATCCTTATCGACTTTTTCAGTGTATGAGTTTACTAACAGTTCCTCAATTACAGTAGCAACTATACTGATACAATGCAAAGGACATACTTAGCAATTATCCTTTGAACTTGTAGGTTCAGCCAGGCAAAACAGTACTTGGCTTTCTGAATGTTAGTTGGGTTGTGGTTTTTCTAGACAGTTAGTCCAAAACAATTAAATTGGAAAAGAGAGTGCCCAAAGATAAACATTTTAATTATTTAAAGCTTAAAACATTTATCACAAAGCCTGTCTGTGTGTATGCATATATAATTCAATCAATAGTATCAAATCTAAAATTCAGTCTTACTTTACTATCATTATATTTGAACCAATTCTCCAAAAAATGATTAATCAAAAGTGGTAGAGTTCATTATATACCCTAGAGAGCCTCGTCTACTGTTGAAGATTTTATTTCTATAATATCCAACAATATTACTTTTCCTAAGTGCATGTTTGGTAAATTATGGAGGGTATGATACACAAGCACGATGTCATGTAACTCTCATAAAAGTACAAGCACCGATGAGGGAAGCAGACTGCCTGAGCTCACAGACTGTTCTAGTACTTGCCAGCTGTGTGGCTCTTGGGTCTACCACTTAACCTTTCTGTGACTCCATATTTTCATCCAAAAAATTGGAATGATGATAATAGCACATAACTCATAAGACTGCTTAAGAAAAAAATGTGATAACCATATGAATTACTTAAAAAGCCTAACACCGAGTATGCCTTTTATAAATGATCCTATTGCAATGATATGATTGCTATTATATCATTTTTAAGCATGAATAAAATAAGCACTGTTTTAAAGAACATTTTCACGAGCACACAGGATTACAGACCTGGAATCTGAACACAGGTGTGTCTGAGTTTAAAGCCACCGTTCTGATTTATTGCTCTAGTCTCCATCGCAGCTAGTGAACTTTTTGTCATTGAAAATCCAGAGATTTCCAGAAAGCACCCCCTTTAGGAATATCTTTTTTTCCAATATGAAATCAAAAAATGTTTATTGAAAATAGCTTTTCGTTGTTCTATTTGATTAGTATTTGTTTTTCATTCAAAATTAAAGATTTATGCTAATTTGTGATATATCACTTTAATACTCCACTCATAAGCAGCAGCATTTATCTAATGAATAATTGAAGAATAAATTACATTTTTAAAATCATTGTCTGAAGAAAGTTTATATGTCAAAATTGATAAATAGTTGAAAATCAGAAGTTCTTAACTGTTACTTATATACTTTAGGTGAGTGTGATTTTCACTATTATTCACTTAGGTTTTTTTCCCTTCAGGAAGATTTGGCTCCCTAGAACCACTGAGGTTTGCCTTGTCTCATTTCATTACTTAAATTCTACATATATGCCTTACTTAGCTGCATGTTAATGGTGACCTTGAAAGCAGAGAAATTCTTTGAAATACTCTCTGAATATCAGACTCTCCCCTATAACCCTCCCAAACCCTCCCCAACTGCATAATACAGATACCCTGGGACTACTGCTTTTATCAAACTTTCACCTCTACTGCCTCTAATCTTTGTCTCAAAAGTCCAGTTTTCTTCTCCACTGCCTATTTTTTTTTAATCTCATTTAAATTTAAACACCATACATTTCTGTAAAGTTCCATAAAACGGGCATTAACCTCTTGAAATATCTTTCAGCATCCCATAGGAATGAAATGAAAAGCAAATAGAATTTTAAAAGCATAGTGTGTTTAACAAAAAAAAAAAAAATAGGGCAAATTGATATGTTCAGAGCCACTGTAAGAAATTCAAATGCCATTCTGAGGTTAGAAGTTAAAAGGGCTGAAGTTAAAAGATCATCCGGAAGAAAATTAGAATATATGACACTTTAATGACTTTTCTAATTTGAGAGAATATTTCAGTAGGATTATGTTATGTTATGATGAACGAAGTTTTGAAATAAAATAGAAAAAATATAAATGAGCTATTTGGTTATCATTCTTATGCTATTTTTTCTCCCTTTCTTTGTCAACCACTGTCTACAGCAAGGCAAATAAATACTGTAACAATCAGCCCCAGAGAGCAGAGCTTGGTTAATAACAACTTCCCTAATTGTTGTCTTCTCTTCCAACTTAGAACCAACCAGAGAGACTCAAATACATACCTTTACCCATCACATAGTATGTCCACCTTCTTGTTTTGCAACCAATAGCTTCCCCAGGACAAGAGCTTCCATTTAGGTTGTACCCATAGCTTTCTCTTTTCTCCATGTTTTTCCTCTTTGGTTTGCCTTTGAGTCTGCCAAATGCAAGAGATGGGGGCTGACTATAGCAAGCTTTGCTTTTTCTTATTTGGATTGTCTTCACTTGCTTTGGGCTTCCCTGGCAGCAGCTGTAAAGAATCCACCTGCAGTGTAGGAAACCCTGATTTGATCCCTGGGTCTGGAAGGTCTCCTGGAGAAGGGATAGGCTACCCACTCCAGTATTCATGGGCTTCCCTGGTGGCTCAACTGGTAAAGAATCTGCCTGCAGTGCACGTTAGACCTGAGTTTGATCCCTGGGTTGAGAAGATCCCCTGGATGAAGGGAAGAGGCTACCCGCTCCAGAATTCTGGCCTGGAGAATTTTACCACCTCTCTCTTCCTGAGGGAGCACATGCTAGATGAGACATAGAAACTGAGGGTAATCATCAGTTAAAGCCATTCAATTATGATTTGCTTAATGTATTTTTATAAAACCTTGCATGTCTTCCAAGCCTCATGTAGCTTCAATACCTCCTCTTAGCACCTAAACGATAAGACATTCGCTCAAGTTTTTTTCTAGGAACTTGGAGTCAGCTGTATGGAGTTTGAGTTCCAGCTAGTTAAAGCTAGTTAAGAACAACCACCTTCATACGAGGCAGGTGGGAGTATCCACTGGGCAATCTTTGACGTCAAAGGGCCCAAAACCCCACCCCTAGAACATGCTAACCTGTAATTAGTTGCACCTGCACAGAACAATAATTACTTCACCCTCTTCTTATTTCCAGTTATCTTTCCCCACAGTTCCCACACCTCAGATGGCCCTGCATCTTTTCCTTGTAATTACTATTAATACTATTTTTTTTACTGGAGTATAGTTGATTACAGGGTTTCCCTGGTGGCTCAGATGGTAAAAAATATGCCTGCAATGCAGGCAGGCTGGGTTCAATCCCTGGGTTGAGAAGATCCGTTGGAAAAGGGAATAGCTACCCACTCCAGTATTCTTGCCTAGAGAATTCCATGGACAGAGGAGCCTGGAGGGTTATGGTCCATGGGTCACAATGAGTCAGACATGACCAAGAGTTTAATACACATATTCATAGTTGATTTCAGTGTTGTGTTAATTTCTGCTGTACATCTAAGTGAATTAATGATATATATATACACACACATACACATATCTCCACTCTTCTTTAGATTCTATTCCCACATAGGCCATTTCAGATTATTGAGTAGCCTTCCCTATGCTTCTTAATCCCCAAAATACCCTACCCTCTCACCTTCAGGAAGGCAGATTTGAGATTTGTTCTCCCATCTCCTCACTTGGCTGCCTCGTGAATAAATCTTTTCTCTGCTGCAATGCTTTCTGTCTCAGCATTTGGCTTGCTGCGTGCCAGGCCAATGAACCTGGTTTGGTTACTAATATCTCACCTCAGTCAAGATAATGCATATATTCATCACTCTCCAAAGTTCCATCATTTCCTTTTATGAATTCTCCCTGCTGTCTAGTCTTGCCTACTCCATCCTGTAGTCATATACAGAAGTGAGAGTTGGTTTGGAAAGAAGGCTGAGTGCTAAAGAATTGATGCTTTTGAACTGTGCTGCTGGAGAAGACTCTTGAGAGTCTCTTGGATTGCAAGGAGATCCAACCAGTCCATCCTAAAGGAAACTAACCCTGAATATTCATTGGAAGGACTGATGCTGAAGCTGAAGCTCTAGTCTTTGGCTCCCTATTGTGAAGAACTGACTCATTGGAAAAGACCCTGATGCTGGGAAAGATTGATGGCAGGAGAAGGGGTCAAGAGAAGATGAGGTGTTTGGATGATATCACCGACTCAATGGACATGAATTTGAGCAAACTAAACTTCACCATTCTGGGAGATAGTGAAGGACAGGGAAGCCTGGTGTGCTGCAGTCCATGGGGTCACAGAGTCGGACACAACTTAGCAACTGAATACACACACAATGTTTTTCTCATGAATATGTATGCAGCCCACGTGGAATAAGGTTAAACAGCAATCATCTCCTGAATCATGACACTGAATTCACGTCTATGCACTACCACATGGTGCAGGTGAATTCTACCTCAACAAAGCTGTTATAAAACATGATCTTTGCAAATAAGTTCATACCTACCATTTTCCACATATATGCGTTAATATACAATATTCGTTTTTCTCTTTCTGACTATACATGTGGCTGATTCACTTTGATATAAACCAGGAACTAATCCAACATTGTAAAGCAACTATACTCCAATAAAAAAATCATATTAACATTTTTGCCAAATAGTGAAATGGTGACATTAATTCTGAGAGGCTCCAGTTAAATAAAAAATGATTTCTCATAGTTTGAATAAGATTTATTATAAAGCTTGTAAGAAAATGTACAATAAAAGCAAAATAATATTACTGAAATTAAAATTTTGTAATGTAGGGATTTGCAACCATTAAAATACATGTATTTTTCTTTAAGTTCTGTGTTACCTTGGACAAAATTATTAACTGAAAGTATTGATAGACAAACGCCCAGCAAAATAAGTTCTAGATCATATATTTTGATTAAATATGGCAACAGAAGGAAACAAAATGGATGACTATGTGTCACGCTTTCTGACACCAGAATGACGTACTAGATCCTGTACTGTGAAGTGTACAGGTTGAAGGAGAGAAACGCCTTCAGGGGCCCATATTTCTCTGAGGCTGACACTCATCTTCACTCTACTGTTATCTAAATTATAGGTAAGTCAATATAACAGATAAGTTAAAGCCCTATATTATAAATATATAATCAAAAAATGTTTCACTCTACTCAGGTAAGCATTTGGGAAAAGAGCAATTGAAATAAAAATGGTGTTTAAAGAAACAGCCATATCTGGCCAAGGCTTTTGATTACTAATCCAGATATAAATGTAATTAGTTTGGCTTACATCTGGTAATTATTAACTTCCAGGCTAAAACCTGGTGCTTTCCTAGTACTTCACTAAGTATTTCTGCATGAAGATTAAGCTAAGATTTAGTCCACAATTAAATTTCTATCACAAAATTCCAGTGAATGGACATAGAAAATAAATTTTTAAGTTACTACAGTAACTTCAGGGAAAAGTACATCTTATCCTGACTATAAAGATGGCATAATCAGATTTTTAAATTAATAGAGGCATGATTATAAATACATTAATTTTTCTTAGCTAAATAAGTAATTAAGCTGGTGAAATTTCTTTATAATTGGCAGTGTTCTGAAATATACAGGCAAACTCACTGGTTCTTCTCCTTCAGTGATTGTTCAGTGTATGAGATATCTAACTGATGAGGAACCTTATTAAGCTGTATAACTTGATTAAGAATATTATATTCAGGGTTTCCCTGATGGCTCAGTGGTAAAGAATCCACCTGCCTATGCAGAGACATGGGTTTGATCCCTGATCCCAGATTCCACATGCCACAGAGCAGCTAAGCCCGGGTGCCACAAGTACTGAGCTGGTGCTCTAGAGCCAACGAGGGGACCTACTGAGCCCGCCTGCCCCAACTACTGAAGCCCGTGTGCCATTACTGCTGAAGCCCGTGTGCCATTACTACTGAAGTCCACCTGCCACAGCTGCTGAAGCCCGTGAGCCTTAGACCGTACTCTGCAATAGTAGAAGCCACCACAATAAGAAGCCTGCACACCACTAGAGAGTGGCTCCCACAGCAGTGAAGACCCAGCTAGCCATAAATAAATACATAAATGATTAAGATAATATCATTTTCAGTGAAGCAAGTAATAACTTATTTCCACTTGAA
The DNA here is from genome assembly GCF_029407905.1 of Bubalus kerabau. Taxonomy (NCBI): domain Eukaryota; kingdom Metazoa; phylum Chordata; class Mammalia; order Artiodactyla; family Bovidae; genus Bubalus; species Bubalus kerabau. Next base: position 270,337,571 of record NC_073624.1, on the reverse strand, counting down.
TGCAAATTATTCAGTAAACATTTACTGAAAGAAACAAAGGAACGTTCAATTAAAAAAGAGTGGCTGTTTAGATGCAAACCAGTTTGTAGGTGTAGATTTGGGTGCAGCATGGTGTATATGTATCACATATGCACTCATTATATAGATTTTACATGTATATTAAAAACATACATTGAGGTAGGGGATAGAATTCACATATACTTTATCCGCATGCAAAATATTCTCAATATTTAAATTAATGGCATAGTTGTTGGACCATAAAGGATTAGTAAACAAGGATGTAAGTAATATGATTTAAAGTTTATTTAGGTAGATGCAACCCATGTAAATCTAAGATTAATTCCCGAACCACAGTTTAAGTAATGGAGCTATCCATCTATTAATTAAGGGAATCTCTTCAAATGATAGAAAAGCCTCATGAAACATTTGAGAATTTTAAAAGAAAGGATTTATGGCAGGGTGATATATATCGGCCTGAGTAAAAATGATTAAGATGTTATCTCAAGAACAAACCATGTACCTGTGAGTGTTAGGAAACGGAATCGGGGTGGACTGAATTTACCTCAGGCAGTGGACGGAAGAGTCCCTTTTGATACAGGGGCTGGATTTGTACTGAATATCTGTGCCGAGTAGGAAGCATCCAGTTCCCAGGTTGAGACAAGTAAAGACCTGTGCACCTGTTTGACATTGACCAGGTCACAATCTCTGAATCTCATTATTAGAAAATGAGAAAATCATCCTCATTCTCATAGGATGGCTGTGGGAATTACATGAGTCATTCAACGTCAACTGTTCAGGACACATCTTTTGCTGTTGTCTTTATTTGTTAATGGAGAAGGAAATGGCAACCCACTCCAGTACCTTTGTCAGGAAAATCCCATGGACAGAGGAGCCCAGTAGGCTACAGTCCATGCGGTGTTAAAAATGCTCCTGAAGAAGCATTGTTGTGACCAGAGGCTGCTCCTTTTATCCTCAATTCTTCCCAGATATTGTCAAGACCATTTTTTTTTTTAAGTTTCTCCTGAGATTAGGAAAAAAAGTCTCCAGAAATATGTAGGTATTAATGGTCACTCAGATGTGGCTGAAGTCTTTCCAACTCTTCACCTACCTGCTCCTACTTGAAAGTAATTTAACAAATGATGAGTGGTTAGCTTTACAGTCACTGATTAAAACCTGTAGCTATATAAATGCAAGATTCACTTCACTCACTGAAACTGATTTCAAAGAATTGATATCATGAATTGTTATCCTTTTGAGAACATAAGAAAGAAAGCACTTGGATTTTTAGATGCCTGAAGTGAGGGTAAGGAATGCTCCTCTGTGTGTCTGGAGGAAGGGACAGGGTGGAGAGTAGTCGTTGGAAGCTTGGAATCAATTTACCATGATGTCATTTATAATACTTTCTTGGAAGAGCTATTCTATTCCTGGTTTCAAATAAGAATCATTTTAACATGATAACCAAAGCATTTAGTTTTTATGACTTTAATGTGGAGTTTGTGAAGCTTAATTTCTTAAAGAATCATTAGCATATCATTGAGTTTACTGTTTCTCCTATAAAATTATGTCTTGAAGAAAGGTGCTAATAGACTGCACTCCTTATTAGAGAAAATAAAGGATTGTCATATGATGTTAACAAGGTTGTTTCCTTCGCTAATTCACTCCATAAATACTAACTTATGATCTTCTACATGCCAGGCATGGTACTAATTGGTAGACATTCAAATAAGACATAGAGGTTCTCCTAGGTAAGTTCAGAAATGCAAAACTCCCTCTACATGGATAATATTTTAAAAATTAATTTAAGATATAAATTAATTAAAAATAAACTTTTCTGGGGAATAATAAGTGTTCTTACTTTTATCATACAGTATCTTTGTAGATCTACCTTTTTCATACCCTGTTTTAAATGATATATTTGGCCAAATCATTTTTAGTGCTAAATTTATCATGTATCATTTACTCACACACAAACACACATTTTTACAGTTGGACTGCTTCTATACATAACATTCTGAAGTACAAAAGCTGTTTGCCTATAACTAAATCACTGTCACAATTTTTGAATTATCCTATCTTCACAATGCTTTTCACAATTTAGTAGGGAAAATCTTTCTTTATCCTTTTTAAAAATAAAAACATTACATAAAATTAATCTTGGCTATTATCAGAGGAATTATATTACATTTCTCTTATGTTCCAAACTGAGACAGTTTCATAAAAGAATGTCATATAGAAACATCATATATAGGGACTCATCTGGTGGTTCAATGGTTAAGACTTCATCCTCCCAATGCAGGAGGCAAAGATTCCATCTCTGGTCAGGGAACCAGACCTACACGGCTCAACTAAGAGCCCACATACCTATACTGAAGATCCCGCATGCAGCAACAAAGATCGTGATGCTACAAGTAAGACTTGGCACAGCCAAAAAGAAAAGAAACATCATATATAAAATACTGTTAAGACTTAACCTAGAATGTAGAGTTTGCTCCACCTATGCAAGTATCCTCTTAGATTTTATAGTATTCATTTTAAAATTTGTTCTTTATCTAATAGTTATATTTTCCATATTATGTAGACATTTAGCATTTTATAATCATTTTGTTCATTATAGTTTAGTATTGCTTCCTTAATGTTTTTATTTTGTTAAAATAATAAATATGAAGGCTCTATTTTAATAAATGTTATATATAATAAAGTATATGTGTGTATTGGTATGAAAAATCTATACACACAAATATAAATTACAATCTATTTTTATTCCCTACTCACACAGCATTTAAGGTAACTTTGTTCTTCCTCAAATCCCTCTGTTAATATAAGTGGAGACAAATATACACGTAACTGCTTGCAAGTGGTAGTTGCTCAGTCGTGTCTGACTCTGCGACCTCATGGACAGTAGCCCACCAGGCTCCTTTATCCATTGGATTCTCCAGGCAAAAATACTGGAGTGGGTTGGCATGCCCTCCTCCAGGGGGTCTTCCTGACCCAGGGATCAAACCCACATCTCCTGCATTGGCAGGCAAATTCTTTATTACTGAGCCACCAGGGAAGCCTGTATGTCTACTTGCGGCTGCTGCTGCTAAGTCGCTTCAATCGTGTCTGACTCTGCGCGACCCCATAGACGGCAGCCCACCAGGCTCCCCCATCCCTGGGATTCTCCAGGCAAGAACACTGGAGTGGGTTGCCATTTCCTTCTCCAGTGCATGAAAGTGAAAAGTGAAAGTGAAGTCACTCAGTTGTGTCCGACTCAGAGACCCCATGGACTGCAGCCTACCAGGCTCCTCTGTCCATGGGATTTTCCAGGCAAGAGTACTGGAGTGGGGTGCCATTGCCTTCTCTGGGTATGTCTACTTAGTTCCATGTAATTGTATCACAAGTGTAGATTTATGAACCCACCATTGCAGTCGAGATACAGAATCACCATAAGAATCCTTCATGCTACTCCTTTATTAACTATATCCATCTCCTTCATCCCTCACTATCTGTCAAAACTCAATAGGAAAAGCGAAACAATCTAATTAGAAATTTAACAAAAGACATGAAAGATATTTCAGCAAAGGGGATGTAAAAATGACTAAAAAAAGCACATGAGGATTAATCTCATTAGCCATTATAAGGAAACACAAATTAAAACTGTAATGAGACATTACACACCTACCAGAATGGCTAACAAAATTTAACGGTAACATCAAACACCAGTAAGGATACATATTGCTGGTAGGAATGTAAAATGTTACAGTCTGGTAAAGACCTCAAGAATTTCCCATAAAGCTAAACATGGGATTACCATATGGTACAGCAACTGTGCATTTGTGCATTTATCTTAGAGAAATAAAAAATTATGAACACATAAAATGTGTATACTAATATTCACTACTGCTTTGCTTGTAATAGCTGCAAGCTGAAAAGCACAAATGTCAATCAATGAATGGTTAAACACACCATATATTTTTATATTAACTTATTAACAACTATAATTCTAGTTTTGAGTGTTTCTTAAAAATGCTAAACTATTTTTCTAGTTTTTTATTTTCATCATCTTTATTGAGATATAAGAGACATACAGAAGGGTAGAAATTTGCTCCTATTAAAACATTCAACTTGATGATTTGGCATAAATATATATGTATATATATTTTCCATAAAACCATCAGTGCAAACAAGACTTTGAACAAAATTTCCACTCCCAGAAGTTGCTTCATATTCCTCTGTAATGTCTCCCTCTTGACCTCTTCTTGTTCTGGAAACCACTGAACTACTTTCTGACAGTGTAGATTATTTTGCATTATCTAGAGTTCAATGTCGGAGAAGGCAATGGCACCCCACTCCAGTACTCTTGCCTGGAAAATCCCATGGACAGAGGAGCCTGGTAGGCTGCAGTCCACGGGGTCGCGAAGAGTCAGATATGACTGAGTGACTTCACTTTCACTTTTCACTTTCCTGCATTGGAGAAGGAAATGACAACCCACTCCAGTGTTCTTGCCTGGAGAATCCCAGGGACAGGGGAGCCTGGTGGGCTGCCGTCTATGGGGTCACACAGAGTTGGACACGACTGAAGTGGCTTAGCAGGTTAGCAGAGTTCAAAGTAAAAGGTGTAACATGTATTTCTCTTTCCATGATTTACTTCACTCATTTGCCACTGTACATTATTTGAAGGCTTTCCACATGAAATATTTTGCTCATTACTTATTAGTGTTCAATTTCTTGTCATGAAATTTAAAGTGTTATTAGAATATTTTTAAGTCCTTTATCCAATACACAATTTTCATATATTTATCCCAACCTGCAATTGATTCTTTCACCTAACAGGGCCTTTCAAAGAACAAAACTTCTCAACTTTTACAAAGTTTGAATTTTTTTTTTTTTATGACTTGTGCTTTTCAGTGTTCTATTTAAGGTATCTTTGCCTAAGTGAGGTCACAAAAATTTTCTCTGATGTTTTCTTTTAGTCTAAAGCCATAGCACCCTGAACGTGGCTAATCTTGCCTGATATTTTCTTTTAGAAGTTTTCTAATACTATCGGTTACATGTATAGCCCTAATACATCTGAGTGAATTAGGTAATTTTGTACATGGTACAAAAAATGGATCAAATTATTATTTTTTGTATATGGAAATCCAGTGGGATAAACACATTTTTAATTAATTTATTTATTTTAATTGGTGGATAATTACTTTACAGTATTGTGATGGTTAAACCCTTTCTTAAAAAGATTATACTTCCCCACTGAATTGCTTTTGCATCTTTGGAAAAAGTTAACTTCCATCTATTTATAGTTCTATTTCATCATTCTTGTGTTCCATTGATCTGTTGGTCAATCTGGAAAACAACATAATTTTCTCGATTAGTTGATGATCACAGTCCTGTGGAGGGAAAAAAGTTAATTTTGCTGTTTCAGTGGCTAACTGCATATGTCATTTCAATCACTGTTACATAATTTTTCTATTGAGCTTTACTGAGAATTGTGTATATTTGGAACATGTTTCCATGAGGAAGAGAACTACATATATTTAGTACATATGATTCACCTCACTGTTATCTAACCAAGTTTTATACTTGAGAATCTTTAGCCCAATTAAACACTTACACATGCCAGAGGAATGAAATTCCCATGTCAGAAGGACTGCTCCTGAAGAACTCAGAAATCTAGAAGTGAATAAGTGAGAAATTTAAGTATTTTTTTTCCTGGCAAGTTATATTTTTCACCTAAAATTGTGAACAGCAGTGTATGAGTGCAAACGCATTTGATAACAGATTCTTCCTATTATGGGTTAAGGCTAGCTGAAAGTTTGACTTTCCTGTTAAGTCAAATAATTAAAATAAACTTCAATACAAGTCATTTTTCTCAAATTTTCTGCCTTTTCCACTTTTTGCTCAGGAAGTACTTTCTAAGTTTATTATTGGAAAAACTTAAATATTCAGGTCTCTTAATCGAAGATAATGCTAGAAAATCATGAAAGCCTTTCACAGTTGCCAAGCTGACAGATGAAACCAAGAAGAAAATAGACCATATCCAGAGGAATTAATTGTGACTTTCTAATAATATATTTGATGTAATTATAATGTCATCCTTGATAGATAGACTCTTTTGTTCCTCATTTATAACTTATAAACTGTCTTCCACACACAGAAAAAGATACCAGTTGATTGAGTCAACTTTGTTCAGAAATTCACTATCATTATCACAGATCTATTTAGGTATTTAATTTACCTGACCAAATAATTATAATAAGGGCATTCTACAATACTTGATAAGTTTAGCTCTACAAAAACATTTAGCATATAAACAGTTTCACATAATATGTTCTTATGCACACTGGTCCAAAAAAAAAATGTCCTAGAATGGCTGTAATAAATCAAGAAGAATGTGCTTTAATTCTCAATAATCAATAGAGAGTACTACAAAATGAACTTTGGTGGTAACAACAAATATTAAAGGAGCTATATTAAATTAAATCATGTACATGTTCAGAGAAGGCAATGGCACCCCATTCCAGTACTCTTGCCTGGAAAATCCCATGGATGGAGGAGCCTGGTAGGCTGCAGTCCACGGGGTTGCGAAGAGTTGAACAAGACTGAGCGACTTCACTTTTCACTTTCATGCAATGGAGAAGGAAATGGCAACCCACTCCAGTGTTATTGCCTGGAGAATCCCAGGGACGGGGGAGCCTGGTGGGCTGCCATCTATGGGGTCGCACAGAGTCGGACACGACTGAAGTGACTTAGCAGCAGCAGCAGCATGTACATGTTCATGAGGTTCCAGATTTCATGACAGTACAGAAGCATGGGCCATAATATGGTAGCAAATTTATACTAATAAATTTCTGTGTAATATAGATATTAAGTGAGAATATTCAAGACAAATTCATTGAAGCAGAGAGCAATGCTATAGTAAATAAAATTCCCAAAAAAAATATGGAGCTAGCATATTTTTTTCTCCCCCAGAAATTTTATCTAGTATCAACAAAGTGCTAAAATCTTCAAGAAATGGAGAACAGAAATTGAGACTCCTGGAAGTGACTGAAACAATCAAGCAAGAAGACCAGGTGTCCATTTTACATCTCCTTTGGAGAAATACATATTCATATCCATTACTCATTCTTAACTGGATAAATTGCCTTGGTATTTTGTTGTAAGAGATTATACATGCTGGAAACAAGTCTCTTATCAGATGTATACTTTGCTATTCTCTCATTCTGTGGATATCTTTTCACTTTCTTGAGGGTGTCTATAGAAATATAAACAATTTTTAATTTTGATGACTGAATCATTTTGCCTAAGTATATTGGCTTTTATTTCTTACTTCTTATTAATATGCTTATATTTAGCCTTTATTTTTCTGAAAAATTTTGATTCATGTCTTTCCCTCAATTTTAATTGTTTTCTCAGTTGTCTTATTAACTTGTAAGAATCCATTATGAAATTTAGTTACAGGGCCTTTGCCTGATATACATTTTACAAATATTTTGTACCAGTCTGTGACTTGCTTTTTTGTTTTTTCAGTGATGCATAGTGAAGAGCAAAATATACTTTTTGAGATAAGGTATAATATTTATTTTTCTTAGACACATTTGGTTTATTCTGTGCAATTTGTTGAAAATATTTTTCTTTTCCCAATGAATTACCATGGCACTTTTGACAAATATCAATTGACCATATTTCTGGTCTCTCCATTCTTTTTCATTGAGCTCTGCATTTCTCTTTCTGAATATCAAACTATCTTGATTAACACAGCTGTATTCTAATTCTTGAAATAAGGTAACCCATCCAATATTATTCTTAAGTATTGTTTGACTATTATAGGTCCTTTGAGTTCTTTTATTAATTTTAAAATAATTCTATCAATTTTCACAGATAAAATCTACTGGGACTTTCATTGGGAATGTAATTTAATCTAGAAGTCCATATGGGGAAAACTTCTATTATTTCACTGTTGTTATTCTAATCTAAAATATGTCTCATCTTTCCATTTATTTAATTTCTCCCAGCAATATTTTTATTCTCAATGTAGAACACTTGTGAATAATTTTAAGATATAGTCTTATGTGCTTTTTGCTACCATAAGTGGAATTGTTTTCAAGTTAAACATTAAATTAAAATTAAATTAAACTAACCTTAATTTATTTCCTTTTTTAACTTTCAATTTTTCAATCTTTTTTGTTACAAATACTAATTTAGTCAATTTTTATACAATGCTTGTGTACTGCTAATGTGATATATTCAATAATTTGGTTTCTAAACCATATTGTATATTTCCTGAGATTTTTCTATGTAAACAATCATAACACCTTCAAAGAGATATTTTTTACTTCTTTTTAAACCTTAACTATTATTTTTCTTACCTTATTGGAATGGCTAGGTCGTCTAGTACACATTAAATAAAACTGATGAAAACAGGTATCTCAGTCTTGTTTCTTCAGTTAAGGAGAAGCTATTCAGTGTTTTCACCATTAGCAGGATTTTGGCTGTAGATTTTTTAGTAGTTATCCTTTACCAGTTTGAGGATGCTCCCTACTGTTTCAAGTTTGTTGATCATTTTTTTATCCTAAATATAAGTTGAATTTTCTCAAATTGAGCAGTGATTTATCCTTTTATTTTACAGAGGAAAAAGGTGTAAATTTTGCAACTCTTCCTTCTGAAATGTCTAACAGAATTTACTAATAACACCATAATTGTGATTTTTTTTCCAGAAAGAGTTAATATAAACACAAAGTTTTTTAAATATATGGTGCTATTCAGATTTTTTATTTCTCTGATCAGTTTGCTTACATCTTATCCAGTGTATACTTCATTTTAGGTTTCTTTTGCTTTATTAAAGCTTGTTTGTGAATTTTTTATGTCATATATTTCTTTCATCATGTTCATGCTTTTCCTTGTATCCACATGAATATGAAACATATCAATTGTAGCAGTTTTAACAAGATCTTTTAACTTCATGGCTGCGGTCACCATCCACAGTGATTTTGGAGGCCAAGAAAAAATTTGAAACTAATTCCACTTTTTACCCTTCTATTTTCCATAAAGTGATGGAACTGGATGCCATAATCTTACTGTTGTTTTTTTTTGTTTTTTTTTTTTGTTGTTTTTTTTTTGAATGTTGAGTTTCAGGCCAGTTTTTTCACTCTTGTCTTTCACCCTCATCAAGAGACTCTTTAGCTCCTCTTCACATTCTGCCATTAGAGTGGTATCATCTGCATATCTGAGGTTGTTGATATTTCTCCTGGAAATCTTGATTCCAGTTTGTGATTCATCCAGCTGGGTATTTCACATAATGCACTCCACATATAGATTAAATAAGCAGGGTGACAATATAGAGCCTTGTCATATTCCTTTCCTAATTTTGAATGAGTCAGTTGTTCCATATCCTATTCTTACTGTTGCTGCTTGACCCAGCCACAGGTTCTCAGGAGAAAAGCAAGGTGGTCTGGTATGTCCCCCTCTTAATGAACTTTACTAATCACAGAATGATCAATATGATGGACATCTACACATGGACATCACCAAATGGTCAATATCTAAATCAGATTGATTGTAGTATTTGCACTGAAGATGAAGAAGCTCTATATAGTCAACAAAAACAAGACCTGGAGCTGACTGTGTCTCAGATCATGAGCTCCTTATTGCAAAACTCAGGCTTAAATTTAAGGAAGTAGGGAAAAACACTAGACTTCTCAGGTAGGGCCTAAATCAAATCTCTTATGACTATACAGTGGAGGTGATGAATAGATTCAAAAGATCTGGTAGACAGAGTACCTGAAGAACTATAGATGGAGGTTCATAACACTGTACAGGAGGCAGTTACCAAAATCATCACAAAGAAAAAGAAACAAAAGAAGGCAAACTGGCTGTATGAGGAGGCTTTACAAATACCTGAGGAAAGAAGTGAAGTGAAAAGCAAAGGAGAACAGGAAAAATACACCCAACTGAAAACAGAGTTCCAGAAATTAGCAAGGAGAGATAAAAAGACCTTCTGAAATGAACAATGCAAAGAAATAGAGGAAAGCAATAGAATGTGAAAGACTAGAGATCTATTAAAGAAAACTGGAGATACCAAGGGAACATTTCATGCAAGGATGGGCATGATAAAGGACAGAAATGATAAGGACCTAACAGAAGCAGAAGAGATTAAGAAGTGGTGGAAAGAATACACAGAACTATACAAAAAGATCTTAATGACCCAGATAACCATGATGGTATGGTCATTCACTTAGAACCAGGCATCTTGGAGTGTGAAGTTAAGTGGGATTTAGGAAGCATTACTATGAACAGAGCTAGTGGAGGTGATAGAATTCCAGCTGAGCTATTTCAAATCCTAAAAGTTGATGGTGTTAAAGTGCTGCACTCAGCATTTAGAAAACTCAGCAGTGGTAACAAGACTGGAAATTGTCAGTTTTCATTCCAATCCCAAAGAAGGGCAATGCCAAAGAATGTTCAAACTACCACACAACTGTGCTCATTTCACACGTTAGTACAGTAATGCTCAAAATCCTTAAAGCTAGGCTTCAGCAGTATGTGAGCCAAGAACTTCCAGACGCACTATCTAGGCTTAGAAAAGGCAGAGGAACCAGAGATCAAATTGCCAATCTGTTGCATCATAGAGAAAAGAAGGGAATTCTGGAAAAACATCTACTTCTGCTTCATTGACCACACGAAAGCCTTTGACTAGTTATGATAAGTACTTTGGATTTCTGTTTGACGCTATAAAATTATTTTGCCAGAGAGAACATAACACTTCCTAACCATCTTGATATCAGAATCAGGCATACGACTTAATTATGAAGATGAAATGTTAGTGGAAGTTCTGAGGGTTTAAGGGCCAGTATGCATTTCCACCTCTGCTGCAATAGTCTACATTGTCCAAAACTGACTGACCAATGATCCTCAGTTAAAGACTGATGATGAAATAAAAAATAAAAAGCATAGCCACCCACCAACCAGAGTGGATATGTAGCCAGAGAGAGAACTACACCTTTGTGTTTCTCAACAATTAAGACTAGCTTTTGTTTAGCAACTTATTTGTTTATTCATGATCATTTATCAGAAAGAAATTAGTTTCTTGACAATACAACTGATATTTAAATGACAGTTAATGGTGTCTCATATTGATTGTTTAAAAACACTGCTGTGTAATAAATATTAGCCTGAATTTATATATATATATCTTATTTTGCAGGTAAGACATAATTATCTTTAGTGATACTATTACACAAACATACCTAAACCAGAATTGGCAGTTGGAATGGGAAAATTACTATAGCCCAAATTTCTGTGACTGAAAAATCAATCTTTTAAAGCAAATTCATCAGAAAAAAACTGACTTCATTTGAATTTTTAGAAGAGGTGATTTTATGGTGTTTGAACATGCCAGTTTAACAAAGAGTAAAAGTTTATTCAAATATGTTTGAAAGAATATAGGAGTTTTGTTTCCTTTGCCATTAAATGAACTATTTAATGTTTTTCTTAAAATAATTTCGATCAAGGGAATTTACATTTAGGAAATTGATATTCTTTTTCATTAAGAACATTTCTCAACCTAATTTCACCAAGACATGCATGATAGCTGATGCTCCTAGTTTAATACATTTGATTTTAGGACTATCCTTGCCTTTCATGAAGTTAACCTGTCAACCCAAGACAGTTTTAATCCATTTTGATCCATTTAATTAAGTCACTTCTTTGATCCTCCCTGTTATTTTGCAGCATGTTAAAATTTTATCATCTAAGATATTACTGAATTTTATGCCCGGTGTCTTTATGTTTGAGAAGTAGCATAGAGACCCTACAGCTATCAGTTTTCTGTATTTCCAATTAACATGTTTGCAAATGTGTTTTCAATGTGCAAAAACATAAAAGATTTTTTTAACCACTTAATAATATTTATATGTTTACTGTCATTTTCCAAAATATATTAATTATTTTCATTTCAGTGGTAACTGACTAATTAACTAAGACCTCACTTGCATTTCAGGAAACTATTATGCCTAGTGAAAGTACACCAAATGTTTACATTGTAGTCTTTATGGTTTATTTATTTATTTATTGACTATTCCTACGAAAGAGTTGCACTCCAGCTTTGAAAGGTAGTTTTGCTTTAAAGGGTTCTAAACTTTATAAGAAATGCAAATCAAAACCACAATGAGGTACAATCTCATGCCAGTCAGAATGGCTGCTATCCAAAAGTCTACAAACAATAAATGCAGGAAAGGGTGTGGAGAAAAGGGCACCCTCTCACACTGTTGGTGGGAATGAAAACTAGTACAGCCACTATGGAGAACAGTGTGGAGATTCCTTAAAAAACTGGAAATAGAACTGCCATATGACCCAGGAATCCCACTGCTGGGCATACACACCAAGGAAACCAGAACTGAAAGACACACATGTACCCCAATGTTCATCACAGCACTGTTTACAATAGCCAGGACATGGAAGCAACCTAGATGTCCATCAGCAGATGAATGGATAAGAAAGCTATGGTACATACACACAATGGAGTATTACTAAGCCATTAAAAAGAATACATTTGAATCAGTTCTAATGAGGTGGATGAAACTGGAGCCTATTATACAGAGTGAAGTAAGCCAGAAAGAAAAACACCAATACAGTATATTAACGCATATATATGGAATTTACAAAGATAGTAACGATGACCCTATATGCGAGACAGCAAAAGAGACACTGATGTAGTGAACAGTCTTTTGGACTCTGTGGGAGAGGGAGAGGGTGGGATGATTTGCGAGATTAGCATTGAACCATGTATATTATCACATGTGAAACAGATCTCCAGTCCAGGTTCGATGCATGAGACAGAGTGCTTGGGGCTGGTGCACTGGGATGACCCAGAGGGATGGAATGGGGAGGGAGGTGGGAGAGGGGTTCAGGATGGGGAACACATGTACACCCATTGCTGATTCATGTCAATGTATGGCAAAACCACTACAATATTGCAAAGTAATTAGCCTCCAATTAAAATAAATTTTAAAAAATTTGCCCTTTTTCAAAGTAAAATGTGGAGTTTTTGGCTTATGTACAATGTTTTTTTAAAAAGTAAATCAAAATTATAAACAAAATGTTTAAACAGTTTGGACTTTTTTCTTGAATCAAATAATCATATGCAACATATAATTGTCATTTAAGAGACCCTTTAAATCCAGTGGCTTTAGAAATAAAATATTTTAAAATGTCTTGAAAATTCAACCTATTGTCATTCTATATACAATAGATAAGAATCACTCAAGTTGCCTAGGTTGCTGGCACCAGAAGCTAGATATTCCTTCTAAAATCCTATGAGATAATTTTCTTCCTTTGCACTGAGATCACTGAGTATTTCATTGCAGGCGCTTGGACATTTAGTTTCTGAGCAACCTCATCCTTCTCTGATTCTCCATAGCTACCCTTTGAAGCAGTTATGCCTTATACCAACACGTGTCTCTAAGGCTCCGCTACTGGTAGCAAGCTTCTCAAGTTTTTTGTCTAATTCATACATATTCATTATTTTAATTTAGAATAAGCTCATATCAGACTCTTTGAGTCTCCTCTCTACCCCCATAAAACTTTTAGACAATTATAACATTTAAATAAGCCAATTAATAAAAATTAAATTATTTTAATGTATATTAAGATCAATTTACTTTTCCATCTCTTCAACTGTATTTCAGGCTTCTTGTGAGAAAGGACCATATCTTATGTCACTGTTGCTGCTCACAAATAGCATATTATCTGAAACCACAGTGTCTAGTAAGTGTTTGGTGACTGGATAAATGTATAAGCACCAGTGCTTGTCAGGTATTTAGTAAATATTCACGGAATATAGCGCATAATGACATATTGAAGAGTCCCTCCTCCTATGCTACTTACACCCTTTGTTACTAAGAAAGTGAAAATAATATCCATCTGTTACATTTAAAGCATTTCATCATGTTAGTTTCCTTTACTTATTTTCTTCACTCAAAACATGAAAGTGTTACAAGTATAACATTTAGGAAATGATCAATAAAATACACCATCCCCACTGTAAGACACATCTTGAATTTCACTGTAACTTATATCTTGTTTGTGATCACAATCTCCCAGTGATATTATTTCAAGGCTCCTTTAATCTTTCAGAACTCAAAATGCCCCAAATTTCAAGTATCATCAAGGAAAGGACAAAAATCAAAATACACAGCCTTTCCACTATCTTTGGTAGCTCTTATTTCTGCTTGAATAAATGGCAACTTTAAATGAGTAATCCACATTTCTGCTGCTGCTGCTGCTGCTAAGTCACTTCAATCGTGTCCGTGTGACCCCATAGACGGCAGCCAATTCAATCTGTGCGACCCCACAGACGGCAGCCCACCAGGCTCCCCCATCCCTGGGATTCTCCAGGCAAGAACACTGGAGTGGGTTGCCATTTCCTTCTCAAATGCATGAAAGTGAAAAGTGAAAGTGAAGTCGCTCAGTCGTGTCCAACCCTCAGCGACCCCATGGATGCAGCCCACCAGGCTCCTCGGTCCATGGGATTTGCCAGGCAAGAGTACTGGACCATACAAAATATGTGTAATATCCCTGAATTACATCTGTCATTGGAATTACATCCAATTACATCTACAGTTGGAATCAAAGCTTTCTGCTATATTTACTATTCCAAATTAACCAAAGTTCAATTCATAATCAAACGGAATTTATCCTACTTGAATGTAAATTCTGGTTTCCTCTTTTTTAAGGTGTTTATCTACATCACCAAATGGAATTAATACATTTTTATAGTAAAGTGCCACAGAACTAATTGAATTGAAATAAATAATTGAAGATATATCTTATTCCAAGAGAATCTAAAATAATTGTTAACAATTTGACCAGACATATAAAAAGTACTGTTTTAAGAGTTAAGGTTCTAAATATAGGAAATGACTTCTGAAAAGCATAAAATTGCTAATGTTCTAGGGTAGAAACCTTAAAACTATGTAGTTGGTCATTATTAAGTTGTTTTACACAGTATTTTTAATACATTTGAATTCTTATAGATATTAACTTTTACTTCAGTAATTATCATTTCAATAGTATAGGATTGAAAATATTCTTAGTTTGATCATTACATTATTACATAACCATGAAACATCCTTATATAAAAAAATATCATGTCAAAATTGGTATATGCAATTGAAGAACTGATTTCATATGATTCATGAAATGAAAGAATGGATCTATTTCATTTTTGGTGTGCATGCTCAGTTATGTCGGACTCTTTGCGACCCCATGGGCTATAGATTGCCAGGCTTCTCTGTCCATGGGATTTTCTCAGACAAGAATACTGGAGTGGTTTGCTATTTCCTCCTCCAGGAGATCTTCCCAACCCAGGGATCGAACCTACATCTCCTGTTTCTCCTGCATTGACAGGCAGATTCTTTACCACTGAGCCATCTGGGAAGCCCCATTTCATATTCTAGGAATCATCATAACATTTTAGTATAACTAAAAATTGAATCATAAGTTCTATATAAACAAGTTTCAGAAAAACATCATTACCATATACTTTGTTCCAGATAGATTGCAAGACTGCAAGGCTTTGAAAACTGCAATGTGTCTTTTTTCGGGGGACATATGGAAATAAGGTTTTGACCGAACCAGCATAAGTATATGAGAATGAAGTTGGGCTCTGCATTCTTAATATGAGAACAAAGATATTTTCCTTTATGAAATGTTTCACTATCTGTATCTAATTCATTGTGCAAGCAGTTTTTATAACACCTCACTACCAGCTGCTAGTGAAAAATGTCATGCAACATGTATTCCCATGTCTTCATTCACTCACTAATTCATCAATTGATTTGATTAATATACATTTGCCAAATGCTATCAATGTGACAAGTACTATTTAGTCACTTTGATTCATCAGTGAAAAGAACAGAAAAGATTATAGACCCTCTAGGGCTTACATTTAGAAGTAGGATACAAACAGTACATAATAAACACTAAGGAATTATGTATGTGGTTACTAGTTTTGATCAGTACCAGGAAAAATACATTAGAATAGAAAGAATCACTGATGTCTATAAGTTTTTTGCTTCTCAATCTCACAATTCAGGAAAACCTGGAAGAAATGTTGTCCCCCAAAAATTCATATTTTCCTCAGAAACATTCATTCATGCAAGTATAGCTTAATTTTATTTTTAGAAAATGCAGCTTCCACAATTCCTATTATTTTCTAAATAATTTTCTATAATAATGTATATTTTTTCTCCTGAGAATTTTCTCCTAGTGCAATGCATGTAACATATTTTAATATTTTGATAGATGAAGGGATTTATTGTTTAAAGGAGACTATCCACTCCCTGAAGGTTTTCTCTTGTTTAATCTTATGTTAAAAATTGCTCTTGGGATAGCTTGTCTTATCAGGATAATTGTAAAAAATATTAGTACTTTTCTTTGGAAAATAGATTTGACAATATAATGCAAAAAAGAATATGACCTGAAACACAAGACCAGATATTAACATACTCTTTGACAATATTTGGGTTGAAAAGCCCTACTTATGATAACAAATATTCACTTTTGTATTTTGAATAGTTTAATTTGTCTCATTATATTTTGTTCTACTTAGCTAGTTATTGTCTTTTCTATATTCTGTTGTCAGTAGCCTCTGTCCAAGACAGTTAAATCTGGCAATTTTAAATATAATCTTCACTGATGACTGATTACTGATTTTTTTTTAAGTTAACCTATTTTCTTTCAACCGCTCTAAGTAAGAAATGTAATAATAATGCCCATTTGAGAGTATTGATCACAAAGCTTTGTTACCAGAAGCAAATGATTTAGACCATTATTTTCTTCTATGAGGTGAAGAACAAGTGGTAGAAATAGGTTTGTTAGTATCAAAGAGGCTATATATCATTCTAGGTTAATACTATATACAGTATCATAATATCAGTATCCTTATACTGATACAGGACAGTATCCAGATATCAAGTACAGATATCAAATACTTGATACAGTACAGTATCAAGACTAAATAGAAAACTGCTCAGCCTGGAGAGAAAAGATTAACACATTGTTCTATTTCCCTGGTGGCTCAGACAGTAAAGTGTCTGCCTACAATGCAGGAGACCCAGGTTTGATCCCTGAGTCGGGAAGATCCTCTGGAGAAGGAAATGGCAACCCACTCCAGTATTCTTGCCTGGGAAATCCCATGGACAGAGGAGCCTCATAGGCTACAGTCCATGGGGTCGCAAAGAGTCGGACACGACTGAGCAACTTCACTTCACTTCTGTGTGATTACTATGGGACTTTGTAGACTTAGTACTGTAACATTTATATATTTTGGTCAATGGAACTGCTTAACGACACAATCACAACACCCTTCCAGTCAGATTGAACAGATAGAATAAGAAAGAGGTTGGGGTGAAAGGGGAGCTTGGGGTCAGCTGTTGGAACACTGTTTAGATTTGAGGCTTCACTGAGAAAGACTGGGAAAAATGTGCTTTGTGAAAGTCTCTTAGCTATTTAGATCTACTATCCACTTTCTTTACATCTAACAGCTCTTTGGCTAGACAGATTTTAAATCAACATTTAAAACTGAATGGAACAATTTCCATCAGGCTTCTGGAACAGAAGTTAGAATTGCACTTCCACAGCTTCATCAGTTTCCCTCTTTATATTTCTTCTGAAAATCAACTAGGGAGAAAAAAAGAAGAGAGATTTACTATCAACCCAAAAGATTATGGTAACTATGGGGAAAAGGCGACAGAGCCTTTTAGACAAACTTGGATAGAAATTTAGATAGTAGCTTATCAGTATCTAAATGATTAGATTTCATGTTTCACTCTTGAAGACTTGGACTCGGAACTAGACTAGCCTTGCTGCTGGAAACAAGTACAGACCTGGACAAAGCATACAAGGCGTTTGGTTTCACAAAGAGTATGCCAGTCGGTGCAAAGCTGCAACCCCAACAGAGCTTCAGAAATGACTCCATGATGTGAGGAGTCTCTGACTGGTGGAAACATAGGCTAAATAGAGA
This sequence comes from Bubalus kerabau, assembly GCF_029407905.1. Classification (NCBI taxonomy): domain Eukaryota; kingdom Metazoa; phylum Chordata; class Mammalia; order Artiodactyla; family Bovidae; genus Bubalus; species Bubalus kerabau. The sequence continues at coordinate 270,319,576 of NC_073624.1, read as the reverse complement.
TTGGGAATTCTGCAGAGCTTGACAGTCGTGCTGTACTGAGGAGACAAAGATCAGAGTCATGATTACATCATCTTAGTGCTAGCTTTTCTATTCAGAAAAACATCTGTTATTTCATAGTCATAGTCAATATAAAAATACTACTTAGGGCATATTGTTTTCCTGCCAGCTTTTCCTACTTTCTCAAAATGTGTTTATTATATTTATTAAAGCTTTCCTCAAAGTACAGATCCTTCTCTAAATAAAAGTGAAGTGCTAACATCTTGTTGATATCTAGATACCATCTGTGTGTAAAATCTCACTTTACTGAAAGTACATGTTTTTATCAATATTGGTAATAAGATTGGGGAAAAAAATTGCATTGACATAAAACTGGCTATCAATCAATTTTCACTCCTTACAGTTACTCTAAGGACTAAGTCAAGAAAAAGACCTAAGACTTAAGAAAGTCATGTATTACTTTAAATTGTCAACATAAGAAGCAATTTGAAACAAAGCATGCTACCTCATTTAATAACAGAAAAAGTTTCATTCACATACAAGATATTGAATAGTTTGCTTTTCAATATCTTTATGCATTTGAGAAAGCTTAGTACATATCTATTTGCAAAATACACAATTTCAAACTATTACAAGAATTCAGCATATTATTATTATCACTCTGTGTGAATTTGTGAGTTTTATCTATAGTGATATTAATCTGGTCATAGAGAAATAATCAACATTATAGTAATATGTTATAATCATTTATTAATGAAATAAAAATGTCAGTTCTCTTCATCTAACGTATTATGGAGTGTTTTTATTATGATTTAATTTCTATATGACAGAGCCAAATGTTCTTATCTAAATCTAGGTAGGTATTGTTCTTCCTAAAGTGATCTTACACACACACACACACACACACACACAGAGCACATGTGTGTTTTAGCACCTGGTTTTTACATTAGAATCAACCACAACTATTTCATTTATTTACTTACACACTATCAGTGATCTCACAAACACACAAAGGAAAGTCCTGATTATTCACATCATCATTCCTGCTAAATAAATACCAGTGTGTGGTTCTTTTCTGATTCCTTAGTATTGAGTCTGTGATGAGATTTTTTTCAGTGTTTTGAGAATGCACTTGCCAACAGTCAACAGCAAACAATTTTAGAAATTATTCTGCATGCTTAGTTGCTATAGTGACCGACTCTTCGTGACCCCATGGACTGTGTAGCCCACAAGGTTCCTCTGTCCTTGGGATTCTCCAGGCATGAATATTGGAGTGGGTTGCCATTCTCTTCTCCAGGGGATCTTCCCCACCCAGGGACTGAACCCAGATCTCCCGCATTGTAGGCAGATTCTTCACCATCTGAGCCACCAGGGAAGCTCAGGAATTCTTCTAGCCTCACCTGATCTCATTGCTTTCAAATCCCCTGCTATTTGGCATAGCTTCAGTTTTCCCAAATGTCTTCAAAATAGTTGTCCTTTTATCCTAGCTACATTATAATTAAAGAAGAAATTGTGGACCATTCTCAATGGTCACTCTTATCACTTTTTTAAGGTAGTAGTACTGATGATTCCACCCAATGATAAGGTACAGCTATGGGCAAGAGCTGCCTCAACTCTGTACCTTGTCTGGTCCTCCAGAAACCCTGCCTGACTACACTTATGATGTCACTTTTAAAATCTGTTTTAAACCGAAGCCCAGGTGTGATCACTACGTTTAGTTTCAAACTATGTTTTGCCAGTCCTCTACACAAATTATTAGATCAATGACAGGAAATAATTGATTTGTGAGTTCTTTTTTCAGTATTTCAGATAGTCTACAGAATTTCTTTTTAAATGCTACTCATTGTTTTATGTTGGCTAATATAATTATTTAAATATTTGAGCTATAAATGGGAGATGGACCACTCCATGACTTTCTTCAATAGACAATAAATGGCATATTCTATTACATTCGATAATGAAAGCTTTAATGACAGAAAAGTGATAAGCTGCTAGCTCAACACAATGAATAATGAATTAAATAAAATGTATAGCAGAATAAGATAAGTACTGTATACATTTAAAATTAAACTAGAGAAATAAATATAAGACATGTTAAAAAAAATCCTTTCTTAAACATAAAGGGAGTTTCTGAAACTTCTGGTGTCACCCTGCTTGCCATTCATGCTTCAGTGAGATTTAGCTCCCAATTTTAGACCTCTAATATGGGACTACGAGTCTGTTAAATCAAAGTTTGGAGCAAGAAAAGTCAAGATAACCCAGAGATATCTTGTTACCGTCAGAGTAAAGACAATTTCAAGACATCTAAAATAATACCAGTAGGAATGGAGAAGCCAGAATATCAGAGTCCCCTCCTGCCAGATAGTGACAATCTGTGCTTCATGAGAAGAAAACAGCAATTGCAGACAATTCTATCAAGTTGATACTATAAAAGGTCTAAGTTCATGATGACACTACAAATGAAAAATACAATATTTAAAATGTGCTAAAGGTAAATCACACAGAATCTTCCTATGTTTACAAAAAAACCCACTATATACTAATTGAAACAAATCGGTGAGTAATATATTTAAATTTTGACATAGCCTAGTTGAAAATCACATGGTGTATACTGCAATTTTAAGAGCACAACAAAAGTAAATTTTGAAAGCATATCGTTTTTCAATGTTAATTAAGAATGTTAGCATCCCTGGAGTCATATAATAGGTAATAATAAAAATATACGATAACATCAATATTATAAGTGTCATGAAATTACATAAAATCAATAAAACATATGATGTATTCAAAGAGAAGCTATCAAGAGTTTATACCTTATTATATTCTAGATATAAAAACAGCCAGAGAAATAAACAGTAAGTTGTTAACCACTTTCTAAGACAGTATTAAACAACATCAATAAAATAGCTTTCCAGAGTTTTCATAGGACCTAATGACTAGTCAGGATTTCCATGTCCTTGATCTTTCTTTCTGTTGAAAACAGAGACATATTTCTACACCATGTTTTAGTCCACAGAGGCTTTAGTGAATTTTATCAGATACTCTGCCAGTCATACAGGGCTGGCTTGAACTTAAGGTTCCTTAATATTTGCCTGTGGAGAAGGCAATGGCAACCAACTCCAGTACTCTTGCCTGGAAAATCCCATGGACGGAGGAGCCTGGTAGGCTGCAGGCCATGGGGTCGCTGAGTCAGACACGACTGAGCGACTTCACTTTCACTTTTCACTTTCATGCATTGGAGAAGGAAATGGCAACCTACTCCAGTGTTCTTGCCTGGAGAATCCCAGGGACGGGGGAGCATGGTGGTCTGCCGTCTATGGGGTTGCACAGAGCTGGACACAACTAAAGCAGCAGCAGCAATATTTGCCTGACTTTAGTTTTTCTACAAACAAATTCTATGGGACCCTAATTATGCTGGGTAGTATTTCAGGTCGGGCGGAAAAAGAAGTTTTCAGGATAAATTAAAGAGGAAAACTGTAAGTTAAACTAAACTATATCTATCTATCTATCTTAGTCTTAGGGCTTAGAAAAGTCGCTCAGTCGTGTCCGACTCTTTGCCATTCCATTGACTATACAGTCCATGGAATTCTCCAGGCCAGAATACTGGAGTGGGTAGCGGTTTTCTTCTCCAGGGGATCTTCCCAACCCAGGGATCAAACCCAGGTCTCCTGCATTGCAGGCAGATTCTTTTCCAGCTGAGCCACCAGGGAAGCCCAAATTGAGATGTTAATAATCTAACAATGTTTACTCTTGAAAGAAGGCTTATGGTGTATGGTGTCCAAACATAATGGACCAGAGAACTGTTTTCTTTTTTGGAGCATCTTGAGAAACCATATTTCTGCAGAATGCACTTTAGTAATTTGTTTTCATTTATTCCACAAAAATCCACAGTATACTACTAAGAATCAGATTAATTATAAATCATCTATGAAACTGCATTTATCCAAAAAAAGAGGTGATTATGTATGCATGCTCAGTCCTTCAGTCGTGTCCAACTATTTGTGACCCTATGGATTCTAGCCTGCAAAACTCTTCAGTCCATGGGATTCTCCACACAAGAATATTGGAATGGGTTGCTATTTCCTCTTCCTTGGGATCTCCCCAACCGAGGGATTGAACCCAAGTTTCCTGCATTGCAGGGAGATCCTTTACCACTGAGCCACCTGGGAAGCCAAGTAAATGCGTATGTATGGCTGATTCACTCTGCTGTATAGCAGACAGTAACACAACATTGTAAAGCAACTACTCCAATACAAAATTAAAGAAAAAACTATCTTCCAAGAAAGGTTTAAATAAAGAAAATGCCTATGATGTGTTTACTAATTTTTTCTAATATAGTATTTAGTATTGAAATTCACACCATGCTGCAATTTGCCTTTCCTACACTTAATATACTTAGACTAATAAACCACAGGTAATTTCTCTTCTGATTCCTGATTTATTTGAGAACACTAACAGTAAAAACAGCTTACTCCAAAAGTATATTTTAGAATATTGTCATTCTAAGATTTTTAAAATGTACCAGAGGTAGAGAATTTTTTTTCTAGGAATACATTATGATAGCATTGGGAAAGATCTAAGAGGAATATAATAGGAAGTCACATTAAAGAGAAGTAGCATTCTCTCTTTAAAGTAAAGTAAAAAAAAAAAATGGCACTCATCATTGTGTGTTTGCAATTCCATAATGCTTTTCATCTGAATATTTCAAATGTTCAGAGTGTGATTATAATGATGGCAGATTTACCTAACAGACTTAGGAAAAGAAGGATGCTGTGCGAGTGAAAACAATATATGTTTTTAGAGAAAATTTGTTTCACAGCACTGAGAGCTACTTTTATTATTGTAGTTACAGCAGAGGTAGTTCTGCCTAAAAGCTGTAAGGAAATTAATAGGTCAGAAAAATTATATATTTGGATATGTATTCAAGAATATAGCAATAAGTAAAATACTAAGTTCAAAAAGATAGATCAAAGATACAACACAGAGTAAAATAGTGAAAGCTCTCCTGTGACTTCTTTATCCTCTTGAGGACATCTAGTTTTATGGGCTCTGTTCAGTGTTGGCATAACGCCATGTCAAAGGATGTCTGAGTCAAGTTGCCCTTAGCACTTTTTCCATTAAAGAGATGATACGGCTGCTTTCATGACAATGAAAGTGCTCTGGAACTGCATGTTTCAGAGGCCTTGCCTTTGTATTCCCAGTATTACATGTGGAAGCATGCCACGTGGCCTGAAATTATGCCACCTAACAGGTCTTACACATTACATAGGAATCACAACACACATACATTTCCAGGTTTGGGGCTTTGCAAGCATCAGGGGCAGTGTTCCATCACACTAAGTCAATGCTCACATTGCATCTGATAGTGCATAAAGCACTTTCATAAAGCTACTTTATATTCCGAATATAATGGTTGTCCTTATAAAGTCACCCTCGATTAACCCATCTACAGTGCTGATACAAGTTCTTTCGAATAGTTCTTTCGAATAGACAAGACTTGCTTTTCCAGGATGAAGAGACAAAAGTAAAGGTGACAAGATTCCTGGTGGCGCTGGTTGGTAAAGAACCCACCGGCCAGTACAGGAGACTTAGAAGACTCAGGTTTGATGCCTGGGTTGGGAGATCCCCTGGAGGAGGGCCTGGCGACACATTTCAATATTGCCTGGAAAATCCAACGGACAGAGGAGCCTGGTCGGCTACAGTCTATGGGGTCACAAAGAGTCTGACACAACCGAAGCAACTCAGCAACACGCAAAGGTGGCAAGAGTACAAGTAGGACAAGGTATGGCTCCAGAATCTGCCCTAATTTTTTCTAAAAATTAGTAGACTATATATCTAAAATTATAACAGCCGGGGTGGAGTTACTTAATTTAAATGAATTCAAGGAATAAGGAAGAGCAACCACAGTGAGAGAGTTTCAAAAGGTGGGCTACTGCACTCACAAGCCATGCTGGCAGCTTCTTTTTGTGTGGGACTGGCCTTGCCTCATCAGTATATATAAGAAAGCTAATTAACACCTTAACACAGAGTACAGCGAAATTTCCATGGCTAATTGCTTATATACTGTGTCCTGCTCCAACTGTTCTACATGTCAAGACACAGTTTTTAGATATTTCTGCTTACTATGAAGCATCTACCGAGGAAGCCCTGAGTCTATGTAGCAATTTGTTAACACAGATATCCTGGGGGACTCCCAAACTTGCACTTGATGTTGGAAGAAAGGGTGGTTTGGTGGACTCCTGACATTTGTAAATGGTTTGCAAATTGTACACAACACTTAAATGCCAAAAAATGAAGCTTCCTTTACTTACATTCTTGATTTACTACATAGGTTCTTACCTTTCTATGAAGAGTTATCTTTGTTGATTGCAGGAGATGGTGTGTACAATTATGCAACTTCATTATTAAAGGAAACAGACTTTCGATTTTAAATATTTTCTTTTTTTACAAATTATTATTTCTGTATTACTTTTCCAGGGCTGTATAATGAAGTGAGGCTTCCCAAGTGGTGCAGTGGTAAAGAATCCGCCTGCCAATGTAGGAGACATAATAAACACCAATTCAATCCCTGGGTCAGGAAGATACCCGAAGGAGGAAACAGCAGCGGGTTCCAGGATTTCTGCCTAGAAAATCTCATGGATAGAAGAACCTGGAGGGCTACAGTCCATGGGTCACAAAAGTCAGACATGACTGAGTGACTGAGCAAACACACACATGTAATATAATACATTATATTATAATATATTAATATAATATATAATATTATAATATATATAATAAATACACACACACATATAATAGTATCACAAATTTGGTGCCTGCTGCTGCTGCTAAGTCACTTCAGTCGTGTCTGACTCTGTGTGGTCCCATATATGGCAGCCCACCAGGCTTACCTGTCCCTGGGATTCTCCAGGCAAGAATACTGGAGTGGGTTGCCATTTCTTTCTCCAATGCATGCATGTATGCTAAGTCACTTCAGTTGTGTCTGATTCTGTGCGACCCCATGGACAGCAGCCCACCAGGCTCCTCTGTTCACAGGATTCTCTAGGCAGAAATACAGGAGTGGGTTGCCATTTCCTTCTCCGATTGGGTGGTTAAGGACAAGAGATTACTGATTCACCGTCCAGGCAGTAGAAACCCAACAGCAAGGTATCAAAGGGCCATACTCTCACTGAAACTGTAAAGAAAACTTCATTACCTAAGAGCCTCCTCTGTTTCTGTTTCCAGTTTTCCCTCTTATGACAACTATGCTCTTCCCTGGAAGTTCAACTGGTAAAGAATCTGCCTCCAATGCAAGAGACCCTGTTCAGTCCCTGGATTGGGAAGATCCCCTGGAGAAGGGATAGGCTACCCACTCTTGTATTCTTAGGCTTACCTGGTGGCTCAGATGGTAAAGAATCCATCTGCAGTGCAACAAACCTGGGTTTGATCCCTGGGTTGGGAAGATTCCCCTGGAGGAGGACTTGGCAATCCAGTCCAGTATTCTTGCCTGGAGAATCCCCTGGGACAGAGGAACCTGGCAGAGTCCATGGGGTCACAAAGAGTCAGACATGATTGAGCGACTAAGCACAGCATGATAGCTGGACATAAGGATCTCCCTGACTCCAATATGATGTCTTCCTAGCTAATTATATCTGCAATGACTTTATTGGCAAATAAGGTTACATTCTGAAACACTGGGAATTATGACTTCATTGTATATTTTCCAGAGAGGGGGTGGAGTTCATCCCATAATATTTCTCTTATTTCTTTCACTTCTACCTATTTATAGGGCATGTGATGCATTTACCTGGTGGCCAAGCCGTAAAGAATCTGTCTGCCAATGCAGAAGATGTGGACTCAATCCCTGGGTCAGGAAGATCTTCTGAAGAAGGAAATGGCTACCCACTCACTCCAGTATTCCTGCCTGGGAAATCTCATGGACAGAGGAGCCCAGCAGGCTACAGTCCATGGGGTTGCAAAGAGTTGGACATGACTTAGCGACTAAACAACAAAACAAGGCAAGTGGTGTATGGCAAATGCATGTATTCTCATGGGGACATCCAGCTCAGCTAATTTCACACTATGGCTATGGCCTATGGTTTCCTGAGTGTGAAGACTTACAAATGGCCTGGCAAATTCTCTCATTTTTAGTTCTACGATACTACTGGGATTTCTTTACAAATCCAAGTTTCTATAGAAAACCTCAACCCCTCCCCCTCTTTTTTTTTAGAATAGAAAATATTCGACTACTTGGGCTGACCACTCTATTTCCTATCCTTCAGGTTCTGTTGCATTAATTGTGGTGAACATTTTAGGACAATAATGGTTATGAAGGAAGGATGTGGGGAAGTGGGAAAGGATGCAGCCTCATTTCTGGACCAGGGAAGTGACAAATTCAGCTCTACACTGGGTCATTAGAACACAGTTACTGTGGAGATACTCATGATAATAATTCTTTCCTTATTTTCAGGAAACTTTTTTCTGAAATGGTAATACAATCAGATGTATAGGATCAAAATAAATGTAATATGCTTGTATTCTCTGACCTCTATTCACTAAAGATTAAATATAATTCTACTTTAAGACCTACATAAAGTTCTCTTCTTTAAAATTAAAAAACCTAGTTCTCCTATGATATAGATTTTAATAAGTCTAATTTTGTAACCTAATGATGATTTTGCTGGCCAGTTGCATGTAACCCTTTTGCAAGGCACTGAAACTATCTACACAATTCATGAAAACCCTTGTGGTTTATGACTTAAGGTTAATGTAGTTAATTCAGAAATTTAAAAAAAAATGTTTTATCCATGAAAAGTCTGTTGGGCTAGAATTTACAGACTAGGACAATCTGAGTTTCGTATAATTCTTGGGCCACTCTTAAGCAAACTAGATATTTGGTTATAATGGTGTCCTAGAAGTGATTTTGGGATGAGGGTGCTCTTGAAGATATTTCAGAGATCAAGCAGAGATAAATCACATCCTCCAACTCAAACAGCCACCTTGAATTTAGTGGTTCCAGATTACTTGCCTGGTCATTAATCAAGCTTATTCCCTTGCTCCTCATGTGGGGACATATTTCTTTTTCAGGATTGTTCTATGTATTTACAGATTTGGAGAAATTATAACTAAAATTCTCTTAATTTCTCTGTTACAAGAGAATGAAAAAGAAGTAAAGAATTAGATTAAGATTAAAGTAGAATATCATCTGAAGTAAACCTGATTTGGAAGTCAAATTTGGATCTGAGGCAAAAATAAATCTTTCTATTACTTTTCATCTGAATTGAATTAATTTTGCCAGTGATTTATAAGCTTCTAGCTAAAAAAAATCACTAGTGACTGTTTCAGGTTTGCAATTAAAGATTAAATATTAACAGTTTGTTCTTGCAAAAATATAAATTCAGTAAAATAAGACAGAATAATTAAAGATCTACTTAGATAGACATTTCTCCAAAGAAGACACTCAGATGGCCGAAAAGCACATGAAAAGATGCTTAACATCATTAATTATCAGAGATGTGCAAATCAAAACTACAATGAGGAATCACCTCATACTGGTCAGAGTGGCCATTCAGCAATAAATACTACAGAGGATGTGGAGAGAAAGGAACCCTCTCACCCTGTTGGTGGGAATATAAATTGGTTGAGCTCCTCTGGAGAAGAGTATGGAGGCTCCTTAAAAAATTAAAAGTGGAACTATCACACAAGCCAGCAATCCCACTCTTAGATATATACCTGGAGAAAATCATAATTTGAAGATACCTGAATTCCAATATTCACTGCAACCCTATTTGCAATAGCCAAGACACAGAAGCAACCTAAATGTCCGTCAAAAGAGGAATGGCTAAGGAAGGTGTGATATATATATACAATGGAATATTATTAATATTCAGCCATAAAAAAGAACATGGATGGAGCAGCAATCTGGATGTACCTAGAGATTATCATACTAAATGAAGTAAGCCAGACAAAGAAAAATACCATATGATAGAATTCATATAAGGAATCTAATTTAAAAATACATATAAATAAACTTATATACAAAAAGAAACAGACTCATAGATTTCAAAAACAAACTATGGTTACCAAAGAGGAAAGGGGTGGGGGAAACATGAGTTATGATGTTTATGCAGCCTCTAGAAGCTGGATTCTCCACTAGAGACTACAGAAAGGAACACATCCCTGCCAAGTACCTTTGATTTTAACTCAGTGAGATACATTTGGGACTTCTGACCTCCAGAATAATAATACAATTTATCATTGTAAAAAATACATGTGTACTGTTTTAGACAACTAAGTTTGTATTTCATGATAAGAGGCAGGAAGCATTAAACAAATGAAGGACAAAATAGAAAATGTTTAAAATAGTTAATAATGGACTTCTGAGAGGGGCATGATCAGATATAAAAGAAAGAAAAATCTTTGCCATTTTTCCAAAGCTATCCCTCTCAAGTTGTTTCCACACCATCTACCAGGTATCAGAAATGGACTTAAGCATCCTAGGTTATACTCTTTCCTCAACCCCCAGACACTGATACATCAGCAAGTCCTTTCAATTTTATGTCCAAGAGTTTACCTCCACTGACACTGTCATGATCCCAGTCCATAGTCTCATGCAAGATGTTGATATCTTCTTCCAACTTTAATAGTTATCCATTCTATATATGGTGTCCCAAGTGTCTCAGGTAATAGTTTAAAATCAGATGAAAGTCCAAACTATTTGGGAGGTCTCTGGCCCTCCCCCTACAAATTATCATACTCAGACCCAGGAATTTTGTATTTGTTGTTCCATATGCTTAGAATGTGTTTTCAATTTTTGTTGCATATCTGATTCATTTTCATCTTTCTTCTTTCTGTTAAGATGTCATATTTTCACAGAGGCCTCATATAAAAATCCAAACTAAAGTATTTTACTAATAAAACTCTATGCCATATTCTTGTAGTATTCCTTTAGTTGCATTTTTTACTATCTGAAATGCTCTCATTTTTTAAATTGACTCATTTTCTACATCTTCTAAAATATAATCCCAATGAAGATAAGGATGGTATCTGGTATCCGGCATGAGGTATCCAAAAAAATAAAAAATGTAAATATTATAATAAAACATTATTTTAGTGAAATTAAGAACTATCTTCTTAATCATTATGCAAAGCTATGTAATTTTCTCTAATAGTTTTTTGTCACCTTGAATTTGAAATAGGAATTGAAGAGGGGACTGATAGGATATCAGGAAGGAATCAGAAGTCAGGATTTTGACAATTTTGAGGAAAACAAAGTGCAAGTACTGAAGGAATCAGAGACTGAGATAAATGTAAGGTAGGCTCTTGATAACATTTATAGTTGAAATAGTTTTATTGCTCCCATACAAAGCATATTCCCAAATATTTCTTTCAGATGGGCTCCTCCATAGACTGACTTTCATATGACCAGTAGAAAATTATAATTTGGCTTGTTTAGAGGACAGGATAAGGATTCCTGAATAAGAAGAGTTAAAGAGAGTCAATTTACTCAAAGAAATTAGACCAGAAATGGGGCAAGAGAGAAACTTTTTCATAGGAGCCAAGACTTTTCTTTAGTGTCTGAGGTATTTATACTTAAAGTAATTTCATCACTTTTGTTTTTTTTTTCACTTATTCATGATGTTTTATCAAGCTCACACTCTCCTCGGGCATTGTGGATAAACCGATGAATTAGAGAGGCCAATTTCCTGCCATTACAATATTCACAGCCTAAGGGGAAAATACAAACATCAAAGAAACACTTCGCTAGTAAAATACAGAACATTGAATGTACAGAACATGGAATTAAAAAAAAAATGCACAGGATAGAGAGAACAGAGGAGAAGAAAGCATTTTTGAAGCTGAAAAGGAAATGGTCAAATGGTAAAGGATTTAGAAGATCATAGTCTAATCCCATGTCTGTCATGTGTAAAACCAAAAAGCACTTTTTCACTTACCAGAATTACCCCAAGTTTCCAAGATTAACACTGCCAGATGCCTCGGCAATTGTGGGATGTGGGTAAGACGAAGATGAGTAATCCTGTTGGGAAGTTTGAAAAGCTACAAGTGCCTTATTCTCTCCTCTGATCTATTTAGGCTATGACTTTGCTTCCTCACCTTATTATAAGTTGTGGTCTCTGAGGATAACTAAACAGAAGACTATTGGAAGCCAGGCATGGTGGAGAGTGAGGAAACCATATGGAAAACACAGAGATTAAGGAATGGTTGTATTCCTAATGCTTGGAACTCCAGCTGCATTTCCCCCAGGTCACTGTCATCCCAGAAAGAAACTGAAAAATTGTGTTCTGTGACATCTTTCAAGTAAAAACTAGAGTGTTTCATTCAACATTGCTCACTTAGAACCCCACTTAACAATCTCCATATACTATTCATAGCTTTCAGTAAGTGTAATTAGTATACCAATCTTAAATATTATGAGAGAAACAAGAATTCTCAAATCAGAGAAAAATCTCAAATATGAAAGATCAGATCAGATCAGATCAGTCACTCAGTCATGTCCGACTCATTGCGACCCCATGAATTGCAGCACGCCAGGCCTCCCTGTCCATCACCAACTCCCGGAGTTCACTCAGACTCACGTCCATTGAGTCGGTGATACCATCCAGCCATCTCATCCTCTGTCGTCCCCTTCTCCTCCTGCCCCCAATCCCTCCCAGCATCAGAGTCTTTTCCAATGAGTCAACTCTTTGCATGAGGTGGCCAAAGTACTGGAGTTTCAGCTTTAGCATCATTCCTTCCAAAGAAATCCCAGGGCTGAGCTCCTTCAGAATGGACTGGTTGGATCTCCTTCCAGTCCAAGGGACTCTCAAGAATCTTCTTCAACACCACAGTTCAAAAGCATCAATTCTTTGGCGCTCAGCCTTCTTCACAGTCCAACTCTCACATCCATACATGACCACAGGAAAAACCATAGCCTTGACTAGACGAACCTTTGTTGGCAAAGTAATGTCTCTGCTTTTGAATATGCTATCTAGATTGGTCATAACTTTCCTTCCAAGGAGTAAGCGTCTTTTAATTTCATGGCTGCAGTCACCATCTGTAGTGATTTTGGACCCCAGAAAAATAAAGTCTGACACTGTTTCCACTGTTTCCCCATCTATTTCCCATGAAGTGGTGGGACCAGATGCCATGATCTTCGTTTTCTGAATGTTGAGCTTTAAGCCAACTTTTTCACTTTCCACTTTCACTTTCATCAAGAGGCTTTTGAGTTCCTCTTCACTTTCTGCCATAAGGGTGGTGTCATCTGCATATCTGAGGTTATTGATATTTCTCCCGGCAATCTTGATTCCAGCTTGTGTTTCTTCCAGTCCAGCGTTTCTCATGATGTACTCTGCATAGAAGTTAAATAAACAGGGTGACAATATACAGCCATGACGTACTTCTTTTCCTATTTGGACCCAGTCTGTTGTGAAAGATAGACTGAATCAAATAAACATCAATTTCTAGGAGACATAAACAATTTGAAAATAAATGCCAACATATATTTTGAATATCAACAGAGAAATAAAAGAAGATTTTTTTGGAAAGAACAGGAGTATACGTATGTATATAAATATATATATATATACACACATATAATAGATACTTTATGAAAATACATATATATACACTATGTATATGTATACAGAACATTTACAAAACTTTAGAAACTTAATAACATAACAGTCGTTTAAAAAACTCAAGATAATTGAAAGCAATGGGAATCTTCCAGAAAAGATAGAAAAACATAACTGTATAAAATAAAGTTAAGGTGACTGGATGATCCACCCAGGCATGTCAACATGTGAATATTGAGATCTCAAAAAGTGCAAGCAAAAGGAAATAAATGAAATTAATTCATTAGGGAAATAGAGTATTCAAGAACACTTCCAGAACAACAACAAAAAAGCATGTTTTCCTATGGATATATTTAACCTTATACCCCAACATAAAATGAAAATAAAAGCACACTATGTAGAAATTACTATGTATTCACTAACCTACATCTCTTTTGAACTACAGTGGTTGTGATGCTGTTGTGCATTTTGTATTCTCTTCTGCTGGCTGGATATAAATGATCCAGCAGAGAACTCCTCCAAGGCCCAAGTGATTTTCAGAATGACAAGGTGAAAGGAGTCTGAAACACCACACAGAAAGACATACATATTCAAAGTCTTATACCTTCTAAACTGACTGTTAGATAAGCTGGAAAGTAGCCTCTGTTGTGGGAGAAGGAAAAGGCAATCCACTCCAGTATTCTCGTCTGGAGAATCCCATGGACAGAGGAGCCTGGTGGGCTGCTGTCCATAGGGTCACACAGAGTTGGACACGACTGAAGTGACTTAGCATGCATGGATGCATTAGAGAAGGAAGTGGCAACCCACTCCAGTGTTCTTGCCTGGAGGATCCCAGGGACGGGGGAGCCTGATGGGCTGCCTTCTACAGGGTAGCACAGAGTCGGACACGACTGAAGTGACTTAACAGCAGCAGCAGCAGCCTCTGTTGTGGTAAGCCACAGAGATTTGAGCTGTTTGTTATAGAAGCTGCCCATGTGATTAATACAAAATGTAAACACTCTTTTTCTAATGTAAACTGTGAAATCAGAAAAAGCTCCATTTAAACATAGAAATGATAATATAGGAAAAGCCTATCACTGGAACATTTTGAGAATGTGATTTTATATAAACAAAATAGTCTTAGAGAATTGTATTGAATCCCAAATCATGAAAAGTTAGTGACCTGATTTTTCCAGGAAGCAAGCATTATTATTTTAATATTTTTCTAATTAAAAAAAAATAGAATGCAAGACGTTTTTCTAAGTTGACTGTAACCAACTATGGTGGAGGAACATTTCTACCATTGGTTAAATGGCAAAGTGTATGGGAAATTGTGTACATCATCCTTATCAAAATTCATAAGTAATCAATAAAAACTTAGTACTTATTATTATGTGGCTTTTAATAAGTCTCATAGATGTAATATGTCACATTTAAAGCTTCTTCTGCTTTAACTTGTGTTTTATGTTTAGTTCTCTGAGGGTCTAACCCTGGGCACAATGGAGCCTTTTCCCAATAACCTGTGGAGTAATACATGCTTTTCACCATGAGAAAATCAGGGCAATTCTGTTTTTTTCAAAAGTTCCCCCAGCACCCTGACATCACAGGCATAAACCCCACTCTTAGAGATGGAAGGCCATTCCAACTCTATTGTGCTTACTTTTCTTTTTTGCAACTTTTTTCAAAAGTAATGCTGACAAAAATAACTTGGGGGAGTAGAAAGAAAACTTAATTAGTTGAAAGGAAAAACAACACATCAAAGTCTACACCCCTGAGCTAAAATGCAAAACAATGTTATTGTTCTTACCAGAAATCCTTTTTTGGCTTTCAATATGTGCAAGTGTGGAGGAGATTAATGACCCTTTAGTTGAAAGACTCCAGCAGAAAGTATCTGTAAATCATTTGCTGGTTTCAAGAAAATACCCTGAGAAAATTTCATTAGATATTCTATTTTAGTAATAGTATTCCACTTTTTCTTCTTGCCTTTTTTCGTCTTTCCAGTGTTGCTAGGCTTATAATCAATGAGGACATGCTAATTACTGCTCTCCAAGGTGGACTCTACAGAACAAGCCCTGTTTACAAAATCGCTTTTTTGTAGCGATTGCCAAACGAGCAGACTCATCCCCACAACTAATTTGGTGCACTTAGGAAAATATTATCTTTAGTCCTTTCATCTTGGTTGCAGAGGTAAAAATGTACAGAAATGATTTCAAATGTGAAAAACTAGGAATCATCTGTCTTCTAAATCCTAAGACATTTCATTAGGTTAGTTATCTTTCACTTTTAAATCATTGGGTTTTTTTCCCCCTCTATATGTTCTTTTTCTCCTCTTTTTGTTTTAACCCATTTTCTTGTGAGTATGTGGATTATTAGATTTCTTTGGTGACTTTTATGACTATTCAACACAGATCTCACATATTGGCATTCAGTGATTAATTATTAAGTAAAGGCTGCATTTGGGGACAAAAATTAAAAGACTATCAACTTACAAAGAAACAGATATAATGAATGTCAACACCAAATGTGAAAGCCGCACCATTTCCATAAAGGTTGTGAAAATAGTTTTTTTTTTTTTTTAATTAATAGACAGGGGAGCAGAAATCTCTATTGAAAAATAAGAATGTCCTTATGAAATAAGCAAGAGAATTGCAAAGGATATGGAAATCAACAACTTCTACTTAGAGAAAACTTTTCATTGAGAAATAGTCTGTAATGATAGTTCTGTGTATTTGTTCACTAGAGAACTTTGACTTTTCTGGAACTCAAAAGTATCAGTTACATGTTCCTAAATTATTCGTATCACTGGGTCACATATTCCAGTTACTAAAAAACAAAACAAGCAAACAAAGAAGACAAGGAAGACACAGGCCACCAATGATAGACTAAAATGTTCTTGTCAAAATAATTTCCTTGCCCCTCGGCCTAAACCATGAAATTCTAGTTAACACAAATATATTTCTCTAAAGCTGGTTTACCAGACAAAAACAAGAAAAATATTGATTTTTTTTTCTCTAAGGAAAGAGTATTTGCATATATATTTAAATGTATTTGATGTAGAACTACAACACAATATTATGATTCATGAATATTTAAAAATCAAAAGCACTTTGATTTTAGTAATGCATCATCCAGATCAACATTTTGATAAAAAGACATATAAAGTATTTAATATATAAAAATCTCTATTTTATATTTTCTTTGAGAAATACTTTTTTCTATCATATACCAAAACTTTAAAATATTTTATTTTTGCTTGTAACCTATAGTGCTCAATACATGTGAATTGTTTATCATAAGATGACACAAAATCATATTTCATATATGATGGCAAGAGGAAAAGAGGGAGACAGAGGATGAGATCTTTGAATGGCATCATCTATGCAATGGACTTGAGTTTGAGCAAACTCTGGAAGATGGTGAAGGATAGGGAAGCCTGGTGTGCTGCAGTCCATGGGGTCGCAAAAAGTCAGACATGATTTAGTGACTGAACAACAAATACTCACTATTGAACTTATCAATTATTCATTAATTATATATTATATATATAATTTATATATTATAATAATTATATTATTAATTATATATTATATATTATGCATACAAAATATTTTGTGTGTCTATTTTCTGTCTAGTCAAAGCTATGGTTTTTCCAGTAGTCATGTATGGATGTGAGAGTTGGACTGTGAAGAAAGCTGAGCACCGAAGAATTGATGCTTTTGACCTGTGGTGTTGGAGAAGACTTTTGAGAGTCCTTGGACTGCAAAGAGATCCAACCAGTCCATCCTAAAGGAGATCAGTGTTCATTGGAAGGACTGATGTTGAAGCTGAAACTCCAATACTTGGGCCACCTGATGTGAAGAGTTGACTCATTTGAAAAGACCCTGATGCTGGGAAAGATTGAGGGCAGGAGGAGAAGGGGAGGACAAAGGATGAGATGGTTGGATGGCATCACCGACTCAATGAACATGGGTTTGGGTGGACTCCGGGAGTTGGTGATGGACAGGGAGGCCTGGCGTGCTGTGGTTCATAGGGTCACAAAGAGCTGGACACGACTGAGTGACTGAACTGAACTGAACTGATGTGAAGAATTAGTGATAAGAACATCATGAATAAGTGAAGGATGATGTTGCTGATAAAATCTCACCAAAGATGGAAAAATGATTTATTATTTGATCCTCCTTCAGCATATTATGGGCTTCCCTAGCAACTCATATGGTAAACACTCTGCCTGCAATGCAGGAGACCCAGGTTCAATCTCTGGGTCAGGAAGATCTTCTAGAGAAGGAAATGGCAACCTACTCCAGTATTCATACCTGGAGAATTCCGTGGACAGAGGAGCCTGGCAGGCTACAGTCCATAGGGTCGCAAAGGTTCAGACATGACTAAGCAACTAACACAGACAGCACATTACAAGCATCCAAAGCAGAAACATCTTTATTATATAAACAGAATAACATCTTAAGTCTTTTTTTCAGCACAAGGTAGGATCAGGAATAGAGATCTGTATAATGCCTCCATAGTTAATTCACTTTTTAAATTCCATGACCTCACGTTGTTATAGTATCTTAATAATTAATAGTTTTGCAAAACACTTCATAAATATTTTATTCATAATTAAAATAGGGCAGCAAAAGAAGACTTTCATAATAATAAGCTCAATTTTTAAGTTTTATTTTTTTTTTCTTTTTCCTAGGGAACACCGGCAGGCGAAGCCTGGGGCTTCCTCTGGGTAGAGGGAAGGCGTGTTTTCCAGGAAGGCAAACAGCATGCAGGGTGCAGCCTGCAGGGTGCACTAAGTGGCTTTGGGCTGTGTGTGGAGGGCAGGTGTAAGTGTGATCGTGAATGAGGGGAAGGGAAAGGATTCTCCAGATGCTCTGAGGAAGGAGAGTGGCTTAGAGAAGGGAAGTATCAGGCCCCAGTTGTTGCTGCCACAACCCCTCTTCCCAGAAGATGCCCAAATCTCCCAGGACCCTGGGAATTCTACGGGTCAGCAGGGGCATCGTGGCGCCTTTGCCCCCGACTCAGCTGTGACACGCTGGGCTCACACCACTTATCAAGCAAACCGCGATTCTAGTCATATCTGGGCCCCGCCCTAGAGGCACAGTGAGCAGCATCTTGCTCTAGGGTTTATGTATGGGGAGAGATTGTTACTTACTATGTTTTGGGTTTTGTTTTTGTTTTTTTTTGGTTAATATTTTTATATCTGTTCCATAGTTTAAGGGAGAAATTGCAGGAGCTTTATTTTTTATATGGCATGTGGCCTCTGCATGGAACACTACCATTTCCCCTTCCACTTTAAATATTCAACATATCCAAATGATATGGTTTGGATATCATTTGGTTGAAATATCATCTATTCTTCTGCAGTAAAAATCAACAAGCTTGTGATTATTTTTTTAATTAATTAATTTTAATTGGAAGCTCATTACTTTACAATATTGCAGTGGCTTTTGCCATACATCGACATGAATCAGCCGTGAGTACACAGGTACACATGTCCCCCAACCTGAGCCCCCCTCCAACCTCCCGCCCCATCCCATCCCTCAGGATCGTCCCAGTGCACCTGCCCTGAGCACCCTGTCACATGCATCAAACCTGGACTGGTGATCTGTTTCACATATGGTAATTTATGTTTCAGTGCTATTTCAAATTTTTAATGAATATTTTCTTTTTTTTTTATTTGCCACTATGCTTCCTGAAGGGCTTCCCTGTTGGCTCAGGGGTAAAGAATCCACCTGCCAATGCAGGAGATGCAGGTTCGACCCCTGGGTCATGAAGATCCCTTGGAGAAGGAAATGGCAACTCAATCTACTATTATTCTTGCCCGGGAAAGCCCATGAACAGAGGAAACTTGTGGGCTATAGTTCACGGGATCACAGAGTCAGACATGACATGGCGATTAAACAACAGCATGCTTCTTGAGGATAAAGGAGGGGCTAAAAAGTGGTTGAAATTAATTTACTCAAGAATTTGAGGGTCTGTAAGCCTTTTCTATACACATAATATTGTTTATCATCATAAAACCTCCTGTGTATTCAAAGCAAGTATCTACTTTTAACCATATTGGTTTCATGATATACACACTTTGGGTTTATTGCCCTATTTTGGCAAGTGGATGCTATAAGAAGCGATGCAGCTGAATCATAGTTCTGTTTCCTGTCTCTTCTGGGTCTAGTCTAATGGAAAATGGGACATTAAGTCAAAAGGGAAAAGTTTAGTTCAAGTCTAGATTTATTATAGCTGTGTGATGTTATGTGTGGATTTTGCAGAAGTGCAGACAAATCGAGCATGCTGAAATATCCAACACTGTTAGCCAGAATAGAAGTAAATAGCTAAAGACAGTCATCATAAAGGTGAGCTTTGATTTTCAACACATATTTCTTAAGAAATACATTTTTCTTGTGGTTGTTCAGGGCCTGATGTACAAAGACACCTGCTAGACAGCCTGCAGGGTAATCCCTGCTGCTTCTCTCCAGGAGAACAGATTCACATCTTGACCAAGCCCAGGAAATTAACTTTAAAAGGCTAAATTTATCAGGCATTTAACTGTCACTGCTTCCAAAAAGGAAATGTGTGAAATAAAGACCCAGATTTTGAAAGCCAATTCCAAATTTTAACAAGGAATTCAGAATTCAGGGATGAATAAGGCACAGCTCTTTCCTTCCTGAATTAATGTGCATTCTGGTGGAAAAGACAAACACTTGCAAAAGAATTTAGGACTAAATGTGGCAAACTCTAGCAAATATGGTGAAAGCAATGGGCTGGGGGAGTACATGGAAGACAGAGATTTTGACTGGAGAACTGCAAAATTTCCAGGAGATGGAGATTCACATAGGCCTTAAAGAGTGAATTTAAGAGTACTTTCCTTGGTGTAAGCATAGAGATAAAATTCAAGGCAAAGAAAACAGGATAACTTTTTTAAAATCAGAGAAAGTCTTCTTTATTTTAAACTTTAAAGAATCAGAGTTTAATACCTGGAAAGGATATTAAAGTTCATTTACTTTATGAGTCTTCAAATCACATTTTTTATTACTGTAAGTATAGTAGTGCTCCTCGAGGTGAAGATAAAAAGGAAAATATTTTGTTGCAAAAATTAATTTTCAGTGCCAGTGGTCATTTCTAATTGTTCAGTTTTACCAAAAAGCTGCTTAGAAGTGGCATGCAGTATCCACTCAGAAATAACTTTGCTTGAAAGACAAGATTTAGGAGTTTTGACTTCTATTCTAATAAACTTTACCTTATTCTACTACTACCATATATCTGTAACTGAGTCCAAGCTCACTTTGCTGGCTACATGGCAGGCCAATGATTTGGAGACAAGGTGTTGAGGCAAGGAATATGACTTGATTCGGAAACCTGGCCAACTGAGAAGACGACAATCTAATATCTCAAAACAACCATCTTATCAGAGTCTGGACAACAGGTTGTTCTACAAAAGGGAGATAGGGGTAGGTGAACAGGTAAAGTAAAAAAAAAAAAATCCATTAATCTCACAAATACCTCCTGGAATGGCTAGCTTCAGAGAGAGGATGTGTTAATTTCCTCCTTCCTGTAACAGTGGCAGACTTTATTTTTTGGGGCTCCAAAATAACTGCAGATGGTGGCTGCAGCCATGAAATTAAAAGACACTTGTTCCTTGGAAGAAAAGTTGTGACCAACCTAGAGAGCATATTAAAAAGCAGAGACATTACTTTGCCAACAAAGGTCCGTCTAGTCAAGGCTATGGTTTTTCCAGTAGTCATGTATGGATGTGAGAGTTGGAGTATAAAGAAAGGTAAGTGCTGAAGAATTGATCCTTTTGACCTGTGGTGTTGGAGAAGACTCTTGAGAGTCCCTTGGACTGCAAGGAGATCCAATCAGTCAATCCTAAAGGAAATCAGTCCTGAGTATTCATTGGAAAGACTGATGTTGAGGCTAAAACTCCAATATTTTGGCCACCTGATGTGAAGAATTGACTCAGTTAAATAGACCCTGATGCTGGGAAAGATTGAAGGCAGGAGGAGAAGGGGATGACAGAAGATGAGATGGTTGGATGGCATCACTGGCTCAATGGACATGAGTTTGAGTAAACTCTGAGAGTTCGTGATTGACAGGGAGGCCTGGCGTGCTGTGGTCCATGGGGTCGCAAAGAGTTGGACATGACTGAGTGACTGAACTGAACTGAACTATATCCTAGGAACTGGTTCTGTTCCCAGTGAATTTAAGATTCTTTCTTTGTTGTGAAAGAATCCAGAGATGAAGCAGAGAGGTTAAGAAAGTAGAGTCAATTTAAGCAAAAATAGGCTCTCAGAGGGAAAGCAGGTGCACAGGTGAGGAGCTGCTCCCCTGAGTTTCTTTGGCAAGCTGGTCATGAGGGGCATACAAATGGAGGCGTGGAATATTCACTGGGGAGGGAGGAGTTGGGGGTCATCTTCCCTTATTTTCATCCCAGCTCTGCTTTCCCGAGGGGAGGAGGGAATTTTGTCTTTATTTAGCTTAGATCAGAAATGTCATGGCATTGATGCATGATGGGTACTTCCAATCTATAAAGCTGATCTTGTAATGAGATCACAATGAGCAAAAGATGACCTTTGAACACATGAGGTTCCCACCTTTCCCCACTTTCTTTATCTGCTACTGGGACCTATATTATTGGAGAAGAAAATGGCAACCCTCTCCAGTGTTCTTGCCTTGAGAATCCCAGGGATGGGGGAGCCTGGTGGACTGCTGTCTACAGGGTCGCACGGAGTCAGACATGACTGAAGTGACTTAGCAGCAGCAGCAGCAGCAGGGACCTATATTGCCCCCAAAAGTGTGGCTTCTTGTCAGTCTGAAGGCTCCTGCTTTCCTTTGTCTGCCTGTGGACCCCTGCAGTTTATAAGATGCCTCATTTCCTGCCACCTAAACCCTGACCCCATTTCTCTGTTCATCCCTAGCTACCAGCTGGCGGTAACACCTCTATACATGAGAAATACAGAAGGAAACAGCCCAGCTGAATCCTGTTTGCATGGGGGTAGCTTCCACTGAAAGAATTTTTAGTACCTTATTATTGTTAATATTTAAATTATCATCATTATCATCCATGTAAATAGCCCAAATGCGTTTATAATCGAGAGAAGCAAAAGAACGCCAGTAGTACTGGCCATTAGTACTTGGTTCAGTACTAGTTTAGTACTGGTACTCAACTGTCAATGTTTAAATCTAATCTATATTGATTATTGCCTGAATGACAACAGGCAAAGTACCTAATATGTCTGTGCCTCAATTTTCTCATTTGTAAAACTCACTAACTGGGATTCTGAGTTTGAAGGGTTAAATGAGATAATATGTGTAAACATCTTAGAACACTGTTTGAAATGTAGCCAGGATTCATTATTATTTTCTTTGTCATAATGCATTTTTAAACTTATTTGTGTTGCTATACTGCACTACCGTATGCCTTTTCTAGTCTTTGATTTTTAACTTCTTGACTCACGTAAAGTTGACATATAAAAACTACATGCATTTTAAGTTTACAATTTGATAAGTTTGGGGATAGGTATACATCATGAGTATACTACCCAAAGCAATCTATAGATTCAATGCAATCCCTATCAAGCTACCAACAGCATTCTTCACAGAGCTAGAACAAATAATTTCACAATTTGTATGGAAATACAAAAAACCTCGAATAGCCAAAGCGATCTTGAGAAAGAAGAATGGAACTGGAGGAATCAACCTACCTGACTTCAGGCTCTACTACAAAGCCACAGTCATCAAGACAGTATGGTACTGGCACAAAGACAGAAATATAGATCAATGGAACAAAATAGAAAGCCCAGAGATAAATCCACGCACATATGGACACTTTATCTTTGACAAAGGAGGCAAGAATATACAATGGATTAAAGACAATCTCTTTAACAAGTGGTGCTGGGAAATCTGGTCAACCACTTGTAAAAGAATGAAACTAGAACACTTTCTAACACCATACACAAAAATAAACTCAAAATGGATTAAAGATCTCAACGTAAGACCAGAAACTATAAAACTCCTAGAGGAGAACATAGGCAAAACACTCTCTGACATACATCACAGCAGGATCCTCTATGACCCATCTCCCAGAATATTGGAAATAAAAGCAAAAATAAACAAATGGGACCTAATTAACCTTAAAAGCTTCTGCACATCAAAGGAAACTATTAGCAAGGTGAAAAGACAGCCTTCACAATGGGAGAAGATAATAGCAAATGAAGCAACTGACAAACAACTAATCTCGAGAATATACAAGCAACTCCTACAGCTCAATTCCAGAAAAATCAATGACCCAATCAAAAAATGGGCCAAAGAACTAAATAGACATTTCTCCAAAGAAGACATACAGATGGCTAACAAACACATGAAAAGATGCTCAACATCACTCATTATCAGAGAAATGCAAATCAAAACCACTATGAGGTATCATTTCACACCAGTCAGAATGGCTGTGATCCAAAAGTCTACAAGTAATAAATGCTGGAGAGGGTGTGGAGAAAAGGGAACCCTCTTCCACTGTTGGTGGGAATGCAAACTAGTACAGCCACTATGGAGAACAGTGTGGAGATTCCTTAAAAAACTGGAAATAGACCTGCCTTATGATCCAGCAATCCCACTGCTGGGCATACACACTGAGGAAACCAGAAGGGAAAGAGACACGTGTACCCCAATGTTCATCGCAGCACTGTTTATAATAGCCAGGACATGGAAGCAACCTAGATGTCCATCAGCAGATGAATGGATAAGAAAGCTGTGGTACATATACACAATGGAGTATTATTCAGCCATTAAAAAGAATACATTTGAATCAGTCCTAATGAGGTGGATGAAACTGGAGCCTATTATACAGAGTGAAGTAAGCCAGAAAGAAAAACACCAATACAGTATATTAACGCATATATATGGAATTTAGAAAGATGGTAACAATAACCCTGTGTACGAGACAGCAAAAGAGACACTGATGTATAGAACAGTCTTATGGACTCTGTGAGAGAGGGAGAGGGTGGGAAGATTTGGGAGAATGGCATTGAAACATGTAAAATATCATGTATGAAACGAGTTGCCAGTCCAGGTTCGATGCACGATACTGGATGCTTGGGGCTGGTGCACTGGGATGACCCAGAGGGATGGAATGGGGAAGGAGGAGGGAGGAGGGTTCAGGATGGGGAACACATGTATACCTGTGGCAGATTCATTTTGATATTTGGCAAAACTAATACAGTTATGTAAAGTTTAAAAATAAAATAAAATTAAAAAAAAAAAAAAGAATCTTTCACCACAGTAAGATAATGATAAAAATTTCCTCATGTCCCTTTATAATTTTCTTCCATTCTTCCCGTCCCCTACTTGTTCCTAGGCAACCACGAGAAATTACATTTGCGTTTTCTGGGGTTTTCTTTTTTATCTGACTTCTTTCATTTAGCATAATTATGTTGAGATTCATTTAGGTTGCAGCATGTAGCAGTTTGTTCCTTCATACTGCTAGAAGTAGTCTATTGTACCAATTATGCCATAATTTGTTTATCCATACACCTGTTGATAGGCAATTATACTGTTTCCAGTTTTTAGCTAATGCATATAAAGCTACAATGAACATTCTTTGTTCATTGTAGAGTTGTATTGTATGTATTGTATGAGTCTTTGTAAGTAAATTATAATATTGAACAACTTTTCATGTGCTTGCATGCCATCCATGTATCTTTTATGAAGTGTCAGATCTAAATTTTTGTTCATTTTTTAATTGAGTTTTTCCTTATTGTTCAGTTTAGGGAGTTCTTTATATATTCCAGATACAATTTCTTCATGAACTGCAAATTGCTTTCCAGTCTGTGGCTTCTCTTTTCATTATCTTGAGAGTCTTTCAAAGAATGGGCATTTTAAATTTTGATGCAGTCCGATTTCTTAATATTTTTTCTTAAAGAAATATAATTTTTGTGCCCGATCTAGGAAACTCAGGGTCATACTTTCTTTATATGCTTTTCCTTGATATTATTGAGTTTTACGTTATACATTTAGATTTATGATCTTTTTAAATATTTTTTATTTATTTATTTTTGGCTGTACCGAGTCTTCATTGCTTTGCACAAGCCTTCTCTAGTTGTGGTGAGCAGGGGCAACTCTTCATTACAGTGTATGGACTTCCCATTGCCGTGGCTTCTCCTGCTGCGAAGCACAGGCTCTGGACATGCAAGCTTCAGTGGCTTCAGGCTCAGTAGCTGTGGTGTGTGGGATTAGTTGCTCCACGGCATATGAAATCTTCCCAGATCAGGGATCAAATCCATTTCCCCTGAATTGACAGGCAGATTCTTACCCACTGTACCACCAGGGAAGCCCCTATGGTACACCTTAAGTTACTTTTTCTTTGTGTGTTAAGGTATAGATCAAATTTCATTTTTCTTTGCACACAGATATCCTCTTTTAAAATCAGCATTAGCCCATTGAATTGCATTTGCACATTTGTCAAAATCAGTTAACCTTTTCTGTTTAGATATATTTCGGGCCTAATTATTTTGTTCCGTTAGACGAATACAATACTGTCTTAAACTTATAGCTTCCTAAACTCTTGAAATAAGGTAGTATTAGTCCTGCAACTTTGTATCTTTTTTTTCAAAACTGTTTTAAATACATTGAGCTCTTTGCATTTCCATATGAAATTTAGAATCAGCTTGAAGATTTTCCACAATAGAGAAAAATAATCTCCTGGGATTTTGATTTGTTTGGGTAGACTCTACTGATCAATATGTAGAGAACCTTAACAATATCAAGTGATCTGACCCATGACCACAGTGTATCTCTCCATTATGTTAGATGTTCTTTGATTTTTCTCAAAAGTGATTTTTAATATTCATGATATCAATCTTATCATACTTCACCAAATACATCTTAAGGACTTCGTATTTTGTGAAGTCACAGTATCCAGTGTATTTTTATTTTGATTTCTGATTATATTGCCAATTTATAGAAATATTAATAGTAGTTTTTAAATTGATCTTATAGAATGCAGACTGGCTAAACTCATTAATTCTAGCAAGCTTTCTAGAGACTTCTACAGTTTTCTACACAGATGATCATGTCTTCTAGAAATAAAGAGTTTTATTAGTTCTTTTCCAAACTGGATAACTTTCACTGCCTTTTCTTGGCTTATTTCACTGCCTAAAATCTCAGATAATGTTGCAAAGAAATGAGGATCTTTGGAGGAAAGCATTTAGTGTTTCACCATTAAGTTTTCTGTTAGCACTAAGTTTTTCATAGATTCATATTATAAAGTTGAGGAAGTTCCCTTCCATTTGTGGGTCACTGAGTTTTATCATGATTGGCTTTTAGATTTTGTCAAATTCTTTTTATACACCTACTTATGTGCTTTCTATTATCATTTTAGTGTCAATAAAGTAGGTTATATCAGTCAATTTTTGAATTTTAAGGCAGCCTTGAATTCCTGAAATAGATTCTGCTTAAATATTGCTAGATTTATCTTACTAAATTTTGTTAAAGATTTTTATATCTACATCCATGAGAGTGCTGTTCCGCAGTTTTTTGGTTTTGCTTCTGTTTTCTTATAATGTCTTTGTTAGATTGGAAAGCATCTCCTCCTTGTTAAACCTGTGGAAAAGTTTGTAGAGTATTGGCACTAGTTATACTTTATGGACTTCATGGATTTCATTAGTGGAACCATCTTGGAGTGTTTTCTTTGACTCACCTTTTTAATCTTCAGTGACCTTTAATAGTCAAGGAATGTGTCTGTTTCATCTACACTGTCAAATTATTGCAATAAATTCATTCATAATATTCTGTTTATCCTTTGAAAGTCTGCAGAATCCAGTGATGTCACAGCTCTCATTTCTGGCATTGTAATTTTTGGCTTTTTTCCCTTCATCTGACAACCTATATACTTATCAATTTTACAATCTCAGAAACTCAGAAACCACTTTTTTTTTGCTGCATTAATATTTTCTGTTGATTTTATATTATTTTGGAGAAGACTCTTGCGATTCCCTTGGACAACAAGGAGATCAAACAAGTCAATCTTAAAGGAAATCAACCCTGAATATTCATTGGAAGGACTGATGCTGAAACTGAAGTTCCAATACTTTGGCCACCTGATGCCACTCATTGGAAAAGACTCTGCTGGTGGGAAAGATTGAGGGCAGGAGGAGAAGGGGATGACAGAGGATGAGATGGTAGGATGGCATCATCAACTCAATGGACATAAGTTTGTGCAAACTCCGGGAGATAGTGAAAGATAAGGAAGCCTGGCATGCTGCAGTCCATGAGGTCACAAAGAGTCAGACACTACTGAACAACTGAACAAATGAGAGAAGTTTTCTTTCATTATTGCCTTTTTGAAAATGGTTAATGTGGGCTTTCCTGGTGACTCAGATGGTAAATAATCTGCCTGCAATGCAGGAGACCTGGGTTCTGTCGCCGGGTTGGGAAAATCCCCTGGAGAAAGAAATGATTATCCATTCCAGTATTCTAGCCTGGAGAATTCCATGGACAGAGGAGTCTGGCGGGCTACCATCTATGGGTTTGCAAAGAGTTGAACATGACTGAGTGATTTTCACTCAAAGTATCTATTTCAGGAGAAACATTCTGTCTTACCACTAAGAACTGAATTTCTTCAGTGTAATCAGCAGTTTTAAGTTGGTGTGTGGGTCATTATTTATTTCTTGATATTGCTAAAATTCTAGTGTTTGAAGTGTGGCTGTCATGCAATAGATTTATCTTCTTTTGTAAAATGACCCTTGAGAATTAGTCATCCCTTGTCTTACATAGAAAGGCACTTGATCTTACCTATATGACTTTTCTATTTTCTTCCTTGAGACTTCTAAAATAAAACTTCTTTCCCTGGATTTCAGTCACGCAGTCCTGTCCAGCTATTTGTGATCCCATGGACTGTAGCACGCCAGGCTTCTCTGTCTTTCATTATCTTCTGGGGTTTAAAACTACCCAGAATTTAATATACTATGAAACAGTGGATAATACTTCTTCCATCCAATCTCATTGGTGTACACACACACAAAAGGTATAGTTTCTCAGCGTCAGTGAAAGTTCTTGTTCTTCTGATGCTCTAATAGACATGGCAGAGTAGACCACTGCTTCCTACTCTAATATACATTTTCTCCTTAGCTCCTAATGAGAACCTTGATTTTGTTCTAACTCTAATATGCTCAGCATAAAAAAAATCTACATTTCCCATTCTCCCTTCATCTCTTAAGCATTTCCTCCTTCTTTCTGCACAGAATTCAAACACTGATTCCAGTGATGATTCTACATCCATAAAAACATAACCGAGTGCATTGCTGAGACTTCAGATCTGATGTCTTCAAGTCTCTGAAACAACACCAAGAGGCAGCTGCCTGATATATATTTCTACTTGAAAAAAATACCACACTAATTCATTTTGATATCACAATTTAGTATTTCTTTACATGGACCTGAACTTAATACATCACTACCATGGCAAGTATTACAAAACTCTTATTATAGTAGATTTGTATGACCTACGATACATTTTACATTGAATGTTTTGATTGGTGTCAATTCTTGGCTATCCTAGTTTAAACATTAAAAAGACATTCAGGTTCAGATAACTGTGTAAGTCAAAAGCAAGGAAAGCAATCTGGCTGGATACCTCAAGGCTCTGCCTGTGTTGCTCTGAAATACTTGGTGTGAATTCCACTGACATCTAAAAGGCTGTAGTTTTTCTAGGTTTTCATATTCACACTCAGTTTCCAAATGAAACGAGAAACATCACTTTCAAAGTTTTCTCGAAAGAGAGATGGAAAGGCCCCTAGTAAACTTGCCATAGTACCAATTTATGTACTCAGGGGATTACCAAGCATGCTCTGGTCTAGGTTTGCCCCTGTCTAAATGAATCTCCAGGAACAGAATAGGATTACTGACACAGGCTATCTCAGATGAGTGGGTTTAAACTTACCTGATGACAAACCTCATCAAGCAAGACCTGATATTTAGATTGTGAATTATTAGGTACATATGTATATATACATGCACAGCATAAACATATTGTTGCTAAAAATTTTAGATAACAAAATGCCACATTTATTTTGTTTAAATGCTGACTGCAACACTATAAATTGATTTGATAACCTACAAATAGGTCACAAGTTCTGTTTGTAAAATCAGAATTTATCAGTGCCTAACTATGTAGTCAATCTCACTCACCACATGGTGATATATAGTATAATAGAATGGGGGAAATACAAGAGATACAATCATAAAGGTTTTCAAAATATCCTCACAACACCATAGAATTTTAAACAAATACATTTTTCTTTACTCATCTAGGATGTCACAGAATCCCTGAAAGGCCACAACCATGGGGCACTCATTATGCTGTTCTATCATAGAAGGGGGAAAGTTTTTGACAGAGAAGGAACCTGATGGCTTGTTTTAATTCAGTGACCACAGGCTTCCATGATGTATGCCTGCCAGAAGGTGTATGTTCAACTACAGGCATATTGCTCAGTTATCTTAAATCTTCAAAATCCAGTATGAAAAGTAGGAAGAGTTTGCTCTCCACCTGAAAATGTAGTTTTATTTCTCTAGATGCTTACTGAATGCCCTCCATGTAATAATAGAAAGATTATTAAATAGAATGAAAATGATGGAAGCCTCTGTGCTTGCTTCTTTAAGTTTGGGACAGTTGTATCATGGAGAGCCACTGAACACCGTCAATAAGTTGCAGAAAATGACTGGGGCCACTTTGAATAGAAATTCATGATATTTGAACTTGTTTTCATATTTTAAGCTAAAATAATTTTATTATGTTTATTCTGATAGCATTTCCCTAAAATCTGCTAAGCAACAAAAACTTAAGAGTTGAGCTAATTTTTTCAATAAAAAGTTATAATTTTCAGGATCCCTTCTTTATACATTTAGCACATTTGTTTTCATCTTTTACATACAAGGCAGTGTATTTCTTATTTTGTGTACCAACAGGGTAAGCTTGGTTGCACTCTGGTAACAACTCCATAACCTCAACAGACACTTATTTTTCTCTCATGTTGCATCATTATTGCATGTTTTTTAGAATTCAGCTCCCTCTCTTTTTTACTCTGGGATTAGGCTGGCCCTCTTAAGTATTCCAAGTTGTTTTGCAGAAAGAAAGAATGTGGTGAGTCACACACTGACTCTTAAGGCTTTACTCCACAAAGTAATAACTGTCTCTTCCATTAAATTTTTTCAATTAAAAAAAATTATACAATTAAAAAAATATTGGGGGCTAAAGCATATGGGATCTTAGTCCCCTGACCAAGGATTGAACCCATGTCCCCTGCAGTGGAAGTGCAGAGTCTTACTCAATGGACCTCCAGGGATATCTCTGAGGGATGGTCGTGGGGAGGGAGGTGGGAAGGGAGTTCAGGATTGGGAACATGTGTACACCCGTGGTGGATTCATGTTGATGTATGGCAAAACCAATACAATATTGTAAAGTAATTAGCCTCCAGGTAAATAAATAAATTTAAAAAAATTTAAAGGTTACATTTCATTTATAGTTATAACAAAATATTGGCAATGTTCCCCACATTGTCTGGCACACCCTTGAGCCCATCTCCCACTCAATGGTCTGTGTCTCCCACTCCCCTACCCTATGCTGCCCTTCCCCTCTGCCCCACACGTAGTCACTATTTTGTTCTCTATATCTGTGAGTCTGTTTGCTTTTTGATATGCACAGTTCATTTTTAATATTCTACTTATAAGTCATATCATACAGTATTTGACTTTCTCAGTCCGACTTATTTCCCTTAGCATGATGTTGACAGAGTCACATGACCCTAATTGCAAGGGTTAGTGAACAGTCACTCTACCATGGTTACATAAGCAAAACTGGAAATACTTGGTAAACTGTACTAACGTCTACTTTTTATTTTTTTTAAGGAAAAACAAGTTTGAGTTTAAATGGATATACACACTGCAAAAATAGATACAAGTGATTCTTATGAAGTCAAGTGGGCCTTAGGAAGCATCACAATGAACAACGCTAGTGGAGGTGATGGAATTCCAGTGGAGCTATTTCAAATCCTAAAAGATGATGCTGTGAAAGTGCTGCACTCAATATGCCAGCAAATTTGGAAAACTCAGCAGTGGCCACAGGACTGGAAAAGGTCAGTTTTCATTCCAATCCTCAAGAAAGGAAATGCCAAACAATGCTCAAACTACTGCACAATTACACTCATCTCACACGCTAGTAAAGTAATGCTCAAAACTCTCCAAGCCAGGCTTCAGCAATATGTGAACTGTGAACTTTCAGATGTTCAAGCTGGTTTTAGAAAAGGCAGAGGAACCAGAGATCAAATTGCCAACATCCACTGGATCACAGAAAAAGCAAGAGAGTTCCAGAAAAACATCTACTTCTGTTGTATTGACTATGCCAAAGCCTTTGACTGTGTGGATCACAATAAGCTGTGGAAAATTCTGAAAGAGATGGGAATACCAGACCACCTGACCTGCTGCCTGAGAAACCTATATGCAGGTCAGGAAGCAACAGTTAGAATTGGACATGGAACAACAGACTAGTTCCAAATAGGAAAAGGAGTACGTCAAGGCTATATATTGTCACCCTGCTTACTTGATTTCTATGCAGAGTACATCCTGAGAAACGCTAGGCTGGAAGAAGCACAAGCTGGAATCAAGATTGCCAGGAGAAATATCAATAAACTCAGATATGCAGATGACATCACCCTTATGGCAGAAAGTGAAGAACTAAAGAGCCTCTTGATGAAAGTGAAAGAGGAGAGTGAAAAAGTTGGCTTAAAGCTTAATATTCAGAAAACGAAGATCATGGCATCTGGTCCCATCACTTCATGGCAAATAGAAGGGGAAACAGTGGCTAACTTTATTTTTCTGGGCTCCAAAATCACTGCAGATGGTGATTGCAGCCATGAAATTAAAAGACGCTTAGTCCTTGGAAGAAAAGTTATGACCAACCTAGACAGCATATTAAAAAGCAGAGACATTACTTTGTCAGCAAAGGTCTCTCTAGTCAAGACTATGGTTTTTCCAGTAGTCATGTATGGATGTGAGAGTTGGACTATAAAAAAATCTGAGCAGAGAAGAATTAATGCTTTTGAACTGTGGTGTTGGAGAAGACTCTTGAGAGTCCTTTGGACTGCAAGGAGGTCCAGTCAGTCCATCCTAAAGGAGATCAGTCCTACTTTGGCCACCTGATGTGAAGAGCTAACTCATTTGAAAAGACCCTGATGTTGGGAAGGGTTAAGGGCAGGAGAAGGGGACGTCAGAGGATGAGATGGTTGGATGGCATCACTGACTCAATGGACATGGATTTGGGTGGACTCTAGGAGTTGGTGATCGACAGGAAGTACTGGAGTGCTGCAGTTCATGGGGTCACAAAGAGTCAGACACGACTGAGCAACTGAACTGAACTGATTCTTATAGTAACAGACTCACAGAATATTTGGGATAATAAAGAAGATATTCTGAGTAGGATCATTTCAGAAGGCTGTATGAGTATGGCAGACAAGTGAATCTGCAGGTACAGAAAGTAGCAGTAGAGGTACATGAGTCATCTATGCTAAGAAAACCACACAATCACAGTGAAATGTAGCATAGGCCAGCGTCCAGTGAGAAAGGACAAAATAAACTGTAAGACTGTTGATTTTTTTGAACTGTGATGTTGAAGACTCTTGAGAGTCCCTTGGAATGCAAGGGTATCCAACCAGTCCATCCTAAAGGAAACTGGTCCTGGATATTAATCGGAAGGACTGATGCTGAAGCTGAAACTCCAACACTTTGGCCACCTGATGGGAAGAACTGACTCATTGGAAAAGACCCTGATGCTGGGAAAGTTTGAAGGTGGGAGGAGAAGGGGATGACAGAGGATGAGATGGTTGGATGGTATCACCAACTCAAATGACATGAGTTTGAGTAAACTCCAGGAACTTGAGATGGACAGGGAAGCCTGATGTGCTGCAGTCCATGGGGTCACAAAGAGTCAGATACGACTGAGCCACTGAACTGAACTGAATTGAAATTGTGAGAAGCCAAGCGGTAGTAATTAAGATGAAGGGCAATGGCATAAAGAGAAAGTATATCATGTAGGTTTGTCTGAATTTGGCCAATAGTAGATGGGGAAGGAATCAAAAGGTAACAATTCCATTAAAAACATTATGGTTATGGCTTAGGCAAGTGCTTCAGAAATGATATTGTATGGAGCCCTAGTTCAGTAACATGGTAACTGTTACACTATGAAAAAATCACCCATAGTCAACTGACACTGTAAGGTATCACACCTAAGCTATTCCTCCTAATTTCACCATGAATGTTTGTCCATTAAGGTTATGGGAATACTCACAATAAAAATGTTTAACTCAAAAAAAGAAAAGTTTAACTCAACAGTTACAACTCAATACTTTTGTTTTTCGTAAACAACATTCACTAACAGACCACACACACAGTGAAAACAGTTTAGATGTTCTAATTTGGTACTAAGTATGAGTTAACACATTATCCTCTGTGACTAAGAGTGGGTGGTTTAATACAGTTACACAAATGATGTACCAAGTTCCAAGGGGGGCAATATGAACACTAAATATGTGCTGACTACATGCCATAGTCTTTATTAATTCATAAGTCAATTCAGGATATTGCAAAGTTTTAGAGTTCTCATTATGTGCTATCATTTTAAAATTAGAAAACCCAGGAAATTATTTGTAATCTATATTAATCTTGTTACATGTTCTAGAAATAGAATGTTGAAATAGGTTTATAGAATCAGCCTACTTTCTTGCCATTTGTGTTTACTTGAAAGAAAATGAAAGGAAAAAATGTGTGGATTTTGACATTGCTTTTTAATACCTAAGTTTAAATATATATTAGCTCTATAATTAGAAAATTAATAACTTGGGATCTTTCTAATTCAACAGTTTTTTTTTTTCCTTCCCCTATATAATCTTAGTATTGTTATTATTGGTTTGCTTTTTCTATAGGAATTTGAGGGTGACAGGCTGAACTGTGTTCCAAACTGGCACGATTTCAGTTATCAGAGGAAAAAACAACTGTATTTATCAACATTAACAAAAGTAAAAAAAAAAAAATAGGGGTCTTTTCTGATACAATCTCACATATATCAAATGATCTACTAGGGGTTGAATGATTAATTCATTTACTCATAAATGAGTATCTCTTGTGTTTAAGTATAGAGGAGAATCTTTTTATTTTCAAATCTATCCTCTGCTATGTCATAGAAAGTACAATACATTAATGAAAATATAATCTTTCTTGTTTTCATGTATATGACATATATACACATATAAATTATGCATTATAAGCTTTAAATATACTGGCTCAAATGGGTTATAAGTGATACATAAATTCATCATTTATTTATGAAAAGATTCAACATCATAAATTTATGAGAAAAACATTAAAGTAGAAAATCCAACTATAGCTAATTAATTTCTTTCATAACAACACTTGTTTTCCACACATTTCATTGGATCGTCTAACTGTTACTATTTTGTATTTATTTCCTGAAGTTCAGGTTGACTCAACTAACATCCAGTTGCATTTATAATTCCCTGTGGCCATGAACGGAGTCTCCATGCTTCAATACCCATTAGATACACTTTCCCCGTGTTAATAATTCTCATCTTGACCATGTATCCATAGCAGGACAGTAAGACTGGATAGACTGAAATGCCCTTCTGCCCGTCATCTTTCCTTCCACTCCTTCTTGCACTAGCGTTTGTGTTTTACTTCATTCTTCTCTTTCATTTCATAATTTTAATTGTCCAGTGAAATCTATGTAATACACTAAAGAATATTGTGACTGGGTATAAAAAACTTTGGAGGTAAACCATCAAATATGAGTGTTATGAAATGTCAGTCTCTCAACACACCTGAAACATTGTTGGGGTACCAGAAGATAGTGCTTGTCTCTCCCTTATCTTGTATACTTGATACTCCTGTGAAGCTGTATAAGAATAATGTGAGCATGTTCAGTCATGGCCAACTGTTTGTGACCCCACGGTCTAGCCCGGCAGACTCCTCTGATGGCATTTTCCGGGCAAGAATACTGGAGGGGGTTGCCACAAGTATAGTATTTGACTCAGACTCTATAAAATGTAACTCAAGTGAAATAATTAAAACAATTGTTTAGGAAACAATGTGTGTGTATGAGTATACACTCATACTCAAAATACACACGTGTCAATATTCTTCATGATGCATTATGTAGTAGCATATTTCCATTTATTGAAATATTAGACCTATATGATAAATTGTATTTAAATATATATATAATAAACATATAAATATATAATAAAATAAAAAATATGTGATACATATCACATGAGACTATAAATAAAAGCATACCCCCTTGAAATTAAAATGTTGCGATCTGAAAGACAATGCATTGCACCATGAAGATGGCAGTTTTCAGCATCTAATTAGCCTTCTAATTTGGAACATACTGTAATTGGGTCTCCTCTATTATGGGAGTAAAATTGAAAATAAGTGTATATCCTTACATTTATATTCCTAAATTGTCACACATAATGTTTTTTGGAACTTCTGCAGGTAATTGACTTGTAATTTTTATGTTATTGCCGTATATTTCTGCCTTGGAGTCTCTTTATAATCCATATTTACTGCACATTCTTCATTTCAAGGACTATAGAATGTGTAACAACATGAACTCACTTATGTAGCTTCACGGAAATAGTATCATCTAGAAATAAGTCACTTTGTAGATCAACTAATAAAACATTTTAGAACATTTTCTTATGGTCCATGACCCCAATTTTTTATTATAAACTCACTATAAAATTATGGAATATGTTGAAATAAAAATAAAATATGTAATCACTTTAATTTCTTAAAACATTTATATATTCTGCATTGATATGTTTATAACTTCAATTTTTTCATATTTTTGAATACAACATTTTTAAGGAACTAAGAAATCTGAGAGATGAATCCTATTCTTCGAGGACCATAAATGAGAAAATAAAAAGCTCCTGAAGTTTGTGGATTTACTAAGTATCAAATTGAATATAACTTGCAGTTATATCTTCAGTAACAGAATATTTGAGATTTGGGTGGTTATGTTACCAAATATCAGGTAATGGTAATAATTCAAAGTATTTGACTAATAATCATGGGTGAATAGGAGCCTGGAACAGAAAGTATCTAAAAATGATGTATCAGTTCAAGAAGGAATGGTATAATACAGAAATAAACAAAACAAAAAAACCCACTAAGTTAATCCTTACAAAATCATTAACTGTTTCTCACTCACTGAAATATCCAATGGATGCTTGGTTGGTTCAGCTCCGCAAAATCAAGAATGATCCAGAAAAGTGAAGCCCGCAGTGTTTTTTGTGTCAATCCACTCTCTGTAGAGATGAGGTCCCCTTGCTCACTGCAGCAGGGAAAGAGGTAGAAAGAAAGTCTCATAATTAAAAGATTTAGCCTAAAAGTAAAGGTATATCACTCCACTTATACCACTGTGACAAGAATAAGGTCTTAATGCTCTATCTTACTGAAAAATTGTTAGAAAATCTTGTTTTTTTGTGAGCTCAAAAGGAGATCCGAATGATACTGAGCACTCATTCTATCTACCACAGATAGATAGAATGAGTGCTCAATATTTCCACCATTGCAGCTGACTAAATATGACAACTCTATCAATTAGAATTGTTTCTTTGGTACGTTTAGTGAACTGAGTAGCCTCCCTCCAAACATCATGTGTACACAGAACCTCAAAAGCTAACTTATTTGGAAATAGGGTCTTCATAGTCATTATTAGCCAACATGCTGTCATACTGAATTAGGGCAGGCTGTAAATCCAATGACTGACATATTTATAAGAGGAGGGGATGCACAGAGGCACACAGAGAAAAAGGTCATGTGAAGTTGTAGGCAGAGCAGATAGATGGAGCTACAAGTTTAGGATTACCCACAAATGCAAAGAACTGAGGAAGAAGCAAGGAAGGATTTTTCCCTAGAAGATTCAGAAGGGCTGTGACCCTGCTGACATTTTAATTTTGGACTTCCAGCTTTCAAAGCTGTGACAGAATATGTTTTTGCTTGTTTTAAGCCGCCAGTTTTGTGGTCATCTGCTGAAACAGCTCTCAGAAACTAAGACAGTATATGTAATCAAATTTTCAAAAACACAATTTTATCTTGTTCTTGAAAAGTGAAGTCGCTTCAGTCGTGTCCAACTCTTTGTGACCCTGTGGACTGTAGTCCGCCAGATTTCTCCATCAATGGGACTTTCCAGGCAAGAATACTGGAGTGGGTTGCCATGTCCACCTCCAGGGAATCTTCCTGATCCCGGGATTGAACCCTCATCTCTTACATCTCCTGCACTGACATACAGGTTCTTTATCACTAGTGCCGCCTGGGAAGTCTCGGTGTATGGATTTAGGTTGAGTCAATTCCTACAGAAGATATATAATAAACAATATCCTCCTTTTGCTAAGCCTGCTCTTCACTCTTATCCAATCTCCAGAAAGAATAACTTTTGTTTTACAGTTCAAGTTTTCTGTTTATAGCGTCTACAACCCCAAACAATATATAAATGCAGAATGTCATTGATTTATTAACCTTAGTGAATAAAAGATGAAGCTACTCTCATACAAGTTATTACATTACAACTTTTCATGCTCCAACTTCAGATTTTGCATGTTTATAAATATATACTTTACATACATATGCTACATATGTAAATCCCCAGTTCTTATTTTATTGACCTAAGGGCACATCTTGTCTTCTCATTATGTAATATGACCATATTAACAGCCTTGCATTACTTCCATCTGCCTACCCTATCATAAACTTTCCCCTTCCAATGTTTAGACTATTTTCTATAATACTTTTGAGGTGCAATACCTCTAAAAGTTGAAAAACAATAAATTAAATACACATTTTCATAACCTGGTAATTCTCTTTGTTAAAGAGCCAAGAATCCACTAGTGTTATTTTTGTCTCTACAAATCAATAACACAATTTCTCTGTCATAGAATGTAAATGAGTTCCAGAACAAATATTATTCTCTTTTCTCATGTTCCAAAAATTATGACACATTTTACCTTGCTTCCTATTTGGATTATTAATGTCTTGTATTTCATTCTTTTTCTTCCGATACCTATTGATTATTTTTGTTCTATTTTCTTATTGAAACAACTTTCCAGTTTCTAAAGACAATCTATTTGAAAATAACTCTACGATTTGAGGGGAAGTGGGGATAATTTCAGTAGTGTAGGTGGAGAGATTAGGATTGATTAATGCTGTTTCTCTTTATAAAAATGTATGGTCATCAATGCAACATTATCCACAACGTCAGATACTCTTCTAAATCTCTGCATATTCCTACCAACTGTCACGCTGGTTCCTCTGGTGTTTCGCTTGGTAGACTGGCTTTCACACTCTAAAGATATATTGTGAAAATATATATTGTCGAAAACTTTTGTCCAATGATACTCGTCATAATGATGAACTTTAAGAAACTATGATATCACACAGATTTGATTCCTGGGTCGGAAAGATTCCCTGGAGGAGGGCATGGCTACCCATTCCAGGATTCTTGCCTAGAGAATCCCATGGACAGAGGAGCCTGGCGGGCTACATACAGTCCATGGGGTCGCAGAGTCGGACACAACTGAAGAAACTTAGCGTGCACACATGATATCATAAGGGAAAGAGAATATCATGAGAAAAAAGGACAGCTAAATATATTCTAAAACATACTAATGTCCCATACTAACTCCTCTTTTTATACTATATAATACAATTGTGATTAAATTGAATAATTGTAGTTTATAGTCCATTTCTTCTCTAAAAGCATAGGTTATATCAATATTCTTCAATATAATATCCTCTGTTCTTCACATAACAATTGCTCATTTTTAGTACTGGGCTACAGGATAACTTCAGGCAGGTTCAAGGAATTCTTTAAAAAAATCATCTTTTTCATTGACTGTTAGTTGCTCAGGCTTTGGTTTATATATTGATACACAACCAATTTTACCTTAAAATAGATACAAGGATGTAGAAGATGCTTAGAAGAACTCTAAGTTTCTATACTCTTAGAAAATAGTTTTCACATTTATAGCCCATCAAGAAAACTATTTTCACCAAATCTAATTTTTAAACATTCTGTCAAAATATAAACTTTCATTAACAAATTAAAATATAGCTCTTCATAACATTGAGTAGCTTAAAAGATTTTGTTTTCCAATAATGAATATATCTTCACCAAATATTCTCTTTGATGGCTTTATTTTAACTGACATCATTTCTTTCCTTGTTGTATCTTTAATTGCTGTATATGCAGCTATAGGAATTACTATGTTCTCTCATAAAGCCTGTAATCCACATCAGCTTTTCATTTATTATGACACTTCTATTTAAAGTGAATTAATTTGGACCAGGATGAACTGGAAAGGATTGGGATTGACTGGTGAATGTATCCAATTAATGGCACAAGTCACAGAGGATATAGGACTTTTGGATTTACCACAACAATCTCCATAGGCAGAAGGAATCTTTGTGACTTGATGTAGTGTTAGATTTGCAAACAAAACTTTTCCAACACCAAAACATCAGCTTTAGCTGTCATCACTTCCAGCACAGAATTTCCAGTTTTCTAAAATGTTTAACTCTCAAACAGAAGTTGAATGGGGTACGGAGTCATCTATATTTGTTTTGGCAAAAAAATTCAACTCAGGGAAATATATAGATGAAGTAGCCATAAACTACCACAGTATTTGCTTTCAGCGCACTGTGTGGCAGGTGGTTTGCTGGTAAAGCGGAAGGATGCATTTACTTCTTCCACTGATCAGTAACCTTTCCCTGATTCTGCAGGAGCAACACCACACAACATCTGGTTCCAGGTAGACAATGAGTAAAGCTATATCATCAGCCTTGTACGTATCTTTTTATAGTTCTTGAGAATTCATTCTGAGTTTTCTTTTACTTAGAGCAAACATTTAGAGGCAAGGTCCTAATGTCAGTTGTTGTTTTGAAAATATTTAAATATTAACAGAAATAAAATTAATTATTTTGATATGTCAAGGTTTGATAAAGTTTTCTTCTCATGGATTTGCACCCCTTTCACAGACCAAAACTATCATCAACTGTGAGAGATTAGTAGAAATCTGGGGGCCTTAAAAACCCTAATAAATTCTTAGTACATAACGTCTTCATAACATTTATTTTTTTCTGCTTCTCTGCTTATTTTTTTGGCAATAAATTTAAACTGCATTTTCACATGGAGTTGAATTGAGGGGAAAATTATGCCTCAAAGGTAATAAATTTAGGTGACTCTAAAGGGCTTATTGAAAATTACAAATAAGATTTAAGGAGAAAATAGCCATGTAAAAAGAAATAGCTCCATTCCAAAAAATGTAAGATAAGACAGGTCTTTGGGGAAAGCTACCAGATAGAGGGGTTCTCCCCAGTGGCTCAGAAGGTAAAGAGTCTGCCCACAACGTGGGAGACCTGCATTCAGTTCCAGATAGAGACCAGGCAGAAAGAGACCAGTTAACCAGCAAAGTCTATTTTCAGGTGTCACAAGAGCAGATTATTCATTTTATAGGTAGGGACAAAAAATGCTCTGATGTTACAGTGGTGAGCAAAGATACATAGCTCAGAGTGTGACTACAGTGGCTGACGCTTTTAAAGTGCAAACTTGAATAACTTGACATCACTGTTTAGCTAGACTTTTAAAAGAACTATCAGCTACTAAAAGTCACCACCTGCTAATGAATCACTGGTTGCTTTTGAAACCAATTTATTTCCTTTCCAAAGCAATTTCAGACGAATTCACAGCCATTAAAATAATTAAATACTACTGACATGCTGGGGAAAATGTGAAGGAAAGAAAACATTCTAAAAATACTCATTATTTCTTAAATGTGAAATCCTGCAGATAGGACAACTACTGCGTTATTGGTTTCCAAATCAGCCAAATAAACACAAATTCTGAGATTTTTTTCTTCCTCAATGCATCTTTTAATTTTTTATTTGAGGTATGATTGTCATGCAATACAGTGCGTATACTTAAAGTTGTGCAGTTTGATGTCTTAACATACGCATACACTCATGAAGTGATCACCAAAATATAGATACTAAACAAACACATCACCTTCATAATATTCCCTGTGCCACTTTATAACACTCTGTCGTCCCCTTCTCCTCCTGCCTTCAATCTTTCCCAGCATCGGGGTCTTTTCCAATGTGTCAACTCTTCGCATGAGGTGGCCAAAGTATTGGAGTTTCAGCTTCAAAATCTGTCCTTCCAATGAACACCCAGGACTGATCTCCTTTAGGATGGACTGGTTGGATCTCCTTGCAGTCCAAGGGACTCTCAAGAGTCTTCTCCAACACCACAGTTCAAAAGTATCAATTCTTCGGCGCTCAGCTTTCTTCACATTCCAACTCTAACATCCTCACATGACCACTGGAAAAACCATAACCTTGACTAGATGGACCTTGTTGACAAAGTAATGTCTCTGCTTTTCAACATGTTGTCTAGGTTTGTCATAATTTTCCTTCCAAGGAAAGTGTCTTTTAATTTCATGGCTGCAATCACCATCTGTAGTGATTTTGGAGCCCAGAAAAATAAAGTCAGCTACTGTTTCCATTGTTTCCCTATCTATTTGCCATGAAGTGATGGAACTGCATGCCATGATTTTAGTTTTCTGAATGTTGAGCTTTAAGTCAACTTTTTCACTCTCCTCTTTCACCTTCATCAAGAGTTAGTGTTCTAGGATTTTCCTAATTGTATGATATAAATCAGATGGGAAAGGAAAACATCAATTTTGCCACAGAAATAAGATTCACCATATTAATGTGATTTCATTTGTATCCACAGGCTCAAAGCAAGGGTTTGAGTAAATTTAGCCTTTCACTTTTAACTATATTCTGAAAGTTCTTCACACATGCATGTGTTGATTTTATATTCAGAAAAGAAATTATTTTATTTTTAAAAGTGAATGTTAAATCATTTTTGAATTGATGAAAATATTACAAGATGGGAGTTGAAGCGTAAAATAGAAATTGACAGCCTAGATGTTGTATTCTTAATTGAAGTCAACATATTTGGAGCTTCATGTCTTTCTGTTAAGAAACACAATCATTAAAATGTGTTAAACTCAAGTTTTATAAATACATGAAGTTTATGTGTGTGTACTCAGTTGTTTCAGCTATGTCTGACTCTTTGTGAGCCCATGGACTGTAGCCCACCAGGCTCCTCTGTCCATGGGATTTTCCGGGCAATAATAATGAGTGGGCTGCCAATGCTGCAGGGGACCTTCCTGACCCAGGGATTGAATCAATGTTTCTTGCATCTCCTGCATTGCAGACAGATTCTTTACCCACTGAGCCACCTGGGAAGCCCTCTGTGCAGCTCAAGTTCCAATAATTGATGTTTCAAATCACACAGAGGAGTTTTACTAAAATTAAAAGGTAAGCAGAATTCAGATGAGCACACTGTAAATAAAACAGTCTCAAATACTTCTTAAAATTTGTTCAAAAGAGCACTTGAGATCTATGTGGATTGTCATTCTTCAAGTCAAAAGTAAAACTGATGCATTTCCTTTCTTGTCAAGATAAGTATCTTTTTCTCTAAAATGTAGTACCTACCCACCAAATATAATTTTTATGGCACAAGTAAATAGGCTTGAATCTGTAAATTTTCAACTGAGGTTCCTAATGTGCTAGTTCTTATCTACAGTGAACTATCGCTGTCCAGCCACTGGTTTGTTTTCATCTGATGATCTCAATAGAACTATACTAAAAAGGTCTTAATAACTGGGATAACTATGATGGCATGGTCACTCAACTAGAGACAGACAACCTGGAGTATAAAGTCAGGCCATAGGAAGCATTACCATAGACAAAGCTAGTGAAGGAGATGGAATTCTAGCTGAGATATTTAAAATCCTAAAAGATGATGCTGTTAAAGTGCTGCACTCAATATGCCAGCAAATCTGGAAAACTCAGTAGTGGCCACAGAATTGGAAAAGGTCAGTCTTCACTCCAATTCCAAAGAAAAGCAATGCCAAAGAATCTTCAGTTTACCATACAATGACACTCATTTCACATGCTAGCAAGATTATGCTCAAACTCATTCAAGTTAGGTTTGAGCAGTATGTGAACCAAGAACTTCCAGATGTACAAGCTGGATTTAGAAAAGACAGAACAAGAGATCAAATTGCCAACATCCACTGGATCATAGAAAATATATATATATATATATATATATATATATATATATATATAAATATATATTTACTTCTACCTCATTGACTATGCTAAAACCTGTGACTGTGTGGATCCCAACAAACTGTGAAAACCTTTCAAGACATGGGAATATCCGACCACCTTATCTGTCCCCTGAGAAG
This sequence comes from Bubalus kerabau, assembly GCF_029407905.1. Taxonomy (NCBI): domain Eukaryota; kingdom Metazoa; phylum Chordata; class Mammalia; order Artiodactyla; family Bovidae; genus Bubalus; species Bubalus kerabau. The sequence continues at coordinate 270,275,658 of NC_073624.1, read as the reverse complement.
CCTGTATATAGGACAAGAAGCAACAGTTAGAACCGGATATGGAATAACAGACTGGTTCCAAATTGGGAAAGGAGTACATCAAGGCTGTATATTGTCATCCTACTTATTTAACTTGTATGTAGAGTATATCATGAGAAAGGCCAGGCTGGATGAAGCACAAGCTGGAGTCAAGATGGCAAGGAAAAATATCAACAATCTCAGATATACAGAAGATACCACTTTAATGGAAGAAAGTAAAGAGGAACTGGACATGGAACAATAGATGGGTTCCAAATAAGAAAAGGAGTATGTCAAGGCTGTATATTGTCACCCTGCTTATTTAGCTTATATGCAGAGTACATCATGAGAAACGCTGGGCTGGAAGAAGCACAAGCTGGAATCCAGAGTGCCAGGAGAAATATCAATAACCTCAGATAGGCAGATGAGAAAACCCTTATGGCAGAAAATGAAGAGGACCTAAGAATCCCTTGATGAAAGTGAAAGAGGAGAGTAGAAAAGTTGGCTTAAAGCTCAGCATTCAGAAAACTAAGATCATGGCATCCGGTCCCATCACTTCATGGGAAATAGATGAGGAAACAATGGAAACAGTGTCAGACTTTACTTTTTTAGGGCTCCAAAATCATTGCAGATGGTGATTGCAGCCATGAAATTAAAAGACGCTCACTCCTTGGAAGGAAAGTTATGACCAACCTAGATAGCATATTCAAAAGCAGAGACATTACTTTGCCAACAAAGGTCCGTCTAGTCAAGGCTATGGTTTTTCCTGTGGTCAAGTATGGATGTGAGAGTTGGACTGTGAAGAAAGCTGAGCGCCGAAGAATTGATGCTTTTGAGCTGTGGTGTTGGAGAAGACTCTTGAGAGTCCCTTGGACTGCAAGGAGATCCAGCCAGTCCATTCTAAAGGAGATCAGTCCTGGGTGTTTTTTGGAAGGACTGATGCTAAAGCTGAAACTTTAATACTTTGGCCACCTCATGCGAAGAGTTGACTCATTGGAAAAGACTCTGATGGTGGGAGGGATTGGGGGCAGGAGGAGAAGGGGACGACAGAGGATGACATGGCTGGATGGCATCATTGGCTTGATAGACATGAGTTTGGGTGAACTTCAGGAATTGGTGATGAACAGGGAGGCCTGGCATGCTGCGATTCATGGGGTGACAAAGAGTCAGACATGACTGAGTGACTGAACTGAACTGAATGGAAAGAGGAACTACAGAGTCTCTTGATAAAGGTAAAAGAGGAGTGAAAAAGCAGGCTGCAAACTCAGCATTCAAAAAACGAAGATCATGGCATCCAGTCTCTTCACTTCATGGCAAATAGTAGGGGTAAAATTGGAAACAGTGAAAGACTATTTTCTTGAGCTCCAAAATCACTGCTGATGGTGACTGCAGCCACAAAATCAAAGGTGCTTGCTCCTTGGAATAAAAGTTGTGACAATCCTAGACAGTGTATTGAAAAGCAGAGACATAACTTTGCCACCAAAGTCCATATAGTCAAAGCTATGGTTTTTCCAGTAGTCCTGTACAGATGTGAGAAAGAAAGTGAAAGTCACTCAGTCATTTCTGACTCTTTGGAGATTCCATGGACTGTAGCCTGCCAGACTCTTCTGCCGATGGAATTCTCCAGAATACTGGAGTGGTTAGCCTGTTGCCTTCTCCAGGGGATCTTCCAAACCCAGGGATCAAACAGGTGTCTTATGTATTGAGGTGGATTCTTTATCAGCTGAGCTACCAGGGAAGCTCACAGATAAGAGACATGGACCATAAAGAAGGCTGAGCACCAAAGAATTGTTGCTTTCAAACTGTGGTGCTGGACAACATTCTTGAGAGTCCCTTGGACAGACAGGAGATCAAACCAGTCAATCCTAAAGGAAATTAATCCTGAATATTCACTGGAGGGATTGATGCTGAGGCTGAAGCTCCAATACTTTGGCCACCTTATGGGAAGAGCTGCCTCATTGGAAAAGGCCCTGATGCTGGGAAAGATTGAAGGCAAAAGAAGTGGGCCTCAGAGGATGAGATGGTTAGATAAGCATCACTGATTCAAAAGAAATGAATCTGAGCAAACTCTGGAAGAAAGTGATGGACAGGGAATCCTGGCGTGCTGCACTCCATGGGGTCGCAAAGAGTCATACACGACTGAGCACATGTGCACTCACAAGTTATTATCATTATTTTCAAATTAAACACAAGCTATAAGTGTTTAGGTGAATTTCTCAGTCATACTGCTAAAAAGGCTACATACAAAAAAAGATTCATACACCTATGTCTCATTTTGTTAAATACCTTTTCCCAACATTAGAAATGTAGAAAAAGAAGAGAAAGTGGGGGAGGAGGGGGTGGTGAAAGTTTGTCATTTTCTGAAGCACTGACTTCCAGATTATAGCAAATTTTAGAATCTGTCACCACCGGAAAGACATTTTATTGATTATGCTATTGTTTAACTGTTCTCTTGTTTGATTTTTGTTTATTTTATTAAGTAATAAAAGCTATTATATAGCCAAATCACATCACCATGATATTTTTGTTTAAAAGTAAGTAAAATAGTGTCCATTTAAAATATTTCTGCTTCACAGCGTAAAAACTGTTTCACTCCTAGTTTCAAACTACTAGTGTGAAATTTTCAAGCACTGAGGACATTTTCAATATTTTTTAATCCTAAATTAGGTTAAGATGTTGAGCAAAAGAGCCACTTTGATCATAAACAATCAGCAGGAATCATCAGTTCAGTTCACTCGCTCAGTCGTCTCCAACTCTTTGAAAGCCCATGAATCAAGCACGCCAGGCCTCCCTGTCCATTACCAACTCCTGGAGTTCACTCAGACTCACGTTCATCGAGTCAGTGATGCCATCCAGCCATCTCATCCTCTGTTGTCCCCTTCTCCTCCTGCCCCCAATCCCTCCCACCATCAGAGTCTTTTCCAATGAGTCAATTCTTCGCAGTAGGTGGCCAAAGTACTGGAGTTTCAGCTTTAGCATCATTCCTTCCAAAGAAATCCCAGGGCTGATCTCCTTAAGAATGGACTGGTTGGATCTCCTTGCAGTCCAAGGGACTCTCAAGAGTCTTCTCCAACACCACAGCTCAAAAGCATCAATTCTTCGGCACTCAGCCTTCTTCACAGTCCAACTCTCACATTCATACATGACCACTGGAAAAAACATAGCCTTGACTAGACAGACCTTTGTTGGCAAAGTAATGTCTCTGCTTTTGAATATGCTATCTAGATTGGTCATAACTTTCCTTCCAAGGAGTGAGCGTCTTTTAATTTCATGGCTGCAGTCACCATCTGCAGTGATTTTGGAGCCCAGAAAAATAAAGTCTGATACCATTTCCACTGTTTCCCCATCTATTTCCCATGAAGTGATGGGACCGGGTGCCATGATCTTCGTTTTCTGAATGTTGAACTTTAAGCCAACTTTTTCACTCTCCACTTTAACTTTCATCAAGAGGCTTTTTAGTTCCTCTACATTTTCTGCCATAAGGGTGATGTCATCTGCATATCTGAGGTTATTGATATTTCTCCCGGCAATCTTGATTCCAGCTTGTTCTTCTTCCAGCCCAGAGTTTCTCATGATGTACTCTGCATGGAAGTTAAATAAGCAGGGTGACAATATACAGCCTTGACGTACTCCTTTTCCTATTTGGAACCAGTCTGTTGTTCCATGTCCAGTTCTAACTGTTGTTTCCTGACCTGCATACAGATTTCTCAAGAGGCAGGTCAGGTGGTCTGGAATACTCATGTCTTTCAGAATTTTCCACAGTTTCTTGTGATCCACACAATCAAAGTCTTTGGCATAGTCAATACAGCAGAAATAGATGTTTTTCTGGAAACTTCTTGCTTTTTCCATGATCCAGCAGATGTTGGCAATTTGGTCTCTGGTTCCTCTGCCTTTTCTAAAACCAGCTTGAACATCAGGAAGTTCACGGTTCACATACTGCTGAAGCCTGGCTTGGAAAATTTTGAGCATGAGTTTACTAGCATGTGAGATGAGTGCAATTGTGTGTAGTTTGAGCATTCTTTGGCATTGTCTTTCTTTGGGATTGGAATGAAAACTGACCTTTTCCAGTCCTGTGGCCACTCCTGAGTTTTCCAAATTTGCTGGCATATTGAGTGCAGCAGTTCACAGCATCATCTTTCAGGATTTGAAATAGCTCCACTGGAATTCCATCACCTCCAATAGCTTTGTTCGTAGTGATGTTTTCTAAGGCCCACTTGACTCCACATTCCAGGATGTCAGGCTCTATATGAGTGATCACACCATCGAGATTATCTGGGTCCTTAAGTTCTTTTTTGTACAGTTCTTCTGTGTATTCTTGCCATCTCTTCTTAATATCTTCTGCTTCTGTTAGGTCCATACCATTTCTGTCCTTTATTGAGCCCATCTTTGCATGAAATGTTCCCTTGGTATCTCTAATTTTCTTGAAGAGATCTCTAGTCTTTCCCATGCTGTTGTTTTCTTCTATTTCTTTGCATTGATCACTGAGGAAGGCTTTCTTATCTCTTCTTGAAATTCTTTGGAACTCTGCATTCAGATGCTTATATCTTTCCTTTTCTCCTTTGCTTTTCGCTTCTCTTCTTTTCACAGCTATTTGTAAGGCCTCCCCAGACAGCCATTTTGCTCTTCTGCATTTCTTTTCCATGGGGATGGTCTTGATACCTGTCTCCTGTACAATGTCACGAACCTCAGTCCATAGTTCATCAGGCACTCTATCAGATTTAGTCCCTTAAATCTATTTCTCACTTCGACTGTATAATCATAAGGGATTTGATTTAGGTCATACCTGAATGGTCTAGTGGTTTTCCTTACTTTCTTCAATTTAAGTCTGAATTTGTCAATAAGGAGTTTATGATCTGAGCCACTGTTGGCTCCTGGTCTTGTTTTTGTTGACTGTATAGAGCTTCTCCATCTTTGGCTGCAAAGAATATAATCAATCTGATTTTGGTGTTGACCATCTGGTGATGTCCATGTGTAGAGTCTTCTCTTGTGTTGTTGGAAGAGGGTGTTTGCTATGACCAGTGCATTTTCTTGTCAAAATTCTATTAGTGTTTGCCCTGCTTCATTCTGTATTCCAAGGCCAAATTTGCCTGTTACTCCTGGTGTTTCTTGACTTCCTACTTTTGCATTGCAGTCCCCTATAATGAAAAGGACATCTTTTTTGGGGTGTTTGTTGTAAAAGGTCTTGTAGGTCTTCATAGAAACATTCAACTTCAGCTTCTCCAGCATTACTGGTTGGGGCATAGACTTGGATTGCTGTGATATTGAATGGTTTGCCTTGGAAACAAACAGAGATCATTCTGTCATTTTTGAGATTGCATCCAAGTACTGCATTTCGAACTCTTTTGTTGACTCTGATGGCTACTCCATTTCTTCTAAGGGATTCCTGCCCTCAGTAGTAGATATAATGGTCATCTGAGTTAAATTCACCCATTCCAATCCATTTTAGTTAGTTGATTCCTAAAATGTCGACATTCACTCTTGCCATCTCTTCTTTGACCACTTTCAATTTGCCTTGATTCATGGACCTGACATTCCAGGTTCCTATGCAATATTGCTCTTACAGCATCAGACCTTGCTTCTATCACTAGTCACATCCCTTTGGCTACATCCCTTCAGTCTTTCTGGGGTTATTTTTCCACTGACCTCCAGTAGCATATTGGGCACCTACTGACCTGGGGAGTTCCTCTTTCAGTATCCTATCATTTTGCCTTTTCATACTGTTCATGGGGTTCTCAAGGCAAGAATACTGTAGTGGTTTGCCATTCCCTTCTCCAGTGGACCACATTCTGTCAGACCTCTCCACCATGACCCACCCGTCTTGGGTGGCCCTACACGGCATGGCCTAGTTTAATTGAGTTAGACAAGGCTGTGGTCCTAGTGTGATTAGATTGACTAGTTTTCTGTGAGTATGGTTTCAGTGTGTCTGCCCTCTCATGCCCTCTTGCAACACCTACTGTCTTACTTGGGTTTCTCTTACCTTAGACGTGGGGTATCTCTTCAAGGCTGCTCCAGCAAAGCACAGCCGCTGTTCCTTATCTTGGACAAGGTGTATCTCCTTACCGCTGCCCCTTCTGACCTTGAACGTGGAATAGCTCCTGTAGGCCCTCCTACACCCGCGCAGCCACCACTCCTTGGAGGTGCGGTTGCTCCTCCTGGTGGCCGCTCCTGACCTCAGATGTGGGGTAGCTCCTCCAGGCCATTCCTGTGCCATTGCAGCCTGGCACTCTCGGCTGCTGCCCCTGGCCTCGGACGTGGGTAACTCCTCTTGGCTGCCTCCTCTCAGGAATGGGGTCCTGCCGGCTTCTGCCCCTGACCTCGGACGTGGGGTAGCTCCTCTCGGCCCTGCTAAGTGCGCTGGTCGCAGCCTCCCACACTAAATCCATCATACGTAAAAGCAGGAATCTGCTAAAAGCAGGAATAATACTTTAGGCTTAAACTTGATGTTTTAGATTTGATTCTTTAAATTTAATGGCAGGAAGCCCACCTGCCATGATTTAGCAAATCTATGTCAATTACAAAGGTGTGTACAAGTAGAATCTCACTACAGAACGTGACCACATATATTGAAAAGCACAAAGGAAACAAGTTAATAAAGTGTGAGTATGTTAGTACCTGCATGTTTTAAATGCAATTCATCATTCAGTTCAATTCAGTTCAGTTCAGTCGCTCAGGCGTGTTCAACTCTTTGTGATCCCATAGATTCCAAACACACCAGGCCTCCCTGTCCATGACCAACACCCAGAGTTTACCAAAACTCATATCCATTGAGTTGGTGATGCCATTCGATCATCTCATCCTCTGTCATCCCCCTCTCCTCTCTCCTTCAATCTTTCCCAGCATCAAGGTCTTTTCCAATGAGCCAGTCCTTCACATCAGGTGGCCAAAATATTTGATTTCAGCTTTAACTTCAGTCCTTCCAATTAAAACTCAGGACTGATCTCCTTTAGGATAGACTGGTTGGATCTCCCTGCAGTCCAAGGGACTCTCAAGAGTCCTCTCCAACACCACAATTCAAAAGCATCAATTGTTTGGTGCTCAGCCTTCTTTATACTCCAACTCTCACATCTATACATGACTAATAGAAAAACCATAGCCTTGACTAGATGGACCTCTGTTGGCAAAGTAATGTCTCTGCTTTTGAATATGCTATCTAGGTTGGTTATAACTTTCCTTCAAAGGAACAAGTGTCTTTTAATTTCATGGTTGCAGTCAACATCTGCAGTGATTTTGGAGCCCCCCAAAATAAAGACTGCCACTGTTTCCCCATCTAGTTGCCATGAAGTGATGGGACCGGATGCCATGATCTTGGTTTTCTGAATGCTGAGCCTTAAGCCAACGTTTTCCACTTTCCTCTTTCACTTTTGTCAAGAGGTTCTTTAGTTCTTCACTTTCTGCCATAAGGGTGGTATCATCTGTATATCTGAGGTTATTGATATTTCTCCCAACAATCATGATTCCAGCTTCTGCTTCCTCCAGCCCAGCATTTCTCATGATAAACTCTGCAATGTAAGTTCAATAAGCAGGGTGACAATATACAGCCTTGACGTACTCCTTTTCCTATTTGGAACCAGTCTGTTGTTCCAAGTCCAGTTCTAACTGTTGCTTTCTGACCTGCATACAGATTTCTCAAGAGGCAGATCAGGTGGTCTGGTATTCCCATTTCTTTCAGAATTTTCCACAGTTTGTTTTGAGGCACACAGTCAAATGCTCTGGCATAGTCAATAAAGCAGAAATAGATGTTTTTTTCTGGAATTCTCTTGCTTTTTCGATGATCCAAGGGATGTTGGCAATTTGATCTCTGGTTCCTCTGCCTTTTCTAAAACTAGCTTGAACATCTGGAAGTTCACAGTTCATGTGTTGTTGAAGCCTGGGTTGGAGAATTTTGAGCATTACTTTACTAGCTTGTGAGATAAGTGCAATTGTACTGTAGTTTGAGAATTCTTTGGCATTGCCTTTCCTTGGGATTGGAATGAAAACTGACCTTTTCCAGTCCTGAGCCACTGAATTTTCCAAATTTGCTGGCATATTGAGTGCAGCACTTTCACAGCATCATCTTTTAGGATTTGAAATAGCTCAACTAAAATTCCATCCCTCCACTAGCTTTGTTTATAGTGATGCTTCCTAAGGCCCACTTGACTTCACATTCAAGGATGTCTGGCTCTAGATGAGTGATCACATCATCATGATCATCTGTGTAGTGAAGATCTTTTTTGTACAGTTCTTCTGTGTATTCTTGACAACCCTTCTTAATATCTTCTCCTTCTATTAGGTCCATACCATTTCTGTCCTTTATTGAGCTCATCTTTGCATGAAATGTTCCCTTGGCATCTCTGATTTTCTTGAAGAGATCTCTAGTCTTTCCCATTCTATTCTTTTCCTGTGTCACTGAGGAAGGCTTTCTTATCTCTTCTTGCTCTTCTTTGGAACTCTGCATTCGAATGGGCATATCTTTTCTTTTCTCCTTTGTTTTTCACTTCTCTTCTTTTCACAGTTATTTGTAAGGGCTCCTCAGACAGCCATTTTGCTCCTTTTTCTTGGGGATGGTCCTGATCCCTGTCTCCTGTAGAATGTCATGAACCTCCATCCGTAGTTCATCAGGCACTTTGCTGTCAGATCTAGTCCCTTAAATCTGTTTCCCATTCCATTGTATAATCGTAAGGGATTTGATTTAGGTCACACCTGAATGTTCCTGTGCTTTTCCCTGCTTTCTTCAATTTAAGTCTGAATTTGACAATAAGAAGTTCATGAACTGAGCCACAGTCAGCTCCCAGTCTTGTTTTTGTTGACTGTATAGAGCTTCTCCATCTTTGGTTGCAAGGAATATAATCAATCTGATTTCGGTGTTGGCCATCTGGTGACGTCCATGTGTAGAGTCTTCTCTTCTTTTGTTGGAAGAGAGTGTTTGCTATGACCAGTGTGTTCTCTTGACAAAGCTAGTTAGTCTTTGACCTGCTTCATTCTGTACCCCGAGGCCAAATTTGCCTGTTACTCCAGATGCTTTTTGACTTTCTACTTTTGCATTCCAGTCCCCTATAATGAAAAGGACATCTTTTTTGTGGTATTAGTTCTAGAAGGTCTTATAGGTCTTCATAGATCTGTTCAACTTCAGCTTCTTAAGCATTACTGATCAGGCCATAGATTTGGATTACCATGATATTGAATGTTTGGCCTTGGAAGCGAACAGAGACCACTCTGTCGTATTTGAGATTGGATCCAAGTACTGCATTTCAGACTCTTTTGTTGATTATGATGGCTACTGCATTTCTTCTAAGGGATTCTTTCCCACATTAGTAGATATTATGGTCATCTGAGTTAAATTCACCCATTCCAGTCCATTTTAGTTCACTGATTCCTAAAATATAGATGTTCACTCTTGCCATCTCCTGTTTGACCACTTCCAATTTGCCTTGATTCATGGGCCTAACAGTCCATATTCCTATACAATCTTGCTCTTATAGTATCAGACCTCGTTCCCATCACAGTCACATTCATAAGCGGGTGTTGTTTTTGCTTTGGTTCCATCTCTTCATTCTTTCTGGGATTATTTCTCCACTGATCTCCAGTAGCATATTGGGTACCTACCGACCTGGGGAGTTCATCTTTCAGCATCTTATCTTTTTGTCTTTTCATATTGTTCATGGGTTTCTCAAGGGAATAATACTGAAGTGGTTTGCCATTCCCTTCTCCAGTGGACCACATTTTGTCAGAACTCTCCACCATTGCCCATCTGTCTTGGGTGGTCCTACATGGCATGGCTCATAGTTTCATTAAATTAGACAAGGCTATGGTCCATGTGATTAGATTGGTTAGATTTTTGTGATTGTGGTTTCTGCCTGTCTGCCCTCTGATGCCCTCTCTCAGCACCTACCATCTTACTGTGGTTTCTCTTTCCTTGGACGTGGGGTATCTCCTCCTGGCCCCCGCTCCTGACCTTGGATGTGGGGTGACTCCTCTCTCCACCTCAATGCTGCACAGCCAATAGAAAATATTGATATACATTTAAAACAAAGTCTAAAAAGGCATGCTTATAATAACTCAGGGTTCCGGTGCTGTAAAGTGGAATTGCCATCATTCCCTAACTTCTTTTATTTTATATCAAAAGCTAGATGATTGGAATACAAGATAAATATAACACAGTGCTTTTGCACCTGATTTAACTGTGAGGCTTCTTGTCTTGATCTGAATGAAACAAGCACATTAAGAGACACAAATATCTTGAGGAAAAAATTGAAGTCTTCTCATCTGAAGCTAATACTTTTTCTTTCACTTCCTCCTATTCTGCAAGAGCCCTCACATTTATTACTTCTATGTAAAATTCTATACTCCTATAATCTGTTGCTGCTGCTGCTGCTGCTAAGTCGCTTCAATCGTGTCCGACTATGTGCGACCCCAGAGAAGGCAGACCACCAGGCTCCCCCGTCCCTGGGATTCTCCAGGCAAGAACACTGGAGTGGGTTGCCATTTCCTTCTTCAATGCATGAAAGTGAAAAGTGAAAGTGAAGTCGCTCAGTCGTGTCTGACTCCTAGCAACCCCATGGACTGCAGCCCACCAGGCTCCTCCGCCCATGGGATTTTCCAGGCAAGAGTACTGGAGTGGGGTGCCATTGACTTCTCTGACTCTTATAATCTATTCAGTTGCAAATCAAGTAGCTACCATCTGTAACTTTCATCTTTAGCAGCAAGTTTCATTTCACTTTGCTTCTTGATTGGCTTAATGGAAAGTAAAAGATAGAAATCTATTATACTCAGTCTACGCTTTCCAAATGACTCAACAAGTAAATGATTTGCCTGCAATGCAAGAGACTCAGAAAATGTGGGTTCGACCCAGGGTGGGGAAGATTCCCCTGGAGAAAGAAATGGCAACCCACTCCAGTGTGCTTGCCTAGCAAATCCCATAGACAGAGGAGCCTGGAGGGCTACAGACCACAGGGTCGCAAAGAGTCAGACACGATTGCGCATGCACACGTCTCTCCCGGATACTTAGTCTGAGAGATGAAAAGCTAAAAATACTCATAAAATTAACGAAATGTCCTCCTTCACAGCTTAGCTCTAAACACCTTTAGAGAATGTATCTGACACTATCTCAATTTACATGTTACATAAATCTCTAACCAATAGCTTTTTAACCAGAAAGTCTTTAGAACAATTCTATATAACAGCAGGGAAGGTGACCAGTAGTGATTAACAACATTCTTGTTCAATTTCTTTGCTAGAGCAAGAAAATTGTTCAAATTCATCTTGGCCCCTTACTTTGCTGTTTATTACAGCAGATGAAATTTCCCCTCCAGGCAACCACTGTGTTATTGCTCTTTTCATACTAAATTCGTTTTCTTTTATAACTGCATTAATCTTTTCCTTCTTTCTACCTTCTTTCTTTCATTTCTCTCCCTCCCTTTCTGTCACTCTCTCCTCTCCCCTCATCCCTAATCCTTCCTCTCTTCTTCCCTTCCTTCCTTTCTTTACCAGAATTTTAAAAATTCATATTTTATATATCCAAAAATCTCAACCAGTATAGAATTATGCTTCATGAATTGATAATCTGCTTGGTTTTTAACAATTTTAGTCTCAGTATACCTATACAATCTTCTGGGTAGAAAACTGTGTTCTGAGACAGATGAAAGGTGTTATAATTAATTTTATATACAAATGAGTTCCATGGAGTTGAAGCCAGAGATCTGTGGTAACTGAATAAATATTTTTATTATATGAGCTTCATCATCAGTGTTAGACCTATGATTTTAGGAGTATTGTAAAGTATCACTTTCTCACTGAAGTTATCTTAGGAGATACTATAATAGACATATAATTGCCTTTAACTAAAATGGAATTGTCTCCCTTTAGTCTAATTTGTGCTTTTTACATTAAGTTAATAAATATTTCATTTACATTAAGTTAATAATTATTTGCCATCACTTCATGGCAAGTAGATGGGGAAACAATGGAAACAGTGAGAGACTTTAGTTTCTGGGGGCTCCGAAAACACTGCAGATGATGACTGCACCCATGAAATTAAAAGACGCTTGCTCTTTGGAAGAAAAGTTATGACCAACCTAGACAGCATATTAAAAAGCAGAGACATTACTTTGCCAACAAAGGTCCATCTAGTCAAAGCTATGGTTTTTCTAGTAGTCATGTATGGATGTGATAGTTGGACTTTAAAGAAAGCTGAGTGCCAAAGAATTGATGCTTTTGGACTGTGGTGTTGGAGAAGACTCTTGAGAGTCCCTTGAACTGCAAGGAGATCCAACTAGTCCATACTAAAGGAAATCAGCCTTAAATATTAATTGGAAGGACTGTTGCTGAAGCTGAAACTCAAATACTTTGGCCACCTGATGAGAAGAGCTGACTCATTGGAAAAGACTCTGATGCTGGGAAAGATTGAGGGCAGGAGGAGAAAGGGAAGACAGAGGATGAGATGGTTGGATGACATCACCAACCCAATGACATGAATTTGAGCAAGCTCCAGGAGTTGGTGATGGACAGGGAGGCCTGGCGTGCTGCAGTCCATGGGGTCACAAAGAGTCTGACATGACAGAGTGACTGAACTGAACTGAACTGAATAAATATTTCAAAGTAAAAGCATCAGTTGTTATTTTCACATGGTAATACTCAAATCTAGGCCTTCCCTATTGGCTCAGTGGTAAAGAACACTTCTGCCAATGCAGAAGGCACAGGTTCAATTTCTGGGTCAAGAAGATTCCCTGGAGTAGGAAATGGCAACCCACACCAATATTCTTGCCTGGGAAATCCCATGGACAGAGGAGCCTAGCAGGCTGCAGTTTACGCAATTCTAAAGAGTCAGGTGTAACTTGTTGACTGAACACACAATACTCAAGTCCACTAATGTTTCTGATTTTCTCCCTTTTTTTTTTTCATGAAATAACAGAGGGATATGTGGGAAAAGAAGACACAAATACAACAACAATAACTATCACCAGAAAACTTTTAGAAGTGATATTTATATACTTTCAATTTGAACAAATGCTTCCATTCAGTGTGAATTTGGAACTTTATCCAGCCTTTTTGCTTGCTGTTTGTAAAGTTACATGGAAAAAACATACCAAGGACATACACACAAAAACACTGGTCTACTATTTTCAAAATTTGATCTCATAGTGGAAGTATTTCTATATATTTGGGAAATCCAAAGTCTTTTCAAAGAAGCTTGTCTATTTTTAAATAAATACATGACTTTTAGAAAGATACTACTGCTGCTAAGTCGCTTCAGTCATGTCCGACTCTGTGCGACCCTATAGACGGCAGCCCACCATTTTCTCCCGTCCCTGGGATTCTCCAGGCAAGAGTACTGGAGTGGGGTGCCATTACTAAGCAACTTCAAAAAATAAAAGAGGAATTACAATATCACTCAAAATCTGTGTGTGTGTGTGTGTGTGTGTGTGTTAGTCGCTCAGTTGTGTCTGACTCTTTATGACCCCATGGAACAGTAGCCCACCATGCTCCTCTATCCATGGGATTCTCCAGGCAAGAATGCTGGAGTGGGTTGCCATTTCCTTCTCCAGCAAAATCTCTTTATTCATAAATAATTGCAACAAAGCTTTTGTAAGAAAATTATAGACATTCTCCCTGCCTATAAAGATCTACATATTAGGACCTAATAAAATGCAATTGGAATATAATTCTTATGAAAGTGAAAAAATACTCAAATGCATTACATTCCTTTTGTGAGACAAAAAAGTTTGGAGAAACTGTTGGATTTTAGAGAAGTATCTCAACAAGAAATATGTATATACGCAATACATCTCTGAAGTTTAAAAGGATTAAAATGATAAGACATTTGATTTCTCTAAGTGCTATATGTTACACATATAGCTATATCTATAAATTTCATGGGCTTCCCAGATAGCGCTAGTGGTATAGAACTCGCCTGCCATTGCAGGAGATGTTTATCCTATCAGATAGAGAAGACTGTGAAATTAATATCTCACATTCTCTTATTTACACTAGTCTGTTTCCTACAATAAATTATAATATCACTTTTATACTGTCAAAGTATATAACACATTCTTTCAGGATTTTGGAATTACTTTCATTATGTCTTCAAATAGTTTCTTGTTTATTATTTTATTTTCATCAAGAAAAAATATAAATATGTTGGAAAATTTGTTAGCCTTTCAACAAAATACCTTAAAGAAAAAAATTATTCTCCTCTATTCATTTTTGTCTGATTTTGCCTTGCCTTCCTTCCCATGTTGGTTATTTTAATTTTTTTATGTGATTTCTTTTATACCAGGCTTCATTTCTATTCCTTACCTTACTTCTAAGTAGCACCAAATAGTGGATGTGGGTAGAAATATTGAATATTACAGTCTGGATACTAAGATACCCACCATGAATATCTATGCTCTCTCTCTCCTCTATCTAAAGAGCTGAAAGTGAAGGCCTAGGAGGAAGATAGCAGAGACAAATTAAGGAAGAAACCAACATCTTGACTTACCTCATGGATGGAAAAACTGTAGAGTGATCTGACTGATACTAGGATGTGATTTAATTAAGAAAGCAACCTTTAGTGAGTTAAGCCACTTAACTTCCATTACTTATTTTAATGCCTACATAAAAGTAATTATAAATGGAATTTAATTATAAGGAAGGAACGTGGTCTTTCACTACTTTCTCTCTCTCTTCCTATCTCTCTTTCCCTCTCTACCTCTGTCTCCAATAAATGAATATAACCTGACTCTTTATGTAAAGGAAAATTTCAAAACTCAAAACTCCTATTTTGTCTGGGTTTTCATTGTTTCAATATGAAGAATGCTTCCTAATACACACTATAAATGTGTTCAAGGGGATAGACTAGAATTTACTGTACTTATTGCTTATATATTGTATATATTTTTATCAGTTTAAATGTTTTTATTTGAAATAATTCTATAATTAAAGCCTTTAGAAGCCCTGATGTTAAAATATCAGTTTAGTATTTTCTAAGGAAACTGTGCTACTTTTAACCAAAAATCAAAACATCTCATTGTGACTTTTTTTCTTTGAGATTGTTTCAAGGTTTCATATGCAGTTCTAACCAGTATTTTTTCCCTTTGAATTTCAAATTTCCACCCTGTTCTTGACATTTATCTTATATTTCCCTGATTTGTAGTTTTGTTTGTTCAGGTCTTATCTGTTCAGCCACATCATAAGTATTTTAAGGCAGTGACCATGCTTACAGAAGCTGTGTGCCCTGTGGCACTTAATAGATACATCTCGTAAATTTTAGCAAAACGATAGCGGTTGCAGCTCCAAGAGACTCAAATGGCTTTGCAGTGTTGTTTGATAGTTTTCCTACAAGTTTATTCTAAAGGAAACTGCATTCTGAAAAATGAGTCTGCTACAAAAATGAAATAAGCTTGTTTTTATTTTTTCAGCCTTCTTATATCATTGGTCTCATTGCTACTAGAGTACTTGTTCAAATATTTAATATTAAATGTTAATATATTGTTTTCTATTTTATCTGTTATGTGACACAGTTTTCCCTTCCTTTTGGACACTTGCCTTTCCTCTATACCCACAGTTCAGTTCAGTTCAGTCACTCAGTCGTGTCCAACTCTTTGCGACCCCATGAACTGCAGCACACCAGGCCTCTCTGTCCATTACCAACTCCCAGAGTCCACCCAAACCCATGTCCATCAAGTCAGTGATGCCATCCAGCCATCTCATCCTCTGTCATCCCCTTCTCCTCCTGCCCCAAATCCCTCCCACCATCAGTCTTTTACGATGAGTCAACACTTCGCATGAGGTGGCCAAAGTACTGGAGTTTCAGCTTTAGCATCATTCCTTACAACGAAATCCCAGGCCTGATCTCCTTCAGGATGGACTGGGTGGCTCTCCTTGCAGTCCAAGGGACTCTCAAGAGTCTTCTCCAACACCACAGTCCAAAAGCATCAATTCTTCAGCGCTCAGCTTTCTTCATAGTCCAACTCTCACATCCACACATGACCACTGGAAAAACCATAGCCTTGACTAGATGGATCTTTGTTAGCAAAGTAATGTCTCTGCTTTTGAATACACTGTCTAGGTTGGTCATAACTTTCCTTCCAAGGAGTAGGCATCTTTTAATTTCATGACTGCAGTCACCATCTGCAGTGATTTTGGAGCCCAGAAAAATAAAGTCAGCCACTGTTTCCACATCTATTTGCAATGAAGTGATGGGACCAGATGCCATGATCTTCGTTTTCTGAATTTTGAGCTTTAAGCCAACTTTTCCATTCTCCTCTTTCACTTTCATCAAGAAGCTTTTTAGTTCTTCTTCACTTTCTGCCATAAGGGTGGTGTCATCTGCATAAATAAAACACTGAGCTGACTTCTACTGTCATCAAAAAGTTTTTTAAAATATAAAAAAAATTACTTATTTTATTACTGAGTAATTCTATTGATTAGTGACTTGTTTAACTCTATTCTTAAGTATCTCTGGAGTAGGAAATGGTAACCCGCTCCAGTATTCTTGCCTGAAAAAGTCCACGAACAGAGGAGCTTAGCTGGCTACAGTCCATGGGATTGCAAAAAGCTGGACATGACTGAGTGACAGAGCACATCCTTAGGTATAAAGGATACATTATTAAACATTTATTATTACTAAAGCATAACTATAGAGACACACTGTTAGAATTGCTGGTACAATTCACCACTATGCTGTTGTGATTTTAGTGATAAGAAAATACATAAAGTTGTTTGAAGTAATGTTTTAGTGCTTTTCTAAGCATACATATACACAGAATATTAAACTTTCTTTTAATCTTTATCTGCTAAAACCTATCTTTGATGTCTAATTATCTGTGTTTATGTTGACATCAATTCTCCAGATATATAATATTCATATTTATATTTCTCATAATTTTGCTAAATTAAGAATAGATGATGTATTTTTAAGCACTCACATACCTTTTATAAATGCAGTGCAGGAATAACTATCACTAAGAAAGCACATATACATCCCATTCTTGCAAGTGCTCGTGTCTGCTTAGTCTCTAGTCATGTCCAAGTCTTTGTGACCTACTGGACTGTCACCTGCCAGATTCCTCTGTCCATGGGATTCTTGTTAATGGCAAGAATTATGAAGTTCATAGCCATTTCCTACTCCAGAGGATGCTCTTGACCCAGCGATCAAACTGAAGTTTCCTGGGTCTCCTGCATTGCAGGTGGATTCTTTACCAGCTGAGCCACTGGGGAAGCCCTGTGCTTAGATATATCAGTATAAAATATGGGCAGCTAAGAGATGGCTTCATTTTAAGAAATCATTATACAAAGTTACACCATTAATTTTAAATAAAGAATAAGACTCACATGCTTGAGGTTGACAGTCACATTAGAAAAATAAAACATATTCTTTTCTTCTATGGCATGTGGTTCGAAAGAACATATAGAAAATATATTAACAAGTTTCAGATACAGTCAAACAGTGTCATTGTATAATTACATAAAATCATGTTTCCATTTTCTTTCTATTAAAAAAAAAACATATTTACATTTTCTTCCTATTAAAACTATAGGAGTTCATTTAGTAAGGGAAAAAGAAGATATAATAGTTGCTGTACAAATAAATTAGTGAAAAGCTTTAAAATTGCATTATTATCAACATCATCAAATCATAGCAATGAAAAATTGCATCATTACTGGCACTGTAAGTAGAAATAAACTAGTTCAGTAAGTTGCCAAATGTAGGAACGGATAGTAATAGGATGAGGTGGTTTAAGGGTTAAGGTGAGGTTAATAGGTTTAAGATGGGTAAGTATAGGCATAGCTTTTGTGTAGTACATGAACTATCTTATTTCCTACTTCCCAAGTGTCAAAGAGAAACTAATTTTATCAGGTGAGACATTTCTTTCTTTTTCTGACCCATATTTTAAGCTTCGGGTTAGAAATCTGTCTCAGAGATCAAAATGAAAAAGTCACCTGAGATGAAAAGTTATCCGGAGTCTCTATTTCAGGTTCTGTTAGAGGTTTAGCATTTTTAGTTCAGGCATTAGAAGCTCAGCTACACACCAGGAGAGACTTGCAACATTATTGTTCCTTCTTTGACAAAATGTCTATCCATCTTGCATGCAGCCTATCCTCTTCTGAAAAACAGCTGGTATCACTAGTGACTAGCAAAAGAAGCGAAAGACAAAATAAACTAAAGCTTTCTGTTTCTAATTTTTAAAGGAATGGGATCTTTGAATTCAATGGAATCTAAAACATGAAACAATTAATATAGCAAAACAGAAACCGATCCACGGATATAAAGAACAAACTAGTGGTTACCAGTGGAGGGTGGGGGAGGGACAAGATAGGGGTAGGGGAAAGAGAGGTACATGCTATTATGTATAAAATAAGCAAGCCACAAGAATATACAGCACAGGGAATATAGTCCTTATTTTATAATACCTTTATATGGAATATAATCTATAAAAATATTGACTCTCCATGTTGTACACTGAAACTAATCAACTATGTGCACTAAGCCACTCGGTTGTGTCTGACTCTTTCCGACCCCATGGATTGTAGCCTACCAGCTCCTCGGTCTGTGGGATTCTCCAGGAAAGAATACTGGAGTGTGTTGTCATTTTCTTCTCCAGGGGATCTTCCTGATCCAGGGTTTGAATTTGAGTCTCCTGAGGCTCCTGAATTTCAGACCAGATTCTTTTACCGCTGAGCCACCAGGGAAGCCAAAAGTTGGGGGCCGCTGGTCTACAGGGTGCAAGGCTGGATACTCTCTTACCTGTTTTTTTTTTTTTTTCTCCTCATCATGTGGCCTGAGGGATCTTAGTCCCCGCATCAGGGACTGAACCTGTGCCCCCTGCAGTGGAAGTGTGCAGACCTAACCACTAGACCACCAGGGCATTCTCAATCAACTATTCTTTGACTTTTAAAAAGACATTGAATGTATTACATTAGATAGCAAGGACTCTATTAACTAAATCAAGGAAAAGAGACAAGTGTGTCAACTTCTGGGTTTTTCTTATACTCTCAGCCTTGAAATTTCTGAGTAGTCTAGCTGTTAAATCTGCCAAGTGTATTAGGTAACATCAAAGAAGCTTCGCTTTGGAGGTTTCCAATCATTTTAAAAACAGTGACTGCCAAATCATAATTTACTAATGGCAAACAAATAAACTAAAGTGGACCATTAGAATGTGCTATGCGTTGGCCCATTGATGGGTTACAGATAGTGGTGAGGTCTCCAGGGAGAGTGTGAGGACACTTGAACTATACTTTTCTACGTATAGCATACTCAAGCAGGTCTGATTCAAAGTCAGAGTTAGCTTGCATATAAACAATTATGACTTTAATAAAGTACTGTTGCTAATGCTAATAAAGTACAGAAATTTATAAATGATTTTCATTTTGTAATAAAAAATTAAAGCACAATAAATTATCCCTGCAAAATAATGACTTTACTGCCTCCAGTAAGTATTATTTTCCCAATGACTTGGACTGAGTTAAGGAAAAAATTGGCACAGACCTTTAAAAATGTTGAAACAGAAGTATTTGGTAAATAATCTTTTGCTTTTTCCTAGGTAGGGTTTATATATGATTATTTTCTTTATATGTTTCACTTGTTTTGCATCACTTACTATATATTGAGGGCATTTTCCTCTTTATATTAATTTATTTTTTGTTGAAGCATAATTTACATTAGGTAAAATTTACATTGCTCAGCTCTTAAGTATAACTTTCAATGAAGTTTTGACAAATGCATATTATGACACAACATTTCCACCTCATCAGAAAATTTCCTCCTGCCCTTTTCTCCCAAGTAGAAGCTACTACAGATCCTATTTCTATTAACATTTATTAGTTTTGCATAATCTTGGATTTCATACTAATGGAATCATATCCTTTGGCTGGCTCTTTGTATTCAGCATAATATTTTTTAAATTCATCCTGTCATTGTGTGTTTCAGTACTTGCTCCTTCTTTTATTACTGGGTAGTAATATGGCAGAAAGTGAAGAGGAACTAAAAAGCCTCTTGATGAAAGTGAAAGTGGAGAGTGAAAAAGTTGGCTTAAAGCTCAACATTCAGAAAACGAAGATCATGGCATCTGGTCCCATCACTTCATGGCAAATAGATGGGGAAACAGTGTCAGACTTTATTTTTGGGGGCTCCAAAATCACTGCAGATGGTGACTGCAGCCATGAAATTAAAAGATGCTTACTCCTTGGAAGGAAAGTTATGACCAACCTAGATAGCATATTCAAAAGCAGAGACATTACTTTGCCAACAAAGGTCCATCTAGTCAAGGCTATGGTTTTTCCAGTGGTCATGTATGGATGTGAGAGTTGGACTATAAAGAAAGCTGAGCGCTGAAGAATTGATGCTTTTGAATTGTGGCATTGGAGAAGACTCTTGAAGAGTCCCTTGGACTGCAAGGAGATCCAACCATTCCATTCTGAAGGAGAACAGCCCTGGGATTTCTTTTGAAGAAAGATGCTGAAGCTGAAACTCCAGTACTTTGGCCACCTCATGGGAAGAGTTGACTCATCGGAAAAGACTCTGATGCTGGGAGGGATTGGGGGCAGGAGGAGAAGGGGATGACAGAGGATGAGATGGCTGGATGGCATCACTGACTCGAAGGACGTGAGTCTCAGTGAACTCCGGGAGTTGGTGATAGACAGGGAGGCCTGGCGTGCTGCAATTCATGGGGTCGCAAAGAGTTGGACACGACTGAGCAACTGAATTGAACTGAACTGAACTGATACACTCTGTACACTTCTTCACTGTGCTTTCTGTCTAGGAGGCTGAGCTGTGTAAACTAGATCATTGTCTTCTGCCTGAGTTCAAACATGCTGAGCTCTGCCAGGAACTGCAAGAAGAGATAGCGGAGAGCAAGGTCAAGCCTCTGATTCCTTTAACTCTCCCAGCTGATTTGCCTTGAGCAGTCTGTTACTTTACAGTGAAGTCGACAGTTCCTTCCACTGTGATGTGCTGCAGTTCTCTTTCCTTTCCCTGGATCTAATAACTGTCCTTCCCCAGTCCCTTGAACTTGTTTAGTTGCATTTTAAATTATCCCCCAAATCAGTAGTGTAAAATAACTTGCTTGGTCCAGACAGGGCAAAGTAAAGTCAAGTTGTCTCTGATTTATGATACATGAGACCTCTGATGAAAATTAAGAGTCAGGAATAGTAAATAACCAGGGAATGGAATTATCTGAAGGCTTTTTTTTTTTCATTCTTATCTCTGCTGTTTGAAGCTGAATATCAGCTGGAAATTTGGCTGTGCACTGGAACACCTTCACGGAATTCTCCAAATAGCCTGGACTTCCTTTCATTATGAGTACTAAATTAAAAATGCGAGTGTTCTATTGTGAGATAGAGACAGAGAAGGACAGGGATTGAGAATAAGGGACAGACACAGAGGGAAACTAGACAGAAGCTCTATTGCTTTTTAGGTTTACCCTAAAAACCTAGGCTAGGTTTAGCCTGAGAGGTCTTGTAGCATCACTTTCACCCCATTTCTTTTTTTTTTTATATAAATTTATTTATTTTAATTGGAGGCTAATTACTTTACAATATTGTATTGGTTTTGCCATATATCAACATGAATCTGCCACGGGTGTACACGTGTTCCCCATCCTGAATCCCTCTTCCTCCTCCCTCCCCATACCATCCTTCTGGGTTGTCCCAGTGCACCAGCCCCGAGCATCCTGTATCCTGGATTGAACCTGGACGGGCGATTCATTTCATGTATGATATTATATATGTTTCAATGCCATTCTCCCAAATCATCCCACCCTCTCCCTCTCCCACAGAGTCCAAAAGACTGTTCTATACATCAGTGTCTCTTTTGCTGTCTTGCATACAGGGTTATCATTAACATCTTTCTAAATTCCATATATCTGCGTTAGTATACTGTATTGGTGTTTTTCTTTCTGGCTTACTTCACTCTGTATAATAGGCTCCAGTTTCATCCACCTCATTAGAACTGATTTAAATGTATTCTTTTCAATGGCTGCGTAATACTCCATTGTGTATATGTACCACAACTTTCTTATCCATTCATCTGCTGATGGACAGCTAGGTTGCTTCGAAGTCCTGGCTATTATAAATAGTGCTGCACTTTCACCCCACTTCTTAGTGAAGCAGTTATAAAAAGTCCTGTCCAGTTTCTAACTCTTTTAACAGGGGAGTGGTAAGATGGCTTAAGTATTTGTAGGACTCTCAGCTATTACTATGGACATTTTGAGAAAACTTATTCAGCCACAAACCTAGAGGTGGTGAGTGCCTACTCCTCCTCCAAATTTCCAACACTACCCTTTATGGTTTCAAATCTTCTGTAGTAAACACTCTTTGAATCATGCCCAGAGTTATTTTCTGTTTCTTGTTGGAACCCTAAATAACACAGTACATTTTTAAAATACTGGTTGAAAGAGAAAAATAACAATTTATAGGATATTGAAATAGTCATATTTATATGTATCAATCTGTTATTTTAATAGTCATTAAGTTCAATTTTTTTGTTACTCAGAAACTATATAGCAAGCAAGTAAATCAAAATAACATGTATTTACATATGGAATTCCTAAGGAACAAGATAAAGAATTCTACTATCACAGCATTTTTACAATATTGTTTTACAACTTCTGGCTGATGTGATAGAAAAAAAATTAGAGGAAAAAGATGATATAGGTAAAATTTTATGCATTTCTTGATGATATAATCAAATATATTCAAGGTCAAATATGCAATTCTAAAATATCTGCAAAAATTAAATACAGAGTTTTATAAGACGTGTCTGTTTTTACAACAATCATTTTATAAAAGATAATTACCAAATAATACTTCTGTGGTAAACTGAATGGAGCAGCCTCTATCAAAAATCTCCTTGTGTGTACATCCTTTGCAGTTTTACTTTGTAGCCTTTCCCAAGAACAGAACCTGCCATACTCTCCACTATTTCTCACTCCTTGAACCTGCTCTGTTGTGTGACTTTCACCAAATGAGTCTGGTGAGAAACTGACATTAGCCAGTTTAAATTCTAGGCACTGAGAAGTCTTTTGTGCTTTCATTTCTTATCTTTGAACCCAGCCTCCTTCATGAGAACACAGGCTAATCTCGAAGAGGATGAGAAACTGCACTCCTGGTCATGCTAGTCAACACCAAGAAACAGAGAGAAAAACAAACCAGCAGCTGATGTCAGAGGTATAAGAAAGATCTACTGATACCACAAAAAAAACAACTAGACCCAGTCTAAATTGTTGACTTTGGTTCAAGAATTGATAAAAGGCTTGTTATTTTTTTAATCAGTTGAACTTTAGAGCAGTGTTAATCAGGAGTTCACTAAAGCACCATTTATAAATGTTTCAAAAATATACAATATTTACCAATAGTTGCAAGAGTATCTGTCAGCTCACACAAAATGTAAAAATACCAAAATATCTATTATATTTAGTATGTTAAATATCTTTATATACATGACTATAAGAATTTCACAGTAGATAGCATATTTATAGGAAATATATATTTTATATTTAATGTTTATGTATATGGCATATTCAACTATATATATATATACACACACACATACATTATATATAACATATAAATAAAATGAGGCTTGAAATATTGAAAAATAATATTTTATTCTTGAATAAGAAGGTCACAAAAATTTCAGTTATTCAAAATGCTCTATAATTTACATGCAGTTGCAATCAAAATCCTAAAGGAAATTTTGCTGCTGTGTTTTTATTTTTTATCATTTTCTCGTTTTGAAATAGTCATATTCTTTCAAACTCATTCCTAAGAATATCCATGAAAAAATGTTAAATGAAGATAATAAAAGTAAAAACTAGTGGATAGAGTAATCCTGTGCTGAATATTAAATGTTACTATATAACCACTATAATTTAAAAGACTGAATATCACAGAAAAAGAAAAATAAATCTGCAAAACATGTGTTCATAAATAAAGTATTTATGAAAGCTTAATATACAAATGAAGTAGACTGTCCTTCAATGCAGTGAGAAAAATATAGTTTAATAACTGGGAGACTGCATTTGTCTGATTTCTCTAAGAAAAAAAGCAAAGGGGAAAAATCCCTATGCTACTCAGTTCAGTTCAGTTCAGTTGCTCAGTCATGTCAGACTCTTTGTGACCCTGTGGACTGCAGCACTCCAGGCCTCCCTGTCCATCACCAACTCCCTGAATTTACTCAAACTCATGTCCATTGAGTCGGCGATGGCATCCACCCATCAATCTTTCCCAGCATCAGGGTCTCTTCAAATGAGTCAGTTCTTTGCATCAGGTGGCCAAAGTATTGGAGTTTCAGCTTCAGCATCAGTTCTTCCAGGAATATCCAGGACTGATTTCCTTTAGGGTGGACTAGTTGGATCTCCTTGCAGTCCAAGGGACTCTCAAGAGTCTTCTTCAACACCACAGTTCAAAAGCATCAATTCTTTGGCTCTCAGCTTTCTTTTTAGTCCAACTCTCACATCCATACATGACTACTGGAAAAACCATAACCTTTACTAGACAGACCTTTTTTGGCAAAGTAATGTCTCTGCTTTTTAATATACTATCTAGGTTGGTCATAAGTTTTCTTTCATGGAGCAAGCGTCTTTTAATTTCATGGTTACAGTCACCATCTGCAGTGATTTTGGAGCCCAAAAATATAATGTCTGCCACTGTTTACACTGTTTCCCCATCTATGTGCCATGAAGTGATGGGACCAGATACCATGATCTTAGTTTTCTGAACGTTGAGTTTTAGGCCAACTTTTTCACTCTCCTCTTTCACTTTCAAGAGGCTCTTTAGTTCCTCTTCACTTTCTGCCATAAGCATGGTGTCATCTGCATATCTGAGTTTATTGATATTTCTCCTGGCAATCTTAATTCCAGCTTGTTCTTCAGCCATTCCAGCACTTACATTACTAACTCATGCTATAGCTAATGTAAATCTTGAGAGATGAATGATTAAATTTAAAAACAACACAATAAAGATACTAGAGCAAAATATAAGAAAATGTATACCTGAAACTATTTTCATCTTAAATTTTTAATAATATTGTTGCCAGATGTGGGCTAATTTACTTCTACACCTAAGGTCCCTACAGAATGCCCATGTTTTCACCGAGGAATCATCCACTTTGCCTGGTGAAATCTGGAAAGTTTTCTCTTCCTGAATGAGCTATGAAAATTGGTTATCTCATAACTTTCAGGTAGTACTTTTTAGTTGTTCTTTGCCTGGCCTCACAGTTTAGGATTGAGCCAAACATTTAAGTGGCAATTATCTAAATTTTTGGGTATCATTCTATGATTAGCTTCTTTCTCTCTGACTGTTTGGCTTACAAATTCCAGTCACCTCAGTCTTTCCAAACACCAACCCTTGTCTCTTCAATAGATAAAAATACCAAAATATGTTTAGACCAACCTCTTCCATCCCTGGTAGATAGTTTGTATGTTCTCAGGCTTTGTATTCCTGTTCCCTCTGAGGAATCAGGGCTTCCTAGGTGGCACTAATGATAAAGAATCCACCTGCCAATGCAGGAGATGCAGGAGACTTCCCTGGGTATAGAAGATGCCCCCTGGAGTAGGAAATGGCAACCTTCTTCAGTATTCTTGCCTGGAAAATCCCATGGACAGAGGAGCCTGGCAGCCTATAATCTATGCAGTCGCAAAGAGTCAGACATGACTGAGTGACTAGGTACACACACATGCTGAGGAGTCATGGCTACATGTTGTTGCACAATTTCCAAAACCATTTGTGTGACAGTTTTTTCAGTTTTCTAATTGATTGTGGACAAAGTATTTTGAGCAACAGATACTACACCATGTTAGTGTCCAATTAATGTTTTTGTATCTGTATAGACACCATATATAAAAGACAATGGACCAATAATAGACTCAAAAAGCTATTTGCAATATATATAATAAAAAAGATCCCCAATATACTATCCCTAATATGCAAAGAACTCTTAGACCAGGCAGAAAAAACAGAAAGTGAAGAAAGAATCTAACAAAAAACAGGTAAAATAGTTTTTTGGAAATTCATAAAAGGGAATATATACACTGTGGAATGAATGTAGAAAATACTGTATTTCATTTGTGGTAAGAAAAATTAAAAAGTGAAAAAAAAACTTTTAAAAACAGATCAGTAAAAAAAAACACAAGTAATGAAATCGAGTGAAAACGTCCTATGCTTTTGAGGATGTATGAAACAGACACTTGCATATATGGCTTGTGGGGATGTATATTCCTATCACCCTTTTTATTAAGAATAACCTAGATATCAGACCACCTGACCTTCCTCTTGAGAAACCTGTATGCAGGTCAGGAAGCAACAGTTAGAACTGGACATGGAACAACAGACTGGTTCCAAATAGGAAAAGGAGTTCGTCAAGGCTGTATATTGTCACCCTGCTTATTTAACTTATATGCAGAGAACATCATGAGAAACGCTGGGCTGGAAGAAGCACAAGCTGGAATCAAGATTGCCAGGAGAAATATCAATAACCTCAGATATGCAGATGACACCACCCTTATGGCAGAAAGTGAAGAGGAGCTAAAAAGCCTCTTGATGAAAGTGAAACAGGAGAGTGAAAAGGTTGGCTTAAATTTCAACATTCAGAAAACTAAGATCATGGCATCTGGTCCCATCACTTCATGGCAAATAGACAGAGAAACAGTGGAAACAGTGTCAGACTTTATTTTGGGGGGCTCCAAAATCACTGCAGATGGTGACTGTAGCCATGAAATTAAAAGATGCTTACTCCTTGGAAGGAAAGTTATGACCAACCTAGATAGCATATTCAAAAGCAGAGATATTACTTTGCCAACAAAGGTCCGTCTAGTCAAGGCTATGGTTTTTCCAGTGGTCATGTATGGATGTGAGAGTTGGACTGTGAAGAAAGCTGAGCGCCGAAGAATTGATATTTTTGACCTGTGGTGTTGGAGAAGACTCTTGATAGTCCCTTGGACTGCAAAGAGATCCAACCAGTCCATTCTAAAGGAGATCAGTCCTGGGTGTTTACTGGAAGGACTGATGTTAAATCTGAAACTCCAATACTTTGGCCACCTTATACGAAGAGTTGACTCATTGGAAAAGACTCTGATACTGGGAGGGATTGGGGGTAGGAGGAGAAGGGGACAACAGAGGATGAGATGGCTGGATGGCATCACTCACTCGGTGGACATGAGTTTGGGTAAACTCCTGAGTTGGTGATGGACAGGGAGGCCTGGCATGCAGTGATTCATGAGGTCACAAAGAGTCGGACATGACTGAGCAACTGAACTGAACTGAATTACATATTAACACTAAAGCAATATATTCTTTCAGTCAATAATGGTAACTGCATAAGAATATCTATTTTAGAAGCTGTACCAACAATGTGGAAAGATACATGTACAGCAATATTTATTTCAAGAATTTTGACACTGGTTAAGATCTTGAAAGAATGTGAATGTACACCACACGGGCCATAGTTGAAGGGATTCTAATGCATGCATAACATATACTTATCTGAAGCTATTTAAATGAAGATATATCCACTTATAATACTAATAGAGAAATCTGGGTTCAGAGCAATGTGCAAACTATGACAAAATCACCTGTTTTGGTGTATAGTTTGTGAGATGGAGAACGATTTGAAGGTAACACAAAGCTGTTGATTTTTGTTACATTAGGATATTGTTAATTAAGTGCGAGTGATGGGGTATTAATTTTTCAAAGCATACCTTTGCTCTGTTTCACTAGTCAGAATAAACTATCTGCAGAATTAAAGATGGTAAATTCATATAAAAATGAAAAATATATTAATATATATATTTTTAAATATATAATATATAGTATAAGAAGGAAAACCAGGTGGCAATTGAAAATATCTTGATATTCTAAAAACAAATACCTCAGAGATCTCCTCTTATCTCAGTATGGTGTGTTAATTCTTCTAAAGCTTAAGAGTAAGTGTCATCTGAAGGTGTCAAATAAGTAGCCTGCATGACCAGGTGGTACAATGAATGACTATAGACCTGTCTCTTTAAGTTCTAATACTGACTCTGCTAAGTCGCTTCAGTCGTGTCCGACTCTGTGCAACCCCATAGACGGCAGCCCACCAGGCTCCGCCGTCCCTGGGATTCTCCAGGCAAGAACACTGGAGTGGGTTGCCATTTCCTTCTCCAATGCATGAAAGTGAAAAGTAAAAGTGAAATCGCTCAGTCCTGTCCGACTCTTAGCGACCCAATGGACTGCAGCCTACCAGGCTCCTCGGTCCATGGGATTTGCCAGGCAAGAGTACTGGAGTGGGCTGCCATTGCCTTCTCCGAATACTGACTCTAGCACTTGCTAATTAGTTCCACCTCAGAAATGTAACTTCTTTGAATATAGCATTCCTGATTCTTTGGAACAATCACAAAAATTGCAAAAGAATGAGGAGAATGATAAGAAGCTATTTCTAAGCTTTAAAAAGTACTTTGAATACATCTGAAGATAAATGGAGAAAATATTGTAAATTTATGATCATAATACTTTAGTAATTAGGATTTGAAAGCAAATTTATATATTATAAAAATTTAATATTGGTAGAATTAATAATCTAATTTCTATATTTTTTTCAAGTTCTAGTAATAAAATCTATCCAGCAAATGACCTGAAATTTCATCTTGGTTTATTAATGCATTTATAGGAAAGCAAAGTGCGAGATGCTAAAAAAAAAAAGTTATTATTTGGTATTAGAAAGTCTGAACACATATGCATAAATAAAAATAGGTTTATGAATATAGGGCTAGAAACTTCCGTTTCAACAGGTATATCATAAACTGCTTAACAAATGATAGTGGAGGGTTGATAACATTTTGCTGCCTTGCTTAACAAGAAATAGATAAAAACTGAAATTTGATAAATGTAATTCCTCTGCTCCTTCTCCTGATACTCTGTGTGAGTGTTGAGGACATTCAAGGACAGTTATGATTGCTCCAGTGAAGCAGAACTCCCTACCCTAGCCCCTATCTGAGAAATCTTTTATTAAAGAATGGCCCACTTATTATACATCATTATTCCTGTTCATGCACTGTTAGGAAGGAAGAATGACAGTCTGATCAAAATGATACAAAGATCAGTGATTCCCTAAATCACAATGAGACAACATAGAGTTCTCACAGTGAATTCTGGCCAATTTTCTTGTATTCATCTCTATTATATAATAAGCTGGGACCAGAACAGTCATTATAATCCAGAAACCTTTTTAAGTTGTGGTAAAATTGCACAAGTTAAAATATCCTTATTTTTCGAAATTCTCATGAAGCACTCAAGCATAAAGGAATGTGAGTTACTCTTTACTTTTATGCTTAAAAAATAACCTTAACAAACATAAGATGCTGCTGCTAAGTCGCTTCAGTCGTGTTCAACTCTGTGTGACCCCATAGACGGCAGCCCACCAGGCTTCCCTGTCCCTGGGATTCTCCAGGCAAGAACAGTGGAGTGGGTTGCCATTTCCTCCTCCAATGCATGAAAGTGAAAAGTGAAAGTGAAGTCGCTCAGTCGTGTCGGACTCTTCGAGACCCCATGGACTGCAGCCTACCAGGCTCCTCCGTCCATGGGATTTTCCAGGCAAGACTACTGGATTGGGGTGCCATTGCCTTCTCCAAACATTAGATGCTAAATACCATTTTATGTTTAGCAATATATTGTCAATGAAATTTTTATGTAACTTTTTCACACCCTGGGAATGATTATGCTTTTGTTTTATACGTTTGTTAAAATAATGAATTAACAGAAATGCACCTGACATATCAAATAAATTGGTCTCTAGTTTTTTTCAAATAATGTCATTTAGTTTCTCTTTTTGAGTTCTCTTTTCTCATAACAAAATTATCCAGGATGATGCATGCTCTTTGATTAGTTAATTCTATGAAAACATAGTAACTAAATCTTTGATTTTGTGAACACTTACAAATTATATAATAATGTTCCTATACAAAATCCTTTAAACAAGGTGTGCACTTTCTTATTACCTTGCACAGATATATTCTAGTGTAATTTTACATATCAAATATATTGAACAAATATTTATTTAAGAACTACCATATCCCAAAGTAAAAAATAAGCAAAGATTGCCCTCCTTGGGCTTACTTTTTGGAGTGAATCTGGAGTTTAAGAGAGGGAAGTGGGTATTAATATGAATTTTAATATCATCACCATATATACATGATATTTAAAGCCATGACACTCAATGAGTTCATAAGGGAAATAGGGCAGATTTTAAAGACAGAGAAAAATTCACAGGGACTAGGAGAGGGGGAAACGGAAGAACTTTCAAGAAGTTTGGTATAAACAAAGGGATAAGAGGTATAGTGAGGATTTGTAGTTCTGGAGGGACATGGGTCAAACATTAGGAGGTAATCAGTGAGTGAGTTTTATAAAATCTATATGATGGAGGGCTTGCAGATATTGGTAAAGACAAGGTCTAGTTTATAGCCAGGCCAGTGAGGAGCTCACATAATTAGAAGCTAATATCACTGGAGGAGAGGTGTGGCCATTGGAAAGATAATCAAAATTTGTACATTTGATTATCAAGAAGCAAGGTGTGAGAAGTCCTGAGAAGCAAGGCAATGATGTAGGAGGCACCCTTACTGAGGAATGAGGAAGCAGGACTGAATTTTAATAGATGATGACACAAGGAGGGAAAGTAGCGCTCTATGGCACTGACAAGTTTTAAAGCTTGCATTTGTGGTTGGAGAGAAACAGGAGGGTTGGGAGGGGCCAGTGAGGAGCCAGAACCACAAACCCTCTCCCTTCAAGCCCAGTGTTGCCAGAGCTGTGAGAAGACTTCAGGGGAAAGCAAGGTCCCCAGTGGAAAGTCAATGTTCCCTTAGAGTAGAAATGCTTGGAACAAAGGTAGAAAACGTAGGAGCTTTTTCTCTTTATGGGCCATGAATTCTAGCAGGCACAAAGGAAGCATTTGGAAAGTTGAGAACAAACAGAAAAGAGTTCTAAATAGCGTGCTGAGGGTTACCAGTATTAGACTACACAGATTGAACATCTGAAACAGGATGTCATTGGTCTTCGAGAACTCAAGGTACAGAATGACAAGTGATAGCAGAGTCATGATTGTTAGGGGTAGGCAGGGCAGCTGCCAGTGAGGTGCAGTGAGGCGCTGGTTCTTTTCAAACCCCAACCATGCAGGGCACGCATCATGGACAATGTCTTATACTAATCCCCTCACAGAGATTAGTTTTGATCCCTGCCCATGATCAGTGCATTTATTCCACATATGCAGTTTTTCCTTTTTGATGGAGTTGAAAACTTGAAGATCGTCTTATTATAAGTTCAGCTCTCACATGCCCCTTGCTGTTGGAAAGTAGATATCTTTAAGATGAATGAAAAAAAAAAATACACTATCCTCATCTCAAATGACAAGATATTTTCCACATATGAAGGCCAAGTCCAGTTTTCTGACCACCAGAGAGGGGCAAATATAATTCCTCTTTACTCTTTACTTTGCATTTTGTTCACCAAATTGCTTTAAGGATCTAATGTCTTTCCCATTAGACCATTGTCACATGCAGAAACCAGGAATAATTTATCATATTTACTTTTGTGTTGTTCATGGAGGAGCAAGTCCCTCTTGTGGAGTCTTTAAGGATTATTCCAACATGGCTGTGGAAATTATACTCAGAAAAGAACATGAAATTAAAAGGATTTATTACACTTACTCAACCTACTCCAGTACTCTTGCCTGGCAAATCTCATGGACAGAGGAGCCTGGTGGGCTGCCGTCCATGGAGTCACTACAGTCGGACACGACTGAACAACTTCACTTTCACTTTTCACTTTCATGAATTGGAGAAGGAAATTGCAACCCACTCCAGTGTTTTTGCCTGAAGAATCCCAGGGATTGGGGAGCCTGGTGGGCTGTCGTCCCTGGGGTCACACAGAGTCGGACATGACTGAAGCAACTTAGCAGCAGTAGCAGCAGCATTACACTTACAAAGGGCTTTCCAGATGGCTCAGTGGTAAACAATCCACCTGCCAATGCAGGACACGCGAGTTCAACCCCTGAGCTGGGAAGATCCTCTGGAGAAGGAAATGGCAAATCACTCCAGTATTCTTGCCTGGAAAATCCCATGGTCAGAGGAGCCCTGCAGGCTACAATTCACAGGGTTGCAAAGCGTAGGACATGACTTAGCCACCGAGCATGAGAACGATTATACTCACTGGTTCCAGGAGAGGGATACAGAGCACACCATGCAAGGACCACATGGGAGAAGTGCCAAGGGAGTGGGAGCAACCTAGCAAGTTGGGGAGCCAAGAAAGAGAGTGAGAACTCCTGGGTGAGGGCCTCTTTGGAGTATCAGGATGGAGTGCATAAGCAAACGGCATGAGGGGATTTCACTGGTGTATCTCACTGTCACCAGATCCCAACCAGAGGAGGTCAAAGAAGGGGAACTCGAGAGAAATCTGATTACAGTTGTGCACCTGGCCACCTGAGGATTGCTCACAGCCTGTCTGTTGGGATGTTGAGATGTCAGGAAATGGGACTAGCTTGTAGGTGGCAGTAAAATATTCTAGAAAAGAGTTTCTTATACTTATTTAGTGGATGTGAATGGAGGCTGAGAGTCTACCATATTGCAAAAGCTCACAGATAATTCCTATGTCAGTTGTTCCTGGCCACACAAAGAACAACTAATTCTAAGATTTTAGTCTTATATAAATTAGACTAATTATAATAGTTACTACCAGGTTATAAAATGGCTATACTTTTGTTTCCTTTTAATTAAGAGAAATATATATATATCTCCATACAGGAGAGTCATTCGTTTTCATGTTAGAATTTTTTTTGTAAATTACTATTTTAAATAAAACTTATTTTCAT
The DNA here is from genome assembly GCF_029407905.1 of Bubalus kerabau. Lineage (NCBI taxonomy): Eukaryota > Metazoa > Chordata > Mammalia > Artiodactyla > Bovidae > Bubalus > Bubalus kerabau. The sequence goes on along the minus strand of NC_073624.1, from coordinate 270,242,876 downwards.
GCTGTGCTACAGGTAAAACTATAGTCCACAGGAGAATGAATTATCAAAGCAAGTCACAACAATATATAAAAAGAATAGAGTGTAAGTGACTTGATCTCAGCTAGAAAAATGTCCTCTGATCAAATATCCATTGTGATCAAGGGGCAGAGTGTCAGAAGATCTCATCTGAGATGAATATATTTTTATCCCTAGTTCATGGAACCCAGAACATCAGACTGGGTAGATATGACAGAAGAGGTTACAGGTGGACTTTAGCTCGGAACAATAGTTACAATAATCCAATGTCTTGGACACTAAGTTTATTTAATTCACAATATTTATCCTCACAAGACCACAGACAGAAAATCCATTCACTGAATGTGCAATTGGACTTCTGTGGTTATACTACAAGGAACCAAAATTTGTGTTTGGAAGAGTCTCTGCTAACAACTGCCTATGGACCCATATTCCTGGAGCACCCTGAGGACTATGGCTGCGTTGCATTACAATAGTGAGATCAGTTCTGACCTTAAGCCAAGGCTTGTTTGTTATTTGATCTCTGGTTCCTCTGCCTTTTCTAAAACTAGCTTGAACATCAGGAAGTTCACCATTCACATATTGCTGAAGCCTGGCTTGGACAATTTGGAGCATTCCTTTATTAGCGTGTGAGATGAGTGCAATTGTGCAGTAGTTTGAGCATTCTTTGGCATTGCCTTTCTTGAGGATTGGAATGAAAACTGACCTTTTCCAGTCCTGTGGCTACTGCTGAGTTTTCCAAATTTGCTGGCGTATTAGGTGCAGCACTTTCACAGCAACATCTTTTAGGATTTGAAATAGCTCCACTGGAATTCTATCACCTCCACTAGCTTTGTTCATAGTGATGCTTTCTAAGGCCCACTTGACTTCACATTGCAGGATGTCTGGTTCTAGGTGAGTGATCACACCATCAGGATTATCTTGGTCATGAAGATCTTTTTAGTACAGTTTTCTGTGTATTCTTGCCACCTCTTCTTAATATCTTCTGCTTCTGTTAGGTCCCTACCATTTCTGTACTTTATCGAGCCCACCTTTGCATGAAATGTTCCCTTGGTATCTCTAATTTTCTTGAAGAGATCCCTAGTCTTTCCCATTCTGTTGCTTTCCTCTATTTCTTTGCATTGATCGCTGAGCAAGAGACTTCCAGTAAAACATTTATTTCTGCTTTATTGACTATGCCAAAGCCTTTGACTGTGTGGATCACAATAAACTGTGGAAAATTCTGAAAGAGATGGGAATACCAGACCACCTGATCTGCCTCTTGAGAAACCTGTATGCAGGTCAGGAAGCAACAGTTAGAACTGGACATGGAACCACAGACTGGTTCCAAATAGGAAAAGGAGTACGTCAAAGCTGTATATTGTCACCCTGCTTATTTAACTTATATGCAGAGTACATCATGAGAAATGCTTGGCTTGATTAAGTGAAAGAGGAGAGTGAAAATATTGGCTTAGTGCTCAACATTCAGAAAACAGAGATCATGGCATCTGGTCCCATCACTTCATGGCAAATAGATGGGGAAACAATGGAAACAGTGTGAAACTTTATTTTGGGGGGCTTCAAAATCACTGCAGGTGGTGACTGCAGCCATGAAATTAAAAGACACTTACTCCTTGGAAGGAAAGTTATGACCAACCTAGATACCATATTCAAAAGCAGAGGCATTACTTTGCCAACAAAGGTCCATCTAGTTAAGGCTATGGTTTTTCCAGTGGTCATGTATGGATGTTAGAGTTGGACTGTGAAGAAAGCTGAGTGCCAAAGAATTGATACTTTTGAACTGTGATGTTGGAGAAGACTCTTGAGAGTCCCTTGGACTGCAAGGAGATCCAACCAGTCCATTCTAAAGGAGATCAGTCCTGGGTGTTCATTGGAAGGATTGATGTTAAAGCTGAAACTCCAATACTTTGACCACCTCATGCAAAGTGTTGACTCATTGGAAAAGTCCCTGATGCTGGGTGGGATTGGGGGCAGGAGGAGAAGGGGACAACAGAGGATGAGATTGGTGGATGGCATCACTGACTCGATGGACTTGAGTTTGGGTAAATTCTGGGAGTTTGTGATGGACAGGGAGGCATGGCATGCTGTGATTCATGGGGTAGCAAAGAGTTGGACGCTACTGAGTGACTGAACTGAACTGAACTGAATATCACTCATGATTGCAATCGACTTATTTAATATCCATTATCAGTGTCATAACCAAAGTCATACAATAGGGCCACACATTTCATGCCTGTGTTCTCTCTCATGTCCTGCATTTGTCTGTGTTTGAGTTTCAGTAATTTGCGAAAATGTATGTGGGCGGGGGAAATGTTCTTGATTATTTATGCAAGACTGATGTGGTGTTTGATGGGCAGGTGGATGGAAGTGACCAATTCTCTTTGGAAGCTACATGTCGCTACCTGTAGTCATTGATCGTCAATGACTTTCAACTTTTGATTTACCCAATCTTTGAGGAATCATATAAAAAGCCAGTCCTCTTTTTCCAAGAAAATAACCTTATTTGCTCAGCTTTTTCTAGTTCAAGTATCTTCAAATTAGGACATGTGGGCTAAATTCAGTCCACTGCTTGATTTTTTTTTTTTTAATTATTAGAACACACCAGCACTCATTCACTTATATGTCATCTATGATTGCTTTTACTATCTGGTCTTCTATAAAACAGTTGCTTCACCTCACGTTCTTATCTGTGGCTTGAAATCCACCTCACCTGCCACTCTATCTCCCCAGCCCAAATCAGTTTCTTGCATCTATTTGTTCATATAGAACATCTAGCCGTAACTATGTATTCAACATTTGTTGCCTCTTTTTCCTGTGTGTCAGTCTCCATAGTTTAGCTGTGAATACATGCAGTTAATCTCCCTGTACGTTGCTGGTAAAATATTGAGGGGATTTATTAGAATAAGAATGTTAAATTACTTATTTATGGCACACACAAATATAAATAGTATTTCCTCTTCTTACAACTACTCTGTATGCCACATACAATTCTGCTTCATCTGCTAACCAAGCCATTTATATTATATTCCTCTAAAATGTCAGGTCCTATACTGCTGGATACTGGGACTATGATATTGGACAAAACGTGTCTGTTTCATAAAGAACTTACAGTAGACAAGAGAGACAAGTGAGTGTATAGGGATTTTAAAAGAGTTAATACAGCACGCTATTAACACCCCTGCTTTGGCCACCTGATGTGAAGAACTGACTCGTTGGAAAAGACCCTGATGCTGGGAAAGATTGAAGGCAGGAGGAGAAGGGGACGGCAGAGGACAAGATGTTTAGATGGCGTCACCGACTCAATGGACAGGAGTTTGAATAAGCTCTGGGAGTTGATGATGGACAGGGAAGCCTGTTGTGCTGCAGTCCATGGGGTGGCAAAGAGGCAGACATGACTGAGCGACTGAACTGAATTGATTGACACCCTTAGGAAAAGATGATTAATTCAAGCTTTGAGCTTCTGATAATGACATATACATCAGGACTTTGTAGGAGTCTGTTAAAGTTAACAAAATAAAAAGAAATAGAAAAGGAAATGGCACTTTGCAGGAATTGGGGGGCCAGGAAGATTGTTAAATAAATAGGGAACTAGTGGTTTAACAGCTGCAGCACACAGCATGAGAGGGTGAGTGGTTAGGGATTTGCTGGACATACAGAGATCTTAGGGTCGCAAAGAGCTGGACATGGCTGAGTGACTGAGCACACACCACAGAGATTCACACAACAGAGGAGCCACCGACAAACTGACTAGTCATCTAATACAGTGTTAGACTGCAACTGCTCAGCAACCAAGCAGCCACCCTATATTTACTATTATTAGTGTGGTTCCGTAGAAATTTGTCCTGAACAGGGTGGTTAGAACTCAGTGGCAATTTAAATGAAAGACTCTGGTTGTCATCTGTACACATATATGGACTCTGAAAAGGTGCATTGTTAAAGAAAAAGAAACACACTAAAGTTGGCTTTAGGAGTTTCTCTCTGTATATATCTCTGGCACAAATATAACACAAGGTATTATACAATGACTTATGTTTAATAAGAACCACAAGGTTTCTAATCCTAGTCATTTTCTGAACTACTCAATGAAATCCAGCAAATCACTAGATTTCAAAGCCTTTCTCTATAAAAACTAGAGAAAGAGCTTCTAGCTAAAAAATTGATATCACAAAAGCACTGTTGCATGTTATTCTAAATATGAAACTGTTTTTGCTACTGATTATTTCAGTTCAGTTCAATTTAGTCACTCAGTTGGGTCCGAGTTTTTGCGACTCCATGAATCGCAGCATACCAGGCCTCCTTGTCCATCACCAACTCCTGGAGTCTAGCCAAACTCATGTCCATCATTTAAGTTATCTTAATTAATAAGTTAGTAGGTGTTTATAAAGTGCCTACATTACTGTTACTGCTCTTGATTTACCTCTTCTGTTTCTTTCTAATCAACTATATAATAAAAAATAAATCCTTGGGATACATGAATGAGAGGTGGAAAAATGGATTATACTGAGGTATAGCCAAATTCGATTTTATATGTATCATTTTTTATAATCACTAAGCATTAATATCAAACCCATTTTATGTTATCAGTGAGGATACAGCTGACCTTGTTCCCAGAAGACATGGAAAAATGGTTCCAGTTCTTCTTTTCCAGCTGTTATTTCTTTTCTTGCCTTTCATGCTTTTCTCCCTTTACACTCTACTAGATTTGGCTACTACATCATTTCCAGTCTCCATTTTCTCATTTACTTCCCACTGTTCTTTGTGAACTGTGCGAGTCACCTGAGAAAGTGCTTATGACAAAGACAAACTGTCTATATCTCTTACCTAGAAAGCTGCGGCAATGTTTTAGGCAATTGAGTGAAAAACACAATTTATTTCCCTACATCTGAAAAAACACTATTCCTATAATGGCATTTCTAGTTCTTCATTATTGTACAGCTAGAGACAATAGGAACTTTGTCTCAATTAAGGAAATGGATTTTTATGACTCTTAGCATCCTCATGTCTTTGGAGAAGGCAACTCCTTAGGTTCTTAGCTAAAACAATTATGCATTTGAAAGTAAATTTACATAGGTTAACATCAATCATAAAAGCAACAGCTCATGCTATTGTTTATTAGGTTACAATGTTGTTTTAGGCATTTTTCATTTATTATTTCATTTAATTTCCACCAGCTCACTTGGTATTTCCCATTACATGCCCCGTGGAAAGAGAAGTTAGCTGATGTGCTCGAGGCTGATGCAAACAGACACTAGCCAACTCCAGGAGACTCTATGACTCTTGATTTGGACACATGTTGCTCACAGCACTTCAAGTTAGTTTTAATCAGTTTCATGTAAATTTGAAAAAAAAAATAAAAAGTTAATTTTGCTTTAAATCAAGTTTTAAAAAAGATAAACTATTTCTTGCCATCCTTTGAGGAAAGTGCAAATGCCTGCAAATTGTAAATGTATAGTAATAACAAATTTACAGACTGTGTGACCAAGCTCTGTGGTATTTATTCTTTGACTCTCAGTTTCCTCTCATGTAAAATAGAGGGGAGAACCAATAGTGTGGTGTGTGAATTACATGAACACCTAGGATAGTGCCTGAAACAGGAAGACTCGCTGAGGTGAAATGTTGCCTTTATTTTGTTAGACAACTGAACAGTGATGTTGCAAATATGATCTTTCAAAAAAAATGTCAACCAGCATATGTGTAATTTTTAAACGTTAATTTAGTCTCACCTTATTAGGAGCTGTAACCTGAAAAGGATGACCACTCTTAGTAAGGAATGTTTTAGATTGCTTCACAAATGTAATGAAAGCTTATCTCCAAAACAATCAGTTTGCTCCTTTAGACATTTAGCAGTAAAATTATTACCTGATAAATTACATTATCTATATGTGTGATGTCATAAAAACAATTTTTAAATTATGGTTTTATTTAATAATAGTTAAAGGCTAGTAGATAGATCCACTTTGGTCAAAATCATTTAATATTCTCTTGGCACAAAGGATGTTACCATGTTAATGTTTTTACTATTATCTCTTTCTGGTAAAACTATACTGTACCACATCCATGTTAAAAGGGGTGCTCACTGCAACTTCCTAATAATAAGATATAATAAATAATTTACTATATTTTTGGTTATGAAGAGAATAATTTTTTATATATTGGCCATTCCCTTCTCCAGGGGATCCTACCAATCCAGGGATCAAACCCAGGTCTCCCGCATAGCAGGCAGGTTCTTTACCAGCTGAGCTATCAGGGAAGCCCAATACTTTTTGGTTATGTAGGGAATAATTTTTTATATATTTGTCACCTTTAAATGGTTATTTAATTGAATTGAAAATGTATTTTCTAACAAACATTTATTAAAATTTTGAATTTACCATTATTGATATAAAACCAGTTTTAATATTCAACAGCTGATTGTTCAGGGCCTTTATAGAAAGTCCTATTAATAACTTATACTTATGTATAACATATAACATATCTTATACTTCATAATTTAATGCTATTTTATTAATATAAAATTAGACACTATGAAAAATATCATTCCCAAATAATTACTTCAGTGTACTGGATATTGTATGTATTTTAAAAATATTATATCTATCAATAGATATATTTTATAGATATTAAAATTTCTTATGAAAGGATATATTTATTCAGTGACATTTTTTACTCTTTACTTATTCAGAATGGAAATGTCTCTAATTTGCAGTGTCAGATATTATGCCTTATAGTTCTTTTATATTCTGGACTAACAATGAGTTTTGGTTTATGAAAGCCTGAATTTCTCCATTGTGGAAGATTATCCCAGCTTGGTGACTTGAATATATGCAAGGAAGGGACTAAGAGAAGCAGGTAGCAAAGTTATTTCATTTTATTCATTTTTTATATTGTAATTATATCTCTTAGCTTAAGAATAATGTGTCACTTATTTTTGTTATAATCTGTTTATTATGATTTCTTTATTATCATATTCATCAACAATACTTCGTTTTGGGAAAGCTTTCAGCTTTGCTCTTCATTATCATTTTGATTTCAATTTTCACAGAGTAAATGCTGTATTTGACTGACTCCCAGGCAATTTTAATTTTTACTTTGCATTTTTTATTTTTGTTCAGCTCTTTCTATAATTCAATTACTTTTTCACAGCATTCCACTTTCTTTTATCTTAGCCTAAACTTTTCTATGACTTTTTGCTTCCACTTCATAGAGAAGATACTACTTTATGTTTTTTAGAAGATACAAAGTATCTTTTTTAACATTTCTTGTACCCCTTCCACAATAATGAATCTCTTCTGATCTTTTCTTCATGAAATATGCACAATTATTTCCCCTTTTTATTTTATCCTGTAGTTTTTTCCCTTTCTGGTGTCTCATTCTAGAATGAGATTAACTTAGTCCATAGTAGGTATTCATAAAGACAGTGTATGCACCACATCCACTCTCATGTCCTGTGAATATTGACAAAATCCTGTATGAAATAAAGGGAAAACAGTTGTGCAGTCATTTCTCCAATATTTTCTATGCACTATACATTTTGAGAAGAAAATGGCAACCCACTCCAGTATCCTTCTGTAGAGAATCCCATGGACAGAGGAACCTCTCGGGCTGCAGTCCATGGGGTCGAAAGAGTCGGACACAACTGAGTGACTTTGACTGACTACTAGACATTCAGGGGCTTCCCTAGTGGTTTAGTGATAATTTGCCTGCCAATGCAAGAGACATAGATTCTATACCTGCATCGAGAAGATCCTCTGGAGAAGGAAATGGCAACCCACTCCAGTATTCTAGCCTGGGAAATCCCATGGTCAGAGGAGCCTGGGGGTTTACAGTCCGTGGGGTTACAAAACAGTAGGACATGACTTAGTGACTAAGCACCATCATCACCACCAACAACCGCACATTCACCTAGAGTAGGTTAGTAAGTACACCCGAAGCACATAGTTGTTTGTTGTACTGGAATTTGAATCTCAGCTTATTCCTGATCGCCACACTCCCAGCCTCTCTCTCTGACCTTCATTAGAACACCTTGCTTATTAAAACACTGCTGTAATGAGATGCACTGTGTCAATTATGGGTCTTTCTAGGCATGGGGGATGATGAGAAAAGAGCAACATTAAAATTATGACATTATTTGGGGTTATGGAGACTAAAATTATAATTCATGGCAACAAGCCAGGCAAGATTTCAGCAGAGAAGCAGTCAGACGATTGTCACAAGTCCAGCTTTCCCGTATGCATTCAAAAAGGCATAAAGGGTAAAGACGCATTGTGAGAAAATTCTCACTGGCTACTGTTTTTATCATGAAGCAAAATGCTTTCCTAGAAGCCTTCCTTTAAAAAGTATTTGCTAGAACTGTGTCACGTGTTCACCCGTTAATGTACAAGAGTTTGGATAATTGAACATGACAGATAGGAGTGGCTGCCATCCCAAAACTGTAATTCCTTCCCACTGAACCGTTGTGTGCAAAAATTATTTCTGATGAGTTTTCTCTGTCTCTACCATTTTTTCCCATGAGCAAATTATTTTTTACCATATTTTTCTTCTTGGGCTTTTTTGGTATAGGAGAATTCTTTTAAAGTATGTAAAATAATTGACATATAAGAGAAAATTTTCAGATACTCGATATACCCTGGGGAGGGAAGTTGGGGAAGGGGAAAATTCAAGGGAATTCTTGATGCACCTAAAATCTCACAAGCAGATGCCTAGTTTAACAGATCCATAGCTTAAACATTGCTATAAATAGAATTTTTACCATTTTGATAAACTGGATATTGATAGTTGAGCAGTCCAATATATAATGCTGGATTCCAAAATGTTAATTCTGCTCTAAGCAGAACATTTAGTTTCTTTTTAAACCATTACTACTTCTTGATTTCCTGGAATTTCTGACTCACTAGTTAGCACATTCAGATTTTAAATAAATGACTTATGTTCCTGGAACTAGCCATTTAACCACATATTGGCATCAGTCAGTCTAAAAAGCAAGACTTTAAAGTACTTGTAAAAAGGCATTTCATTGTAGAACACATCGGATGTTTCAAGGGCACTATGAAATCAACACATTGTATACACTCAGACCTACACGATGTTTTATGTCAATTACAGTTTGATGAAAACAGAAAAAATACCCCAATAACCTATAGTTATAGAAATGTCTCTCTTTATGCAGTAATTTGTAAATATTGCTAAGTCGCTTCAGTCATGTCCAACTCTTTGTGAAACTATGGACTGCAGCCTGCCAGTCTCCTCTGTCCATGGGATTCTCCAGGCAAGAATACTGGAGTGGGTTGCCATGCCCTCCTCCAGGGGATCTTCTGGACCCAGGGACTGAAACCACATCTCCTGTGGCTTCTGCATTGCAGGCGGATTCCTTACCACTGAGCCACCAGTGAAGCCCTTAATGCCAGGAGAAACTGGGCTATGCACTATTTACTGCCAAATTAGTTTGGCAATTGTGTATAGGTATGGGTGGTTTCAACTTGGCTTGAGTTGAAGCCATTCACTCTTTTTTTAAAAAACGTATGATAGAAAATATGTTAGTATTGATCTATTGGTATTCAACTTCTTTAAAAATTATTAGGTTAATATATATCTGACTGAAATCACTGCTTGTTTCATTATAAGCCTATTTTATAATGGGAGTATAATAATTATTTTTATAGTCTTAAAAGAATATGCTCCATACATTTGTTACATTCAGATAATTCAGTTTTTATCCTCATGTTAGTAATATTAATAAAGAATAAAAAGATTGCAGAATAGGTAAAGCATAGCCTAAAAGAAAGATTATTATCATGATATCTAAATAGTTTCACAAATAACATAGATAGCTTGGAATCTCACATCTTATAGATACTTGTTATACAATTGTTATCTTGAAAAGATGTGTTCTATTTGGGTTTCATTATTCACATCCTTCTCTAAAGTCTCTCTTTATGGTTTTAATACCATAAAGTATTAAGAGTTAGAAGTTTGGCTGGTTATCAGAAAAAAAAAAATGTTCAATAAAGCATTTTTGCATTGAAGGAATCTAGCTTAAATTCACTGCTTCTATCAAAGTTCCAATGTTCAAAGAGTAAGAATATAATTACTTAGACTTAGATGCCTGTGATTACAAACTAGGTCCACATTTCCTACAACATAATCTGAAATTTCTTGCCATATTTTATAGTACCCATAGTGAAATACCGCAAAGGACTTGCAGGTTTCTTCACATTTGAATATAGACTGTATATCCACTCTATTAATGCGTCAGCTACCATAAGCCAGGAAAGTCATATTATCACAAGAGGATTTTTTTGTTGTTTTTTTTTTTTTTTTTTTTTTTTTAATTTTATTTTATTTTTAGACTTTACATAACTGTATTAGTTTTGCCAAATATCAAAATGAATCCGCCACAGGAATACATGTGTTCCCCATCCTGAACCCTCCTCCCTCCTCCCTCCCCATTCCATCCCTCTGGGTCGTCCCAGTGCACCAGCCCTAAGCATCCAGTATCGTGCATCGAACCTGGACTGGCAACTCGTTTCATACATGATATTTTACATGTTTCAATGCCATTCTCCCAAATCTTCCCACCCTCTCCCTCTCCCACAGAGTCCATAAGACTGTTCTATACATCAGTGTCTCTTTTGCTGTCTCGTACACAGGGTTATTGTTACCATCTTTCTAAATTCCATATATATGCGTTAGTATACTGTATTGGTGTTTTTCTTTCTGGCTTACTTCACTCTGTATAATAGGCTCCAGTTTCATCCACCTCATTAGAACTGATTCAAATGTATTCTTTTTAATGGCTGAATAATACTCCTTCTAAAACAAAACTCCATTACTTTTAGATGCCTCCACCACCTGATTTTTACTGTTTCCAGTTCTCGTCTTTGTGTGTTTTGCTGAATACCATATGAAAACCACAGCCATCCCATAAAGAAGGCAGAAGCTCCTATCATCAGTTTTTCTGGAGCAGAGTCTTCATTTACCATGGTCCCCAAAAGGAAGAGCCTTGGTGTCACCCTGGAAGCCTAATCATCTAGTGATACTCTCGACCTAACTAATATAATTCTACCATAATTTTTCTAGGCCATGGGGATTTCTTAATAAATGTTTTTCAATGTCACCATCAGGTGTTCTCACGGAAAAAAAATATATCCTAGTATGGCAGGATTTCATTTCATTAAAACAAATTAAATTCAATTTTATTTCCAGAGTGAGTAAAGCAAAGCAGTTACACTAGTTCTGAAAGTATAGGCACTATTCTTTGAAACAGGACTGTAGAGTTGTATAGAGTCATTCTGATGCTTCAAGAAAATATACTAAAAAAGGAGTATAAGAATGCAAAGAGAATGATAAAGGAGTTCAGTTCTCTCGCTCTTTCTTTCACCTATTCCTGAAAGATGATGCTGTGAAAGTGCTGCACTCAATATGCCAGCAAATTTGGAAAACTCAGCAGTGGCCACAGGACTGGAAAAGGTCAGTTTTCATTCCAATCCCAAAGAAAGGCAATCCCAAAGAATGCTCAAACTACCGAACAATTGCACTCATCTCACACGCTAGTAAAGTAATGCTCAAAACTCTCCAAGCCAGGCGGCAGCAATATGTGAACCGTGAACTTCCTGATGGTGAAGCTGGTTTTAGAAAAGGCAGAGGAACCAGAGATCAAATTGCCAAGATCCGCTGCATCATGGAAAAAGCAAGAGAGTTCCAGAAAAACATCTATTTCTGCTGTATTGACTATGCCAAAGCCTTTGACTGTGTGGATCACAATAAACTGTGGAAAATTCTGAAAGAGATGGGAATACCAGACCACCTGATCTGCCTCTTGAGAAACCTGTATGCAGGTTAGGAAGCAACAGTTAGAACTGGACATGGAAAAACAGACTGGTTCCAAATAGGAAAAGGAGTTTGTCAAGGCTGTATATTGTCACCCTGTTTATTTAACTTATATGCAGAGTACATCATGAGAAACGCTGGACTGGAAGAAACAAACTGGAATCAAGATTGCCTGGAGAAATATCAATAACCTCAGATATGCAGATGACACCACTCTTATGGCAGAAAGTGAAGAGGAACTAAAAAGCCTCTTGATGAAAGTGAAAGTGGAGAGTCAAAAAATTGGCTTAAAGCTCAACATTCAGAAAACAAAGATCATGGCATCCGGTCCCACCACTTCATGGGAAATATATGGGGAAACAGTGGAAACAGTGTCAGACTTTATTTTTCTGGGCTCCAAAATCACTACAGATAGTGACTGCCGCCATGAAATTAAAAGACGCTTACTCCTTGGAAGGAAAGTTATGACCAACCTAGATAGCATATTCAGAAGCAGGGACATTACTTTGCTGACAAAGATTCATCTAGTCAAGGCTATGGGTTTTCCCGTGGTCATCTATGGATGTGAGAGTTGGACTGTGAAGAAGGCTGAGCGCCAAAAAATTGATGCTTTTGAACTGTGGTGTTGGAGAAGACTCTTGAGAGTCCCTTGGACTGCAAGGAGGTCCAACCAGTCCATTCTGAAGGAGATCAGCCCTGGGATTTCTTTGGAAGGAATGATGCTAAAGCTGAAACTCCAGTACTTTGGCCACCTCATGCGAAGAGTTGACTCATTGGAAAAGATTCTGATGCTGGGAGGGATTGGGGGCAGGAGGAGAAGGGGCCAACAGAGGATGAGATGGCTGGATGGCATCACTGACTCGATGGACGTGAATCTCAGTGAACTCCGGGTGTTGGTGATGGACAGGGAGGCCTGGCCTGCTGCGATTCATGGGGTCGCAGAGTCGGACACGACTGAGCGACTGATCTGATCTGATTCTTCAGAAGATGGCTTGCATTGCTACACCAAACCTTGATTGGCTATTCCAAACATCAAGAAGCAAAATGTAGGAGGGAGCTTAACTCATGAAATTTATAAATTCAGTCAGTTCAGTTCAGTCGCTCAGCCATGTCTGACTCTTTGTGACCCCATGAACCGCAGCACACCAGGCCTCCCTGTCCATCACCGACTCTAGGAGTCCACCAAAACCCATGTCCATTGAGTCAGTGATGCCATCCAATCATCTCATCCCCTCTTGGGCCCTTCTCCTCCTGCCCTCAATTTTTCCCAGCATCAGGATCTCTTCCCATCAGGTGGCCAAAGTATTGGAGTTTCAGCTTCAACATCAGTCCTTTCAATGAACACCAAAAGCAAAATGCACATTGATTGTTTCCTCTACTCTTAGTAAATCAACTATGCAGCAATTTTCGTTGTGATGAATGCTTTTCTTCTGCCTTCCTAATTTCCATTTCATCTTTTACAAAAAGTTTATCACAGTGAGGGAAACATTCGTCCCACTTTGAGTCCAGGGTTCCTAACAAAATTGACAGTGACTCTAATTCCAGGTTCCGGGATTGGGATCATGAGTCAGACCTAAACCAACTGCACATCCTGATTGTCTGGTTCATGGATTGGTACATGAACCAGTTTGGGCCACCTGCCATGAACCAGTGGTACATGAACCAGTCAAGGTCCACAGCTTTTAGTAAAGCAAAAATCTCTTTTGCATGGATGGCTGGAAAAATAAGGTGTAGGTTGGTATTGTGGCAGCCAACGTCCCCTAGAAGTGGTAATCATCTGGCTGTGAATGAAGAAAATGCAAAAATAGCCCAACTATTTTTGGAAGTTCAAGCCCAACTTGAACTTCTCAAATAAAAAAAGAAAATAAACCTCCTTCTGTTTAAGCCAGTTAAGTAGTGTAGTTCTACCATTTTTCAAATAAAAATTTCATACTAGTACTCTTTAGATAGCTGAAATTTATAACTTAACATTTCTATCCTTATTGTGTGCTGTCTTCATCCAACTAATCTCACTTTGACTCTGTTAATTATTGTTTTACGTGAATATTTTCCAAGGGCCTTTATGATACTCTGTTGCTGAAAAATACAAAAATAATATCCACAAGCACACGCTATACCATCACTGAGAGATTGTCAAGTACTTTAAAACTTATTTGGCCTAGAATATGGTAATGAAACATTTTTTTTATATTATATAACTTTAAGAAATAATTATAAATATTTGTTAATGACCAGCAAACAAATTGGTTTGCTGGTAGATTTAAGTTTTACTGTTTTCAGTCTAATCCAAAGTTTAACATTCTATTTGAAGACGTATTCTGAATTCAATTATTTATTCTGAAGTATATGAACTTGTTTAGTAGTAGGATTTCATTCTTAAGTAGAAGAATACTAAAGGCAAAAATGCACACAATATTTGTGATGAAGTATTAACATAAATACACAGTCTCCAAAGAAAAACCTCCAATTGAGTCTTCCTGACTTGAAAAATAACACTTTTATTACAGTGTAGCATATGTTGAGCTATAGCTAATTATATAAAAACTTCCAGCTACAGAGAACATTTATTTAACACTGAACTTGAAATAGGATCTGAATTCTGCCAAGACAGAATTGTACCCATGTTTTAACTGTTATAGCTGTTTCAGCTTGGGAGAGGCCATTTCCTAGGCAACCCCCATTTTGGTCATTTCTTAGGTATGGAGGGAAACCAACCCACTAATGGAAGGAATAGTTATAAGTTGTTACCCCGTAGCCTGAGGCTAAAAAAGCCAGTGCTAGACACATTTCTATTAAATACACTCTCCAAAAATAAGTATGAAGGCAAAGGATTAGTCATGCTCCTTATTTCAAGATTAAAGAGGCAAAAGTGAAGAAGTAGAGGTCCTTGATGCAGTTTTTATGACCGAATCATGTTAATAACATCACATGTATTGAAATTGGTATTTCAATAATATTTCTTGAAATACCAAGAAAAATGGAATATAAGTAAAATATTAAGACAATCAACAACAAACAAAAATGTATGCATTATCATAATATGGCTTCCTCATGCATTAACAAAGAATAAAGTGAAGTCCCTCATTTGTGTCCAACTCTTTGCAACCCCATGGACTGTAGCCTACCGGGTTCCTCCTTCCATGGGATTTTCCAGGCAAAATACTGGAGTGGGTTGCCATTTCCTTCTCCAGATCTTCCCGACACAGGGATTGAACCTGGATCTCCTGGCAGAAGCTTTACCGTCTGAGCCACCAGGGAAGGTTATTATTCCTGGTGCCTTAGAGGTTTCTTACTATCTCAGGCATCCTTACCAGGAGCATCCCACTTCTTGCTAAAAACACTGATATGTGGTCTTCTGGGACTTCCCACGTGGCGCTAGTGGTAAAGAAACTGTTTGTCAATGCAGGAGACATAAGAGATGTGGATTTGATTCCTTGGTCAGGAAGATTCCCCAGGGAAGGGCATGGCAATCCACTGCAGTATTCTTGCCTAAAGAATCCCATGGACAGAGGATCCTGGCAGGCTACAGTCCACAGGGTTGCCAAGTGGTGTCGCAAAGAGTCAGCCACGACTGAGCAACTGAACTGAACTGAAATGAACTGAAGCAACTTGGCATGCACACACATGGTTCTAGAAACTGCATCTATGGAGGTGGAGGAATATGTATTATTGTTACCTGCCCTGAGGAAATTCTTCTTCTATTCACTTAGAAGTGACTGGGTCAGCTTCACTGCTCCAATTTTGTACCAACTTTACCTTCAGTCCTAGAAAGACCACATTGTCACAACTTGATGCTGATAATATGTCTTTTAGAATAATGTCTTTTGTATATCAACTGATGAAAGTTAAAATTAATAAATTTGATGATAGGAAATATCAAAATGTTGCCTATCAACAAGTCTCCCCCAGCAATATCAACATATTTTGTCTTTGAATATATTAAAATACATTGAACATTTTTGAATAAATATTTATAATATACATATTTATATAAGTTCATATTTGTAATTGCACAAATGAATATTTATAATTTGTAAAAAAAAGTGTTTTGAATAAAATATATTCAATACATTCAACATTTTTGGCTTTTTGTTTTTTAAATTTTAGAGTAGTTGGTTTGCATTTGAATATTTATTTGCATTTTCTCTTAGTGAAATGGTAGAAGAGGGGAAATAAAATTTATTTGAAAAAATACTGTATTTGAAGAAAGATTTTTTTTAAAAACTATACATTCAAACAATGGAGCTATTTTAACCTCATCCTGAATGTTGAAAAATAAAATCAATGACTTAAATGCATGCTAGAAACATATCTTTCAGGTCTCTAACAAACACATATATTTGGTGACTTCATAAAACATTTGCCTCTTGATTTAACTCCTGTTCTTTTTCAGTTTACTTTTATATTTTTTACTTTATTTCAAATACCTTTTTTCTTCAAAAATATGTTTTGTAAGAAAAGGGGAGATCATCTGTATATTTAATATTGAGAAAATTCATTCAGTTATTTATACACTCATTTACTACAGCATCTGTCTCAGTTTTAGAAGTGGGATATACTATAGTATATATATAGTATATATGTGTACTATATATAGTGTTTGTGTGTGTGTGTGTGTGTATATATATATATATATATATATAGTATAGTAATGAGAGGGTAACAGTCAGGAAGGCCAGGGGTCTCCAAACAGAGGAAATAGCCTGCAAATGTCAGACATTTTTATCTCTCTTAAGTGGCAGGAGGAAAAAAACTAGCAATATTTTTTCCTTCTCTATAGAAATGTAAAAGGAGGTTTCTCTTAAAATACTGTATTGCCATAATGACACCTGGTTTCACCTGAAGTTAACTATTCTCAAACCTAGAGATAACCAATGCCTTTTTCTTATGGAAATGTTTGTCTTAAGCTATGCTAATGTACTATGCATTTACCCCAAACTCTGTCTTCAAGTCGCTTCCGCCTCTTGGCTCAGAACCTACTTGACAAACCAGTATGTTATACTCAGATATTGTTTCCCTAATCTATGTAAATGAAACTATTTGTATGGTGGTCTGCCCTTCTTCAAGATTCAAGTTAATCATTTTATGGCCTAGGATAAACCATTTGGTGCCAAGATTATCCCAAAATGCATCTTATGGGTGAGGGGCCTGGTGCCATTCTGAATTTTAAGACATTTCTTTCTTTCATTAACAGACTGCTAGTGACTATATAGGAAATTGCAACCCACTCCAGTACTCTTGCCTAGAAAATCCCATGGACGGAGGAGCCTGGTGGGCTGCCGTCTGTGGGGTCACACAGAGTCAGACACGACTGAAGTGACTTAGCAGCAGCAGCAGCAGCAGTGACTGTATAACATCCAGCTGAAGACTAGCAGGGGGGTACTCTTCTGCCTGCTTTTGATGCCTATGTCAGAAGCTTTCTCTATCTCCTTTATACTTTAATAAAACTTTATTACACAAAAGCTCTGAGCTATCAAGCCTGGTCTCTGGCCCCGGATTGGATTCTTCTCCTCTGGGGGCCAAGAATCCCGGTGTCTTTGCATGATTCAGTAACAAACCAGAAACAAACACCTCTTGCACACATACAGTTTGCATTCTGATTACAAAAATGTAGACATTAAACAATCAATTGACTATCTGTTGGGTGATGATACATGTTAGAAAGAGGAAAATAAATAAAGCCACTCTGTAGTGGATAGAGTCTATGGTGGAAATAGCTTGAATAGAGATCTGAAAGAAGTGAGGAAGGGAAAGTGACTACTGCAGAAAGAACATTCCAGACCAACTATTGCAAAGTGTGTGTGTCAGGAGGTTGACAGCATCACTGAGACACAGCCAGGAGGCCAACATGGTGGGAGCAGGGTGAATAAGAGGGTGAAGAAGATTAGGAAGTTCAGGAGGATCGAAAACAAGATCACAGAGCAACTGATAGTCCATGGTAAGAACATTGATTTGTATTAATCAGGAGCGGCAGCCATGAGGACCTACCCCACGTACAAGGTAAGAGAAACCCAAGTAAGATGGTAGGCACTGAGGGAGGGCATCAGAGGGTAGACACACTGAAACCACATTCTCAGACAACTAGCCAATCTGGTCACATGGACCAAAGCCTTGTCTAACTCAATGAAACTAAGCCATGCTGTGTACGGCCACCCAAGATGGACTGGTTATGGTGGAGAGGTCTGTGTGGTCCACTGGAGAAGGGAATGGCAAGCCACTTCATTATTCTTGCTTTGAGAACCCCATGAACAGTATGAAAAGGCAAAATGATAGGCTATTTAAAGAGGAACTGCCCGGGTTGGTAAGTGCCCAATATGCTACTGGAGATCAGTGGAGAAATAACTCCAGAAAGAATGAAGGGATGGATCCAAAGCAAAAACAACACCCAGTTGTGGATGTGACTGCTGATAGAAGCAAGGTCAGATGCTGTAAAGAGCCATATTGCATAGGAACCTGGAATGTTAGGTCCATGAATCAAGGCAAATTGGAAGTGGTCAAACAAGAGATGGCAAGAGTGAATGTAGATATGCTAGGAATCAGCGGACTAAAATGGACTGGAATGCGTGAATTTAACTCAGATGACCATTATATCTAATACTGTGGGCAAGAATCCCTTAGAAGAAATGGAGTAGCCATCATAGTCAACAAAAGAGTTTGAGCAGGCTCCGGGAGTTGGTGATGGACTGGGAGGCTTGGTGTCCTTCAGTCAATCGGATCACAAAGACTCAGACACAACTGAACGGCTGAATTGAATGAGTGACTGACTGAACAGACAGTATCTATGTTAATATGTAAAGTTTAATATTCGCATACTATAGTATGCTTTATTCAGTCTAATTCTTCTTATCATCTCTTCTTTGGACCTGTTCAGTTCAGTTCAGTTCAGTTCAGTCACTCAGTCGTGTCCGACTATTTGCGACCCCATGAATCGTAGAACGCCAGGCCTCCCTGTCTATCACCATCTCCAGGAGTTCACTCAAACTCACGTCCATCAAGTCCGTGATGCCATCCAGCCATCTCATCCTCTGTCGTCCCCTTCTCCTCCTGCCCCCAATCTCTCCCAGCATCAGAGTCTTTTCCAATGAGTTAACTCTTCGAATGAGGTGGCCAAAGTACTGGAGTTTCAGCTTTAGCATCATTCCTTCCAAAGAACACCCAGGACCAATTGCCTTTTGGGTTATAAAGTTACTGAAATCGGAAAGTATCACTCCCACCCTCAAGCTTACTGATTGCAGTATTTACAGTGGCAGAAATTTACAAATACTATTTTGCAGATTTAAACAGTCCTTTGAATTTATTTATAAAATTTCCAATGATTTCAGTTAAGATGATCAAATTTTAGTGCTTTTCACAGAGGAATAAGGATTCTGAGTAAGAACAGCAGACTGGGTTTACAGTTATAACTCAGGCTTTGGCACAACTGATTCTGCACACATGCATCTACAAGCTGACTATCATTCAATCTCTTTCCAGCAAGCTCTGTCTAGTAATGAGCTCTGAAGAAGTAGCTGTAGTTTCTTATCAACACTTCCAAATAAAGTTCACCTTAAAAAAAATACAAAGAAAAAAAATAATTATTTTCCTCCCTCCAATGTAACTTTCTCTTAATCACTGTCTCATATTTTAAAAAATCACTTAACACCCTTGGGTGTTTTGCTTAAAATTTTCAGCATCACCTTTGATTTGTCTGTTTCCTGTTGATACCCTAGACATCTTCTCGAAGGGTTTAGAAAAGGCAGAGGAAACAGAGATCAAATTGCCAACATCCCTTGGACCATCAAAAAAGCAAGAGAGTTCCAGAAAAAATATCTATTTCTGCTTTATTGACTATGCCAAAGCCTTTGACTGTGTGAATCACAATACTGTTGAAAATTCTGAAAGAGGTGGTAATACCAGAGCACCTGACCTGCCTCTTCAGAAACCTATATGCAGGTCAGGAAGCCACAGTTAGAACTAGACATGGAACAATCAGATCAGATCAGATCAGTGGCTCTTTGCGACCCATGAATCGCAGCACGCCAGGCCTCACTGTCCAACACCGACCTTGGAGTTCACAGAGACTCACGTCCATCGAGTCAGTGATGCCATCCAGCCATCTCATCCTCTGTCATCCCCTTCTCCTCCTGCCCCCAATCCCTCCCAGCATCAGAGTGTTTTCCAGTGAGTCAACTCTTCCCATGAGGTGGCCCAAGTACTGGAGTTTCAGCTTCAGCATCATTCTTTCCAAAGAAATCCCAGGGCTGATCTTCTTCAGAATGGACTGGTTGGATCTCCTTGCAGTCCAAGGGACTCTCAAGAGTCTTCTCCAACATCACAGTTCAACAGCATCAATTCTTGGCACTCAGCCTTCTTCACAGTCCAACTCTCACATCCATACATGACCACAGGAAAAACCATAGCCTTGACTAGACGGACCTTTGTTGGTAAAGTAATGTCTCTGCTTTTCAATATGCTGTCTAAGTTGGTCATAACTTTCCTTCCAAGGATTAAGCGTCTTTTAATTTCATGGCTGCAGTCACCATCTGCAGTGATTTTGGAGCCCCCAAAAATAAAGTCTGACACTGTTTCCACTGTTCCCCCATATATTTCCCATGAAGTGATGGGACCGGATGCCATGATCTTCATTTTCTGAATTTTGAGCTTTAAGCCAACTTTTTCACTTTCCACTTTCATTTTCATCAAGAGGCTTTTGAGTTCCTCTTCACTTTCTGCCATAAGGGTGGTGTCATCTGCATATCTGAGGTTATTGATATTTCTCCAGGGAATCTTGATTCCAGCTTGTGTTTCTTCCAGCCCAGCGTTTCTCATGATGTACTCTGCATATAAGTTAAATAAACAGGGTGACAATATACAGCATTGACGTACTCCTTTTCCTATTTGGAACCAGTCTGTTGTTCCATGTCCAGTTCTGACTGTTGCTTCCTAACCTGCATACAAATTTCTCAAGAGGCAGGTCAGGTGGTCTGGTATTCCCATCTCTTTCAGAATTTTCCACAGTTTCTTGTGATCCACACAGTCAAAGGCTTTGGCATAGTCAATAAAGCAGAAATAGATGTTTTTCTGGAACTCTCTTGCTTTTTCCATGATCCAGCGGATCTTGGCAATTTGATCTCTGGTTCCTCTGCCTTTTCTAAAACCAGCTTGAACATCTGGAAGTTCACGGTTCACATATTGCTGAAGCCTGGCTTGGAGAATTTTCAGCATTACTTTACTAGCGTGTGAGATGAGTGCAATTGTGTGGTAGTTTGAGCATTCTTTGGCATTGCCTTTCTTTGGGATTGGAATGAAGACTGACCTTTTCCAGTCCTGTGGCCACTGCTGAGTTTTCCAAATTTGCTGGCATATTGAGTGCAGCGCTTTCACAGCATCATCTTTCAGGATTTGGAATAGCTCCACTGGAATTCCATCACCTCCGCTAGCTTTGTTCATAGTGATGCTTTCTAAGGCCCACTTAACTTCACATTCCAGGATGTCTGGCTCTAGGTCAGTGATCACATTCGTGATTATCTGGGTCATGAAGATCTTTGTACAGTTCTTCTGTGTATTCTTGACATCTCTTCTTAGTATCTTCTGCTTCTGTTAAGTCCATACCATTTCTTTCCTTTATCAAGCCCATCTTTGCATGAAATGTTTCCCTTGGTATCTCTGATTTTCTTGAAGAGATCTCTAGTCTTTCCCATTCTGTTGTTTCCCTCAATTTCTTTGCATTGATCACTGAAGAAGGCTTTCTTATCTCTCCTTGCTATTCTTTGGAACTCTGCATTCAGATGTTTATATCTTTCCTTTTCTCCTTTGCTTTTCACTTCTCTTCTTTTCACAGCTATTTGTAAGGCCTCCCCAGACAGCCGTTTTACTTTTTTGCATTTCTTTTCCATGGGGATGGTGTTGATCCCTGTCTCCTGTACAATGTCACGAACCTCATTCCATAGTTCACCAGGCACTCTATCTATCAGATCTAGTTCCTTAAATCTATTTCTCACTTCGACTGTATAATCATAAGGGATTTGATTTAGGTCATAGCTGAATGGTCTATTGGTTTTCCCTACTTTCTTCAATTTAAGTTTGAATTTGGCAATAAGGGGTTCATGGTCTGAGCCACAGTCAGCCCCTGGTCTTGTTTTTGCTGACTGTATAGAGCTTCTCCATCTGTGGCTGCAAAGAATAGAATCAATCTGATTTTGGTGTTGACCATCTGGTGATGTCCATGTGTAGAGTCTTCTCCTGTGTTGTTGGAAGAGGGTGTTTGCTATGACTAGTGCGTTCTCTTTGCAAACTCTATTAGCCTTTGTCCTGCTTCTTTCCGTACTTCAAGGCTAAATTCGCCTGTTACTCCAGGTGTTTCTTGACTTCCTACTTTTCTATTCCAGTCCCCTATAATGAAAAGGACATCTCTTTGGGGTGTTAGTTTTAAAGGTCTTGTAGGTCTTCATAGAACCGTTCAACTTCAGCTTCTTCAGTGTTGCTAATTGGGGCTTAGGCTTGGATTCCCGTGATACTGAATCGTTTGCCTTGGAAACGAACAGAGATCTTTTGTCATTTTTGAGGTTGCATCCAAGTACTGCATTTCAGACTCTTTTGTTGACCATGATGGCTACTCCATTTCTTCTAAGAGATTCCTGCCCACAGTAGTAAATAAATGGTCATCTGAGTTAAATTCACCCATTCCAATCCATTTTAGTTCGCTGATTCCTAGAATATCGACATTCACTCTTCCCATCTCCTCTTTGACCACTTCCAATTTGCCTTGATTCATGAACCTAACATTCCAGGTTCCTATGCAATATGGCTTTTTATAGCATCTGACCTTGCTTCTATTACCAGTCACATCCACAGCTGGTTATTGTTTTTGCTTTGGCTCCATCCCTTCATTCTTTCTAGAGTTAATTCTCCACTGATCTCCACTTTATTGGGCACTTACTGGCCTGGGGCTTTCCTCTTTCAGTATCCTATCATTTTGCCTTTTCATACTCTTCATGGGGTTCTCAAGGCAAGAATACTGGAGTGGTTTGCCATTCCCTTCTCCAGTGGAGCACATTCTGTCAGACCTCTCCATTATGACCCTCCCGTCTTGGGTCGCCCCACTCAGCATGGCTTAGCTTCACTGAGTTAGACAAGGCTGTGGTCCATGTGATCAGATTGACTAGTTTTCTGTGAGTATGGTTTCAGTGTGTCTGCCCTCTGATGCCCTCTCACAACACCTACAGTCTAACTTGTATTTCTCTTACCTGGGACATTGGGTATCTCTTCACGGCTGCTCCAGCAAAGTGCAGCTGCTGCTCCTTACCTTTGACGAGGGGTATCTCCTCATGGCCACCCCTCCTGACCTTGAAAGTGGAGTAGCTCCTTTAGGCCCTCCTGTGCCCGCGCAGCTGCTGCTCCTTGGTGAAAATCTGTCTGCACTCCCTGAGGCGGCGGATGGGCGCAAGGGGCCGCTGCTGGTTCCAAAGCTCCGGTTCCTCATGGAGTCCAGTCGCAGAAAGGAAGTACACTCTGGGTTGCTTCGTTGGTCACCATAACTGTCGAGTAAAAAAATGATGTACAATTTGAGAGTTGTGGTTAAGTTTTATTTGGGGCAAAATGAGGACTGAAGCCTGGGAGGCAGCATCTCAGAGAGCTTTGAGAGACTGCCCATGAATGCATGCCCTCAAACTCCTTGCTCAAAAAGTGATATATGTATCCAACAATTCATATTATATCAAATATCTCCTATGATAAGTGCAGCTTTGACCTTGTGGAGTAAGGTTTAGGTATTTGTGATAGATGCAAAATATCACATCAAGAGGTTTTTACATTTCTACAGAATAATATGAATTTCAATAGTGAAGAGCAAAGAGGAGCATTAAATGTTTCTGGCACAGCTGAGGGCTCTATGCATCAATGCAGCAGTGTGCCATCTAACACTCAACATTTCCCAGCAAGACTGACTCCTTACTGAATCCTGGACAACATTTTAACAGTGGGCCAATATTTAAATTAGTGAGACTTTCAGTTATCAATCTTTATTTCTTATTCACCTATTTGTCCTCAACCCTAATACATTTTAAATGCTTGATAAATATAAATTATTTCATAGATATTCATATTGTTATATTAAAGATTTAATAGTTCAGAATGCACTGAAATCCCTAACACTTTGAAAGTCTATAGGAATGTCAATGTTTTTATGTGGAAAACTATATACTATAAGATACTTCATATGATATACTATATGATATTTTAATTTCTCAAAATTGTACAGAATTGGATTCTTTCCTGTTATAAACACATTATTATCCTCTGACAAAATAAACAGGGTGCATCTTGTGTAGCAATAAATGACTTTTAAGAATATTTGTTTAAATGTCTGTCAGGTCTAATACAGTGATTTCAGCAAAATCAATATAAAATTTCTATCGAATTTTAGAACAGTTACCTAAGCAGGATTGGTTCACAACTTTAAACATGGTTTCTGGTATAAAAATTGTCCTAATCTTTAAAAAACTGGAATTTCACTAAATGCAGTTTTCCCATTTGATAGGTCAAATGTTTAAAATATTTAGAAAGTAAATGCAAAATATATACAAGCCCTGTAACTATTTATTTTTAATACATTGTATATGTGAATGGTCCATACAAACTATCAGAAACATATAGAGTTATTTTGGTAATAACATATTTATTCTTATAATTTTCTTTTTGTAGTAACTATCCACAAAAATTAAAATAACAGAACTAAGGAAAATTCACCCTTCAAGCATAGGATATTTTTATTATCTTCGAAAATATAAGATACTATTGCCAAGAGAGAAGATATTTGTGATAGCAAAGAGTAAAATGCAGGAGAAGAATCTCTGCCTGAAGCTGGAGTGAAAAGTGGTGCTGTAAGGACTCCTTTGACTCCTGTATCTTAGTGGTTCTCAATAGGGAGCATTTTCACCCCCCAGGAGAAATTTGCCAATGTCTACAGACATATTTAATTGTCAAACGTGGAGGGTGCTACCAGCATCTGCCAGAGGCCAATAATGCCATTAAATCTCCTGTGATGCCTGGATAGGTAACCACAACCACAGTGTGTCAACAGTGTCGAGGATGAGAGACACTGGTCTAGTGTTTTTCAGTCATAAGCCTCATTTCGTGGATTTCTCCTTCCCCCAATCTTACTGTAAGTTCTCAGTCCTTGTGGTAAAGAAACATAAGAACATCTATTCAGTTCAGTCACTCCATCGAGTCCAACTCTTTGGGACCCCATGAACCGCAGCAGGCCAGGCCTCCCTGTCCATCACCAACTCCCAGAGCCTACCCAAACTCATGTCCATTGAGTCCGTGATGCCATCCAACCATCTCATTCTCCATCGTCCCCTTCTCCTCCTGCCCTCAACTTTTCCCAGCATCAGGGTCTTTTCAAATGAGTTAGCTCGTCACATTAGATGGCCAAAGTATTGGAGTTTCAGCTTCAGCAACAGTCCTTCCAATGAACACCCAGGACTGATTTCCTTTAGGATGGACTGGTTGGATCTCCTTGCAGTCCAAGGGTCTCTCAAGAGTCTTCTCCAACACCTCAGTTCAAAAGCATCAATTCTTCAGTGCTCAGCTTTCTTTATAGTCCAACTCTCACATCCATATGTGACCACTGGAAAAACCATAGCCTTGACTAGACAGACCTTTTTGACAAAGTAATGTCTCTGCTTTTTAATATGCTCTCTATGTTGGGCTGGATGAAGCACAAGCTGGAAGCAAAATTGCTGGGAGAAATAGCAATAACCTCACATATGCAGATGATACCACCCTTATGGCAGAAAGCGAAGAACTAAAGAATCTCTTGATGAAAGTGAAAGAGGAGAGTGAAAAAGTTGGCTTAAAGCTCAACATTCAGGAAACTAAGATCATTGCATCTCGTCCCATCACTTCATGGCAAATAGATGGGGAAACAATGCTGACTTTATTTTACTGGGCTCCAAAATCACTGCAGATGGTTATTGCAGCCATGAAATTAAAAGGCACTTACTCCTTGGAAGGAAAGT
The DNA here is from genome assembly GCF_029407905.1 of Bubalus kerabau. Lineage (NCBI taxonomy): Eukaryota > Metazoa > Chordata > Mammalia > Artiodactyla > Bovidae > Bubalus > Bubalus kerabau. The sequence continues at coordinate 270,217,035 of NC_073624.1, read as the reverse complement.
TATGGCCAACCTAGACAGCATATTAAAAAAGACATCTATTAGATCCCATGAAATCTGATAATTCAAATTTTTATCCAAAGTTACTCAAAGCCCAGACATACATGGGAAAAAGTAAAGGCAAAAATAAGCCATATCTTACTTGTTTTCTCATACTGATATGTGGTTGCTATTGCTCAGTCGCTAAGTAGTGTCCAGCTTTGTGACCTCATGGACAGCAGCATGCCAGGGCTCCCTGTCCATCACCAACTCCCAGAGTTTACTCAAATTCATGTCCATTGAATCAGTGATTCCATTCAACCATCTCATCTTCTGTTGACCCCTTCTCCTCCCGCCTTCAATCTTTCCCAGCATCAGGGTGTTTTCCAATGAATAGGCTCTTCCTATCTGGTGCCAAAGTATTGGAATTTCAGCTTCAGCATCAGTCCTTCCAATGAATATTCAGGACTGACTTCCCATAAGATCGGTTGATTTGATCTCCTTGCTGTCCAATGGACTGTCTAGAGTGTTCTCCAGCACTACAATTTGAAAGTATCAATTCTTTGGCACTTATCCTTCTTTACAATCCAACTCTCCCATCTGTATGTGACTACTGGAAAAACCGTAGATTTGACTTAGACATTTGTCAGCAAAGTGCTGTCTCTGCTTTTTAATATGCTATCTAGGTTTGTCATAGTTTTCCTTCCAAAGAGCAAGTGTTGTTTAATTTCATGGCTACAGTCATTGCCCACAGTGACTTGGCAACCCAAGAAAATAAAATCTGTCATGGCTTCAACTTCTTCCCCTTCTGTTTGCCTTAAAGCCATGGGACCACATGTCATGACCTTAGCTTTTGTAATGTTGAGTTTGCAGCTAGCTTTTCACTCCCCTCTTTCACCCTCATCAAGAGGCTTTTTAGTTCTTCCTTACTTTCTGCCATTAGAGTGGTATCATCTGCATATCTGAGTTTGTTGACATTTTTCCCAGAAAACTTGATTCCAGATTGTGACTCATCCAGCCCAGCATTTCACATGATGTGCTCTGCATAGAAGTTAAATAAGCAAGGTAACAATATAGAGCCTTGTACTCCTTTCACAATTTGGAACCAGACAATTGTTCCATGTCCGGTCAAAACTGTTGCTTCCTGATTGTCATACAGAGTTCTCAGAAAACAGGTAAGGCCATCTGTACTCCTATTACTTTAAGAATTTTCCACAGTTTGTTGTGATCCACAGCATCAAAGGCTTTAGTGTAATCAAGGAAACATATTTTTGTTTGTTTGTTTGTTTGTTTTTAATTCTTTTGCTTTTTATTTGATCTAATGGATGTCAGTAATTTGATCCCTGGTTCTTCTGCCTTTTCTAAATACAATTTGTACAGCTAGAAGTTCTCAGGTCACATGCTGTTGAAGCCTAATTGGAAAGATTTTGAGCATTACCTTGCTAGCATGTGAAATGAGCACAACCCTATGGTAGTTTGAACACTGTTTGTCAGTGCCCTTTTTGGGATTGGAATGAAAACTAACATTTTCCAGTCCTGTGGCCACTGTTGAGTTTTTTAAATTTGCTGGCATATTGAGTGCAGCACTTTAATAACATCATCTTTTAGGATTTGAAATGGCTCAACTGGAATTCCATCACCTCCACTAGCTTTGTTTGTAGTAATGCTTCCAAAGGTCCAACTGACTTCACACTCCAGGATGTCCGGCTCTAATGTGCGATCACCCATCATAGTTATCTGTGTTATTAAGACTTTTTTTTTTTTTTTTTTGGTATATTTCTTCTGTTGTTAAAGTTTAAAAATTTACTCTCTGGTCCTTTACAGAAAAAAAGAAAGTCAACCCATATTCTGCAGTCAAAGTTTGCAAACATGAAAGTGTGGGTCTTCTGGCTGCAGGGAGCCTGAGGATGAGGTATGGAGCCTGAGTAGTTTCTCCTCTACTTACAAGGTCTCTGAGTCTATCTGCAGAAACTGAGAACAATACTTAGTTTGAGAATTAGTGACTTAGATCTTTTAAGTGCCCATAAAAACTGGTTTTGATGATGCTGTTGATATCAATAATAAGAGATGACAGTCATCAAACCCCATTGACACAGCAACATTTGGATGTAGCTAATAGGCAGTGGCACCCCACTCCAATACTCTTGCCTGGAAAATTCCATGGACGGAGGAGCCTGGGAGGCTGCAGTCCATGGGGTCGGACAAGACTGAGCGACTTCACTTTCACTTTTCACTTTCATGCATTGGAGAAGAAAATGGCAACCCACTCCAGTGTTCTTGCCTGGAGAATCCCAGGGACAGGGGAGCCTGGTGGGCTGCCGTCCATTGGGTCGCACAGAGTTGGACACGACTGAAGCGACTTAGCAGCAGCAGCAATGTTCAACAAACAGTATTAATTACATGCCAGCTGTAGACCAGAGGAGTGTTAACATAATTCTTTCTCTGGAGGTAGATTTTTTTTTTTCTTTTTTAAGGATTTGTACTACTTTGGTTGAATTTTTACATATGACAGCTAAACATATAGTTTTGACAGGAAATTATCAAAGAAGAGATGAATTAACCCTTTTGCATCTCTTCTTGTTCCTTTTAGCTACGGCATAATTGTACCAAACATATTATTTTTTAGAAATTCCCTTTTAAGAAGCTTTAAAAACTGTTAGGTTTCTGGGGATTTTGAGCTGCTCGGTATTACTTTCTTAGTATTCTTATTATTGAAATAAGAATGCTAAGTCATACAATAGATACTTTGAGTGATCTCTGTCCCTAGGGATTTCTGAATTTAAGTGGGTGAAGATTGGAGGAGAAGACAAAGAAAACACGGTGTAAACTGAGGGCAAGAATGTATGCAAAGTTACAGGGAAACAGAAACAACTCTTTGTCTATTAAGAGGTCTTTCTTCTGATATACAATGAGGCGATCTCTTACAAAAAAGATGGAAGTTTAAGTCCAAGCTCTCATTGTACACCCATCCCCCAAACTGTATGCTAAAACCTCTACTCTTAAGAGTTTTAAACTCAGCAAATTGAAACCACATTTATCCAGCTGCTTAGGACAAAAAGTTTGGCAGCATCTTGAACTGCTCTCTTTCCCTCACTTTCAACACCTAATCAATCTTTAATCCTATTAGCTAAACTTCTAAACAATTCCCTACTGCTACCAATCTGGCCTCACGCATCTCTGCGGTACTAATTTCCAATTGCTTTCTTGTTTGCACAATTGCCCTCGTACAAAGCAGAGTAATTTTTAAAATACAAATTATACAGCCCACTCCAGTCTTTAATACCTGTCCCCACCTTTGCCTTATTTTAGCATAAAATCAAAGCTTTTACCCTGACTTACAGACCCATGACTGACTAGTCTTTGGCTCTTTCTATGACCTTGTCTCCTACGTCTTTTCCCTTTGCCCAAAGAGAGATGCTGTCCCTCCTTCACTTTTTGCAGGATGATTTGGTCATTTCTCCCTCTCCATTCTTTCTTCCAGGAATGCGCTTTCTCCCAAACTTTGTTGTAAGCATTCCTTGTAGAGGGTTTAAATGGAGATGGAGGAATTTTAACCTGATTCTTGCTGTGGAGGTAGCAATAAATTTAGCATTCATACTATGCTATTGGCTTTCTATATACACTTTAAATATATCATTTTCTCAGAGGTGTCTTCCTCTTCAGTCCCCCTTTCTTTATAGAATGTCTTATACTTTCTTAAGCATGCTTCATTGATGTGTAATGTATATTCAATTATAAGCTTTCTTTTCAGTAAGTTTTGGCAGATATATACAAGCAGGTAAACAACACTTCAGTCAAGATATAGAACAGTTCCATCACTCTTAAAACTCACTTTGAGGACTTTGTTTTTAATAAACTACCTTTACCTTGAGCCCATGGTAGTCATTGGTCTGCCTTCAAATGTGATGTGAGTGAAAGACACTCAGTCGTGTCTGACTCCTTGCGACCCCAAGGAGAATTCTCTAGGCCAGAATACTGGAGTGGGTAGCCTTTCCCTTCTACAGGGGATCTTCCCAACTCAGGGACTGAACCCAGGTCTCCCTCATTGCAGGCAGATTCTCTACCAGCTAAATCACAAGGGAAGCCCAAATAAGTGAAATCAAACCATATGCAGTCTTTTGTGTCGGTTTCCTTTCACATATGATTATTTTTTTTGTAGTTTCATTCATTTCATTGAATGAATTTGGAGTCCATTTCCTTTTGTTGTTTCTTATCCACTGTATAAATGCACCACCAATTTTTTTATACATTCACCAGGAGGACTATGAGGTGTTTCCTGGTTTGTGCTATTATGACTTAAGCTGGAATAAACATTTTTTAAAAATATGTATTTATTTTGTGTCACTGGCTCTTAGGTGTAGAATAACAGTTCCTAATTGCAACACATGAGATCTTAGTTCCCTAATCAAGGATCAAACACATGTCCCCTGTGTTGGGAACAAGGGGAGCATCAGAGAAGTCCTGCTATAAATATCTGAGTCATTTTCATATGACAAGAGTTTTTCATCTCTATAAGAGAAATTGCTGAGTTGTACAAGGAAGTGTATGTATAACCTTGAAAAAATCTTCCAAAGTGTTATACAATTGACTTCATGATCAGTTTTGTGCATTGTATGTATGGATGGATCCATTTTTTCCCATACAGATGTAGAAATTCCATATGTTAATATGAAAATATTGTCATTTTTCCATTGAATTACCCTAGCACTGTTGCCAAAAAAAAAAAAAATCATATATGTGATAGGCTATACATGTATGTTTAGGCTGATTTCTGAATCTCTATTCTGTCCATTGATCTGTAAGTTTATCTTCACTTTATTAGTGTACTTTAATAATAAGACTTAAAATTAAATATTCTGAGTCATTAATTTAGTCATTTTCTAAAATTTTTTTGGCTATTCTAGACCTTTTATACTTCCAAATAAATTTTTGAATTGGCTATTATTTTTCTATGAGAATATGCTCTTGGGATTTTTGATCAAGATTTTACTAAACCTGTAACTCAAGTTGAATGAAATTTATACCTTAGCAATAATGAGCTTTCTGACTTGTGAACAAAGTATATATCTTCATTTTTAGGTTTTGGAACTTCTATTAAAACTTCTTCTATTTTATTTCTTTTCTATTTAAAAAGTTTATTCTATCAAAACTTCTTTAAAAGATTGCTTTCATAGCTTTAAGTGTATAAGTCTTAAGAAAAATTTTATTAAATCTGTTAAGAGTCTCATATTTTGAAGCTATCCTAAATGGCATTTTAAATTTTCAATTGGCATGTTTTTATTCTTAGTATAAATATTTTCACCAGTTGTTATTTCTCTTTGATATTCTTCAGTTTCTCAGTTGTGTCCGACTCTTTGCAACCCCAAGCTTCACAGTCCTTCACCATCTCCCAGAGCCTGTTCAAATTCATGTCTATTGAGTTGGTGATGCCATCCAACCATCTCATTCTCTGTCATCCCCTTCTCCTCCTGCTTTCAATGGTTCCCAGCAGCAGGACTTTTTCTAATGAGTCAGCTCTTCACATCAGATGGTCAAAGTATTGGAACTTCAACTTCAGTATCAGTCCTTCCAATGAATATTCAGGACTGATTTCCTTTGGAATTGACTGGTTGGATATCCTTGCCATTCAAGGGACTCTCAAGAGTCTTCTCCAACACCATAGTTCAAAAGCATCAATTCTTTGGCTCTCAGCCTTCTTTATTGTCCAACTCTCAGATCTATACATGATTAATGGAAAAACCATAGCTTTGACTATATGAACTTTTGTTGGTGAAGCAATGTCTCTCCTTTTTAATATGCTGTTTAGATTTGTCAAAGATTTTCTTTCAAGGAGAACAATTTTTTTTTTTTTTTTAAATTTCATGGCTGCAGTCATCATCTGCAGTGATTTTGGAGCCCAAGCAAATAAAATCTACCACTGTTTCCATTTTTTCCCCATCTATTTGCCATGAAGTGAATGGATCAGATGCCATGATCTTAGTTTTTTGAATGTTGAGTTTTAAGCCAGCTTTTTCATTCTCCTCTTTCACCTTCAACCAGAGGCTGGTTCTTTTGTTCCTCTTCACTTTCTACCATAAGGGTGGTGATATCTGCATATCTGAGGTTATTGATACTTCTCTTGGGAATCTTGATTCCAGTTCATGCTTCATCGAGCCTGGCATTTCTCATGATGTATTTGCATATAAGTTAAATAAGCAGGATGACAATATACAGCCTTGACATACTGCTTTCCTAGTTTTGAACCAGTCCATTTTTCCATGTCCAGTTTAAATGTTTCATCTTGACCTGCATGATGACCCACAAGAGGTGGGTGAGGTGGTCTGGTATTCCCATCTCTTGAAGAATTTTCCATGGTTTATTGTGATCTACACAGTCAATGACTTTAGCGTAGTCAATGAAGCAGAAGTAGATGTTTTTCTGGAACCCTTTTGCTTTTTCTACGATCCAATGGATGTTGGAAATTTGGTCTCTAGTCTTTTTCTGCCTTCTCTAAAGCCATCTTGAACATCTGGAAGTTCTTAGTTCATGCACTGTTGAAGCCTAACTTGGAGAATTTTGAGCATTACTTTGCTAGCTTGTGAAATAAGTACAATTGTGTTGTAGTTTGAACATTCTTTAGCATTGACCTTTTTTGAGATTGGAGTGAAATGTGACCTTATCCAGTCGTGTGGTCACTGGTGAGTTTTCCATATTTGCTGGCATACTGAGTGCAGCACTTTCACAGCATCATCTTTTAGGATTTGAAATAGCTCAGCTGGAATTCCACCACCTCCACTAGCTTTGTTCGTAGTGATGCTTGCTAAGGCCCACTTGACTTCACATCAAGTGTGTGAAGGATGTGTGGCTCTAGATGAGTGATCACACCATCGTGGTTATTTGGGTCAGTAAGATCTTTTTTTGAAAAGTTCTTCTATGTAGTCTTGTCACCTCTTCTTAAGATCTTCTGCTTCTGTTAGGTACACATCGTTTCTGTTCTTTATTGTGCTTATCTTTGCATGAAATGTTCCCTTGGCATCTCTACTTTTCTTGAAAAAAAAATCCTAGTCTTTCCCATTCTATTGTTTTCCTCTATTTCTTTGCACAGATCACTTATGAAGGCTTTCTTGTCTCTCCTTGCTATTCTTTGGAACTATGCATTCAGATGGGTATATTATTTCTTTTCCTCAAAGCCAGTCCCTCTCATCAGGACACTTCCACAAGGCTCTTATCCTCATCCATTAGTGGGCAGAAAGAATGAAAAACACAATCACAGAAAACTAACAGAAATGATCACATGACCACAGCCTTGTCTAACTCATTAAAACTAAAGCCATACCTTGTAGGGCCACCAAGACAGACAGATCATGGAGAAGAGTTCTGACAAAACATGGTCCACTGGAAAATGGAATGGCAAACCACTTCAGCGTTCTTGCCGTGAGAACTTCATGAACAGTATGAAAAGTCAAAAAGATTGACTTTGACAGATGAACTCTCCAGGTCAGTAGGTGTCCAGTATGCTACAGGAGAAGAGTGGAAAAATACTGCAGAAAGAAGAAGAGGCTGAGCCAAAGCAGAAACAACATCCAGTTATGTATGTGTCTGGTGGTGAAAGTAAAGTCCAGTGCTGTGAAGAACAATATTGAATAGGAATCTGGAATGTTAGGTCCATGAATCAAGGTAAATTGGAAGTGATCAAACAGGAGATGGCAAGAGTGAACATCAACAGTTTAGGAATCAATAAACTAAAATGGACCAGGATGGGCAAGTTTAATTTAGATGACCATTATAACTACTAATGTGGGCAAGAATCTCTTAAAAGAAATGGAGTAGCCCTCATAATCAACAGAACAGTCCTAAATGCAGAACTCGGGTGCAATCTTTAAAACAACAGAATGATCTAGGTTCATTTCCAATGTATACCATTCAATATCACAGTAATTCATGTCTAGGCCCCAACCACTAATGCCAAAGAAGTTGAAGTTTAATTTCTATGAATCAGGTTCTGTGAAGTTGAAGTAGGTTCTACGAAGACCTACAAGACTTTCTAGAACACCAAAAAAACAAATAAACAAACAAAATATGGATGTCCTTTTTATCATAGGAGATTGGAATGCAAATGTAGGAAATCAAGAGATACCTAAAGTAGCAGGTGAGTTTGGCTTTTTGAGTACACAATGAAGCAGAGTGAAGGCTAACAGAATTTTACCAAGAGAACACACTGGTCATGGAAAAACACCCTCTTCCAACAACAAATCAATATCATAGTAATCCAAGTCTATGCCCCAACCAGTAACGCTGAAGAAGCTGAAGTTCTATGAAGACCTACAAGATCTTTTAGAAGTTACACACAAAAAAAAGATGTCCTTTTCATTATAGGAGACTGGAATGCAAAAGTAGGAAGTCAAGAAACACCCGGAGTAACAGGCAAATTTGGCCTTGGAATACTCAATGAAGCAGAGCAAAGACTAATAGAGTTTTGCCAAGAGAACGCACTGGTCATAACAAATACCCTCTTCCAACAACACAAGAGAAGACTCTACACATGGACATCACCAGATAGTCAGTACCAAAATCAGATTGATTATATTCTTTGCAGCCGAAGATGGAGAAGCTCTATACAGTCAGCGAAAACAAGACTGTGAGTTGACTATGGCTCAGATCATAAACTGTTGCTGGTGCTAAGTCACTTTAGTCATGTCCAACTCTGTGAGACCCCATGGACTGCAGCCTACCAGGCTCCTCCATCCATGGGATTTTCCAGGCAAGAGTACTGGAGTGGGTTGCCATTGCCTTCTCTGAGATCATGAACTCCTTATTGCAAAATTCAGACTTAAATAGAAGAAAGTAGGGAAAACCGCTAGGCCATTCATGTATAATCTAAATAAAATTCCTTACTATTATATAGTAGAGACGTGACAAACAGACTCAAGGAATTAGATCTAATAGAGTGCCCGAGGAATTATGGATGCAGGTTTGTAACATTGTGCAGGAGGTGGTTATTTCTCTATTGGATTTTTTAAAACTTACTTATATTGCTTTTTTTCCTGCTAAAAAGTAAGATTCTTCACAAGTGCCTATTCATCTTGATAAACCACCTCTTCTGTCCCTTAAAATTACTGGAGCATTGAAATAATCTAAGTATTCATCAATGAATGAAAAGATAAAGGATTTATGAGGCATGTGTATATACATATACGTACGCTTAGTCACTTCCATCCTGTCGTACTCTTGCAACCCCATGAACTGTAGACTTTCAGGCTCCTCTGTCCATGGGATTCTCTAGGCAAGAATATTGGAGTAGGCTGCCATGCCCTCTGCCTGGGGATCTTCCCTACCCAGGGATATTTACCCATTTATGACAACATGGATGGACCTTGAGAGTATTATGCTTAGTGAAATAAGTCAAACAGAAAAAGACAAATTCTAAATACCATATGATTTCTCCTATATATGGCAGGTAAAAAGCAAAGAAACAAAACAAATAAAAACATGCTCAAAGGTACAGAGAACAGATTGCTTAAGGGTGATACAGGGTGAGAATAATTGGCAAATTTTTATTTTTATTTTTTTTATTTTAAATGAATTGGATATTTTTTAAAGTACTAGTACACATTAATTTCTCAGTAATTATTCCTCAGTGAATATACTATATCTGTGACATTGAGAAAGTTTAATTTCTCTATGTTCCCTCATATATAGATACTGAAATATTTATATGCATAAGCACATCTGCATTATTTTTAAATATAATTTAATATTATTTATTTTTAATTGGAGGATAATTGCTTTGCAACATTGTACAGACTTCTGCCGTACAACAACGTGAATCAGTATACATATGTTGTAAGTATACATGTATCCCTCTTCTCTTGAACCTCCCCCCACCCACCACCCCATCCCACCCTCTCTCTAGGTTGTCACAGAGCACCAGGTTGAGCTCCCTGTGTTCAGGGAGAGACCTTCCACCATCTATCTCTTTTACATGTGGTAATGTATATGCTCCAATGCTACTCTCTCAATTTGTCCCACCTCTCCTTCCCATACTGTGTCCACAAACCTGTTCTCTATGTCTGATTCTCTATTCCTCCCCTGCATATAGGTTCATCAGTACCATTTTTCTAGATGTCATATATATGCATTAATATATTTGTTTTTCTCTGTATAACAGAGATTTACTTCTCTATGTATAGCAAGATCTAGGTTCATCCACCGCACTAGAACTGACTCAAACATGTTCCTGTTTATGGCTGACTAATATTCTATTGTATATATGCATCACACTTTATCAATTCATCTGTCAATGGACATCTATGTTGCTTCCAAGTCCTAGCTATTGTAAATAGTGCTGCAATGAACACTGGGGTACCTGTGTCTTTTTCACTTATGATTTTCTTGGGTATATGCCCAGTAGTGGGATAGCTGGGTCATAGCTTTATTTCTAGTTTTTAAAAAGAAATCTCCATATTGTTCTCTATAGAGGCTGTATCAATTTACCTTCCCACCAACAATGCAAGGGGGATCACTTTTCTCCACACCCTCTCTACCATTTATTGTTTGTAAATGTTTTGATAATAGCCATTCTGATTGGTGTGAGATGTTACCTCATTGTAGTTTTGATTTGCATTTTTCTAATAATGAGCAATTTTGAGCATCTTTTGTTGGCTATCTGTATAGTTTCTTTGGAGAAATGTCTGTTTAGGCCTTCTGCTCTTATTTCATTCGGTTGTTCATTTTTCTGACATTGAGCTGAATGAGGGGCTTGTATATTTTGGAGATTAATTCTTACTCGGTTGTATCATTTGCAATTATTTTCTCCCATTCTGAAGGTTGTCTTTTTATCTTGTTCATAGTTTTCTTTGCTATGCAAAAGTTTTTAAGTTTAATTAGGTCCCACTTGTTTAATTTTGCTCTTTTCCCCCATTACTCTAGGTCGGTCAAAGAGGATATTGCTGTGATTTATGTCAAAGAGTGTTATGCCTATGCTTTCCTCTAATAGTTTTATAACTTCTGGCCTTAAACTTAAGTCTTTAATCCATTTTGAGTTTACTTTTGTGTATGGTGTTAGATCCAACCAGTCCATTCTGAAGGAGATTAGCCCTGGGATTTCTTTGGAAGGAATGATGCTTAAAGCTGAAACTCCAGTACTTTGACCACCTCATGCGAAGAATTGACTCATTGGAAAAGACTCTGATGCTGGGAGGGATTGGGGGCAGGAGGAGAAGGGGACGACAGAGGATGAGATGGCTGGATGGCATCACTGACTCGATGGACGTGAGTCTCAGTGAACTCCGGGAGCTGGTGATGGACAGGGAGGCCTGGCGTGCTGCGATTCATGGGGTCGCAAAGAGTCAAACACGACTGAGCAACTGATCTGATCTGATGGAATTATAAGTGTTCTAATTTCATGCTTACATGTATCTGTCCAGTTTTCCCAGTACCAATTATTGAAGAGGTTGTCTTTTCTTCATTGTATATTCTTGCCCCCTTTGTCAAAGATAAGGTGCCTATAGGTACACAGATTTATCTCTGGGCTTTCTATCTTATTTTATTGATCTATATTTATGTTTTTATTCCAGTACCATAATGTCTTGATTATTACAGTTTTGTATTATGTACTGGAGTCAGGAAGGTTTGTTCCTCCAGCTCCATTTTTCTTTCTTAAAATTGCTTTAGGTATTTGGTGTCTTTTGTATTTCATACAAATTGTGAATTTTTTTATTCTAGTTCTGGGAGAAATGCCATTGGTAGTTTGATAGGGATTGCACCAATCTGTAGATTCTATATATTAAAAACAATAAGACAATAATACTTACCCTCCCTGAGATTTATAATTATTCAATCATCAGATCATTTCAGTTGCTCAGTCGTGTCCGACTCTTTGCGACCCCATGAATTGCAGCACACCAGGCCTCCCTGTCCATCACCGATTCCCGGAGTTCATTCAGACTCACGTCCATCGAGTCAGTGATGCCATCCAGCCATCTCATCCTCTGTCGTCCCCTTCTCCTTCTGCCCTCAATCCCTCCAACCATCAGGGTCTTTTCCAATGAGTCAACACTTCACATGCAGTGGCCAAAGTACTAGAGTTTCAGCTTTAGCATCATTCCTTCCAAATCCCAGGGCTGATCTCCTTTGCAATGGACTGGTTGAATCTCCTCGTAGTCCAAGGGACTCTCAAGAGTATTCTCTGATACCACAATTCAAAAGCATCAATTCTTTGGTGCTCAGCTTTCTTCACAGTCCAACTCTCACATCCATATATGACCACTGGAAAAACCATAGCCTTGACTAGACGGACCTTGTTGGCAAAGTAATGTCTCTTCTTTTCAATATACTATCTAGGTTGGTCATAACTTTTCTTCCAAGGAGTAAGCATCTTTTAATTTCATGGCTGCAGTCACCGTCTGCAGTGATTTTGGAGCCAAAAAAAAAAAATAAAGTCTGACACTATTTCCACTGTTTCCCCATCTATTTCCCATGAAGTGATGGGACCGGATGCCATGATCTTCGTTTTCTGCATGTTGAGTTTTAAGCCAACTTTTTCATTCTCCTCTTTCACCTTCATCAAGAGGCTTTTTAGCTCCTCTTCACTTTCTGCCATAAGGGTGGTGTCATCTGCATATCTGAGGTTATTGACATTTCTCCCAGCAATCTTGATTCCAGCTTGTGCTTCTTCCAGCCCAGCATTTCTCATGATGTACTCTGCATATAAGTTAAATAAGCAGGGTGACAATATACAGCCTTGAAGTACTCCTTTTCCTATTTGGAACCAGTCTGTTGTTCCATGTCCAGTTCTAACTGTTGTTTCCTGACCTGCATATAGGTTTCTCAAGAGACAGGTCAGGTGGTCTGGTATTCCCATCTCTTTCAGAATTGTCCACAGTTTCTTGTAATCCACACAGTCAAAGGCTTTGGCATAGTCAATAAAGCAGAAATAGATGTTTTTCTGGAACTCTCTTGCTTTTTCAATGATCCAGCGGATGTTGGCAATTTGGTCTCTGGTTCCTCAGCCTTTTATAAAACCAGCTTGAACATCTGGAAGTTCACGGTTCACGTATTGCTGTAGCCTGGCTTGGAGAGTTTTGAAAATTACTTTATTAGCGTGTGAGATGAATGCAATTGTGTGGTAGTTTGAGCATTCTTTGGCATTGCCTTTCTTTGGGATTGGAATGAAAACTGACCTTTTCCAGTCCCATGGGCACTGCTGAGTTTTTCAAATTTGCTGGCATGCTGAGTGCAGCACTTTCACAGCATCATCTTTCAGGATTTGAATTAGCTCAACTGGAATTCTATCACCTCCACTAGCCTTGTTCATAGTGTTGCTTTCTAAGGCCCACTTGACTTCACATTCCAGGATGTCTGGCTCTAGGTCAGTGATCACACCATCATGATTATCTTGGTCGTGAAGATCTTTTTTGTACAGTTCTTATGTGTATTCTTGCCACCTCTTCTTAATATCTCTGCTTCTGTTAGGTCCATACCATTTCTGTCCTTTATCAAGCCCATCTTTGCATGAAATGTTCCCTTGGTATCTCTAATTTTCTTGAAGAGATCCCTAGTCTTTCCCATTCTTTTGTTTTCCTCTATTTCTTTGCATTGATCACTGAGGAAGGCTTTTTATCTCTTCTTGCTATTCTTTGGAACTCTGCATTCAGATGCTTATATCTTTCTTTTTCTCCTTTGCTTTTCATTTCTCTTCTATACACAGCTATTTGTAAGGCCTCCTCAGAAGCCATTTTGCTTTTTTGCATTTCTTTTCCATGGGGATGATCTTGATCCCTGTCTCCTGTACAATGTCATGAACCTCAGTCCATAGTTCATCAGGCACTCTATCTACCAGATCTAGTCCCTTAAATCTATTTCTTATCTCCACTGTGTAATCATAAGGGATTTGATTTAGGTCATACCTGAATGATCTAGTGGTTTCCCTACTTTTTCAATTTAAGTCTGTATTTGGCAATAAGGAGTTCATGATCTGAGCCACAGTCAGCTCCTAGTCATGTTTTTGTTGACTGTATAGGGCTTCTCCATCTTTGGCTGCAAAGAATGTAATCAATCTGATTTCAGTTTTGACCATCTGGTGATGTCCATGTTTAGAGTCTTCTCTTGTGTTGTTGGAAGAGGGTGTTTGCTATGACCAGTGCATTTTCTTGGCAAAACTCTATTAGTGTTTGCCCTGCTTTATTCCTTATTCCAAGGCCAAATTTGCCTGTTGTTCCAGGTGTTTCTTGACTTCCTACTTTTGCATTCCAGTCCCCTTTAATAAAAAGGACATCTTTTTTGGGTGTTAGTTCTAAAAGGTCTTGTAGGTCTTCATAGAACCATTGAACTTCAGCTTCTTCAGCGTTACTGGTTGGAGCATAGACTTGGATTACTGTGATATTGAATGGTTTGCCTTGGAAACGAACAGAGATCATTCTGTCATTTTTGAAATTGCATCCAAGTAGTGCATGTCGAACTCTTTTGTTGACCATGATGGTCACTCCATTTCTTCTGAGGGAATCTTGAATTAACAATCTACGTCTGCAACCCAAGCTCACTATTCAATCATAACATTTTATAAAAACTTTAAGCAGCCTAAAGACGCTAACTCTTCTCCATTTCATAGTGTTTGTTTTGTTTGTTTGTTTGTTTTTTAAATAAAGAAAGACACATCAACATTGCCTCTGTTGACTAGCTAATAGATGGAGTAGATTTGTTTTACTTTAGTCCTTTCTCCCAGGAAATGTTGCCTACATAACATTACTATTACATTAGTTCTCAGCTGAACTAGGTTCCATAAATTTAAGGAGAGAACGATAATATGAAAAAAAAGTTCTGAAATTGCTCCTTGAAAATTTTAAAACTTCTAGCATATCAATTCACTCCATCACTAATATCTACCCCCAGTCCTTGTCTTAAATATATAAAAAGAAAGAAACCTATCTTCAAGTATTTTTTATTGTAATTGTGGGACTGATTTTCTGGGACTCTTGGTCTTAAAATCAATGTTCTTATTAATTTTTCATTTTGTAAAGATGACTCATCTCTTTACAAAAAATCATTAGACTTAGTAATTTCAGAAAGATAGGACTTGGACAGCTCTGGCTGCTCTTCTCAGTGATCATGATACATCTAGTAATCATTCTGCAATTGTGCTCAAGTTAATGATTCTCCTTTTAGTGTAGGAGGTGGGTAGAGGATGGGCTTACGTTAACACAAATATAAAAGCAGATCCTTATATGTTTACTTTCCTTAGCTCTTAGCAAGACTTGAACTTCATGAGTTATTAAAAGTGGCTGAGGTTTAATTACATTTAGAAAACTCTCAAACAAAACTGTAAAACTGTCTCTACTCTTGGGAGCAGTAACGCTAACGGTCTTATTACTCAGCCATGCCCTGTGTAAATGTCAAGCAATCAGATATCTCAACTATAAGACAAGCACCAGATACATTTTCTTGTTCTTCATAATAAAGTGCTATGAACATTCTGAGCCCTTTGTTCCTTTGGCTTTGTCTCCAGACTGCTGGAGTTGGAGGCAGATTATGTTAATAGTTCCAAGTTACTGATCCATTTTACTTTCTTTCCAGTAAGTCTGGTGAATGACACTCAAGTGGCATGGCACACAGCCAGGTACCACACACCCCAACATGAACCAGCATGAGGTAGGGAGAGTCATTATGCCATTATTCGGCAATTCTTTTTCTGTTACTTTACCTTTTACTAGTAAAACATTTTTTTTTTTGTTTGTTTTTGCCAGTACAACAAATATTCTAGGAATTCCTCCTTCCTCTTTAGCTCTAAGCAATACTCTTGACTCTTACCTCAATTCATTCATACCTCTCCAAATATCAGACCTTATATATTCTCATCACATTTCCCTAATAACACCCTGTCTTTGACAATGGTGAATCATTATTCACCGGTTGCTGTGGTCAGCATGATCTCATAAATACTCTTTTTTTCAATGTCTAGTATTATATCATTGCTATGTTAAATGCTGTGGCAAAAAATTTCAACTAAGAACTTCTTCCATGAAGAAGCATATATTGAAGGCGATGACAGATTATGTCAATATAAAGGAGGAGGGATAATGTGGAGCTCACATTAGACTAACCTATGAAGCTCTAAAATTCCCCACACCACATTTTCATCCTAGACCAAGTGAACAAAAGTCTCTGAGGGAGAACAGAGGTAGAGGAAAATTTCCCACTATCCAGATAACTACAATTTTCAGTCAAGATCTAGGACCACTGAGGGTCAGGCATATGAGGTGGCATAAGATTTGATGAAGGCTTTGCATTTGAGCTAAGGCATGAGAATAGATGAGAGCTATCTTGGCCACAGGATGGCCATGGGTCATAGGATGTCTGGTCCAGACATAGAAAATACTGAGAGAGGCATGATCCACAAACCCATCACCTTATCTTAAATTTGAAATTTTTTAATAAATGAGGTTTGCAAATAATTTACGTGCTATTTGCTTGGTATTTTTACAGCATGGGTCTCTAGATATTAGTAAACAGAAAGGTGAGAGCTATTTAAATGATATGGTATAGCACGACAAAGCGACTTCACTTTCACTTTTCCCTTTCATGCATTAGAGAAGGAAATGGCAACCCACTCCAGTGTTCTTGCCTGGAGAATCCCAGGGACGGGGGAGCCTGGTGGGCTGCTGTCTATGGGGTCACAGAGAGTCAGACATGACTGAAGCAACTTAGCATAGCATAGCATAGCATGCAATAGATACTATGAAAATTCCACTTATTGCACAGACTTGAACACACTAAAACTATTTATTAAAAATAGTTTGAGATTATTGAAACTAGGGCTATGAAACAGTTGTTGTTCAGTTGCTCAGTCCTGTATGACTCTTTGTGACCCCAAGGACTGCAGCATGCCAGGTTTCCCTGTCCATCACCAACTCCTGGAGCTTCCCCAAACTCATGTCAATTGAGTGGGAGATGCCATCAAACCATTTCATCCTCTGTCATCACATTCTCCTCCTGTCTTCAGTCTTTCCCAGCATCAGTGTCTTTTCCAATGAGTTCGCTCTTCAAATCAGGTAACCAAAGAATTGGAGCTTCAGCTTCAGCATCAGTCCTTCCAATGAATATTCAGGACTGACTTCCTTTAGGATGGACTGGTTTCATCTCCTTGCAGTCCAAGGGACTCTCAAGAGACTCCTCAAACACCACAAGTTCAAAAATATCAATTCTTCAATGTTCAGCCTTCTTTATGGTCCAACTCTCACACATTCATACAGGTCTACTGGAAAAACCATAGCTTTGACTAGACGGACATTTGTCAGCAAAGTCTTTGCTTTTTAATATGCTCTCTAGGTTGCTCATAACTTTTCTTCTAAGGAGCAAGTGTCTTTTAATTTCATGGCTTCAGTCACCATCTGCAGTGATTTTGGAGCCAAAGAAAACAAAGTCTACCACTGTTTCCATTGTTTCCCCATCTATTTGCTATGAAGTGATGAGATCGGATGCCATGATCTTTGTTTGTTTGTTTGAATGTTGAGTTTTAAGCCTGCTTTTTCACTCTCCTCTTTCACTTTCATCAGGAGGCTTTTTAGTTCCTCTTCACTTTCTGCCATAAGGGTGATGTCATTTACATATCTGAGGTTATTAATATTTCTCCCAGCAATCTTGATTCCAGCTTGTGCTTCATCCAGTCCTGCATTTTGCATGATGTACTCTGCATATGGGGAAGGCGATGGCACCCCACTCCAGTACTCTTGCCTGGAAAATCCCATGGATGAAGGAGCCTGGTAGGCTGCAGTCCATGGGGTCGCGAAGAGTCGGACACGACTAAGCGACTTCACTTTCACTTTTCACTTTCATACATTGGAGAAGGAAATGGCAACCCACTCCAGTACTCTTGCCTGGAGAATCCCAGGGATGGGGGAGCCTGGTGGGCTGCCGTCTATGGGGTCGCACAGAGTCGAACACAACTGAAGAGACTTAGCAGCAGCAGCAGCAACTCTGCATATAAGTTAAATAAGCAGGGTGACAATATACAGCCTGAGGTACTCCTTTCCCAATTTGGAACCAGTCCTTTGTTCCATGTGTGGTTCTAACCGTTGCTTCTTGACCTGCATACAGGTTTCACAGGAGGCAGGTAAAATGGTCTGTTATTTCCATCTCTTGAAGAATTTTCCACAGTTTGTTGTGATCCACATTGTCAAGGGTTTTAGTGTAGTCAATGAAGCAGAAGTAGATGTTTTTCTAGAACACTTTTGCTTTTCTCATGATCCAGTGGATGTTGGCAATTTCACCTCTGGTTCCTCGGCCTTTTCTAAATTCTCTAAATTCTCGGTTCAGGTACTG
Source organism: Bubalus kerabau (assembly GCF_029407905.1). Taxonomy (NCBI): domain Eukaryota; kingdom Metazoa; phylum Chordata; class Mammalia; order Artiodactyla; family Bovidae; genus Bubalus; species Bubalus kerabau. Next base: position 270,198,765 of record NC_073624.1, on the reverse strand, counting down.
TTGAAGCCTGGCTTGAAGAATTTTGACCATTACTTTGGTAGCATGTGAAATGAGTCCAATTATTAGGTAGTTTGAACATTCTTTGTCATTGCCTTCCTTTGGGATTGGAATGAAAACTGATCTTCTCCAGTCCTGTGGCCACTGCTGAGTTTTCCAAATTCACTGGCATATTGAGTGCAGCACTTTCACAGCATCATCTTTTAGGATTTGAAATAGCTCAACTGGAATTCCATCACCTCCACTAGCTTTGTTTGTAGTGTTGCTTCCTCAGGCCCACTTGACCTCACATTCTAGGATGTCTGGCTCTAGGTTAGCAATCAGACCATTGTGATTATCTGGGTCATTAAGATCTTTTGTACTTTATGCAAATATGTGACATATTTAATTATTATTTGGTTGCTAATATAGGGACAAAAGGAATATAAATTATCTCCACAGGCTCATATTTTTAACTCAGCATATATCTGGAAATCACAAATTGGCTTTTTAATACTTAAATTTTCTGTATACACATGGGTGGCTGGTTGACACCCCAATAAAGATGATGTTTTTTTCCTTGTAAGGAACAGAGAACGCATTTTTAGTTAAAAGTTTGCTCCTTTTGCTATTGTACTATATGTCCATATTTTGATGCACCTAGATTTCAACAGAGAAAAATAAAGCCTTTTTTTCTCTTTTCAGGAAGAAGAAAATAAATGATTTTGGAGTAAAATTTCCATAATAAATCCTTTGTGTGAACAAAACTCTTCATATGTTATAAACTTAGAATTATGTATTATTTTGCAGACTATAAAGTTTCATATGCCTCTTTCCATATGATTTTTTTTAGCATCTAGAAACAGTAATTCAGTAATTGACAAAATGTCTAACCTTGTATCTTACAAACCAAACTCTGACTGTATCCTACAAATGCAAACGTACGCCTTAAGAAAGAAAAAAATAATGCTCTTTTATTTGGGTATTGAGTTTGAAAAGGTGTGGTCTGACAGGAATTTAAATAAGACCACTAGATGGAGCCCTGCATCCTGAACATACCAGAAATGTCAGAAACTTAAGGACAATGACATTTTCAAACTGGTGTTACCATGGTGACCTGCTTGGCTTATTCTGGTTGCTTTTGCCTGGGCCATTTTCCCTCTGTTCTTTCTAAATACATGAATTTTTCTTTTATGAACATGGTTATACACTGTACCAATGAAAAAATAAATAAATGACCCTACTACCTTTAGAATCACTTGTATGTATAATGTCCTATGCTAGTAGCATCTAATGGGAATTGAAAAGGAAATCTGAATTGCAGCGTTTGTCATTAAAGAATTTATAATCTAGGTTAAGCACAACAGATACAGATTAAAAAAAAAAGCAAAAACTAAAGTAGCAACAGTAGGAAGTACTTGATTGTGTATAAAATAGAGGTCATTCTTGGTAAGTGTGATTGGGTTTAGAGACCTCTATGTAATGAATTGGGCTTCCCTGATATCTCAGTTGGTAAAGAATTTACCTGCAACGCAGGAGACCCTGATTTGATTCCTGGGTCAGGAAGATCCACTGGAGAAGGGAAAGGCTACCTACTCTAGTAGTCTGGCCTGGAAAATTCTATGCTCTGTATAGTTCATGGGGTCACAAAGAGTCAGATGGGACTGAGCAACTTTCACTCATATGTAATGAATCAAAGGACATGACTCTTGACTCAGTTTTGTCATTAAGTTGCTGTGTTTTTGAGACTTTCTTAAACTCATATTTTCAGTTTTTTTTTTCTTTTTTTTCAAATATGTGACTTGGACAAAGCAATCTCTAAAGTCCTAATCAATTTTAATATGATACGATTTTCCTGAGGTTATAGGAATAATGTGAAGGATACCTTGGCCATATTAGTCATGAAAGTGTATCCATATGTCTGGACATGTATTTCACATTTGAAAATGTAAAATTCTGAAGAATAGTATCTGGAGAGGGGAAAAGAAAGAAGGAAGTCAGTCAAAATTATCCATGTGACTGGGAACAAGCACATTTATATAAGTGTGTTTTTGCAACTCAAAGCAATTGAGGTGTTTGCATGAAAAATATACTAAAAACACAGGAAGGACAGTGACATGTCTCTAATACTGTAACAAAGGTTATGAACCCGAGAGTTACTCTAATGAAATAAAAATATTAGAGTTAACACTGATTCTTGGGACTTTTCTTGACTTTCCAGTGGTTAACACTCCATGTTTCCACAGCAGGGGGCACACAGGTTCAATTCCTGGTCAGTGTGGTGTGACCAAAGAATAGAATAGAAAAAAAAAAAAAAATTTTTCTCTAGGAACGCCTCTAATTTTTGTTGTTGTTCAGTTGCTTAGTCATGTCTGACTCTTTGCAATGCCAAGGACTACAACATACCAGGTTATCCTGTCCTTCACTAGCTCCCAGAGTTTGCTCAAACTTATGTCCATTGAGTCGATGATGCCTTCCAACCATCTCATCCTTTGTCACAATCTTCTCTTCCTACCCTCAATCTTTCCAATGAGTCACCACTTCCCATCAAGTGGCCTAAGTATTGGAGCATCAGTTTCAGCAACGATCCTTCCAATGGATATTCAGGGTTGTTTCCTTTAGGACTGACTTGTTTGATTATCTCGCAGTTCAAGGGACTCTTAAGAGTCTTCTCCAACACAACAGTTAAAAAACATGAATTCTTTGGTGATCAGCCTTCTTTATGGTCCAATTCTCACAACTGTACATGATTACTGGAAAAACCACAGCTTAGACTTCAGGGACATTTGTCAGCAAAGCCATGTATCTGCTTTTCATATGCTGTCTAGGTTTGTCATAGCTTTTCTTCCATGGAGCAAGAGTTTTTTAATTTCATGGCTGCAGTCACCATCTGTGGTGATTTTGGAGCCCCAGTAAATAAAGTCTGCCAATGTTTCCATTTTTTTTTCCCCTCATATTTGCCATGAAGTGAAGGAACTGGATTAGTGAAGTGAAGTCATGAAATTAAAAGACACTTGCTCCTTGGAAGAAAAGTTATGACTAACCTAGGCAAACATATTAAAAAGTAAAGACATTACTTTGTCAACAAAGATCTGTCTAGTCAAGGCTATGGTTTTTCCAGTGGTCATGTATGGTTGTGAGAGTCGGACTGTGAAGAAAGCTGAGTACAGAAAAATTGATGCTTTTGAACCTGGTGTTGTGGTGGTGTTGGAGAAGACTCTTGAGAGTCCCTTGGACTGCAAGGAGATCCAACCAGTCCATCCTAAAGGAGATCAGTCCTGGGAGTTCATTGGAAGAAATGATGTTGAAGCTGAAACTCCAATACTTTGGCCACCTGATGAGAAGAGTTGACTCATTCAAAAAGACCCTGATGCTGGGAAAGATTGAGGGCAGGAGGTAAAATGGACTACAGGATGAGATGGTTGGATGGCATCACCAACTCAATGGACATGGGTTAGGGTGGAGTCCAGGAGTTGGTGATGGACAGGGAGGCCTGGAGTGCTGCAGGTCATGGGGTCGTAAAGGGTTGGACACGACTCAGTGATTGAACTGAACTGAACTGAAGTAACTGGATGCCATGATCTTAGGTTTTTGGATATTGAGTTTTAAGCCAGCCTTTTCACTTTCCTCCTTCACCTTCATCAAGAAGCTCTACAGTTCCTTTTTGCTTTCTGCCACAGGGGTGGAGTCATCAGCATATCTGAGGTTATTGATATTTCTCCCAGCAATCTTGATTACAGCTTTTGCTTTGACCAGTCTGGCATTTTGCATGATGTACTCTGAATATGCAATAAGGAGTTCATGATCTGAGCCACAGTCAGCTCCTGGTCTTGTTTTTGCCAACTCTATAGAGCTTCTCCATCTTTGGCTGCAAAGAATATAATCAATCTGATTTCGGTGTTGACCATCTGGTGATGTCCATGTGTAGAGTCTTCTCTTGTGTTGTTGGAAGAGGGTATTTGTTATGACCAGTGCGTTCTCTTGGCAAAACTCTATTAGTCTTTGCCCTGCTTCATTGAGTATTCCAAGGCCAAATTTGCCTGTTACTCCAGGTGTTTCTTGACTTCCTACTTTTGCATTCCAGTCCCCTATAATGAAAAGGACATCTTTTTGTGTGTGTGTAACTTCTAAAAGATCTTGTAGGTCTTCATAGAACTTCAGCTTCTTCAGCGTTACTGGTTGGGGCATAGACTTGGATTACTATGATATTGAATGGTTTGCCTTGGAAACAAACAGAGATCATTCTGTCGTTTTTGAGATTGCATCCAAGTACTGCATTTCAGACTCTTTTGTTGACCATGATGGCTACTCCATTTATTCTGAGGGATTCCTGCCCACACTAGTAGATATAATGGTCACCTGAGTTAAATTCACCCATTCCAGTCCATTTCAGTTCGCTGATTCCTAAAATGTCGAGATTCACTCTTGCCATCTCTTGTTTGACCACTTCCAATTTGCCTTGATTCATGGACCTGACATTCCAGGTTCCTATGCAATATTGCTCTTTACAACACTGGACCTTGCTTCTATCACCAGTCACATCCACAGCTGGGTATTCTTTTTGCTTTGGCTCTGTCCCTTCATTCTTTCTGGAGTTATTTCTCCACTGATCTCCAGTAGCATATTGGGCACCTACTGACCTGGGGAGTTCCTCTTTCAGTATCCTGTCATTTTGCCTTTTCATACTGTTCATGGGTTCTCAAGGCAAGAATACTGAAGTGGTTTGCCATTCCCTTCTCCAGTGGACCACATTCTGCCAGATCTCTCCAACATGACCTGCCCATCTTGGGTTGCCCCACGAGCATGGCTTAGTTTCACTGAGTTAGACAAAGCTGTGGTCCTAGTGTGATTAGATTGACTAGTTTTCTGTGAGTATGGTTTCAGTGTGTCTGCCCTTTGATGCCCTCTTGCAACACCTACCATCTTACTTGGGTTTCTCTTATCTTGGGCGTGGGGTATCTCTTAATGGCTGCTCCAGCAAAGCGAAGCTGCTGTTCCTTACCTTGGGCGAGGGGTATCTCCTCACTGCCGCCGTTCCTGACCTTCAATGTGGGATAGCTCCTCTAGGCTCTCCTGCGCCCGTGCAGCCACGGCTCCTTGGAAATCCTTATTGCCAAATTCAGACTTAAATTGAAGAAAGTAGGGGAAACCACTAGACCATTCAGGTATGACCTAAATCAAATCCCTTATGATTATACAGTGGAAGTGAGAAATAGATTTAAGGGCCTATATCTGATAGATAGAGTGCCTGATGAACTATGGAATGAGGTTCATGACATTGTACAGGAGACAGGGATCAAGACCATCCCCATGGAAAAGAAATGCAAAAAAGCAAAATGGCTGTCTGGGGAGGCCTTACAAATAGCTGTGTAAAGAAGAGAAGTGAAAAGCAAAGGAGAAAAGGAAAGATATAAACATCTGAATGCAGAGTTCCAAAGAATAGCAAGAAGAGATAAGAAAGCCTTCTTCAGTGATCAATGCAAAGAAATAGAGGAAAACAAAAGAATGGGAAAGACTAGAGAGCTCTTCCAGAAAATTAGAGATACCAAGGGAACATTTCATGCAAAGATGGGCTCGATAAAGGACAGAAATGGTATGGACCTAACAGAAGCAGAAGATACTAAGAAGAGATGGCAAGAATACACAGAAGAAATGTACAAAAAAGATCTTCATGACCCCAATAATCACGATGGTGTGATCACTGACCTAGAGCCAGACATTCTGGAATGTGAAGTCAAGTGGGCCTTAGAAAGCATCACTATGAACAAAGCTAGTGGAGGTGATGGTTTTCCAGTGGAGCTATTTCAAATCCTTGAAGATGATGCTGTGAAAGTGCTGCACTCAATATGTCAGCAAATTTGGAAAACTCAGCAGTGGCCACAGGACTGGAAAAGGTCAGTCTTCATTCCAATCCCAAAGAAAGGCAATGCCAAAGAATGCTCAAACTACCGCACAATTGCACTCATCTCACACGCTAGTAAAGTAATGCTCAAAATTCTCTAAGGCAGGCTTCAGCAATATGTAAATCGTGAACTTCCTGATGTTCAAGCTGGTTTTAGAAAAGGCAGAGGAACCAGAGATCAAATTGCCAACATCCGCTGGATCATTGAAAAAGCAAGAGAGTTCCAGAAAAACATCTGTTTCTGCTTTATTGACTATGCCAAAGCCTTTGACTGTGTGGATCACAAGAAACTGTGGAAAATTCTGAAAGAGATGGGAATACCAGACCACTTGACCTGCCTCTTGAGAAATTTGTATGCAGGTCAGGAAGCAACAGTTAGAACTGGACATGGAACAACAGACTGGTTCCAAATAGGAAAAGGAGTTTGTCAAGGCTGTATATTGTCACCCTGCTTATTTAACTTCTATGCAGAGTACATCATGAGAAATGCTGGACTGGAAGAAACACAAGCTGGAATCAAGATTGCTGAGAGAAATATCAATAACCTCAGATATGCAGATGACACCATCCTTATGGCAGAAAGTGAAGAGGAACTCAAAAGCCTCTTGATGAAAGTGAAAGTGGAGAGTGGAAAAGTTGGCTTAAAGCTCAAAATTCAGAAAACGAAGATCATGGCATCCGCTCCCACCACTTCATGGGTAATAGTTGGGGAAACAGTGGAAACAGTGTCAGACTTTATTTTTTTCGGCTCCAAAATCACTGCAGACGGTGACTGCAGCCATGAAATTAAAAGATGCTTACTCCTTGGAAGGAAAGTTATGACCAACCTAGATAGCTTATTGAAAAGCAGAGACATTACTTTGCCAACAAAGGTCTGTCTAGTCAAGGCTTTAGTTTTTCCTGTGGTCATGTATGGATGTGAGAGTTGGACTTTGAAGAAGGTTGAGCGCTGAAGAATTGATGCTTTTGAGCTGTGGTGTTGGAGAAGACTCTTGAGAGTCCCTTGGACTGCAAGGAGATCCAACTAGTCCATTCTGAAGGAGATCAGCCCTGGGATTTCTTTGGAAGGAATGATGGTAAAACTGAAACTCCAGTACTTTGGCCACCTCATGCGAAGAGTTGACTCATTGGAAAAGACTCTGATGCTGGGAGGGATTGGGGGCAGGAGGAGAAGGGGATGATGGGGATGAGATGGCTGGATGGCATCACTGACTTGATGGACGTGAGTCTGGATGAACTCCGGGAGTTGGTGATGGACAGGGGGGCTCGTGGGCTGCAATTCATGGGGTCACAAAGAGGTGGACACGGCTGAATGACTGGACTGAACTGAACTCTGCATATAAGTTAAATAAGCAGGTTGACAATATATAGCCTTGATGTACTCCTTTACCAATTTGGAATCAGTCCATTGTTGCATGTCAAGTTCTAACTGTTGCTTCTTGATCTGCATATAGGTTTCTCAGGAGGCAGATAAGGTAGTATGTTATTTCATCTCTTTAAGAATTTTCTGAAGTTTGTTGGGATCTACACAAAGACTTTAACATAGTCATGAAGCAGAAGTAGTTTTTTTTTTTTTTTTTTCCCCTGGAATCCCTTGTGTTTTCTTTGATCCAGCAGATGTTGGTGATCTGAACTCTGGTTCTTCTGCTTTTTCTAAATCCAGTCTGAACATCTAGAAGTTCTTGGTTTATGTACTTTTTAAGCCTAGCTTGAAGGATTTTGAGCATTACCTTGTTAACATGTGAGATGAGTGCAATTATGGGATTGTTTGAACATACTTTCGCATTGACCTTCTCTGGCATTGGAATGAAAAGGGACCTTTTTTCAGTCCTGTGGGCACTTCTCAGTTTTCCGAATTTGCTGGCGTATTGAGTGCAACACTATCACAGCATCATTTTTTAGGATTTGAAATATCTCAGCTGAAATTCCATCACCTCCACTAGCTTTGTTCATAGTAATCCTTCCTAAAGCCCACTTGACTTCACACTCCAGGATATCTGGAGTGATCACACCATGATGGTGTGTGTGATCTGGGTCATTAAGATCTTTTTTGTACAGTTCTGTGTATTGTTTCCACCTCTTCTTAATATCTTCTGCAGGTCCATACCATTTCTGTCTTTTATTGTGCCCATCTTTGCAAGAAATATTCCCTGGTATCTCCAATTTTCTTGAAGACATCTCTAGTCTTTCCTATCATATTGTTTTCCTCTATTTCTTTGCATTATTCACTTATGAAGGTTTATCTCTTCTCTTGTTCTCTAGAACCTCGCATTCAGAAGGGTATATCTTTTCTTTTCTCCTTTGCCTTTTGCTTCTCTTTTTTTCTCAGTTATTTGTAAGGCTTCCTCAGACAACCATTTTGCCTTTCTTTTTCCTGCTGGGGATGGTTTTTATCACTGACTCCTGTATAATGTTACATACCTGTGTCCATAGTTTTTCAGTACTCTATCAGACGTAATCCTTTGAATCTATTTATCACTTTCACTGTACAGTCGTAACAGATTTGATTTTGGTCATACCTGAATGGCCTTGTGGTTTACCCTGGGTGTGTTAGTCACTCAGTCGTGTTCAACTCTTTGTGACCCCAGAAACTGTAGCCCTCCAGGCTTCTCTGTGGGATTCTCTAGGCAAGAATACTGCAGTGGATTGCCATTCCTTTCTCCAGAGGATCTTCTCAACCCAGGGATTGAAGCCTGGTCTCCTGCGTTGCAGGCAGATTCTTTACCATTTGAGCTACAGGGATACTTTCTTTAGTTTAAGTCTGAATTTTGCAATAATATGTTCTAAATTTTAGTTATCTTGTAAGTGAAAATGAAAGAGAAAAAAAATTGACAATCTAATCATTGCATGAATTATTAAAAAAAAAAAAAGGAATAGCTGTTTTCTCAGTGTACTGTATGGAAATCCTCTATAAGATTCAACTTGGAGATGTGTTAGAACTGGAGATTCCAGGCCTTTGCCTGAAACCTTGTACTACAGTGTAATTTTTCAGTTTTTAGTTTTTTGAAACTTTAACTTTTGAAAGAAAAAATAAATGGATGGGTAAATAAGGAAGAAGCAACAGATGAGGAAATAGGGGCAAGATGTCTTCTAGTAAAAAAGTGGGTAATGCCATGACAACCCAGCAGTGTAACTATTTTAGAGAAGAAGGGATCTGCATATCTGCATGTTCTTTTCACAAAGTGTCATGGGACTGTTCAAGGCTGGGTTTGTTCAGCTTTTTAATCTCATATCTTAAGCCCTCAGAGATCCCTCAAAAACAACCTGCTTTAATTCACTGTAATTGCCCGACCTCTCCTATCTCCCTGCTTATCCCTGTCTCACCCTCCTCACTAGAGGACAGTGTTCCTGAAAGACAGCACCCAGTCATTTCCCTTGTGTTTCTGTTGTCACCAATGAGGCTGGAACTGGAACTTACCGGTTTTGCTCCCCAAGTAAAAAAAAAGTTACTTTTACATACTGCTCCTGCAAAACATCCCCAACAATGTAATATTCCTAGGGAGTAAATAGCCATTAATATCTATAAAATGTATTGATTTTTTTTTAGTTTACTTATTTATCCATAGATATTTGTAGTTATTTTTAATTACTTATCCATAGCATTTTAAAACAAAGCATTTAAAAACAATAAGATTAGAAGAAAACACACTCCAGGTCAAAACTAATGTTGTTTTACAGTTTCTTAGATTGTTCCCTAGAGCCCCTTCTCATTCAGCACTCCCTCAGAAGTAAGGATTACTTTGACTTCTATAACCACAGATTAACTTGCATTGATTTTTATTTTTATTAATCAAATTATAAAGTACATACTCGTTTGAGTATAGCTTCTTTTGATGAAGGTAGTATTTTTGAGATCCAGTAAGACTGTTTAGTGCGCTGCAGTCCACGTTTTTATAGCAGAGTAATATTTCTTTTTTTTTTTCAGAGTAGTATTTCATCTTAGGAATCAGTACATTTTGTTTACACATTGTATGTTGATAAACTCATATGTTTTCTAGCTTAGCACTATTTTGAGTAAAGATACTATGGATATTATTGTACATGCTTTTGGATCTGCATAATTTTTATAGTTTCTCTACATGTTTGGTTTTTAGACATATATATCTTTTGACAAAGTCATATACTTCTCTTCCAATCTGCCCTTTTCCAGACTTTGTTTACCACCTCTTTGAACTGAAGAGTTTGAATATCTTCTACTTGCCTGTCTTGGAAACTGCCAATGATGCTTGCTGCTCCACCTAGGTTACCAGTGAACCTATCCATTGAGTTCTTAATTGCATTTTGTAGCTCTGAAGTGTCCATTCATTTTTTATGACAGAATTAGGTTCTCCTGTGAATTCTTCGGTCTTCAGGGTATCACTCAGAGTAATTTTGAAGCTTTATCTATAATTCTAAATATAGACCATCTCAGGGTCTTCCCCTCTTTCCTTTTTTACTTTTTATCAACTACTTTACTGCTTGTTTTCATGTTTCACAACTTTATATTTTGCCCCTTAAAGATAACCTGATACTGGAATTCAAAAAGATCATATCAACACTTAGGAATATCAAAAATCTGTTCATGCAGTAAAATTACTGGTAGTTCATCCTGATTCTGTTATAGCTTTGGTTATAGGTTTTGTTATAGTGGGTCTAGATGAGCTTTGTTCTTATTTCTAAAGTGTGGCTCTTATCTTGAAGGAATTCCCCCTTGCGTAGGGTAGGGCCTCCCTGGAGTCTCATATGAAAGCCAGTTGTGTCCACAAAGCTTTCTCTACTCTGAGTTGGAACTTCAACATCTCAACACTCTGAGACATTGCTGTTTTTAGCCACTCAGCACTTTTCTATGCTATGCCCTCCAGAGATGTGTTTGATGTATGTGAAGTGTCGAAGTTGACCCAGCAGCCAAGGTAAGTTTTATCCAGATTTTTGGTTTTTGGTGTTCCTTCTCTGCATCTTTCCCCTTCTCAGAATTCTAACCCTAAATCCCAGTAGCTTTGCCAACCCATAAAGAAATTTCTTTCTTCTGCTGTTTCTTGATTGGGCTCTATTTTCCTGACTTACAGTTTGGTAAACCTTTTTAAAAAGACAGCAAGAGAGAATGAAATTCCTTGCATTGTGTGCTGTCCAATCAGTACAAAGAACTGCTAACTATATTTTGTCCATATTTTGTAGCTTTTTTTATTGGAGAGTAAATGTAATATATGATAGTCTATCTCAATTGGATTTAGAAGTTCTAAAAGAGTCGGACACAACTGAGCGATTGAACTGAACTGAAGGGATCCTAATTTGTGAGTTCCAAGGAAATGTACTGTGCCTCTTTTTTCATTATTTGTTCACTAATTTTTGGATAAATATAAATGCAGCACCTATTATTTGCAAGTACTAAGCCCTGAGGATACAGATGTACAAAAACAAATATGGATCATGCCTCCATGGAGCTTTAGAAAGGAAAATATTCATTAAATAATTAAACATGCAGAAAAAATTAGTCCACATCTTATGAATGGAACAGAGTTAGAAATAGAAGTTGCTAGGAGAATGTATAATTCACAGGCCATCCAAATCAGCATGTTATAAAATCAATTTAGTATTGTTGCTTCTTACATTTACGATTGAAGCCCATGTATCTACAGTGTTTTTGGCAGCAGTCATTTAAATAAAGCGGGAGCAACATATTTCTACAAATACTAAGAATACTTTAAAAAAATGTTTGGGATACATTTTCCTCTTTGTAATGTAAAATACCAGCATAGGAGCAGAAAGAGAACTATCCACCTGAAATATTACACTTTCTGCAAAGACTATGAGTTCAGCTTATCCATTTGGAAGAAGCAAATAAATATATTTAGGTGAAATGTTGCCTATGGGGACCAAGTGAGACATGTGAGTTTCCAACTGAACATCAGCTTCTCTTGGGGAAAAAACAGTTTTGTGTAAACAATCTTTTGGCAGATGTTTTCTTTTAAATGTCTGTTGTTCACTGAAAAGTGAATTTTATTATATAAAAATGATAAACATTTCCCAGAACAACTGAGCACAAAGCCATTTTTCCCACAACCTCATCTGTCACTATTGTCAAAAATAGATATTTGATACAAGGTTCACAGGAAGGTCAGGAGATAATTTATTTAATTTAATGACTCAAATTGAATGTTTTAAAGAGGGTTTGAGCCTTGCTCCATTTAGGTATTACTAAATGAAGCCACTATGTCTTCAATCACTCTACTACCATTAATGAACAAGCCTTGATTGAGTTTTTCTAAGACCAGCACTGAGCTCGGGATAGATGAATACAGTACAACCAACGTTATGAGCTCCACCCCCAAGAATAGCAGCAACTTGAAAACAATAAGAATTCACAAAATTAACAGTACTTATGAGTGCTAACTCCTAGATGTCATTTTCATCATAGAGGACTAGAATGCAAAATTAGGAAGTCCAGAGATACCTGAAGTAACAGGCAAGTCTGGCCTTAGATTAAAAAATGAAGCAAGGCAAAAGCTAACAGAGTTTTCCCAAGGGAACACACTGTTCATAGCAAATACTCTCTTCCAACAAAACAAGAGACCACTCTACACATGGACATCACAAGATGGTCAACACCAGAATAAGACTGATTATATTCTTTGCAGCAGAAGATGGAGAAGCTCTAAAGAGTCAGCAAAAACGACCTTGAACTGACAGTGACTCTGATCATGAACTCCTTATTGCCGATTTCAAACTTAATTGAAGAACATAGGGAAAACCACTAGACCATTCAGGTATGACCTAAAATCAAATTCCTTACGATTATACAGTGGAAGTGGCAAACAGATTCAAGGGATTAGATCTGATAGACAGAGTGCCTGAAGAACTAAGGACAGAGGTTCATGAAATGGTACAGGAGGCAGTTGTCAATACCATCACCAAGGAAAAGAAATGCAAAAAGGCAAAATGGTTGTCTGAGAAGGTCTTACAAATAGCTGAGAAAAGAAGAGAAGCTAAAGGCAAAGGAGAAAAGGAAAGCTATATTCATCTGAATGCAGAGTTCCAAAGAATAGCAAAGAGAGATAAGAAAGCCTTTCTCAGTGATTAATGCAAAGAAACAGAGGAAAACAATAGAATGGGAAAGACTAGAGATCTCTTCAAGAAAATCAGATACACCAAGGGAACATTTCATGCAAAGAGGGGCACAATAAAGGACAGAAAGAAGCAGAAGATCAAGAAGAGGTGGGAAGAATTCACAGAAGAACTGTACAAAGAAGATCTTCATGACCCAGATAATCACAATGGTATGCTCACTCACTTAGAGCCAGATATCCCAGAGTCTGAAGTCAAGTGGGCCTTAGGAAGCATCACTACAAACAAAGCTAGAGGAGATGATGGAATTCCAGTTGAGCTATTTCAAAGTCCTAAAGATGAAGCTATGGAAGTGCTGCATTCAGTATGTCAGCAAATTTGGAAAACCCAGCAGTGGCTACAGGACTGGAAAAGATCAGTTTTCATTCCAGTACCAAAGGAAGGCAATGCCAATGAATGTTCAAACTACTGCACAATTGTACTCATCTCACACACTAGCAAAGTAATGCTTAAAATTCTCCAAGTGAGGCTTCAGTAGTATGTGAATCAAGAACTTCCAGATGTTAAAGTTGGATTTAGAACAGGCAGCTGAACCAGAGATTAGATTACCAAATCAGTTGGATCATAGATAAAGCAAGAGAGTTCCAGAAAAACATCTACTTCTGCTTTATTGACTATGCCAAAGCCTTTGACTACGTGGATCACAACAAACCGTGGAAAATTCTTCAAGAGATGGGAATACCAGACCACCTGACCTGCTTCCTGAGAAATCTGTATGCAGGTCAAGAAGCAACAGTTAGAACTGGACATGGAACAAAGGACTGCTTCCAAATTGGGAAAGCAGTAGGTCAAGGCTGTATACTGTCACCCTGCTTATTTAACTTATATGCAGAGTACATCATGAGAAGCACTGGGCTGGAAGAAGCACAAGCTGGAATCAGGATTGCTGGGAGAAATAGCAATAACCTCAGATATATAGATGACACCACCCTTATGGGATATAGCAAAGAGTAACTGAAGAGCCTCTTGATGAAAGTAAAGAGGAGAGTGAAAATCATGGCTTAAAATTCAACATTCAAAAAACAAAGATCACGGCCTCTGATCCCATCACTTCAGGGCAAATAGATGGGGAAACAATGGAAATAGTGATAGATTTTATTTTATTGGGCTCCAAAATCACTGCAGATAGTGACTGCAGCCATGAAATTAAAAGACATTTGCTCCTTGGAAGAAATGTTATGACTAACCTAGACAGCATATTTAAAAGCAGAGACATTATTTGCCGACAAAAGTCCATCTAGTCTAAGTCATGTTTTTTCCAATAGTCATGTATGGATGTCAGAGTTGGACCATAAAGAAAGCTGAGCGCAGAAGAATTGATTCTTCTGAACTGTGGTGTTGGAAAAGACTCTTGAGAGTCCTTTGGACTGCAAGGAGATCCAACCAGTCAGTCTTGAATATTCATTGTAAGGACTGATGCTGAAGCTGCATCTTTGGCCAATACTTCGGCCATCTGATGTGAAGAACTGACTCATTGGAAAAGACTCTCTGATGCTGGGAAAGATTGAAGGCAGGAAGAGAAGGGGACAACAGAGGATGAGATGGTTGGATGGCATCACCGACTCAACGGACATGAGTTTGAGTAAACTTCAGGTGTTGGTGATGGACAGGGAGGCCTGGAGTGATGCAGTCCATGGGGTCCCAAAGAGTCAGACACGACTGAGAGACTGAACTGAACTGATGAGTTGCTAACTTTTATGACACAGGCAGTAAGCTTAAGTTCAAAGAACTAAGAATGAAGGGAAGCTTCTATGACTTAGAACTGTTATAAAAGGTTTGGTTAAGAAGTAAGGAGCATAAAAAAAAAAAAAAAGTAAGGAGCAGAGATGGTTCTAAGTCATATAACAACCTAGTGGAGGTTGAAATAAGAGAATGACACAGGGAACGGTTAAGCCCTTAGGCTCTGGTCTGGAAGGGCCTAAACGATCCTTGTCATAGAGCAGAGGGTAACCTGGACATGTGCTGTGCATTCTCAGCCTACAAAGTGCTTAAGAGACAATCCTTTCAGGACTCATGTGTTGTACATCTCACATCTCCTTGTGTTTTGGAACATAGCTGCTGCTGCTGCTAAGTCGCTTCAGTCGTGTCCGACTCTGTGCGACCCCATAGATGGCAGCCCACCAGGCTCCCCCGTCCCTGGGATTCTCCAGGCAAGAACACTGAAGTGGGTTGCCATTTCCTTCTCCAAGGCATGAAAATGAAAAGTGAAAGTGAAGTTGCTCAGTCGTGTCCGACTCTTAGCGACCCCATGGACTGCAGCCCACCAGGCTCCTCCATCCATGGGATTTTCCAGGCAAGAGTACTGGAGTGGGGTGCCATTGCCTTCTCCTTTGGAATGTCGCAGATGAGGCTAATTCCAAAGCTTTCAGGAAATACTGGGCTAGCTAATGACATTTGTTGCTTCCCTGGTGGCTCAGTGGTCAAGAATCTGCCCGCCAATTCAGGAGACTCAGGTTCGATCTCTGGGTCAGGAAGATTCCCAGCAGAAGGAGATGGCAACCCACTCCAGTATTCTTGCCTGGGAAAACCCATGGACAGAGTAGCCTGGTGGGTTACAGTCCAGGGGTCACAGAGTCGGACACAAGTTAGTGACTAAACAATAACCATAACAGATGACATTTACTTATAATAGCTTATTTTCCCCCTGCCAAGTATAACTGAGATTCCAGTGAGGGATGTTTGTGACTATGGAAAAAAGAATTGTAATCTCAACCTTAACTATCTCTAGAGACTCGAAAATATTTTTTGTGGTTCTTAAAAAGGAACATACAGAATAGAGGTTGGATGTTCTTACTGATGCCTGTGTAAAGAAAGAAAAATAAGTAAAAGAGGAAATGTTTCCAAAAAAACATAAGCAAAATGATTTATAAATATATCATGGATTGTTTAAACTTTACCGGGCCTCCTAAGTTAATTTCTTTGGTTAATGTAATAGGTGAACTCTGAAAAAGTGCTATTTATATTTCCTCTCACAGATTAATAAAAATCCCTTTAATCATAGGGGATTGAATGTAGTATAAAACAGCCAACACATCTACATATACAACTTAGGAAATTGAATAACAAAAATAAGAAGCTCAGACTCTCAGAATGATTCTTTTTCTGGTTTTTGATACACAGTGCCTGTGGACTGAATGAGAGAGCCATGCTGAGAGAGGGAAGGGGAAATCAAGCTGCCTGCAGAACAAGATGCTTGAGTGCTTTGTGGAAGAGAGGAGATTAAACTTTCAGCTTTCTCATGGGTGACAAGGGGTGACTATCACCCCATCACCCACTGCTCATTGTTGTTTGCAGGCTGATAACAGGCGGAATAAAGCCAACATGGAACCCTTTCTTATTGCTCACAGAGCCCAGCATTACCAAATAGCACAGCGAGCTGGCAACAAGGCCGCATCACTCGGAGCTTGCTTTCTCTTGTTACTTTTCTTTAAATCTCCGTTGTCAGCGAAGCAAACCTTTGACTGCAGGAATCAGGATAGACAAGCAGGCTTTCAGTAATATTTTGGTTATCCTCACCAAAGAGAGGAAAATATCTCAAACCCTCATCTTGAGGCCTCACACCCATTAGCAGAATCGCTGGTAGTCACAAATTTTCCAGGATTAAGATTTGCCCCTCTGCGAATACCAAGAATCCTTCGATTTATACACCCAGATGGAATTCCACCCTGAACATTATGTTCAAATGGCTATTGTATGATTTTCTTAAATTATCTAAAATATTTCCAAAATGTAATGCACACACACACAGACACACACAGAAACACAGACACACACATAACACAAAACTAAAACTATACTGAATGGGGGACTTCCCTGGCAGTCCTGTGGTTAAGATGCTGTACTTTGGCTGCAGGGGCTGCAAGTTCAATCCATGGTCTGGGAACTAAGATCTCACATGCTGCAGAGCAAAGCTAAATTAAATAAAAAATAAAGTTCTCTATCATGCCAAGGTGAAAGTGTTAGTTGTTCAGTTGTGACCTTTGTTGTTCACTCTTTGTGACCCCATAGACTGTAGCCCCCCAGGCTCCTCTGTTCATGGCATTCTCCAGGCAAGAATACTGGAGTGGGTTGCCATTTCCTTCCCCAGGAGATCTTCCTGACCCAGGGATTGAACCCAGGTCTCCTGCATTTCAGATTATTTTCTGTTTGAGCTACCTGGGAAGCCTCCCTTCCATGCCCAAGGTGATACAAAAAAAAATATTAAATGAAAATTTTAAAAATTATACAGGTCTAGTAAAATGTTTGGAGAAGGCAATGGCACCCCACTCCAGTACTCTTGCCTGGAAAATCCCATGGACGGAGGAGCCTGGGAGGCTGCAGTCCATGCTAAGGGTCAGACATGACTGAGCGACTTCACTTTCACTTTTCACTTTCATGTATTGGAGAAGGAAATGGCAACCCACTCCAGTGTTCTTTCCTGGAAAATCCCAGGGATAGGGAAGCCTGGTGGGCTGCGGTCTATGGGGTCACACAGAGTCGGACACGACTGAAGTGACTTAGCAGCAGTAAAATGTACCTCTCCCTATCCTGTCTCCTAACCCCTCCTCTTTCATAACTACTTGTATTAAAGTAATTATCCTTCAAGAATAGTCTATGCATGTGCAAATATCACCTTGTTACACAACTTAGCACACATGCACACAATAATAGGGCTTCCCTGGTGGCTTAGTAGTAAGGAATCTGTCTGCAATGCAGGAGATGCTGGCAACAAGGTTTCAAGGGTTGGATCCCTGGGCGAGGAGATCCCCTGGAAGAGAAATGGCAACCTGCTTCAATATTCTCACCTGGAGAATTCCATGGACAGAGGAGCCTGGTGGGCTATAGTCCATAGGGTTGCAAAGAATCGGACAAAAATGAGGGACTGAGCATGAACACACACAATAATAGCCTCCCACAAACACTTTCTGTCTTCACTTAATTATGTACCTTAAAATTAATTGTGTCACTATATACAAAATAACCTCATACCTTTTAATAATGGTATAATAGTTTGTATCATTATATCATGATTTTTCCAACTGGTCCCATATGAATGGATAAATTGGGTAACTTAGGTTGCTTCTAGACCTTTGCTTTCATTCTTAATTATTTCATTAAGTGAATATATGTAACTAATGAGTATATCTGTCAAATAAATTTATCAGACTTAATTCCAAAGAAGATATGGTTAATTTATACTCTCACCAGCAAACATGCAAAACAAGACTCTCCGTGAGTGCTCGCCTTTGCTTCTTTAATTATATATTCCCTCATAACACCAAATTTCATCTATTTTAATTGTTTCACTTTTATACTTTTGCTCTGACTACCAACTCTGCCTCAGAACTAGCTCTCTTGATCTTGGTCAAATACACTGTTACCTTAACACTTCCTCCCCTACCCCATGCCATCATGGGATCATCACTGATATTTCAGAAAGTTTAAGTGGAGACAATTGAAAGTATATCTCTACCTGGTATTTTGCTTGATATATTGCTATATCACAGAAATGGACATTAAGTTTAGCTCTTTTTATTTCATTTAACTAAGCAAACATCTAACTTTTGTAGTACAGTCATCCTATGAGTGAGTGAGTGAGTGAAGTTGCTCAGTCGTGTCTGACTCTTTGCAACCCCGTGGACTGTAGCCCACCAGGATCCTCCATCCATGGGATTCTCCAGGCAAGAATACTGGAGTGGGTTGCCATTACCTTCTCCAGGGGATCTTCCCGACCCAGGGATCGAACTCAGGTCTCCCGCATTGCAGGCAGACGCTTTAACCTCTGAGCCACCAGGGAAAACCAATAAACATCTAACTTTTGTAGTACAATCATCCTATGAATTTTAGGGAAAAAAAAAAAAAAACTGGTTTGTCACTTATATTGTGCATTTAAGTTGATGAGGGACTTCCATGGTGGTTCAGTGGTTAAGACTCCATGCTTCCAATGCAGGGAGCACAGGTTCGATCTTGAGTCAGGAAACTAAGATCCCACATTCTGTGTGGCATGGACAAAAATAAAAGAATAAATAAATTGATAAATTACTCCTTTAAGGCAGTGTGTCAGCATTTGGTTCAACCGCTTGTTCTTCCTAGAAGCTGTACTGATTTTGTTCTTTAAGTGGCAAAGTTTTTCCTAGTCTGGAAAGATGGCAATACTTAATATGTTATACTTTTAATTCACATAAACATCAGGTAAGCAAAGAGTAGAGCATTTAATGAGTTTGTTGCTATTTACTATGCAAAATGGCAATTACTGATGAGGAGTTACAGTCTCCCTTGCATTCTTTCTGATAGACACTACAATATTTTATAAAAAATATACAATCTTTATAAATGTCAAGTAACCAAGAGCTTGGTTCTCAAAACCCATATGCAAATTTTACTGAGTGAATTATGTGAAAGAGAAGAAAGATCCTTTCCCCTCTACTTTGTCCACTTTGCACCTAGACTTCAGTGACAGTAGGTGCTCTTAGTTCTGTCATATTTCATCTCTCCTGTCATTTTTCTTCCCATTGCCCACCATCCCCATAGGGCAGGAAATTTGAGTGTGTTATCAGTCAGGCTTTAAACAAGGAATCAGAATCAGGAGCAGACTATCTATCATCTATCCATTATGATTCATTGCAACAAATTGCCTTACAAATCATTCAGGGTATTTGGCTAAGCAAGCCTGAAGACTGTGGAGCAGGTAGTCAGGAAGGGAAGAGAAGGAACAGGCTAGAACTCCACAAGCATGAACAAACACACAGGAAGCGAGATCCTGGAGAATTGGAGAGTTACTGAAAACCCAGCTGCTGGTTGAAGTCTGTGAACTTAGGAAAGGACTAAGCTTTCTTTTTAAAGGGGCTTAGATTAAGTTAATTAAGTTAATCCTTCTCTTGATTAAATTAGTTAACTGACTAGAAGCTTTAATTTCATCTGCCAAAATTCCTTCACAGAAGCATCTAGATTAAGTTTAACTGAGTAACTGACAGAAGGTATGTGTATGTTACAAATGGATGCCATCTCTTATATTCTACAACTGTTAACAGAAAATATATCCTTTAGCGTACTCGTTCTAGAAGGAGAATTCTGGGTACTGTAGCTCACATTAGTCAAACTGACTCATCATAAAGACATCACAAGTATACTTATTATCCATTCATCATATTTCCTTTTTTGATGTTGATATTATAAAAAGCATATTTAAAAGTAAATTAAATATCCCACAGCCTCCAAATAGTAATTGATTCCAGGAATCACCCCTGGACCCATACTGTCAAATAGAGTAGATACTAGCTACATGTGTGATAACATATAAAGTTAAATTTCAATCAATCAGAATTTAAAATTCAGTTCCTTAGTGACTCTAACATTTTAAATACTAATAGTCACATGTGGATTGCAACTACAATGCTGAGCAGTGCTGATAGAGAACACTTTCATCATAACTGAACGTTCAATTGTATAGTGATGTCTAGATAATATCTTCTAAGAACCGCAAGGATATGTTCTTTATTTGTCTCATTTGAAATTGCTCTTGTACTTTTTTTTTTTAATCTTACAGGTTTTAATCATCCATACAAAATTTTAAAAGACTCAAGATGGAAATTTATCTTACTTTAAAAACTGTCCAACTATAACAAATGTACCACGCTGGCCCAGGATGTTGATGGTGGAGGACATGGTATGAGCTCAGAGTAGGTGATAAGTGGGAACTGTCTGAACTTTCCACATAGTTTTGCTATAAATCTAAAATTGCTCCAGAAAAGCCTACTGATTTTCTTTAAAATGCCTAATGGGCTTCCCTTATAGCTCAGTTGGTAAAAAATCTGCCTGTAATGCAGGAGACCTGGGTTTGATTCCTGGGTGAAGAAGATCCCCTGGAAAAGGGAATGCAACCCACTCCAGTATTCTTCCCTGGAGAATCCCATGGATAGAGGAGCCTGGCGGGCTACAGTCCATGGGGTCACAAGAGTCAGACACAACTTAGCAACTAAACCACCACCAAAATACCTAATATATGTCTCAGATATCTTTGAAAACTAGTGCAGGGGATTGATATTAGTATCATGATGGAATAAGATGCTCCTCATTTCCGCCCTCCACCATTTTGGCACCCATCCACGGACAAAAGTGCCTTTGTAGGAGCTGTGGGATCCAGCATCCTAGGCCAAGGGTCTGGGAGAAGTCTTGCCGTCTCATGTGTAAGATGAAAACCTCATAAGTGGCCTGGGAACAATTTTCAGACTCTCTCAGCCACAGATCTGAAGCCCCTTGAAGATCTTGTCTTAGACAATCATCCATAGGTGACAGAGACTTTTATGGAAGTCTAAGTTTCCAGTGAAGTTCCAGAAGACCACCAGAGTGAAAAATTCAAATTTGGAGGAGTTGGAGAAAACAATACTATGGTATTAGCAGATCCTTGACAGTGTGTGTGTGTGTGCTCGCTTGCTCAATTGAGTCTGACTCATTGTGACCTCATGGATTGTAGCCTACCAGGCTCCTGTGTCTATGGGATTTCCCAGCCAAGAATATTGGAGTGGGTTTCCATTTCCTCCTCCAGGGATTGGAGTGGGTTGCATTTCCTGACCCAGGGATCAAATCAATATATACTCACTAAATGTCAGAGCACCTACATATATTAAGCAATATTAACATCTCTGCAGGGAGAAACATACAATATAATCATAGTAGGATACTTCAACAATTGACAGATCATATAGATAGAATTTCAATAACTTTGTCTTGAACTATTTATTTTAGCCTAAATATATAGACTACCTGGACCTAGCACATTCTTCTCAAGCTTATTTAGAACACTCTCCAGGATAAACCATTTGATGGATTATAAAACAAGCCTTAGAAATTTAAGAATATTGAAATTCTACAAGGTAGTTTTCATTAACACAATGGAATGAAACTATAAATCAATTACAAGGAAAAAAAAACAGGAATAATAATGAATATGTGAAAACTAAACAGCACACTCCTAAACAACTCAAAGAAAAAATTAAACAGAAACAAAAAAATCTTGAAACAAATGTGAAAATTAAAACACAATACACCGAAATCTATGGAATGCTGCAAAAGCACTTTTAACAGGGAAGTTTGGAGTGATAAAGGCTTCAGTTCAGTTCAGTTTGGTTCAGTCGCTCAGTCGTGTCTGACTCTTTGCGACCCCATGAATCACAGCATGCCAGGCCTCCCTGTCCATCACCAACTCCCGGAGTTTACTCAAACTCACGTCCATCAAGTCGGTGATGCCATCCAGCCATCTCATCCTCTGGCGTCCCCTTCTCCTCCTGCCCCCAATCCCTCCCAGCATCAGAGTCTTTTCCAATAAGTCAACTCTTTGCATGAGGTGGCCAAATATTGGCGTTTCAGCTTTAGCATCATTCCTTCCAATGAACACCCAGGACTTATCTCTTTTAGAATGGACTGGTTGGATCTCCTTGCAGTCCAAGGGACTCTCAAGAGTCTTCTCCAACACCACAGTTCAAAAGCATCAATTCTTCGGCACTCAGCTTTCTTCACAGTCCAGCTCTCACATCCATACATGACTACTGGAAAAACCATAGCCTTGACTAGACGGACATTTGTTGGCAAAGTAATGTCTTTGCTTTTCAATATGCCGTCTAGGTTGGTCATAACTTTTCTTTCCAGGAGTAAGTGTCTCTTAATTTCATGGCTGCAATCACCATCTGCAGTGATTTTGGAGCCCCCAAAAATAAAGTCTGACACTGTTTCCCCATCTATTTGCCATAAAGTGATGGAACCAGATGCCATGATCTTCGTTTTCTGAATGTTGAGGTTTAAGCCAACTTTTTCACTCTCCTCTTTCACTTTCATCAAGAGGCTTTTGAGTTCCTCTTCACTTTCTGCCATAAGGGTGGTGTCATCTGCATATCTGAGGTTATTGATATTTCTCCTGGCATTCTTGATTCCAGCTTGTGCTTCTTCCAGCCCAGCATTTCTCATAAAGACCTACATTAAGACAAAAGAAAGATCTTTTTCTTCTCAAGTGAACAACCTAACACTATTTCTCAAGGAACTAGAGAAAGAAGAATAAACAAATTCCAAAGTTAGCTCAGGGAAGGAAATAACAAAGATAAGAGTATAAATCAATGAAACAGAGACCAAAAAGACAATAGAAAATATCAATGAAGGTAAAAGCTGGTTTTCTAGAAAACAGAAACAAAACTTAGAAAGCTTCATCTAGTCTAAGAAAAGAAAAGACAAACATAATAAGAAATGAAAGAAGAGATAATACAATTGATACCATAAAAATGCAAAGGATCATAAAAAACTGTTGTGAACACTTATGTGTCCAAAATTTATTAGCAGAATAAATGAATACATTCCTAGAAATACACAAACTACCAATAGAAAATCATTTAAAAAGAAGAAATCTGAGCAATCAATAACTAGTAAGGAGATTGAATTAGTCATCTAAAATCTACAAAGAAAGGAATGCTTAAGTCCAAATTGTTTTAATGGTGAATTTCACCAAACATTCAAGAATTAATGATACTCTTTCTCAGATTCTTCCAAAATACTGAACAGGAGGAAATAGTCCTAAACTCATTTATAAGCTCAGCATTAAACTCATACCAAAACTAGGTAAGGACACTACATGAAAAGAAAATTATAGGCCAGTATCCCTAATGAATATAGATGCCAAAATTCTCAAGAAAATATAAGCAAACTGAATTCAACAGCACATTAAAAAGATTATATGCCAGGATCAACAGATATTCATTCCTAGGATGCAAGGATGCATTTCAAGTTACACAAATCAATAATTGTGATGGACCACTTTAATAGAATAGGAGAGAAGTCATACAATCATCTCAATAGATGCATAAGACAAATTTCAACATCTTCTCATGATAAAAACTTTCCACAAATTGGTACAGAAGGAACGCACCTCAGCCTAAGAAAAGCCATATATAACAAGCCCACAGCAAACATCATACTCAACAGTGAAAGGTTGAAATCTTTTCTTTGAAGATCAGGAAAAAGATGAGAGTGCCCATTCTCACCACTAACACTTGTAACAATACTGGAAAGCCAAGAGAAAAATTCGGCAAGAAAAGAAAAGAAAAGTCAGTCAAACTGGAAAAGAAGTTAAATTGTCTTTGTTTGCAGATGATATGATATTATATGGAGAAAAATCCTAAAATCTTCACCGAAAAAATTATTAGAACTAGTCAGTGAATTCAGTAAATTGCAGTACACAAAATCAGCATATAAATATCTGTTATATTTCTATATACTAATAATGAAATATCTGAAAAAGAAAATTTTTAAAAATCCCATTCACAGATATAAAAACTATAAAGTATGAAAAAACTAAACAAACAGGATGAAAGACCTTACACTGAAAATGATAAGACTTTGATGAAAGAAACCAAAGACAATGAATGCAATGATATCCCATGTTCACAGATCAGAAGAATTTATTTTACTAAAATGTCCACAATATTCAAAGACATCTATAGTTTCAAAACAGTTCCTAATAGAATTCTAATGGAATATTTCAGCAATGAAAAAAAGAATCTTAAAATTGACCTGGGCCACAAAAGGCTCCAAATACCCAAAGCAATCCTGAGAAACCAAAGCAAAGTCAGAGATATCACACTTCTGAATTCAAGCTATACTACCAAGCTATGGTAATCAAAGTAATATAGTACTGACATAAAAGGGTGTTTGGGCTCCAAAGTCACTGCAGATGGTGACTGCAGCCATGAAATTAAAAGACGCTTGACCCTTGGAAGAAAAGCTATGACCAACCTAGACAGCATATTAAAAGGCAGAGACATTACTTTGCCAACAAAGGTCCATCAAGTCAAAGCTGTAGTTTTTCCAGTAGTCACGAATGGATGTGAGAGTGGGACCATAAAGAAAGCTGAGTGCTGAATAATAGATGCTTTTGAACTGTGGTGTTGGAGAAGAGTCTTGAGAATCCCTTAGACAGTAAGGAGATCCAACCAGTCCATCTTAAAGGAAATTAGTCCTGACTATTCATTGGAATGACTGATGTTGAAGCTGAAACTCCAATACTTTGGCCACCTGATGCAAAGAACTGACTCATTTGAAAAGACCCTGATGCTGGGAAAGATTGAAGGTGGGAGGAGAAGGGGATGACAGAGGATGAGATGGTTGGATGGCATCACAGACTTGATGGACATGAGTTTGAGTAAACTCCGGGATTTTGTGATGGACAGGGAAGCCTGGCGTTCTGCAGTCCATGGAGTCACAAAGAATTGGACACGACTGAGTGACTGAATTGAAAAGGGGACACAGAGACCAGTGGAACAGAATTGCGAGCCCTGGAATAAACTCACATCTACAGTCAACTTATATTTGACAAGAGAACCAAGAACATTCAGTGGGGAAAGAATAGTTCAATAAATGGTGTTGGGGAAACTGAAAAATTCCATGCTGAAGAATGAAGCTTGGCCTCTATTTTACACCATTAAAAATTTAATTTGCAATGTATTAAAGACCTAAACATAGACCTGAAACCATAAAACTCCTGGAAGAAAACAAAGGAGAAAAGCTCCCTGACTGGTCTTGGCAGTGATTTTTGGATATAACACCAGAGCAGAAGCAGTAAAAGCAAATAATTAACAAGTTGTACTGTATCAAACTGAAAAGGTTCAGCAGAGCAAAAGAAGCAATCAACAAAATAAAAGTTAGCCTATGGAATGGGAGAAAATATTTGAGAATCCTCTCTCAGATAAGCAGTTAATACCCAAAATATATAAATAAGCCATACAAGTCAACAACAATGAAAGAAACAATTTGGTTAAAAAATTGTACAGAGTGACTGAATAGACATTTTTGAGAAGAAGAAATACAAATGACCTACAGGCACAAAGAAAGGTGCTTACTATCACTAATGATCAGGGCAATGAAAATCAAAACCATGCCACAATGCGGTATCACCTTAAACCTTGTTAGAATGGCTGTCATTAAAAAGACAAGAGTTGGAGAGGATGTGCAGAACAGGGAAGCTGTTGAGAATATAAATTGGTACAGTCACCATGGAAAACTGTATGGTTTTCCAAAATTAAAAAAAAAAAAGCTTATGATCCTATAATAACACTTTTGGTCATATACCCAAAGGAAAATAAATAAGAATTTTGAAGATAGTCTCCAATGTCTCTAGTTCCACGTTAACTGCAGCTTTGTTCACAATTTTCAGGTCATGGGGAAAAACCTATGTGTCTATGAAACAATGGATAAAGGAGATACACACACACATGGAGAAAACCTATATGTCTATGAACCAATGGTTAAAGGAGATAGATATACACACACACACACGGAGAAAACCTATGTGTCTATGAACCAATGGATAAAAGAGATACACATAAACACACAGACACACACACAGATACACACCCCTCCAGCAGGTCAGCCTGGACCCTGGTTACCATAGGCGTGGCCCTCAGCTGGCCAGCCTTTTACAACCTGCTGGTTCAGGCCACCCATGACCTCAGGAGAGTCCAGTATCTGCACCACCCGCCCTTCCCGGCCCTTGCTTTCCACAAGCTCTTTGCCTCCAAACACTTGCTCAGCAAGGGCTCCACCAGCAGCCAAGAGGCCCCCCACAGGAAAAGCTGGACGCAATCCTGGATGCGGATGCTGACGACGCCCATCACGTCCCTGGAATCATGCTGTATTTGTCTGTGACTGGCTTATTTCACTTAAGTCTAATGTCCCCAAGGTTCATTCATTTTTTTCACATGTGGCAGGATTTCCTTCATTTTTAGAGCTAAGTCTGTTCCATTGGATGTATATACTACATTTCCTCCATCCATCCATCCAGCAATGGACATATTTATAGGAGCGAAAATCATTTATCTAGTACCAAAGTACATATTTGAAGTTTATATATAATTTCTATCTTCTTCTGAAAAGTATTTAAAATCATCTATGGATTAGTGATTCCCTGATTCAAATAAAACTGTTGTAATTTAATCACACCATATGGGCTTAATGATGGTTAGGAGCACTACTTTAGATGTGAAAATTATAAATTAAGAATATATCAACATAATGTACATGTTAGTTTATTTCATTTCTAATATGGCATCATATTCTCATGGATAATATTATAGGTCTTTGATTAGCATAAATATGCACTCTTTCTTAAAGTAAAATGAAAAAAATGTTTTAGGTAAAAAGCAACATACATTAGAAGTTAAATCAAACAAGAAAAACAAAACATTAAAAGAAAGATTCTAAATACATTATACAGTCCCTAAATATAATGGAAGGTAAACAATCTAATACAAAAGTTCAATGTTTCTGACATTGAAAAGACCAAATGCAAACAAGCATGCCTATAATATCATAGAATATTTATATGATTACTAATGAGATAATTTTAAAGACGCCAACTGATGATAAATTGAAATGATAATTCAGGCATTCGAAATGGAGTTGGGGAACCACTGAAGACCAGGTCTTAGATAAGTCTCTGCACCACTGAGAACCTGAACTTTTCTGTGAGCTATACAGAATCCAAGGGCACCAGACCTTTGCAGATCTACATCACCTAGCTGCAATCTTGTCTGAAGGTTTTTCTGTCTTGTAACTACACAGCAAGACTTCCCTGGTGGTGTTCCTGATGGCTCAGTGGATAAGAATCTGCCTGACAGTGTAGGAGATGTGGGTTCGATTCCTAAGTTGGGAAGATCCTCTGGAGAAGAAAATGACAACCCCCTTCAGT
Source organism: Bubalus kerabau (assembly GCF_029407905.1). NCBI lineage: Eukaryota > Metazoa > Chordata > Mammalia > Artiodactyla > Bovidae > Bubalus > Bubalus kerabau. The sequence continues at coordinate 270,171,082 of NC_073624.1, read as the reverse complement.
ATTCTTGCCTGGGAAATCCCATGGATGGAAGAGTCTGGCGGGCTTCAGTCCATGGCCTCTCAAGAGGTGGACAGGATTTACCGACTCAAAAACAAACTATTCAGCCATTTTGGATCACAACTGATACATGCTTAACAAGCACCCTCACTGCTTGTCAACTCCAATTGCAATTCTTTATAAACAACTCATGTAACTAACTGGCCTTGCGGTTTTTGCTTCCATAAACTTCCTCCACTTTGTAGTCTAGTGGAGCACAATTCAAGGACTTCTTGTACCTGTGTCTGCCATGGCTGCAGTCCTGAAAAACCTCAAATAAACACCTCTTAATTTTCAATCAGGTCTCCGTTTCTCAAATTTTGATTAACACAGCTGATGTAACATTCATTACAGACATTGATAGAATGACTTTGGTGAGATTACTCCAAAATTGAAAACCAGAGAGCTGCTCCTGCTGCTGCTAAGTCACTTCAGTCGTGTCCGACTCTGTGCGACCCCAGAGACGGCAGCCCACCAGGCTCCATCGTCCCTGGGATCCTCCAGGCAAGAACACTGGAGTGGGTTGCCATTTCCTTCTCCAATGCATGAAAGTGAAAAGTGAAAGTGAAGTTGTTCAGTCATGTCCTTTGTGACCCCATGGACTGCAGCCTACCAGGCTCCTCCGTCCATGGGATTTTCCAGGCAAGAGTACTGGAGTGGGTTGCCATTGCTTTCTCTGAACCAGAGGGCAGTGTGGCTATATTACTGAGCTTTGAGAATTGATACTCTATTGTTTATACTTATATTTTCATATATGTTCAATACATTAAAAAATGTTTTTGAATTGAAAAAACTTGGATTTTCTCCTCTCTCAATTCCTTTCCCCGTGTTCTTTCTTCCCTCTTACTGACTTATGTCCAGTCTTTTCTTCCTAGTGGGGAAGATTGCTTTCTTTTAAACCAAAAGTTGTCATTCACTTGATGTAAGGCCATTATGCATCAACATTATTAGTATGTTGGATATGAATGAATGAATTGTATTCACTGTGCTGTATTTTCCTGACCTCATTGAGATGTGTTACAAACTGCTTAATGTTTGTTCTAGAATGTACTTATGCATGAATCTTGAGTCACTGCCAAAGGACAAATGAGAGGTTAATAAGTGGAACAACTAATTAATAGTCCACTTAGATGCATAAGGAATATTACATTGATAACAAAATCCAGTTGGGAATAATCATCATGCCCTTTAGAATTATGAAAAAGAATATGAACAACCCTAGGTGTTAGAAAATCTGTATCCATTTTTGTCAACAGTTCTGAAAACTTTGTGTTTGTAAGTGATAGTTTATAAAATTTCCACATAAAGGACTTCAGACTCTGGGAGAAATTTATTACTATCTATACTTGTGAGATAGATATACTTCTTTTCTTTGATACAACACTGCATGTCATATTTGAAAACTGTAGGAAATAGCATGCCTGTTTTGGAGAAGTGTATTTGAGAAGCAATGAATGATCAGAAGTTTTGTGCCAGAAAATTTTACCAGGACCAGCCTTCCACCACTCTCCTCAAGTGCACTTAGTCGATCAATTGTGACTGACTCTTTGCAACTCCATGGACTGTAGTCCACCAGGCTCCTCTGTCCATGGAATTTTCCAGGTGACAGTACAGGACCAGGTTGCCATTTCCTACTTCATGGGATCTTCCTAACCCAGGGGATTGAACCCTCATCTCTCACAACTCCTGAATTAACAGGAGGGGGTCAGGAAGATCCCCTGGAGAAGGGAATGGCTATCCACTCCAGTATTCTTGCCTGAAGAATACACACTTTACCACTAGGACCATCTGGGAAGTCCCACTCTCTGCTAGGTAAGCCAATAAATGGAGAGATGACTTGTTAGGGCAAGGAATAGTGACTTACCATATTAGGAAAGCCTGCTGATCTGGAAGATGGTGGGATAGTATTCCAAAGAACCATCTTGCCAGGGTCTGGTGCTAGTTTCTTTTTCTCTTATAGAACAAAGAGGGAGAGGTGAGGAGAGAAAGTGAAAAAGGCCATGCATCGTTGGAAATGTTTCCTGGTTCCAGCCAGACTCTGGAGAGGATGTGTTCATTTCTTCTTTTCCTGCAAACATTCTCAGGTGAGCCTGGTCAGGATGTTTCCTATGAGCTAAGCAAAGGCACTGTAACTTAAGTTCTGCCATGGCAGGTTGGGTTCCCAGAAATGGACTATCTTGTATACTTTAAGCTAATAGGAAACATGCCTTTAGTGATTAACTTGAAGCACAAGTAATAAGAATACAAAGGTTGAAATAAATGAAACAGATTCATTGTTCCCTATTATAAAAACAGACAGCCTAGAACTCCAATTTCTTGATTCACTGGTTATCTTGTAAACTTTTCACAAAGCTTATGGAATCTTGAAAGACAGGACAGTTCTGTTTTCTTTCTAAACAGTGAGTGAAAGTCGCTTAGTCTGTCCAACTCTTTGTGACCCCATGGACTATACAGTCCATGGAATTCTCAGGCCAGAATACTGGAGTGGGTAGCCTCTCCCTTCTCCAGGGGATCTTCCCAACCCAGGGATCAAACCCAGGTCTCCCGCATTGCAGGAGGATTCTTTACCAGCTGAGCCACAAGGGAAGCCCTTCTAAACAGAAGCCACCCTTATTGCTAAGCTAACAATTCAGTGGTCAACTGGTGTGATAGTCTGCAAGCCTCAGCCCTCTCTCCATATTGGACTGTATCTTTAGTGTGTCCCCTTAGAATATGCTTCCCTAATACTATGTTTGTGGAAAGAGCCGCTTAAGCTTCAAATTGCTTTACTGGCCCATGGTCATCTTTTCTGCCCAGCGAAACTGGGCCTGAGGAAACTTATTTCCTATACTGTTGGCTATACTAGAAGACCTTTACTTACTTGTCATTAATTAATCTGAATATTCACATTAAGCAAGGTTCATAGGTGATACATTTTACTTGGAAAATCTTGGTATTCTAACTCTGAATGTCTATGCAAACTGATTTCTGTGTTGATAAATAGAAGAGAATAAAACTTATAAAAACTCATGACCTTTACAGACATGAATGTATCTCATTTAAATCAAGCTAGAGATCAAGGTTGGAGATGCTTTCCAGCCTCTGTGATAACTTGGAAACCTTGAAGACCCACCCTTTGAAAAGTCATTAATATTAATTTAGTAATGAAGTCAATAAATTGGAAAGTCATAAAGTCACTAAATAATGAAGTCAATAAATTTGGAAGTTTTGTTATGTAATGAAAGCAAAATGATATAATCTGTTAGCTCCATCACCAAGTATTTAATCACTACTCTTCAAGGGACGGGGGTACCCAACTCATTTGATAATTTGCTGGAAGGACTAACACACTTCCACATAAGGTTATAATGATGGCTAAGATTCGTTATATCAAAAAAATTTGTTGTAGGAAGAATGGGAAACAGAGAGACATAAGCAAAGGAGTCACACAAAGGTTTCCACGTTCTCCTTCTTTCTCTGATAGTGTAGCATAGGATGCAGATTTCTCCTGTGAGATGTCTTTACCAAAGAAGCCCACCTGAGTCTTGGGGTCTAGAATTCTTAAATACACAGACTTGAACGAGGAACAAATCTATTGTGACTCTTCTTGTCTTCTTTAAATATGATGACAGCTGATTCTTCTCGACCCATCACATTACACAGTTAGTAGGAGCTCTTTACAGTTGAGTGCTGTGTCTGACCAAGGGTTATTGTCATTGCTACAGAGATAAACAAGAACTGAGGAAAGCAGCCTTCTGTGCTATTGCTCCCACCTGCCTAAAACTGGACTTCCAGCCAAAAAGTTATAATGGGAAAAGACGTGATGTGGTAGATATTTTTGTCAAAGAAAGTTTTCAGTAAGTGAGGCAATGTGGTAGAGCAAGGAGCAGTGTTTGGTTTGGAGTCAGTAATGGCTTTCTTTGTCTCCTAACCCCAGCATGTAATTGTTGTATGATGATCTTGGGTGATGAATTTAAGTCTTACAGTTCCCAGTTTTCTGCATAATACATAGATCACACAAAATTTGGGGAATTAAAATAAATCAGTATGTAGATTTAGTTGCCATTTAGTCGTTTATCCAAAACTAAAATGAATACAGAATACTAAATCTTCAGACCATTCAAGATTATTACGGATTTCACTGGAAAAAGAAGACAGTTTAATTAACTTTTTTTATTCAGATGTAGTGCTTTTTCACTCTGATTACAGTGTTTGTGCTGAAACTCTTGTTCCTTTGCAAACTGGATAGGCTGAGATGGTTGATGTCAGAGAAAGTGAGTCTTTATCCGACACTTGTCTGCCCTCTGCTCGCACACTGTGCCTGTTGACCAATATGACCTTAGGATCTCCTTGGCAGTCTCTTCAGGATACAGGACACGCTTGACTCATCAGTGTCTGGCCTTGAATATCAAATGTGTTTTCAATGAGCACAAGGTGTCTTTTTAGTTCTGCTGTGCAGCAGTGCAGGGGACCGTGTGTTTTGGCTTCTAGAGGTCGTGGCTGGCTCTTTGACAAGCCTTAACCTTCCTCTAGTGTTCTTCACTAAGTCATTAGAATGTGGAGATGTGACCCTTTAACTTTTTGTTATTGCTATTGCCCTTAGTCATTACTATGCTCCCAAAAAATATCAAAATTTTTTTTTACATAGAGTCTATCAGGCTACTGAGGCAGTTATTTTTCTTAGGTATAAAGCAAAATCTAGAAGGCAACATTTAATTTGGAAAAACTGTTTAATTTCTAAGGGAAGAACATTGTAGTCATAATGCATTTTTTCCACATAAGACAGTTATCTCTAAATATACATTTTATTTTTTTATTTGTAGGCCCCTGGGTAAAGTATATGTTTACTCATTGAATATTTGTCAAGATTGATTTTTTGTTGTTGTTGTTATGGATAGATGCTTTCTTAAAAACATCACTATTCAAATCCAAAGGCAATACTGTACAATTTAAGAGAAAGCAGAAAGTGAGGTGAATGGGGAAAATGACACTGTTAACCAATTTTTTCCAAATAAATAGATTTAGAGCAGATAGTTAATTTGGGATAAGTATTTTTTTCTGAGGTGGAAGAGTGTAAATTTTCTCTTTCATTCTGATTATAAAATTAACTGCTTTCCCATAAGTTAAATAGAATCTATTTTCTAGATAATTTTTTAAAATGTGGCTTATTCCATCATTATGAATTCAGGATTCAGTTTTTCAGAACTTCGTCTTACAACCCTTTGCAGCACTTGAGGATGTTGGTGATAAAAGGGATGAACTCTGGACATTTTGCAAGGGCATACTATCTGGGGGAAAAAAAATTAATGCATATCTTATTGTATTTTACCTGATTGACTCAAGAAAAATGAAAGAGAAAAAGTTTATAAATAGATTTTTAATGCATCATTATTGAAAATGAATAAATTTTATTTTACATGTTTTTCCAGAACTTAGTATAAAATCTATAAAATAGGAGAAAAAAGTTTATAAAGAGTCTTTAATGTTTGGGACATTGTTGTTCTTTAAAATCATAATAATCTCTAAATATTAGTAATAACTGTTCAATATAGAAAAATCAGAAAATATATAAAAAATAGGAAAAACATAGTGATTTACCACCTGAAGATAATTACCCTTAACATTATAATGTAATAAATTCATATGTTTCATGCTTTTAAAACATAAATTGTCAAAATTCTTTTATAAGTATTTCTAGAAATTTTCATTGTCACTCATTGAAAACTATGCTAAATGTTTATTGTCATTGGAAATTATCATTATTTTGGCCTTTATGAATTTAAAAAATGCACATTTAAGTATCCATTAAGATACTCTTAAAAACATGTTTGTTCCTGATTACTTTTAACCTCATGAGTGTTGCATCCTCAACAATGTATTTAACTTTCATTGCTCTAGAATAAAATCATAATGTATTGGCCTAAATTCTGCAGTTTTTAGATAAGGAAGTCTTGCTAGTTCTTTTCTTTAAATGTTGTTTAGGTTTAATAGGTCTTAGTTATTCTGAGAGTATTCCTAATGATCTGTAAAGAATTGCCCAGGGAAACATAAAAGTGCATATTTTTAGAAATAAGCAACAGTAGTGAGTAATGTGAATAAATGTCAGCAATGTATCACTCTTATATGAGGACATAAATCACAACTACCTAATAATGGAAAGTCTTCTAATTAGGGATTAGGAGGTTAACTTTCTTTGCTTCATTAGGTTTAGTTAAAATGGAAACAGCTTAAATATTTGGTACATTTACATCTATAACTATATTAAAAGGAATTTGCATACTATATAATTCTTCCTCTTTTTAACCATTGGTTTTACTTTGGTTTTTGGTTTTTTAGCTTTGGTTTTTAATTGAAAATGAAAGTCACTCAGTCATGTCTAACTTTTTGTGACCCCATGGACTACACAGTCCATGGAATTCTCCAGGCCAGAATATTGGAGTAGGTAGCCTTTCTCTTCTCCAGGGGATCTTCCCAACCCAGGGATCGAACCCAGGTCTTCCGCATTATAGGAGGATTCTTTACCCGATGAGCCACAAGAGAAGCCCAAGCCTGACTCAGGAATTGAACCCAGGTCTCCTGCATTGCAGGCAGATTTTTTTACCAACTGAGCTATCGGGAAAGCCCGGTTTTTATTAGCTATAACTATTTAAGTAGATAAACCCAGTCGTCCTATTTTGGTGATTTCTGAAACAATACAAAGCACAAAGGGGAAGGTGTCTAAAGATAGACAGAGACAACTAGCCTCTGCCTTCAAGAAAAATGATGAAGCAAATACAGGAAAAGAGAGCTATTATTTGACAGGAAAGTGGGGGTTATTATTTGTTTCAAATTACCAGGAAGAGACATTCAACTGTATTTTTAACATTTTCTAGACATTAATAGGACTTCCCAGGTGGCTAAATGGTAAAGAACCCATCTACCAAGCAGGAGATGCAGGTTCGATCCCTGGATTGGAAAGACCCCCTAGAAAAGGAAATGCCAACCCACTCCAGTAATCATGCCTGGAAAATCTCATGGTCAGAGGAGCCTAGCTGGCAACAGTCCATGGAATCACAAAGAGTTGGGACACAACTGAGTGACTAAACTGCAGCAGCAGATATTAATGAAGAATAGGAAGATTTTGTGTTTGTTTGCAGGGAAGGTGTGTGCATATGTATGTGTGTTTCCTCCCTTCAAGGACTTTACACTTACATGGTAACACAGAAGGAGGAATCAGGTGAGATTCACACCAGAAAACTATGGTCATTTATTCAAGTACTACAAAATCACTGTAGATGGTGATTGCAGCCATGAAATTAAAAGATGCTTACTCCTTGGAAGGAAAGTTGTGACCAACCTAGATAGCATATTCAAAAGCAGAGATATTACTGTGCCAACAAAGGTCCATCTAGTCAAGGCTATGGTTTTTCCTGTGGTCATGTATGGATGTGACAGTTGGACTGTGAAGAAGGCTGAGCGCCGAAGAACTGATGCTTTTGAACTGTGGTGTTGGAGAAGGCTCTTGAGAGTCCCTTGGACTGCAAGGAGATCCAACCAGTCCATTCTGAAGGAGATCAGCCCTGGGATTTCTTTGGAAGGACTGATGCTAAAGCTGAAACTCCAGTACTTTGGCCACCTCATGCGAAGAGTTGACTCATTGGAAAAGACTGATGCTGGGAGGGATTGGGGGCAGGAGGAGAAGGGGACAACAGAGGATGATGGCTGGATGGCATCAGTGACTCGATGGACATGAGTCTGAGTGAACTCCAGGAGATGGTGATGGACAGGGAGGCCTGGTGTGCTGTGATTCATGGGGTCACAGAGTCGGACACGACTGAGCAACTGAACTGAACTGATAGTACTATATCCTGGGAGTGTGTGTATGTGTGTGTTCTCTGTGTGTGCTTACGCTTGCATGCACATGCTTCTTGATAAACAGAAATGATTGGAATTCATGAAAATTGGATTGTTACTTGCTGAAAGATATGGCTCACCTTTTACTATACTAAGTTGTGGTATCGGTCAGCCTGAAACAGTGTTCAGCCTGTAGTTTAGAGCAGTTATCATACCATACTAGCCGTGGTGTTAGTTTCTGTTGCTGCTATGAAAAATTACCACAAAGTTAGTGGCTTGAAAGAACATAGATTTGTTTATCTATAATTGTGCCCCTTGGGAGTCTAAAACAAATTGCTTGAGATAAAAATCAAGGTATTGGCAGGGTTGTATTCCTTTCTGAAGCCCCTAAGGAAAAATCTGTTTCCTTGCCTTTACCAGCTTCTAGAGGCTGCTCACAATCCTTGACTCATGGTCCCTTTTCTGTCTTCAAAGGCAGCCATGGGCAGTTCATTCTTTTTCACATCATATTACAACCACATTGATTCTTATTCTGACTTTTTCCCCTCATTTTTTACACTATTTTGGCTATATTGGGCACAACCAAATAATATAGAATAATTTCCCTATCTTAGGATCATCTGGTTGCTAAACTTAATTTCATCTGCCACCTTATTTTCCCTTTGTCATGTAACTAAATATGTGATATGGAGTAATATAAGAAATGAACCTTTCTGCCTGCTAGCTCTAATAATGATATCAATGCTATCTGGTAGGAAATAAGACCACTTGCCTGTATACCTCTGACCTCGAAATAAAACACTGGATGATACTTATGCTTTTTCATATAATATCCCTATCTATGAGGGAGAGAGAGAGGGGAGAGGATGAACATGAAGGAAGAACCATGACATGTTATAGATATATTTGAAAATCAACCTAATGTCAGTCTCCATACAAAGTATTAGGAAATTCTAACTTTTAAATATATATCTGCCAGTTCTTCAAAAGTTCATATTTATTTATTTTTATATGCTTGCTTTTGTTATAGTTATTGGTTAATTTGATGATTATTAGGTGGGAAGCTACTATAACTACTTAATAATGATACCTAAGAGATTATAATCTCTCAAGGCCAGGCTATTATTGGATGCACTCATCCTACTCTAAAAAATACATTATTTAAACAGAAAGGGGGAGAAAAGTGTGGCATACTGATGACACCAAAAGAGAAAATAGCCCATGCTTTATTTACTTTAATTTTTTTTGGATTTACAATTGGATCATACAATGCCAGCAGCAATATTGCATTTTCAGGACACCATACTTAGCAAGAATTATAGTCCTGGTCAAATGATAGCAGATAATACTCCAATATGGTGGAAAAATGTGATGAACAATTGGTGTAAGGGCCTTAGACCTAAAAAAGGAAGAGGTTATGCTCTTGTCATTGCAGATGATGGACAACACCAGTGGGTAGCAGGAAGGCATGTCAAAGAAAGGAAAGCAGAGGCCATAGTTCCACATCCATCCTCCCAGAGAGCCACTGGTGATGGGGATAACAAGACTGACGATCAGCAACCACCCTGAACAGGCTCCAAGGACCAACAAAGCCAGACTGCCCACGTGGGGCCAACTGAAGAAATTGACCATTGAAGGGGAAAATTAGTCAAAGAATAAGGACAGCCTTTGACCTCAGTTACCGTGTTCTTGGCTATGTTGTCTGTGGTAACTACCACGGTAGGTGCCAACCATACTTATTGGGCATATGTGCCCAATCCTCTCCTATTAAGACCAGTTACATGGGAGGATTCCAATTTTCATAAATGACTCTTCTTGGTTACCCGGACCTTTTGACCCGAGCCTTCCTTTAAAACCAGAAGAAGAGGGCTGACAACTTTCAAATGTTAGTGTTAATTATGCTGTGAGAACAGAACTTACCCCTGTATGAATGGGAGCGGAAACTCATTATCTTAAGAGAGGATTACAAAGTTGGTTACCTATAATAGTTAAAGAATCTCAAGTGAGTGAACAAAACTCATTTTTTCTTATTAGAATTATTTTCCTTTAATATCACAGGAGAAAATATGACTATGTTTCTTCCCCATATACCTAACTGTATTATTTCTATAAAATCTGGAGTAGAACATTGGGTACAATGGAAATTATTTAAAGCTAATACTGGGCTTCCCTGGTGGCTTAGAGGATAAAGTGTCTGCCTGCAATGTGGGAGACCTGGGTTCGATCCCTGGGTCAGGAAGATCCCCTGGAGAAGGAAATGGCAACCCACTCTCCAGTACTCTTACCTGGAAAATCCCATGGATGTAGGAGCCTGGTAGGCTACAGTCCATGGAGTCGCAAAGAGTCGGATACGACTGAGTGACTTCACTTTCTTTCCACTTTCAAGAGATTATAAAATTTAATGAACTTTGTACGTTCCAAGGAAAAATAGGAAATGAAGTAAGAGTGATTTTATATTGAAAAGAACCACAAAGATGAAAAATAATCTAACTAACTTTGTAAAAGCCAGCATGAATGCATGCTATTTTGATTTCTTAAAAGTCCTTGAGGAAATCTCTTTAAGGTGCAGGCTACTTTATCCTAGATCCAGAATAATAAAAAGCCTCTCATCCAGAATACAATTAATTGCATTCTGCTTATAAATTCTATTGTTGTAAGCATCCTCTGTTTCTTCCTGCTAATGAAAATAAAATTAACATTTTCCAGGTAAACAGTATTTCCCTTACAAGTAGCCAAATGATCTTGTCACAGATGTTTTTCTTCCATCAAGTATTTCACTTAAAAGTTCCCAATCTTTCTCCAAACCCTTACAGTTTAATTTTGGTCTTCAGTTCTAACACTTTGTATTGGCAGGAAATAACACTGTGCCAAATGTTTCTAATTGACATCTGCAGAGTATCCTGTAATTCTTCCCTCATCTGTCAGGTAATTCAACTTCTGTAGTCCTATTTTTAAATTAATGAGTCAAGGGAATTTTTTTTCTTTTGTGGAGCTAAAAAACACGCTTCATCATGGATCTGTTATAGTCACAAGCAAATGCTCCAGTAGCCCTTTATCTTGGCCAATTTTATGTATGGTCAAAAAGAGATATTCAATAATCCAAAATATAAAAGTGGAAATGTGTGGAATTATTCAGAGGCTTTGCTGATGCCCTTGTCTTATTGTTACAACTTATACTAAATTTAAAAATTTTTGCTAGCATGATTTAGCATCATTAGCCATACCTCACAAAGTCACTGCAGGGAAGATTACATTGTCACTGTTATTTTACGGGTGAAGAAATTTAGTGGAAAAAATGATTGTGAGACTGAAATATAGATAGTGGGTTTTTTCCCAAACTGTTTTTAATCATGCTTAAGAATCCATGGTGGTTTCTCATTGCATTGTGTCAAAGGAAAATGCTTTTTTTTTTTCCTGACCTTTTCAAACAGTGGTGTCTTCTTCAAATACAGAGCCTAACATAATCTCTTCAGTGATTATGTTACTACTGTAAAATTGATTTCTAAGTAACTCATGGACAGTCATGATGGAGAACTAGCTTTCTCAGAATGAATCCAGATGTTGAAGACTGATGAAGGTATCTCAGGTCAGGAAGACTTAGGAGTGAGATAAGGCATATAGCCCATAGAGAACTGGATTTGATTATTCTCATAACACCATCCAATCCATACATAAAAGCTTGTATCACACATTGTAATGAAGTTTAGAGCTATCATGGGCAGTAAAGCTATCCCTTACATAAAGATGAGCTTTTATGCTCTCCGAGTGAGTAAGAAGACGTCATTTGGTATCATTTCTCCCTTGGGGTCAAACCATACATTTCCCTATCAAGCAAATAATTAAATTCCCATAGGTGAGTTGTAATTTGTGATATGGCTGCCTGTTATAGATGATATAGTGGGACCTTTACAGACTCAACTTATACACTTGATTATGATAATATTTCTCTTGAGCCTGGAATGATGCTGCTGTTACCAAACCCAAAGGACCCCCTCACCCACGCATAGTAAAGCTAATCTGCTGACACCTGGTTGTGGCGAGGAAAATGCAGTGTTTATTGTGGGCCTCAAGGAAGGAGTCCAGGACAGCTGAACTCTGTGATGGGTTTCAGCAAAGCATTTTCAAAGGCAAGGGGAGAGAGGAGCATCCCAGGGCATATGAAGATTTTGTACACCATTCTCTGATTGGTTGAGGGTGAGGTAACAGGGTAATCTCCCAGAGGACATCATCAATCGGTAGGTCTGGGGACTACATGCTCATGATCATTAAGTAGTTAATTTCTTCCATCTAGTAATGGTTTAGCCTCTGTAAAACAACTCAGGAAATGTACACCAGATACTGTTATCTAGGTACTTCAGAGAAGAGCTAAAGCAGAGGATATGGGAGAGGGGTCTGTCATGGGAAGACCCCATAGGGTCCTGCTTGCTTCCACTGTGAATATCTGTCTCTGCTACAGTTACTGCTGTAGAAATTCCAAATATAAAATTTATTGTATCCAAAGAAAACTTGTTTAATAAGAATAAACCTATTTGAAAGGCTCAAGTATAGGAATAATTTATATTACATCAGGACAAGAATATAGTCACCTAAAATTCTGAAGCCAGATACAAGGAAAGAAACATGAAAGAAATTGTTGATCAAGTTTTTATCCATTATTGCAAAAAACATTGCATTTATAAAAAATAAATACAAATTCTAATCAACTTCTTTGTGTAATCATTGGGTATATTGCTTCATAAATTTCAATCTGTAAGTCATGATTTGAAAATGCTGCCTTTACCAATTTGCATTTGGGTTTTCTTAACAATGAACTAGTAGGTTCATATTGTGGATATAGTAATATTCATCCATCTTATGGTTTTGTAGCCTGTTTGTGACAGAATTTATTATATTTTGGAAAATTATGGGTTTCAATAAAAAATGTTAGTATCCACTTTTTTAGGTAATGTTTATAAGTTTAAAAGAAACAAAGATCTGTTTAATAATGCCTGTTTTACTTCTGATTTGCTATGTGTGTTCAAGGAAAAAATTACTTAGTCCTCATATACTGGATGACTCAGCTGGTAAAGAATCTGCCTGCAGTGTGGGAGACCTGGGTTTGATCCCTGGGTTGGGAAGATCCCCTGGAGAAGGGAAAGGCTAACACACTACAGTATTGTGGCCTGGAGAATTCCATGGACTTTATAGTCCATGGGGTTACAAAGAGTCGGACATGACTGACTGAATTTCACTTTGACTTTTGGCATATATTTCTATTTTTTAGTGTTACTCTGAGGGTAAACAAGATGGATGGAAAAACACAAAATGAGTAGTATATGTGAGCACCCCATGAGATTATTTCTATTGTTACTTCTATTGACTATTACTATTTTGATTCAGCCATCTGTCCATTCACTGTGTTGAGCAATCTTAAAAGATAATAGTAGTCTCTATTTCTTTTCAAATAGATGTAAAGAGAATATGGCCATTATCAAGGACAGATTTTATTTTAAAAATTTTCAAATATTGGAACACATTGGCAGCTGTAATCCAGTAAATAAGTAAACAAGAGTTTAATGAAACAGATATGGGGAAAATCAGTAGACATTAATTATGATGGTAAGGAGGGTGATGAAATACTTGGGAAGATTACTTATAGTGTGTCTGGTTCTTGAAAGTTCATTGTATACAGGATATTAGTGAGAAAGGATGTTTACAGTATGACTTAAACTAACATAATATTTCTTAGACAAATAAAATCGTTATCTTGAAAATGTGAGAAAGGGCCAGATTTAAAGGCATAAGTATTTTCTTCACAATGCGATTATGGTATTCTTTTATATCCACTGATATGTCTGCGTTTACTTTTAGAGTGAGCAGCCTACTCCAGAAGAAAAACTATACTGTCACACAACTGGCCGCGTCAAGTGGGTCATTTCTGCCTGCACTTGATTAGCCGTTACCCACACATATTTACTCAAACCAAATAATATGAAAGAATGAAATTTTGAAGTACACATATGAAGGATAGAACTGGGTGTAATTATATAGTATATTGGATGGTTTTGAATTGTTTTGCTGCTCTCCTTTCCTTTAATTATACATGTCCCTCTGTATTCTCAATTCAGATATCTGGTTAGTCCATTTTCTTTTCCAATCACCAGGTTGATTTCCCAAGTAATTTGAATGGGTTCATCAGAATGAAATGAAGTTAGTGGATTTCTTTCTTTATTTATTTCCATATATATTATTATTAATTTTTAATGTCTCAGTTGTTAAAGATCAACTTAGTATGGAGTCTTAAAATGCTGGCAAAGCTGTTCAATTAAGTTTGACAACAATAGTAATATGACAGCGTGTTCACGGGGGAGCTGTGTACTCTAATGAAAATAACTAAGGTTGGTTTGAATCCTAATGGTGTTTAAGCTGTATAGTTTTGCTAGTTACAACTCCTCTCAATTCTCAGGGATCAGTACATTTTGACATTAGAATGAAAGGAAATTCAGTCTTTATGTGCCTGTGTCTTATACCTGACTACCCTAGGAGAAAGTTCATGACAGAAGAGTGAGTCATTTACACAAAGGTTATAGAATACTTTACTAAGCATAGTGGGATAGGGGTTTCTGACACTGAAAATACAGTGCAGGTTTTCCAGTAGTCATGTATGCCTGTGAGAGTCGGACCATAAAGAAGGCTGAGCACTGAAGAATTGATGCTTTCAAACTGTGGTGCTGGAGAAGACTCTTGAGAGTCTCTTGGACTCCTAGGAGATCAAGCCAGTCAATCCTAAAGGAAATCAATCCTTAATATTCATTGGAAGTCCTGTTGTTGGAGCTGAAGCTCCGATACTCATTGGAAAAGACCTTGATGCTGGGAAATACTGAGGGCAGGAAGAGAAGGGGGCGACAGAGGATGAGATGATTGGGTGGCATCATCGACTCAAATGGACATGAGTTTGAGCAAACTCTGGGAGATAATAAAGGACAGGGAAGCCTGGAGTGCTGCAGTCCATGGGGTCACAAAGAGTTGGACACACCTGTGCGAGTAAACAGCAAAGACACACATTTTATATGTAAATAATGGTTTGAAGCTTAAGAGAGAAGTATACTGCAGTCAGCAGATTATTAGAGTGATGTTAGCAGTTATAGAGAGACACAAGTGATATATAAGTTACATATTGGTAAGGTTTTAGACAGGGCTGAGGGTAACAAGTGTGCTTGGGTAGATTCAAATAGTTTATTCACTTATGCTATTGCTAATGAATTGAAAGGTTTTACTATTCCATTTACTATGAGGTGAATTCGTTAACAGGTTACAATTTCTATTTATGAAAGTAGATAGAAATATAGGATAATCGGAAATAGTAATAGACAATCAGTAATAGTAAGTGGTACTTTTGGAGGCTAAAAATTTATAGGCAAAGGACGAGAAGGAATGATTGCAAAGGTTTTGGGACAGCTGTTGACTTTAGAAAGTCAGGAACCACTGCATGTACACACATCTCACTCAGCAAGATGCCTGAGTGAAGACAGAAAGGTAACTCACCATCTCTTATTTCTCTTGAGGCTGGCTGTTCCATTTAGGAATGTGTGAATGTGAGTGAAGAAGCAAATAATGATTTTCAATATATATTGCATGGTACAAGAATATCTTTGTTATAAATGGGGATTCTACTTTGCAACCCCATGGGCTGTAGCCAGGGCTCCTTTGTCCATGGAATTCTCCAGAGGAGAATACTGGAGTGGGTTGCCATGCCCTCCTCCAGAGAATCTTTCCAACCGAGGGATTGAACCCAGGTCTCCCACATCGCAGGCGGATTCTTTATTGTCTGAGCCACAAGGGAACCCCTGGATGGATGTATAGTTAGCAGAATAGTCCTAAATTTTTGTTAGTAGACTTTATTTTCAAAAACAGTTTCGTGTTTACAGAAAAACTGAACAGATAGCACTTTGTCCTTCCTTGTAGTTTCTGTTTGAATATCTTGCATTGGTGTGGTACATTTGCTACAATTATTGAACCAAGCTTTATCATTAACTAAAGTCCATAGTTTACATTAGAGTTCACTCTTTGTGTTGTATAATTCTGAGTTTTTATAATATGATGTCATGTATACACATTATATTATCATGCAGAATAGTTTACTGTCCTAAAAATTCCTTATACTTCAATTATTCATCCCCCTCCATCCCCCAGATATCTGACAATTTACATTTTTCCAATGGCCTTTTTCAAAATGTAGCATGGTTGGTATCATACCATATGTAACCTTTTCATACTGGCTTATTGCACTTGGAAATATGTACTTAAGTTTTCTTCATATCTTTTTATGGCTTGATAACTTGCTTATTTTTATCACTGAGTAATGGGCTTCCCTGGTGGCTCAGACAGTCAAGAGTGCACCTGCAATGCAGGAGACCTAGGTTCAATCCCTGGGTTGGGAAGATCTCCTGGAGGAGGGCTTGGCAACCCACTCCAGTGTTTTTGCTGGAGAATCCCCATGGAAAGAGGACCCTGGAGGGCTACAGTCCATTGGGTCACAAAAAGTAGCCGCTCACACAACTGAGCGGCTAAACACAATATACCATAGTATGAATATACCATAGTTTGTTTATACATTTACTACTTCAGGGCATCTAGGTTGCTTCCAGGTTTTGGAAATTATAAGTCAAGCTGCCATGAACATCCATATGCAGATTTTTGTGTATATGTTAAGTTTCCATCCCATTTGGTTAACCACTTAGGCACACAATTGCTGGATCACATGGTTAAGACTATATTGAGCTCTGCAAGAAACTGCCAAAAAGTCTTCCAAAGTGGCTGTACCATTTTGCATTCCCACCAGCAATGAATAAAAGTTCATCAATAAAAGTTCAGCATTTGGTGTTAGCAGTGTTTTGGATTTTAGCCTTTCAAGTATATGTGTTGTGATGTCTTATTTTGTTTTTATTTGAAATGTCCTAATGGTGTAAAGTATTAGACAGTTTTAATATACTTCTTTACTGTCTGTATATATTTTGGGGAAGTTGTCTGTTAAAATATTTTCCCTGCTTTTGGAGTTGTCTGTTTTCCTATTGTTGAGTTTTAAGGGGCTTTTGTACATTTTAGTTAAAATATTTTTGTCAGATATATATTTTTCCAATTATCTTCCTCCAGTCTGTGGTTGTTTTCTTATTCTCCGAACAGTCTTCAGGGGAGAAGTTTTTAATTTTAATAAAGTACAACTGATCACATTTTTTCTTTCATAGGTTGTGTGTTCAGTGTTGTATCTACAAATTCATTGTTAAACTAATGAATTTAACACCTAGAATTTTTCCCATGTTGTATTTATTTTTTTTTATATTTGTGCTCTATATTTAGGTGTACGATTCAGTTTGAGTTGTTTTTAAATTATTTTGGGGTCTTTTTTTTTTTTTTTGGATTGTGGATACCCAGTTATTTCATCATCAGTTGTATCAGTTGTTCAAAATGTTGTGCTATCTGTTGTTGCGTTACCACTGTTTCTTAGTCAAAAGTCAGTTGACTGTATTTGTGTGCATCTATTTATGGGCTCTTTATTTCATTCCACTCATCTATTTGTCTCTTCTTTTGCAAATGCCACAATGCCTTCATTGCTGTATTTTTATAGTAGTTCTTAAAGTTGGGGGGAGTTAGTCTTCTGACTTTATTTTTTTCAGTGCTCTGTTGGCTCTTCTGAGTCTTGCCTTCCCATACAAACTGTGTGATACATTTGTCAATATACACAGAATTACTTCTGGGATTTTCATTTGGATGAGATTTTCACTGGGATTGTGCTAAACCAATGAATAAACTTAGAAAGAACTGGCATCTTAACATTTTGAATCTTCTAATAGTGAACACAAAGTAACTCAATATATGTAAATCCCCTTTGAATTCTTTCATCAGGGCTTTGTAGTTTTCAGCATATAAAACTTGTACATATTTTACTGGGTTTATGCTTAAAATATATTTATTTTGGTACTGCTATAGATTATTTTTCATTTCACATTTAATTCTGCACTGCTGGTATACAGGAAAGATTTTGCTTTTGTATATTTACCATGTGTGTTTCCTGTGAGCTTATTAAAATTGATTAATAAAAGAGTTTTTTGGTAGATCCTGTTTTCTAAATAGATACTCACTCCCTCTGAAACAAAGGAAGTTTTATTTCTTTGTTTTCAACATGTATGCTGTGTGTTTCTTTCCTTCCTGTATTTCTCTTCTTTATTTATTTATTTCTTTTTCTTTTCCTGTAGTCCTATTGTACTAGCTGGAACTTCCAATAAAATGTTAAATAGGAATGATGAGAAAGGGCATCTTTGCCTTGTTTCCCATCTTCAGGGGAAAGACTTCCAGTCTCTTGCCACTAAGAATCATATGAACTCTAGGTGTTTAGTAGGCATTCTTTAAAGGAAGTAAGTTTCTCTTTACTGCTGTTTTGTTGAGAGTTTTATCATGAGTAGGTGTTGAATTCTGTCAAGTAATTTTTCTGTGTCAGTTGATATAATTATTTTTTTCTCTCTAGCAAGTTGATAGATGAATTACATTGATTTATGTGTGTATGTGCTGATTCTTCCCTGATTCCCTGGCATAAATTTGACATGGTTATGGCGTGTAATTCTTTTCTTAAATTTTTTGACTCATTTGCAAATATTTTATTTAGAATTCTTTGGTTCTTTGTTGATGAAATTATTGGTTTGTAGATTTCTTTCCTTGTATGGTCTTCATCCGATTGGGTATTATGACAAGGTTGGCTCATAGAGTGAGGTAGGAATTGTTCCTTCTGCTTTTGTTTCTAAATAAACTGTCTTAGGGAACCAATGGCGGTCCTGTGGTTAGGATGCCATGATTCCACTGCAAGAGACATGGGTTTGATCCCTGGTTGGGGAGCTAAGATTCCCAGCCATAGTCATACAAAGCTTTCTTAGCCTTCCAGGACTGCCATAACAAATTGCTATGAATTGAATTGTTTAAAACAACAGAAGTTTATTTTCTCACTGTGGGATGCTAAAAGTTCACATTCAAGTTGTTGGCAAGGCTGTGGTCACACTGAAACCTCTAGGGGAGGATCCCTCCTTGCTTTCCCAGGTTTATTTCATCATAATGATATTGTCATTCCTCAATCTCAATTTCTTAATGGTCAGTTATTTGAGATTTATTTTGTTATGTTGCTTATATACTTGATTTTTAAAAAATCTTTTTTATTGAACTATAGTTGATTTATAATTTTGTGCTAGTTTCAGGTGTATACCAAATTGATTCAGTTTTTCATATTTTTTCCATTATAGGTTATTATAAGATATTGAGTACAGTTCCCTCTGTTATACAGTAGGTCCTTATTGTTTATATTTTATATAGTAATGTATATCTGTTAATCTGAAACTCTCCTAATTTATCCCTCTTCTCCTTTACATTTGGTAACCATAAGTTTGTTTTCTATGTCTGAGTCTGTTTTTATTTTGTAATTAATTTCCCTTGTATCATTTTTTAGATTCCATGTGTGATACCATGTGATATTTGTCTGACTTCACTTCATATGATCATCTCTAGGTCCATCCATACTGACGCAAATGGCAATATTTCCTTCTTTTATGGCTGAGTTTTATATTTGTACATATATACCATTTCTTGATACATTCATCTGTTCATCTGTTGATGGACACAGGTTGATTCCTTGTCTTAGCTATTTTAAATAGTGCTGCCATGAATATTGCTATGCATGTATTTTTTTGAATTAAGAGATTTCATGTTTTCCAGATATATGCCCAGGAATGGCATTGCTGGATCATATGGTTGCTCTAATTTTTATTTTTTTAAGGAACATTCACATTGTTTTCCATAGT
Source organism: Bubalus kerabau (assembly GCF_029407905.1). Lineage (NCBI taxonomy): Eukaryota > Metazoa > Chordata > Mammalia > Artiodactyla > Bovidae > Bubalus > Bubalus kerabau. The sequence continues at coordinate 270,151,415 of NC_073624.1, read as the reverse complement.
AGCTGCACCAATTTACATTCCCACCAACAGTGTAGGAGGGTCCCTTTTCTCCAGCATTTATTGTTTGTAGACTTTTGTTCCATTGACTGTGTCATGTTTCCCTGATTCTTTATGTTCCTTGTAGCTTTGCATTAGAATCTGCATTTGAAGAAATATCCACCTCTCTAGTCTTTACAGACTGGCTTTGACAGAGAAAACCTTTACTAAGACCTCACTAGAGATTCTAGGAATCTCTCTAATCTTTCCTATGGATGTGTATTCTCTGGACTCATTCATTTAGATTCCTATTTAGAATGGATTTTTCTGCTTTCTCTCTCTCTCTCTCTCTCTCTCTCTTTAAAGGAGTCCATAATCTCTTGCTCTCTATGATATCTCACTGCTTTAGCTCTGGCTAGGACTTTTCAGTCACATTTCACTTCTCTTCCCCCTTACCTGTGGAGAAACCTTGAGTTCTGTACCTTCTTACAGATATGCTGAGCTGTGCTGGGCATAGCAGACTGCCCACCCCTTTTCTTTTATGCTTAGTTGCCTCCATGAAACTGTAAGGGTTCCATCTGTGCTTCAGTTAGGCAAGACAAACACTAGATGCTTGGGTGGCACACCCAAAGGCTAGGGCTTTGGAGGCATTCTCTAGTTCTCTCTCTCCCACCTGGTGGAGAAACCTTGGGTTCTATGCCTCCTGTCAATCTCATAGAGCAGTATCAGAATAGCAAACCATCCACCCTTTTGCTTTGTTCTTACCTGCTCTCAAGTGTATCTTAGTGTACAAAATTCTTTCTTTCTGAAGGACTTCTGTGAATTTTTTTTGCAAGGTTTCTTCAGTTCAGTTCAGTTCAGGCATTCAGTCATGTCTGACTCTTTGTGACCCCATGGACTGCAGCACACCAGCCCCCCTGTCCATCACCAACTCCTAGAGCTTGCTCAAACTCATGTCCATCGAGTTGGTGATGCCATCCAACCATCTCCTTTATCGTCCCCTTCTCCTCCTGCCTTCACTCTTTCCCAGCATCAGGGTCTTTTCCAATGAGTCAGTTCTTGCATTAGGTGGCCAAAGTATTGGAGATTTAGCTACAGCATTAGTCCTTCCAATGAATATTCAGGACTGATTTCTTTAGGATTGTTTTGCTGGTTCTGTAGAATTGTTCTGTTGTTCTGCCTGGTTTAATCTCCTTGCAGTCCAGGGGACTCTCAAGAGTCTTTTCCAACACTATAGTTCAAAAGCATCAATTCTTCAGTGTTCAGCTTTCTTTATAATCCAACTCTCACATCCATACTTGACTACTGAAAAAATCATAACTTTGACTAGATGAACATTTGTTGGCAAAGTAATGTCTCTGCTTTTTAATGTGCTGTCTAGGTTGGTCATAGCTTTTCTTCCAGGGAGCAAATGTCTTTAAATTTCATGGCTGCAGTCAACATCTGCAATGATTTTAGAGCCTAAGAAGATAAACGGAAACACTGTTTTCATTGTTTCCCCATCTATTTGCCATGAAATCCAACCAGTCCATCCTAAAGGAAATCAGTCCTGAATATTCCTTGGAAGGATTGATGCTGAAGCTGAAACTCCAATGCTTTGGCCACCTGATGTGAAGAACTGACTCTTTGAAAAGTCCCTGATACTGGGAAAAATTGAAGGTGGGATGAGAACGGGACGACAGAGGATGAGATGGTTGAATGGCATCACCGACTCAATGGACATGAGTTTGAATAAATTCTGGGAGTTGGTGATGGACAGGGAGGCCTGGCGTACTGTAGTCCACGGGGTCGCAAAGAGTTGGTCATGACTGAGCAACTGAACTGAACTGAACTGATGGGCCCAGATGCCATGATCTTAGTTTTTTGAATGCTGAGTTTTAAGTCAACTTTTTCACTCTCCTCTTTCACTTTCTTCAAGAAGCTCTTTTGTTCTTCTTTGTTTTCTGCCATAAGGGTGGTGGCGTCTGCATTTCTGAGGTTATTGATGTTTCTCCCGGCAATCTTGATTCCAGCTTGTGCTTCATCCAGCCCGGCATTTCACATGAAGTACTCTGCACATAAGTTAAATATGTAGGGTCACAATATACAGCCTTGACGTACTCCTTTTCCTATTTGGAACCAGTCTGTTATTACATGTCCTGTTCTAACTGTTGCTTCTTGAACTGCTTACCAATTTCTCAGGAGGCAGGTAAGATGGTCTGGTATTCCAATTTCTTTAAGAATTTTCCACAGGTTGTTTCAATAGTGACCAAATTTCATCATCTTTTATTTGAGAAAGACTTTTTTCTCTTCACTTTTCAATGATAATTATGTTGGATACAGAATTATGTTTTACTGTATTTTTTCTTCAACACTTCAGATATTTCACTCCACCCTCTGCTTGTATGCAAGTTTTCTAAAGATAAGTCCAGTGTAATATATATCTTTGTTTCTCTGTAGGTAATTTATCCCATCCCCTACCCATCTCTGGCTTCTTTCTAGGTTTTTTATTTACCTTTGATGTTCTGTCATTTGAAAATGGATATGCCTAGTTGTACATTTTTGGCACCTATCCTGCTTAATTTTTTTAGAGCTTCTTGGATCTGTAATTTGTTATCTGTCATTAATTTTGGAAAAGTCTTATTCATTGTTATTTCACATATCCTCTGCTTTTTTCTGGTGGGCGAAATTTTCATATACTGAGGCATGAGGAAATTATTCTAGATTCTACCTAATTTTACTGGAATTTATGTTAACCAGAATAGCCTGGTTTATGGCCTGTCAAAAATACATTGTATATCTGTTTTAACTATTAAAGAAAAGAACAAAATGGAGTAATGGTAGAGCTTGCTTCTTGCCAGCTCCAGTCCTAATTCTTGGCAAATAACTTACGTAATTTTGTGGGTTTTGCCTTTATAAGACTTTCCCATTTTGTAGTCAAACAGACCACAATTCAAGTGCTATTAATTCTGTGTCTCCTGGGCTATAGTCCTTAGTTTGGCTCAAATAAAACCATTTTCTACTCTTATTATGGGTTGTTTATTGATATTTGGTATTCTTATTATTCCTGGGTATTCTGTTGCTTTTTTTTTTTTTTTTTTTCATTCCTTTCTCTCTTTGCTTTTCAATTTGGGAGGTTTTCATTAGCGTTATCTTCAAGTGCCCTGAATCTTTCCTCAGTTATGTCCATTTTACTAATGAACTCATCACAGATCATAGGCATTCTTAATTTTTGTTACAGTGTTTTTTTATGTCTACTAGTTAAAAAAATTCTTTAATAGAATTGCCATCTCTAAGCTTACATTATACATCTTTTCTTGCATGTTTCCCCCTTCTTATATTTATGTCCTTAATTATGGTTACTTAAGATTTCATATCTGATAATTCCAAAATTGCCACTGTATCTGTGTCCAGTACTCTTGCTTGCTTTTTATTTTTAGGCTGTATTTTTTTCCTTGCCTTTTATCATGACTTTTAATTTTTTGTTGAAACCCAGACATGATGTATCAGCTAATATGTACTTGGTTAAATAGGCCTTTAGTGTGAGGATTTATGTTTATCTGACTGGAGTTAAGCTGTGTTTAACGTGTGTCAGAGGGTTTGGTCTCCTCTGCTGTTCTTATTTTGTCTTTCCCTTTGTCTTTGAATTTCCCTAGAAACTCCATCTAAACTAGAGCCTGTGGCTTTCAGTTCTTTGATTTACAATCCATGTTATACTGCTGATGTGGTGATAAGATATTTGAGGGGAATGTTTCTGTAATCTTATGACTATATCTCCATATTTACAGGACCAGAGTCCCTTGGCTTTGGCCTTCAGAAGAGTTGTTTAGCCTTTTATCCTTCTCTTAGGAGACATAGGAAGCCTTGGAGGGAGTCACGTTTCTTCCCCTAAATAACTGAAGGTTCTGGTAAAGTTGTTTCTCTTCAGGTCAGGCTTTTTTTTAGAGACAAAAAGCTCTGGGCAGATTTCAAAATGGCTTCCTTCCGCCTCCTCTTGACCCAACTGCAATCTAATCTTGGGGCTTTTGGAGGTAAACCTTGTCAAATGTGAGGGTCCCTGTAAAACTGGCCTTCTTTTAAGTTTGGAAGCCAGTTCACAATCAGCCTCCAGCAATTAATCAATGAAATTTTGTTTTCCAGGCAGTTATAGACTTCAGCTCCTACTCCAAGTAAGCTGTGATTCACTACATCTCCTTTATCTCCAGTTTTCTAGTTAGAAGTTTACCCTCAAGTCTCTGATGGATTTAAGCAGAGTGGTTGATTTTGACTTTGTTCAGCTTTTTCCATATTGACAGGATGGGAGTGAGGGCTCTTGAGCTCTTTCTTTATCTGTGTAAAGTGGAAATCTCTAATCCTTTTTGTTTAGGGAGGAAGAAGGATGCATATGTCCCAGATAATTTGGAAAGTGTGGACTTGACCATAGCCTTTTACATATATAATTGTATTTATTTATTAATATTTATTTTTGGCCATGCTGGCTCTTCATTGCTGTGTGGGCTTTCCTCTAGTTGTGACGAGTGGGAGCTACTCTGTCGTTGTGGTGTGCCGGCTTCTCTTTCTGGTGACTTGTTGCTGAGTGTGGCTGTAGGGTGGGCAGGCTTCAGTAGATGTGGCTTGTGAGATCAGTTGCTGTGGTCCTCTGGTTCTAGAGCACAGGCTCAATACTTGTAGTGCCCTGGCTTAGTTGCTCTGCTGCATGTGGGATCTACCTGCATCAGGGATCAAATTCACATCTTCTACATTGGCAGGCAGACTGTTTGCCACTGAGCCACCAGGGAAGCCCAACCACAGCATTTTTTACATGTTTGTTTTTTTTTTTTTAATTTTTTAATTTTTATTTTTTAATTTTATTTTATTTTTAAACTTTACATAATTGTATTAGTTTTGCCAAATATCAAAATGAATCTGCCACAGGTATACATGTGTTCCCCTGTATCACTGACCTAGAGCCAGACATCCTGGAATGTGAAGTCAAGTGGGCCTTAAAAAGCATCACTACGAACAAAGCTAGTGGAGGTGATGGAATTCCAGTTGAGCTATTTCAAAAACTGAAAGATGATGCTGTGAAAGTGCTGCACTCAATATACCAACAAATTTGGAAAACTCAGAAGTGGCCACAGGACTGGAAAAGGTCAGTTTTCATTCCAATCCCAAAGAAAGGCAATGCCAAAGAATGCTCAAACTACCGCACAATAGCACTCATCTCACACGCTAGTAAAGTAATGCTCAAAATTCTCCAAGCCAGGCTTCAGCAATATGTAAACTTTGAACTTCCTGATGTTCAAGATGGTTTTAGAAAAGGCAGAGGAACCAGAGATCAAATTGCCAACATCTGCTGGATCATCAAAAAAGCAAGAGAGTTCCAGAAAAACATCTGTTTCTGCTGTATTGACTATGCCACAGCCTTTGACTGTGTGGATCACAATAAACTGTGGAAAATTCTGAAAGAGATAGGAATACCAGACCACCTGACCTGCCTCTTGAGAAATCTGTATGCAGGTCAGGAAGCAACAGTTAGAACTGGACATGGAACAACAGACTGGTTCCAAATAGGAAAAGAAGTTCGTCAAGGCCGTATATTGTCACTCTGCTTATTTAACTTATATGAAGAGTACATCATGAGAAACGCTGGACTGGAAGAAACACAAGCTGGAATCAAGATTGCCTGGAGAAATATCAATAACCTCAGATATGCAGATGACACCACCCTTATGGCAGAAAGTGAAGAGGAGGTAAAAAGCCTCTTGATGAAAGTGAAAGCAGAGAGTGAAAAAGTTGGCTTAAAGCTCAATATTCAGAAAACAAAGATCATGGCATCCAGTCCCATCACTCCATGGGAAATAGATGGGGAAACAGTGGAAACAATGTCAGATTTTATTTTTTTGGCCTCCAAAATCACTGCAGATGGCGACTGCAGCCATGAAATTAAAAGATGGTTACTCCTTGGAAGGAAAGTTATGACCAACCTAGATAGCATATTCAAAAGCAGAAACATTACTTTGCCAACAAAGGTTCGTCTAGTCAAGGCTATGGTTTTTCCTGTGGTTATGTATGGATGTGAGAGTTGGACTGTGAAGAAGGCTGAGCGCCGAAGAATTGATGCTTTTGAACTGTGGTGTTGGAGAAGACTCTTGAGAGTCCCTTGGACTGCAAGGAGATCCAACCAGTCCATTCTGAAGGAGATCAGCCCTGGGATTTCTTTGGAAGGACTGATGCTAAAGCTGAAATGCCAGTACATTGGCCACCTCATGCGAAGAGTTGAGTCATTGGAAAAGACTCTGATGCTGGGAGGGATTGGGGGCAGGAGGAGAAGGGGACGCCAGAGGATGAGATGGTTGGATGGCATCACTGACTCGATGGACATGAGTCTGAGTGAACTCTGGGAGTTGGTGATGGACAGGGAGGCCTGGCGTGCTGTGATTCATGGGGTTGCAAAGAGTCAGACACGACTGAGCAACTGAACTGAACTGAAAACTGTAAAATGATGGCCAGAATAGGATTGGTTGAGGCTCAGGTATGAAAAATGATCTTGTTGTTGTTTTTCAGTTACCCACTTGTGTCTGACTCTTGCAGACTACAGCACACCAGGCCTCTCTGTCCATCACCATCTCTCAGAGTTTGCCCAAGTTCATATTCATTGTATCGGTATGCTATCCAGCCATCTCATTCTCTGATACTCTCTCCTTCTGGGACTTTCCCAGCTCGATCTTTCCCAGCATCAGGGATTTTTCCAGTGAGTCGTCTGTTCACATCAGATGACCAAATAAGTCATCTGTTCATGTCAGATGATCATGAAAAATGAACTATTAACTTCTAAATCAAGTTCGGTTTTTAAAAAACTACTCAATAAAAGAATCATCAGTCTTCTGCGTATTACAGGTAAGAATTTCAGCAATTAAGTTGGCCTTTCTGAGACTGTCTCTTTATCTTTCAGAGTCTTAGCTATTCAAGGGTTAACATGAAGTTCAAACAAGCTGATGAAATAATGACAGATAATATTTACTGATAGATTAAAAGGTGCTGGTAATTATGTATTTCATTTCCCTTAATCCTCCTCCAAACCCTGCATTGTGTTATTTCAATTTTTCTTTCAAAGATGAGGAAAACAGACATGGGCATATGAATTTTTGTTGTTTAGTTGCTGAGTCATGTCCATCTCTTTGCTACCCCACGGACTGTAGCCTGCCATCCATGGAATTCTCCAGACAAGAATACCGCAGTGGGTTGCCATTTCCTTCTCCAAGCCACGTTCCCAACCCAGAGATCAAACTTGCACTTGGATTCTTTATGGCTGAGCCACAAGGGAAGCTGGAACATGTAAATAATAAACCTAACTCATACAGGTGTAAGTATCAGTGCCTAAACCTGGCAGGTTTTGTAGTAACTAAGAGAAATACAGATGAATTGGACAGAGTCACTGCTCCAAAAAGGCAAAGTAGAGTATGTGCATATATGTGTACATGCATATGTACACATGCCTGTGTTGCAGGACAGAACATCACCAGCCTCGTGACAAGCTCATAGTGTTCTTTCTTAACTCATTAATCGGTGACTGTAATATTTATCTCTCTTTTGTCCACATTCGGTTCCTCAAAATTTCTGAGGAATCAGAGCCTCATAGAGTGCGTATGAAGAACAGTCCCACTGTAGAACTGAAGTGCTATTATATCCGTGGAACTGCGTGATCAGGGCAGATACAGTGGTGCAGCCTGGTTTTCAGGGGCTCTATGTCTGACAGTGGACACCATGCCTCAGTGGGTGTGCAGTAGGTTCAAGAGCTTCAAGAGCGTAGAGGTATCTGCAGGCGTGTCTAAGCATTTTGAGAATGTCTTATTCATGGTGGCTGGAATTCTAAATTCAGTTATGAAGGAATGCAGTATAAATTTACAGCTACTGCTTAGCAGGCAAATAAACCAACACTTGCCCCAGGCTTTATTATTTCTGCTGTTCGTTGTTTTTGAAAATTTATTTTAGTGGTTGTGAAAGATGCCAGATTGAGAAAGACACTGAAAAACAAATTCGCAGTTTATTCACAGATGACTCATTAGCTTTTCAGCTTCTTCAGGAGTCTCATTACCTCTAGGCTTCCTGTAAGTGTACTTGTAGGTCTCTTGCTGTACTTTTTTATTGGTTTTAATTTGAGACCATGGTTAGCAGGTGAATGGAAAAATAACTGTTGAGTCACCATGCAGGGTCAATGACCAGATTCTAAGGTCTGACTTCTTGCAGGCAAGTCACTTAAATTCTGTGTGCCTCAGTCTCTTCATCTGTAAAGTGAGGATAAAGTGAAGATAAATAGCACCACCTCAAAGAGTTGTGAGCATTAAATTACTTAATATGTGCAGTATTTGCAAAATTGGAATAATACATTTCATATATGAAGTGATCTGTGGGTGTTAGCTATTTTATGTATTTAGTTAAGCATATAACTTGTTGAAAAAGTTCATTAGCCTAACATATTTCTATATTTAAATCATCCAGTGTTGCTCTTTGATTTTTAATTCTGCAGTGGTAGTGCTTGCACTGGAATTAGTGATCTGTGAGAGTGAATGGACAGCTGTATTCACTAATCTCAGCACAGCACCATCTATAGCAGCATCACTTGATGGTAATAGATCATTAGTCCCTCTTTTGCATTTCCATCCATTCTACCACAGTCTACTCATTTCTCCCACATTTGGTTGACAACTTTTTCAAAACCATGTTTTCTGTAGTGGCTTCTGAGTCTGTATTCAGCCAGGAATCTCTTTCTCCTATTCATGGGAGAATGAATCCTGCCATCCCCTGAAGATTAAAATACCCTACAGAGATTTATTGCTTTGCTGCCAGGTTCCCGAAGGAGAAGTGTTGGACTATATATGTCTTTTTCAAGAAAGAAATACGTTTCAGTTCAAGAATATCCTGCAGAGCTTGAGGGTCAACAGTTCAGTCCCTAATCATATGATATAATTCCTATAATTTTTATTTTGTGGCTGTGCTAATTTATAAAGGAGTATCTTCTCAGTGTTCTCAGAGTCATGAATAAAATCTTAACATTAGCTAAACATTATGAAAATTACAGGATTTATCCACTTTCTAAAACACCTAGGTCCAATATAATTAGGTACAGGGCGGTAGAAATATAGATGGCATGGAACTGTCCTCCTAGAATTAAACTTATAAGTAAGATATTGTAGCTCATATATGAAAACGAGTGAATTGAATAAATATAAGGTATGTAAGAGATCAGAGAAGATACAGACATAATGTGTATGCACAAGTAATTATCATGCAGTGTGTTCATATCATATCCTATATACTTCTTTGTATATACTAGATGGTTAACTCTTATTTTACAGTTCACAGTTTTGTTTACAGTTTCATCTCCATCTCCAGTGTTGAGCTTAGCTTTTGTCACATGGCAGTACATAGCACATTTACTCTCCCAACCCTGGCCGTTAGCATTATCTGTGCAAATAGTACCCATTAACTGTAATTTTTAGACTCTTGCCACTATGTGTCCGAGAAGGCAATGGCACCCCACTCCAGTACTCTTGCCTGGAAAATCCCATGGATGAAGGAGCCTGGTGGGCTGCAGTCCATGGGGTCACCAAGAGACGGACACAACCGAGCGACTTCACTTTCACTTTTCACTTTCATGCATTGGAGAAGGAAATGGCAACCCACTCCAGTGTTCTTGCTTGGAGAATCCCAGGGATGGTGGAGCCTGGTGGGCTGCCATCTATGGGGTCGCACAGAGTCGGACACGACTGAAGTGACTTAGCAGTAGTAGCAGCCACAATGTATGGTTGTATAGAAAGTTGGGCAGAATATTTGAATCATCATCATCACCATTATTCACTCATTTTTGTTAAATATTTACAAGTTTCCAGGCACTCTTCTAAGCACTCCTTTAACTTTAGTTCATTGCATCATCACAGCAATTTTATGGGATAATTACTATTGATATTCCTATTTATAAATGATAGCCCTAAAGCATAAAAGAATAAATAAAATTGCCCAAGGTCACTGAGTAACTAAGCAGTGAGCCAGAATTTAAATCCAAAATGTGGAAGAAACCCAAGTGACCATCAAAGATGAATGGATAAAGAAGATGTGGTTGATGCATACAATGGAATATTACTTAGCTTTAAAAAAGAATGAGATTCTGCATTTTAAGAAATGTGGATGGACCTAGAGAAGATTATGCTTAGTGTAAATAAGTGAGACAGAGAATGAGGAATACTGTAGGATATCACTTATATGTGGAATCTGAAAAGTAACAGAAATGGACTCAGTAGATAAAGAAAGCAAATTGGTGTTTACCAGTGGGGAGGGGAGAGAGGGAGGGACATGTTAATAAGCATATGGCATTAAGAGATACAAACTAGTAGGTATGAAGCAGATAATCAACCAACATATTTTGTTTAGCACAAAGAATTATAACCATTATCCTATAATATGTTTTAAGGGAGTATAATCTGTTAAAATACTGAATCACTATGCTATATCAGTTCAGTTCAGTTACTCAGTCATGTCCGACTCTTTGTGACCCCATGGACTGCAGCACACCAGGCCTCCCTGTCCATCACTAACTCCTGGAGTTTACTCAAACTCATGTCCATTGAGTCAGTGATGCCATCCAACCATCTCATCCTCTGTCATCCCCTTCTCCTCCCACCTTCAATCTTTCCCAGCATCAGGTCTTTTCAAATGAGTCAGTTCTTTGCATCAGGTGTGCTAACACAACTGTGCTACAAGACCCTTACAAAGCTCAAACTTAACCACCAAATCCATAGAGAGTGCGGCCCTGAGGCTTGAGCGCGTAGACCACATCCATGGCGGTGACAGTCTTGCGCTTGGCGTGCTCGGTGTAGGTGACCGCGTCCCGGATCACGTTCTCCAGAAACACCTTCAGCACCCCACGGGTCTCCTCATAGATAAGACCGGAGATCCGCTTCACTCCTCCACGGCGGGCCAGGCGACGGATAGCCGGCTTTGTGATGCCCTGGATGTTGTCGCGCAAAACCTTACGGTGACGCTTAGCGCCCCCCTTTCCAAGGCCTTTTCCGCCCTTGCCGCGACCAGACATATTACCTAAATGCTGAATACTAATGCCGAATGGCCCAAGTATTGTAGTTTCAGCTTCAGCATCAGTCCTTCCAATGAATATTCAGGGCTGATTTTCTTTAGTATGGACTGATTGGATCTCCTTGCTATATACCTGAAACTAATATAATACTAATCAACTGTAGTTCAATTCATTTATTCATGAAGTGAAAGTGTTGGTCACTCAGTCATGTCTGACTCTTTGTGACCCATATATATATACAAAAAGTTTGACTCCAAAAAAAAAAAAAAAAAAAGTGATGCCAAATAGTCATAGATGGAGAAGGAAATGGCAACCCACTCGAGTATTCCTACCTGGAGAATTCTGTGAACCTAGGAGCCTGGCAGGCTAGAGTCCGCAGGGTCACAGAGAGTTGGACACACCTGAGAAACTAACTTTCTTTCTTAAATAGTCGTAGTGGGCAACAGAGGGTGATGCTACAAGCCTGACCTTGTAGAGCTGGTGGATGTGCTGAGATATGAGGGAAAGTAGGAAGTTCTGCAGGCTTCCAGAACTTTACAGGCATCATACTGCCAGGACACTTACTGTTAGATTAGGAGATTAAAAGAATAGCTTATTGCTCTTTGAAATTACAAAGAAAAATTGTATAAATTTGCATCCATATAGTTCTGTGAGAAGAGCTATCTACATACAAATATGCATATATAAAACTATTTAAAACTTGCTTTTAAGAAATTTAAAGATACAAAATATTTTCAGGACAATGCTTAGTTTAATATTTAGGTCAATATGCTGTCAGCCACTGTGAAAAATTGTCTCCTTGCCAAGGAGATAGTTTTACTAAAAGTTCTATTTTTAAACTAACTTTTTTTAAAGCAGCTTCTATTCATGGGGACAGATTTTCATATAATCTGATATGGTGGTAAATTAAAAGTATGCACACAGGGTAAGGTGGCACTCTTATCTTTAACTGTGAAAATAATTAAAAAATTCAAGTTGATTACAATATTATTAATTATGTGGTGCTTAAAGCTTTGCATAACATGTTATATTAATATTCTTGAAGCATTTATCTAGGTCTAGCAGACATAACTTTTTAATATTTATTTTCTGTTTAGAGCACTGGGTGACACAAAATTAAAATAGTTTTTTAATGTCATATACTAAGTTACTAGGAGTCCTAAACTTAGTACTTCTACATCTTAGTTTTCTACCAAGTTTTAGTAGGTTACATGATTTTATTTAGGTGTAACTTGTCCCTCATTTTCTCAAAATGCACATATTCAGGTAATAAGTTAAACAGATAAAATTTACATTCATGGTAGTTTTCCCTACAATCTTCTTGCTCATGAAATTTATAAATGACATTTGAATGGTTTCTGTCTCTTAACTGGTGTTTTGAAAGGATGATTGCCCATAGTGTGTGATTTCAGTGGTCTGATGAGGTTCTTCAGTTGAATTGAAACCCCATCATTTATCATTAGGGTTATTTCTATGGGCTTCCCTGATAGCTCATTTGGTAAAGAATCCATCTGCAATGCAGGAGACCTTGGTTTAATTCCTGGGTCAGGAAGATTCCCTGGGGAAGGGATAGGCTACCCACTCCAGTATTCTTGGGCTTCCCTTGAGCCTCAGCTGGTAAAGAATCCACCTGCAATGCGGGAGACCTGGGTTTGATCCTTGGGTTGGGAAGATCCCCTGGAGAAGGGAAAGACTATCCACTCCAGGATTCTGGCCTCAAGAATGGGGTCACAAAGAGTTGGACACAACTGAGCAACCTTCACTTTCACTATTTCTTTGGAGCTTAGTGGATAATCTTTCAGTGATACCTCCTATATAAATACTATTTATATGGATTTGTATAAATTTAAATTATAAATTACTCCATTTATTTCAGTTATGGATTTATTTGAAGTTAATCTAGAGATAGACATGAGAGGAATGGTTCTTGGAGACTACTAACTAGGAAGGGTCATGAGGGAGTTTTCTGAGAACCCAGGGAAGGTGATGTGAAGACTGAGGCAGAGATTGGAGTGATGTGGCCATGAGCCGAGAAAAATCAGGGTTGCCAAAATACATCAAAAATGGTAATAATCAAGGAAGGACTCTCTGTTAGATTGCCCAGAGGGAATGTAACCCTGTCACCACAGATTTTAGACTTTGACTTCAAGAACTGCTGCTGCTGCTGCTGCTGCTAAGTCACTTCAGTCGTGCCCGACTCTGTGCGACCCCATAGACGGCAGCCCACCAGGCTCCCCCCTCCCTGGGATTCTCCAGGCAAGAACACTGGAGTGTGTTGCAATTTCCTTCTCCAGTGCATGAAAGTGAAAAGTGAAAGTGAAGTCACCCAGTCGTGACCGACTCTTAGTGACCCCATGGCCTGCAGCCTACCAGGCTCCTCCGTCCATGGGATTTTCCAGGCAAGAGTACTGGAATGGGGTGCCATTGCCTTCTCCTACAAGGGAAAAAAAAAAAGTTCTGTTGTTTTGAGCCACCCAGTTTGTGGTAGTTCCTTAAAGCAACCACAGAAAATTGATATACCCAGCCAGACCTTTGGACCCTATTCTTGCCTTCCTGACATTCTTGATCTTGTATTCTCTGATGATCTATCACAGTTAGCAGAGGTAGCCCTACTGTCTCTGTCTCACAATCACAGGGGTTCCAGTAAGTACCATCACACACATTTTTTTATCTTGGGTATGCAGTAATTACATTGATCTAAATAGTAAAATCATGATCATTGAAACATGAGTAATGTTTAAAACATAAGTCCAGCAGGGAGAAAGAGACACTGAAAGGGGGAGTGAAGGGGAAAAGCAGGGAGAGATCAAAAAAGACAGTGAGGGGGAAGAGGGGGTTTAAAAAAAAGACACTGAAGTAGGCTACCAGGTGTGTCATCTGGTTAAAAAGGAGAGAGAAAATGGTTGAAATTTAGTGCAAAGCATGGGTAAAGAACATGGAATTGGCGATACCTCAGTTTGTCTCATCTCTTGATTTTAAGAGTTGTAATAATTTGGCCACTTTGCTACTAAGTCATTTAGTGGTAAAGTTTCCTCAACTGTTAAACTAAAATAATGATTGGCACCCATCCTGTTTTTAGTATTCGAGAACATGAATAATCAAAATAAAATAGTGAAGGTCCTTTTATACAGGTTAGAGTTTAAAATTTTTTAGCTCTTTCTTTTTATTATTATATCATATATTACTTGAGTGAAGTCAGTTTCTTCAGGTTCTGTCCAGAAATCTTCTCACAGATGAATGCTGAGGGAGTAGAATTTTGTGTAATAATGTTCTTGTCTAGCATGCTCACAGAAATTTACTCATAAGCATTGGCTGAAAACAGGCCCATCCTTATTAATAAAACTTTCCAAAATAGTTGTTTATTTTAAGATATTATAATATGAATTAAATTAGAGATCTGAATTTGAACACAGGTATATCATGTAAAATGTAAAGGCAAATACTCTTTTCTAATTACTAAATGGAAACTTTGTAATTTGAGAGAGGTTATTAAATGCTAACAGAGCTTATGAAGGACTGTGTAATTCAAGGCTGCTATTTTCTAAAGTCTGAATCTCATTCATTTCCTTTGGTCATTTTTACCCTTCTGAAGAAAATTCTTCACCTGTAATTTTATTTTCACAGCTTTTATCAGTCATGTTTTGATATGCTAAGGAAGCTACACTGTCAGTTTTCAATCTATTTTTAATCTTTTGTGTTTTATATGATGAATATATTGTTAAAATACAGGATTACATGAAGAGTTATCTTCCATTACTTATTTTTATTTCCTAGAAAAGAAGGAAAATTGTTGTGTATGTGTGAGTGTGTGTGTGTTTCAGAGATAATTTTTCCCAATTACTTGAAAATGAACTTAGGCAATTTTAATTGTCAACTCATGGTTAATGCTTTTTAAAAATAACACTGAAAATGTTAAAGTGCATAATTTTACTTTAATGAAAAAGAATTTTTATGTTTACTTTTCTCATTTTGTGGGTATAACGATGACATGAACAGAACACTGTATTCAGGTAAGAATATATTATTTGTTTCCCACATTTAGTTAGGGAATTTTTCATCTATGGTCTGTTAAAAAACTTGAAAGTTAATTAGATAAGTAGTTATAACATCACATGAATGACTAGATTCTAATTATTAATGCATGTGGCTGGCAAAAAAAAATATTCTCTTTAAATGACAGTCCTAAATAAGCCTGCATTTTAAACTTTTGCTATTATTGTTGTAGTTTTATTTTGCTTTTGTAAATTGCCTGTCATTTTCCGCACCTGTCTGTTGTCCTTTTTTTCTGTTCCTCCAGATCTTGTGGGAAAGAAGGACAGATTATTATATTTGTTATGGTAACAATATGTACTATATTGTATATGATAAAATCAGTAGCTGAATATAGTAATAAACAAAAAAGTTCTTACTCTTTTAACATTCCAAGAGTAGGTGCCATTCCAGAGTTAGGTGAGCCATGTTCTGTTCCACACAGTCTCTGGGGTTCCAGCTATAAAAGATGTGCCTTCTAGAAAAGTAACTCCCCAAATTTCCCTGAGTTTCAGCCATAAGAAATGAAATGAAAACAGAAAAGGTGAGGAAGTCACAGATCTTTCTCAAACAATGGTTTGAAATATATTTACTGCACTTCTGTAGGCATTCTGTGGCTTAGAACAGGTCACATGAGCCTCCCGAAATCCAAGCTGGGGGAAGACTGGGTAATGTGATTTCAAATGAGCAATTCCTTCCCCAGAATTGTTCCTGCAAAGAGGAAATGTGAACCAGTCACAGTTGGTCTCTGAGCACTAAATGTTCATGGGCACACTTTCCACAGTACTCAGAACACAGCCAGGATGGATTTTTACTTTCTTTGCTCCATATTCTGATATGTAGTTGCTGATTTTTTAAATAACTGTTTTCCTTTCAATTTTTTTTTGACTTTTATTGTGAGACAGAATACACTATTAATAGTTGGTAATGAATTTGTAAGGCAGGCAGAAAATCATTAAAGATATAGATGACCTGAACAGCACTTTCAATCCACTTGATTTAATTGACATTTATGTAATATTCCATCCGATGCTTTATTCTTTGAGGGTAGTGCTACTGTAAACTAAACCAGATAAAGACATTACATAGAAAGATAACTATCATCCAGAAATTCTCATCAACAGAGAACAAAAAAATTCTTAATAAAATATTTGCAAATGAATCAAAAAATATAAGAAAAAATTATACACCAAATGGAAAGTATGCTAGGGAAATGAAGCAGTTTCAGCATTAAAAAAAAAAAAAATCAATGTAATTTACCACAGTAACTGGCTAAAGAGGAAAACTCATAAATATAAATTGATTTAGAAATAACATTTGACAAAAGCCAATACTCATTCATGATACTAACTCTCATCAATCTAAGAATAAGTGGAAACTTCCTCACTTTATCAAAACAATCAAACAAACAAAACACTCTGCCTCTAGAACACCTATCACTAAGATGATTCTAAGTGAATTGAGACTGGAAACTTTTCTCCTAAAATTAGCACGCCTGTTTAACATTTTGTTGGAAGTTCTAGTTAGTACAATAGGGCAAAAATTTCATAAAGAAGAAATGGGCCAAAGAACTAAATAGACATTTCTCCAAAGAAGACATACAGATGGCTAACAAACACATGAAAAGATGCTCAACATCACTCATTATCAGAGAAATGCAAATCAAAACCACTATGAGGTACCATTTCATGCCAGTCAGAATGGCTGTGATCCAAAAGTCTACAAGTAATAAATGCTGGAGAGGGTGTGGAGAAAAGGGAACCCTCTTACACTGTTGGTGGGAATGCAAACTAGTACAGCCACTATGGAGAACAGTGTGGAGATTCCTTAAAAAACTGGAAATAGAACTGCCTTATGATCCAGCAATCCCACTGCTGGGCATACACACTGAGGAAACCAGAAGGGAAAGAGACACATGTACCCCAATGTTCATCGCAGCACTGTTTATAATAGCCAGGACATGGAAGCAACCTAGATGTCCATCAGCAGACGAATGGCTAAGAAAGCTGTGGTACATATACACAATGGAGTATTACTCAGCCATTAAAAAGAATACATTTGAATCAGTTCTAATGAGGTGGATGAAACTGGAGCCTATTATACAGAGTGAAGTAAGCCAGAAAGAAAAACACCAATACAGTATACTAATGCATATATATGGAATTTAGAAAGATGGTAACAATAACCCTGTGTACGAGACAGCAAAAGAGACACTGATGTATAGAACAGTCTTATGGACTCTGTGGGAGAGGGAGAGGGTGGGAAGATTTGGGAGAATGGCATTGAAACATGTAAAATATCATGTATGAAACGAGTCGCCAGTCCAGGTTCAATGCACGATACTGGATGCTTGGGGCTGGTGCACTGGGACGACCCAGAGGGATGGTATGGGGAGCGAGGAGGGAGGAGGGTTCAGGATGGGGAACACATGTATACCTGTGGCGGATTCATTTTGATATTTGGCAAAACTAATACAATTATGTAAAGTTTAAAAATAAAATAAAATTAAAAAAAAAGAAGAAATACATGTATATACACACACACATTCAAAAGGTAGAAATAAAACTATTTTCTGAGAGAATGATCAACTATGTGGAAAAATAGATTATCTAACAAAAATCTTTTGGAACTAACAAGTAATTACAGCACAGTCACAGAAAACATATAAGGTTACTATGCAAATGCCTGTTTCCCTATAGGTCAGCCATATCCAATCAGAATGTAGAATTTAAAAAGAATCATTGGGCTTCCCTGGTGTCTCAGTGGTGAAGAATCCACCTGTCAATGCAGGAGACATGGGTTCGTTTCCCTGGTCCAGGAAGATCCCACATGCTGCAGAGCAGCTAAGGCTGCATGCCACGGGTACTCAGCCTATGGTCTAGAGCCTGGGAGCTGCAACTGCTGAGCCCACATGTCCCAACTGAGGAGCCCACGTGCCCCAACTACAGAAGCCCACATGCCGGGAGCCTGTGCTCCACAGTGAGAGGAGCCATGGCAATGAGAAAGCTGAACACTGCAAATAGAGAGCATCCCCACCCCCCACCCCTCACCGCAACTAGAGAAAAGTCTACAAAGCAACACAGACCCAGTACAGACAGAAATGAATAAAATTATTTTTAAAAAGAAATCATTTACAGTGACACCAGTGTAAATGGAACCTGTGTGTAAATCTAATGAAATATGTACAGGATCTGCCTGCTGAAAAGTACAAAACATTGATAAGATAAATCAAAGGACATCTTTATAAATTGAGTTATTACATGTTCATTATTAGAAAAACTCAATATTTTTAAGACATAAATTCTCTCACGCTTGGTATGTATTGAAAAGTATCTCAGCCAAAGTTCTAGATAACTATTTTAGAGGTCTTAACAAACTGATCCTGAGTTTCCTATGGAAAGGAAAAGGACCTGAAGAGTCAACATAGTGTGGTAGTATGGAAACAAAGTTGGAGGACTCTCACAGCATGATTTCAATACTTAATGTAAACCTTTAGTAATCAAGGTAGCATGTTACTGATAATAAAATAGATACATAGGTCAATGGAATATAATAAAGAACTCAGATGCAGACTTATACAAATATAATTAATTGATTCTTACAAAGGCAGAAGGTGAAAGACCTATAATTTAAAAACAATAAGACATTGATGAAGAAAATTGGAAATGATGCAGAGAAAGGGAAAGATATCCCATACTTTTGGATTGGAAGAATTAATGTTGTTAACATGGCCATGCTACCCAAGGCAATCTATAGATTTAATGCAATCAATCCCTATCAAAATACTCATGGCATTTTTCACAGAACCAGAAAAAATAATCTAAAATTCACATGGAACCACAGAAGACCCCAAGTTGCCAAAGCAATCTTGAGAAAACAAAGCTGGAGATACCATTAAAGTCCCAGACTTTAAATTATATATTACAAAGCTACAGTAGTCAAAACAGTATGGTACTGGCACAAACACATACATTGATAGAACAGACTAGAGAGCTCAGAAATAAACCCCCATGCTTACAGTAAATTAATGTAACAGAGGAGGCAAGAATATACAATGAACAAGAACAGTCTCTTCAACAAGTGGTGCTGGGAAAACTGGACAGCCAGCTAAATGTACAAGAATGAAATTAAAACACTTTCTCATACCATACACAAAAATGAGTGCAAAATGGATTCATCCAAAACCTAGATTACTGTTGTTGTTTAGTCACCAAGTCATGTCCAACTCTTTGTGACCCCACGGATTGCAACATACCAAGCTTCCCTGTCCTTTACAATTGCCCGGAATTTGCTCAAACTCATGTCCGTTGAGTTGGTGATGCCACCAACCATCTCATCCTCTGTTGCCCCATCTCCTTTTACCTTCAGTGTTTCCCAGAATCAGGATTTTTTCCAGTGAGTTGGCTCTTTGCATCAGGTGTCCACAATATTGGAGCTTCAGCATCCTTTCTTCCAATGAATATTCAGGGTTGATATACATTAGGATTGCTGGTTGATCTCCTTGCTGTCCAAGGGACTCTCAAGAGTCTTCTCCAGCACCACAATGAGAAAGCATCAATTCTTTGGTGCTCAGCTTTCTTTATGGTCCAACTCTCACATCCATACATGACTACTGGAAAAACCATAGCTTTGATTATATGCACTTTTGTCAACAAAGCAATGTCTCTGCTTTTTAATACCTGTCTAGGTTTGTCATAACTTTTCTTCCAAGAAGCAAGTGATTTTTTTTTTTTAATTTCATGGCCGTAGGCACTGTCCACAGTGATTTTGGAGCCCAAGAAAACAAAATCTGTGACTGTTCCCATATTTTTCCATATCTATTTTCCATGAAGTGATGGGACTGGATCGTATTATCTTCATTTTTTTGAATGTTGAGTTTTAATCCATCTCTTTCACTCTCCATTTTCACCTTTATCAAGAGGCTTTTTAGTTCCTGTTTAATTTCTGCCATCATCTGCATATCTGAGAGTGTTGATATTTCTCCCAGCAATCTAAATTCCCCCTAGTGAGTCATCCAGCCTAGCATTTCTCATGATTTACCCTGTATAAAAGTTACATAAGCTTTTAAGTAAGGGTGACAACAAACAGCCTTGACATACTCCTTTTGTTCCATGTCCAGTTTGAACTGTTTCTTCTTGACCTGCATACATGTTTCTCAGAAGGCAGGTAAGGTGGTCTGGTATTCCCACCTCTTGAAGACTTTTCCAGTTTGTGTTGATACACATAGTTCAAGGCTTTAGAGTAGTCAATGAAACAGAAGTAGATGTTTTTCTGGAATTCCCTTGCATTTTCTATGACCAGCGGATGTTAGCAATGTGATTTCTGGTTCCTCTGCCTTTTCTAAATCCAACTTGTATATCTGGATATACAGTGACTATCAATGTGGATGTACAGTCCACATACTGTTGAAGTCTAGCTTGAAGAATTTTGAGCTTTACCTTGGTACATGTGAAATGAGGGCAATTGTGTGGTAGTTTGAACATTCTTTGGCATTGCCCTTCTTTGGAATTGGGATGAAAACTGAACTTTTCCAGTCCTGTGTCCACTCCTGAGTTTTCCAGATTTGCTCGCATATTGAGTGCAGCACTTTAACAGCTTCATCGTTTAGGATTCGAAATAGCTCAGCTGGAATTCCATCACCTCCACTAGCTTTGTTTGTAGTAATGCTTCCTAAGGCCCCTTTAACTTCACATTCCAGGATGTCTGGCTCCAGGTGAGTGACCACACCATCATAGTTATCCAGATAATTAAGACCTTTTTTGTACACTTCTGTGTATTCTGGTAAAACTTGGTTCACTGGAGAAGGAAATGTAAACCACTTCAGTATTCTTGCCTTGAGAACCCCATGAACACTATGAAAAGACCTATATATAAGACCTGAAACCATAAAATTCTTAGAAGAGAAGCAGAGTACTCTTTTATATAAATCATGGCAATATTGTTTTTAGATGTGTCTCTAAATGCGAGAGAAATAAAAGTAAAAATAAGCAAATTAGACCTTATTAAACTTAAGTGCTTTTTCACAACAATGGAGCCTATAAACAAAACAAAAATACAACCTACTAGCATGGGTGTGTAAATGGAATGACTGATAAAAAGTCAATATCTAAAATATATAAACAGCTCATACAACTCAATATTAAAAAAAAAACTCAATAATTAATTGGCCTGAAAACCCGAATAGACATTTGTCCAGGTAAGACACACAAATGGCTAAGAAACATGAAAAGATGCTCAACATCACTAATTATTAGAGAAATCCAAATCAGAACTACAATGAGGTATCACCTTGCATCTATCAGAATGACTATCATCAAAATGTCTTCAAATATACAGTGTTAGAGAGGATGTAGATTAAAGGGAGTCATTCTACATTGTTGATGGGAGTATAAACTGGGGCAGCCACTATGGAGGTTCCTCAGAAAATTAAAATTAGCACTACAATTTGATCCAATAATTTCACTCCTAATGTACACCCACCCACACACACATATATCTAGAAAACCTAAGTTGAAAACGTACATGCACCCTAATGTTCAGAGCAGCATTATTTACAACAGCCAAGATATGGGAGGAATCCAAGTACTCATAAACAGACAAATTGATAAAGAAGATATTTTTATGGTTGTGTCTGTTTATATATATGCCTGCTAAGCCACTTCAGTCATGTCTGGTGCTTTGTGATGCTGTGGACCATGGCCCACCTGACTCCTCTGTTCATGGGTTTCTCCAGGCAAGAATACTGGAGGGGGCTGCCATGTACTCCTCCAGGGGACCTTCCCAACCCAGGGATCGAACCTACGTCTCTTATATTTCCATCACTGACTGGCAGATTCTTTACTATTAGCACCACCTGGGAAGCCCCATGTATATATATGGAAAATTATTCAGCCCTAAAACAATGAAGTTCTGCCATTTACAGCAATATAGATGGGCCTAAAGAATAGTATGCCTCATGAAATAAGTCAGACAAAAGAAAAACAAATACTGTATGATATTACTTATATGTGGAAACTAAAAAATAATGCAAATGAGTGAGTATGCAGAACAGACTCACAAATACATGAAAGAAACTAGTGGTTTCTGAAGTGGAGAGGCAAGTGTAGAGGGACAAATTAGAGGTATAGGATTAAGAGATACAAACGACCATACATAGAATAGATAAGCAACAAGGATATATTGTACAGCACAGGAAATCATAGCCATTATTTTGTAATAACTTTTAATGGAGTATAATTTGTAAAAAAAATACTGAATCAATATGCTGTACACTTGAAATTATTATAATACTGTAATTCAACTCTACTTCAACAAAGAAGTGATTAAAAAAATAGGCACAGAGGCAATTTAATGGAGGAAATATAGATTTTCAATAAATGGTCCTGGAAAAATTAGACAATTGTATACAAAATATACCTTACAAAGTACACAAAAGTTATGATAAATTTATAGTAAACCTAGGTGTAAAATGGAGAAGGCAATGGCACCCTACTCCAGTACTCTTGCCTGGAAAATCCCATGGATGGAGGAGCCTGGTAGGCTGCAGTCCATGGGGTCGCTAAGAGTCGGACACGACTGAGCGACTTCACTTTTTGCATTGAAGAAGGAAATGGCAACCCAGAAGAATCCCAGGGACAGGGGAGCCTGGTGGGCTGCCGTCTATGGGGTTGCCCAGAGTTGGACACGACTGAAGCAACTTAGCAGCAAGTGTAAAATACAGAGATATTAAAACTTGCAGAAAAAAACATTGGAGAAAAATCTGGTTTGTATTTGTCAGTAAATTTTTACTTTTTAGGCCATGTCACACAGCTGGTGGGATCTTAGTCCCCTGACCAGGGTCCACAGTGGTGCCCTCTGCAATGGAAATGTGGAGTCCTAACCACTGTAAGCCAGGCTTTCTGTCAATAAGCTTTTAGCTACCACAGTAAAAGCCTGACTCATGAAAGGAAAAGTAACTTGGACTTTATTAAAATAAAGCCACTGTTCTACAAAATACACTGTTAGAATAGGAAAAGACAAGCTACATACTGGAAAAGATATGCCCTTACAAAATCCTGAATGTGAATATTTTTAGTAACCTTATTGATAATCACAAAAATCTGGAATTAACCAAGATGTCCTTCAACAAATGAATGGATAAACTTTCATAACACATCTCTGATAAAGAATGCATTCCCACAGTACACAAATAACTCTTGTAACTCAACAAAATATAATGAACAGGCCATTAAGAAATGGATACAAGATCTTACCAGACAGTTCACCAAAGAAAGTATGTAGATGGCATGTAGATATTTAAAAAGATGTTTAACATCATTTCTTATCAGGGAATTGTAAATTTACACAGGAATGAAACCCTACTACACACTTATTAGAATGCTTAAAATCCAAAAATAGACAATACTAATCCCTGCCAAGGATAAAGAACATCAGAAGCTTTCATTTGGTACTGGTGGAAATTAGGGCTTTGAAACACAGTATGGAAGTTTCTTCCCAAGCAAATCAAAATTTTACCACATAATCTAATAGTCATTCCCCCACATTCTTACTAAATTGGTTTCAAAAATTATGTCCTTGCAAATTCCTGCATGTGAATAATAATAGTAACTTTATTCATAATCACAAAAATCTGGAACTAACCAATATGTCCTTCAATAAATGCATGGATAAATTTTAATATGTCAGCTCAGTGGCCTGCTCTTCAGAGATAAAAATAATGATTTGTCAGTCTGTGTGAAGACATGAATCTAAATTCTACGTAAAAGAAACTAGGTTACATTTTGCATGATTCCAATTATATGACATTTGGAAAAGTAAAACTACATGGATTGTAAAGAGATCAGCTGTTGTCTGGTGTTTGGAGTTGGGGCTGAATATGTGAAGTACTTTGAATATTTTAGGAGGTTGAAATTATTTGGTAAGAATAATGCCCGTGAATATATGACATTATGCATTTGTCAAAACCTATAGAACTTTGTAGCACAAAGAGAGAACTTTAATGTATACTAGTTAAACAAACAAAAAACATTTGGGAGAACAGAGGACCCTATGTTGTAAAAAGTGACAGAACTTAACAATCTAATTGTAATACAAGTGAGTGAAGCAGTCTCACCAAATGGGGGCAGGGAGAGAAACATGCTGATACTATATAACTTTGGAAATGAGTTGCAGCTATAAGACTAAAGGCAAAGGGACTATAGGTAAGCACTCTAGTTGGTAAAACCATATCCTATGAGGGTAGGGTTAACAATTCTGAAACCAATATACATATATAAGGGAATTGAACAATCAATTAAATAGATGGCAGATGCTGGGATCAAGAGCCTTATTGTGGCCGTGAGAAGTTAAAGACCATGAAGGGGAAAAGGTTAGAGCAGTCCATGTAGTAACTGCATAGAGTTGGAGACATCATGTGAACTCATGTTTAATGCTATGTAGATACATGTCCTTATATATAGAATGTCTATGTGTGTGTGTAAAAATACACACATAATATTTCCCTTTTCTGTCCACTGGAAGGGCCTAGAAGTACTAAATCCCAGTTGCAACCTGTACAACAGTGTCCAGGTTTTGTTTTCAATATACATAAACTGAATATATATATGAAATTACATATGTAAGTGAAAGTGACACAGTCATGTCTTATTCTTTGTGACTCATGGACTATACAGCCCATGGAATTCTCTAGGCCAGAACACTGGAGTGGGTAGACTTTCCCTTCTCCCGGGGTTCTTTCCAACCCAGGGATCAAAGCCAGGTCTCCTGTGTTGCACACAGATTCTTTACCAGCTGAGCCACCAGGGAAGTCCAAGAATACTGGAGTGAGTAGCCTACCCCATCTCCAGAGAATCTTCTCAACACAGGAATAAAAATGGGGTCTCCTGCGTTGCCAATGGATTCTTTTTTTTTTTTTTTTTGCCAGTGGATTCTTTACCAACTGAGCTATAGAATTGAGAAAGGAGTATGTCCAGGCTGTATATTGTCATCCTGCTTATTTAACTTATATGCAGAGTGTATCATGCAAAATGCCAGGCTGAATGAAGCACAAGCTAGAATCAAGGTTGCCGGGAGAAAGATCAATAACCTCAAATATGCAGATGAGACTACCCTTATGGCAGAAGGCAAAGAAGAACTAAAGAGCCTCTTAATGAAAGAGGAGAGTGGAAAAAGTTGGCTTAAAACTCAACATTCAAACAACTAAGATCACGGCATCTGGTCCCATCACTTCATGGCAAATAGATGGTAAAACAATGGAAAAAGTTACAAACTTTATTTATTTATTTTTTTGGTTCCATAATCATTGCAGATGGTGACTGCAGCCATGAAATTAAAAGACACTTGAAAAGATGCTTGGTCCTTGGAAGAAAATCTATGACCAACCTACACTGTATATTAAAAAGTAGAGACATTACTTTGCAG
This sequence comes from Bubalus kerabau, assembly GCF_029407905.1. Classification (NCBI taxonomy): domain Eukaryota; kingdom Metazoa; phylum Chordata; class Mammalia; order Artiodactyla; family Bovidae; genus Bubalus; species Bubalus kerabau. The sequence goes on along the minus strand of NC_073624.1, from coordinate 270,125,941 downwards.
ACAAAAGTCCATCTAGAAGAAAGCTGAGTGCTGAAGAATTGATGCTTTTGAACTGTGGTGCTGGAAAAGACTCTTGAGAGTCACTTGGACTGCAAGGAGATACAACCAGTCCACCCTAAAGGAAATCGGTCCTGAATATTCATTGGAAGGACTGATTCTGAAGCTGAAACTCCCAATACTTTGGCCACCTGATGTGAAGAGCTGACTCATTTGAAAAGACCCTGATGTTGAAAAAGATTGAAGGCTGGAGAAGATGGGGATGATGGAGGATAAGATGGTTGGATGGCATCACTGAATCGATGGAGTTTGAGCATGCTCTGGGAATTGGTGACGTACAGGGAATTCTGGTGTGCTGCAGTCCATGGGGTCACAGAGAGTCGGACACAACTGAGCGACTGAACTGAACTGAGCTATAGAATATCTAAAATATATCTAGTCATATGTATTATATTTACTGTATATATCTTTAACTTTTATATTCTTTATTAAGAATATAAAATTGGGTGGGCCTTAGAAACGCCAAGTGGGCATTAGAAAGCATCACTATGAACAAAGCTAGTGGAGGTGATGGCATTCCAGTTGAGCTATTCCAAATCCTGAAAGATGATGCTGTGAAAGTGCTGCACTCAATATGACAGCACATTTGGAAAACTCAGCAGTGGCCACAGGACTGGAAAAGGTCAGTTTTCATTCCAGTCCCAAAGAAAGGCAATGCCAAAGAATGCTCAAACTACTGCACAATTGCACTCATCTCACACACTAATAAAGTAATGCTCAAAATTCTCCAAGCCAGGCTTCAGCAATATGTGAACCGCGAACTTCCTGATGGTCAGCTGGTTTTAGAAAAGGCAGAGGAACCAGAGATCAAATTACCAACATCCGCTGGATCATAGAAAAAGCAAGAGAGTTCCAGAAAAAACATCTTTTTCTGCTTTATTGACTATGCCAAAGCCTTTGACTGTGTGGATCACAAGAAACTGTGGACAATTCTGAAAGAGATGGGAATACCAGACCACCTGACCTGCCTCTTGAGAAACCTGTATGCAGGTCAGGAAGCAACAGTTAGAACTGGACATGGAACAGACTGGTTCCAAATAGGAAAAGGAGTTCGTCCAGGCTGTATATTGTCACCCTGTTTATTTAACTTATATGCAGAGTACATCATGAGAAATGCTGGACTGGAAGAAACACAAGCTGGAATCAAGATTGCCGGGAGAAATATCAATAACCTCAGATATGCAGATGACACCACCCTTACGGCAGAAAGTGAAGAGGAACTCAAAAGCCTCTTGATGAAAGTGAAAGTGGAGAGTGAAAAAGTTGGCTTAAAGCTCAACATTCAGAAAATGAAGATCATGGCATTCGGTCCCACCACTTCATGGGAAATAGATGGGGGAACAGTGGAAACAGTGTCAGACTTTATTTTTTGGGGCTCCAAAATCACTGCAGATGGTGACTACAGCCATGAAATTAAAAGACACTTACTCCTTGGAAGGAAAGTTATGACCAACCTAGATAGCATATTAAAAAGCAGAGACATTACTTTGCCAACAAAGGTCCATCTAGTCAAGGCTATGGTTTTTCCTTTAGTCAGGTATGGATGTGAGAGTTGGACTGTGAAGAAAGCTGAGCACCAAAGAATTGATGCTTTTGAACTGTGGTGTTGGAGAAGACTCTTGAGAGTCCCTTGGACTGCAAGGAGATCCAACCCGTCCATTCTGAAGGAAATCAGCCCTGGGATTTATTTGGAAGGAATGATGCTAAAGGTGAAACTCCAATACTTTGGCCACATCATGCGAAGAGTTGACTCATTGGAAAAGACTCTGATGATGGGAGGGATTGGGGGCAGGAGGAGAAGGGGACGCCAGAGGATGAGATGGCTGGATGGTATCACTGACTCGATGGATGTGAGTTTGAGTGAACTCTGGGAGTTGGTGATGGATAGGAAGGCCTGGCGTGCTGGAATTCACGGGGTTGCAAAGAGTCGGATACGACTGAGTGACTGATCTGATCTGATCTGAATCATTATTAAAAAATAAGTATCCTTGGAGAAATTATTGACTGCAGATACATAAGATGAGCCAGCAGCATTTTATATTGATAGAAAGGTAAAGAAGTGCTCAGAAAAATAAACGAGTGTTTCAAAAAGACACAGGAGATATAAAAATAAAGAAGGAAAATAGACTATTCTTCCAATTAGAAGAATTCAGAAGAATCTGTGCAGGTACTGCGCCCTCAAGGAAGTGGTCTTTATTTCCCTACTCCTTAAATGGGGTCTATACATAGGCTATGCTTCAAAGAGTACCATATGGTATTGAAGAAAAAAAGACTAATTATTCAGCAGAGAAATCTGACAAACACTATTTCAGCCAGGTGGTCAAGATTAACCTCAAAAGTGATACCAAATTACAGTGTGTTCAATTGATAGAGAATGACAAGAATGACATTTTTCTCTGTAATTACTATCGCAAACGTAACCTAACTTCAGTCCTAACCATGAGAGAAAAACATCAGTCAAACTCCAGTTAAGGTTCATTCTAAAAATATATATGAATTATACTCATTGCTGTCAATGTCATTCATTCGTAACAAGGAGTATTTGAGAAAGTGTCATGGCCAAGAGCAAACGAAGGAGACAGGATCACCACGTGTAGGGTGGTGTGCTGTGTGGGGTTCTAACGAAATCTGGATAAAGTATAAACTTTAGTTAACTATTACCCGTGACAACAACACTATCCTAATGTAAAATTTCATTCATAAGGAAACTGGATTTTGGTTCTGTTGGAACTCTACAGTTTTCACAAATTTTATGAAAATTTTAAACTAGTATATCATTTTTAAAAGCTTACGAATTTTTAAAAGTCCTGAAAATTTTACTTCATTTTGACTGGTTCTCAGTAATATCATCTTGGGAGTCTTTACTGGCCTGAACTGAAAATGCTTTCCATTGAGCAACCAGACTCCTTTACTCAAATATATGCGTGCGTACGGTGCGTGCTAAGTCGGTTTAGTCGTGTCCGGCTGTGTGACCCTGTGGACTGTAGCCCACCAGGCTCCTCTCCCACAGGATTTTCCAGGAAGAATACTGGAGTGGGTTGCCAGGCGTTCCTCCAGAGGATCTTCCCAACCCAGGGATTGAACCCAAGTCTCTTACAGTTCCTGCATTGGCAGGTGGGTTCTTTACCACTAGCATCATATTTGAGAGGGAAGCCCTCTCAAATATATATATATGTGTGTGTGTGTGTGTGTATATATATATATATATATATATATATATATATATATGAGTAATTCTGTCCTATATGGAGAGCTAGTTTTAAATAATTAATTAAAACCAGGATTATGAATTCCTCCTTCTGGCATTTAATATCTCCTGACTTTTCCCTTTCAGAATACTGTTGTATGAAGGTCTTCCTTGGTGTTTATCGTTTGCCTCACAAGTAGCAGATTGAATTTTCCCCTTTCTCCTTATTGTTTTGCTCTGCTATTCTTTGTTGTTCCCTTTGATTTCCCTTTGTCTGCTTCACTTAACCAGCTACTTTTTATTTTTATCATGCAATGCAACAACTGCAGAATATAATCAGATCTTTGTTCACTATTTGAGTGTATTTGTACTATGCCTTTTCTTAATCTGCCTGAAATACACAAATAAAATCAGCTTAAGGTACAGTGTTCTCTTAAGAAGGTGAAAATGTTCATGAGTCTGTTTCTTGAATTGTGTGCTTGGTAATATGAATTAATTATTATCTTTTGATACCCTATCTGAGTGCTTTGCTGGTAGCTCAGTTGGTAAAGAATCCACCTGCAATGCAGGACACTAGGGTTAGGTTTCTGGATTGGAAAGATCCCCTGGAGAAGGAAATGACAACCCACTCTGGTATTCTTGTCTGGAGAATCTCATGGAATGAGGAGCCTGGCAGGCTATAGTCCATAGAATTGTAAGAGTTGGACACGACTGAGTGACTAAACCACCACCACCACCTTATCTGAAACCCAGTTTGCTGCTGCTGCTAAGTCGCTTCAGTCATGTCCAACACTGTGCGACCCCATAGGCAGCAGCCCACCAGACTCCCCCGTCCCTGGGATTCTCCAGGCAAGAACACTAGAGTGGGTTGCCATTTCCTCCTCCAATGCATGAAAGTGAAAAGTGAAAGTGAAGTCGCTCAGTCGTGTCCAACTCTCAGCGACCCCATGGACTGCAACCCACCAGGCTCTGCCGTACCTGGGATTCTCCAGGCAAGAATACTGGAGTGGGGTGCCATTTCCTTCTCCAGAAACCCAGTTTAGTGAGATGTAAATGAACGCAGTTGAGTGAGGGACTTGTATCACTGTTTTAAAGAATTGCATTTTGCTTATATCATTTAGACCTACTGGTGAGTGACAGTTCCCCTCTTTCAGAATATCCCAAAGTTCCCCTTATTTTTGAGTCATATCAAGTTTAGAATATTTTAAGATATTTTTCAGTAATGATAATTATCTTGGCTTTAACTAACACCCAATTAGGAGTAGACTGATCTTAGGTAAAATTAAGTTGTGAGCCATTTCCTCTTCTGCTATTCTGTGTCTGTATACACAGTATCAAATTGGTTCCAAGTTTAAGTTTTAAAGAAAGATAAATAGGGCCTGTATCCTAGCTAAGACAAAATATGTTCTTGAATATGATGATTTTGTGGAAGCTACTACTCTGTTCCTCAAATTTCTAACTGTAAAGTAGGAATAATAATTTTTACCAAATAGCTTTTTTTTGTGAGCATTAAATTCGGTAATTTGTGTAAAATATCAGAAGAGCTCCTCTGTACAATCACAGACACTCAAAAATAGCTGCTTCTTAGCTATAGGAATCTTCAATATAATGCCACACAAATGCTCTGATGAAATATCCTACTATGCCATTATAGGCTATTCACACTTCATAGCCATTCACTTACTCTGAGGGCACAGCTAGTGAGAAATATGATTATGTCTAAAACTTTGTGCTAAATTTCACATGTGAGGCAAGACTTTAGCAGAGGAGTCCTGCATAATGGATACCACCAGTGACTTAAGAAATGCAGACTGAAGTGGGGAAAATAGGAATATCTGAGATAAGACTTACAGAGCACAGCATTGTGTTTAGACCTGCCTCTTATGTAGTTGGACTAGAATTCACACATTCTGAGGAGTACGTAGAAGCCTTGAGTGTGTGTGTGTGTGTGTGTGTGTGTAGGTGTGGGAGTTAGAAGCATAGAAGTCATGGGTGTATAGCATTAGATTTGCTGTGGCCAAAAAAAAAAAAAAGGTAAAGAAATGGACTAAGTTTTTAAAATGCAGAAATTATAGGTTCAAAACAAAGTAAAATTCATTTTGGGTAAGAGACAATTTTGTTCTTGCTCAAAATATCATCTGTTTAATTTGAGTTGGTTGTTATCAGTAACTCACATTTGTGTATTATATTCAGGTTTGCTGTCAGTTCAGTTCAGATCAGTCGCTCAGTCATGTCTGACTCTTTGCGACCCCATGAATTGCAGCACGCCAAGGCCTCCCTGTCCATCACCAACTCCTGGAATTCACTCAACTCACGTCCATAGAGTCAGTGATGCCATCCAGCCATCTCATCCTCCGTCGTCCCCTTCTCCTCCTGCCCCCAATCCCTCCCAGCATCAGAGTCTTTTCCAATGAGTCAGCTCTTCCCATGAGGTGGCCAAAGTACTGGAGTTTCAGCTTCAGCATCATTCCCTCCAAAGAAATCCCAGGGCTGATCTCCTTCAGAATGGACTGTCAATCCATATTATAAACAAGGTCATAGTATCTTAACTGTTAATAACATTTTAATCCTCCACTGACATCTTTGCCTGAACTTGTAAGCATTATTTTTCTTTATCTGTTTATACTTATCCTTACTATATTACCTCAGTTTTTGTGCTAGGTAAATATTTACTTTAAAAAAGAACTGTAACTAAACTTTCTCCTGATGTTCTAGTCAGGCTATTCAGTTTTCTTTGTTGTTGTTGTTTATGGATTTACCAGTATTCTGACTTTTGTATAAATTGTTTATTTCCTTATCTCATGCCATATTTCTTCTTTCCTATGTTACTGATAGTTAAATTGCCTAAAACCTAGATACCTACCTGAGTTATAGTTCTCTTGGACACTGTTCATTTCAAAGCATTTGCCTACCTGAAGCCCGTTACCACCTAAATCTTCCTAGACTGTTTTCAGTTCTCACTGCATGATGCGATAATTCCTGACACCCTGAATTAGTCTTTTGTGTGGTGTACTTTGTTGAAGTACTCTCAAACCAGAAACAAATTAGTCCTCAGATTTCTCCTGCTGATTCTTTCTGCTCTGTCTTTAAAAATTATCAGATTTATTAGGCATTACTCCTTTCTTTTGTGATGCCAAGCTGGGACTATTTTTAATCAACCTTTTTTTTCTTATTAAGAACTTCGTGAGAATGGCTATAATTGACATTTCTAAAATTTCCTCCTTCAACAATTCCTTTGTATTTTAAATGACCTGTCAGGGATAAATTTGTTACAGCATAATGAGATCTCATTTCCCCTTCTCCAGTATAAAATATGTTGGATTTGGTCAAGATGGGAATCCTGTAGGGAAAAAAAAAATGAGGTGAGAAATGTAGTTTGATCGTTAGTGATCAGGGACAGAATCCTGGCAAGACTGGGGTCAACCTGAATTTTCCACTTGGACAGTGTGACTTCTGAGAGAGACTTCAGTCTGTGTCCTCAAGTTGGACAAGGAGGGTTACCCCACATGGCAGAGCCTGAGCTTACAGTTTAGAGAACTGGCCTGAGTCTCATAAGAGCTGCTTAAGAAAGTGTCTACAGCCTCTGCCATGGATGTTTCCTAGCATCTAGTCAAAGGATCTTGGATTAATTTATTCTTTTTTCTTCCATAGGAATTTTAAGTATTTATACTTTGGAGCTTCATAGGTGGTGCTAGTGGTAAAGAACCTGCCTGCCAATGCAGGAGACATAAGAGTTGGGAGTTTGATCCCTGAGAAGGGGCATGACAACCCACTCCAGTATTCTTGCCTTGAGAATCCCATGGACAGAGGAGCCCAGCGGACTACAGTTCACAGGGTCACAAAGAGTCAGACACAACTGAAGCGACTTAGCACGCATGCACTTTGGAGCAGTTTGGCTTTGGGAAGGTTAGGAATGTTGATTTTAAGTAAAGACATTGTTTACTATTTCAATAATTCTGTTTCCAGTGCTTATTGTCTCTAAGATATTATGAGGAAGACATTTTGCCCTTCTAGGTACTTCTAGCTGGTCTAAGAGTTAGATGGACATGAAATCAATTAACAGGAGAAAAATCAAAAGCTTTTAATGTTTATACATGGAGGAAACCCAGGAAAACGGAGTAACTGGCCAAAAGGGCCAAAACCCTCACATTAATATCATTTTCACCTAAAGACAAGTGAGGATGTTGGGGCTAGTGGTTTGGAAATTCAGAGAGGGGGAAGACAATTCACATGACATGGAGATGGAAAGACAAATGTTTGCAAAACAAGTGTTTTCTGAGTCATACAGAGGCAATAGGAGATAGAGTGAAATTTTAACAAACAGACTTTGCTAGGTTCTCCCCTGTCTATTGCACCTTCAGTTTAGCTCAGTCACTCAGCTGTGCCCAACTCTTTGTGACCCTATGAACTGCAGCATGCCAGGGTTCCCTGTCCATCATAACTCCCAGAGCTTACTCAAATTCATGTCCATTGAATCGGTGATGCCATCCAACCATCTCATCCTCTGTTGTCCTCTTCTCCTCCCACCTTCAATCTTTCCCAGCATCAGGGTCTTTTCAAATGTGTCAATTCTTTGCATGAGGTGGCCAAAATATTGGAGTTTCAGCCTCAGCATCAGTCCTTCCAATGAACACCCAGGACTGATTTCCTTTAGGATGGACTGGTTGGATCTCCTTGCTGTCCAAGGTACTCTCAAGAGTCTTCTCCAACACCACAGTTCAAAAGCATCAATCCTTCAGTGCTCAGCTTTCTTTATGGTCCAACCCTCACATCCACACATGACTACTGGAAAAACCATAGCTTTGACTAGACGGACCTTTGTTGCCAAAGTAATGTCTCTGCTTTTTAATATGCTGTCTAGGTTGGTCATAGCTTTTCTTCCAGGGAGAAAGCATCTTTTAATTTCATGGCTGCAATCACCATCTGCAGTGATTTTGGAGCCCCCCAAAATAAGTCTGTAACTTTTTCCATTATTTCCCCATCTATTTGCCATGAAGTGATAGGACCAGATGCTGTGGTCTTAGTTTTCTGAATGTTGAGTTTTAAGCCAACATTTTTACTCTACTCTTTTACTTTCATCATGAAGCTCTTTAGTTCCTCTTCACTTTCTTCCTTAAGGGTAGTGACATCTGAATATCTGAGTTTATTGATATTTCTCCTGGAAATGTTGATTCCAGCCTCTGCTTCTTCCAGCCCAGCATTTCTCATGATGTACTCTGCACATAAGTTAAATAATCAGGCTGACAATATACAGCCTTGACATACTCTTTCCTGATTTGGAATCAGTCTGTTGTTCCATGTTCATACTATAGACATCTCTGGTGAAGGCTCCCTTCCTGAAGTAGATCTTCTATCTACATCCTTTTAAGAGTTAGAAGAAAGGTCAAAGATTCTTCCTGAGTCTTTTGGACCTTAAAATAATCAGTGTAAATTGATCTTCAAGACATATATTAATAAAACTAACAAATATTAAATACAGAGAAAAAATAATGAAGCAAGGGAAAAGCAAAAAATAACGTATAACATAAAACAACAAATAACAAGGTAGTGCTAGTGGTAAAGAATTTGCCTGCCAATGTCAATTCTTTATCACTAGGAGACACAAGACACAGCTTTGCTCCCTGGATCAGGAAGATTCCCATGGAGAAGGAAATGGCAACCCACCCCAGTATTCTTGCCTGGAAAATCACATAGACAGAGGAGCCTGGGAGGCTACAGTCCGTGGAGTCTCAAAAGAGTCAGACACAACCGAGCACACACAAATAACACACAAGGGAATCCCTATAAAATTATCAGTTGAGTTCTCAGCAGAAACACTGCAGGTCAGAAGGGAATGGCAAGATACGTTTAAAGTGATGAAAGGGTTTGAAAACCTACAACCAAGGTGACTACCCAGCAAGGAGAAATCAGCAACAACAAACAAGCTTTAAAAATAAATGCTAAAGGATGTTCTCTAGTCAGGAAACACAAAAGAAGGGGGAAAAAAAAAAAAACTCTAAACCAAATCCAAAATAATTAAGAAAATGATAATAGGAATATACATATAATTACCATAAATGTAAGTGTATTAAATGCTCCAACCAAGAGACCACAGACTGGCTGAATGGATACAAAAACAAGATCTGTATACACCCTGTCTACGAGAGACCCACTTCAGAGCTAGGCACATATACGGACTGAAAGTTAGGGGATGGGAAAAGATATTGCATACAAGTGGAAATCACAAGAAAGCTAGAGTAGCAATACTCGTATCAGATCAAATAAACTTTAAATAAAGGCTAAAAAAAGAGATGGGGGATACTACATGATGATAAGGGATCAATCCAATAAGAAGATATAACAATTGTAAATATTTTTCACCCAACATAGAAGTACCTCAATACATACGGTAAATTCTAACAGCCATAAAAGGGGAAATCAATAGTAACACAATAATAGTGAGGGACTTTAACACTCCTCTTAGGCCAATGGATAGAGCACCCAGACAGAAAATTAATAAGCACAAGCATTAAATCATAGATTAAATCATACAGATATAATTTTTATTTATATGACATTACATATGAAATGAAATAATGAAAATAAAGTCAGAAATCAATAAATAGGACCAAATTAAACTAAAAAACTTTTTCATAGTAACAGAAACCATAAACAAGACGAAAAAACAATCTTCAGAATGGGAGGAAATGTTTGCAAATGAAGCAACTGACAAAGGGATAATCTCCAAAATTAAACAGCTCATGCAGCTTAATATAAAAAAAAAAAAATCCAAAAATGGGTAGAAGACCTAATAGATATTTCTCAAAAGAAGACGTCCAGATGGCCAACAAACACATGAAGAGATGCTCAATGTCACTAATTTTTAGGGACATGAAAATCAAAACTACCATAAGGAATCACCTCAGACCAATCAAAATCTTAAATCACTTCAGCCATGTCCGACTCTGTGCAACCCCATGGACTGCAGCCTGCCAGGCTACTCTGTCCATGGGATTCTCCAGGCAAGAATACTGGAGTGGGTTGCCAGTTCCTACTCCAGCCAATCAGAATCAGTTCAGTTCAGTCTCTCAGCTCTTTGCGATCCCATGGACTGCAGCACGCCAGGCCTCCCTGTCCATGACCAACTCCTGGAGTTTACCCAAACTCATGTCCATTGAGTCAGTGATGCCATCCAACCATCTCATCCTCTGTCATTCCCTTCTCCTCCTGCCTTCAACCTTTCCCAGCATCAGGGTCTTTTCAAATGAGTCAGTTCTTCACATCAGGTGGCCAAAGTGTTGGAGTTTCAGCTTCAGCATCAGTCCTTCCAATGAATATTCAGGACTGATTTCCTTTAGGATGGACTGATTGGATCTCCTTGCAGTCCAAGGGACTCTCAAGAGTCTTCTCCAACACCACAGTTCAAAAGCATCAATTCTTCGGCACTCAGCTTTCTTTATAGTCCAACTCTCACATTCATACATTACTACTGGAAAAACCGTAACTTTGACTAGACGGATCTTTGTCAGCAAAGTTATGTCTCTGCTTTATAATATGCTGTCTAGGTTGGCCATAACTTTTCTTCCAAGAAGCAGAAGTCTTTTAATTTCATGACACCATCAGAATGGCCATCATCAAAAAATCTATGAAGAATAAATGCATCTTTATTTGAGGAAAGGGAACCCTCTTGCTTGGAATGTAATTGGTATAGCCATCATGAAGAATAGTATGGAAGTTTCTTAAAAAGCTGAAAATAGAGTACCAAATAACCCAGCAATCTCACTTCTGGGCATATACCCAGAGAAAACTATAATCTAAAAAGATACATACACCCCAGTATTCATTGGAACACTATTTACAATAGTCAGAACATGGAAGAAGCAACCTGCATGCCCATCAAGAGTAATGGATAAAGAAGGTGTGGTGACTATATATACACAGTGTAATAATACTCAGACATATTCATAAAAAGGAAGTAATTTATGTCATTTTCAGAGATGTGGATGGACCTGGAGACCGTCATACAAGGTGAAGTAAGTCAGAGAAACAAATATCATTGATTAACACATCTGTGTAGAATCTAGAAAAATGGTGAAGATGATGTCATTTGCAAAACAGAAATAGAGACACAGACGTTGAGAACAAACTTGTAGATATCCAAGGGGAATAGGAGTAGGGTGGGGTGAATTGGGAGATTGGGATTTACATATATATATAAACTTCTATGTATAAAATAGGTAACTAATGAGGACTTACTATCATTTCCCTTGGAAACTGTCATTCTAAAAAATCATTTACTTTTGAAGAAAAGCTTAATTGTTACTGATGTGAAATATTTGTAGAAAACTGGAGGCCCACTTATGGAACCTATGATTATGATTCTATGATTATGTAGAAAAAATGAAAAAAAATAAAATAACCTCAGTATATCCTTTTGAAAAATACTTACAGTGTAAATACATATCATTAATGATCCGTGAATGTGTGGGCTTTGCAAAATTAGTTTAAGAGTGGTCTATAGTTCTCTCTAACACATCAAGAATGATACTAAATATGAAATTTTTCATGATTTCTATAACAGAAAGACAAAAAAGTCCCTGATTTTGTGTACTAATTAGTGCCTTTTTTATGGTACGATAAAATGCTTTAATGGTAATGTACTAGGAAGTTATTTAACTTTTATCAACTCCCAAAACGATGTTTGCATTGTGTCACTAAAAATAGACATGGTATATAAGAGTAGCAGGCATTTTCATTGCGGCAGCTCAGTATGTGCCTGCCTGAGTAGACACCTGGACTGGAAGGTGGGTTTATAGTCTTGTCCTTCACTTTAAAGAAAATTATTGAGTGTCGTTCATTCAGATGCTTCTGTAGAGGTGGCAAATGGAGCATCTGAGGTAAATAAAGGTAGGCTGGAAGAACGAGGGAAGAATAAGAAATTTCTGTTGTGAGCGAGGAAAACAACTTTCCATCTACCCTTCTAAGTTCTTGGCTGAGATGGCTTGTAATAAAAGACACATTAGAAGAGAAAAATAAACAGAAGTATAATAACCTGCCTATCTCCTGTGACAGAAGAGAGACTCAGGAAAACAGAGTGACTCCCCAAAATGGCCCAAGACACCATCTTAAATACCATCTCCAGCTAAAGACAAAAGAAAGCTATTAAGGGTGTGGGAGGTCAGTTTTCAGAAAAGCACAGTAAAAAAAAAAAAAAAAAAAAAGCTATGGGTTATTAGGCAGGTTTGTCTGTGTGTGTGTGTGCACGCACACGTGTGTGCATGCATGCAGTCATGTCCAATGCTTTCTGACCCCATGGACCATAGCCCACCAGGCTCCTCTGTCCATGGAATTTCCAGCAATAATACTAGAGCAGGTTGCCAGTTCCTCTTCCAAGGCAGGTTTAAGTCTTGCTTTTCTACCGGCATGAAGTTTCTTGAGATTTTGTCATCATCTTCTTGGTACAGAGAGAGATACCCCTATAAATGGATACTTCCCTTATAAATGTAAGTGTCTCTTGCAAAAGGGCAACTTTTACTAGATTTTCAGAGCTTCTCTTTTGTCTGTTGTTTCTTAAAAAAAGGGGATCTGTATCAACCTAGAATGGTGGGATGGGGAAGGAGATGGGAGGGAATTTCAAATGGGAGAGGATATATGGATACCTATGGCTGATTCATGGAGAAGGCAATGGCACCCCACTCCAGTACTCTTGCCTAGAAAATCCCATGGATGGAGGAGCCTGGTAGGCTACAGTCCATGGGGTCGCTGAGGGTCGGACATGACTGAGCGACTTCACTTTCACTTTTCACTTTCATGCATTGGAGAAGGAAATGGCAACCCACTCCAGTGTTCTTGCCTGGAGAATCCCAGGAATGGGGGAGCCCGGTGGGCTGCCATCTATGGGGTCGCACAGAGTTGGACATGACTGAAGTGACTTAGCAGTAGCAGCAGTATGGCTGATTCATGTTAAGGTTTGACAGAAAACAGCAAAATTTTATAAAGCAATTATCCTTCAATAAAAAATAAATGAATTAAAAAAAAAAAAAAAAAAACTAGTTAAAAATACTCAGGATGTCAATGAGGCATATTTTGAGTGGTGTACTTTGCTACTCTTTACTTATCCTGTCTTAGTAAGGAGAGATTTGGTGACTTCTTTCTCTTCTGTTCCTCCTCAGTCCTACAGCTGTAAGGAAGTGAATTCTGACACAGTTGGGCATCAACTTGGAAATGGATTCTTCCCCAGAGTGTCCAGCTAAGGACTATGCCTGGCTGGCCTCTTGACTTTGGCCTTGGGATTTCCTGAGCAGGGAGCCCAGACACACCTGACCAGGCTTCTCACCAGCAGAACTGAATCAGAATTGTTAGACGTTGTTTTGGGTAGCTATGTTTGTGGTAGTTTGTTATACAGCAGTAGAAAATGAATAAAGATAATATGAATGGCATCTCCTTGCTCTTAACTTTGACAGTTTAATGTATACCCTGTTTTCTCGGATAACATTTCCCAACTGTTATCATGACTCCTGCCCTACTTGTGTACTCTGTTAAGAGTTATAAGAGTCCTTGATATTTCTGAAGTACTCTCCTATTGGGGAAATTAACTGATGCAATATATTCTCAGCAAGGGTAGTAAACACTGTTTAGTTTTTTTTTTTTTTTTTTTTTTTCAATGCTCATGATAAGCTTAAAATCTACAAAACTGCTCTTTAACTTGATGGGATATTTTTATCCTTGTAGATAAGATACTGATTTGCATCCTTTTGAAACTCTTCAAACCATAAATGCTCATTATACTTCTTCATTGTTAGCATGATCAAGCCTTATGCATGCACGTCTAGCACCTCTTGAAATGGCTATAGTCCTTTGAGCAACTAACTGCTGGAGAAAATGAGGACTGCATTTCCTTGCATCTTGTTTTCAGAGCTGGATGCACTCTTCAATAGCAGATGTCTAACAAGCTGAACAGTTTCAAGAGCTTTGTTGATTGGAAAACATTATCAGCCAGTACTTTGTAAAGCAGGCCCTTCTAAATGTGGATCCAATAATATTTGAAGAAAACCATCTCCCAGTTAAGATTAACAAAGGACTACATAATAAAAATAAATCTTATTATAAAAAGCAGCAGTATACATTTTTTTTTTTCAATTTGAGGACTTAAACGCATTCATTACCATAACAAAAATGACCCAGCAGTGTGAAGGACAAAATTTCTTAGTCACTAAGAACTTTAGAAAATGATTGCTTGGAACACTTAAAAAGCACGTACATATTCTATTTGTTATTTTTAATTTAGTAGGTCTGTTTGTCTCTTCTGTTACTTCTCCATTATTTTAGTTTCTAAAATTGTTAAAGTAATGATATGGTTAGATAATTCATGCTTTTTCTAGATTTATAAAGCACAGCTTTATACATAAAATCCACACTATATATAATGTAAAGATGCTAAAGTTTTTTTTTCCCCATTGCATTTTATTTTATTTTTTTATTTAAATTTTATTTTTAAACTTTACATAATTGTATTAGTTTTGCCAAATATCAAAATGAATCCTACACAGGTATACATGTGTTCCCCATCCTGAACCCTCCTCCCTCCTCCCTCCCCATACCATCCCTCTGGGTCATAAGGATAAAGATCTGAATATAGAGTTGCTCTATAATTTGGATACCACAGTTCACTCAGTTAAACATGAAATAAATGACATCATCATCCTATGAGTGTGTTTATTTACATTTATTTAGTTCCAGCTAATTGGGATTTGTTTTTTTTTTTGGTGATATATGGGAAATGACTGGAAAATAATTTGAAAGAGGAGAAAAATATATTTATAAGTAATAATCATAATTTTCATTTGTTTATTTTGACAATATTTTGTAACATATATTATTATACTCATTTTACAGGTGAGAAGAATACAGTTTATTTAGAATGTAATCTGCCCTTGATGATTTATCTATCTAATTATGTAGCCAGTATTAAGATCCTGATCTTTGGACTTCTTATCTCAGGACTTATCTAATTCTACTTTCATATCAGATCAGATCAGATCAGTTGCTCAGTCGTGTCCGACTCTTTGCGACCCCATCAATCGCAGCACGCCAGGCCTCCCTGTCCATCACCAACTCCCGGAGTTCACGCAGACTCATGTCCATCGAGTCAGTGATGCCATCCAGCCATCTCATCCTCTGTTGTCCCCTTCTCCTCCTGCCCCCAATCCCTCCCAGCATCAGAGTCTTTTCCAGTGAGTCAACTCTTCCCATGAGGTGGCCAAAGTACTGGAGTTTCAGCTTTAGCATCATTCCTTCCAAAGAAATCCCAGGGCTGATCTCCTTCAGAATGGACTAGTTGGATCTCCTTGCAGTCCAAGGGACTCTCAAGAGTCTTCTCCAACACCACAGTTCAAAAGCATCAATTCTTCGGCACTCAGCCTTCTTCACAGTCCAACTCTCACATCCATACATAACCACTGGAAAAACCATAGCCTTGACTAGACGAACCTTTGTTGGCAAAGTAATGTCTCTGCTTTTGAATATGCTATCTAGGTTGGTCATAACTTTCCTTCCAAGGAGCAAGTGTCTTTTAATTTCATGGCTGCAGTCACCATCTGCAGTGATTTTGGAGCCCCCCAAAATAAAGTCTGACACTGTTTCCACTGTTTCCCCATCTATTTCCCATGAAGTGATAGGATCGGATGCCATGATCTTCATTTTCTGAATGTTGAGCTTTAAGCCAACTTTTTCACTCTCCACTTTCACCTTCATCAAGAGGCTTTTGAGTTCCTCTTCACTTTCTGCCATAAGGGTGGTGTCATCTGCATATCTGAGGTTACTGATATTTCTCCTGGCAGTCTTGATTCCAGCTTGTGTTTCTTCCAGTCCAGCATTTCTCATGATGTACTCTGCACAGAACTTAAATAAGCAGGGTGACAATATACAGCCTTGACGAACTCATTTTCCTATTTGGAACCAATCTGTTGTTCCATGTCCAGTTCTAACTGTTGCTTCCTGACCTGCATACAAATTTCTCAAGACTCAAGCAATTCCAATCAAAATTCCTGTTGAATTTTTTTGAGGGACACAATAAACTTACTCTAAGATTTAATCAGAGAGAATAAGAACTGCAAAGAGCCCATTCTTTCTAAAGGAAAGAGGGAAGGACTTGTTTTAACACATTGTAAAATATTATTATTGGATGGATCAATGGAGAAATATAAAAATAGATACAAATATATGTGAATATATATGTATGCCTAAGTATGTTTGTTACTTTTATCTATTTTTGTATTTCCTATTAAACTATTACTTGATGAGTTTTTATTGAAACTTGTAGTTTAGTTCCATTACTGCAGGATTCTACGATTTCTTTCTTATTTTTACATTTGACATTCCATCATCAAACAGTGAGGAGCTTGGCTTTCATTTATATATGTGTGTGTGTATGTGTATATATATATATGACTTCCCTGGTGATTCAAACGGTAAAGTGTCTGCCTACAATGAGGGAGACTTGGGTTCAATCCCTGGGTCAGGAAGATCTCCTGGAGAAGGAAATGGCAACCCACTCCAGTACACTTGCCTGGAAAATCCCATGGATGAAGGAACCTGGCAGACTATGGTCCATGGGGTCGCAGAGAGTCGGACATGACTGAGTGACTTCACTTTCACTTTCATATACATATATATGTTTAATATATATGATAGAACTAGATGCTATGATCTATCAGTCACAGTGAATGCACCTAGCTTACAGATCTTAATTTCTCAATATTATTTTCAACTATAAGAATCTAGTGCTCCTCGGAGGAATGGATAATTTCAGGGCACAGTTCAGTTCAGTTCAGTGCATTTCAGTCGCTCAGTCGTGTCTGACTCTTTGAGACCCCATAAATCACAGCACGCCAGACCTCCCTGTCCATCACCAATTCCCGGAGTTCACTCAAACTCATGTCCATCCAGTCGATGATGCCATCCAGCCATCTCATCCTCTGTCGTCCCCTTCTCCTCCTGCCCCTAATCAGGGCACAGACGGGATTAAATAGGCACATGTCAAAGCGACAGAGGAGGCTTCTCAAAGGGGAAGATTTGGCCTCTACTGGACAAATCTGGGACAGTTTGAGCATCAAAATAAATACAATTAGCAATATATAATAGACTATGGAATAAAATAAAAATTCATGTATCCATACAGATATAAAAGTGAATAAATAATTAGGGAAGAAGTCTAAGCTCTTTTACCTTTTAATGATAACTAATGAAGAAGAATTGTATGGCTAAAAAGAATCATCCAGTGATGCTAACACTGGTGGGAAGAAAATTGACTCTGAAAAAGGTAGTGTGAACTCAAAGTATCTCTTTACAAATTAGTTTTCAATTATAAAGAAGAAACGGATAACTTTATGGTGGAGAATTTGACTCGAGACCTCCTTTCCGAAGAGAATGAAGCTAGAATCAAAATACTGGAACAACATTATGTTTCCTGATTCAAGGCAGTAGGAGGGCACAATGTCACTTTTGTGTTATTCCTGCAAAAGTGCATAACATAACTCCAATCATGAAGAAATAGCAAACAAATCCAAATTAGAACATTTTACAGGAACAAGTAGCCCATACTCTTCAAAACTATCAAGTCAAAAACCAGAGAAAAGTTTAGGAAATATTTTATATTAAAGAAGAATAGTCAGCTGATACTGTTAATTCATATATCTGGACCCATAGGATGGTGGCTGTCCCAGTGGCCCAGGTCACATAGCAAATCTAAACTCTATGCCAGCCTATTATGGGAAACACCTGTGAAGGAATCCTAACATATACCAATGATAATCCTCCAACTCAGCCTCAGTTAGCTTACTTTCCCCTGGAAAATGAGACCTGCTAGCTCTAGAAGGAAATCTTCAGCTTACTAGTCAACCATTCTCTTTCTGTTTCCACTTCCACTACTCTATAAAACTTACTTTTGCCCTGAATTCCTCAGGAACACTGCTTCTCTGTGAGGCTCTGTATTGCTCCCATCCATAGATTGTTTTCCCTTGAATGGAGGACATCAAACTCACTCTTAATTGTAATATTTTGTCTTTTGATAGTTTGGGGGATGAAATGATGTTCAAAGACAGCTGGTGAAGATTCCAGGGACAGTAGACGCAGGTGAAGATACCTATGGAACCCCTTTGACTATTCTCCAGCACCTCTGGTAAGTTTCTCTCGAACTGAGCTCTGCTTATTTTGCATTCTGAGCCCTTAGACTGTGTCTTTCCCCATCCTTCTGGGTGGAGAACTGGGGTGTGTGAGAGAAATCCCACATTTTCACAGGGTGTACATTAGTGTGGGAGAGACTCCAGATCCTCATCGTGATGTTTGCAGTTCTCAAGACCTGTGCATAGGCATACAGTAAAGGGAGGTCTGTTTGAATTATGGAGGACTATTTCAAGGGAAAATGATATCTACCCCTCAATCTAAAAAGGCAAGCTGGCAGCCTTTAGGAGACTCATAAAGCCTGGAGGTAAGTCCATAGTATAAACCACTGCAAAACATGTGGAAATAAGACAAAAAGTCCAAACTTATTTGACCAATGGCATATCAGAATCTAACGATACACAAGTCAGACTATTCAAGACCATTATTAGGACATCTGCCTCTACAAAATTAAAATGAATAGAAAAGTCTTGTCAAATTTTAGTAGATATGAGAGCTACACTCTGTTCTTTAAGCACCAGTCGCTCCAGAGCCTAACGATGGCATCCTGGGAAACTTGGCAGAAGCCTGTGCAGGGTGAGAGTTCTTACCAGAGTCAGTTCTTCCAGACCTCTGGAGAACCTAGAAAAGGTGACTTTCCACACTGTCTCTTCCTTTCTAAATTCATACTCATGGATTCGGTTTTGGGATGCCCATTTGTTGGTTCTTTCTCTCCCAGGAACAGCAGTTTCCTTCGTGTTTGTCTCGTCTCTGTATTCTGAGAGCTTGGCTTGGTTTTCTCCCTGCCGGGGGCACACAGGTTGTTGGGTTCTTGCATATGCAGACAGCTCAGGCATCAGGTCTGGAGCCCCCAAAATATGGCTGGACAGAAATGTGGGTTGTACTCCATTTGCAAGTAGGGTCTTACCAACTGTGGCCAGTTCTGGGGGACTTGCCTGAGTCTGTCTTTTGCTATCTTTGGGAGTGGCTCTGGATCTTTGGAGGGTAGTGGGGATGCCTTTTTCCTCCATCTGTTTATTCAGTAAACACATGGAGGAAATACACCACCAGGTATATTTGTTATCTGTACCAGCTGAAACCTGAAAAAAGATTGGAAAGGCTTTTCTAAGTAGTTCTATGATCAGAAGTTTGCCAGATTGGAGGCTGATACTCAGAGCCTGATAAGAACTTTTTTTTTTTTTTAAAGATGGTTTTTTCTTTTCTGATGTGGACGAATTTTTAAAAGTATTTCTTGAATTGTTATAATATTGCTTCTGTTTTATGCTTTGGATTTGTTGTTGTTGTTGTTTTGGCCAGAAGGCATGTGGGATGTTAACTCCCTGACCAGGGTTAGAAATCACATCCTCTGAATTGGAAGGCGAAGTCTTAACCACTGGACTGCCAGGGAAGTCCCTGATAAGAGCTTTTTGTTTTAAGTTTTCTCCCCTAAGCTAATTGAAACTGTGGACCCAAAGGGAAAGAAAAGCATTCCAGAGACAAACAGCTATAAAGCTAGAATACAAGAATCTATTGATTTCTGTTTTAATTGAAAATCTTGTCTAGGAATTAAAGAAGCAAAGTGAAGATAATGTAGTTAGATGGGCGGGTCGCCCCCTCAGGAACAGTGCTCCACTGCCTGTGAGGAACCACACTTTCCCAACCATGCGTTGTTTTTCTCTTGAATAAAGGACATCAAACACATGACTTAACTGTATTATTTTTGTCATTTGGCACAGTAACAAAATGCAGTGTGTGATCCCAGATTGGGAATGGTAAGACATTTAAAGAATATTATCAGGATAACTGACAGTGTTTAAAAATGGATTGTAGGTTAGAAAATATTGAATCGATGTCATTCTCTGACTTTGAAAAGTTTACTGTAGTTATATAAGATCACTTGTTTGCCCTTAGGACATACAAGTGAAATATTTAAGAGTAGAGGAGCATAGTTTCTGCAGCCTCCTCTCAAATGATTCAGAAAAAAATACAAATATGTATTTACAGTATGCGTGCATGTGTTCATATATGTAGGTTTATATACAAGTTAGCAAAAGCAAATTGTAGACAACCAATGCATATTCAAGGATGCCATATGAGATAATTTGAGTTTTATTGCAACTTTGTGAATTTGAAAATTAACAGTTAAGAAATTTCACAGTGAAGAAAATCAATTACTTCCTAACCAAGGATACTGCAGACCAAGTTAAGAAATAGATGATTGACTGGTAAGAGATCTTTCAGTGTCTAAAGTAAGTTAGGGATTATTATGTAAAATATTCAACAACCTGTTTCCAAAGGGGAAATTTTAGTAGAAAAATTTGTTAAGTGACATGAGTAAATGCCTTAGAAACAAAGCAAAAAATCTAAAAGTACGTGTGTAAAGAAATCATAGAAGAACATTTGTGAGAAACACATACATTAACACAAGGAGCTATTACTTAAACTGTATAGTTGGTAAAAGATTAACTTCCAAAGGCATCTTTCATATGCATATATCTTCCTTTACCTAGTAGCATATCGATGTCCCTACAGTTGTTATGAAGGATAAACACATTTCTTTTTCAAATGTCTGCCAGTCAAACTGTGTGTCTGTCACTTGAAGAGCAAAATGGATAAAATGAACTGAATGCACTCCATGAGGTATTACTAAATGTTTGAAGGAAGTGGTTTAGCGGTACAGCAAACAACATTGGTAAATATCCATAGCATGCTGATTACTGAAAAAAATTAAGACATATAATGAGGTATATGATACAGCAACATTTTGCAAATTAAAGACATACACATAAAACAGTGATGTCAATTTTGCAAAATAAAATATTAATTAAACACATTAAAGTAGTTACCTCAATAAAGCTAGAGTGGGGGACCAGCATGGGGAAATAGATTTAAAAATCCCTGTATATATGGCCCTGAATCTTATCTAGCTTATACTGGCATTCTTGTTTTTTTACTGAGTATAGACCAGGTCCTTTTTTGTAGAAAGGCAATTTAGATTCTTCAAAACAATGATCTTGACTCCCAGGTTTTTTCATTTCTTCCCCCCGGTTAATAACTTGATTAGTGAGTTTTTAACTAAAAATCAAAAACACAGTTTTATATTATCTTCCAGGTATTATCCTAAGTACTGTATGAGTACTGACTCAGTTAACCCTCATTACAACTTGAGATAGGTTATATCATTATCCCCATTATGCAGATGAGGAAATCTAGTCACAGAGGGACTGAGTAACTTGCTCAATGCCCTGGCAAATTCTGTGGTGGAGCTCACATACAAGCATGGCTATCTGGCTACAGAGATTGCGTGGTGACCACTAGAGCATCCGGTCTTCTTTACCAGTCATGTTTCTCATATATGTGACAAGCTGTTTCCTAATGGCTGTGTTCCTCTCTGAAAACCAGGACTTAGTGTTCCTCTTAAGGAGTTATCTTTGCAGTTGAGACATGTGGTCAGGAAGTGATCTGTGAGTAGAGTTTTATAGCATATACTTGCTGCAGGCTTAAAGAAAACTCAGGAAATCAAGGTCAGTCTGAGTAAAAAACCCTTATTGTTTCATAGTCTTTTGTTTTTAGAGAAACATTCTTTAGTTTTTTTTCTGAAATTTTATTTTGAAAAATTTGAAACTCACAGAAAAGTTGTAATTATTAATTTTTGATATAAACTTGTTTTTTATTTCCCAAACAGATAAGTTATGGTGAAATTCCATCAATAATAAGAACTTTGTCTAATCATAAATATCAAAGTCATTTATAGATAAATAATACAGTAATATTTAAGACTGTATTATTTAGAAATTCTAGAGAACATTCTGTAAGCATCTTCAATAGCTTGTCTTCAGTTACCCTCAAGTTTCTAGGATGGGATGCATCAGGGTTAAGGGACTGATATCCACCCAGTTAAATCTCTGAAAATGCTCTTCTCACATAAGGAACACAGGCCTCATGAAATACACTCCTTTGCCATTTGTTCACGTAACACAGACTTTGTTCTTAATCAGACATAGACCACCTTTGCTCTTTGTATGCAAATTATTCCTCATAAATCACATTTTGTAATTATGGGCATTTGAGTTTTTCTAACAAATTCCATTGTTTTTATTTCCTATCAGTCATTTTTAGTGATTCTGCTGCAGAGATGAATCCAGAAATTTTTGTGATTTCTAGTTTATAAAGTTTCAGTTCAGTTAGGTTCAGTCACTCAGTCATGTCTGACTCTTTGCGATCCCATGGACTGCAGTACGCCAGGCCTCCCTGTCCATCACCAACTCCCAGAGTTCACTCAAACTCATGTCCATTGAATCAGTGATGCCATCCAACCATCTCATTCTCTGTCATCCCCTTCTCCTCCTGCCTTCAATCTTTCCCAGCATTAGGGTCTTTTCAAATGAGTCAGCTCTTTGCATCAGGTGGCCAAAGTATTGGAGTTTCAGCTTCAACATCAGTCCTTCCAATGAACAACCAAGACTGAACTCCTTTAGGATGGGCTGGTTGGATCTCCTTGCAGTCCAAGGGACTCTCAAGAGTCTTCGCCAACACCACAGTTCAAAAGCATCAATTCTTCGGCACTCAGCCTTCTTTGTAGTCCAACTCTCACATCCATACATGACTACTGGAAAAACCATAGTTGTTTAGAGGAATCATTTTAAGATATATATTACCAAAATCACAACTTCAAAATGAAGATACAATATAAATATTTACATTAAAAGGTTTATATATATTCATAACAATAATCCAAATGAATTTGCTATCAAATTACTTTTCAAGTATTTCCATTACTAGGTCCCATGGAACCCACTGAAATTGGAAAATGGGTTTGGCTGACATCACCCTTTCAGATACAAGGTGCACAATAGGTAGAAGCCATTGCAAGCTGTTGCTATGGTGTGAGAGCCAGCAGTAAGCTAGCACTATAAGGAAGTGACTGACCCTCAGAAATATAGCTAAAACAAACCCAGTAATAAATTAGCATTACTTAACCTCCAGATTCTATTTGATTTTACACGTTTCATCACTGTAGTCCTTTTTCTGTGCCAGGATCCAGTCTAGAATATGGCATTACATGTAACACTAATTTTATTGAGAAAAATTATAGCCAAAGAGTCAAAGTTTTATACTCATGACCATCGTGCCGTTTGGGAACCTTTCTGTTTAGCAGTCTCCTTACATGCTTAATTATTACACAATGCAAGGTCTGAATCATATGTCAGTCCTTCAGCAAGTCTTCCCTCTACTTAACAAGGACAAATTCTTATTTGCATTGCCATGGTAGTATGCTTCTGTGGTTAGCAGTCACTATCCCTCCAGAACCACGTTGTTCATGTTATGCTTATTTCAACACTGAGCTCTTTGAGGGGGCAAAATACTTCACTTTTTTTCAACCTTAAATTCTAAATGTCTAGTGCAGTGGGAGACAAATTATAAGTATTTAATCAAATGTTAAATGGACATAACTGGACTTTTAGAGACTCCAGCTATTGTTTCCATCTGTATATTCACCTCCATAACAACAAAAATAAAAATGGACCCTAT
This sequence comes from Bubalus kerabau, assembly GCF_029407905.1. Classification (NCBI taxonomy): domain Eukaryota; kingdom Metazoa; phylum Chordata; class Mammalia; order Artiodactyla; family Bovidae; genus Bubalus; species Bubalus kerabau. The sequence continues at coordinate 270,102,027 of NC_073624.1, read as the reverse complement.
TATTCATAGAAATCTACTTTTGGTGTCTCTTTCTTCTCTGCTCCCCACCCCCAACTTATTAAAGCTCATTCAGGCTCATAGGCTTATATATGGGTCTGTGTGTGGTCAGGATGATGGTAAGCATATTTAGAGTAAGTGTGTTTAGATTAGGCACTTCTATCCTTATGCACAACCAATAAATTTTCAAGTTACAAAAATTAGAGACTAATTGTATACAATATACAATAAGGTGCATTCTTAAAACGTTAACCAGTAAGTTCTTAAAAGTAAGTTTTTGTTTTCTCTGTATGTCCCAGTGAAATATGGATAATAACTCCCAATACAGCTTTTCAAGGGTGACTATATTTAAGAACTTGAAGAAACTGAAATCATGAGCCCATATCTCTGCCTTCAAGCCAGCAATGCTTAAAACAACGAAGACAGCTTATTCACTATTGCATTAATTAATCTTCTTGTCTGTATGTTTTGTTATCCTGAAAGGTGGTTTACTAGCCATAAATTAAAGGCCCATTCAATTTTATCAGTAGTTTCTCAGAGTTTTAATAAGGCTGATTGGTTAATTATAAATTATTTGGATAAATTATATGTGTGATGTGGGAAAAATATTAAAGTCCCATATATAAATTCTCCCTCAGCAACAACTTGCGTAACAATCAAATTTACATCTTCAGTATGATAACACTTCTAACGCCACAGTACGTAGATAACTGCTTTAACTATGAAAGTGGTATTTGCCAGCATTTTGGAGATTGTTTCTCAATCAACAAATTTTAAGTAAAGAAGAAATTATGTTTATGTACCATACTAGCAGCATGGCCAACGCTTTTTAAATGAGAAAGATAAAATGTTTTTATTTTGCTTCTAGAATTAGTTTGATGTTAGAAATGCTGTATTTTCAAGATATAACTAAAGATGGGGCTGGTCCATATTAACTAAAGTCTTCCTCTTGCTTAAAGCAATGATTTTAACTAATTTTCTCCATTTAATTGTGCATGCTTTCCCTATGCCTCCATTTTCTGTTTTGTAACATTTTGAAAATAAACACACCTTTATCCCAAGAATCAAATTTGAACAAGACAAAAAATGTCTTGTGAAATTCATATAATGCAAAAAATTAAAACCTGACTTAAAGAGTGTCCTTTAAATTAATAACCTTAAAATCTTTTTTCAGTTCAGTTCAGTCACTCAGTCGTGTCCGACTCTTTGTGACCCCGTGAATTGCAGCACGTCAGGCCTCCCTGTCCATCACCATATCCTGGAGTTCACTCAAACTCATGTCCATCGAATTGTGATGTCATCCAGCCATCTCATCCCCTGTCGACCCCTTCTCCTCCTGCTCCCAATCCCTCCCAGCATCAGAGTCTTTTCCAATGAGTCAACTCTTCTCATGAGGTGGCCAAAGTACTGGAGTTTCAGCTTTAGCATCATTCCTTCCAAAGAACACTCCCAGGGCTGATCTCCTTCAGAATGGACTGGTTGGATCTCCTTGCAGTCCAAGGGACTCTCAAGAGTCTTCTCCAACACCACAGTTCAAAAGCATCAATTCTTCGGCGCTCAGCTTTCTTCCCAGTCCAACTCTCACATTCATACATGACCACTGGAAAAACCATAGCCTTGACTAGACAGACCTTTGCTGGCAAAGTAATGTCTCTGCTTTTCAATATGCTGTCTAGGTTGGTCATAAATTTCCTTCCAAGGAGTAAGCGTCTTTTAATTTCATGAATGCAATCACTATCTTGCAGTGATTTTGGAGCCCCCCAAAATAAAGTTTGACACTGTTTCCACTGTTTCTCCATATATTTCCCATGAAGTGGATTCTATCTCAAGAAACCGCTTTCTTTGCTCATCCATAAAAGCAACTCCTCATCCATTAAGGTTTTATTGTGAGATTGCAGTGATTCAGTCACATCTTCAAGCTCCACTTCTAATTCTATTTGCCTTGCTGCTTCTCCCACATCTGTAATGACTTGCTTCACTGAAGTCTTGAACTCCTGAAAGTCATTCATGGTAACTGGAATCAACTTTTTCCAAATTTCTCTTCATATTGCTCTTTTGACATCTTGCCTTGTGTCACCAATGATCTTCATGGCATCTGGAATGGTGAAGCCTTCTCAGAAGGTTTTTGATTGACTTTGGCCAGATACATCAGAGGAGTCATGATCTATGGCACCTATAGCTTTATGAAATATATTTCTTAAGTCATGAGACTTGAAAGTCAAAATTACTCTTTGATCCATGGGCTGCAGAATGGATGTTGTGTTTGCAGGCATGAAAACAACATGAATCTTATTGTACAGATCCATCAGAGCTCTTGAGTGACCAGGTGCATTTGCAATGAACAGTAATTCTTCGAAATAAATTTTTTTTTTGAGCTTTAGATCTCAATAGTAGACTTAAAATATTTAGTAAATCATGTTGTAAACAGATGTGCTGTCATCCAGGCTGTGTCGTTTCATTTTTACAGCAGAGGCAGAATATATTTACTAGCATCCTTAGGAACCCCAGAAATTTTGGCTTCAGCTTCAAGTTACCAGTTATATTAGCCCATAACAAAAGACTTAGTCTGTCCTTTGAAACTGTGAAGCCAGGCACTGGCTTCTCTCTCACCATTAAAATCCTAGATGGCATCTTCTTCAAACAGAGGATTATCAACATTGAAAATCTGTTTTTTTAGTGTAGCCACTATTATTCATTATTTTAGCTTGATCTGAATAACTTGCTGCAATTTCTACACCAATTCGTACTGTTTCACCTTGCACTTTGGTGTTATGGTGATGGCTTTTTTCTTTAAATCTCATAAGTCAGCCTATGCCAGCTTCTAACTTTTCTTCTGCAGGTTTTTTCCTAACCTCTCTGTGCTTTCATATAGTTGAAAGGAGTTAGGGCCTTGCTGTGGCTTACAGAGATGCTGTGTCTGGTTTGATCTTCTATTCAGACCACTGAAACTTTCCCCATATCAGCAATAATGTGTTTCAATTTTTTTAATCATTTGTTTATTCACTGGAGTAACATTTTAAATTTTTTTAAGAACTTTCCTTTTGCATTCACAACTTGACCAACCATTTGTCACAAGAAGCCTAGATTTTGGTCTATCTTGGCTTTCGACATGCCTTCCTTACTAAACTTAACCTTTTCGAGCTTTTGATTTAAAGTGAGAGATGTGTGATTCCTCCTTTCACTTGAAATTGTAGAGGTCACTGTATGGTTGGTTATTAGCCTACTTTTTTTTTTTAATTTTATTTTATTTTTAAACTTTAAAATATTGTATTGGTTTTGCCAAATATCAAAATGAATCCACCACAGGTATACATGTGTTCCCCATCCTGAACCCTCCTCCCTCCCCATACCATCCCTCTGGGTCATCCCAGTGCACCAGCCCCAAGCATCCAGTATCATGCATCGAACCTGGACTGGCAACTCATTTCATACATGATATTTTACATGTTTCAATGCCATTCTCCCAAATCTTCCCACCCTCTCCTTCTCCCACAGGGTCCATAAGACTGTTCTATACATCAGTGTCTCTTTTGCTGTCTCGTATACAGGGTTATTGTTACCATCTTTCTAAATTCCATATATATGTGTTAGTATACTGTATTGGTGTTTTTCTTTCTGGTTTACTTCACTCTGTATAATAGGCTCCAGTTTCATCCATCTCATTAGAACTGATTCAAATGAATTCTTTTTAATGGCTGAGTAATATTCCATTGTGTATATGTACCACAGCTTTCTTAGCCATTCATCTGCTGATGGACATCTAGGTTGCTTCCATGTCCTGGCTATTATAAACAGTGCTGCGATGAACATTGGGGTACACGTGTCTCTTTCCCTTCTGGTTTCCTCAGTGTGTATGCCCAGCAGTGGGATTGCTGGATCATAAGGCAGTTCTATTTCCAGTTTTTTAAGGAATCTCCACACTGTTCTCCATAGTGGCTGTACTAGTTTGCATTTGTACCAACAGTGTAAGAGGGTTCCCTTTTCTCCACACCCTCTCCAGCATTTATTGCTTGTAGACTTTTGGATCGCAGCCATTCTGACTGGTGTGAAATAGTACCTCATAGTGGTTTTGATTTGCATTTCTCTGATAATGAATGATGTTGAGCATCTTTTCATGTGTTTGTTAGCCATCTGTATGTCTTCTTTGGAGAAATGTCTATTTAGTTCTTTGGCCCATTTTTTGATTGGGTCATTAATTTTTCTGTAATTGAGGTGTAGGAGTTGCTTATATATTTTTGAGATTAGTTGTTTGTCAGTTGCTTCATTTGCTATTATTTTCTCCCATTCTGAAGGCTGTCTTTTCACCTTGCTAATAGTTTCCTTTGTTGTGAAGAAGCTTTTAAGTTTAATTAGGTCCCATTTGTTTATTTTTGCTTTTATTTCCAATATTCTGGGAGGTGGGTCATAGAGGATCCTGCTGTGATGTATGTCGGAGAGTGTTTTGCCTATGTTCTCCTCTAGGAGTTTTATGGTTTCTGGTCTTATGTTTAGATCTTTAATCCATTTTGAGTTTACTTTTGTGTATGGTGTTAGAAAGTGTTCTAGTTTCATTCTGTTACAAGTGGTTGACCAGTTTTGCCAGCACCATTTGTTAAAGAGATTGTCTTTAATCCATTGTATATTCTTGCCTCCTTTGTCAAAGATAAGGTGTCCATATGTGCGTGGATTAATCTCGGGGCTTTCTATTTTGTTCCATTGATCTGTATTTCTGTCTTTGTGCCAGTACCATACTGTCTTGATGACTGTGGCTTTGTAGTAGAGCCTGAAGTCAGGCAGGTTGATTCCTCCAGTTCCATTCTTCTTTCTCAAGATAGCTTACTTTTGATAATGTGTCTCAGGGAATACAGAGGCCCAGGCAGAAAGAAAGAGAGGAATGACTGGTTGGTTGGTGGAGCAGCCAGAATGCACACATTTATTAATTGCATTTGTTGTCTTATAACAGCATGGTTCACGGCGCCTCCAACAGTTACAGCAGTGGCATCAAATATCACCTATCACAGACCACTGTATGCAATACAGTAATAATGAAGAGGCTTGAAATATTGCAAGGATTACCAAAATGTGACAGAGACAGGAAGTAAGCAAATGCTGTTGGAAAAATAACACCAATAGATTTGCTTGAGCAGAGTGCCACAAACATGCGATTTGTTTTTAAAAAAAAACCAATATCTGGAAGAGAGCAATAAAGTGAAGTACAATAAAATGAGTTATGCCTTATTAAGTTGAATTATTTGTTAAATCTTTGCTTTGTTTCAAAAAGAATTAGAAACTGTTGAGTTCATGTTACTAATTTTCTTGATAAACTGAGTATAAGAAACCAATATGCATTATATTCATGCATATGCTTGATCCATTTTTCCAGGAAATGTAAGTTGTATGTCTTTTATTTTCAGTTGAATGTGCTTTTATATATAAGATGGTTACTAACTGGAAGTTAAAATTTTATCATTTTAAAAGGCTGTCAGTCATTTGACTAATTAACATAGACTATCAATATTATTTATTGCATTGTTATTTATTATACATTAGGTCAGTAAGGTATCATAAAACTTTATGTTCAGAGACAAAGAGTAGTCGAACTAAACTTGTCAGCTTTCAATATTTTCTTTAAAATTGGAAAAGAATGATCAGTGATTTTTTTCTATTTCCTACTCAAATTTTAAAAGCCCTCATTTGAAAATTAAAGCTAATTTACTACATTCATTAAAGCCTCACTTACTTAAAGTGATTTTTACTTGATTATGAATATTATGATTAAATGAGTCTTAGTATGCAAATACCACTTAAGTTCATTTACATATGCTACTTAAATCACAAGTTTTTGTAAGCACAGTAAAGTTACACAAAGTATAAAACTTCTGCTAAATGAAGAGTAGGAATCGCCATTCTGCAAGCTACATGGATAGAAGTAATTTTCAAATAGCTTATTTTTCCTCCTTTAAAATATGAAAATGCTATTAAAATTTATGACAGTTCTCTTCTCAAAAATGTAAGCATGGCGTGTAAAAGATATGTGTGTGTAGAATGGAACATATACATATATATTTGTGTAGTATGAAAGATCATCTGTAACATGAAAACATTAATATCTTTAATAACAACTAAAATAATGAGATAAAAATAATAGTAATAACCATCAAAGGTGTCATGAGTTCATACTCAGAGTGGGGTTAGGAGGAAGACCATTCTAGGTTTTACGTGCTGGTCCAAGTATTAAATGAACATGGGTCATTTTAAAAGGAGAAAATCAAATGAAAGTTTATAACATGTATACATGAGAGAGACCCAGGAAAACTGAATACTTGCCAAAATGGCCATAACCCTCACCTTAAATATCACCTTGAGCTAAAGACAGAAGAGGATGTTGGGGATAGTGGCTTAGGACTTCAGAGAGGAAACAGGCAAACCACATAGAGATGGAAGAGGAAGTACTTGGTGAACGAATGTTTGCTGAGCCAGGTGGGGACAATGAACTCAGCGGGGACTTAAGAGCAAACAGACTGTGCTAGGCTGTTCCCTGTCTGTCACACCTGGTTCACACTGTCCTTATCTGTGGTGACAACCCCCTTCCTGCAACTTGTGCTCCATCTACATTCTTTCTGGAGAAGGAAATAGCAACCCACTCCAGTACTCTTGCCTGAAGAATCCTGTGGGCAGAGGAGCTTGGTGGGCTGCTGTCCGAAGGGTCGCACAGTCGGACACGACTGACGTGACTTGGCGTGCACGCCTGCACTGGAGAAGGCAATGGCAACCCACTCCAGTATTCTTGCCTAGAGAATCCCAGGGATAGAGGAGCCTGGTGGGCTGCCATCCATGGGGTTGCACAGAGTCAGACACAACTGAAGCAACTTAGCAGCAGCGGCAGCTACATTCTTTCAGACATTTAAGGTGAAGGTCAAAGTTTCTTCCTGAGTCTCTTGGGGCCTTGACTGTTTCCAACTGAAATAATTCTCATACCAACGAGATATTTTTGGATGGCAAATTTTGCTCCCCTACAGGGGTTATGTACATATGACATAAATGATATTAAGGATTGGAATTATGTGTTTTATACTATATAAAGGGCTTCTTACGTGGCTTTTGAATTGTGACAAGACCCCCAGGTGGATACAGGTTCGATCCCTGGGCCTGGAAGATACCCTGGGGAAGAGCATGGCAACCCACCCAGTATTCTTGCCTGAAGAATCCCCATGGACAGAGAAGCCTGGCAGGCTACATTCCATAGGGTGGAAGAGTCAGACACAACTGAAGCGACTTACCATGCTTGCACACATACTATATAAAAAGTTTGGTGGTAAGCAACCTACATGAACCACATCACAATATCATCACAAAATGTCTTTGAGTCTGATGCTGTTATCCTCCCCCATTAGTGAATGTCAGACTTTGATAATAAGTGGCTTTTGCAGGATTATATGAGTAGGAAGGGACTAAACAGGAGTCTGAAGTGCATGCTCATAACCTCTGTTCTTCATTTGCTTCAACCACAGAGACTAGGTACTGGAAAATTCAGAAATAGAGTGCATCTGTATGTCTGTTATTAAAGTCATTTGTGTGAAAACTCAAGTGTATATTTATTTTTATACCAAATTAGGAACCATGAAGATTCTGATATGTAAGTGTACTTGTAAAAATGCAAAAATGAGTCTTTATAGCATCAAAGTGTTAGTTGCTCAGTTGTGTCCGACTCTTTGCAACCCCATGGATTATAGCCCACCAGGCTCCTCTGTCCTTGGGATTTTCCAGGCAGAAATACTAGAGTGGGTTGCCATTTCCTCCTTCAGGGGATATTCCCGACCCAGGGATCAACCTGGGTCTCCCATATCGCAGGCAGATTCTTTACTGCCTGAGCCAACAGAGTGTATTATACCCTTTTTTAATTTGGTATTTTTTGTTCAATAGAATATTATTAACAATGCATGTTACCAAATGGGACATTAAATATCTGTTTAATTTTATCAATGATATAATCACAACAAAAATTGTCATATCTGGCTTTAAGTCTTTCTGATTCTTAACAGCTGTTCTCCAATCATGAAAAATAAAACGACTTTGTGAATGTCCAGATTTACAAAACAGGTAAGTTAGAGTGTGGTTATATGAAATCTCAGAATATTTCTTACTTTCCAGCATGTGCCTATTGCTTGCTGCTGCTAAGTCGCAGCAGTCATGTCGGACTCTGTGCGACCCCATAGACGGCAGCCCAACAGGCTCCCTGATCCCTGGGATTTTTCAGGCAAGAACACTGGAGTGGGTTGCCATTTCCTTCTCCAATGCATGAAAGTGAAAAGTGAAAGTGAAGTTGCTCAGTCGTGTCTGACTCTTAGCGACCCCATGGACTATAGCCTACCAGGCTCCTCCGTCCATGGGATTTTCCAGGCAAGAGTACTGGAGTGGGGTGCCATTGCCTTCTCCGTGCCTATTGCTTAAACTTATGTAAACCTGATTTCTGAAGAAACCACGATGATGAGCTGAAAAAAGAAAAAAAAGCCAAAATGTCTGACAGATATACAAAGTACATGTCTCTATATTATTAGTGAAAGAGGAGATGGCCCTCTGTTTTCCAGAGGACCCAAGCCTGCCCCATCACAGCACTCTCAACTCTTTAGATGAGTGTCCTTATAAAAGAGAATCAGCACTTAATGTATTAAAGTGCATTTGACGTGTTGATCTCTTATCAGACTTATTTCAGAAAACAAGGAAATTGTAAGTTTTGAAATGGTGCTGTTTAAAAATAGTTTGCAGTTGCTTTTTAAGCCATTCCCAAGATGATGCTGTGAAAGTGCTGCACTCAATATGCCAACAAATTTGGAAAACTCAGCAGTGGCCACAGGACTGGAAAAGGTCAGTTTTCATTCCAATCCCAAAGAAAGGCAATGCCAAAGAATGCTCAAACTACCGAACAATTGCACTCATCTCAAGCTAGTAAAGTAATGCTCAAAATTCTCCAAGCCAGGCTTCAGCAATATGTGAACCGTGAACTTCCTGATGGTCAAGCTGGTTTTAGAAAAGGCAGAGGAACCAGAGATCAAATTGCCAACATCCACTGGATCACAGAAAAAGCAAGAGAGTTGCAGAAAAACATCTGTTTCTGCTTTATTGACTATGCCAAAGCCTTGGCTGTGGATCACAATAAACTGTGGACAATTCTGAAAGAGATGGGAATACCAGACCACCTGACCTGCATCTTGAGAAATCTGTATGCAGGTCAGGAAGCAACAGTTAGAACTGGACATGGAACAACAGACTGGTTCCAAATAGGAAAAGGAGTACATCAAGGCTGTATATTGTCACCCTGCTTATTTAACTTATATGCAGAGTACATCATGAGAAACTCTGGACTGGAAGAAGCACAAGCTGGAATCAAGATTGCCAAGAGAAATATCAATAACTTCAGATATGCAGATGACACCACCCTTATGGCAGAAAGTGAAGAGGAACTCAAAAGCCTCTTGATGAAAGTGAAAGAGGAGAGTGAAAAAGTTGACTTAAAGCTCAACATTCAGAAAATGAAGATGATGGCATCTGGTCCCATCACTTCATGGGAAATAGATGGGGAAACAGTGTCAGACTTTATTTTTTTGGAATCCAAAATCACTGCAGATGGTGACTGCAGCCATGAAATTAAAAGACTCTTACTCCTTGGAAGAAAAGTTAAGACCAACCTAGACAGCATATTGAAAAGCAGAGACATTACTTTGCCAACAAAGGTTCATCTAGTCAAGGCTATGGTTTTTCCAGTAATCATGTATGGATGTGAGAGTTGGACTGTGAAAAAGACTGAGCGCCGAAGAATTGATGCTTTTGAACTGTGATGTTGGAGAAGACTCTTGAGAGTCCCTTGGACTGCAAGGAGATCCAACCAGTCCATTCTGAAGGAGATCAGCCCTGGGATTTCTTTGGAAGGAATGATGTTAAAGCTGAAACTCCAGTACTTTGGCCACCTCACGCAAAGAGTTGACTCATTGGAAAAGACTCTGATGCTGGGAGGGTTGCGGGCAGGAGAAGGGGACGACAGAGGATGAGATGGCTGGATGGCGTCACTGACTCGATGAACGTGAGTCTCAGTGAACTCCGGGAGTTGGTGATGGACAGGGAGGCCTGGCGTGCTGCGATTCATGGGGTCGGGAAGAGTTGGACATGACTGAGCGACTGAACTGAACTGAACTGAACCACCTATCCCTTCCTCCTGTCTATAACAGACTTCTGCTTGAAATAGAGAAACAACATTTGAGAGCGTCATTTTATAGATTCAGTCCAAACCTTTACAGATTTCTTTGGCCCATCTTATTTTTTCACAAATGAGAAAAGAAAATAAATCTGTTATTTTTACATCCTTCAAAAAATGGAAAAAAATTCTTGAACTCCAACAGTGACTTAATAAATGCTAAATATGTCCTCCAGAAGCAAAGTGAATCTCCATTGAGCTGAATGTTATGGAAAGCAGTTAATTACATTTTTAACATATAAAATGTTAAGATTTTGAGAAACCTTTACCCTGAATATTCAGGGGCCCTTGTTGGGATTAAGAACAATGGCAATAATAATGATGATCTATTAATGCATTAAACAATAATGCATTCTTTAAATGCAAAAGAAAGGAAAATCATCAGATACTTACTACCATTCTCTCAGAAGGCTTTTGAAAGGCTGAAAGTGGAGATAAAAGCAAACCTGAATGGAAAAATAAAAAAAAAAAGTTACTTAATACCTTGCTATATACTGTGAAAAATTATTTGCATTAATTATTCTTTCAAATGATACAAAATACCTGTAGGTAGATATTAATGTTCTAATTTAACATATATTAAAATATAGATTATAAAGGGTTAAGAAACTTAATTCACTCTTAAATAGGTACTCCTGAACACCTCTGTTTATTTGTTCACCTCAACATCAGGGAACAAAAGAGCAAAAATTCCCTTGTAGAAATTACATTCTAGTTAATAACATGCATGCACCCACAGATGGCTAAATTTATTTAAAATAGGCAAAATACTCAGTTAAATTTTAATTTCAGACAAATAGCAAATAAATTTTGGTATAAATGCATCCAAAATATTGTGTAGTTAAAGAATATACAATATATTGTGTTTTAAATGTATGTTCCATACATTACATATTAAAATGCATTTAAATGTGAATTTTGATAAACAACAAATAATGTTATGATTATATCCCAGGCAGTATTTGGACATACTTGCATCTCAAAATAAAATTTAACAGGGATTCTCCTTTTTATCTGGTAAATTTAACACACACACACACGCACACACACACACACACACTCACACACAAACTGTATTGGAACATGACAAATGCAATGGAGAAAAATATATTCAGTAACTAGAATAGGAAATATCAGGGGGAAGGGATTATAATTTTAGGTAAGGTAGTTAGGGAAGGCTTCACTGGGGAGGTAGTATTTGAGCAAATATTTGAAGGGAATGACAGAAAAAGCCAAGGTAGACCTAGATAAAAAACTTGCTAGCTCAGCTGGTAAAGATTACACCTGCAATGCAGGAGACCCTGGTTCAATTCCTGGATCAGGAAGATCCCCTGGAGAAGGGATAGGCTACCTACTCCAGTATTCTTGGGCTTCCCTGGTGGCTCAGCTGGTAAAGAGTCTACCTGCTGTGCAGGGGACCTGGGTTCGATCTTCGGGTTGGGAAGACCCCCTAGTGAAGGGAATGGCTACCCACTCCATTATTCAGGCCTGGAGAATTCTGTGGACAAAGGAGCCTGGTGGGCTACAGTCCATGGGGTCACAAAGAGTCAGACGTGACTGAGAGACTTTCAACACACACGGGTTTATAATGCAGTATACTTTATTACTACAATTTACTTTCTCCATTTCAGGTAACTTCTAATTGAAAGGAGCAAATGTCTTAATGAAAAATTTAGGCCTCCCACTAAAATATGCTGTGTACCAGTACTGTAAATAATTTATATAAGGAAAAAGTGAAATTTATATTTATCTAGTAACATGGTAGGAAGACTTTGGAAATCCAGCATGAAAAACTTAACACCTAAGATTGTTAAGCTTTTTTCTTTGTTGTATGTTGTTTTTGTTGTTCAGTCACCCAGTCGTGTCTGACTCTGCGACTTCATGGACAGCAGCATACCAGCCATGCCATATGTCTATGTAATATACTATATATATGTAATTTTTATTGAGGGGTAGTTGACTTACAATATTAATTTCATTCATATAAAATAGTGATTCAAAGTTTTTGTAGTTTTTACTCCTTTTAAATGTTTGTAATAAAATATTTGCTCTGTGGACTGCAAGGAGATCCAACCAGTCCATTCTGAAGGAGATCAGCCCTGGGTGTTCTTTGGAAGGAATGATGCTGAAGCTGAAACTCCAGTACTTTGGCCACCTCATGTGAAGAGTTGACTCACTGGAAAAGACTCTGATGCTGGGAGGGATTGGGGGCAGGAGGAAAAGGGGACAACAGAGGATGAGATGGCTGGATGGCAACACTGACTTGATGGACGTGAACTCCGGGAGTTGGTGATGGACAGGGAGGCCTGGCGTGCTGCGATTCATGGGGTCGCAAAGATTCGGACATGACTGAGCGACTGAACTGAACTGAACTATTTCATTATATAAATACACACACACACACACACACACACACCATCTCCTTTACTCATTCATCTGTTGATGGACATTTAGGCTGCTTCTATATCTTGCTTATTGTAAATAACACTGCTATGAATACTGCAATGCATGTATCTTTTTGAATTGGTGTTTTTGATTCCTTTGGATATATATTCTGAGAGGAATCGCTGGACTATATGGTAGTTATATTTTTAGCTTTTTGAGGAACCTCCCTATTACTTTCCACAGTGGTTGCACTAATTTACAGTCCCACCAGCAGTATACAAGGATACTTTTTACTCACATCCTTGCCAATGTTTGTTATTTGTAGACTTTTTAATGATGGGAATTCTAACAGGTGTGAAGTGATAAGTCATTGTAGCTTTGGTTTACATTTTTCTGATGATTAGTGTTATGAACTTTTTTATGTTCCTGTTGGCTGTCTGTCTTCTTGGAAAAATGTCTGTTCAGGTCTTTTGCCTATTTTGTTTTTGTTGTTGTTTTATATTGAATTGGGTTCACACCTAGGATTTTAGTGAAGTATTCTTGGGAGGTCTTCCATGTCCTCCATAGTTTGCAGTCAAGTAGAGAGCAAGAAAAAACAGAGAAGAGGCATAGGCAGCAAAAATTTAATCATAAAAGAATTCTACTGTTTTTACTAATAAGCCTGTTGAGTAGAAATGGAACCTGTAATGGCTTAAAAGAACTAACAGGATGACTTAAGTGACTTACTCCAAGCTTTAAGTGATTTACTGGAGAATTTAGCTGATTAGATCATTTAAAATTTAAAGTCTCAGTCTTAGTGATGTTAATGCATTGATATATCAATTTTCCACTATAAATTTTCCCATGGAATATTCCAAGCAAGAAAATTAGCCTACATATTACAGACATATATAACTTTGATAAATCATGTAAATTATATACAGCATTCTGAAAGTAACCTACTCTTTTCATAAATATACAGAGAGAATAAAAGTTATTCACCATAAATCTTGAACTATTTAAGGAAATCTTAGGACTCCCAGGTGGCGCTAGTGGTAAAGAATTTGCCTGCCAATGCAGTAGACACAAGAGACGCAGTTCAATTTCTGGGCTGGGAATATCCCCTGGAGTAGGAAATGGCAACTCCTTCCACTATTCTTGCCTGGAAAATTCCATGGACAGGGAAACCTGGCAGGCTACAGTCCATGGGGTCACAGAAGTCAGACAAAACTGAGCAACTGAGCACACACACACACATATGGGGTATTTTAAACCTCATGTATATACTATTTAAATATAATTGGACATTTCTAGGCCAAGGAAAACAGTAATTATATCTAAAACATTGACCCCATCTTGAGGGTACACATCATGGAAGTAGTTGTTCAAGGACAAACATGGCCATTTCTTCTGAGTACCAGACATGAGTCTTACGTATGCAGGTTTGATTAAAATCTTATCAAAGCAATATTGTCATCCTTAAACATTAATAAGAGGAAAGGAGTTCCTATAAGGGAATAATGAAGTTTCTATCTCTTATTTAGTTAAAAATTTCAAAGTTAATAAAAGAATGTTTTAAAGGGAAATATTATTTGTCACAAATATAAAGCCAGTGTTGAAATAAATCAATTAAAATAAATTAAAATTGCTTTAATGCCTTCTAATCCTGAAAAAATTCAAATAACTCAGTGAATTCAGTAGCTTAATTCTTAGAACACAAATACATAGTAACATAGTCCAAATGAGCAGGTAGGTGGATGTTTGTTAAATGATTTAAGTGGTTTGATTTAAAGTAGTCAATAAGCTAGTCAAAACTATGGGAGGTGGCTAAATATATACACACCTCAAATGCATTGTTATTTGAGCATTGCATTTTTTCCTAGGTACCTTAAGTGTGTGCATGTGGTATGCGGACATGAAGAAAAAGCATGTTCTTTCATTTTTTCAAAAGATAATTTCTTTTTAAGTAAAAAGATCAATAGAGTGTCATGGAGGATGATCAAGGAAAGAATAAACTTAGGGTATATGTATTCTCTTTCAAATCATTAATATGTTCAGTTATTAGGAAAATTCTTTAAGTGTTTAATGAGAATCTGTAACTGTTTTCCTGCTATTTCTATCATTTTTAATGACTATAGAAGGTGGGCCCAAGCATACACAGTAGAGTTCAATGGCTCATTATGTACTCTTTCCACACATATTTGCTGAGTGTTTCCTGCAGAGAAAGAAAAGTAAGACAGTAAAAGAAGAATTTAGAATTTCTTGAAAGTGCATAATTGAATAGATGCCTAAGTTTAAACAGATGCTAATATCACACAGAGTATTTGCTCTTAAGCTATAGGAATCCATTAGTATGCCTTACGTGTAGATAGTACCCCTGGAGCAAAGGAGAGAGAGAAAGCAATGAATTTATTGGAAAAAAATTCTATAATTTTGAATTTAAACACGTGCCTGGGATTACCCTTCTTTGACAAGTTTGACACATCCACACTATGTGAATTGAGAGCTCTAGCAGTCTGGGTCTGTCTAATCAAGAAGTAGAAACCACACACTAGATTAAATAGGGGACATTTAATATACAGATTTGTTAATTATGATTTAATGTGATTGTCTTTTGAAAGATAAATTCTGAATTAATGTGTGTGTTTACCAATGATGTTTCTAGAGCAACATTCTACTGGAGTTATTATTTTTAAGAAGTATTATTTCAAGTGCCGCTAGCATTGCTTACCATGAGAAACAAGGTATCTTAGGAAGAGTGTTTGAAAAGGGTCAAAATAACTGAGATTCAAGCTCTTCTTTTGCTAGTGTTTCCTTAGGAGCTTCTGCAAATCTCTAAATGTCTTATTCTCCTGAATTTTAAAATAAATTCATCTTCACCCTAGAGATGTGATAAAAAGCAAATGAAATAATGTAGGTAAAAGCACTTGAAAGCATTAAAATGTTAACAAAAAATGAAATTCTATTGACATCGTTGATCAAAGTGATCGCTTAAGTTCTCCACCAAAATAGGTAAATGCCTCAAATCCTTCTACCTGTCAAGTAACAATGAGAAGAGAGATACAAAAAATAACAATTTCCAAAGATTTCTTGCCTACAGATGGGGTAAGTGTTCTCCCAGAAGCATTGCACACCAGTTTCATAGAAGAGACACAGATACAACTCTGCTACTGGGGATAAGGGATTAATATGCAAGAGGGAGGAGCTTGTGGGAATCCTGCTCTCTCTTACACTGTCTATCTGGCTCTGGTGTGGGGATGTGAACTTTTAACAAACAAATCTACAACGTTTTTATGCTCCTTTGTTAAATGGGAAAGAGGAAAATAAATTAGGCTTCCAGGGTGCCTAAATTATTGACATAGCACTGTGAAATTAATTCATTATTTAGATCTAGCTGTGATCAACTTACTCCTGGACACATCAGGACTCAACTCCAATGATTTTTCCCAATTGCTTTAGAACCTGTTAAAAGCAGACAATAGGTCATCCAAGTCACACACCTAGTCAGCCCTGAAAGTAGGGCAATCAGTCATTTCATTACAGCTGCTCCTGTTCTTCCTACTGGTTGGTTTTCCACATAGTGTTAAAATTTAATTGTATCAATTGCTCTTGAACATGACATCTAAAAGAAAATCTTATTTTCAGTTTTGTGCTACTTTCAATATATATATATATGTACATTAATCTGTATCTCTCCATGTTTTCATATTCAGAATTTAAATTTCTTTTGTCAATGCTATTATACTTACCTGTATTTTCATTACCTCAGAGTTTTGTTTTTAATTCATTGCAATTAATTTTAATTATTACAAAACGGTAAATTTCTTAGGTAAATTGTCAAGATTAAAATTCAAGCAACATTTTTTCTGAAATAATTATTGATTTACATTTGAATTAACAAAGCCATGTTTTAAAACATTATTTTGAGAAGATTTACACAGATATCTATGACACTGATTTTTGAGACTTCATGAGATAGATACCCATCAGCTTTTTTTTCAGATATTCTCCAGATTTTTAAAGTAAAATACACAGAATATTACAGGTAAGTATAATATCTTTGAATCTACTTTCACTCCCTGCTATTCTTCCCTTTCTATTTCCCTCCATTCTTTCCTCAGAGTTAAACATTATTGCAGGAAGCACCACATTGTACCTCACATATTGGGGAAGTATCAAAGAAGAATATCCACAATTATCTGAAAAGTCAGGCTGGATTTTCATTATGCATTTCAACTGGAACCATGTATTATAACATATTAATGTAGAATCTTATATGAAAATACCACTGTGTCACAGTATACCAGATCAAAGGAAAAAAAAACTAAAGGCTACTGTTCTCAAAAAATTATTTTGTTTCTGAAAATATTTTGAATATTTTAAGAGTGAGTTTTTTAACAGGTAGTGAATGAATTATTTTAAAAAGATTAGTCTTTGGATAATTCTGATATTAGAACATTCTTTTCATATATTAAATGAATATAAAATTATCATCTGCTTTCCTATATCATACCATGCACACTGACACTATGCACATTTTTTAATCTCTTTGCAACTCAAGTTTCCCTTGAACTTTGAAATGACCCAGAGGGATGGAATGGGGAGGGAGGAGGGAGGAGGGTTCAGGATGGGGAACACATGTATACCTGTGGCGGATTCATTTTGATATTTGGCAAATCTGATACAGTTATGTAAAGTTTAAAAATAAAATAAAATTAAAAAAAAAAAAAAAATTAGTCTTGACAACTGAGGTAGAAATACATATTTAATATATTTTTACCTGCATTTTATTATATTTTACCTGCATTCTTGCTCTGATTATCATTGATAGTGGACTTATGTTACTTATGAAGACCTTTGGATTTTGTTTTCTTAGTTAAATAGAATGAAAAGCCAAAGAGACAAAGAAAAAAATACTGCAAGAGAAATACTTTGTCAGAGGACAGAGTCCAGAATATATAAGAACTCATACAATTTATTAAGAAGATAAACAACACGATTTTAAATTTGCAAAATATTTGAACAGAAACTTACCGAGTAGGTGTACAGCAAGCCAATAAGCTACATACAAAGTTGCTTGACAATATCCTTCATTGTCATCAGGGATATTACAAGTATAATAAAATATCACTAACAACAGACTGGTTCCAAATAGGAAAAGGAGTACATCAAGGCTGTATATCGTCACCCTGCTTATTTAACTTATATTCAGAGTACATCATGAGAAACGCTGGGCTGGAAGAAGCACAAACTTAAATCAAGATTGCCAGGAGAACTATCAATAACCTCAGATATGCAGATGACACCACCGTTATGGCAGAAAGTGAAGAGGAACTCAAAAGCCTCTTGATGAAAGTGAAAGAGGAGAGTGAAAAAGTTGACTTAAAGCTCAACATTCAGAAAACGAAGATCATGGCATCTGGTCCATCAATTCATGGGAAATAGATGTGGAAACAGTGTCAGACTTTATTTTTCTGGGCTCCAAAATCACTGCAGATGGTGACTGCAGCCACGAAATTAAAAGACGCTTATTCCTTGGAAGAAAACTTATGACCAACCTAGATAGCATATTGAAAAGCAGAGACATTACTTTGCCAACAAAGGTCCGTCTAGTCAAGGCTATAGTTTTTCCAGTGGCCATGTATGGATGTGAGAGTTGGACTGTGAAGAAAGCTGAGTGCCGAAGAATTGATGCTTTTGAACTGTGGTGTTGGAGAAGACTCTTGAGAGTCCCTTGGACTGCAAGGAGATCCAGCCAGTCCATTCTGAAGGAGATCAGCCCTGGGATTTCTTTGGAAGGAATGATGCTGAAGCTGAAACTCCAGTACTTTGGCCACCTCATGCGAAGAGTTGACTCATTGGAAAAGACTCTGATGCTGGGAGGGATTGAGGGCAGGAGGAGAAGGGGATGACAGAGGATGAGATGGCTGGATGGCATCACTGACTCGATGGACGTGAGTCTGCGTGAACTCCGGGAGTTCGTGATGGACAGGGAGGCCTGGCGTGCTGCAATTCATAGGTTCACAAAGAGTCGGACACGACTGATCGACTGAACTGAACTGAACTGAAAAGCTCATTAAAATGAATAAAAATAGAAAGGCTTTTTAAAAGTAGTTTGTATAATACAGTGAAACCCTCAGACTGCTAGTGTGACTACCAATGCTATAAATACTTTGAAAAATTGACCGAATCTTTAAAAGTTAAGCTTATATCCACCATACCATCCATTCTTCTCTTAGGTACACTTGTAGCAAAGAAAAGGAATACATTCCAGGGAATAACTCAGATACAATTGTTAGAAGCTTTATACACAACAGCTCCAAATTAGAAATAACTAAACCAAGCATAGATGAATTCATAAGGACTTTGTGACATTTACCACAGTTGAATGATATTCTTTAGCAACAAAGGAACAAACTACTGATATAATATGGATGAATCTAAAACTTATTATGCTGAGTGAAATAATCCAGAAAAGAAAAATATATTAACTTGGGTTCCATTTATATAAACTTCTAGAAAATAAAATTAATCTATTGTGACAAAATGAGATCACTCTTTGCTTGAAGCCAGGAAGAGACTAAATGATGGAATGCAAAGGGAAATGAAGAAACTTAGGGGTGATCAAGCCATTCTTAATTCTGAAAAAAAGATCTATAGCTACATACAATTCTCAAGGTTCAATCCATTGTAAACTTTAAAGGGTTGTAGTTTGTTGTAAATAAATCACACAGCAATAAAAATGATCTGCAGAAAAACATCTACTTCTGCTTCATTAACTAAGCTAAAGCCTTTGACTGTGTGGATCACAACAAACTTGAAAATTCTTCAAGAGATGGGAATATGAGACCAGCTGACCTGCCTTCTGAGAAACCTGTATGCAGGTTAGGAAGCATCAATTACAACTGGACATGGAGCAACAGACTGGTTCCAAATAGGAAAAGGAGTATGTCAAGGCTGTATATTGTCACCCTGCTTATTTAACTTATATGCAGAGTACATCATGAGAAATGCTGGGTTTGATGAAGCAGATGCTGGAACCAAGATTGCTGGGAGAAATACCAATAACCTCAGACATGGAGATGACACCACCCTTATGGCAGAAAGCGAAGAACTAAGGAGCCTCTTGATGAAAGTGAAAGAGAGAGTAAAAAAGTTGGCTTAAAACTCAACATTCAGAAAACTAAGATGATGGAATCTGGTCCCATCACTTCATGGGAAATAGATGGGGAAACACTAAAAACAGTGACAGACTTTATTTTTGGGGGGCTCCAAAATCACTGCAGATGGTGACTTCAGCCATGAAATTAAAAGACACTTGCTCCTTGGGGAAAAAAATAAAAAAAAAACTATGACTGAACTAGAGAGTATATTAAAATAAAAAGCAGAGACATTACTTTGCCAACAAAGTTCCATCTAGTCAAAGCTATGGCTTTTCCAGTAGTCATGTATGGATGTGAGAGTTGGGCCAGAAAGAAGGCTGAGCGCAGAAGAACTGATGCTTTTGAATTGTGGTGTTGGAGAAGACTCATGAGAGTCCCTTGGACTGCAAGGAGATCCAACCAATCCATCTTAAAGGAAATCAGTCCTGAATATTCATTGGAAGGACTGATGCTGAAGCTAAAGCTCCAATATTTTGGCCACCTGATGCAAAGAACTGACTCCTTAGAAAAGACCTTGATGCTGGGAAAGATGAAAGGCAGGAGAAGGGGATGACAGAGTATGAGATGATTGGATGGCCTCACTGACTGGATGGACATGAGTTTGAGCAAACTCTCAGATATGATGATGGATAGGGAAGCCTGGCATGCTGCAGTCCGTGGGATTGCAAAAATTCGGATGCGACTGAACTGAACGGACTGAAAAATGATTAAGAAACCCAACAAAAATGGAAACAGTACCTATATATATTTTTTTCAGTACCTATATTTTTAACGAGTATAATACTGTTGCGATTTTTCTGTTGTTAGCTTTTGTAAATTCTGGTTTTCAAGAAATTTTCACATTTCATTATATTACCAAATTCATTTACACAAGGTTGTGACTGTATTATTCTCTTGCTGTTCTCATGAGCATATGATTTATAGTGAAGTCCACTGTTTTCATTATTAATATTAGGAATTTGTGTTTTATATATCTTTTTGATCAATATTTCTAGGGGTTTAGCAATTTTATTATTTTTGAAGAATTGACATTAACTTTTGGTGATTTGTGTCTATTTTACATCTATTTTTAATTTACTGATTTCTGTTGTTTTATTTCTGTTTTCTTCTACTTTCTTCTGAGTGATTTCTTGGTCATTTCTAAACTTACTTTCAACTTAAAAACTGAATTTTAATCTATCTTCTTATCTAATAGGTTAGGTTTTAATAACATATTTTTTCTAATATCTTCTATTTTTTTTACCTACTGTACTCTTACTCTTTGACTTTTTTTTTATTACATACTGAAAAGTGCTAAAGTCTCCTATATTAATGATGAATATACCCTTTTCCTCCTTTCAATTCTGTCAAGTTTTTGTTTTAAATCCTTTGAATTATTTGTTCTTTAACATATTGAATTTTATTACTTCAAAACAGTTATCTACTAAGCATCATTATTTGGATCACTTCTGAGTTTGTTTCTAACATTTGCTTTCATTAAATGGTTGATATTTCTATCCTGTCTTATTGCTAGCCCAGAATGAGTATAGGAGGGACTCAAATTCATGCAACAGAAATAAATGGTGGGTTAAAAATATTTTAAAATGCAGTCAATCTAAAGGAAACTTAATATGAATACATAAATAGAGAAAACCAGAATACTCAAAGTAACCAAGTATTGCTATGCTAAGTCACTTCAGTCGTGTCCGACTCTGTGCGACCCCATAGACAGCAGCCCACCAGGCTCCCCCGTCCCTGGGATTCTCCAGGCAAGAACACTGGAGTGGGTTGCCATTTCCTTCTCCAATACTTGAAAGTGAAAAGTCAAAATGAAGTCGCTCAGTCGTGTCCGACTCTCAGCGACCCCATGGACTGCAGCCAACCAGGCTCCTCTGTCCATGGGATTTTCCAGGCAAGAGTACTGGAGTGGGGTGCCATTGCCTTCTCCAACCAAGTATTAAAGATGTATTTTTAAAGAAGTTCTCTGCAATAAAAAGGATAGTTATTAGACTTATTAAAAAGTCACGGTGTGTTACAAGACAAATTGTAGTCTCAATAAAAAGTCAACACCTTGGCATAACCTATTGTGTGTTTAGAACATCAAATTTTTTACATAATAAAACAATTTTTTTTACCTATAAAATAAAAGATGTCAATTTGAATTTCAGAATTCTCAGTAAAAATATTCAATTATTGAAACATCTGCAAACTCACTCAAGGAAAGAAAGACAAAGCAATAATATTATTTTATATCTGGCTTATCTTATGCACAAAATTGCTATGACAACAGTCCTGAATATATGTGAACAAAGAAAATATTTTTCCTAATCGCTAATCAAGAAGACTAGATAAGATGAATTTCCTCAAGCCGAGAGACAACTACAGAAAATGTAAAGAAAATATTCTAGTTCTTTTCTGAAGTAATTCTAAGAAAGATAGAAAAATCTGGCAAAGATAGGCACTGTTGGAATCACTATACAAATGTTTAAAGCTCAATTTCCATCTTTCACATGAAGTAACTGAAGCAATATGAGTAAAATATCTTGTCCTTAAAGCAAAGAAGCAGAAATTCCAAGCCAGGAAGCATGGCTCCAGAGCCAGTCGTATCATCGGGTTTTCTTTAAATACTCTAATTTTCATGGGTAGAATGTAGAGCCTGAAAGATTCCTTTCCTGTTTCAATCTATAGACATCAGCTTATCCTAGTTATAAAGTTTCATTAGTTCTTCTTTGGTTGCTGAGTTGCTTTTCATTTTAGTAGGATCTTAGATACATGTTCTTTAATAAATCTTTTACCTTATTGCATTACTTCCTTTTCAAGGTTCTAACAACTTCCGTTTTAGATTTTTGAACAAATAAAAAAGACCAGATTCAAGTGAGATGTTCCATATGGATGGAGTAAAAGGACTTAGAGTAAGGGGAATAGAAAGAGGGAGAGTAGTTGTCTCACAGTTCTTTAAGGGCTGGTGTCCAGTGGGCCTCCTACTCTTTGTTAGGATTTTGGCCTCCACTCTGAGAGAAGTGGGCTTCCCAGGTTGTAAAGAATCTAGTGGTAAAGAATCTGCCTGCCAATACCCGAGATGTGAGAGATGCGGGTTCCATCTCTGGGTGGAGAAGATCCCCTGGGGTAGGAAATGGCAACCTACTCCAGTATTCCTGCCTGGAAAATTCCATGGACAGAGGAGCCTGGCAGGCTACAGTCCATGGAGCTGCAGAGAGTCGAATAAGACTGAGCACAGCACAGCGGAGAGAAGCAAGTAGCTATCAGATAGTTGTCAGTAGAGACGTGTAATGATCTGACTAGTATTTTACCAAGATCACTCTGTTCTCTTTAGGGAAGATAGTTTCAGGAAGGCAAACATGGAAGTAAAAAGAACATTTGGAATGCTAGCACAATAAATCATTTGAAGGGTGAGGCTGGCTTGATAGAGAAGTCGCATTAGAATTGTTACTATTTCTTAATACTTTCTGAGGATATGGCTATATTTGATCTCTCATGTTTACAAATAATTTTCAATTTGTTGATCACTTTCTTTTATAATAGTTGATTAGAGTGTTTTCTTCAAAACTAAATTTCGCATCTATAAAATGTTTCAGTTTTTTGTATTAGAAGAGCATTTGTAACTTTCAGTTTGAAAATGGTTACAGAAATTTATCCTAGCACATTTTCTTAGATACTACTTTTAGTAATTTCTACACTCAATACCAGATTTGACATACCTTCACTAGATTTTTCCACATGATCTTATTTTATTTTTATTTATTTTTAATTGGAGGATGATTACTTTATAATTTTGTGTTGTCGTCTGTTATAAAACAATGCAAACCAGTCATAACTCTGTGTGTGTGTGTGTGTGTGTGTGTTTTGGACCTCTGTCCCAGCTCTCCCGGTCGTCACAGAATGCCAGGCAGGGCCCCCTGTGTTGTATAGCAGCCTCCTACCAGCTGTCCGTTTCACATGTGGTAATGTATATATGTCAGTGCTGCTTTTTCAATTCATCCCTTACCCTGCTTTCCCCACAAGTCTGTTCTCTATGCCTGCATCTCTACTCCTACCCTGAAAGTAAGTGTATCAGTACTATTTTTCTAGATTTCATAAATATGCATTAATATACGATATAGGTTTTTCTTACTTACTTCACTCTGTATAACAGGTTCATCTAGGTTCATCAACATCAGTTCGAATGATTCATATTTGTTCCTTTTATGGCTGAGTAATATTCCATTGTGTATGTGTACCACTATTTCTTTATTCATCTGTTGATAGACATCTAGGTTGCTTCCATATCCTGGCTATTATAAATAGTGCTGCAATGAATATCAGGGTACGTGTGTTTTCGAATTACAGTTTTCTCAGGGATATGTCCAGTAGTGGGTTTCCTGGGTCATACAGTAGTTTTATTCCTAGTTTTTTAAGGAATCTCCATACTATTATTGGTATGTGCTAACACCTTGGTTAATAGCATCAACATGAGAGTAAAATAGTGTATCTATCACAGAACCCAACATTAAAGATAAAGACAAAACATACGTGCCACATGCTCCAAGTGGCTGATGGTTAATAGAATCATGTGTTAATAACTGAAAACAAAATACTTGTTTATAATCCCTGGAGAAGGAAATGAAACCCACTTCAGTGTTCTTGCCTGGAAAATCCCATGGAGAGAGGAGTCTGGTGGGCTGCAGGTCTATGGGGTCGCAAAAGAGTCATATACAACTTAGCAGCTGAACAACAAAATATATATTTTATACTTCTTTTAGCTTATCTGATTCTCTATATTTAAAAGATGTCTCTTGTAGACATATAGTTGAGTCTACTTTGCAATACTTCAATAAAAAGACTTCAGAACAAGGAAAATTATCAGGAATTAAAAGGATATTACATAGTAGAAATGGATAGAACTGAAAGGAGAATTACATAGAGAAGTCTATTATTCTTACTGGGACAATATAACCCCTCTTTTAGGCTTCCTTGTTTCAACTATATATGGGTATATATATACACATATATAATATATACAATATATATATACACATATATAATATATACAATACACATATACTATATATATATATATATATACACACACACACATATATACTGCTGTTGTTGTTGTTTAGTTGCTGTGTGTGTGTGTAGTTTGAGTTACTTTCAAGAAGCAATTCTGTTAAACAGCTTGTATGTAAAAACTTAACAGTTTTTCTCACTAATTTTTAAGATTATTAACTAATGTATGCATCCCCCAGTATATTTGTTAATTACTGTTTAGAAACTGTTTAAATCATTTTAATGAAAAAACCAAGACAGGTGATAAAATTTATGTGCTTATAATTTACTCAGTTTGACCTCTCAGTTTTTGAATTTGTTTCCCCATTCTACTGATATACTTTATCATCATCTTAGTAATGGCAAACCTAAAGTGAATGAATAAATGTGAAACCAGAGATGTCTTTGCCTTTCTACTACAATGTGAACACCTGGTTATAGCCTAATCTTTAAGATGGCACTGCAAATGGTGATTGCAGCCATGAAATTAAAAGAAGTTTGTTCCTTGGAAGGAAAGTTATGACCAACCTAGACAGAATATTGAAAAGCAGACACATTGCTTTGCCAACAAAGGTCTGCTAGTCAAGGCTATGGTTTTTCTTGTGGTCATGTATAGATGTGAGAGTTGGACTATAAAGAAAGCTGAGCATTGAAGAATTGATGCTTTTGACCTATGGTGTTGGAAAAGACTCTTGAGAGTCCCTTGGACTGCAAGGAGATCCAACCAGCCCATCCTAAAGGAGATAAGTTCTGGGTGTTCATTGGAAGGACTGATGTTGAAGCTGAAACTCCAATACTTTGGCCACCTGATGTGAAGAGCTGATTCATTTGAAAAGACCTTGATGCTGGGAAAGATTGAGGGCAGGAGGAGAAAGGGACAACAGAGGATGAGATGCCTGGATGGCATCACCGACTCAATGGACATGGGTTTGGGTGAACTCCAGGAGTTGGTGATAAAAAAGGAGGCCTGGCATGCTGCGGTTCATGTTGTCGCAAAGAGTCAGACACGACTGAGCGACTGAACTGAACTGAATCTTTAAGACTTATAGTAGTAACTCCCTGTATATGTGAATACTTTTTAAACAATGAAGATATTTTATATAATTTTTATCACCCTGATAAATTTTTTTGTTTTAATTAACTGATGTCCATACTCTTCAGTTTTCCTTAGATTTTACCTCACTTCCTTTTTCTGTTCCAGGATCCCACTCAAGATAGCACATTGCAGTACATTGTCCTATGTCACTTTCTTCTGAGTTGTGATAATTTCTCAGATTTTACTTGTTTTGGATGATCTTGGCAGCTGAAGGTACACCAGCCAGATGTTTTATAGAATGTCTCTCAGTTGATATTTGCTTGATGTCTTCCTCATGATCAAACTACATTTATGGGTTTTGGGAAGAAGAACACAGAGGCTAGGTCTCATTTTCATCACATCCTGTCATGGGTAAACACTATCAATATAACTTACCACTGATGATGTTGACCTTGATTATCTGACTTAGGTAGTCTTATGTTAGGTTTCTCCACTGTAGCATCACTATCCAGTCTCCCATTACACACTGTACTCTTTGGATGAAAGTCTCTTTGCACAGCCCACACTTACAAGGATGGAGAGTTATGCTCTACCTCCTTATGTATGAAGTATTATGCATATTTATTATTGTACCTAAGGAGTTGAGTCTGTTCTTTGCCATTCTTGATTTCAGTTCAGTCGCTCAGTAATGTCTGACTCTTTGTAACCCCATGGACTGCAGCACGCCAGGCTTCCCTGTCCATCACCACCTTCCAAAGCTTGTTCAAATTCATGTCAATTGAGTCAGTGGGGATGAGATGCCATCCAACCATCTCATCCTCTGTCATCCCCTTCTCCTCCTGCCCTCAATCTTTCCCAGCATCAGGGTCTTTTCCAATGAACCAGCTCTTCGCATCAGGTGGCCAAAGTATTGGAGCTTTAGCTTCAGCATCAGTCCTTCCACTCAATATTCAGGACTGATTTCCTTTAAGATAGATTGATTTGAACTCCCTGCAGTCCAAGGGACTGTCAAGAGTCTTCTCCAACACCACAGTTACTCAGTAATTAATTTTTATCAAAATGGATTCACATTACTTAAAGTTTTTTGTTAAGTATAATTTTCTATGGATATGAATGCTTTTTGATGGTATTTACTCAGAAAGTAGAAAAACTCTATTGATTCATAGTTTCTATACTTGATTACTGAGAATGGTATGCAAATTATCTCAAGCATGCTTAGTTGCTCAGTTGTGTCTGAGTCTTTGCAGCCCCATGGACTGTATCCCACCAGGCTTTTCTGTACTTGGAATTTTCCAGGCAAGAATACTGGAGTGGGTTACCATTTTCTTCTCCAGGGGTTCTTCCAGACCCAAGGATCAAATCCTCACTTCTTACATCTCCTGCAGTGGCAGGCAGGTTCTTTACTAATGGTACCAATTTCTGGGAAGCAGAAATTATCTCAAAAACCCACATATATTAAAAATTATTGATCTACTTTATCACTGGACCATTTGTCAACAAAATCAGAACTGCCTTAGTTGAACTTGCTAACACCACTTGGGAGCTCATTGTTAGCTTGGGTCATGTTAGATTTCAAATTCAGAATTTTAATTCTTTTTCTCAAGGTTTTTAATTCTCTATGACTCAAGAAAAAGTCATTTTTCCTGTTTTCTGTCATTTACTATTTACACTGAATGATTCCTCAGGACTTTCTTGATAGTATACTGATAAAGGCTATTTTTTCTTTAATCATCTTTTAATATGAATTCTGAGCATAATGGATTTTATTGCAATTTCTCAGGAATCTCCTCTTCCACTTTGAAAGCTTTTGATTTGATGTTGGCCATTTTTATTCCTTTAATTTTCTAACAGTAATTATGAGGTTTAAGTTTTATCTCTGTGATCCCCTCCAGCAGCTATTTCAAGATTGACCTTCTTTGACTTCTTTATGCTTATGAGACCTTTGAAGTCCTTTTCTTTCTAATTCTTTCTGAATATCATTGAACTTTTATGTTAAAAGTGAATTACTTATTGTGATAGTCACCTTGATTTCTCCTTTGAACCTTCAAAACTCTGTTTTTCCAATCTTTTCACTAATACCTTGAATTTATAAGATTTTTTTATCACTGTTATGATTTAATGGATGCAAACATATTAAATACTGGTTATTGGCACAGTACAAAAGATTACTTTTCCTATTACATTATTGTCTTCATCAGCATTATAAATCTGTATTGGCCATATTTGATTTATTGCTTTGACAATAGTGTGCTGCTGCTGCTAAGTCGCATCAGTCATGTCCGACTCTGTGCGACCCCATAGACGGAAGCCCACCAAGCTCCTCTGTCCCTAGGATCCTCCAGGCAAGAACACTGGAGTGGGTTGCCATTTCCTTCTCCAATGCATGAAAGTGAGAAGTGAAAGTGAAGTCGCTCAGTCATGTCTGACTCTTAGCAACCTCATGG
Organism: Bubalus kerabau; assembly: GCF_029407905.1. Taxonomy (NCBI): domain Eukaryota; kingdom Metazoa; phylum Chordata; class Mammalia; order Artiodactyla; family Bovidae; genus Bubalus; species Bubalus kerabau. The sequence goes on along the minus strand of NC_073624.1, from coordinate 270,073,770 downwards.
ACTGCAGCCTACGAGGCTCCTCCGTCCATGGGGCTGTCCAGGCAAGAGTACTGGAGTGGGATGCCATTGCCTTAGTGTGTGATATTATATACAGCTGTACCTCCAAAAACCAGAAAGGAAATATTTTAACCAGAATGTATATTTTATATCATACTTTACTTGAGTATATTTATAATTGGAAAAATTAATTTTATATATAAAATATTTCAGAATTCAACATTTTATATAGAGGAATGCACTTTTTTTTTAACTTTGCCTCCCAGATACACCCTATTGTCTGCAAAGAATTAGTTATACTATTTGTTCCAAATTGTGTTTTCTTTCTGCTATAGTAATGGATATATTTTATATTGTACCTTTTGGGTTCAAAATATACAAAATAGTGAAAAAAGTAAATACAATTAATTAGCTCATATAATTGAAAATATTTTTGATATGAAATAGTAACAAAATAAGTTCTAGATTATTAGGATAATAATAATCCTAATTTAGGATAACACTTTGCCAATTTTGGAAATTAAACTCATACTTTTGTTTACCCTCATTGTATTATCTTTTACACACCTGTTACATAAATTTTAATATTTTCCTATTGTCCTCCTCTCCATATATCTATTTCAGTAACTAAAGCAACAAAAAATTCAACCTCATACACAGCTCTCCAAATTATGATCAAGGAAAGCTCAAGTCCATGGAGCTTTACCCCTGTAGCTCAGTTGGTAAAGAATCTGCCTGCAGTGCAGGAGACCTGGGTTCGATTCTGGGTCAGGACAATCACCTGGAGAAGGGAAACGCTACCCACTCCAGTATTCTGACATGGAGAATCCCATGGACAGAGGAGCCTGGCAGGGTACAGTCCATGGGATTGCAAGAGTCGGACACAACTTAGTGATTAAACCACCACCATAGTTCATGGAATACTGCTGTTATTTCAAGGGGTGATCTTAAGCATGACAAGGAATATTATGCCATTTTAATGATATAGAAACTTCAACACATCTTTAAAGGCAAGAAATGCAATTTTATTTTTGCTTATACATCATGTTTAAAGGAAGAAAGTTGCTATCTAAGAGTGCATTTCCAAGATGCCTTATGTATGGCAAAAACCACTACCATATTGTAAAGTAATTAGCCTCCAATTAAAATAAATAAATTAAAAAAAAAGAAAAAAAAAGAACTCTCGTTAATGCGAATGATGGCTAATGGTCACATGAGTGCTGAAGACAACATTAAAAAGTGATTCAATGATAGAATCATTTTACTTCTGAATTGTATGTACAACAAACATGAAATACTATTTACTGACATATACTTTATACCGGAAAAAACAATGCATTATATTTTCCCAAGGATGACCTGAAATAATTTACAGATAACTTACTAAAGGCATGAAATTAATGAGTGACACAATAGAAATTTAAATCCATATATTCTCACAATGAATATGCAATTTTAAAGATAATTATTATCTTTCTCATTTATTAACTCCATATTCTTGATATGCCAACTGTCTCTTATTTTCCTTCATTTGCTGACCTCAAGAAATCTCAGATTCAAGGTCATTATATCTATTTTATAGGTGAAACAATGGGGCCTCAAAGAAGTTGGTAACTTACTATAGAAGTTTGAGTTGGAATTTAAACTCTGATTTGCCCAAATGCAAACTGTGTACAATCACTTCCCTGGCCAATACCTGAACCCTTCATTCTATTAATAAACTGTGCAGAATTCCATGATAGGTAGTTTTTTTCTGCACATTTCAGAGTAGGGGTTTCCCACCCAGGCTAAATATTAAAGGATGCTATGATGAAATAACCTTGAAGGTGCTAAAAGATTAAGATATAGCAAATGCATGGTGACCTGAACATAACGAAACTCTCCTTGGAAGGGGGATAAACAAAGCAACTGCATATTATGAGACTATGAGAGATGCCTTATAGCACTTAGACACTTACTTAGAAAAGTATCTGAAATCATCTTTCTTGATTCCAGTTGTGTAGTAGCATGAGTAACCAGCCACCTTCCAACAAGAAGAAATGTATATAATTAATTAACTGAAAGACATTGGATAAAGGTAGGGTCAAGGGATTTATGCAATATATCATAATAGATTGCCCTTATCACTTTTAACAGTTAATGCTTTTCAGATGTTTATTTATTTTGTTTGCTTATTTGTTTATTCCTTTTTTAGATGTTCATTTCTTTGTCCAGTTTATTTATTTATTTTCTGAATTAGCAGTGCTGCTGCTACTGTTAAGTCGCTTCAGTCCTGTCCGACTCTGTGCGACCCCATAGATGGCAGCCCACCAGGCTCTGCCGTCCCTGGGATTCTCCAGGCAAGAACACTGGAGTGGGTTGCCATTTCCTCCTCCAATGCATGAAAGTGAAAAATGAAAGTGAAGTCGCTCAGTCGTGTCTGACTCTCAGCGACGCCATGGACTGCAGCCCACCAGGCTCCTGCATCCATGGGATTTTCCAGGCAAGAGTACTGGAGTGGAGTGCCATGAATTAGCAGTAGATGGTGAAGTTTTGCCTTATGTTAAGGCAGATATGGCTTGGAAAAAATAAATAAAGCTTTCTCTTGGTTTTCATGATTAAATAGCTCATAAATCAGGCAAGCAAAATCTATAATATGTACTTCCATTATTCTATATAACTGACTAATCCTACAGTCTTTCATTGTCCTCTTTCTTAATATGCTGTCCGCTGAGTTGCTCAGTCATGTCCAACTCTCTACAGCCCCATGGACTATAGCCCACCAGGCTCCTCTGTCCATGGGGATTCTCCAGGCAATAATACTGCAGGGGGTTGCAGTGCCCTCCTTCAGGGGATCTTCCCAACCCAGGAATTGAACCCGAGTCTCCTGCATTGCAGGCAGATTCTTTACCAGCTAAGCTACCAGGGAAGCCCTTTTTTCTTAATATAATCTCTTATCTAAAATGTCCTTCAGCATGAAAACCACTGTGGTAAAGATCCTATCACTTCTAACCACCAAAGTAGTTTCTTCATTCATCCAAGTCCATTCTGTTTTGCAGCCAGATTAAACCACAGTAGGACAATACTTTCTTCATGCCATTCTCTTATATACACACATAGATACAACATCAATACAACCTCGTATTTTGACAAGAAAGGCTGTACTATTTAACTTTAGCATTCAGGATAACTTTGAAGTTGTTTCTCAAAATTTCCTGAATTTTCTATCTCCTAATCTTGGAAGAAAATTTATGACCAACCTAGATAGCATATTCAAAAGCAGAGACATTACTTTGCCAACAAAGGTCTGTCTAGTCAAGGCTATGGTTTTTTCAGTGGTCATGTATGGATGTGAGAGTTGGACTGTGAAGAAAGCTGAGTGCCGAAGAATTGATGCTTTTGAACTGTGGTGTTGGAGAAGACTCTTGAGAGTCCCTTGGACTGCAAGGAGACCCAACCAGTCCATTCTGAAGGAGATCAGCCCTGGGATTTCTTTGGAAGGAATGATGCTAAAGCTGAAACTCCAGTACTTTGGCCACCTTATGGAAAGAGTTGACTCATTGGAAAAGACTCTGATGCTGGGAGGGATTGGGGGCAGGAGGAGAAGGGGATGACAGAGGATGAGATGGCTGGATGGCATCACTGACTCGATGGACATGAGTCTGAGTGAACTCTGGGAGTTGGTGATGGACAGGGAGGCCTGGCATGCTGCAATTCATGGGGTCACAAAGAGTCAGACATGACTGAGTGACTGAACTGAACTGAATCTCCAATCATTGCAGTCAACAGGATTTTTTTTTTTTGTATATGCAAAATCCGCTTTCACCTCTTAGACTTGCTTCCACTGAGATTACATTGCTCTTCACTTACCTGTATCTTACTTATTTCTTAGGCTTCTACCACCCCCACCCCATCCCCACTCTCACATCCTTCACAGCTGTCTCCCTTCTCTGTCTACTATTATCTGTAACTTGAATTTCACATAGAGATACTTAGTTATAATTGAGTCGGACACGACTGAAGCGACTTAGCAGCAGCAGCAGCAGTATGGATTCATGTTATGTTCCTTTAGAAGGAACAGTCACTTTATTTTGTGGTCTCACTGGTTTCTGTTATCTCAAACATCTTTAATTGATTTCCTGCCTGTCCTGTCTGAACACAAACCCATATTAATATAAGAAAGTTCATCTTGTATTACTGTTTGTGGGAAAAATGTTGCCAAGTGCTCTGAATGCTTAAAATCTTCCGGGATTTCCCATATTTCCTGGTATCAATGGTGCTTAAAGGAATCAAATATCAGCATTCAAATCATGATGACAGTTGTTAGTCACGACTCTCATATGGTCAATTATTAAAAACTAACATAAAAATTATGCTACCTTGTAAAAACTTCTGTTATATGAATGAGTTACATTTGAGAGTTTCAAGAATTTTTTACAGCTGTTCATGAAAGAAATCATTAGAATTATCAAGTGAATGAGAATATCACCATACAGTATAAATATATATTTATACTACTAAAGGTATCATTGTTTATTTATCACTATATATTTTTAAATAAATATGGCTAGAAAGAATTTACGTGTGTACCCACTCTCATGGACTTATCTAGGACATGAATCAGACAGGGCAAATAATGAACATGGTTGGCTTTTTTTCCATTACTCTGAATGAGAAGCCAGGTGAGAAATTCAGAGTTTTTTTGTAATTGAGTCTCGATGAGCTTAAACGTCTATGTGAAAAATGTTAAGAATGGTAAAGGGAAACTTTGAATGACTTTTTGATATGCACACAATTGCTTATTTTTTCCTAGCCACATGAGTAGAGGTTATCTGACCTTAGTGTTTCTAGACAAGCCTCCCTCTAACACCTCTTCTCATCCATCCGTTTTATCAGTGTTCACCTTTGGGGATTCTTTTTAAGTTTCTTCACAGAAATGCTTTAGTGATGCCACATGTTGTTCCCTTGAACTGTGTGAAAAGCAGGAATCATACAATATTCATGGAGATCCTAACAATGAGAGCTGTGCTGGAAATAAGGGGTAAAGTTCCACAGATGAGATGTATCTATTTTATATCCATTCGGTGCCAGGTTGCTGATGATTACCTATAAATGGTTTTCTTTGTCACTGTCCTGATGCTCAATATACCTGTTTTCAAAAAGCAGAAATCTAACAGTGAGTGTACTATGCAATGGTCTGACCTCCTCATTTTAGAATGGACAGTGTATGACTAATAAATAACTCCCACCCTGCTGCCTAAACACAAAAGGGTTTTGTGTTTCAAGGGTACCAGCATTTAATTAGAAGCCATCTATTTTGAGTATTCTCCAGTTACCTGAATCTTATTGCTGTTACTGTTCAAAAGAAAATGGCTTCTAAAATGTTAAAACATTTATTTGGGTCACAATTAAATGTTCAAAAACAACAGTTCAGAGGGTAAGTGGTGGTTTAGGTTATATAAGGTCACATTTTTCATGCCTGTAAGAATTTAGTCACTTGAAATTGAGGTTTTTATTTTTAAATGCTTACAAGATAAAGGATGTTTTTTGTTTTTTTAGTACTGTTTTTGGTGGTTGGTGGCTTAGTTGCTAAGTTGTATCTGACTCTTGTGACTCCATGGACTGTAGCCTGCCACACTCCTTTGTCCATGGGATTCTCCAGGCAAGAATCCTGGAGTGGGTTGCTGTTTCCTACTCCAGGGGATCTTTCTGACCCAGGAATCGAACCCAGGTCTCCTGCATTGCAGGCAGATTCTTTACTGACTGAGCTGTGAGGGAAGTCCAAAAATCAGGTATGAATTTTGAACTTGATTACTTTTTATGAAGTGGAAGTGAAAATGAAATTTGTTCAGTCCTGTCCAAATCTTTGCAACCCCATGGATTATACAGTCAATGGAATTCTCCAGGCCAGAATACTGGAGTGGGTAGTCGTTCCCTTCTCCAGGGGATCTTCTCAACCCAGAGATCAAACCCAGTCTCCCGCATTGCAGACAGATTCTTTACCAACTGAGCCACCAGGGAAGTCTGGTAGTGTTTTTAAGCATTGTTTTATTCTGCTAATTTGAGACAAGACATTCTGCAGACTAAAATTATTTTTAATAGGCAAAAAGTTGAATTTGAAATTTTATCAAAGCAACAATAGAGACTTTTCAATGAATAAAGACAGTAATTTTAATTGAAAGAAAAGTCCTACTTTTTGTGCTATTGGAGCAATAAAGAAAATATAAAAGAAATCTCAGTAGTAAAATCACTCTTATTTATTTGACTTTTAGGATCCATTGAGTTACATAAAATGAACCCTTTACAAATTGTTCATTGAAATGAGAAAGGTAATTTGGAAATATAAATCTCTTGTTTTAAGGTAAATCACCACTTTAATTCTCCAGGGACATTTTTTTTTATTTTATTTTTAAACTTTACATAACTGTATTAGTTTTGCCAAATATCAAAATGAATCCGCCACAGGTATACATGTGTTCCCCATCCTGAACCCTCCTCCCTCCTCCCTCCCCATTCCATCCCTCTGGGTCGTCCCAGTGCACCAGGCCCAAGCATCCAGTATCGTGCATCGAACCTGGACTGGCAACTCGTTTCATGATATTTTACATGATATTACATGATATTACATGATATTTTACATGTTTCAATGCTCCAGGGACATTTTATTCACCATTAATGTCTATACCTTTGATTTTCTTCTATGATTTCTAAAATGTTGTAACCTAACTGAAAGTGGACTCCCTCAAACAGTAATGAATTTGTTTAGATCCACATATTATGTATGATATGCACTCTTTACCTGATGATTCAGTCAATATAAACTTAATGGATGTATAAAGTGGAGTCCATGCTGTCCAAACATCTGTGTGTGAAAATGAATAGGCCAAGTATATTGTATTAATTAAGCAGGGGGCCTGGATCTCACTTGTGCATTGGAAATTCCTGACTGTTGAGTTGAGGCAAGTTACTCAATACATAATTTCCAAGAGATTTGTATTTCATTTATTACCTGGTTGTGATAAATAATTAAGTAATATTATGCCTGGGAAATTGTAAGCAAAATATAAAGTGACTAATAACTGTTCCTATTATTATTAATTTCTGTAGGTAAATGGTTAAGAAAAATGTGTGCTGCAGCACTTCCTATCTCAGGACATGTGATTAGTAGGGAGTTGTTTTCATTTCATTTATTTCCATTATTGCTAATTCCAAAAAACAAAGGGGTACTCAGTCTTGTTCACTGTGGTATCCACAAGGAACACGTGCTCAATAAATATTTATCAAATGAATGAATAATTAGTTAATAAATTAAAAATATCCTCTCAAAGCACTATACATTAAATGTAGACAATGAAATGTACATCAAATGCAGGAAAATATTGAATATTTTAAAATACTGAGATAAAATTGGAAGCTTTTGCCTGAGCACAATTATTCACAATTAAGAAAAAAATATATATATATATATATATATTTGCCTATAGAATGAAAAACACAGGAGTAATTTCTGAGGTGTATTTGTTTTATAACATGATGTAAGAAAAAAAATGCAAAAAAGCAAAATGGCTGTCTGAGGAAGCCTTACAAATAGCTGTGAAAAGAAGAGAAGTGAAAAGCAAAGAAGAAAAGGAAAGATATACCCACTTGAATGCAGAGTTCCAAAGATTAGCAAGGAGAGATAGGAAAGCCTTCCTTAGTGATCAATGCAAAGAAATAGAGGAAAACAATAGAATGGGAAAGATTAGAGATCTCTTCAAGAAAATTAGAGATACAAAGGGAACATTTCATGCAAAGATGGGCTCAATAAAGGACAGAAATGTTCTGGACCTAACAGAAGCAGAAGATATTAAGAGGTGGCAAGAATACACAAAAGAACTGTACAAAAAAAGATCTTCATGACCCAGATAATCACGAAGGTGTGATCTCTCCCACTCACCTAGACCCGGACATCCTGGAATGTGAAGTCAAGTGGGCCTTAGAAAGCATCACTATGAACAAAGCTAGTGGAGGTGACGGAATTCCAGTTGAGCTATTTCAAATCCTGAAAGATGATACTGGGAAAGTGCTGCACTCAATATGCCAGCAAATTTGGAAAACTCAGAATTGGCCACAGGACTGGAAAAGGTCAATTTTCATTCCAATCCCAAAGAAAGGTAATGCCAAAGAATGCTCAAACTACTGCACAATTGCACTCATCTCACACACTAGTAAAGTAATGTTCAAAATTCTCCAAGCCAGGCTTCAGCAATACGTGAACCATGAACTTCCAGATGTTCAAGATGGTTTTAGAAAAGGCAGAGGAACCAGAGACCAAATTGCCAACATCTGCTAGATCATCGAAAAAGCAAGAGAGTTCCAGAAAAACATCTATTTGTGCTTTATTGACTATGCCAAAGCCTTTAACTGTGTGGATCACAATAAACTGTGGAAAATTCTGAAAGAGATGGGAATACCAGACCACCTGACCTGCATCTTGAGAAATCTGTATGTAGGTCAGGAAGCAGCAGTTAGAACTGGACATGGAACAACAGATTGGTTCCAAATAGGAAAAGGAGTATGTCAAGGCTGTATATTGTCACCCTGTTTATTTAACGTATATGCAGAGTACATCATGAGAAACGCTGGGCTGGAAGAAGTACAAGCTGGAATCAAGATTGCTGGGAGAAATATCAATAACCTCAGATATACAGATGACACCACCCTTATGGCAGAAAGTGAAGAGGAACTCAAAAGCCTCTTGATGAAAGTGAAAAATTTGGCTTAAAGTTCAACATTCAGAAAACAAAGATCATGGCATTTGGTCTCATCACTTCATGGGAAATAGATGGTGAAACAGTAGAAACAGTGGCTGACTTTATTTTTCTGGGCTGCAAAATCACTGCAGATGGTGACTGCAGCCATGAAATTAAAAGACGCTTAGTCCTTGCAAGGACAGTTATGACCAACCTAGACAGCATATTAAAAAGCAGAGACATTACTTTGCCAACAAAGGTCTGTCTAGTCAAGGCTATGGTTTTTCTGGTGGTCATGTATGGATGTGAGAGTTGGACTATAAAGAAAGCTGAGCACAGAAGAATTGATGCTTTTGAACTGTGGTGTTGGAGAAGACTCTTGAGAGCCCCTTGGACTGCAAGAAGATCCAACCAGTCCATCCTAAAGGAGATCAGTCCTGGATGTTCATTGGAGGGACTGATGTTGACAAAGTATTGACTAATGCCAATACTTTGGCCACCTGATGTGGACAGCTGAATCATTTGAAAAGACCCTGATGCTGGAAAGATTGAGAGCAGTAGGAGAAGGGGACAACAGAGGATGAGATGGTTGGATGGCATCAGCGACACAATGGACATGGGTTTTGGTAAACTCTGGGAGTTGGTGATGGACAGGGAGGCCTGGTGTTCTGCGGTTCATGGGGTCGTAAAGAGTCAGACACGACTGAGAAACTGAACTGAACTGAACTGAGAGAATTAGAGACCAGAAAGAGGCAGACTTCCTACCTGAAGTTCCTGTACCTTTCACAGTGCAACTAATTAACCTCCATCAGTAGGTTTGATCCCTTACTAGGTTATGAGACCAGGTTTGTTCCTAGGCCATCCAAGTAGCCTTAAGCTACCTTGCAAACTTGAAATCACTACCAATTTGAACATAACACCTAGTTTGCCCGAGAATTTCCAATTCTTTAAGGATTTGGCTACTGGAGGGATAATAATTAAGACAACAAGAAGTTCATTTGAAGGTCTCTATCTTGATACTGGGATCACATTTCATTTTCCCCCTTTTGAAAATTTGTGGTCTTGTTTCTCCCAGAAGGCTGGTTTACAGCTAACTTTGGATTTGTAATCTAGAATAACTTTCTCATGATAAGGAAGTGAGCATTGTTCCAACAGCATGATTAATATCTTTGATAGAACTCATTAGAGTTTTTGGTCTTATACCTATATTCTGGGGCTTCCCAGGTGGCTCAGTGGTAAAGAATCTGCCTGTCAATGCAAAAGATGTGGTTTGATCCCTGGGTCAGGAAGATTCCCTGGAGAAGGAAATGGCAACCCACTGTTGCATTCTTGCCTGGGAAATCTCATCCACAGAGGAACATGGCAGACCCCAATCCATGGAGTCACAAAGAGTTGGGCACACTTACCTGGTGGCTCAGATGGTAAAGCGTCTGTCTACAATGTGGGAGACCTGGGTTCAATCCCTGAGTTGGGAAGATCCCCTGGAGAAGGAAATGGTAATCCACTCCAGTACTATTGCCTGGAAAATCCCATGGACAGAGGAGCCTGGTAGGCTACAGTCCATGGGGTCGCAAAGAGTTGGACATGACTGAGGGACTTCACTTTCACTTTAGCGATTAAACAATAACCTGTAATCTACAATAAATTAATCAGGAAAAATATTTAATGGGTCTAAAAATTAAGACATATAGGTGTAAGAGATGGTCATTAAAAGACTATAATTTGGCAACTAATTTCACAGGGGAGCTGAAGTACCTACAAATGTCAAATGTGTTGTTGGGGACTAGCATTCAATAATTTGAACAAAGGCATTCACTCTTAAAAGTAGAAAAAAGCAGAAACCCCACATTCCTCTGAAATTATCAAATGTGACTTACATACATTTTCACATAAATGATAGCCATGTCTAATCTGCTGTGTCTGAGGTATTCTATAAAAGTGGGGAGAGTCAAATGTAAACCATCCTATCTTTGAGGGGAGGTGTACCCATTGCTGCAGAGCTTTCCTTTGAAAGAAGGGGACCTTCACTCTGTTTACCAGGGCAATGTAATATAGAAATGAGCCTTTTTCTTCCTTCCAATCCTCTCACTTTCTCCTCTCTAAGGAAAGCCATATTTTTCCACCCCCCCAGGGGAGAAGTTATGATGTTAGGATGAGAAACAGACACCCATTAGGCCATGTTAATCAATGAAAAGTTTCCTCTACACACACACACACACACACACACACAAAGCAAAACAATACACACAACAACAACAAGAATCTTCTCTGGAAATCTCTGTTCTTCCAGGAAGGGCTGAATTATCCATTAAGCAGTAGTTTCATTGTCTAGGGAATACAAGACTTCTAGGCGCTCACAGAAAATGTTTGACTTCTTTTAAAATTGGAAGAAAATAATAAATTTTAAACTGAAGGAAATATTTTAACACACAGTACAGTAGATTTCCTGGAGTAGGAAATGGCAAACTGTTGTAGTATTCTTGCCTGGAAAATTCCATCAACAGAACAGCCTGGTAGGCTACAGTTTATGATTTTGCAAAAGAGTTGGACATGACTGAGAACATGAGCACATAGTATATTTATATTTATATCAGTGCAGTCATATGTTGCCATAATGGCAATCGGTCTAGGGTCCATGGGAGTCATAAGGCAACTCTGATTCCAGATTTGTGAAGCAGGCAAAGATTTTCCAAATGGCCAGGTGAGCAAATTCCTAATCCCACAAATCCAATGGCAGGTTAGATTCAGGAGTAAGCAGCCGATAATTTCATTTTTGCCTCAAATCTTAGCCATTGGGGCTTCCCTGGTGGCTTAGCAGTAAAGGATACACCTACAATGCAGGGGATGAAGGAACTATCCCTGGCTTCTGGTGGGTTCAATCCCTGGGTCGGGAAGATCCCTGGGGGGAGGGCATAGCAACCCACTACAATTTTCTTACTGGGAAAATACCATGAATAGAGGAACCTGGTGGGCTACATTTCATAGGATTGCAAAGAGTCAGAACCCACTCCAGCACTCTTTCCTGGACAATTCCATGGACAGAGGAGCCCAGTAGGCTGCAGTCCATGGGATCACTAACAGTCGGACACGACTGAGTGATTTCACTTTCACTTTTCACTTTCATCATTGGAAAAGGAGATGGCAACCCACTCCAGGGTTCTTGCCTGGAGAATCCCAGGGACAGGGGAGCCTGGTGGGCTGCTGTCTATGGGGTCGCATGGAGTCAGACATGACTGAAGCGACTTAGCAGCAGTAGCAGCAAAGAGTCAGACACAACTAAAGCGACTGAGCACCTGGCCATTACTTCTAAGAATGTATAATATTGTTAAGTATAATAATGTGGACTTTGGAGAGTCCCTTGGAAAGCAAGGAGATCAAATAAGTCAGTCTTAAAGGAAATCAACCCTGAATAGTCTTTGAGAGAATGATGCTGAAGCTAAAGCTCTAATACTTTGGCCTTCTAATGTGAAAAACTGACTCATTGGAAAAGACCTTTGATGCTGGGGAAGATGGGAGGCAGAAGAAGAGGGTAATGGAGGATGAGATGGTTGGATGGCATCACCAATTCAATGGACATGAATTTGGGCAAACTCTGGGAGATGGTGAGAGGCAAGGAAGCCTTATGTGCTGCAGTCCATGGGGTCCTGAAGAGCTGAACACAACTTGGTGACTGAACAACAAATAATAATATTGTGACATTATGGTGTCTTCAATTCTGGCCAGATCAGGGATTTACAGTTGGTGTGAATGGATTCTAGATCTAATTCTACTTTCTTCTAGAAACCAGGATACTAAAGCCATGGACTAAATCCATGACAAAATGTCCCTCTCTCTTCCCTACATCATTCCTCACATATATGTGCAAACATATAATATGGGATTGGAATAGAGACACAAAACTGAGAAGCAGCCAGCTGAAGACCGATGAAAGAGAAGTCAAAGTCTGCTGGTTAACCAAGAGACACATAAAATATTTTTCTTAAAATAGAAAATGGCAAGTGTTCAATAGGGTAATTAAGAGAAGCAGTGTCCTCTTAAAAATTCACCTGATTCAAAAATAAAACAATTAAGAATGTGAAACCTGATTGCACACAAGATTTTTAAATAATGTTATGCTTCATAATAATGACCCTGCAAAAAATAACATTCTTGCATAGATTCACATGTAACAATAACTTAGTACCTAAAGTAAAGGCTGGGAAGACATGGTCTGCATGACACAAGAAGAGAAATCTAGACCAGAGGGACAGTACCCTTAGCTATATCTGGCTAAGTGCCTAGAAATGTGAAGTTAGAAATTAATGCAAAAACCATTTAGAAATTAGTGTGAAAAGTTAGAAATTAATGTGAATACTTCCCTGGACCAGTGATTAAGACTTTTAGCTTCCACTATAGGAGGCACAGAGTTGATCCTTCATCAGTGAAGTAAGATCCCGTAAGTCTCAGGCCATAGCCAAAAAATAAACAAAAACCGCTAAAGAATACCTAAAGCCTGTAATATAACTATTATGTCTATTTTACTACTGTATTAATAGAAGACTCAATAATTTGATGTTAATCGTTTTTTGTTGTTGTTGTTGTTTTTTTGTGAAGCCTAAAATTAATAATATGACAACCTGAAGTTTGAGCAGAATTTTGCCAATCACAAAGAAAACATAAAACAAAAATCTCACTTTAGCAGTCTTTCAAGAATAATTTAAATGAGAAATAAATGAATCTCTTTTTTATTTGTTCCTTCAGTTCCTGATTAGAAAATGTATCATGCGAACTATTATAAATGACTGTCACAGAACACACACACACACACACACACACACCGATTCCATGTAGACTTTAGTCAGAGCATATGTCTATGCATAGGAGCAGTTGGCCTTTGACCTTTGGAGTCAGTAACTCATTCTTGGATTGTATTGTAATTAACTACTGTTGCCCTGCTAAAGTAACAAAACAGAATAAACATTCAACAAAAACTTGGTAAATAGTTGAATATTGAATAACTTCCATTGTCTAATATGATCATTAGAAAAATTAGTTTGTTACTACCTGAGAATTTTGCCCAAAAACCAAATATCTTGCCTGTGTAACTAGACTTTCCCCCCCACCCCCAGGTACAATTCTGAACGTAATACTTACAGTATTAACCTGTAAACTACCATCTTTTTGAAATCCAGAGGAATTCTAATAGTTTGTCAGTAATAAACACTTAGATTTTCTAAGTAAATGATATTATCTTCAAATGATGACACATTTTTAAAATTCTTTTTATTTTTTATTATTTTTTTAATTTAATTTTATTTTTAAACTTTACAATACTGTATTAGTTTTGCCAAACATTGAAATGAATCCGCCACAGGTATACCCATGCTCCCCATCCTGAACCCTCCTCCCTCCTCCCTCCCCATACCTTCCCTCTGGGTCATCCCAGTGCACCAGCCCCAAGCGTCCAGTATCGTGCATCGAACCTGGACTGGTGACTCGTTTCATACATGATATTATACATGTTTCAGTGCCATTCTCCCAAATCTCCCCACCCTCTCCCTCTCCCACAGAGTCCATAAGACTGTTCTATACATAAGTGTCTCTTTTGCTGTCTCATACACAGGGTTATTGTTACCATCTTTCTAAATTCCATATATATGCGTTAGTATACTGTATTGGTGTTTTTCTTTCTGACTTACTTCAATCTGTATAATAGGCTCCAGTTTTATCCACCTCATTAGAACTGATTCAAATGTATTCTTTTTAATGGCCGAGTAATACTCCATTGTGTATATATACCACAGCTTTCTTATCCATTCATCTGCTGATGGGCATCTAGGTTGTTTCCATGTCCTGGCTATTATAAACAGTGCTGTGATGAACATTGGGGTACACGTGTCTCTTTCCCTTCTGGTTTCCTCAGTGTGTATGCCCAGCAGTGGGAAAATTCCATGTCTCTGATATATGAGTGCAACTCTAGAGGTAACTTTCATGGAAAATTTGTAGATTTTTGTGACAAATGTTAAGCAAGTGAGACTAGCATGTTTGAGCAAAGAACCAACTTTTCTAGTAAGGTATGTCCAGTTTGGAGTGGGGAGTCAGATATGCATAATTGCGGGTCTGATGTCTTTTTATTTTATTCATCTTGACATGTTGTTTCTACCATTTGTAGTTTTATATTCTTCTTCTGAAATATTTTTATTTGTGAACTTTTAATTTTCACTAATAAACTTGAATTTGAGTGTAGAGTCTGTTTTGCTTTCCTGTGCAATCCCAGAAACATTGATGAGATCAACTTTAATATTGTGGATGTTAAAAGTACTGGATAAATGTAATTGAGTGCAATTGAATTGAAATTTAAATGGTTGAGTAGAGGATATGAAGCAGGGCATCATATTAGCTAAGGCCAGACCATTTTCTTAAATCAGGTTCATTTCCAAAGCTCTCTCATTATTTTCTTTTCCTGAAGGGCCCTTTGCAAGAGGTAAAGAGGGGCTAGTGAACCCTTACCAGTCAAAAGACAAGCTTCAGCATCAGGAAGATAAGCTACTTATTCACCTGAGCAAGCTTTGTGAACCAACAGCACTCAACCTATCAGCAATTCTGTAGATTAGAAATACCTCTTGCTGCTAACACAAAAGGAGACAGGCCACCAGAGCTCCTGGCACAAGCATTCCTATAATTATGACCTTCCTTATTCTGGAAGCTTTTTCAGTTAAGCCTGTGATTTCATACACTTGTTTATTTTCAAATTCATTTGGTCGCAAAGCCTCACTATATGTGGTGGCTCCAGCAGTGCCTAGGGAACTTAGGGATTGGGAATAATAAGATATTTTCCATGCATGAAGAAAAAAGAATGCATTTTTCAGTTCCAGCAACTATGCATACTATACTCTATATTCACATTCTGTTCAGACCAAAGTGTCTGTAGAGCAGTGCATTGGGCAGTGCTCTTTTCAGTCTGACAAACAGCAATTTGGTGCAGTTGGAACTTCTTATTAAGCTGTGGCATGTTAGGGAGTCCAGGGCTAATAGAATTCTCCTAAATGATTGGCTGAAGCATTTGTGTTAGCTTAATTGTACATTTGCCCTTTGACTAAAATTAGGGATTAAGTTTCCTCCCTGGGACCTTCATCTTAAGTTAGCAAGAAGTTAGACTGCACATTCTAATTAGATCTTTTCTATTTTATACTGCCATGGGGTTTTTACCTTGACAGCAGCACACAGTTCCATTATGTTCTCTTTTAGAAATGAGTTTCCCTTTCCTACTTTATTTAAGGCTGCCTCTGTCATATTAACAGTAGCTCATTGGTTGGGATTGTACAGTGGATAGGAGGGTGGCTAGCAGTTGAGTTGTGGGCATCCTGCCTAGCACCTTTCACATTCCCTTATCCATTATGTCAGCTTTAACACAGCATGGCTGCATTCTAACAAAGACGATCCTCTGAGGATCTCAGTGCTGGTCAGGTGGCTCGTCAATGATGTGCCTGTATGCTTGATCCAGCCCTGTGTAATATTTCACACTTCTCAGCATCACCTGAAAACATCTTTAATTATAGTATTTTTTTTCAAATGCCATTCTTGAACATAAATATCTGTTGCCATAGAATCTAAGAATATATGATACAACAACATTAAAGGAATCTAACTAAAAAATCTCAAAAAAAAAAATGGCCATGGCATTCAAAACCACAGAATATCATGTTCTTCTATAATATATATTTTTCACTGTGAACAATAGAGTCCTGATTATTGAGGATTATTTGCGGAAACAGTACTCCTTTCCTCTTTTCTTTGTTACTCCGTTTATTTTTTGTTATTGTTTTTCTGGATCCTTGGTAACCTGCTCCCAGAAGAAAAAGGATAAAGCCTTATTCTGCATTGAGTTACGATCTGCATGTTCACTAGCTCTTACAGCCCTCCAGCTGGTCCTTTCTGGTACTTCAGGACTGAGTGGTGAGTCACCTGTACGTGTAACCAAGAAAATGATGCAATCTTTTGGAGCTGGCCAAGGTTCCTGAATAATGATTAGGTAAAATAAGGGGAATCATTGCCTTTTGAAGAAAAGGTCTTTTTAATTTCCAATTTGTAAAATGTGGAGATGAGAAAACTAAGCTCTAAGTGTTTTTCTGAAACAGACATTAATGAACCTGTAATAATTTCTTTCCCTAAAGTGAGAATATCACACTCTTACTTCTCCTAGGAAACAGAAAGGAAACTGGCTGCAATCATAGAAGAAAAAGAAAGATTTTGCTTCATTATTAATTAAATTGTACAGCTTTTAATATCTTTTAAATTTGACATTTTTAAAATGCATGGATGTAGCCTCTCATTTCCTTTCCAGAGGTTTACTATGGCAGTTTCTCCTCTGTGGGAAGCAAAGGGAAATGCATCAATGCTGCAAAACCCTTTAAGCCTGTTCCCAAATGTAGAGCTTATCTTCCAACCAGGCTATGGAACCATTTGCCTTTTGTATTATAATAATCTATACAGAAAATTTTATCTCTTTGAGTTTTAATAACTTGAGTTTATGACTGATATTCGAGACTCTAAAATAGATGCATTTTATGGCCTTCAAGCATAGTTATTATATAGAAAGTTGAATAGCAAAATCAAACACTTGTCATACATTAAAATCAAACATAGTTGAAAGTACTTTAAATACTCAATACTCATCAGAACGAAAGTTAGGAAGCAGTGGAAATTAAAAGTGCATTCCTTTGAATTGTTATTTGTGATTTTAGGGTAAGTCTCTTCTGACTCCCCCACCCCCTTTTATATTAAATGAACTTGTATTATATTGCTAATATATTAATGGAGATCTCAAGAATTTCCAGTTGGTAAAATATTCATGTAGTACCACCTAGAATTGCAATCTGCTCATACACAGTTTTGTACAATGCCTTCGTATCTATTCAAGAAACTACCATAGCATGTTGACTCTGACTTACATTGTAAAAGAAAAATAACCCAATATCTTCAATACCTTCAGTAATATGAAGTTTTGGTATTAGTATTTTTCCTTTTCAACTGTCAAATGAATATGAAACCTTATCTAATCTTTGCTAAATAACTACAGTCTCAAATAAATGTAATTATGATAGGAAAAATGGCATTTAAGATTTTGTATTTTACTTCCAGTGTATTTACAATTACTCAGATAGTATACATACACAATGTCCTATTAAAAAAAGTCAGACCTTCTCAATAAAATGGAAGCTTTGTTGAGTCCTCTTGCAATCATATTCTCCTCCTTAGAGATAACCACTAACAGAGCCTAGATTTTACATGTCCCCTAGATTTTACATGACTTTAGTGTAGTAGTTTAAAAGCACATGTATATCTTTCTTCTTCTTCTTCTTTTAAGAGTAGTTCAGTATAGAAATCAGGCAGTGTAAGTCTTTCTGGCTTACTTTCCTTTTTCAAAGTTGCTCTATTTAATTTTAATTTCATTTCCACATGAGTTTTTAAATGAGATAAAAATTTTCAACTGCCTGCTGGAGTGTGAATTGAAATTACATTTAATTTGTAGATCAATTTGGGAGCAACTGACATACAAACAATAGTCTTTCAATCAGTAAACACAATATAAATGTCTTTCTAGTTTTTAAAAATTTCTTTGTGCATTGTTTTGCAGTTTTCAGTGTACAGGACATTCTTGTAATCTGTCAGCTTTATATTTAATTATATTGGGTTTTGACCTTATTGTCAATGACGTTGACTGGATTACTCCCTTTAACAATTGTGATAACAAAGATCTGTTGGTAATGAATTCTTTCAGTTTTTGTACATTTGAAAAGTTTTTATTTTGCCTTAAATTTCAGAATGTATTTTTGTTGAGCACACAGTGAGCTAGTTGACCTATATTTGCCTTTACTACTTTAGATGTATTTGCTTCATTGTTCATGACAACAAACCTTTGTTGTTGTCATTATTGTGTGTGTGTGTGTGTGTGTGTGTGTGTGTATGCACAGTCACTCAGTCATGTCTGACTTTGCAAGCCCATAGACTCACTCAACCCCATAGAGCCCACTAGGTTCCTCTGTCCATGGAATTTTTCAGTCAGGAATACTGGAGTGGGTTTCCATTTCCTCCTCCAGGGAATCTTCTGGACCCAAGGATCAAACTTGGGTCTCTTGTGTCTCCTGAATTGGCAGACAGATTGTTTACCACTGAGCCATCTGAGAAGCCACCTATAGTTATTGTAGATGCTATTAAATTTTTTTATCACTTGTTCTAGGAAATTTATTTATGATGTGCATTGATGTGATTTTTTGTTATTTCTTGTTCTTGAGATTCTTTGAGCTTCCTAGAATTTTGAGTTTGTAGTTTTTATCAAATTTTTTTAAAAACCATTATTTATTTAACAAAACCTATTCTTGTCTGAAATTCACATATGAAGTTATTCCACAGTTCACTGATGCTCTTTATCTTTCAATCATTTTCCTTTGCAATTCATGTTTCAATTTTTATGCATAAAAGTTCACCAATTTTTTTTTCTATCAAGAGTATAAGATGGCAGAGTAGAAGGACCTGCACTCAACTTCTGCGAGAACTACAATATAACAATTACAAATTCGTTGCTAAACAAGCTTCACCAGGAGAATGTTGGATCACACCAAAAAAAGTTATGCCACATCCAAGGGCAAAAGAGAAGCCCCAGCAAGAGGGTAGGAAGGGTGAAATTGCATTTAGAATCAAACCCCACACCCAGCAGAGATGCTTGGAAGGCTCAAACAAAACCTTATGTGCACCAGGAGACCCCACAGAGACTGAGCTAGACCTGCCTTTGAGTGTTTGAGTGTCTCCTGTGGAGGTAAGGGTCACAGTGGCCTTCTGTATGGGCAGGGACTCTGGGTGAAGCAGATATAGGTGTGGCATAAGTCCTCTTGGAGGAGGTCGCCACTAACCCACCATAGAGCTGCCAGAACTTACACACGAGTGGAGAAACAGACTCTTGGAGGGCACAAACAAAACCTTTTGCATACCAGGGCCTAGAAGAAAAAAGAAGTGACCCCACAAGAGACTGACCTGGACTTGCCTGTGAGGGTCCATGAGCCTCTGGTGTAAGCTTGGGTTGGTGGTGGCCTGCTACAGGGTCAGGGGAACTGAGTGCAGCAATTTGTGCACTGGACCTTTTGAAGGAGGTTGCCATTATCTTCATTACCTCCACCATAGTTTGGCCTCAGGTCAAGCATCAGGGAGGGAACACAGCCCAGACCATCAACAGAAAATTGGATTAAGGAGTTACAGAGCATGGCCCAATCCATCAGAACAAGACCCAGTTTGCTACTAAGTCAGTCTCTCCCATCAGGAAGCTTAAATAAGCCTCTTATCCTTCTCCATCAGAAGGCAGAAAGAATGAAAACCACAATCACAAAAAAACTAATCAAACTAATCATATGGACCACAGTGTTGTCTAACTCAATGAAACCATGAGCTATGCCATGTAGTGCCATCCAAGATGGACCAATCATGGTGGAGAGTTATGATAAAAAGTGATGCACTGGAGAAGGGAATGACAAACCACTTCAGTATTCTTGCCTTGAGAACCCCATGAACAGTATGAAAAGGCAAAAAGATAGGACATTGAAAGATGAACTTCCAGAGGTCAGTAGGTACCCAATATGCTACTGGAGAACAGTGGAGAAATAACTCCAGAAAGAATGAAGAGGCAGAGCCAGAGCAAAAACAACACCCAGTTGTGGATCTGACTGCTATTGCATAGCAACCTGGAATCTTATGTCCATGAATCAAGGCAAATTGGAAATAGTCAAACAGGAGGTGGCAAGAGTGAACATCAATATTTTAGGAATCAGTGAACTAAAATGCACTGGAATGGGTGAATTTAACTCAGATGACCATTATATCTACTACTGTGGGCAATAATCCCTTAGAAGAAATGGAGTAGCCATCATGGTTAACAAAAGAGTCCAAAACGCAGTACTTCAATGCAATCTCAAAAACAACAGAATGATCTCTGTATCCAAGGCAAACCATTCAATATCACAGTAATCGAAGTCTATGCCCCAACCAGTAAAGCTGAAGAACCTGAATTTATACAGTTCTATGAAGACCTACAAGACCTTCTAAAGCTAACACCAAAAACAGATGTTCTTTTCATTATAGAGGACTGGAATGCAAAAGTAGGAAGTCAAGGGATACCTGGAGAAACAGGCAAGTTTGGCCTTGGAGTGCAAAATGAAATAGGGCAAAGGCTAACAGAGTTTTTTCAAGACAATTCACTATTCATAGCAAACACGCTCTTCCCACAACACAAGAGAAGACTCTACACATGGACATCACCAGATGGTCAACACTGAAATCAGATTGATTATATTCTTTGCAGCATAAGATGGAGAAGCTCTACAGTCAGCAAAAACAAGACCAGGAGCTGAATGTGGCTCAGAACATGAATTCCTTATTGCCAAATTTAGACTTAAATTGAAGAAAGTAGGGGAAACCACCAGACCATTCAGGTATGACCTAAATCAAATCCCTTATGATTATACCATGGAAGTGACAAACAAATCAAGGGATTAGATCTGATAGACAGAGTTCCTAAAGGAACTCTATGGAACTCTATGGATGGAGGTTCATGACACTGCACAGGGGACAGGGATCGAGCCCATCCCCAAGAAAAATAAATTCAAAAAGGCAAAATGGTTATCTGAGGTGGTCTTACAAATAGCTGAGAAAAGAAGAGAAGCGAAAAGCAAATGGAAAAAGGGAAGATATACCCATATGAATGCAGAGTTCCAAAGAATAGCAAAGAGAAAAAAGAAAGCATTCCTCAGTGATCAATGGAAAGAAATAGAGGAAAACAATAGAATGGGAAAGACTAGAGATCTCTTCAAGAAAATTCGAGATACCAAGGGAAATTTTCATGAAAAGATGGGCCCAATAAAGGACAGAAATGTATGGACCTAACAGAAGCAAAAGAAGCAAACAGACCGAAGAGAAGCAAAACAAGAGGTGGCAAGAATATACAAAAAAGTTCTTCATGTCCCAGATAACCAAGATGGTGTGATCACTCACGTCTGGCAAGATCCTGGAATGCAAAGTTAAGAAGGTCTTATGGCAACCCACTCCAGTGTTCTTGCCTGGAGAATCCCAGGGATGGGGGAGCCTCGTGGGTTTCCATCTATGGGGTTGCACAGAGTCGGACACAACTGAAGCGACTTAGCAGTAGCAGTAATGGGAAGCATCACTACAAACAAAAGTAATGGGGGTGATGGAAATTCAGTTGAGCTATTTCAAATTCTAAAAGATGATGCTGTGAAAGTGCTGCACTCAATATGCCAGCAAATTTGGAAAACTCAGCAGTGACCACAAGACTGGAAAAGATCAGTTTTCATTCCAATCTGAAAGAAAAGCAATGCCAAAGAATGTTCAAACTACTACAATATTGCACTCATCTCACACACTAGGAAAGTAATACTCAAAATTCTCCCATCCAGGTATCAACAGCTGATGAACTGAGAAATTCCAGATGTTCAACCTGGATTGAAAGGAGGCAGAGGAACCAGAGATCAAATTGCCAACATCCGTTGGATCACAGAATGAACAAGAGAGTTCCAGTAAAACATCCACTTCTGCTTTATTGACTATGCCAGCGCCTTTGACTGTGTGGATCACAATAAACTGTGGAAAATTCTGAAAGAGATGGGAATTCTGAAGGAGGTGGTAAGAGACCACCTTACCTGATTCTTGAGAAATCTGTATGCAGATCAAGAAGCAACACTTAGAGCTGGACATGGAACAACAGACTGGTTCCAAATAGGAAAAAGAGTATGTCAAGGCTGTATATTGTCACCCTGCTTATTTAACTTATATGAAGAGTGCATCATGAGAAATGCCAGGCTGGATGAAGCACAAGCTGGAATCAAGATCGCTGGAAGAAATATCAATAACCTCAGATATGCAGATAACACCACCCTTATGACAGAAAGTGAAGAGGAACTAAAGAGACTCTTGTTGAAAGTGAAGGAGGAGAATGAAAATGTTGGCTTAAAACTAAACATTCAGAAAAGTAAGATCATGGCATCCGGTTCCATCACTTCATGTCAAATAGATGGGGAAACAATGGACAGTGAAATATTTTATTTCATTGGGCTCCAAAATCACTGCAGATGGTGACTACAACCATGAAATTAAAAGTCACTTGCACCTTAGAAGAAAAGCTATGACCAACCTTAGTTACATTTTTAGTTGAGTCACTCAGCCTTGTCCACATCTTTGTGACCCCATGGGCTGCAGCACACCAGGCCTCCCTGTCCATCACTGACTCCCAGAGTTTACCCAAACCTATGTCCATAGAGTCCGTGATATCATCCAACCATCTCATCCTCTGTTGGCCCCTTCTCTTCCCTTCAATCTTTCCCAGAATCAGGTTCTTTTGAAATGAGTCAACTCTTCACATCAGGTGGCCAAAGTATTGCAGTTTCAGCTTCAGCATCAGTCCTTCCAAAGAAATCCCAGGGCTGATCTCCTTTAGGAAGGACTGATTGGATCTCCTTGCAGTCCAAGGGACTCTCAAGAGTCTTCTCCAACACCACAGTTCAAAAGCATCAATTCTTCAGTGCTCAGCTTTCTCTATAGTCCAACCCTCATATCCATATATGACTACCGATAAAACCATAGCCTTGACTAGATGGACCTTTGTTGGCAAAGTAATGTCTCTGTTTTTGAATACACTGTCTAGGTTTGTCATAACTTTTCTTCCAAGGAGTAAGTGTCTTATCATTTCATGGCTGCAGTCACCATCTGCAGTGATTTTGGAGCCCCCAAAAATAAAGTCTGCCACTGTTTCCACTGTTTCTCCATCTATTTTCTTTGAAGTGATGGGACCAGATGCCATGATCTTTGTTTTCTGAATGTTGAGCTTCAAGCCAGCTTTTTAACTCTCCTCTTTCACTTTCATCAAGGGGCTTTTAGTTCTTCACTTTCTGCCATAAGGTTGGTTGTCAGGAGCCGCGATAGGCATTACTGACAAAATGGTGGCACGGCCCCAACCCCCTCTCTTTGTCCCGCAGGCACTGACCCCAGATGAAGCAGTTAGGCCTTGTGATTCTGACTTGTTTTTTCCTCTCTTTGGCTGAGTTGACTGAAAAGGAATATTAAGGTGCTTATTGTTCTTGAGAGGAGCATGAGAAGGCACAAAGCCTTCTGCAGCTGTGCTCAGAGAAAAATTCATAAACTTAATCACTGGCATTTGTTTAAGGACTTTTACAAAAGAGTGTTCCAGGATGAGCACATAGGCCACAGCTTGAGGCCATGGGAGGGATTGCTATCTGAAGCCTATTTGTGAGGAAAATGTTTATGGCAAAGGAGTTTACTGAATTTAGGGCTTAGAAATAATTAAGATAGAAGTTAGAGATTTAAGGAATGTTGTAATGTTAGCATTTTTACTATGGCTTATAGAGGTTAGGAATTTTAGAGATACTATAGCTAGAAGACTTTTTAAGAGATAGTGAGCACAGGACGTTAGGAGCAAACAGGATTTAGAAAGATAAGAAATAAACTGAGGAATGTAGCATGAGTTACAATGTAATCACAAGTTAACTATAGGACACATAAGAGGAAGTAGATAATAGCTGGTAAAGCTGATTCTGAGAGAATTGCTGAAGCAGGAACTCTGTTTGAAGGGCAACAATGATTTATGGAGATAATAAATCTGGGTGAAGGGGAACTGAAAATGTCAAACCTCTGACCTAATGCTTCTGTAAAAGCATAAAAGAAAATCTTAAACTTGAAATAAATGCTCAGTCCAAGAAAATTTAGAGGCTGCGTTGTTACTAGCTGACACAGTTTCTCCCTTCAGGTTGAATCCCTGGCTGCTGGAGCTGGACTCCAGCAGTTGGTGTCATCTGCATATCTGAGGTTATTGATATTTCTCCCAGCAATCTTGATTCCAGCTGTGCTTCATCCAGCTCAGCGTTTCTCATGATGTACTCTGCATAGAAGTTAAATAAGCACGGTAATAGTATACAGCCTTGACGTACTCCTTTTCCTATTTGGAACCAGTCTGTTCCATGTCCAGTTCTAACTGTTGCTTCCTGACCTGCATACAGGTTTCTCAAGAGGCAGGTCAGGTGGTCTGGTATTCCTATCTCTCAGAATTTTCCACAGTTTATTGTGATCCACACCATCAAAGGCTTTGGGATTGTCAATAAAGCAGAAGTAGTTGTTTTGCTAGAACTCTCTTGCTTTTTCAATGATCCAATGGATGCTGGCAATTTGATCTCTGGTTCTTCTGTTTTTTCTAAATCCAGCTTGAACTATCTGTTCAGGTAATGTTGAAGCCTGGCTTGGAGAATTTTGTGCATTACTTTGCTAGCCTGTGAGATGTTGCAACTGTTCAGTAGTTTGAATATTCTTTGGCATTTCCGTTCTTTGGGATTGGTATGAAAACTGACCTTTTCCTGTCCTGTGGCCACTGCTG
Organism: Bubalus kerabau; assembly: GCF_029407905.1. NCBI lineage: Eukaryota > Metazoa > Chordata > Mammalia > Artiodactyla > Bovidae > Bubalus > Bubalus kerabau. The sequence goes on along the minus strand of NC_073624.1, from coordinate 270,048,639 downwards.
AGTTTTCCAAATTTGTTGGCTTATTGAGTGCAGCACTTTCACAGCATCATCTTTTAGGATTTGAAATAGCTCAGCTGGCATTCCATCACCTCCACTAGCTTTGTTCATAGTGATGCTTCCTAAAGTCCATTTGACTTCTCATTCCAGGAAGTCTGGCTCTGGGTGAGTGATCACACCATCGTGGTTATCTAGGTCCTGAAGATCTTTTTTGTATAGAAGATCTTTTATGTCTCATATTTCTTTATGGGACATGAAAATATGTTGATTAAGATAATCCTCTTTGCGTTTGAATTTTTAAGGAGACTCCACATGTTATTTTCTCTTTATGGTTTTCTCTCACATGTTCCAGATGCTGCTGTTTTTAATGCTGATTTTTGTAAAGTTTCATTTATTTGTATCCCACAACCTGATGAAAGCATTAACTATTTTTCAAGGCTTTTTTGTAGATTACCTAATATTTTCTATTATAGACCACCATATTATCTACAAATAAATAACTTTCTAAAGTTTATATTTCTTCAACTTTATTTTTGTCCTCTTATACCTTTCTTCTTTTACTGCAAGTATACTGGATGGTGAAATATTGTACCATTGATTAACAGAGTTTTATTTTCTTAAATCCAGTTTTATCCATATGTTTCATTTTGGATATTTTCCATTGTTTTTTCTTCAGTAATACTAGTCTCTTCTGCAGTGTCTCATCTGTTGTCAATCCAATCCAGTGTATTATTCATTTAATAAATTGTGGTAGCTGATTTGAATTTTTCCACATGCCTTATATGTAACTCATCATCATATTCATCTTTTCCTCTAACTTCTTAAATATGTAGAGCCTATTTATAAAAGGTTTTGTACTCATATCTTTGTTTGATAACTCTATTATCTCTATGATTTTGACTCTAATTCTAATAATTGACTTTCTCTTGGTTTGAAAGACATATTTTTTGTTTGTTTGTTTCTTTGCATGCCTGGTAACTTTTGATTGGATAATATACTTTGTGATTTTACATTGTTGGCTCCAGATTTTTGGTGTATTCTTTGAATTAGTTTGGACAGTGTATGGTATGTCCAGACTAAGTAAAAGTTTAAATATTTAGTCATCAGTTTAATAGTTTCTGGGTTTGCCCTTAAGCCTTTCTCTAGGTACCACAGTCCTTTTCTGCATGATGTCCAGTGTCTGAAAACTTCTCTTTATACTTCTCATATATTTTGTACAGCTTCTGGTTTTCATTTTAATGTTGGAGAGTAAACCTAGTCTCTGCTATTTCATTATATAACAGAGAGAGGTATAATTCACTTTTGTTTTAAAATGTTAAAAAATGTTCACTTTATATGCAATGAATATCATTTCATGTGAATGAATATTTGTTTAATCACTTAATGGATGACTACTTGATTGCATCTGGATACTGAAATTTAATTATTAACTCATAAGTGTTTGATCTCTAGGTTACTTATGATTTTCCAGAATTTGAAGGAATTTCACACTTGAGAATGAAGTCATAATTGTCATGACTTTATAAGTATTTCATTGTTTTTGCATTGTTTAAAATTTTAGTACCACAATTTTTTTTAATTTTATTTTATTTTTAAACTTTACATAACTGTATTAGTTTTGCCACCATTTTTTTTAATAGAGCCCCTAGCACCCTCAGCCACCCCAGGCTCACTAGCACAATTTGATGGAAACAACTATAACTACTTGCATCCTATTTTCATTTCCTAGAGTCTTCAGATAGCTCTTCAGATACTGTTAAAAGTTGGTATAATTAACACACGGGCTAAGGAGCAGGTTGATTGAATCACTAAATGAGTTGATCAAGGAATGTTTAAAATCTTAATGTATCTAACATCAATTTGGAATATGAGAATAAAGGGAAATATTATGAAATACGTTTCCTATTTTAATTCGGGTTTTATTTGACTAAGCATATGATGCATAGCTGTTAAAGTACAAATTTATTGCCATTTCCTGACACTATTACTTAAGTATTCTTTCTCCTTTTCTGCCTGTAATTTGTGATGTCAGAAGGCAGGAGACAGCCAAAAAAAAAAAAAAATCTTGTAAGGAGAGAATATTCTGAGAATCAAGTCACCTCAGAGGTGAAAGGAGGAGAGTTAATTACCTCCTTGTCTTTTTAATGGCAGCTCTCAGTGACTTCTATATGTGTGTGTGCCTGTGTGCTCAGTCGCTTCAGTCCTGCCTGACTCTTGTGACCCCTTGGACTGTAGGCCACCAGGCTCGTCTGTCCATGGAACTTCCAGGCAAGAACACTGGAGCACATTGCCATTTTTTCCTTTAGGTGATATTCCAACCCAAGGATCAAATCCACATCTCTTGTGTCTTCTACATTGGCAGGCAGGTTCTTACCACTGTGCCACCTGGAAAGCCCCTATGTGCAATTGGTACTTTTTTTTTTTTTAATTTCTGAACTTCTTGGCTGGAGTATTTACTTTGGTTTCAGCTTTCAAGATTTGAAATTATATCACATTTCGAACTTATACTTCAACTCTTAGGCATTTCTATAAACATTTCTCAAATATACTAAGAGGTTAATTTTGGAAGAATAAGTACTGGTGTAAATGAAGGACATATTTCTTAAATGTATTATTTTATGCCCTATAAGTTTAAGCAATTTTTCCAGTTTCTTATAGTGAATCAGTAGTAAGACTCTAAACACAATTTAGCAATATAGATTCCGGTGTCCTTATTGCTTGATACAATTTAATACTACAAAGTTTGTCTCAGATATGAAAGGAAAGGGATGACTAAGAAATGAAAATAATATTCTATCAGTCAGTTCAATTCAGTTGCTCAGTCGTGTCTGACTCTGCAACCCCATGGACTGTAGCACGCCAGGCTTCCCTGTCCGTCATCAACTCCTGGAGCTTGCTCAGACTCTTGTCCATGGAGTTGATGATGCCATCCAACTGTCTCATCCTCTGTCACCCTCTGTCTCATCCTCTCATCTAGTCTATAGTTATTTAAAAATTTTATTCACATTTTTCTTGCTGTTTAAAATATAGAGAGCACAGTATTGACTTGAACATCACAGTTCGAATTTCTTCTGTCAAGACACCCAAGCAAATGAAGGGGATTTACTATGAAACTTGCTTAATTGAAGGCTTCAGAAAGATGATTCATGCAAAACTGTTTTCCATTGCTATAAGCAACTCAATTTAATTCATGAAGAAAGAGGAATTTTGACAAATTTAGTTGTCAATAAAGCTAAAGGCTCTGAGATACACAGAAAGATCATCTCAGAAAAAGATACAAAGAGATCACAGAAACATGATCATTTCAAGGAGTTTAAGATACAAGGCTATTTATTAACTTAGTTGGAACAGAAGATTATGTATCCAAATGCAGTAACACCTCTGGGGATAATTCTAAACAAATTCACTCTCACTTATCTATGGCTGCCAAACACACTAACCCAAGTCAGTGACATAAAAAAATATCAATCACTTATTTCGCTCATAAATCTGGATGCTGCCTAGAATCAGATGGAGCTGTTCAATAGTATTCTCACTCTCTCTTTGGGTATATAGTCCCTTTCTGTAGTCTCTTTGTACAGTGACTACATAGTCACTGACCTTCTTATGTCATGATTGAGGCTCCCAGAAGGTACAAGGCGTATTCTATTCTAGCTTCAAAAGTCACTTAGAATCACTTCTACAGTGTATTATTTGAGATGGCAGTCATGAAGACTCATTCAGACTCAAAGAATGGAATGGCCTAAATATCTTGTTGGGAATGGGTCAAAGGTATTTATAGACATAATTTAAGACCAAAAGTTCATGTTGAAATTGTCTGGTGTCATGGTATTAGAAAATAAACTATTGCTGTAAGCAAACATTCACATTTGCCAGGAATAAGAGAAAAGTCTATAAACTTTTGAAAGTCTTATGTTGTACTTCTGTAGCTAATCTGCCTCTTATTGGCTTAATCACTGAAAGTGTGTTTAATGATTCAATAAGGCAGAGAAGTTAAAACACGGGAGTTATTTCCCTGAAATTTTTATTTTATATAAAATCTCTGTTCTTATGAAAACTTTCTTTAAAATTTTAGGTCATTACATCATGTGTTTCATAGCATCCCAATTTTTACTATCTGACTATAAATATACCAATATTTTAGGTTATCTTACTCATAGAGATAAGACAATATGCAATCATTTGAGAGAATAAACAATGCATTTCACATTTTTAGAAAAATTCTTAAAGAGGTGGGAGTACCAAACTACCTTACTTGTCTTCTGAGAAACTTTTATGCAGGTCAAGAAGCAACAAAACTGGACATGGAACAACTGACTGGTTGAAAATTGGGAGAGGAGTACCACAAGACTATATATGGTCATCTGCTAATTTAACTTCTGTGCAGGTTACATCATGTGAGATACTGGGCTGGATGAATCAAAAGCTGAAATCAAGATTGCCAGGAGAAACATCAGTAACTTTAGATATGCAGAGGATACCCCCCTAATGGCAGAAAGTTAAGAACTAAAGAGCTTCTTGATGAGGTGAAAGATAAGAGTGAAAAAGCTGGCTTGAAGCTCAACATTTACAAAACTAAGATCGTGGCATCCAGTCTCATCCCTTTATGACAGTTAGAAGGGGGAAAATGGAAACAGTTACAGATTTTATCTTCTAGGGCTCCAAACTCACCGCAGTGAGTGACTGCAGCTATGACAGTAAAAGACGCTTGCTCCTTGGAAGAAAAGCTATGACCAACCTAGACAGCATATTAAAGAGCAGAGGCATCATTTTGCTGACAAAGGTCCATATAGTCAAAGCCATGGTTTTTCTAGTAGTCACGTACAGATTTAAGAGTTGAATTATAAAGAAGGCTGAGGACTGAAGAATTGATGCCTTTGAACTGTGGTGCTGGAGAAGATTCTTGAGAGTCCTTTGGACTGCAAGATCAAACCAGTCAATCCCAAAGGAAATCAACCCTGAATATTCATTGTAAGGGATGATGCTGAAGCTCCAATACTTTGGTCACCTGATGGTAAGAGCTGACTCATTGGAAAAGACCCTGATGCTGGGAAAGATTGAGGGCAGGAGGAGAAGAGGGTAGCAGAAGATGAGATGGTTAGAGAGCATCACCAACTCAATGGACATGAATTTGAGTAAACTCTGGGAGAGAGCGGAAAACAGAGGAGCCTGGCATGTGTGGTCCACAGAGTCACAAAGAGTCAGACATGACTTAGTGACTGAATAACAGCAACAAAAAACTTTTATATGCACTAGGAAGCCAAAATATTTCTGTGATTTAGTTTACTGTGATAGTGACTTATTTTTGTGGTCTGAAACTGAATCCACAGTATCTCCCATATTGTTATCTCCCATATGATTCAGTATGATAGATACTGAATCCACAATATCTGCCGGTATGCCAGTATTTTTCTCCTTTTATTCTCTTTGTCTTTCAATTTGAATAACTTCTATTGACCTATTTTCTAGTTGACTGAATGATCCCTCAGCTATGTTAAGTCTACAGATGAGTCTGTCAAAGACATTATCTCTTCGTTACTGTGATTTTTTAACTGATAGCATTTTCATTTGATTATTTTTGTTTGCATTTTTCTTTTGAAATTGCCAGTGTAACTCTGCTTATTGTCAATCTTTCCCATTAGATCTTTTAATCTGTTAATTATGGCAATTTTCTATTTCCTATCATTAATTCTGACATCTGTGTTATCTTCTAATTGGCTTTTGATTATTACTGTATATCTTAAGAGTGTGTTTTCTCATACATTGTTGTATGTCTTAATAGTTTTTTTGAAAGCCTACCATATTGTGTACTGCAATAGAAACTCAAGTAAATAGTTTTTAGCCTTTAAAATGAGTATGCATTTCCCTTTAGTACAAGTTTTTGAGTTAATCAACTTGGAATTGTGGCTGGGGTGATGTATTTTGACTGCAAAATTGGCTATAAATTCCTATACAATACTGTGTGTTTAGGATGTTTGCTCAACCTTGAGCCTTGATCTTCTTTTTGTTCTGTGCCTCAGAAAAGCTCATTTTTCATGTTCTCCTGTCCTTCTTTCTTTGGTTTTTACCATTAGTTATTTGTTAGGGCTTGACTCTTGGCTCTGGAGACTTGAGGGATATTCTCTGTCTAAGCTGTAGCATTAGGCAGTCACAGTGTCCTCAGTTTGGGGAAAGTTATCTTCTTATTTTTCTTTTCCTCCCTTGGTTTAGTTCTGAGCCCAGTTCATGGTCTTCTACTTTCTCAGGAGTATAATCTTTCCTGTGTTTCCTTCTCCTGGTTATAAACTTTGTCCACCTCTGTTACAGATTAAGGCCTTTGTTCCACAGTGGGTGTAGAGGAGATGGGTCCATCCCATATAACTGCTGTTACCTTTCTCCACTGCATCACCATGGACACTTTCTTAGGACTCACTCTGATCTCTTCTGTGAATGCCCAGTGAGATTTGCTATAAGTGACTTCAGCAGGATGGAGTCCTCTGATATCTTCAATCTCAGGGGCATCACAGTGTTCCGTGAGTCCTGACACAGGTTTCAACAGTGATCAGTTACTCACACAGAATGACTGTTCCAATTACCCGTTTGCATCTGCACCACATGAATCAGTGCCCACCTCTTTTCTTTTTGCAGGTTGCTGTCTCTTACTAGATTTTGGAGCACTGGTTTTTCTGTGAACTTAGTTTTATGATAGTTCAAAACAAGTCACAATTGAATGTTTATTTTTGTTCTTTTTTATTGTAAGTATGGGAGTAAAACACCTTCAAGCTCTCTATAGACAGGACATGAAGAGAGAAGTCTCATTTTTTCAGTATTCTATGATTTATTTATTTTTTTTACAATACTATATACTGCATTTATTTATTTAAAATAACCTTGATATATATTTTAAATAAGTATCTAGCACAAATGCATTTGCTTAATTTTTCATATAAATTAAAATATAATGTCTATAGTCATTAACTTTGTAATAAGAAAAAGTATAAAGGGATGAACACAACTAATCTTCAGAAGAAATGGGTGAAAATAGAAAATTCTTCTCATTGAAGTTTGACAAACTAGTATATGTGTATGTGTAGAAATAACGGGATCAGATAAAATATGTACGCTTAGGTTATTTCCACATTCTGTTCAAATTATTTTATATGATGACATCTCCTAGGTCTTCTAATAAAGAAGCTGGAGAACGAGAGAGAGACATTACATGAGATAGGTGGAGGAAAAGAGTAAGGTTTGTGTTGAGAGGAAATAATATAAGTTGTGGAAAGTAAAGAATGAGAATAAAGATGGTTAGTGGTTACAGAGTGTAAGAGAACAATATAAGAGTGGAGCGAGTGATAGGGAAAGGAACTTTTCACAGTTGTGGATTATTTTTTTAAAAAATTAGAAAGGAAGAAAACATTATTTCTGTGTAAATATATTATGTCTGCCAGACTGATTTTATTCCTTTGACTGCAGAGACTAGCCAGCAGAGGCTGCAGGGTTTAATTTGGGAATTAAATGCTTATATGTAAATCCATCAAATGTTTAGGGCTCTTTTATAAAGTGTTAATTAGACCAGTAATTTCATCTTTTTACTGTTTTGATTTAATAAATTTTTTATGATGAGAAAATCAATAAGAGCTAGTTTTTAAATCAAATCCCAGTGGAGTATAGGACATTATGAAGCAATAAGAAATCAAATACACATTGGAGTGGGAGTGGTCTGCCACCACTGTCCATCAGAGAAGAAATTTATTTAAGCCTCCGTTTCCACATAAATCAAATAAGAACACTACACTGGATTCCTTATTTTTCAAAACTGTGCCCTGTGAAGCACTGAGACAGGGTGCTGGTGAGAGGTCAGCTGGAAGATACTCAGGGCTGCTTCCTTGTTTGTTGAGTCCTTTTGTTTGTTTGTTTTAAGGTTCCTGTTAATTTTAAGGTAATACTGTTGAACTAAAAGAATTCTAAATTAATTAATACACAGGGCATATATACTTTGATACACTTTATTAGTTTATAGGGTTGCTATAACAAAGCACCACAAATGAAGTGCATTAAAACAACAGAAATTTATCCTCTCACAGTTCTGGAGGCCAGAGTATGGAATTAAGGAGTCTGTAGCCCTGTGATTCCTCTGAAGTTTCCAAGAAAGAATCCCTTCTTGCCTTTTCCTAGTTTCTAGTGTTTGCCAGTAAACCTTGGCATTCTTTGGCTTGTAGATTGTTGCTGTTACTCAGTCATTAAGTCGTGTCTGACTCTGAGACCTCATGGACTGTAGCACACCAGGCTTTCCCACCCTTCACTGTGTCCCAGAGTTTGCTCAAACTCATGTCCATTGTGTCAGTGATGCTATCGAACCATCTCATCCTCTGCCACCTCCTTCTCCTTTTGCCTTCAATCTTTCCTAGAATCGGGGTCTTTTCCAATAAGTCAGCTCTTGCCATCAGATGATCAAAGTATTGGCGCTTCAGCATAAGTCCTTCCAATGAATATTCAGGGTTGATTTCCTTTAGAATTGACTAATTGATCTCCTTGCTGTCCAAGGGACTCACAAAAGTCTTTTCCAGCACCACAGTTTGAAAGCATCAATTCTTAGGTGCTTAGCCTTCTTTATGGTCCAACTTTCATATCCAAGTATGACTACTGGAAGAAACATTTGTTGCTGTTGTTCAATCACCCAGTTGTGTCTGACTCTCTGCAATGCCATGAACTGCAGCACGCAAGACTTCCCTGCCCCTCATCATCTCGTGGCGTTTGCCTAAGTTCATCTCCATTGAATCAGTGATGCCATCTAACCATCTCATCTTCTGTTGCCTTCTCCTTCTGCCTTCAATCTTTCTGAGCATGAGAGTATTTTCAAATGAGCCAGCTCTTCTCATCAGGTGGCCAAAGTACTGGAGCTTCAGCTCCAGCATCAGTCCTTCCAATGAATATTCAGGACTGATTTCCTTTAGGATGGACTGGTGTGATCTCCTTGCTTTCCAGGAGACTCTCAAGAGTCTTCTCCAGCACCACAATTCAAAAGTATGAATTTCTTCGGTGCTCTGCCTTTTTTATTTTCCAGCTCTCATATCTGTATATGACTACTGGTAAGACCATAGTATTGATTATATGGACTTCTGTCAGTAAAGTGATATCTTTTCTTTTTAACACACTGTCTCAGTTTGTCAAGGGAGGAGGGAGGAGGGTTCAGGATGGGGAACACATGTATACCTGTGGTGGATTCATTTTGATATTTGGCAAAACTAATACAATTTTGTAAAGTTTAAAAATAAAAATAAAATTAAAAAAAAAAACAAACTTTCCTGCCAAGAAGCAGTCTTCTAATTTCATGGCTGCAGTCACCATCTGCAATGGTGTTTAGAGCCCGAGAAGAGGAAATCTGTCATTGCTTCCACCTTGTCCCTTTCTATTTGCCATGAAGTGACAGCACTGGATGCTATGATCCTAGTTGTTGTTGTTTTAATATTGCATTTTAAGAAGGCTTTTTCACTCTCCTCCTTCACTCTCAACAAGAGACTTTATAGTTCCTCTTCATTTTCTGCCATTAGAGTGGTATCATCCATATATATGAGATTGTTGATATTTCCCCCAGCAATCTTGAGTCCAGCTTGTAACTCATCCAGCCTGGCATTTCACATGATGTGTTCTGCATACAAGTTAAATAAGCAGGGTGACAATTATAGCCATGTCAACCCCTTTCCCAATCCTGAAACAATCTGTTGTTCCATGTCAAGTTCTGTTTCTTCTTGACCAGCATACAGGTTTCTCAGAAGACAGGTAAGGGGGTCTGTTTTTCCCACCTCTTTAAGAATTTTGAGGAACTCCTCATGTGTTTTCCACAGTGGCTGCCCTATTTAACATTCCTACCAAATTGTGCCAGGATTCCAATTTCTTTATGCATTCAGCAGCACTTGTTATTTTGTTTGTTGCTTTTGTAAAAAAGTCATCTTGATGGATATGAAGTGTTATCTCACTGCAGCTTTAATTTACATTTCCACTTTCCACGTGGCTTAATTAGTAAAGAACCCACCCACCAATGAAGGAGACATAAGAGACATGGGTTTGATCCCTGGCTTGGGAAGATCTCCCGGAGGAGGAAATGACAACCCACTCCAGTATTCTTGCCTGAAGAATCCCAAGGACAGGGTAGCCTAGTAGGCTGCAATCCATGGGGTCACAAAGAGTCAGCCCAACTAAACTGACTTAACACACAATGATTAGCAACTCTTCATGTGCTTACTTATTTGTATATCTTCTTCGAAGAATTGTCCATTCAAATTTTCTCATTTTTTAAATTAGATTGTCTTTTTTGTTGTTTAGTTAGCTAAACATATTAAACAGTTAGCTAAACAGACTGAATGTTTGTGCCTCATCTGCAACAACATATGTTGAAGCATAATCCTATATATGGTGGTATTTGGAGATAAGGCTTTGGGAGAGGGTTAGGTCATAAGAGTGGAGCCCTCATCAATGCAATTACTGCCTTAAATAAGAAACCCCAGAGAGTTCCAAAGCCCTCTCATCTACATGAGGACACAGAAAAGACATTTATAACACCAGAAAGTGGAACTTCACCAGAGATTAAATTCACCAGATTGTTGATCTTGATTTCTGAAGCCTTCAAAATTGTGAGAAATAAATGTTCTTTTAGTCACCCAATCTATGGTATTTATATTACAGAAAATTCAATAGACCAAGAAAAGTTACAGAAGTTCAACAGTTCTAAATAAGTATTCTGGATATAAGCCTTTCTCAGATGTAAGATATGCAAATATTTTTTCCTATTCTGTAGTTTGTTTTCTAATTTTCTTGACAATGTCCCTTAGGTACACAAAATATTTTATTTTTTTATTTATTTGTTTTCTTTCTAAGTCTTTAAGTTTGTGAAGTCCAGTTTATCTGATATTTTTCTTTGCTGTTCAGGCTCTTGGTATCATATGTAAGAATCAATTGCCAAGCCAATGACAGAAGAATCTACATATGATTTCCTCTAAAATTTTTATTTTTTTTACCTGTTATATCAACATTTCACTTAAGTTCATTTGCTCAGTGTGTCCAACTCTTTGTGACCCCACAGACTGCAGCATGTCAGGCTTCCCTGCTCAAACTTATGTCCATTGAGTTGGTAATGCCATCCAAATATCGCATCGTCTGTCATCCTTTACTCCTCCCGCCTTTGATCTTTCCCAGCATCAGGGTCTTTTCCAATGAGTCAGCTCTTTGCATTAGGTAGCCAAAATATTGGAGTTTCAGTTTCAGCATCAGTTCTTCCAATGAATATTCAGGACTGATTTCCTTTAGGATTCACTGGTTGGATCTCCTTGCAGTCCAAGGGATGCTCAGGAGTCTTATGCAACACCACAGTTCAAAAGCATCAATTCTTCAGTGCTCATATTTCTTTATAGTCCAGCTCTTATATCCATACATGACTACTGGAAAAACCATAGCTTTCACTAGATGGACCTCTGTTGGCAAAGTAATGTCTCTGTTTTTAATATGCTGTCTTGGTTGGCAGAGCACCAAAGAATAGCAAGGAGAGACAAGAGAGCCTTCCTCAGTGATCGGTGTAAAGAAATAGAGGAAAATAGTAGAATGGGAAAGACTAGAGATCTCTTCAAGAAAATTAGAGATACCAAGGGAACATTTCATGCAAAGATGGGCTCAATAAAGGACAGAAATGGTATGGGCCTAACAGAAGCAGAAGATATTAAGAAGAGGTGGCAAGAATACACAGAAGAATTGTACTAAAAAGATCTTCATGAACCAGATAATCACGATGTGTGATCACTCACCTAGAGCCAGACATCCTGGAATGTGAAGTCAAGTGCAAAGCCATGGACTGTATAGTCCATGGAATTCTCCAGGCTAGAATATTGGAGTGGACAGCCTTTCCCTTCTCCAGGGAATCTTCCCAACCCAGGGATTGAGCCAGGTCTCCTGCATTGCAGGTGAATTCTTTACCAGCTGAGCCACAAGGGAAGCCCAAGAATACTGGAGTGGGTAGGCTATCCCTTCTCCAGTGGATCTTCCTGACCTAGGAATTGAACCAGGGTCTCCTGCATTACAGGTGGATCCTTTACCAACTCTAAGGGGCAAGTGTCTTTTAATTTCATGGCTGAAGTCATCATCTGCAGTGATTTTGGAGCCCAAAAAAGTAAGTCTGTAACTTTTTCCATTGTTTCACCATCTATTTGCCATGAAGTGATGGGACCAGATGCCATGATCTTAGTTTTCTGAATGTTGAGTTAAGCCAACTTTTTCACTCTCCTCTTTCACTTTCATCAAGAGGCTCTTTAATTCTTCTTCACTTTCTGCCATAAGGGTGGCATCATCTGCATATCTGAGGTTATTGATATTTCTCCTGAAATTTTGATTCCAGCTTGTGCTTCATCCAGCCCGGCATTTCACATGATATACTCTGCATAAAGCTGAGTAAGCTGGGTGACAGTTTACAGCCTTGGCATACTTCTTTCTCAATTTTTAAGCAGTCCGTTGTTCCATGTCCAGTTCTAACTGTTGCTTCTTGACCTGCATACAGATTTCTCAGGAGGCAGGTCAGGTGGTCTGGTATTCCAATCTCTTGAAGAATTTTCCACAGTTTGTTATGATCCACACAGTCAAAGACTTTGACATAGTAAATAAAGCAGAAATAGGTGTTTTACTGGAACTCTCTTGCTTTTTCGATGATCCAGTGGACATTGGCCATTTGGTCTCTGGTTCCTTTGCCTTTTCTAAATCCAGCTTGAACATCTGAAATTTCTCATTTCATGTACTGTTGAAGCCTAGCTTGAACAATTTTGAGCATTACTTTGCTAGCATGTGAGATGAGTAAAATCATGAGGTAGTTTGAACATTCTTTGGCATTGCCTTTCTTTGGGAATGGAATGAAAACTGACCTTTTTCCAGTCCTGTGACCACTGTTGCAACAAAGGCCCATTTAGTCAAAACTACGGTTTTTCCAGTAGTCATGTATGGATGTGAGAATCAGTGAACCAGTGAAGCTGCTCAGTCGTGTCTGACTCTTTGTTACCCCATGGACTGTAGCCTACAAGGCTCCTGCATCCATGGAATTTTCCAAGCAAGAGTACTGGAGTGGGTTGCCATTTCCTTCTCCAGGGGATCTCCCCAACCCAGGGATCAAACCCAGGTCTCCTGTATAACAGGCAGACACTTTACCATCTGAACCACCAGGGAAGCATGGATGTTAGAATTGGACATAAAGAAAGCATAGCACTGAAGAATTGATGCTTTTGAACTGTGGTGTTAGAGAAGACTCTTGAGAGTCCCTTGGACAGCAAGATCAAACCAGTCAATCCTAAATGAAATCAGTCCTGAATGTTCATTCATAGGACTGATGCTGAGGCTGAAACTCCAATACTTTGGCCACCTTATGCAAACAACTGACTCTTTGAAAAAGACCCTGATGCTGGGAAAGATTGAAGGCAGGAGGAGAAGGGGATGTCAGAGGATGAGATAGTTGGGTGGCATCAGCAACTCGCTGGACATGAGTTTGAGCAAGCTCCGGGAATTGGTGATGGACAGGGAAGCCTAGCGTGCTGCAGTCCATGGGGTCGCTGAGTCAGACATGACTGAGTGACTGAACTGAACTAACTGACCACTGTTGTGTTTTCCAAATTTGCTGGCATATTGAGTGCAGCACTCTCATAGCATCATCTTTTAGTATTTGAAATAGCTTAACTGGAATTCCATCACCTCCACTAGCTTTGTTTGTAGTGATGCTACCTAAGGCCATCTTGATTTCCCATTCCTGGTTTTCTGGCTCTAGGTGAGTGATCACACTATCATTGTTATCTGTATCATTAATATTTTTTGTATAGTTCTGTGTATTCTTGCCTCATCTTCTTAATATCTTCTGCTTCTGTTAGGTCCATAGCATTTCTGTTCTTTATTGTGCCTATCTTTGCATGAAATATTCCCTCTGTACCTCCAATTTTCTTGAAGATATCTCTAGTCCTTCCCATTCTTTTGTTTTCCCCTATTTCTTTGCATTGATTTCTGAGGAAGGTTCTCTTATCTCTCCTTGCTATTCTTGGAACTCTGCATTCAAATGGGTATATATTTCCTTTTCTCCTTTGCCTTTTGCTTCTCTTCTTTCCTCAGCTACTTGTAAGGCCTCTTCAGACAACCATTTTGCCTTTGTGCATGTCTTTTTCTTGGGGATGGTTTTGATCACTGCCTCCTGTACAATGTCACGAACCTCCATTTATGGTTCTTCAGACACTCTATCAGATCTAATCAGATAAATATCAATATTTAGGTCCTTCACTAATTTTCAGATAAATGGTCTAGCTTCCAATTTTTGCCTGTGTAAATCTAGTTTTCCAGCATGATCTCCTCTGGGAAAGTTTTCTTTCCCCAATAAATAGACTTGAAAGATTGTCACACATCAATTGACCATACATGTATGGATTTAATTCTGGGCTCTCAGTTCTAATCTATCAGCTTATATAAACATCTTCATGCCAGTAACACACTGTTTCAATTTCAGTAACTTTGTAATAAATTTTAAAATTGCAAAGTATGAGTCCTCAAACTTTGTTCTTGCTTTTCAAGATTATTTTGGCTACATGGGGCTCCTTGCAATTTCTTATAAATCTGAGTATAGCTCAATAGAAAATAACTTTTTTATTTCTGCAAAAAAGATGTTGAAATTTTGATTGGGTATGTGTTGAACCAGTAGCTTATTTTGAGTAGTTCAGTCAGTTCAGTCGTTCAGTCATGTCTGATTTTTTGCAATCCCATGGACTGCAGCACGCCAGGCTTCCCTGTCCATCACCAACTCATGGAGATTGCTCAAACCTATGTCCATTGAGTTGGTGATGCCTTCCAACCATCTCAACCTCTGTCGTCCCCTTCTCTTCCTGCCTTCAGTGTTTCCCAGCATCAGGGTCTTTTCTAATGGGTCAGCTGTTCCCATCAGGTCGTAGAAGTATGGAGCTTCAGCTTCAGCAAAATATCTTAATGAAATTAAGATTCTTATCAATGAACATGGGATATCTTTCCATTTATTTTGGTTTTCTTTAAAATTTTTTTCAGCCATGCTTTGTAATTTTTAGTGTACAAGTTTTTCATTTCCTTGGTTAAATTAATTCCTGAGTATTTTTGCATTGTATTTTATAAATGCTATTGTAAACATAAGTGCTTTTATAATTTAGTCTTCAAATTTTCATTGCTGCTTTATAAAAATACAACTGATATTTGTGTGCTGATCTTTACTATGAAATGTCACTAAATTTGGTTATAAGCTCAAGCACTTTCCTTTTGGATTCTTTGTAATTGTCTGTATGTAGATTATGTTATCTGTGAATACAGATAATTTACTTTTCTAATTTTTTTATTTTTCTTGTCTAACTGACTAGATGAGAATTCCCAGTGTAATGTCAAACAGCAATGGTTAAAGCAGCATCTTGTTCTTATTCCTGATATCTGGAAAAAAACATTCAGTCTTTCTCCACTGAGCATAATGTTAAGTATGAATTTTTCATGAATGCTTATTATCATGTTCAGGAATTTCCTTTATATTCCTAGTTTTCTAAGCTTTTTGTCATAATCTGTGGCGGATTCATTTTGATATTTGGCAAAACTAATACAATTATGTAAAGTTTAAAAAATAAAATTAAAATTAAAAAATTAATTAATTAATTAAAAAATATTATATTTTATCAAATATTCTGTTCAACATCAATTAAGATGATAATTTTTTCCCTTGTTCTGTTTGTATGATGTATTACATATGTTGATTTTCTTATATTGAGCTACCCTTGCTTTCCTGTGATAAATCTTACTTGATCATGATGTATGATCTTTTTAATATGCTTTTGGATTTGATTTGCTAATATTTTGATGAGAATTTTGCAGCTATATTCTTAAAGGATATTATCCTGTGACTTTTTTTCTTGTGATTTTTTTAGTTTCATTTTATTGTCAGAATTGTTAACCTGATAGAATGAGTTTCAAAGTGTATTCATTGACACATTGGTTGTTTAAGAATAAGTTTTTTAGTATCTACATATGTGTGTATTTTCCAGTTTCCTTTTGTTTTTGATTTTTAGTTTCACTCCATTGTGATCAGAGAAAATTTTATTGTGATCATATATATGTGATATACCATATCCACAGCAAAACAACTCTTAAGTTTAAAAAGTGTGAAAATGTTTTTTTTTTTTTTTTTTGTGAAGACAGTTACAATCTGCTGTCATAAATACTTCCAGGTTTGTAATACAATATTGTTGACTATAATCACCATGTATATTAGATCCCCCAAACTTACTTATTTTGTAATTGTAAGTATGTGCTCTTGGAGCAACAACTTCCCGTTTCTCCCACCTCCCAGCCCCTGGTAACCACCGTTATACTCTTTGTTAACTCTGAATTTGGTTTTTTATAATCTGTATATCATGTAATACTTATATCTTCTGTTCCATTAATCTGTTAACTCCACTAACCTGTTGTCAGTCCATTAATCTGTGGAGCAATGCATATTTCTTTTTCAGTCTGAGTTGGAAGTTCTACAAAACAAACACTGCCTGTCATTCGTTCAGGTATCCCTCCAGATGAATCAGAACAGACTTACACAATAACTTGTGAATGGGGTCTGCTCTTCTTTCTCTGGAACTGGAGACTAAGAACCCACACTAGAACCATGGGCTGCTGCCCCTTTAAGATCGCTGCTGCACCAGGGACTTGGTGTGGTAAAAGCAGTAAAAACACCCTTTAACTATTTTCCAGAGTTTTGGCAAAGCTTGTTTTGACAGTTTACATTTGTTTTCAATGTTTCTGTGAATGGATGAGAACTCGGAGCTGTCTACCCCTTCGTTTTGCTGACATCACTCTGAGGCATCACAAAATGTATTCTTTAAAAGACATTTTTCATCTCTCCCAGGACTACTTAAAAGCTCATGGGTGAAGTTCCATGACAAATGAAGCCATCTGGCACCATTTTATGCATTAGAGACTCTGGAGGCTTGATGGTCAGAGGAGTGAAAACCTTACATGTTCTCCATACCATCTGGGGTAGCTTCTGGAAGAAACAAGAATTTAGCAGAGCCTCGAAGGTTAAGTAGGATTTAGGCAGATGATAGAGCAAGTGGGGAGTGTTCTGATTTAGATGAAGTGTTGTGTTGGCAATATGTATAGAATTCTATAAACAGGGTACTGACTAATGTCCCTGGAGCAGAAATTTATTTATGGGAAAACAAGTAAAAAATTAAATTAATTTAATGCATGTATAACCTGTGCTTCAGCAACATGACTTCAAAACTCCAGTCTTTTCCAAAGGCTTTGTTTCACCGATATCTCCTGAACTGGAGGATAAAATAATATCAAAGGGATTCAGGAAGTCAGAAAAGTTATAGACTAGAATTCATGTGATTCAATGATTTAATGCTTCTATGATATAATAACTAGTGCTGCTATTATATTCAGTCTTATTACAGTTTGTATGCCATTGCCTTTCAATTCTTCATCTTCCCTTACTATTTAAAAAATATAATGTATTCTACTCATAAATATATGAAATTTTAAAAGAAAAGAAAAATGGCATTTTTATTTTATAAACATCAAATTATGAATTTTAGAAATAGTAATTCTGTATTTTTCCACAGATGGTAAAGTGTCACTTTCAATAAGGCAATCTCTATGTGAAAATACAGAATGACCTAAAAGATAATATAAAAGAAGTTGATAACATGCAACTATAAAGACTGGAAAGAAATATCCAGAAGTATATAATGATCTGAAAATTGGAACTTAAGGCCAAAGAATGTTCATGTCTTGCATAATTGCTGTATATTTTATGTGTATGTTCCTTTAACAAACATTTAATGTGAATTAGAATTTTATGTAAAAATTGGGCCTAGAATTGAGAACTCCCAGCTAACGATTCCATTTTAGCAGATTTATATCAAGGACAGAAATGGATCTAGGGCAGAGGAGTTTATTACTAACATGGCAATTATCTTTTTACTTGATTTATCAAAACGCCTTGTTTGCAATCTGTATTAGCTTTTTAGAGTTGTTGTAACAAAAATTTACTGCAGACAGGGTGGCAGAAATACTGATAACAGAAACTTACATTCTTGCAGTTCTGGAAGCTAGAAGTCTGAGATCAAGCAGTCAGCAGTGCTGAGTTCTTCTAAGACCATTCTTCTTTGTGTTGAGATGGGTATCTTCTCCCTGAGTTTTCACATGCTCTTCCCTCTGTACACATTTGTGTGCTAAGTTTCTAGTCTTATTAGGACACCAGTGAGATTGGATCAGGTCCACTTAATGACCTCATTTTAACCTTATCATCTCTTTGTTGTTTTGTTGTCACCAAGTTGTACTCTACTCTTTTGCAACCCATGGACTGCAGCCCACGAGGGCCTCTGTCCATGGGATTTCCCAGGCAAGAACAGTGTAATGGGTTATATTTCCTTCTCCAGGGGATCTTCCCAACCCAGGGACTGAACCTGTGTCTTCTGCATTGGCAAGTGGATTCTTTAACACTGAGCCACCAGTGAAGCCTTATCATCTCTTTGGAGAGATTTATATCTGTAAATATCTGAATAGTCTGGTGGTTTTACTTTCTTTAATTTAAGCCTGAATTTTGCAATAAGTAGTTCATGATCTGAGCCACAGTTAGTTACCAGAATTGATCAAGTATGACATAAATCAAATCCCTTATAACACATGTATACCTGTGGCGGATTCATTTTGATATTTGGCAAAACTAATACAATTATGTAAAGTTTAAAAATAAAATAAAATTAAAAAAAAAGACAGCACTGAAAATGTAAAAAAAAAAAAAAAATTATACAGTGCAAGTGACAAATAGATTCAAGAGATTAGATCTGATAGAAAGAATGCCTGAAGAACTATGGACAGAGGTTTGTGACACTGTACAGGAGGCAGTGATCAAGACCATCCCCAAAAAGAAGAAATGTAAAAAAGCAAAATGGTTGCTGAGGAGGCCTTACAAATAGCTGAGAAAAGAAGAGATGCTAAAGGCAAAGGAGAAAAAGAAATATATACCCATCTGAATGCTGAGTTCCAAAGAATAACAAGGAGAGATGAGAAAACCTTCCCCAGTGATCAATGCAAAGAAATACAAGAAAACAATAGAATGGGAAAGACTAGAGATCTCTTCAAGAAAATTTGAGATACCAAGGGAACATTTCAGGAAAAGATGGACGCAATAAAGGAGAGAAATTTATGGACCTAACAGAAGCAGAAGATATTAAGAAGAGTTGGCAAGAATACACAGAAGAACTGTATAAAAAAGGATTTTAATGATGCAAATAACCATGATGGTGTGATCACTCACCTAGAACCAGACATTCTTGGAGCATTAAGTCAAGTGGGCCTTAGGAAACACCAGTACAAAGAAAGCTAGTGAATGTGAGGAATTCCAGTTGAGCTATTTCAAGTCCTTAAAGATGATGCTGTGAAAGTGCTGCACTCAACATGCCAGCAAATTTGGAAAACTCAGCAGTGGCCACAGGACTGGAAAAGCTCAGTTTTCATTCCAATCCCAAAGAAAGGCAATGCCAAAGAATGTTCAAACTACTACAAGATTGTACTCATCTCACATGCTAGCAAAGTAATGCTCAAAATTCTCCAAACAAGGCTTCAACAGAACGTGAAACAAGAAATTCCAGATGTTCAAGCTGGATTTAGAAAAGGGAGAGGAACCAGAGATCAAACTGCCAACATCCGCTGGATCATCAAAAAGCAAGAGAGTTCCAGAAAAACATCTACTTCTGCTTTATTGACTATGCCAAAGTCTTTGAGCGTGTGGATCACAAAAAACTGTGGAAAATTCTTCAAGAGATGGGAATATCAGACCACCTGACCTGCATCTTGAGAAATCTGTATGCAGGCCAGGAAGCAACAGTTAGAACCTGACATGGAACAATGGACTGGTTTCATAACTGGGAAAGGAGTACGTCAAGGTTGTATATTGTCACCCTGCTTATTTAACTTATATGTAGGGTACGTTATGGGAAATGCAGGGCTGGATGAAGCACAAGCTGGAATCAAGAAATATCAATAACCTCAGATACACAGATGATGCCACACTTTTGACAAATAAAGAAGTAAAGAGTCTCTTGATGAAAGTGAAAGAGGATAGTGAAAAAGCTGGCTTAAAACTCAACTTCATAAAACTAAGATCATGGCATCTAGTCCCATTACTTCATGGCGAATAGATGGGGAAACAATGGAAACAGTGACAGACTTTAGGTTTAGGGGTTCCAAAAAAATGGTGACCGAAGCCATGAAATTAAAAGATGTGTACTCCTTGGAAGAAAAGCGATGACCAACCTAGACAGCATATTAAAAAGCAGAGACATTACTTTGCCAACAAAGGTTCGTCTAGTCAAGGCTATGGTTTTTCCAGGAGTCATGTACAGATTGGACTTTGGTCCATAAAGAAAGCTGAATGCTGAAGAATTTATGGTTTTGAAGAATCTTGAGAGTTTGTTGGACTGCATGGAAATGAAACCAGTCAATCCTAAAGGAAATTAGTCCTGAATATTCACTGGGAGAACTGATGCTGAAGCTGAAACTCTAATATTTTGGCCACCTGATGTGAAGAACTGATTTATTGGAAAAGACCCTGATGCTGGGAAAGATTGAAGGCAGGAGGAGAAGAGGATGACAGAAGATGAGATGGTTGGATGGCGTCACCAACGCGATGGACGTGAGTTTAAGCAAGCTCTGGGAGTTGGTGATGGACAGGGAAGTCTGGCATGCTTTAATCCTTGGGGTGGCAAATAGTTGGACATGACTGAGCTACTGAACTGAACTGTTACTATAAATATAGTCACAGTTGAATTTTGGGGGAATCCAATTCAGCCCTTAATATAACCTTTCTGTCAAACACACATTATTTACTTCCTATAGTAATAGCTGTGGAAAATATGATTCATGGGACATAATTTCTTCCAAATGAATGCAGTTATTTTGGTAAAGTTCAGAATTATCCCTTGGATCTCTAGATATCACTGAGAAGTCAAAATGATACAATAGAATGAGTTCAAGAAATATTAATACAATATGTTAGGATTAATGTGTGTGTGTTAGTCCCTCAGTCGTGTCTGACTCAATGCAACTCCATGGACTGTAGCCCACTAGGCTCCTCTGTTCATGGAATCCTCTAGGCAGTAATACTGGAGTGGCCTCTCCAGGGGATCTTCCTTACCCAAGGTCTGAATCCAGGTCTCCTGCATTGTAGGCAGTTTCTTTACTGTCTGAACCACCTAGTTATTATAAAAGTTGGTCACTATTTTGAGCTATGCTTATGTATCTCTCATTTTGGGAAAAAGTGTCACTTTAGTCCACTGACTTAATTCTGTTTAAAGAGAGTAGGAATAACATAGTAATTTTGAGTTATGGTAGGTTATTAATATTATACAACTCAGGGGTAGGTCAGATAAATTGTGATGCATTCAGCAATGAAAGAAATTTCAGTTCACCTCTTGAGTAGGCTCCAGTATCTTTGTGTTACTATTCCCCGTAAATAGTCATTTTAAAATTACTTAAAATGTACAAATAATGATTTAACATAATTGGCTAATTGACTATTTAAATTGGCCTGGTCTCATATTAATTATTTTTTCTTAATAAATGATTTAAGTTAAGCAAGATAAAATATTACTCACTCATTCATTTTCAAAATGTCCTCTGAATATAAAAAAATACAACATATCTTTGAAAATATACTTTTCTTGTTGCCATTTTTGAATTGTTAGAAAATCAAAATGCTGCTAAACATCTAATTAAGAAATATTTGTTATATTTAGAGTTTAAATTTGAATTTTTCAAAATCTAAGTAAATATATTTAAAAATCTCCATTTATCTGTGGTTTCTTCTTCTCTGAACAGTTCCATTAATGTTCTCACCCTTAGAAAGAGAAATATTTTTTATAGAATTTGTGAAATCAATTATTTTCTTTTCCTTCTATATTTATGTATTCTGAAATAATCAGTATGTTCTGCTAATTTTGACATTTTCAGCATAATAAAATTCACACTTTTGTTAGGGTTTTTTTAAGTCTATATCTCATTTTAATATTTTCTTTCACTAGACTTTATATATTTCTAGTATATTCAAATAAATTCTAGTTTTTTTATTTGGGGAAGACATTTATTTATATAATGCATATTCATATGCATATAGACATATAGGTGTGCATATATATATGTATATATATGAGCTTCCGAGGTGGCACAGGTGGTAAAGAATTGCCTGCCAATGCAGAAGAAGTAGGAGATGTGGGTTTGATTCCTGGGTCAGGAAGATCCCCTGGAGGAGGAGGGCATGGCTTCCCACTCCAGAATTCATGCCTGGAGAATCCTATGGACAGAGGAGCATAGTGGGCTACAGTCCATGGGGTTGCAAAGAGTCACACACGACCATTGCACGTGACTAAAGTGACTTCACGTGCATACATACGTGTACATTGCAGTGTCACTTCTCATGAGGTTATTATTAAAAAAAAATGGGCATGGGATTGAAGATTTGAAATTGAGGTAAGAAGTAGCCTAAACTGGAGGTTGTTCCATTAAAGCCTTAAATGAGATACAGAGACTAATAAAATTAAATAAGACCTTTAGAATTACACTCTTGAGTTTTCTAGGAGAAAAAAGTTGAGAAATAGTTAAAGAGGATTGGAAAGATAGGAAATACATGCCATAAAATTAGGTCTACAATGAACCTTTGGGTAGTTGATACAATCAGGAAGTAAAAAATGCTTCTGGTAAAAGGCTGTCAGTGTGATGTTTAATATTACCCCCTCCTGTTCCATCTTCATCGATATTTCCCCCCACCCCCATTTTGATTGTATTCTTTAGTGCAAAGTTTCCAACTAAACAACTACTTTCCCAGACTCCTTTTTGCCACAATTGTCTACGTAACCAACTTCTAGCCAGTAAGGCATATGAAAAAGTGGCATGTAGAATTCTTACCTTCCTTATTAAGAATATGACAACTGGTGCCCATACCTGCCTTCCTTTTTCCTGCCTTAAAAAGAGACACGATGCTTGAAACTAGAGCAAGGGCTTTGCAACTGAGGGTGTAAAGCATCAGAAAGTTATCCCACTAAGGCTGGTAGATTGGCCACGTGAAGAAGAATAAAATACTCGGGTCCTGGTAGCACTTTTGAAGCTGAATAAAAAGCAGCGGCTCTCTTACTTTAAAGATTTTTGGCTCTGTGAAAACAAACACCTGTTTGTTTAAGCCACTGTCAGTCAGGTTCTTCCGCTTCATGTAATAGGATGTGTTCCTCATTGTGCATGTTGTCAAGAATGAAACAAAAAAAAAGAACATGTTATGTTTCTCTTACTTAAGTAGGATGTCACAAGCTAAGCACAGGCTAATGCACCTGTGATTAGCTTGGCCTTTCCCCCAAGACTGAAGGTGTCTCCTAGAGCTTGAGTAA
Organism: Bubalus kerabau; assembly: GCF_029407905.1. NCBI lineage: Eukaryota > Metazoa > Chordata > Mammalia > Artiodactyla > Bovidae > Bubalus > Bubalus kerabau. Next base: position 270,025,219 of record NC_073624.1, on the reverse strand, counting down.
CTGTACAATCACAGCTGGCCGGAGAAGTAAACACAGAGAAGGATGCTAGTGCACTTTACCTTTTTTCTAAGAAAACTGAAAGATTTTCCTGATGGCTCTTTCTCTCACTGGTTCTCACTGGGCGAAACCATGTCTCCAATTCACCTTTTCTACGGGGAAAGTGAGAAATCAGGGTGTTATTACTATGATTGGCTTGCATTTTGCCACATTAAACTGAATCAAGATTCTATTTCCAAGCACTAAAGAGAGATGGCTATTGTTAAGATAAAATGGCTGCCAAAAATATTTAACAAAGCAAAGGAAATCTTAACTTCCTTTTGTGTGCTTTCTTTGCACATTTGACAAATAAGAAATAAACAGCTGTCAAGTCTACTCTAATGTACTAAAATAAACGTTGTAAACAAAATGGATCAGAAGAAAGAAAGGGGAGGCAAAATAATACTTAAGCACTTCAATAAGATATTTAAAAAATGGAGAACAAATTATAAATACACTGAATTGCATAGGTTCATTTAAGTGTTCCTTTCAAAAATATAGTTACTTAAATTTCTTTTCAAACTGATAGTACAAGGATAGAGGACAAGAATTCAAATATTTACTATTTAATATTTTATTACTTCATATTATATATTAATAGTAATTGCTAATTTGCTAGTAAAAAGTCACTATGTAAATAATTGATTGCTATATCAAGCATATTGACTAAGAAAAATATTAAGTAAGATAAATAATATTTTCTAAATTGTTAGGATTCTGAGCTCTAATACCATAAATTTTTTTCAGTAAAATAATAGCACAGAAAATACAAACAAATGACAGCTTTAACTGGCTATGCTCCAGGGAGCAGGATTTTTTCTTTCAAAAAAATGAATTATTTGGAGGGGTAAGAATATTCCGACTCAACATTACAAACATAGTATAATACAAATGTAATTTTGGAATAACATAATTACTATTTCTGTATGTTTAGGAACAATAAGATTAAAAAGTTATTAAATGAAAGACTATTTCTTATTAAAATTTAGTATTTTATACCCAAAACTACTATGAAAGATATTACAATTTAATGAGGTTATGTTCTATACCAAAGTTCTAGAATTTAGGTTTTGTATTTGGTATTCTTTGTGAATTACTGGACTCTGTTTTAACAGTGAGGTTTTTGTTTTTTAAATTTTTTTATTGATATAAGCTTTATTTTTTTAATAGTGTTTACACATACAAAGTGCACTGAAGAATCTATCATAAGAATAAAATAGGTTTCTAAGTCAGGTTTTTAAAAAACGATGTCTTCTAAAGTGCAATGAAACTGCTTCATTCATATTATCTAATTGGGAAATGTTTAGCAAATATTTTTAGAGTCATAAAAATGACTACATTTTTTATACAAGTAACTCCAACCCTAAAAATTATTCTAAAAGAGTAAAATAAAGTGATGTAAGTTTTATGGAAGATGATATTTCATTTATTAAAAAATCAGAAATATCTAAAATGTTGAATACAATGTTTATGCAACTCAGTCTACTATAAATTAATAACAAATATGTTATGAATAAAACACTAATTAATAACATAAGGGCATACTTGGTGAAGAATTTTTACAGCATGTTAAATGAAAAATTGTAGCAACCCTATTCATTAATAATGTGTGAAGATAGTAGAAACTTTATTTTCAACATGCATTTTGAAATAATAACAAGAAAAATTAAGATTGAAAATCAATTTTAAAACCCACAACATCATATTATTTATCACCTAAATATTTGTTCAGGAAAAGATGATGTTTGAGGATAATTTTATTACGTATTCAGTGTAATTAATTTGTAGTGGTGGAACCAACATGCTAACATAACATAGACTCTTGCACTGTAAGTATTTTCCTGCTGTAAAGAATCCAAAACATAGGCCTAGCCCTCCCTATCAGTTTTCCCTTCATATGTTTCACAAAAAAAGAAAACTACAGGCCAATGTCACTGATGAACATAGATGCAAAAATCCTTAACAAAATTCTAGCAATCAGAATGCAACAACACATTAAAACGATCATACACCATGACCAAGTGGGCTTTATCCCAGGGATGCAAGGATTCTTCAATATCTGCAAATCAATCAATGTAATACACCACATTAGCAAATTGAAAAATAAAAGCCATATGATCATCTCAATAGATGCAGAGAAAGCCTTTGACAAAATTCAACATCCATTTATGATAAAAACTCTCCAGAAAGCAGGAATAGAAGGAACATACCTCAACATAATAAGAACTACATATGACAAACCCATAGCAAACATTACCGTCAATGGTGAAAAATTAAAAGCATTTCCCCTAAAGTCAGGAACAAGACAAAGGTGCCCACTTTCACCACTACTACTCAACATAGTTTTGGAAGTTTTGACCACAGCAATCAGAGCAGAAAAAGAAATAAAAGGAATCCAAATTGGAAAAAAAAGTAGTAAAACTCTGTGTTTTTTTAACCTTACAATTCCTAGAAGACATTAAGTGAGCATAAGAGTCAGTGGATTAAGAAAGGGTTTCGAATAAAAGAAAATATTTGAATTTTGCATACTCGATCTTTCTAAAGAATTTGAGAAAATTTGAGTTATCTCCCTTTCAGTTCAGTTCAGTCGCTCAGTTGTGTCTCTTTGTGATGCCATGGACTGCAGCACACCAGGCTTACAAGTACATCATCAACTCCCAGAGTTTATGAAAACTCATGCCCATAGAGTCGGTGATGCCATCCAACCATCTCATCCTCTGTCATCCCCTTCTCCTCCTGCCCTCAATCTTTTCCAGCATCACGGTCTTTTCAAATGAATCAGTTCTTTGCATCAGGTGGCCAAAGTATTGGAGTTTCAGCTTCAGCATCAGTCCCTCCAATGAATATTCAAGACTGATTTCCTTTAGGATGGACTGGTAGATCTCCTTGCAGTCCAAGGGACTCTCAAGAGTCTTTACCAACACCACAGTTCAAAAACATTAATTCTTTGGCACTCAGCTTTCTTTATAGTCCAACTCTCACACCCATACATGACTACTGGAAAAACCATAGCTTTGACTACACAGGCCTTTGTTTGCAAAGTAATGCCTCTGCTTTTTAATATGCTGTCTGGGTTGGTCATAGCTTTTCTACCAAGGAGCAAGCGTCTTTTAATTTCATGGCTCAGTCACCATCTGCAGTGATTTTGGAGCCCAAAAAAATAAAGTCTCTCACTATTTCCATTGTTTCCCCATCTATTTGCCATGAAGATATGGGACCAGATGCCATGATCTTAGTTTTCTGAACGCTGAGTTGTAAGTCAGCTTTTTCACTCTCCTCTTTCACTTTCTTTTTTTTTTTTTTTTGTTTTGTTTTGTTTTTTTTTTTAATTTTATTTTATTTTTAAACTTTACATAACTGTATTAGTTTTGCCAAATATCAAAATGAATCCGCCACAGGTATACATGTGTTCCCCATCCCGAACCCCCCTCCCTCCTCCCTCCCCATTCCATCCCTCTGGGTCGTCCCAGTGCACCAGCCCCAAGCATCCAGTATCGTTCACTTTCATCAAGAGGCTCCTTAGTTCTTCTTGGCTTTATGCCAGAAGTGTGGTTTCATCTGCATATCTGAGGTTATTGATATTTCTCCTGGCAGTCTTGATTCCAGCTTGTACTTCATCCAGCCCAGTGTTTCTCATGATGTACTCTGCATGTAAGTTAAATAAGCAGAGTGACTATACAGCCTTGACATACTCCTTTCCTGATTTGGAAACAATCTGTTGTTCCATTCCAGTTCTAACTGTTGCTTCTTGACCTGCATACAGATTTCTGACAGGAGGTAAGTCAGGTTTTCTGGAATTCCCATCTCTTGAATTTTCCACAGCTTGTTTTGATCCACACAATCAAAGGCCTTGCCATAGTCAACACATGAGAAGTAGATGTTTTTTCTGGAACTCTCTCACTTTTTTGATGATCCAACAGATGTTGGCAATTTGATCTCTGGTTCCTCTGCCTTTTCTAAATCCAATTTGAACATCTGGAAGTTCTCAGTTCAGGTACTGTTGAAACCTGGCTTGGAGAATTTTGAGCATTACTTTGCTAGCGTGTGAGATGAGTGCAACTGTGCGGTAGTTTGAGCTTTCTTTGGGATGGAAAGAAAGGCATTCTTTGGGATGCCTTTCATTGGAATGAAAACTGACCTTTTCAGTCCTGTAGCCACTGCTGTGTTTTCCAAATTTGCTGGCATATTGAGTGCAGCACTTTCACAGCATCATCTTTGAGGATTTGAAATATCTCAGCTGGAATTCCATCACCTCCACTAGCTTTGTTCGTAGTGATCCTTCCTAAGGCCCATTTGACTTTACGTTGGAACATGATGTCTGGCTCTAGGTGAGTGATCACACCATCATGATTATCTGGTCCGTGAAGATCTTTTTTGTGTAATTCTTCTGTGTTTTCTTACCATCTCTTCTGAAAATCTTCTGCTTCTGTTAGGTCCATACCATTTCTGTCCTTTATTAAGCAGATCTTTGCATGAAATATTCCCTTGGTATCTCATTTTCTTGAAGAGATCTCTAGTGTTTCCCATTCTATTGTTTTCCTTTATTTCTTTCCATTGATCACTGAGGAAGGCTCTCCTATCTGTCCTTGCTATTCTTTTGATCTCTGTATTCAAATGGTTATATCTTTCCTTTTCTCCTTTGCCTTTTGCTTCTCTTCTTTTCACAAATATTTGTAAGCCCTCCTCAGACAACCATTTTGCCTTTTTTCATTTCTTTTTCTTGGGTCTGGTCTATATCACTGCCTCCTGTACAGTGTCACGAACCTCTATCCATAGTTCTTCAGGCACTCTGTCTACCAGATCTAATCCCTTGAATAAGCTCTTTGATTCATCATAATAAAATATTTGAGGAAACATTTATGGTAAATTTTAAGAGCTCTTATCTTTGTATCTAAAATATAATCAATATCTAAGAATATAGTCAATAAGGAATTTTAAGAACAGTGACTTTCCATAGTCCATGGATTAAATTAAGACAGTTAACCATCACACAAGTAATATACTATAAAATGTAGGATTTTAGAGTTGCAAAGTACTGCAAAAATTACTGAAACATCTTCATTTTATACTGTGAAATCTGGTCTTTTAAATTAAATAAGTTATCCAAATCCTTAAAGCTATTAATAAAATCCAGGTCAGAAGCCAGCTATGCTGACTACATAAAGGCAAAAGTTCATCTTGCATTTTTAAGTTTTGGTAACTACCTGGCATTTTCTTTTTCTATAATATCTACAAAACATGTGAACTTTTAAAGATATCTGCTAGTTACTTTAACACAGAAGGTCTACTGCGATTTCAGGGGATATATTTTAACACAATTTATGTATACACAGACACACACATTCTTAACAATTCAGAATAAAAAGTTAGGATTGTTTTGAAATAAGATTAAATTTTCAATAGATGTTAATTCTCCACATTCTAATGTTATTTTTTATTCTGCTATGTGACTAGAATAAACTTCATTATCTAGATTCACAGAGGGTATATTTCTTAGTCTATTTGGGACCATCATAACAAAAATGCCACAGAAGTTTATGTCTTACTCTTCTGGAGGCTGAGAAATCCAAGATCATGGCACTAGCGTGGTATTGTCTGGCAAGGGCTTTTTTCCTGATTCATGGGTGGTGCCTTCTCATTGTGTCCTCACATGTAGGAAAGGGCCAGAGATTTCCATGTGGTCTCTTTTATAAGAACATTATCCCATACATGAATAATACCACCTCCTAATCCCATAATCTTCTGGGGTTAAGGCTTCAATGTATGAATTTGGGTGAGGAAACAAACATTCAGACTGTACAGTTTGTTAACATGTCAGAGGATTTCAATAGTCTGGACTGCATGGATATATTTCACTAAGTAGGATGTTTTGATTTCCATTTTTATACATACTCTGTTGTAACCTTCAATCTTGATTCTTGTGAGATGTATGTGTGTGTATTTCAGGAATCAGAAGTGGTGACTGATATAATGAAATGATTGATTGTCCAGAGGAGTGTATTTTCTCACAGGAACTTAACCTACTATTGCATTTTCATCATTCCAACAAAATCAACTATTTTACTAGACCATAAAGTTTATGTATTCCTGTCAATGTAGGCAAAGTATTTATGCTTTAACACATTTTTATTGTTTTTTATTTCTTAATTATAGGTATATTTTATTTTCTTTTAATTTTCTAAAGCTGTTGTAAATTTATATAAATCCCCCTGCCAACAGATATGTTAATAATGCTTCCGTTCTAAGTCCATTTAACAAATTAGGACTATTAATTTATTTAGGTAACAGTTACTAGATAACCCAAACCTCAATTATAGAGGAGAATGTTATCAATTTATTAGTAATCCAAATTGCAGCTAAATATGCTGCCATTTACTTAGAAAACATGATAAAAATTAGCTTGATGGAAGACTCATTTTAATTAAAGTTGACTAGCTAAAATGGAATTATTCATGCATGTTTATTTCTCAAACAAAAGTTTCTGATGACATACTATTTGTAGCTCAGTTTTTAGAGGCATTATTCATCTTTAATATCTATAAATGTATTCTGTTTAGCTATGAGTTAAAAAAAAAACAAAAATAACAAAAATCTATGCCTACTATACCAGTGGTAACTGGTCTGTAATATTTAAGATATTATTGTATTAGAGAAACTACAGAGGATAATGAACAGAAAAGGCTAATATTTAGAAGATGATACATAAAAAATAAGTTATTTACAGCTTTCTTAAGCAAAATATGAACATAAAATTATCTCAAATTCTAATTGAGTCATTATGAAGTCAGAATTATTTATTTGGTCAACTCTAAATAAGTATAAACATAAGCACACATAAAAAGGTATGAAATCCAAATGTAATACTATGACAAGCATGAATTTTCTGAGTCAAGTAGATAAACTAAGATCCTTATCTTAGTAAGTTTTAACATAATAATTTATAAAATTGTAATAATTTATGTTTAATGATTTATATTCTTAATGACTATGTCCTGAAGTTGTTCTGGAACATTTAATGGATAGTGGTATGGAAAAGTAGAATTATTCTATATTATTCCAAAGGCAGGTATTGAAATAAGCATTTCTGGATGATGATCAGATTCTGATTCAAGTGAAGGAGAATGTTTACTTATTAAAGATGCTAAAAATTTTACAAAAAGAGTCATATCTCTGAAATTTAAACAAACCATTGGGGTCATATTCTAGCACACATAAACCAATTAATTGTTTATATGAATTTATCATATAATTAAAAATCATTCATGTATTTTCAGAAGCATAATCTATAAGTTTTGAATAGGCTATAATAAAGCCTATTCAAAAAATCTTATTCATGAAGATTGAGCATGGGATGGGGAGGGAAGTGGGAGGGGGATTCAGGATAGGGAATACATGTACACTCATGGTGGATCCAAGTCAATGTATGGCAAAACCAATACAATATTGTAAATTAAAATAAATAAGTTAATTAATTTATAAAAAAAGGTTGAGCAAATTAGGTGCAACAAAAGGCCAAAGTATGAGAAATGCAAATAAACTTCTAGGCCTTATTAGTTAACAGAAGTACAATAAAAGTAATGGTTATGCTGAATTAGGTTTAGATAAAGGAATATATTGGGGCTTCCCTGGTAGCTCAGCTGGTAAAGAATCTTCCTGCAATACCGGAGACCCCAGTTCAATTCCTGGGTCGGGAAGATCCCCTGGAGAAGGGATAGACTACCCATCCAGTATTCATGGGCTTCCCTGGTGGCTCAGACAGTAAAGAATCTGCCTGCATTGCGGGAGACCTGAATTTGATCCCTGGGTTGGGAAGATCTCCTGGAGGAGGGCATGGCAACCCACTCCAGAGAGTTCAATTGACAAGAGGAGCCTGGCAGACGACAGTCCGTGGGATGGCAAAGAGTCCGAACCTGCTGAGCGACTAAGCACACACAGCACAGGTAGAGCACACAAAGAAGCAATGTTGATAAACTAGCATGTTCAAGGTTAGAATAATCAGGGTGGTGAGGGACTAGAAAAAGTATCTTATGAGAAGTCATTATATTAATTGAAGAAGATTATGTTAGAAAAGAGAATGTTACAAAATATTTGCCAGGGTTAATATTTGGGAAATGTGAAGATGTAGAGACAAAGAATAGCTGTTGGGCTTGGGAACTAGTAACAATTTAGACTATAAATCTGCACACAGCAGAATCACCAAACTCACAGCTCCCTGAAAGATATAGTTAAAGGCCTGACATACATTCCAAAGTTGTTTTTACAAGAAGCAGACCTCCTCCAGATGAAAACTCCTGACCCCAAGAACACAGACCCTAGACTAGTTGAAACCAGAAGACTGATTATGCTGGAAACCTCACCTTGGTGCCAACCAATCCAAGAATCGGCCATGAGCTCATGACACCCTGCTCCTTGAACAGTATAAAACTCCTTGCTACACCCACAGGATGGGTCACACAGTCCTGAGAGCATTAGCCCCTTTGTCTGGTAAAACAATAAAAGCTACACTTTTCTACTTCACCCAAATCTCTCTCCACATTTCTATTCAGCGCTGGTGATCAGAGGTCAAGTTTCAGCAACAGTAATGCTCAGAAGATTACTGGGATTAATATGATTTGGAAACAAAACTGAATCTGCTTTGGTGTGTAAGGTATATGAGTTTTAATACAAGTATAGAGATTCGTGTAACCAACATCACTATCCTCAGGTCACAGAATCATTGCATTACCCCTGGCAACAAACATTATAGCCTTGTCTTACCCAGAATATCATATTAGTAGAATTGTATAGTATGTAACCTTTCGATACTAGCATCACTCACTCAGCATATTGCTTTTGAAATTCATCCAAGATGTTGTCTGTAGGAATCATTTGTTCCTTTCAAGTTCTAAGAAGCATTCCATTATGTGGATATTCTACTGTTTGTTTATCCATTCACCCTTCAGTGACATCTGGATCATTCTCAATCTTTGATAATTACAAATAGAGCTGCTATTAATAATTGTGTGCAGGTGTTTGTATAAACAAAAGTTTTCATTTATATAGGACAGATACCTGGAAGTAGGATTGCTGAGTGGTGTGGCACCTATAAGTTTAACTTGTTAAGAAAGTTCCAATCTCTTTTACTGAGTGCTTGTACCATTTTGCATTCTTACCAGCAACATAGGGGCTCATTTGTTCAGTATCCTTGTCAGCACTTTGTCAGCATTTTTCATTTTAGCTCTTCTAGTAGTTGTATAGTGATATCTCTTCTTGGTTTTAATTTGCATTTACTTAAGGGATCATTATCTTGAACATGGTTCCCTATGCTTATTTGCCATCTGTATATTTTCTTTGATGAAGTGTTGTCTCAAGTCAGGTTAACTTCTTTTCCATTGGCACTGGGTGTATTTTCATCCTACATTTGAGGCTTTATTACATGTGACAGGAATATATCATCATTCGTATACTTCTGCATGGCCAGGAAGCTCACAGACCTACTCACTTCATAAACTTGGATGGCTACCTCTAGGAGTCTGACTAGGGAATGTGCCTTAGCATTCAAATCATCTTCTGAGTCAGCATCTGGGTCTTTCAGTGCACATCTGTATGACTCACTCCAATTATTTCTCTAAATTCTCAGAGACTCCCTGTATAGTCCATAGAAATATATTTTCTAGTTCTTCAAATATGTAGAACTCATTTGTCTCAGTCTACTGCAAGGCCTTGCTGTTCTTTGGAACTCCACATTCAAGTGGGTATATCTTTCCTCTTCTCCTTTCTCTTCTTCTCACAGCTATTTGTGAGGCCTCCTCAGACAACCATTTCCCCTTTTTGCATTTCTTTTTCTTGGGGATGGTCTTGATCACTGCCTCCTGTACAATGTCATGAATCTCCATCCATGGTTCTTCAGGCACTCTATCAGATCTAATCCCATGAATATTTTTCTCACTTCCACTGTATAATCCTAAGGGATTTAATTTAGGTCATACTTGAATGGTCTAATGGTTTTCCCTACTTTCTTCAATTTAAGTCTGAATTTGGCAATAAGGGGTTCATGATCTGAGCCACAGTCAGCTCTGGGTCTTGTTTTTGCTGACTATGTAGAGCTTCTCCATCTTTGGCTACAAAGAATATAATGAATCTGATTTCAGTATTGACCATCTAGTCATGTCCATGTGTAGTCTTCTCTTGTGTTGTTGGAAGAGGGTGTTTGCTATGACCAGTGTGTTCTCTTGGCAAAACTCTATTAGCCTTTGTTCTGCTTCATTCTGTACTCCAAGGCCAAATTTGCCTTTACTCCAGGTATTTCTTGACTTCCTACTTTTGCCTTCCAGTCCCTGAAAATGAAAAAGACATCTTTTCTGGGTGTTAGTTCTAGAAGTTCTTAATAGGTCTTTATAGAACTGATCAACTTTAGCTTCTTCAGCATTACTGGTCGGGGCATAGACTTGGATTACTGTGATACTGAATGGATTGACTTGGAAATGAAGAGATCATTCTGTCATTTTTGGTGTTGGAGAAGACTCTTGAGAGTGCCTTGGACTACAAGGAGATCCAACGAGTCCATCTTATTGGAAATCAGTCCTGAATATTCCTTGGAAGGATTGATGCTGAAGCTGAAACTCCAATACTTTGGCCCCTTGATGTGAAGAACTGACTCATTTGAAAAGACTCTGATGCTGGAAAAGATTGAAGGTGGAAGGAGAAGGGGATGACAGAGGATTAGATGGTTGGATGGCATCACCAACTCAATGGACATGAGTTTGAGTTAACTCCGGGAGTTAGTGATGGATAGGGAGGCCTGGTGTGCTGCAGTCCACGGGGTTGCAAAGAGTTGGATACGACTGAGCGACTGAACTGAACTGAACTGCAAGGCCATTGGTGAAGGCCCAAAAGTCAAAAATACCCAAATCCCACTAAGTGGGTGTTATTAAGTGTTCCTCCACATTGTTTAGCTATATGTCCATTGGGTAGACTTTCTTTTAACTTTTTCCATCATGGTGTATCATACCATTTCCAAATAACATCATACTCAATTCTGAAACTCTCAGCAGTGAATTTAGGGGGGTGGGGGAGGGTAGGGAAAAAACATCATAGAGTTTATACATACTACAACAACAAAGCAGGAGAGTCCTAGAAATCTCAATTTCTGGCACCATGAAAAATGAAGTAATGTGCTACTTTATATTACTTTGTTTCCCTCTGCTGTATGCTATAAAGCATATCATTTCCACCTCATCAGTGGCCTCTATTGAGTTTCTCTATTCAAAAATTTCTCTACAGGACTTGCAGCATGATACCTATCCTTGGCTTTCAGATGACTTGATGTCTTTGCAAAATGAAGCCCTCTGGACTAAAACTCAATAACAAGTAGTAGTTTTGTTTTGAGTAGTTGTTAAGGCAGCATTGATGTCCCAAACCCTAGAAGTCTCTTCCAAGTAATGGCTTTCTTGTGTTCCTAACAACTTAATTCTACATGCTATAATCTAAGTATCTGGGAGGCAAATTAGGCTATTAGACCCTTGTAAATCTCTGGATGCTAATTTTTGCTTAGTGCAGCATTAAAAAAATTAAAAAAAAAAAAAACACTGATGAATAGGTAAAAAGAGCCTTTCTCTTAAGCATGGAATTTGATTTCATCAAAATCAATGCCCCATGTGTTTCAGGGCATCTTCTTTTGTAATAAAAAATGATAAATTATTTATTTTCTTAGTGTGAAAAATATTCATGGTTTCCCTGACCCACTTAATTACTAGTCAAGCTTGCCTAAATTTATAAGCCAAAATATTTTTCATTAGGTAGGTGACTATACTCTTTTTAATATATTTTTTAAAAATTATTCTTAATTGGAAGATAATTGCTTTACAATGTTGTGTTGGCTTCTGCTATACAACAATATGAATCAGCCATAAGGATACATCTGTCTTCTCCCTCTTGAACCTTTGTTCCACACCACCCTTATCCAATCCATCTAGGTTGTCACAGAGCACCAGGCTGAGCTCCCTGGGCTATACAGCAACTTCCCACTAGCTATCTATTTTACACATGGTAATGTATGCATTTCAGTGCTTCTCTGTCAATTTGTCCCACCCTTTTATTCTCCTACTGTGTCCCTAAGATGGTTCTCTACCTCTCTGTCTCTATTCCTGCCCTGAATATAGGTTCATAAGTCATTTTTCTAGATTCCATATGTATGCATTCAGTTCAGTTCAGTTCAGTTACACAGTCATGTCCGACTCTTTGCAGCCCCATGAATCGCAGCATGTGAGGCCTCCCTGTCCATCACCAACTCCCGGAGTTCACTCAGACTCATGTCCATCAAGTCAGTGATGCCATCCAGCCATCTCATCCTCTGTCGTCCCCTTCTCCTCCTGCCCTCAATCCCTCCCAGAATCAGAGTGTTTTCCCATGAACCAACTCTTCGCATGAGGCGGCCAAAGTACTGGAGTTTAAGCTTTAGCATCATTCCTTCCAAAGAACACCCAGGACTGATCTCCCTTAGAATGGACTGGATTTCTCCTTGCAGTCCAAGGGACTCTCAAGAGTCTTCTCCAACACAACAGTTCAAAAGCATCATTTCTTTGGTGTTCAGCTTTCTTCACAGTCCAACTCTCACATCCATACATGACTACTGGAAAAACCAAATCAGAATTACGATGAGGTCATTTCACACTGGTCAGAATGGCCATCATCAAAAAATCTACAAACAATAAATGCTGGGGAGGATGTGGAGAAAAGGGAACCCTCTTGCTCTGTTGGTGGGATGTAAATTGATATAGCCACTATGGAGAACAATACGAGGATTCATTTAAAAACTAGGAATAAAACTACCATATGACCCAGCAATCTCACTACCCTGATATTTCTTTTTTTGAGGAGATAGTTATGATGATACTATCAATCAATGCACTAGCTTACCTTCAGTTGCTATCAAGTCCATATTCTGCCATAATAGATTTTGTTAGTATGCCTGTGAACTTAAATATTCCTGTGGCAAAACAACACATATATATTGAATGAGTCCATGAATATCAATGTGTGAAAATTCAAATGTGCCTATCAAGTTCCAAGGTGAATCACAAAGAAGACATCAACCAAAGCTATTAAGGGCTAAGTGTCCTGAACTGTTCTTAGGTAAAAATCAGTTACAAATCATATATATAATACTACAATTGAGATAATCTAAATGAAAAAAACAATCGAGCTTGAAAATTCATTTTCAAAAAGACAAAATTCATGACCTACTTCAGATGATAAAATCATATTTTAGTTATTTTAATATAAAATCTGGTATAAATTATAGTTTTAGAAACTATATTGAAATTTTTTAATTAAAAACTTAATTCTTAAAAATTTTGATGAATCCTAATGTCTCAAGTTCAGTTCAGTTGCTCAGTCGTGTCTCTTTGAGACACCATGGACTACAGCACTCCAGTCTTCCCTGTCCACCACCAACTCCCAGAACTTGCTCAAATTCATGTCCATCAAGTTGGTGATGCCATCCAAGCATCTCATCTTCTGTCATCCTCTTCTCTTCCTGCCTTCAATCTTTCCCAACATCAGGGTCTTTTCCACTGAGTCAGTTGTTCACATCAGGTGGCCAAAGTATTGGAGTTTCAGCCTCAGCATCCGTCTTTCCAATGAATATTTAGGACTGATTTCACTTAAGATTGACTGGTTGGATCTCACTGCAGTCCAAGGGACTCTCAATAATTTTCTCCAACGCCACAGCTCAAAAGCATCAGTTCTTCGACACTCAGCTTTCTCTCTCTTTTTTTTTTATTTTATTTTTAAACTTTACATAATTGTATTAGTTTTGCCAAATATCAAAATGAATCCGCCACAGATATACATGTGTTCCCCATCCTGAACCCTCCTCCCTCCTCCCTCCCCATTCCATCCCTCTGGGTCGTCCCAGTGCACCAGGCCCAAGCATCCAGTATCGTGCATCGAACCTGGACTGGCAACTCGTTTCATACATGGTATTTTTATAGTCCAACTCTCACATCCATACATGATTACTGGAAAAACCTTAGCTTTGACTATGGGACCTTTGTCAGTAATGTCTCTGCTTTTTAATATGTTGTCTAGGTTCGCTATAGCTTTTCTTCCAAGGAGCAAGCATCTTTTAATTTCAGGGCCGCAGTCACCATCTGCAGTGATTTTGGAGCCCAAGAATATAAAGTCTGTCACTGTTGCCACTGTTTCCCCATCTATTTGCCAAGAAGTGATGGGACCAGATGCCATGATGTTAGTTTTTTGAATGTTAAGGTTGCCATGCTGTCCTCCAGGGGATCTTCCTGACCCAGGGATCAAACCCCTGTCTCTTACATCTATCTTCAGTGGCAAGTGTGTCCTTCACCACTAGCGCCACCAGGGAAGCCATAATGTCTCTAAATAGTGCCTAATTGTTTTATCTATTCAGTTGACTTTTCGTAATACTGACTCTGCATAACTATTTGCTCTAAGCAAGGTCACAGTTGATCTACATGATGATACTTCTAATTGCCAATATTTTGCCCTCTCCTTTGCCTCATCAACATTTGAGACAGTTTATTACAACTGTTTCTAGAAGCATTTCCTTCACTTTAGCTTTAAATTCATGATACTCTTTTTGTTTTTCTCCTCCTATAACCGCTCCAATCCCTTTGGAAAATTTCTCTCCTGAGTTACTCTAATAGACTTCTAAGTTGTCTTTATTCTCCATCCCTGAAATCTATGCGCAATGCAGCAGTCAAAGCGAATCTACTAAAATATGGCAGATTCTGATATTTCTTGTCTAAAAACCCTTTGGTGGCTTCCCATCTCTCTAAAAGTAAAAGCCAATATCCTTAAAATGATCTGTAAGCAAGTATGTCTTCTAAGTTCCTGTTATTATTTATTTGACTTCATCACCTATAATTCTCTCTCCTCTTCATTCTGATCAAACCATAGTTGCCAACTTCCTGGTCTACCAACAAGCCAGGCAAGCTCCTACCTCAGGGCTTTACACTTGCTGTTTTCCTTGAGTATAATTTTATCTCCACAGATGTTAGCATGGTTTGTTCTCATTCTTCTATATTGTCACTAAACTGTCATCTCTTCAAAAAGGCCTGCTCTAGGTAACACACTGTTCTCCTATGCTTGATTATCCCCAACTTCCTTCCCCATATCATTTTATTGCTTTGTATTAGCTACTTTAAATTTTTATTCATTTTGCTTATTCATGTGTCTGATCAGTTATCTATCTAATTTAACAACAGTTTATGTTATGCAAGAATAAAGATTTTCTTTACATGACTACTAGTAGATTACTATTGCCTAGACAATGAGTAATGGGTATATAATATACACATTAGTTAGATGATTCAATTATTTGCTTTTTCAGACATGATATATATACCATAATTTGTGTGGAAGTATGCTGGCATGGAGAACTTAATGGTCAGTGAGGGTAAAAGACTTGCACATTATTCCTACTTATCTGTAGCATATTTACTAGTAAAAATAATGGTAATTTTAATGATACTTACAGTTATATGTACACTATATACACCACATTTCAAAGAGCTCTTAAATCTGTGACATGATTAAAGCACCAACAATTTTTTTTTAATAAATAACACCTTTCAACACACAGAAAAACTTTATTCCACACATTTTGCTGCACTTTTTAAAGACTGCCTTCCCCTTCTGAAAACATCAAAAGACATTATTTGTTTAACAGTGAGGATTTACTCCATTCTGATTTTGAGGAGATTTTCTTTGCTTGTCTATTTTCTTAGTTTATTTGCTACATTAGTTAATGTTTATAAATATAGACAACAATTAAGAACATAGTTTTGTTATAGTGATAATCATGGAACTGCAAGTGAAGCAATAAAGAAAATATCATATTAACTAGGCACACTGATTAGGAATATTAGCAGAAAAAAAAAAAAAAGAAACATAGTAGCTCCTGGAAAATTTTAAGATGTGTCAGGAGGTAAGGTCCATGACTTCCATATGGTTGTTCTGCAGTAATTAAAGGATTATTAAACTTCCTTTATATTGCACAGAATGTCTTTAGATAAATATTTGCTTACAAATTAAGCAATTTTAATTATACCAGTTATACCAGTTATCCAGTTATCCAAATATTCCAGTTATCCAACTAATATTGTAAATAACTCCAACATATAAATGTTTAGCTCATGTTTTCTATTTAATAAATGACTAAGAAACCACACATACTTGATAATAATGCTGTGCACTGCAATATTTCTTATAGCACATAGTACTCTACATAAATTTGTGCATTGGAGGCTCAGAAAAATCCCTTTAGATTGCATAAGACAAATATAATAATTCCTGTCTTTAAGATGCTGAGACTTCAATACCTTAAGCAATATAATTCTGCATGGTATATAGCTGGATAAAAATTTTAATCTGCCTAACTCTGTTTAACATATTCTTGATTGCATTATATTTGGACTAATGACAAGCTTCCACGTGTTCCACAATTGCTCACAGCACAGGCGGTTTTTGCTTTTTTGTTGTTGTTCTTCAGAAAACACCACCTCTATATACTTGGTCTTTTGCCATTGTGTCCATTTCTTATTAAGGATAGCTTTGCTTTACTCTAGTTCTTTATTTTATCTACAGTACAGCATTATGATAATGATTTAACATTTCTGAAAGTCCACAGTCTTCAGAAATATTCTTCATTACTTTATGTTTACAAAGTACGAGAGATAAACTTTTGGTCTGGTACATATAAGCGACTGGAAGGAAAGTGCTAATTATTAATGAGCTTGGATTTTCCCTTTTGCTCAGAATTAAATGTCATAAGCCATTTAAATAATAATGTTATGAAAGATACAGTTAATGAAGTTATATTTGCATTTCTCCTTAGACATTAAGGATTATGCTTGCTGTAAATTTCTCATTTTAATGCTCAGATAAAAATCTTTTTATTATCATTTTGCTATCCAATACTAGCACTCTCTGAGACACTCCCAACACTAAATTAGTTTAATAGGCTCAAGAATTGAAGGGAAAAATACAATAAAAGTAGATAAAGTGTCTATTTTGCTCACTGTTGATTTTATATTCTCTAAACCAGTACATGGTACATGGGATGAACTGTATAAATTTTGACTAATGAATAAATACCAGCTGTATGTTAATAGATTGGCTTAACTTGGTTTTCCCAAATGGTGCTGATGGTGAAGAACCCCCATGCCAGTGCAGGAGAAGTTAAAAGATGTGGTTTCGATCATCCCTGGGGCAAGAGCATAGCAACTCACTCCAGTATTCTTGCCTGGAGAAAACTATGGACAGAGGAACTTGGCGGGCTACAGTCCAAAGGATCACAAAAAGTCGGACACAACTGAAGCAACTTAGCATGCTAAGAGAGATAATAAGATGGTAAGAGAGTTGTTGTTACTGTTTAGTCACTAAGTTGTATCCGACTCTTTTGCAACCCCATGGACTGTAGCCCACCAGGCGCTTTTGTCCATGGGATTTCCCATACAATAATGCTGGAGTGGGTTGCCATTTCTTTTTCTAGGGGATCTTCCAGACCCAGGGATCGAACCTGAGGATTCTTTACTTCTGAGCCACCAGGGAAGGCCCTAAGAGAACTGAGGGAAGATGAATAAATTTCAGTCAAAATCAGAAAAACCTAAAACAAAAACATATGTAATAATGCACAAATCATAGGGCTGAATGTGGGACATTATTAGAAGTGTCTTTTTTAAGAAATATAGTTTTGATGCATTTTATGTACTATATAGAGTAGGACAGAAGTAGAATACCGGGCAATGCGTGGTCTTAGAACTTTAGTTAAAGTAAGGAAAATCACTATATACAGCCAGAAGAATTTGGAAGTGTTAACACTTACTGTAGTTTATGTCCAGAGGCTGTTTTCTCCAACTGCGCCAGAATTGTGACTAAAGTCCAAGGTTAGAGAAAAAGTGCCTAGAAATCAAAATGTGGATAGTCTCTAATAAGTGACTCAACCATTTTTGTAGCAAGCTGCTTTAAAAGGTGCTAGAAACAGTCCCATTATCATCATGGTACTCATTCCCCAAACAGTACGGTGGAATGGCTGGAAGAAAGGAGGCCAGATCTTGGAAGGAGCTGTCAGTTTGGTTAGGACTGAGATAGGCATGGATGCAAGTTCTGGTAGGATCTTCTACATCAAGAAACTGCCTATGAGTCCCACATTGGGCTTTCCCAAGTACTCACAGAAACATGCCCAAGTGAAAATGCATGCAGAATCCTGCCTTTGTCGGGCTTTGGAGAGATAAGAAAGCCTTCCTCAGCAATCAATGAAAAGAAATAGAGGAAAACAATAGAATGGGAAAAACTAGAGATCTCTTCAAGAAAATTAGAGATACCGAGGGAACATTTCATGCAAAGATGGGCTCGATAAAGGACAGAAATGGTAAGGACCTAACAGAAGAAGATATTAAGAAGAGGTGATAAGAATGCACAGAAGAACTGTACAAAAAAGATCTTCACGACCCAGGTAATCACGATGGTGTGATCACTAATCTAGAGCCAGACATCCTAGAATATGAAATCAAGTGGGCCTTAGGAAGCATCACTAAGAACAGGGCTAGTGGAGGTAATGGAATTCCAGTTGAGCTATTTCAAATCCTGAAAGATGACACTGTGAAAGTGCTGCACTCAATATACCAACAAATTTGGGAAACTCAGCAGTGAGCACAGGACTGGAAAAGGTCAGTTTTAATTCCAATCTCAAAGAAAGGCAATGCCAAAGAATGCTCAAACTACCACACAATTGCACTCATCTCACACGCTAATAAAGTAATGTTCAAAATTCTCCAAGCCAGGCTTCAGCAATACGTAAACTGTGAACTTCCTGATGTTCAAGCTGGTTTTAGAAAAGACAGAGGAACCAGAGATCAAATTGCCAACATCCGCTGGATCATGGAAAAAGCAAAAGAGTTCCAGAAAAACATCTATTGCTGCTTTATTGACTATGCCAAAGCCTTTGACTGTGTGGATCACAATAAACTGTGGAAAATTCTGAAAGAGATGGGCATACCAGACCACCTGACCTGACTCTTGAGAAACCTATATACAGGAAGCAACAGTTAGAATTGGACATGAAACAACAGACTGATTCCAAATAGGAAAAGAGTACGTCAAGGCTGTTTATTGTCACCAAGCTTATTTAACTTATATCCAGAGAACATCATGAGAAATGCTGGGCTGGAAGAAGCACAAGCTGGAATCAAGATTGCTGGGAGAAGTATCAATAACCTCAGATATGCAGATGACACCACCCTTATGGCAGAAAGTGAAGAAAAACTAAAGAGCCTCTTGATGAAAGTGAAAGAGGAGAGTGAAAAAGTTGTCTTAAAGCTCAACATTCAGAAAACGAAGATCATGACATCTGGTCCCATCACTTTATGGCAAATAGATGGGGAAACAGTGGAAACAGGGGCTGACTTTATTTTTCTGGGCTCCAAAATCACTGCAGATGGTGACTGCAGTCATGAAATTAAAAGACGCTTACTCCTTGCAAGGAATGTTATGACCAACCTAGACAGCATATTAAAAAGCAGAGACATTACTTTGCCAACAAAGGTCTGTCTAGTCAAGGCTATGGTTTTTCCAGTGCTCATGTATGGATGTGAGAGTTGGACTATAAAAAAAGCTGAGCACCAAAGAATCGATGCTTTTAAACTGTGGTGTTGGAGAAGACCCTTGAGAGTCCCTTGGACTTCAAGGAGATCAAACCAGTCCATCCTAAAGGAAATCAGTCCTGAATATTAATTGAAAGGACTGAAGCTGAAGCTGAAGCTGAAGTTGAAACTCCAATACTTTGGCCACCTGATGCAAAGAGCTGACTCATTTGAAAAGATCTTGATGCTGGGAAAGATTGAGGGCAGGAGGAGAAGGGGACAACAGAGGATGAGATGGCTGGATGGCATCACCGACTCAATGGACACTTGTTTGGGTGGACTCCGGGCGTTGGTGATGGACAGGGAGGCCTGGCATGCTGTGATTCATGTGGTTGCAAAGAGTCAGACAGGACTGAGCGACTGAACTGAACTGAACTGAAAGCCAGTCAGTGTTAGTCTGAAAATAGCAAGAGTCCCAGAGGATTACCAACATGCCACGTTTAAGATTGAAGGTAGGAGGAGAAGGGGACAACAGAGGATGAGATGGCTGGATGGCATCACCGACTCAGTGGACATGAGTTTGAGTAAACTCCAGGAGTTAGTGATGGACATGGAGGCCTGTTGTGCTGCGGTCCATGGGTTTGCAAAGAGTCCGCCACAACTGAGTGACTGAACTTAACTGAAGTTCAAGTAAGAGCACTTTTTCACTTTTCCTTTCCCTCTTCCTCCTCCTTGAACATCTGTGGATCTAATGCCTTAAAGACAGCTGATTTTGTTCAGTTCAGTTCAGTCGCTCTATGCAGTCCACTTCCTATCTCCTGACTTCTAATAGCGTCTGAGGGGCAGAGGGATCACTGAAAATGGATGCAGTTGAGTTCTAAATAATAGACTAAGATTCTACTAATAATCTAAAAAGTATGGAGTTTAGACAAAATGGCAGTCAAGGCATTCATGGGAATTTAAAAGACATCATTGAGTTTCATGTGTAACTTTACAAGACTTCTCGGGAAACTGGATAGATGTTTCTCCATTATTTGACCCAAGATTAGCATGTAAATGGAACCTGGGCTCTGCATAAAAGAATTTGTGTTTAAATGTTTCTTTTTCTCACAACAAATAGGTAAGCAGAACATAGAGGATACGTGGATTGATAAAGGGATCTGAGACATTCCTTCTGTAAAACTATTCTTCAGTGTTTCTGCATTTTTATCTGTGATAAAATATGCAATAATAGAAGCATTTTGTAAGTGTTTTAGAGAACTATCTTGTACCTGAGTTTTGTCACATGCTTTCAGTGATGTGTTTTTGTTTCCCTACTTAATTACATTGGTGCCAAGTTAAAATTCTTTAGTATTGTAAGCAAATAAAAACAAAAGTTGCTTTAATGTTTAAATGAAATGATGCCTTGGCCTCTAGTGAAGGTCAAAGGATGTCACTATGTGCCAAATTTAAAGGTTTTTCAATACATCTTCACTTACATACTTTTTACATTCATCTTCACATAAAGTACTACATTCATATCTTTAAGTTGTTTTACATGTTTTTGTTTTGTAATTTTTGGCAAAACATAAATTAAACTATACCCATTACTTTCAACTGACTTTTAAAAAAAGTAACAACTGTACATGTGACAGTTTTTTGTGTACATGCACCAGGAGTCCATAATATACATATATATATATATACATCTGTAGGTATACACAACCTGTGTGTTTATAATGCAAATAAATTTAAAAATACTTTTTAAAATGTCCGTAATGTTTCATAGGGGGTTCCCAGGTGGCTCTAGTGGTAAAGAACCTGCCTGCCAATGCAGGAGAGATAAGAGATGCAGGTTCAATCCCTGAGTCAGGAAGATTCCCTGGAGAAGGAAATGGCAATCCAATCCAGTATTCTTACCTGGAGAATTCCATAGACAGAGCAACCTAGCGGGCTACAAGCCTTAGGCTCACAAAGCGTCAGACATGACTGAAGTGACTTAGCACACACGCGCACAGGCAGTGTCTCACAGAAGGGATTTCTACAACTTGATCATCTTATCTCCCTTCATGATCATGTGGACTCTGCGTGACACTGATGAGTAAATGCAGGCTCATCAGTTGTGACAAATGTAGAATATACCACTTTGGTGGGCTGTGGAGGCAGGAGGTATGCTGTGGTCTGAATGTTTCCCAAAACTCCTATGTTGAAATCATCACCCACATGGTGAAGTGTCTAAATGTGGGGCCTTTGGAAGGTGAGTAGGTCAAGAGGCTCGGCCAATGGGGCTCTGCCTGTGAAATTAAATTCCTTATTAAAGAGACCCCAGACTAGCTAGCTAGTCTCTTCTACCATGTGATGCTGCAGTGACGAGATGGCCCTGTCCTGGAGGAAGCCGACTCGCGACAGACACTGGGAAGTGCCGGTGTCACCCAGTGGATTTCCCAGCCTCCAAAACTGCGAGAAATAAATTTCTGCTATTTTTAAATCTCCCAGGTTAGTATATTTCTTTATAGCCATCTGTTTGTTCATTTGTTTTTTTCTTTCCACCAAAGTGTTTGGCAGACTAGCAACAAAATTTATTTCCATTTTCTTTTTTGACCACTGACTTATTTGCAATTGTATTGTGCTTAAATTTCCAAGCATATGATCATACTCTAGAAATATTTTTTGAATCTATATATTAATTCCTTTGTTCTCAGAGAATATGTTCTATACATAAATTTTCATCCTTTTACTTTCAATAAGAGTTGTTTTTTGGCTTAGACTATAGTATATTATGGTAAAAGTCGCTTGTGTATCTATATAATGTTTTTTCTACTATTGATAAATTTTTTGTTAACTATACAGCCGTTGTGCCAGTTCTGCCCATGCTATTGTTCAAATCTCTTATATTCTCACTGAATTTGTTCTGAATTTTCATTATCAGTTTTTGAGAACGGTGTCTTAAAATAGTCTCTTATTTTTGAGGATTGTATAGTTCTCATTTTAGTGTCACCATTTTTCTCTTTTGTATTTTATGAGTGTATTGTTTGTTGCATTTAATTGTACATTTAAATTCAGGAAGCAGGACTATTTTCATATTATGAAAATCTCTTTTTCTCAAATAGTACTTTTTTCATTCAAATCTGTTCCATCTGATACTATAATACTTTAAGTATTGCATATTATGTTTTTTGAACATATTTTTACTTTCAATATTTTTTGTATAACTGTGTAAGATAAATCTCTTAGAAGAAGTGTATAGTAAGCTCTGGCTTATTTTCAATCAACTGTGGCCATCTTTGTCTTTTAAATGAGGTTTTTATATTCATATATCTTACATAATTATTGATACAGTATATATTTGAATCAGCAGTGTGCTGCTAAATGTTCAAGAATCACCTTGAAAAACATATGTATACATATATAATCTATATATTTATATTTAATTTATGTTGTAGACTTTACTGATATATAATATATGTAGAAGATAATTTTAAGTAACACTAAATTTTAATACTAAGCTATACAAAACAATAAATCCCACAAACCCTATTTTTTCTTATTAAATGCCATCATTGCTGCTGCTGCTGCTGCTGCTAAGTTGCTTCAGTCGTATCCGACTCTGTGCGACCCCAGAGACGGCAGCCCACCAGTCTCTGCCATCTTGGGTTGCCATTTCCTTCTCCAATGCATGAAAGTGAAAAGTGAAAGTGAAGTCGCTCAGTTGTGTCCGACTCTTTGCGACCCCATGGACTGCAGCCTACCAGGCTCCTCCATCCATGGGGTTTTCCAGGCAAGAGTACTGGAGTCGGTTGCCATTTCCTTCTCCATCATTGCTTTTTACCAAACTATTATTATCTATAGCCAAACTATAATTGCAAATGAAGAACAAGTGTATTTCTAATAATAATGTCTATTGATATTTTTAAGACAGAAGTGTAAGAAAAAGCATATGTCCCAACTTCACTCTTCTATGTTAGAAACAGCTTCTTTACTGAATTAAACAATAGTTTTTTGTTTTGTTTTGTTTTGTTTTTAATGTTGGAAGAACACTTACTTAAAGTTTTGTGCTGTTTACAAGGCACTAGTTACAGACAGGATATACTTTTAAGTTTAATTTTGTTATTGTCACTTTTAAAGTCTGGACATCCAAGACAATGAATCAAGCCTTAATTTGTACCATTTGTCACTTTTTGTGATATAAATATGACATAACTGACCATGTTGCAAAGAAAAGTGTAGTTGTAGACCATTTAATAGAACATTTCCACCAAACATAACTCAAAGTTACAATTAATATTAAAACACAGTAAAATAATCCAGAATTGTGGAGTCTAAGTTACATAAGACTCTCCTAATGATGTGGAAGTGTTAGTGTTCTCTCCTTCACATTTTCCTGTTTTTATAATGTAAATGAGAGACAGATTACTGACCTTTTCTTAATGTGACATTTTTTCCTACATATCCTACCATGTTGCATATCGTAAAGAAAATACTGTAAAATTTGAATTTGGAAGTAAGAACTTTATTATACGTCCAGTCAGGTGAAAGAAATTTCCCATGAAATCAGTGCAGTGTGGTCTGTCACAGAACATCATGAGCTCCTTGAAAATAGACCTACTATAACTGTATTTGCTCCTCCCTTATTTTTTAAAGATACAATCTTGTTCTGCTAAAATGGCATTAAAGTGTGAGAGATACAACAGAGATATTTATTTTTTTAGGGCCAAGTACATTTGTAAGATTGTTTTAGTCTACAAAACAGCTTATTAGCCATTTGTCAGTTGAGCCTCTGTGATTAGATATTTAATTTTATGATGATTACCTTCCTTTCCCAATAAACAAAATAATTAGAGAAAAGAGTGAAGTCACAATCCATTTAATACTCATAAAACCTTCCTGCTGATACAGGTTTAGAACTGGGCAACTGTAGTAGCTATAATCTTGCTTTTAGAGTAATTGCAGTTTAAATGTGATCTCAGAGCAGAACAACCCTAGTAATTAACCACCTTGCTTTTAGAAAACCTTTTTATCAGTATGTCTTTGAAGCATAACTAAAAGGAAATAAAATAATGTTCAGCATACTTTTTTTTTTTTTTCCTGAAGTGGTTTGTCCCAATTAATTTGCTGAAGATAGGACAGCCAATGAACCAGAGTGTTCATGTTATTTTAAGGCACTAAAAACATAGCTTTATTTGGTGAACTTTATATTCCTTTCAGCCAAAAGAAAATTATTGTTATCAACCGTATTCATAAAGCTTGTGCTTTTTCGAGTGTTTTATGGAAGATTTTATGATCTTTTACTCTTACTAGCCTTGAAAATGAGGCTAATGCTACATTCCCATTTTATTCAGTGCTTCAAAATATATTTCTTTGTGTTTCCTCTGAAAACAACTGAAGATTATGTTTTGGTCATCACTTGTATGACAGTGAATGAATAGGTCATACTGGATGAGACAAAGCCAATGTTCCACCTCTGCCGCGTCTGCACCTGGACTGCTTGGGTTATTCCAAAGACAGTGCTGCTCCTGCCCGCCAAGTGTCCTGTGTCAGGCATTCTATCTAAGGCTACCATTCCGAATCAAGATCCCCAGAGTTAATGACTTCAAATGAGTTAACAAAATATACTACATTAAGGATTAAAGGGATTATTTTAAGACTTTTTTTAAACTTATAGATCAGGAGATATTCCCTTTGTTATCATATACATTCATAAGTATTTTTAAGACAAGTCAGTAAATAAAATGGTGGAATCCCCTACAGAGAAGAAATGTGTAATAAAGTATCATAATTCAGTAAAATTAATACATATTATTAATGCATTATTAGTTGCCTTTCAAAATGTCATTTTGTTTTCTCATATTGAGCCTCATTTTCTGAGAATATCCTTTGTCGAAATGTTATATAGAAAATGACAAAATAACTTCACAATTCATCAGATAAAATAAAAACTTTCAAAATGTTGACGAATGTTTTTACTCCAAAGGGCTCTGTATATAGTAATATTTAATTTCTTAATTTTATCAGATAGTAACAGTATCAGATTAAACCTGCACAGGTATTTTAGCTCTCTGCTGATCACTCAAACAGTTATAGAAATCTGAGCGGTGATTCAAAAAATTCTGTTACTTTCCGCCTATAGCACTGATTTAGGACAGTCAAACAGATTTTTTTCACTGCTGCCTCCTCAGTCAGTGAGGTAACTCATCTCCATCTTTTATATGCTAGGGTATTGACGATAATGATCAGATCAGATCAGTTCAAATCAGTCGCTCAGTTGTGTCCGACTCTTTGTGACCCCATGAATTGCAGCAAGCCAGGCCTCCCTGTCCATTACCAACTCCCAGAGTTCACTGAGACTCACATCCATCGAGTCAGTGATGCCATCCAGCCATCTCATCCTCTGTCGTCCCCTTCTCCTCCTGCCCCCAAACCTCCCAGCATCAGTCTTTTCCAATGAGCCAACTCTTTGCATGAGGTGGCCAAAGTACTGAAGTTTCAGCTTTAGCATCATTCCTTCCAAAGAAATCCCAGGGCTGATCTCCTTCAGAATGGACTGGTTGGATCTCCTTGCAGTCCAAGGGACTCTCAAGAGTCTTCTCCACACCACAGTTCAAAAGCATCAATTCTTTGGCGTCACCCTTCTTTACAGTCCAACTCTCACATCCATGCATGACCATAGGAAAAACCATAGCCTTGACTAGACGAACCTTTGTTGGCAAAGTAATGTCTCTGCTTTTCAATATGCTATCTAGGTTGGTCATAACTTTCCTTCCAAGGAGTAAACGTCTTTTAATTTCATGGCTGCAGTCACCATCAATAGTGATTTTGGAGCCCAGAAAAATAAAGTCTGACACTGTTTCCGCTGTTTCCCCATCTATTTCCCATGAAGTGGTGGGACCGGATGCCATGATCTTCATTTTCTGAATGTTGAGCTTTAAGCCAACTTTTTCACTCTCCTCTTTCACTTTCATCAAGAGGCTTTTGAGTTCCTCTTCACTTTCTGCCATAAGGGTAGTGTCATCTGCATATCATAGGTCATACTGGATGAGACAAAGCCAATGTTCCACCTCTGCCGCGTCTGCACCTGGACTGCTTGGGTTATTCCAAAGACAGTGCTGCTCCTGCCCGCCAAGTGTCCTGTGTCAGGCATTCTATCTAAGGCTACTGTTCTGAATCAAGATCCCCAGAGTTAATGACTTCAAATGAGTTAACAAAATATACTACATTAAGGATTAAAGGGATTATTTTAAGACTTTTTTTAAAATTATAGATCAGGAGATATTCCCTTTGTTATCATATACATTCATAAGTATTTTTAAGACAAGTCAGTAAATAAAATGGTGGAATTCCCTACAGAGAAGACGATAATGAGAGCCAGATACAATTCTTTTTCTTCTCTTTAGGATTTGAGATGTAGGCATCCTCTGCCCTCTAAGGTTAACAGTTTCAGATATGCAAAGATAGAGTAAGCACTGCCACTGGGAAAATGAACAATTTCTTGACCCATAAAAGAGTTATGCAAGAACTTTGTGACTGAGAGAACCAAACATATAATCCATGGAACTTATAAAAATCTCTGTCTCAGAAACAGACTCACAGACTTAAAGAATCAATTTATGGATGCCAGGGTGAAGGATTGGGGGAAGGGATAGTTAGGGAATGTGGGATGACATGTACACACTTCTGTATTTTGAATGTATAACCAACAAGGACTTACTGTATCCCACATGGAATTCTGCTCAATGTTATGTGGCAGCCTGAATGGGCAGCGAGTTTGGGGGAGAATGGAAACATGAATATGTATATGTATATGTGTGGCTCTGTCCCTGTCCCTTTGCTGTTCACCTGAAAATTGTTAATCGTCTCAGCTATACCCCTATACATGGCAACCCACTCCAGTATTCTTGCCTGGAAAATCCCATGGACAGAGGAGCCTGCTAGGCTACAGTCCGTGGGGTTGCAAAGAGTCAGACACGACTGAGCAACTTCACTTTCACTATACCGCTATACAAAATAAACACTTTTTTCTTTTAATTTGTTTCTTAAGTCACAAATTCTTTCTCCTTCAAACTATCTATGATTTTCACTGTCCAGTACCGGGAAAATCTTTGTTCCAGACTGGGTTCTCACAGACAACTCAGAGCTTTCGTCTCACCCCTTGAACTTCACCTGCTTTCAAACATTCTGTATGCTAAAAATTTCTAGCTCTTCCTTTGCTCACTCAACTTTTTTCTATAGAATACACCAGCACTTTCTGTTATTTCTCTTCCTCTCACTTTTCTACCAACCCTCCATCACAGAAGGCCCAAACCCTGTTAGCAGACTTCAAAACAGAAGCAACTGAGTAGAAAGTTTAGAAGATAGGAATAGGGAAAATGCCTTTGTTAATATACGTTTCTTATGAAGGCCATTTTGGGAGTGGGTAGGGTGTGTGTTGGTTTTATGAAGTGGAGTTGTAAATAAAAAAATAGAAAGTGAAACTCACTCAGTCATGTCTGACTCTCCAACCCCATGGACTATACAGTCCATGGGATTCTCCAGGCCAGAATACTGGAGTGGGTAGCCTTTCCCTTCTCCAGGGGATCTTCCTAACCCAGGAATCAATCCAGGTTTCCCACATTGCAGGCGGATTCTTTACCAGCTGAGCCACAAGGGAAGCCCAAGAATACTGGAGGGCTTAGCCTATCTATCCCTTCTCCAGTGGCTCTTCCCGACCCAGGAATCGAACCAGGGTCTCCTTTATTGCAGGCGGATCTTTACCAATTGAGCTATCAGGGAAGATAGAAGAAGGCTACCAATCTGGGGGATCATAGTAGGAATGACTAATTTTCATACAAGCAAGGGAAAGAGTGCCTTGGTTAGTGTCCTTTCATCATCATGCAAAATCAAAATTTGGCTTCTAATTTCTGTGAACATATACTGGACTTTGGAAACCTGTTCTCAGTAAAACAAAACATGTAAAACAGTTAATCTGTTACTTTTTGACCTGATAGCACCTGATAGCAACATACCATAAGGGAGAGAACAAGATTTGAGGCCAAAAGATTTGGTTTTAATTGGGCCATTTTTCCATGTTAGCTGTGTAAATTCAAGTTTCTATTAACTGTTCAAGCATTTTTCTTACATATAATGAGATTTCTCATTAACCTTGTAGAGTCACTGTGAGAATTAGACATACTATATATTAAGTACCTAACAGAGTGTCTGACAGTATGTACTTGATGGATGACACTAAAATTTCTTTATGTATTTAGTTTTTTGATTAGTTAAATATCTACTTAAGTGTATGTGTAATGTTGTTTATGTAATCAGTAATTAATAATGGAAAATGTGACTGATATAAGACATGGATACAATAGTAAAGAAGGCATTTGTTTATCTTTATTACCTTTACAATGTTTTGCCTTTTGTTACTGGAAGAAATCCCAAATGTCTAATGGAAATCTGAAAAGAAAAAAAATAAAAGGAAAAAGTGAGCTTGTTAGAAACGACTAATCAAACATTGTGCAATAACTGCCACTGCTATAGCTCTAAATGCATTGGTAAAAGCTGACACAAGACTTCTTAAATTATGAATGTGATTAAGCCAATGATCATTATGAGAACATTAATTAATACTGCCACTTTGGGCTGCATGACTCAGCTTTGTCTAATAAGTTTCATAGGTCAAAAGCTCTCAAATGAGATAACCAGAGATTCCTGAGCAGGTGATCACATGAACATTCAAAGTCAGTGATGCAGTTCAATATGAAATTAAACTCCGTATTTACACACATATCTTTTATTAGACATGTATTTTCTCAAATTATGGAAAATATTGAAAAACCTGAATGAAACTATACATGTTATCTGTTTAAAGAATACCCTCATGAATTTTTGTGGTAAAAATGCTGTTTTCTGAGCTTGAGTAACCAACCAGATTTTCCCCACCAAAATTATCCTTATTGTTTTAGATTAGCAGGATGCTGTTGTTCAGTTCTAATCTTTCAGTGTCATGATCATTGAATACAATAAAAATAAACACATTTTTTAAGATGTTTCTCCAGTTAGTTGGTTAAACATTAAACCTATACCTTGAAACAGTTGAAAATATTGAAAATACAGAGATGTTACTGGTTTTAAGTGAAATTCAGAGAGAGAAGACAGCATGAACTTTTTCCAAAATATATTTTCATTTGGGGGAATATATTTGTATTGCCTCAAATGGTCTGAATTTCTATCCCACATTAGTTTATGATTAACCTTATGACTAAATATATTTTTAAAAGTATGGTTTGAGGAACACATGTATACCTGTGGCAGATTCATTTTGATATTTGGCAAAACTAATACAATTATGTAAAATTCAAAAATAAAATAAAATAAAAAAATAAGTTATCTGGAAAAATAGCTCTATTTGGCAAATGAGTTAAAAGCTTGAGTTAAAGAATAAATAAGGTTCATCTCCTTCAATTAAACACCCTCCACTAGCTGAAGCCCAGGGTCTAAAACTATATGTGAGCATTAGTAGGTGCTCTGTTAATAATTTTTTTTAATGTTACCATTCTCTATTTTTATTGACATATGGTTGAGTTGCAATGTTCTGCTAATTTTGCAAACTATTACATTTTTAGAATATGGAGAAGGAAATGGCAACCCACTGTGGTATTCTTACCTAGAAAATCCCGTGGACAGAGGAGCCTGGCGGGCTACAGTCCACAGAGATGCCAAACATGACTTAGTGACTTAACTACCACATTTAGAATAAATTTTATTAACTTTTAATTATCTTTCAAAATGTAGCATTATCCCTCATTTTAAGTACCTTTTTGAACAACATCTATGTTCAAATATTAAGGAAATTTTAAAAATTAATAGCCTATCAAATATAAACTCAAATGTTGAAGATTTTTTTTTTTAACCCCAAAGTACTGACCATAGGAACATTTACTTTCTTAATTTTAACAGTTTGTATGAGTTGTAGTAATCACATTCTACATAACCTTATTTAGAACATGAAAATACAGGGAAGATATTTGTAAGTAACTTTGGGGTTACTACACTGTCAAATTATAATTAAGTTGATCCAGTTTAGAAATAAAAGAAAATATGTCTTTGAATTGGTAGTCTTGTAAAGTCTTAAAGGGAGTTGTTTAAGTATACACACACTATTTCTTTCTTCAAATCACCTGGTGTAGTATTCTGTCTGCAAAAAACAAAAGTGTAAAATGTGTACTTAGGGTGACCCCAGGGAATGATCCTAGCATATCATCCAAAATCAGTGCCCTCCCAAATGTGTTAATTTGGGATTCAGCTTCTCAATTTCTACAAAATAGCCTGCTGTTTTCACTGGAATTGAATTGAATCTATAAATCAATTTGAAGAAATTGACATATGAAGAATGTTCTTTCAAACCAGTAACATATTTTTGTTCTAAATTTCTCTCAGTAAGGTCATTTATATTTTGGTAAATCTGGCTAAGCATATGACTTTTTATGACTTTGCTGTCAAGGTAAAAAGAATTTTTTTAATTTTATATTTCAATTGTATATTGCTAATAATACAGAGATATTAATGTTTTTTAAGTTTTGACCTCAAACTCTGTGAACCTTAAAGATTTTCTGTGAACTATTATGTTGAACGAAAACAGATTAATATTTTCCAAGTTTATATATATTTTTTTCTTTTTGTCATTGTACTAAAATCTCTATAATGTTGGATAAGGAACTGAAGAGTTGATAGCCTTGATTAATGCCTAACTTTAATTGATTTAAATGATTCAGTAATTTACCAATTATTGAATAAGTTAGCTATAGCATCTTTTAAATGTCCATTTTTAGATTGAGGAAACTTCCTTCTAATCCAAATCTGTTAAGACTTCATTTCTTCTTTTCATGAGTGAATGTTGGATTTTTCCATTGACTTTTCTGTTTCTAATGAGACAAGTCTTTTATTTTTTCCCTAATGCTGTTCAATTATATAATTGAACTTCAAAAAATTTTAAGCTTGCATTTCTGAGAAGAACACACTTGTTCATAATATATTTTCTTTTTTTGCATATAACTGAGAGCAAGTTGCTAATCGTCTTTTGATCTGGGGAGAGTGGAGGAGGATTTGAATCTTTGTAGCCTGCCATCTGATTATTAGAAAAGAAAATATCTGAAGGGCTTCACGAATGAAGTTTATGGCATAAAGATAAATATTTGGGAAAATGGTATAAGATTTTAATTTATTTCAGTGAAAGAAATTAAATAGTGGGAGGGGCAAAATGTTTATTTAAAGAAAGGTATTGTTGTCCCTGATGGAAGATATTATTTTACCAAACCAACTCATTAATCTGCAACTTGGAAAAGCTAGAATCCTGGTTAAATTTTAGAATCTATTTATGGAAAATATGAAACAAAAATGACAACAAGACAGATGCTTCTCCTTCAGTGTAAAACTCAGGAGGCACCTTTCCCAAGATTCCTCTGTATCAACAGAAAGCTCAAAATACATCCCTGGATCAGTGAGAGATAGAAAGGGTCTGAGATACCTCACAGGTTGCTTATGACCTAGAGTACTATAGAAGACTATCTAAAGATTTCTGCTAAAGAAGTATCGAAGCATCTGTGAGAGGACCAGGGGATCTAAGAAGGGTTCTTTCTGGGATTGGCAGGAGGCTCAGTGACCTGCATAGAAACAAAATGGTTACACAGAAATGTCAGTCAAAGCCAGCAGTGAAAGAATATGATGACTGTCTGTTGCCCTTCTCTGTTCAAATTACCCAGCACTTCAAGTACAAGGAAATAAAAAGGAAGAATAGGAAATATGTCATTCACTGAAAAAAAATTCAGAATTCACTGATTTATTTGCACTGATAAAATTAAGTTGCTGCCACTAAATGAACCAGCACATTAAGGTCAATATTATATTTAACTATGAAAAAAATGAAGCTAGCTTTATTTAAATACATATTTTCTTAAATGACAAATTCCTACAAAGTGATAAATAATTAGTTGAGTTCTTTGTGTTTTTATTCAAGTATATGCTTTTTGATCAAGAAAATTATTTTGTTTAACCTGTATTTTAGGTTCATCTATATGTGTTTTCTTACTTTGTCACCAAGATTAATATAACTAGCTATTTTTTTCTACTAAGTCTTTAAATATGATTGCTGTTCTTTGCTAGTATTAAAATATAGGGTCTCAAACTGGGACATTATTCTTTAATAATTTTCATGACAGCTAAAGCAGAGGTTGGCTTACTTCAGTCATTACTAACAAGAATACTAGCCTATTTTTAGATGTTTTAAAAATATTTGGAGTACTAATTCATATTCTCTGCAAAAAAGATACTGTATTTGAACCTATGTGGAAATTATTTAAAACAAAATTTTTTTTCATGCTTTCTACATACTTAAGGGCTTCCCAGGTGGCTCAGTGGTAACGAATTTGCCAGCAATGCAGGAGATATGGGTTTGATCCCTGGGTTGGGAGGATCCACTGGAGACGGAAATGGCAACCTACTCCAGTATTTGGGCCTGGAAAGTCTCATAGGCAGAGGAGCCTGGCGGACTACAGTTCATGGTGTCTTAAGAGTCAGACATGACTGAGCATGCATGCACCACATACTTAAGTGTAATTTTTTCTCCCAAAATATTGTACATCTGTATTTTCTCAAATTGTTATGTCATTTCATTTTTAAAATCAGCTTGGCTTCCCTGGTGCCTCAGATATAAAGACTCTGCCTGCAATGCAGGAGACCCAGGTTCGATCCCTGGGTCAAGAAGATCCCCTGGAGAAGGAAATGGCAACCCACTCCAGTATTCTTGCTTGGGAAATCCCATAAACATAGGAGCAGGTGGGCTACAGCCCTTGGGATCACAAAGAGTCAGACACAACTGAGCAACTAACTCTTTCCAATATTTTCACTTAATCTCAATCTTTGTTTCAATGTTAGCTTAACAAACATGCTCTTTTACTTTCAGATAAAATTAATAATTTAATGGCTATTGTGGAAGAGAGTCAATAAAATTATTATAAAGACAGCCAGGATCTATACAAAACAAATGAAAGAATTGTTCCTTTTAAAAATAATGAAATAGAGATAAAAGCTAAAAAAAATATTTTTCTAAAATATCTTTGTCTTTATATGTTATTTAGAAAATTAAATAGAGTCAAAGGTAGTTACTGTGGACTTATTCACCTGGATAAATTATTTCAGAAATGCATAAAGAGAAGAATCCTATTCCATTATTTCCATTATCTGATAATATTATTAAGAAATAAGTGCTTAAAAATATGAATGAAACAAAAATAAAATTTTTTTAACTAACTAATGTCAGAGATGGCGCTGGATTGGCCCAGAATACATTAACTGTTGAGCCCCTCTTCCTCTGCGTTCTGAGTTCCGTTAGCAGGAAATACAAGTGCAGAGCCACCTCCAGTGCACCATGCCTCGTGCACTGAATGTAGTGCACTAGGTAGTGCACTGTTTCCTTGTGTATCTCAGCGAGCAAGTTGAGTTCTTGGACACTGAGTTACCAGAGTAATCCTTGATTTCAGGTTTTGTTCTACGTTTTAGTTATAAGCTGCTGTGAAGCCCTGGACAGCTCAAAATACCAAGTCTATAACCCTCAGGAATAATATTTGGAAACTTAAGCGACTTTAAGAAAGTGTAGTTGATAGAGATGAAATAAAACTATGTAAAGAAGCATGGATTAAAGACAATCTCTTTAACAAGTGGTGCTGGGAAAACTGGTCCACCACTTGTAAAAGAATGAAACTAGAACACTTTCTAACACCATACACAAAAATAAACTCAAAATGGATTAAAGATCTCAACGTAAGACCAGAAACTATAAAACTCCTAGAGAAGAACATAGGCAAAACACTCTCCGACATACATCACAGCAGGATCCTCTATGACCCACCTCCCAGAATATTGGAAATAAAAGCAAAAATAAACAAATGGGACCTAATTAAACTTAAAAGCTTCTTCACAACAAAGGAAACTATTAGCAAGGTGAAAAGACAGCCTTCAGAATGGGAGAAGATAATAGCAAATGAAGCAACTGACAAACAACTAATCTCAAAAATATACAAGCAACTCCTACAGCTCAATTCCAGAAAAATAAATGACCCAATCAAAAAATGGGCCAAAGAACTAAATAGACATTTCTCCAAAGAAGACATACAGATGGCTAACAAACACATGAAAAGATGCTCAACATCACTCATTATCAGAGAAATGCAAATCAAAACCACTATGAGGTACCATTTCACGCCAGTCAGAATGGCTGCAATCCAAAAGTCTACAAGCAATAAATGCTGGAGAGGGTGTGGAGAAAAGGGAACCCTCTTACACTGTTGGTGGGAATGCAAACTAGTACAGCCACTATGGAGAACAGTGTGGAGATTCCTTAAAAAACTGGAAATAGAACTGCCTTATGACACTAATCCCACTGCTGGGCATACACACTGAGGAAACCAGAATTGAAAGAGACACGTGTACCCCAATGTTCATCGCAGCACTGTTTATAATAGCCAGGACATGGAAGCAACCTAGATGCCCATCAGCAGATGAATGGATAAGAAAGCTATGGTACATATACACAATGGAGTATTACTCAGCCATTAAAAAGAATACATTTGAGTCAGTTCTAATGAGGTGGATGAAACTGGAGCCTATTATACAGAGTGAAGTAAGCCAGAAAGAAAAACACCAATACAGTATACTTGGCACCCCACTCCAATACTCTTGCCTGGAAAATCCCATGGACATAGGAGCCTGGTAGGCTGCAGTCCATGTGGTCCCTAGGAGTCGGACATGACTGAGCGACTTCACTTTCACTTTTTACTTTCATGCATTGAAGAAGGAAATGGCAACCCTCTCCAGTGTTCTTGCCTGGAGAATCCCAGGGACAGCGGAGCCTGGTGGGCTGCCGTCTATGGGGTCGCACAGAGTCAGACACGACTGACGCGACTTAGCAGCAGCAGCAGCAACGCATATATATGGAATTTAGAAAGATGGTAACAATAACCCTGTATACAAGACAGCAAAAAAGACACTGATGTATAGAACAGTCTTTTGGACTCTTTGGGAGAAGGAGAAGTTGGGATGATTTGGGAGAATGGCATTGAAACATGTATAATATCATGTATGAAACGAGTTGCCAGTCCAGGTTCAATGCACAATACTGGATGCTTGGGGCTGGTGCACTGGGACGACCCACAGGGATGGCAGATCATGTTGATAAGTGGCAAAACCAATACAATATTGTAAAGTTAAAAAATAAAATGAAGAAAAAGCATCGAGTCAGTCTTCTAGTAGAAAACTAAAATGGAACAGGAAAGGCTAGTTAATACTGGGATTTGTTCCATAAGATTTATAAATATGTTTATAGCAGTGTTTATTAAACCATTTATGACAATTAAAAAATTGTTCAAGAAGTTTAGAAGATTACATTAACAGATAAAGTATAAATATTTATTGATAAATATGATTGCTTTGAAAAGCTATATTTCTTCAACTGTTTTATAATTTATTACTTTTAGAGTAACAAATTAATTTTTATATCCTGCTTTCACTGATATTTTACTGTATTGCCTACCTTTTGTTACATTTAATACATTATATTTTGCAAATTGATGGTAACTGGTAATTCATTCATATTAATTTTTGTCATGTGTGCATTTGAAAATTATTGAAAGAGAAAAAATAAACCATCATGCAACACAAAGCAGTATGAACAAAATATTTACATATGACTCAGGAGATTTTAAGGAAATGAACTCATAGAATAAATTCCTATATCTAAGAATACAATAGATAATACCAATTATTTAAAAGCAAGGTCTCTGTAGCTTACTCTGCAATTTATTAACCTATTGTCAGGAACAGACTAATCCTTTGATATTAATTCATGAAACTTAATTTGAATAATTCACTTGGTAATTTATTCATGAAACAGAAAGATAATAATGATGAGCTCTGCTTAGTGTTTTTCATATGTCATTCAATACTTCGATGTACTTACAAAGTAACTATGAAAATGGATAAATATTCAAGTTTTTTATCTCAAATACAGATATTTTCAAATCATTTTTAAAACTTTATAAGAGCAGTGACTGTATTCTACATAGACTATTTTAAGATAAAGTAAAAGTAAAATAATATGGAACTAAAAAAGGATTCCAGTGCTGTGACTGAACAACAAACAAAGGACTCAGAATTTCCCCTGAGATATGAAGCAAAATTATAATGAAAATCAAAACCATTATACTTTTAAGAAAAGCTGAAAGTTTATATTAGGGTGATGGAACTAATAAAAGGACTCCAGTGCTCTATCTGAACCACAACAAAAAGAGGATTTAGAATCCCCCAAGATATGAAGCAAAACTATAATGAAAATAAAAACTATCAGACTTTTAAGAAAACTTGAAAGTTTACATTACGGTGACCTGGTCAATTATAAAAGTAAATGAAAAGTGATGTAAATCATAAAATAGATAAAGATTATCCATGGTCAACATAGGCATGTAAATATTTCAAACTCAACAATAAGATGATGGAACAGATAACTCTCTTTGGCTTGTGTTAATTCAACATCTACAAACAAATCTAGCAATATGATTTATTATATAACTTTTCAAAAATTGAAAGGTACTAGTTAATTATAAAGATACTGAGGTATCTTCAGTCTCTATTATTCTGATAAGACTCAATAAAGACTTTTTGTTGATTACAGTTGGCAGTGGACTCACTCTGTATGAGACTATTTTTAGCAGTCTTCAAAAGCAACCCAGACCTTGGCAGGATAAATCTCCCCAAAATGACTTATTTTGCTTTGGTGTCTATGGTGTATGCTCTACTCCTTTGAGCCACACATCTCATCACTCAGCCAAGTAAATGCTATGGAAGTTCAGAAATCAGGCCTTCGACAGACTGGGCAGTCCACCTTCAAGATTTTTGACAGTCAGCAAACTAAAACCAGCTGACACAGCTGACCCACTCCCTGTCTTTGTAAAGTTTTATTAGAATATGATCATATTATTTTGTTTGCATATGGTCTACAGCTTCTTTTGTGCTATACCAGCAGTTTGAATAGTTACAATGGAACCTATATGGCTTGCAAGGATACAAAATGTATTATCTGGCCCTTTACAGAAAAAGGGCTTCCTTGGTAGCTCAGACTGTAAAGTGTCTGCTTGCACTGCGGGAGAAACCGGCTCCACCCCTGGGTTGGGAAGATCCCCTGGAGAGGAAATGGCAACCCACTCCAGTATTCTCGCCTGGGAAATCCCATGGACTGAGGCGCCTCATAGGCTATAGTCCATGGGGTCGCAAAAGAGTCAGACACATCTGAGCGACTTCACTTTCACTATTTATAGAAAAAGCGTTCTGACCTTTTCTGTGTAGCACTGAGATAAACTAATTATTACTCCACTAAAACATGGATTGATTTTAGAAACAATGCTGACTAAGAGGAGCTACACACACACACTCCCACACACACACACAAAGTAGTCTGGCATACTGTGAGATTTTATTTAAAATTTAGTAAAGAGACAAATAAAGGATTATCCTTGGTGGGGGTGGGTTGACTAGTAGGCAAGCAGAAGCACTGCTTGTGCAATGGGAATATTCAGTTTCTTGCTTTTGTTGACAGTTATAGAGGCATGTTTACTTTGTAAAAATGTATTGGGCTATACACATGTGATTTGTGTACTTTTAAATATGTATGTTATACTTCAGTGAAAAACAAAATGAAAAGAGAAAGGAAGTAAATTTTCATAGGAAGAAAGCTTGGTTCTACTCACTCAATCATACTCACAATGTGAAAATTAGTTGTAAAGGTTACCATGTATAAGAATTGACAGCATCATGAACTTGAAGGTGTTTTTCTGTGTCAAGTGCATGAGGGTTGTTTCAGCTGGTAATTAGTGTGAATGCTCCATGCCTCCAGTCCCATTTCAGAAAGAGGGTACAGTGGTTAGGGTAATTGTGAAGTAATTTTTAACAAGAAATATCCTCAGCTATATGTGGAAAATCTGTAGATGAAGACTAGTGCTGTAATCAAGAAACATTAAGATCATCTTTATTGCAATTCATGACTTGTGTTACCAGACAAGCCCTTGACCCTAGGCTTCAAAGAAAAATCTCTATAGTCACTTCTCAGGCAAACAAGAATGGAAAATCTGCAATTAAGCATTTATTCATAGGAGGAGTGACTAGACAAGGGTCTGGACTGGAAATAGCCTATGAGCTTAGAGAACACAGTAAGAGAGAGTGTATAAGTAGGTTCTGGAACCAATGAGAAAAAGACAAAATGTTACATACAGAACATACTGGATGAACAGAGAAAAAGTTTTCCAAAGCAAATATTCTTCACTTGAGGTCATTAAGAAATTGCCATAGTTTGGGACAGAAAGTGGAGCCAAGAATATCAGTGCAAAAAAGTGACAAGTCTTCTATAGCACACTTGTGACTTCTCCTCAGAACAAAATCGGCTAAGGGTACTCAACAGGCTTTAACAGTAATTTGCTCCAATCATTGCTATTAGTCAGTATCCTGCATGGCAAGAGCAAAGTATTTCTGAATACGTAATTTAGCTTTGGAAATGTATGTTCATTTTAATACTCTGAGTCCTGTAACTGTGGCAGCAATTTCTAAATAAGAGATGCAGACAACTAGCGGAGAAAACTACACATCCACATGATAAAGTCAGAAATATTTATAGCCCAATCATAGTTTAAGAAATCATGAAAATATCTATGCACAAAAATATTTAATTATCTCCTACTAGAAGTAATAATTTTTAAGTAATAATTTATTTGACAAATGTATTACATTCTACTGTGTTCCAATTTCTATGGAAAAGGCTGCGAGGAAATACTTTCTGCACAAAAATGCCTGAATAAAGTCACAGACATGTAGCACACTCTAGCAGTTCTTAAGGCTTCTCTGTCATCATACAAAACCTAAGGGCTAAAACGTAAAAGACTGACAATGCAAAACGTTGGTAAGGATATAGATCAAGTGGAATCCTTATGTGCTGCAGCTGGGAATGTAAATTGTCATTTTCTTTTAAATGTACATTTACACTATATTTTGCAATTATTGACAGTTTTCATTAAAATATATGCTCTTAAGAGTATATTCATAGCAGCATTAATCATAAGAGCTAACACTGCAGCTGCTGCTGCTAAGTCACTTCAATCGTGTCCGACTCTGTGTGACCCCATAGACGGCAGCCCACCAGGCTCCCCCGTCCCTGGGATTCTCCAGGCAAGAACACTGGAGTGGGTTGCCATTTCCTTCTCCAATGCATGAAAGTGAAAAGTGAAAAGTGAAAGTGAAGTCACTCAGTCGTGTCTGACTCTTAGCGACCCCATGGACTGCAGCCTACCAGGCTCCTCCATCCATGGGATTTTCCAGGCAAGAGTACTGGAGTGGTGTGCCATTGCCTTCTCCGAACACTGCAAAAACAAAGGCAAAATGAAATAGCAGTTGTTCATTAACAAGAGAATAGATAAATGAAGTATGGCTTAACCATACAATGAAATAGTGTTTAGCAGTATAAAGGAATGAACGTCTGATGAGTGAGTTTCAAGACCTCAAGACATAATTTTGAAAGAAAGAAATGAAACGAGAAAAAAAGTAAAACTAGTTATTGGTGGTAGAGATTATAAAGTTGCTGCTTCTGGGTGGACAAGGTTGGGAGACACATTGAGGAAAAATCCAGGGTAATGCAAATAGTCTATATTTTCTTTTGCACGATAGTTATTTCAGTTCAGTTCAGTTCAGTCAGTCATATCCAACTCTTTGCGACTCTATGGACTGCAGCATGCCAGGCTTCCTTGTCCATCACCAACTCCTGGAGCCTGCTCAAATTCACGTCCATTGAGGCAGTGACGCCATCCAACCATCCCATCCTCTGTCATCCCCTTCTCCTCCTGCCTTCAATCTTTCCCAGCATAAGGGTCTTTTCTAGTTAGTAAGTTTTTTGCATCAGGTGGCCAAAGTATTGGAACTTCAGCTTCAGCATCAGACCTTCCAATGAATATTCAGGACTGATTTCCTCTGAGATAAACTGGTGGGATCTCCTTGCAGTCCAAAGGACTTTCAAGAGTCTTCTCCAACACCACAGTTCAAAAGCATCAACTCTTTGACGCTCAACTTTCTTTATGGTCCAACTCTCACATCATACATGACTACCAGAAAAACCATAGCTTAGACAAGACAGACCTTTGTTGGCAAAATAATGTCTCTGCTTTTTAATATGCTGTCTAGATTGGTCATAGCTGTTCTTCCAAGAAGCAAGTGTCTTTTAATTTTATGGCTGCAGTCATCATCTGCAGTGATTTTGGAGACCAAAAAAATAAAGTCTGTTACTGTTTCCATTGTTTCCGCATCTATTTTCCACGAAGTGGTGGGACTGGAGGCCAAGATCTTAGTTCTTCGAATGTTGAGTTTTAAGCCAACTTTTTCACTGTCCTCTTTGACTTTCATCAACAGGCTCCTCAGTTCCTCTTTGCTTTCTGCCATGAGGGTGGTGTAATCTGCATATCTGAGATTATTGATATTTTTCCCAGCAATCTTGATTGCAGCTTGTGCTTCATCCAGCCCAGAATTTCACATGATGCACTCTGCATAAAAGTTGAATAAGCAGGGTGACAATATACAGCCTTGACATACTCCTTTCCCAGTTTGGAACCAATCCATTGTTCCATGTCTAATTCTCACTGTTGCTTCTTGACCTGCATACAGATTTCTCAGAAGGCAGGTCAGGTGGTCTGGTATTCCCATCTCTTAAAGAATTTTCCACAGTTTGTTGTGATCCACACAAAGTCTTCAGCATAGTCAATGAAGCAGAAGTAGATGTTTTTCTGGAGCTCACTTGCTTTTTTGATCATTTAGCAGATGTTAGCAGTTTGATCTCTGCTTCCTCTGCCTTTTCTAAATCCAGTTATTTGGGGCTATGCAATTGTCAATTTTATCAACCTTAACACAAGACTTATGCATTTTATTGCTTGAAAACATATCATGATTAAAAAGAAACTATAAGCTTTCCACTGTTTGGAATATAATTGCACTATTTTATCCTTTTTGGAGAGGAGTATGGATCAGGAAGGAAATCTCATTGATTCCTATACCCATGTTCATTTATTTTAGAGCTCCCAGAAGAGGCCTAGTTCAGGCTTTATGTCTAGTTTCTTCCAGATATAATAACCCCAGAAAGGACAGCTACAATGGAAATATAATTAAATTATTCCCTTGAGGTGAATTGAAGAAAAAAAAAAGATTTATTTTTCCTTGAGAGCTGATGGAAGGTTTATTACTTAACTTTACTTACTGTTGTTAGCTATTTTAAAGAAATATTGCCCTATTTTAGTGTTCAACAGTCTGTAAAGGTTTCAAGGTTGGGGAATAATTTTATCAGCCATATTTAATTTCTCAATATAAGTTGGCCATATGCCAGAATTATATCATTCAGGTGTTCTTTATTGGCAAATCGTTTTGATATATCTTTGCAATCTATTAAAAGAAAAGGCAGTGTTGCTTATGGACAGAGGGAGAAAGTTGTTTCTGTGAGATTTCTCTTTCCTGTCTCAGTCATTATGGAAGTTTCTCAGCTGATAAATATATTGAACTTCACCCAGCATGTAAAAATCTGATGTTATAAATAATGAGTCAAGCAGGTAATGGACTTTGGATGGAGATTTTTTTAAAGTAAAATCCAGTATATCTAGATGAATTCAGTTCAGTTCAGTCGCTCAGTCGTGTCCGACTCTTTGTGGCCCCATGAAATGCAGCACGCCAGGCCTCCCTCTCCATCACCAACTCCTGGAGTTCACTCAGACTCACATCCATCGAGGCAGTGATGCCATCCAGCCATCTCATCCTCTGTCGTCCCCTTCTCCTCCTGCCCTCAATCCCTCCTAGCATCAGAGTCTTTTCCAATGAGTCAACTCTTCGCATGAGGTGGACAAAGTACCAGAATTTCAGCTTTAGCATCATTCCTTCCAAAGAAATCCCAAGCCTGATCTCCTTTAGAATGGACTGGTTGGATCTCCTTGCAGTCCAAGGGACTCTCAAGAGTCTTCTCCAACACCAAAGTTCAAAAGCATCAATTCTTTGGCGCTCAGCTTTCTTCACAGTCCAACTCTCACATCCATACATGACCATTGGAAAAACCATAACCTTGACTAGACAGACCTTTGTTGGCAAAGTAATGTCTCTGCTTTTCAATATGCTATCTAGGTTGGTCATAACTTTTCTTCCAAGAAGTGTCTTTTAATTTCATGGCTGCAGTCACCATCTGCAGTGATTTTGGAGCCCAAGAAAATAAAGTCTGACACTGTTTCCACTGTTTCCCCATCTATTTCCCAGGAAGTGATGAATTAATGGGATACAAAAATATGCTGTATATTAAAGACTACAAAAATTTAAATACTATCAAACTTGAGCTCTAATCACTAATTCTAAACTGGTGATCACCTTCGTGAAAAGTGTCTTTAGGTCCCTTTGAAATGGATTTCAATTCTGGCTGAGCTTTAGAGAAACACAGAAAGTTTTTGAAAAATTTGTATATATCCATCTCATTCTATAATAGCAATTTCAAGGAGCAGGGCCATAGTTAATTTTAATTTTAAAAGATCTTCAAGGGACTTGCCTTGTGGTCCAGTGGTTGGGGATCTGTATTTTCAATGCAGAGGGCACAGGTTCAATGCCTAGTCTGGGAACTAGGATTCCACGTGCCACATGGCACAGCCAAGTGGTAAAACAAATTTTAAACAAAGAGTAAAAGATCCCCAAGGAGTCATGATATGCAGTCAGGCTGTAGAACCCTGGGTATCTCTGAGGGCCTTTGAACCATCAATTCTCATTCCCAACTTAAAGATAAAAGGGGATAAGTTTCGGACACAGCAATAGTTAGATCTGAAATTTCTGATTATTATTTAAGAATCCTAGGTCTTGTTTTCCTCATATTCAAAATGAAATCATTAAACCCGTTGGTTTCCTCTCTAGATCTAAATTTCTTTCATTGTCTTTATGTATGTGTGA
Organism: Bubalus kerabau; assembly: GCF_029407905.1. Lineage (NCBI taxonomy): Eukaryota > Metazoa > Chordata > Mammalia > Artiodactyla > Bovidae > Bubalus > Bubalus kerabau. The sequence continues at coordinate 269,981,588 of NC_073624.1, read as the reverse complement.
TCTCCAATGAGAGGTAAATTTGTTTAGCTTCTTTTCAGCCTTCCTTTCATTTTGTTACTGACTTAGCTTACTTTTTTGCAAAAATGCTCTCTGTCTTTTCAAAGAGAGGACAAGAAAAGAACAATTAATCAGGAGTAAGTCCCTTTGCATAGAGGGTCTGCTTTCAGGTTTTCTGTTTTAACTAGCAGAAGTAAAATAAAATGTCTAAATATACTGAATGTGTCTCCGTTACTCTGCCTGAAACTATTACATTTTACTTAAGACAGTTCCAGATTAAATTTGGGAATGCTCCCCATTTTTGTTTGGGTTTAGTTACCACATAGAAGAGTTAAATGCTGAAGTTATGACTTAAATTCAAAAATATAGCTTACTTCTGTGTTTCCTGGTATTTGCATTATTGATGAACAGTGGCCTTCAAAGGCAGGAATTAAGCAATATCATCTGTAGAGGGCTTGACCACATGTTTGAGGGATATTTCTTATGGCAGCATTGCTGAGAAACTAGACCTTCTGTAAATCCTTTCATATGAAAACAGATAGAAGCAAAAGCAAATCAGAGAACCATATTAGTAAGAGAATATGTTAAAACCATGGTAAAGAGAGCCAATAGAAGGAAAAAAACTGAATCCACAACAACTCAAAGACAGATAGTGATGTCTTGATAGAAATAGATGTGACCATATTTCTACCAAAAAAAAAAAAAAAATGTCAGAAAAGAGCAGAAGTGTGAGGCCATGGATTCCTCACTAGAAATATTCAGTTTGGTAGTATTGCCTATTATGTTCTCAAAGAAATGGCTTTTTAAATAATCCCAATTTTATGTGTATACTATTTTGGATTTGGGTTCCTTCCTTTGAAGGACCATTGTTAAAATGTAATAAAACAAAAGCCAAGTAAATTAGATGGCAATATTACGGTTATCAGTGGGAACTCAGAAAAAAAAGCAAATTTAAATATTATAATTTTAATGTGAAATTTTAAGTTAAAAATTGTATTGATTTACTTAGAAAACATTTTATTTTACATGCTTACTTTTGGTTTTCCTCTATATGTTCATGCTTTCTCAGTACTCTCTTATCATTGTTCTAGACCTTAAATATATGAGGACATTTGTCAGGTTTCAAAGCAATCTCTCCAGGAGGCTCAAACATCAGATATATTCTCTCACTATTCTGTCTGTCTGTTTCTAGGAAGAAAGTCTTAAGACTTTATTATTTCATATGCTTACATAGGAGAGAAAACTATCAAGAAAAAAAAAATTCCCTCACTAATGAATCTACTCAGGATTATTAACATCAAAAATGAAAAGCAAATATTTTATCAACAAAATTATGTAGTTTTACAATCAGTAAATATAATGTTGATTGTATCAAAATTTTCTGTATATTTCTTTGTTAGAAAATGTATAAAAGCTTTATTCTTGATCTGTTGTATTATAAAAGTTTCTGTGTCAACATTAAATTTCCTTACAGTGTCATCAGGTCACAAATCAGTGTTTCCTTCCCTTGGTACTAAAATTAATCTTGTTCATATGCAGTGTGATATTGGTAAGAAAAAGAAACTTGCACAACCATTTTGTAACTCCGTTCCTTTAAATTTGGTTTAATTAACAGTAATAAAAGTAAAAATTCAGTTCCCTATTTGCACTAACCACATCTCAAGTGCTCAGTGCCTAGTGCTTATGTTATTGGGCCCTATAGATCTAGGAGTCAGTGAAGTAAAATGGATGAGTATGGGTGAATTTAATTCAGATGACTACTATATATATTAATGTGGGCAAGAATCCCTTCTAAGACATGGAGTACCCTCATAGTTAAAAAAAAAAAGAGAGAGAGAGAGAGTCTGAAATGCAGTATTTGGGTGCAATCTCAAAAATGACAGAATGATCTCTGTTGTTTCCAAGGCAAACCATTCAACAACACAGTAATCTAAGTCTATGCCTCAACCACTATTGCTGAAGAATGGTTGAGGCATAAGCTGAAGTTGAATGGTTCTATGAAGACCTACAGTATCTCCTAGAACTAACACCAAAAAAATATATCTTTTTCATCATAGGGGACTGGAATGCAAAAGCAGGAAGTCAAGAGATACCCAGAATAATAGGCAAGGTGGGCCTTGGATTACAAAATGAAGGGCAAAGGCTAACAGAGTTTTGTCAGGAGAACACGCTGGTCATAGGAAACACCCATTTCCAACAATCCAAGAGATGACTCTACATATGGACATCACCAGATGATGATTCAGGCTTAAACTGAACTAAGTATGGAAAGCCACTAGGCCATTCAGGTATGACCTAAATGAGATCTCTTATGATTATATAGTGGAGGTGATGAAAAGATTTAAGGGATTAAATCTGGTAGACACAGAGCCTGAAGAACTATGCACAGAGGTTTGTAACAATTTATAGGAGGTGGTGGTCAAAACCATCCCAAAGATAAAAAAATGCAAAAAGGCAAAGTGGTTGTCTGAAAAGACTTAACAAATAGCTGAGGAAAGGGGAGAAGCAAAAGGCAAGAGACAGAGGAACAGATGAATGCAGAGTTCCAGACAACAGCAAAGAGAGTAAGAAGGAATTCTTACTTGAACAGTGCAAAGAAGTAGAGGAAAACAATCGAATGGGAAAGACCAGAAATCTCAAGAAAATTGAGATATCAAGAGAGGATTTCATGCAAGGATGGGCACAATAAAGGACAGAAACAATAAGGACCTAATAGAAGCAGAAGAGATTAAGAAGAGGTGGCAAGTATTCACAGAAGAAATATACTAAAAGGGTCTTAGTGACTCAGATAACCACAATGTTGCAGTTACTCGCCTTGAACCAGACATCCTGAAGTGTTAAGTCAAGTGGGTCTTAGAAAGCATCACTAGGAACAAAGCTAGGGGAGGTGACAGAATTCCAGCTGAACTATTTGAAATGCTAAAAATGATGCTGTTAAAGTGCTGCAGTCAATATACCAACAAATTTGGAAAACTCAGCAGTGGCCATAGGACTGGAAAAGGTGAGGCTTCCTTCCAATCCCAAAGAAGGGCAAGGCCAAGGAATGTTCAGACTACATGCAATTGTGCTCATTTCACTTGCTAGCAAGGTTATGCTCAAAATCGTTCAAACTAGGCTTCAGCAGTATGTGAACTGAGAACCTCCAGATGTACAAGCTGCTTTTAGAAAAGGCAGAGACACCAGAGATCAAATTGCCAACATCTGTTAGATTATGGTGAAAGCAAGAGAATTCTAGAAACACATCTACCGCTGCTTTATTGGTGCTAAAGCCTTTGGCAATGTGGATCATAACAAACTGATGGAAAATTCTTCAAGAGATGGGAATACCAGATTACTTTTTCTGCCTCCTGAGACACCTCAGTAGGTGTCTATCCATTCTATATCTGAGCTTTCATCTGCTAATCCTAAACTCCCACTCCAACCCTCCCTGACATTGCCTTCACCTTGGGAACCACAAATGTGCTCTCTTTCTCTGTAAGTCCATTTCTGTTTCATAGATAAATTCATTTGTGTCATATTTTAAATTCTACACACAAGTGATATTGTATGGTATTTGTTTTTCGCTTTCTGACTTACTTAGTATGTTAATTTCTAGTTCTATGCATGTTGCTGCAAAAGGCATTTCATTTTTTTTTTAATTTTATTTTTAAACTTTACAATATTGTGTTAGTTTTGCCAAATATCAACATGAATCCGCCACAGGTATACATGTGTTCCCCATCCTGAACCCTCCTCCCTCCTCCCTCCCCATACCATCCCTCTGGGTCATTCCAGTGCACCAGCCCCAAGCATCCAGTATTGTGCATCGAACCTGGACTGGCAATTCGTTTCATACATGATATTATACATGTTTCAATGCCATTCTCCCAAATCTTCGCACCCTCTCCTTCTCCCACAGAGACCATAAGACTGTTCTATACATCAGTGTCTCTTTTGCTGTCTCATTATTTTTGATGACTGAGTAGCCTTCCATTGTATATATGAACCACATCTTCTTTATCTGTTCATCTGTTGATGGACATTTAGGCTGTTTCCATGTCTAAGGCACTGTGAATAGGGCTGCTATGAACATTGGGGTGCATGTTATCTTTCTGAATTATAGTTTCGTCTGGATCTGTGACCAGAAGTATGATTGCTAGATCATATGGCAACTATACTTTTAGATTTTTGAAGAACCTCCTTACTGTTTTCCATAGTGGCTGTACCAATTTATTAATACATTCCCACCAACACTCCACATTTTCTCCAGCATTTCTCCAGCATTTGTTATATATAGACTTTAATGATGGCCGTTCTGACCAGTGTGAGGTGTTACTTCATTGTAGTTTTGATTAAATAAATGACAGTACTGAAGTTATTCTCATTAACAGAGGAGACTTGGAGTCTTGAGACCAGTATTTGTCTTATGAGTAACAGGAAAAGAATATTTTCAAAGTAAACTAACTTTTCTGTACATACACACAAACACCTATATGCTAAGTCACTTCAGTCGTGTCCGACTCTGTGTGACCCCATAGATGGCCATAGACCCGATATTCAGTAACATTAATTGTGTACAGACCTTTTCATTTAATAAAAGGCCTGAAATTTCTCTATATATCAATATGTCTCATTCCACTTCTTGCCATTTAATAACATATTTAGGCTGGTAATTTCTTGGATCTGTGATCCTATGAACCCCACCACTAGAGCCTAACTCCAGTGTCATGCAAGGGAGGCTTGTAATCACAGGAAGAGGAAGGAAGTTGATTTGATACAGAAAAGAGGAATAAGGTGGACACAGAAGGATATCTCTTTACTATTTGCCTCAAGACCTTAATTCAGTCCCCAAATTAGGAGAATTAAGAGTATAAACTGACTGAACAGTTTTGTGAATAATTCTTGAGTAAACCTCTCTAAGCAGAACTGCTTCATTTCCGGACCATGTAAAGGAAAATGCAGATCTAAAACAAACAAATTATTTTATGCTGTCAAAAGTAACTCCCCTTCCTTTTGCTTTTTCTTTTAGCATTTTCTTTAGAGAAATGGATATTGTAAATATTTTGTCTGTCAAGTTATATGTAATCATTTTAAAAGCTAAATAGCATTCTTGCCAGTTTTACTGGCACCCTGTCTCCTTGTCATGATGTGATTTTAGTGTAGACGCCAGGATGCAAATAGTAGCCTGCTGCTCGTGGCAACAATAAAAAAGTTTTACCTTTCCTTTGGATAAAGACAACACATATGTAATAGATCGCATCTGTCTTATCGTACAAAAGAGTGAGATTTCCTTTTTTTTGTTTGTTGTAGTCTCTTTCGCATATTGCCTGTGATTGTATAATGATCTAGTTTAATCCTTATTTAATACTAAAATTGTTTCATTATTTTTTACAGGGAGGTCATACTGGATTGGCAGGAGATTTTATTTTCTCCAAATTTTCAAACATCAGCTTTGCATTACGGCTGTTAAAAAAAAAAAAAATCCACGGTTCAGAAATAGTAGCTGAAGCAAGAAAACAAAATACATTATGGGGTCAAAAAGATGGTGGATTGTAGGCTCCTGGCTTCCCCTGGTTCCATGGACCCTCAGAATAAATAACTACACAAAAATCTGTTCCCTGTGACTGAGAGAAGTCCAAAACTAGTTGAGAAACTTCTACACACTGCCCTGGGAAGCTAATAAAATGCCCACATCAAAATGTTAAGAAAAGCTAAGACACACCTGCACTATAAAAACCACCCATGGAACACCACGTGAATTTGACTGCGGTAGTCATTTAACTATATAACAAATCATCCTGTTGTATGCCTTAAAATATAATACTTTATTATAAATAAGAAAATATATTATCACATGTAGCATAATGTGATGACAGCAGCTGACAGATTGACCTATAGAAGTATATACTGTGTCTTTAGGGACCCCTCAAAATAAAAGGGCCTCTTAAAGTTGGGCTAGTTTCTGAGCAAACCTATTAATAATTTCAAATAATTATAATTTAGCAAATATATGAACATGTCTTATTTCATAACCAAAAGGGAACCAAAGCTTATATATATATATCAGTTGTACTTGTAATAATAATTTTCTGAATCAAAATAAGTTGGATAGATCTCTTCTTTGGTTCCTTAAAATTTAAGAACTCTCTTTCATACAGCTATGACTTATTCCTAGAGAGTAACATAAATATTTTAAAGAAGTGCAGTAAGTCTTTCAGACTTCTTGGATTAAGTGGTAGCCTAGCAATTGGGATATATTATAATCAGAGTAAATTCTACACTCCCAGATTTGTTTTTTCCCAGTGCTATTCTCTAATTCCATATAAGCACCATTAAAAGGACATTCACTCTCTGTGACTTGATTATCAGTACATATACACACAGTAAATATGGCTACAACTATTTTCCTTTTTTCATTCTTTTTCTTTTGCAAAATAAATATGCTATTTGTGAAGGTGTTAGAAGAAGACGTTGGTAAAAAGATTGCCCGTATATGCTTATCAGTTTTGCAATGTACTGGTATTTGCAGGTGTTAATTTCAGGCTCAAGAGATAACAGAGTTGAGTAAGCATGAGTTGAGAATGGAAAACAGACATGTAAGCTAGAATAGCAGGAAAAATCCTGCTGTCATTTTTAAGGTAGGAGAGAGGCCAGCTCAGGATGAATCAACACTGTTGAACATGTATCTTTTCCTTTTTGATATGTTTTTCTTCATCTTGTGTACATCTGTAAAACCCTAACCCTCTCTTTCCAGGTAGATAGAAAGGCAGATAAATAAACTGACCAACTGCAGCCTGACCAAACAGTCATAATATAATTTTACTATTTTGGGATTATGAAGTATAACAGAGTATCTGTCTGCTACAGTCCAGTGATACACAGGGCACATTAAATATAACTATTGGCACATTCAGGTAGTGACAGATAGATCAATTATTTGTGGTTTTATAATTTGTATTGGAAATTGAATTTTAAATGCAAGTGCAGTGAAATACTCTGAATTATAAAAGTAGATAAATTATGTGTAAATTTTTTGTTTTAGTTCATTCTATAAGTATAATACATTTCCAGATAAAGAGAAAGAAACTAGAAACCTTAAGTCTGATACTTTGCTGGAAAGCATGAAATTATATAAAATCATTATTTAGTTATGTGACATATAAAATTAACATAACCATGGAAGTGATAGCTCATTATATTCAAATTCTTAAAAAGTTTTTAGGAGAACACGGTTTCTCTTAAAAAACAAACAATACTGTTATTACCTGACCAAAATTAGCTGTCTGGCTATTGCAGTACCTTCCTGCTAAAAAGCTGTAGTTGCTATGCCATATAGTCTCACATCACCAGATGGCATTCAGTGTTCTGAAAGATATTCTACTCTCTAAAGAATATGTTGAAATATGAGTGCAGTACTGTATACAGTTTCCAGAGGCATCATTTAATTGATTGAGTCCCCAACTCATAAAAATTTTGATGAATCAACTTTAGAAATTTGTCAACTTCTAGCCAGATTCTCTATGTGTCATCAAATGGAATAGGCCTAAATAATGAGACATCATTTTTTCCTTACTTATCTCCTGATTTATGATTTCCTTAATTCTCTCTCTTCCTACAGCTAGCCAGCTGTAGCACTCCCCCTCTTGATGTGTTTTTTTTTTTTCTTTTTTTTTTCTTTTTTTTTTGCCTACTTAAGACCTGTAAAAAATATGAGATTCCTATCACAAATCATCATAAAAGGTGGTGTTAGTGGCAGGACTTGTATATCAAAGAAGAGATGGATATGCTGGTGGATATAATGCTATGGAGAGAAAGCTGATTGGAAAGATAGGCCCAGCTTTGTGATATAGGTCAAACTATAGTGTAGAGCTCCATCTCTGGAAAATAAAGAAGCAACCTACAGAATCTATGTAGTATTAGTTTTCACAAAACCCTGTATTTAAAACTAAAGTTTTATATCCTGTAAGCAGAATTTCTAAAATGTTTCCCCAAAGATGTCCAGCTCTAGTCCCTAGAATTTGAATATAGTGAGCTGTCACTCCCGTGGTTATGTTAATTTTGTATGTTACAGTTGACCTTAATATAAATCAATTATCCAGGTGGCCTGCATGAGCCCTTAATAGCTGAGAGCTTTCTCCTGCTGATGGCAGAAGGGTAAGTCAGGCATGTGACATATGAGAAGGACTTTTCCTACTGCTGATGGCTGGAAGACCAAGGAAGCTACATGTAAAGACTAAAGAACAGCTTCTAGGAATCAAATGCAATCCCCAGAAAATATCAGGCCAGAAACTGTGTCCCTCCGCTCCACAATCAAAAGGAACTGAACTGTACCAACAACATGAGTGGTCTCAGAAGTAGACTCTTCCCAGAGCCTCTAAAGAGGAGCCCCACTTGCTCCACATCTTATTACTGGCCTTGAGAGACCTTAAGCTCACCTGAACTTCTGAACCTACAGAATTGAGAGATAACAAATTAGGCCACTGAGTTCGTTGTAATTTGTTACTTCAAAACAGAAAATAAATACACAAACATCATCTATCAATTTGATATGAATTTTAAGTATGCTAAGGTGTCACTGCTAAAATTTTCATTATTAACTCACTTTTGCTGAGTATAAAGTTGATGGCACATTACTAACAGGCAACCTAGCAATGTGTATAGAAAGCCTTAAAACTGCTCTTTTGGTTTGAAAGAGTGGTTCTCATTTAGGAGTTTATCCTAAAGAAAATATCATGGATATAGGAAAAGAGAAGTGCAAAAGATGCTTCCTGCATCCCTGAGTGGATCACTGCATTTCGTGATCACTGGTCAGTGTGGAGGAGGTGTTTCTCCCACACCATCAAACAAGTCTCAGATACCATCAGTTTGTCTGAAAATTCAATTGAGTTCTAACACTAGCTACTTGGAGATAGCGTCTGATTTCACAGGTTTAGGGTTCAGTCTAAACAAAATTTCTACACCCTGTAGGCACAAGTCACCAGCCCAAGCTGCTAGGTGTGCTTCCAACCAAACAGTTAACGGAGTGGAGGTTCCAATGTACCCCCTTCCGAGTTGGGGTGCAATCACAAGCTCAAATTTTCACCTGTGCTTCTGACTGATTGGGTTTTTTGTGTGTGTGTGTGTTGTTTTTTTTTTTTTTTTTTTTTTTTTTTGGTTCTCTTTCCCTTGTTTTAGAAATTTATTTTGTTGAAGTACAGTTGATTTGCAATGATTCAAATGATAATCTGAATCACAGATTACACATTCTTTTTAATACTCTTTTCCATTATGGTTTATCATAGTATATTCAATATAGTTCCCTGTGCTATGCAGTAAAGGGCCTGATTTCTATCAATTCTATGCATACAATATCTCATCCTTTAACCCCAAACCCCCTGTCCAACCCTCCCCCACAGTGCCTTCCCCTTGGCAATCACAAACCTGTTCTCTACATCTCTGTGTCCATTTCCATTTGATAGAAAAGTTCATTTGTGTCATAATTTAGATTCCACACATAAGTGATATAGCATATGGTATTTGTCTTTTTCTGACTTACTTTACATAGTATGTCAATCTGTAGTTCCATCCATGTTGCAGCAAAAGGCATTTCACTCTTTTCTATATCTGAGTCGCATTCCACTGTGCATATGAACTACATCTTCTCTATCTATTCACCTGTTGATGGACATTTAGGTTGTTTCCATGTCTTGGCTATTGAGAATAGTGCTGCTATGAACACTGGGATGCGTATATCATTATAGTTTTATCTGGATATATGCCTAGGAGTGAGCTTGCTGGATCATAAGGTAGTTTTTAGTTTTCTGAAGAACATCCGTACAGCTTTCCATAGTGGCTGCACCAATTTACATCCCGATCAACAATGTAGGAGGGTTCCCATTTCTCTACACTCTTTCCAGCATTTGTCATTTGTAGATTGTTTTAATCATGACGATTGTTATCAGTGTGAGGTCATAACTTGTAGTTTTGATATGCATTTCTGTAATAATTTGTGATGTTCAGCATCTTTTCATATGCCTTGGCTGTCTGCATGTTCTTGGAGAAATGTCTATTTAGGTCTTCTGCCCATTTTTGATTAGGTTGTTTATTTGTTGTAAATTGTATATTTTGGAAATTAAGCACTTGTCAGTCATATCCTTGCAAATATTTTATCCCATTCTGTAGGTTTCCTTTTTCATTTTTTATGGTTTCCTTTGCTGTACAAAAGCTTGTAAGTTTGATTAGATCCCTTTTGTTTAGTTTTGCTTTTATGTCAATAGACTGACCTATGAAAACATTAATACAACTTATGTTAGAGAATGCTTTGCCTATGTTCTCTTCTAGAAGTTTTATGGTATCATGTCTTGTGTCTAAGTCTTTAAGCCACTTTGAGTTTATTTTTGTGTATGGTGTGAAGGTGTGTTCTAACTTCACTGATTTATTTGTGGCTGTCCAGCTTTTCCAACACCACTGGGCTGAAGAGACTGTCTTTTCTCCATTATAAATTCTTGCCTCCTTTTTTGAAGATTAATTGATTGTGTGTGGGTTTATTTCTGGGATCTCTATTCTGTCCCATTGAATCATATGTCTGTTTTTGTGCCAATACCACACTGTTTTAATTTCTGTAGCTTGGTAGTTGTTGAAGTCTTAGAGGGTTATACTTTCAGCTTCATTCTTTTTCCTCAGGATTGCTGTTTTTAATCCTGGGTTTTCTACTGTTCCAGATAAATTTTAGGACAATTTGTTTTAGTTCTGTGAAAAATGTCAAGGGTAATTTGATAGGGATCACATTTAAAACTGTAGATTGCTTTGAGTAGTATAGCCATTTTAACAATATTAACTCTTACAATCCAAAAGCATGGAGTATCTTTCCATTTCTTTCAATCGTCTTCAATTTCCTTCATCAGTGATTTATAGTTCTTAGCATGTAAGTCCTTCACTTCCTTGGTTTGGTTGGTTCTTAAGGTTTTTTTTTTTTTTTTTTTTGATGCAATTTTAAAATGGATTTTTTTTAATATATTCACTTTCTGATATTCCATTGCTAATATAATGAGATGCAACTGATTTCTGTATGTTAATCTTGTATCCTGCTACCTCGCTTAATTCATTTATTAGTTCTCTGACTGATTTTAGATTGGAGGTTCTTGCCACAGTCTCTTCAGGTTTGATTAATTTTCTAGAGTGGCTCACAGAACTCAAGAAATCCATTTAGTCACAAGGTTACTGATCTATTTTAAAAGGATGTAACTCAGGAACATCCAGATAGAGACACACTGGGCAAGGTGTGGGGAAAGGGCTTGGAGCTTCATGCTCTCTCCTAGTGTGCCACCTTCCCCAAATTGCTACAGATTCTGAAATTTATTCTTACTGCATCCTTCATCTCATTTCTCATCTTCTCTGTATATTACCATTAAACACCAATAGTCTAACCCCACTGTATTTTTAAGATTTTTATGTGGCCCTTTATGAAATGGTGACTATCCTAAGTAATTTTACCTTTGTGAGGAATTTAATTTTATTGATGTGAAGGTGAATTAAAAGGAAAGACATATCGAAATGAATCTGCCACAGGTATATTTGGCAAAACTAATACAATTATGTAAAGTTTAAAAATAAAATAAAATTAAAAAAATAATAAAACTAATAGCTAAGAAAAAAAAAAGGAAAGACATAGGGGTTATTATCAGGTCATTTTGGGACATACATAAGAGAAAAGACTTATGTACATTCTTCATTCATTCATTTTACTATTATTTCTTATACACCAACTATATGTTATAAACTGTTTTGGGAACTGAAGAATTATTAGTGAGGAAAAGAGACAAAATATTTGCATTGTATTAGTTTGAATTCTAGTGAAAGTGTCCAGATAGAAAAGTAATTCAAATAAATACCTACCTATATACCTATATACAGACATGTGCTCACATAATTTAGTTCAGTTCAGTCACTCAATCATGTCTGACTCTTTGCAAGCCCGTGAACCGCAGCACGGCAGGCCTCCCTGTCCATCACCAAACCTGGAGTCCACCTAAAGCCATGTCCATTGAGTTGGTGATGCCATCCAACCACCTCATCCTCTGTTGGCCCCTTCTCCTCCTGCCTTCAATCTTTCCCAGAATCAGGGTCTTTTTCATTGAGTCAACTCTTCCCATCAGGTAGCCAAAGTACTGGAGTTTCAGCTTCAACATCAGTAGTTCCAATGAACAGTCACGACTGATCTCCTTTAGGATGGACTGACTGGATCTCCTTGTAGTCTAAGGGACTTTCAAGAGTCTTCTCCAACACCACAGTTCAAAAGCATCAATTCTTCGGCACTCAGCTTTCTTTATAGTCCAATTCTCACATCCATACATGACCACTGGAAAAACCATAGCCTTGACTAGAGGGAACTTTGTTGGCAAAATAATGTCTCTGCTTTTTAATATGCTCTCTAGGTTGGTCATAATTTTCCTTCCAAGGAGTAAGCGTCTTTTAATTTCATGGCTGCAGTCACCATCTGCAGAGATTTTGGAGCCCAGAAAAATAAAGTCAGCCCGTTTCCACTGTCTACCCATCTATTTCCCATGAAGTGATGGGACCAGATGCCATGATCTTAGTTTCTGAATGTTGAGCTTTAAGCCAACTTTTTCACTCTCCTCTTTCACTTTCATCAAGAGGCTCTTTAGTTCTTCTTCACTTTCTGCCACAAGGGTGGTGTCATCTGCATATCTGAGGTTATTGATATTTCTCCCAGCAATCTTGATTCCAGCTTGTACTTCCTCCAGTCCAGCATTTCTCATGATGTACTCAGCATAAAAGTTAAATAAGCAGGGTGACAATATACAGCCTTGATGTACTCCTTTTCCTATTTGGAACCAGTCTGTTGTTCCATGTCCAGTTCTAACTGTTGCTTCGTGACCTGCATGCAGATTTCTCAAGAGGCAGGTCAGGTGGTCTGGTATTCCCATCTGTTTCAGAATTTTCCACAGTTTATTGGGATCCACACAGTCAAAGGCTTTGGCATAGTCAATAAAGCAGAAATAGATGTTTTTCTGCAACTCTCTTGCTTTTTTGATAATCCAGCAGATGTTGGCTATTTGATCTCTTGCTCCTCTGCCTTTTCTAAAACCAGCTTGAACATCTGGAAATTCACGGTTCATGTATTGCTGAAGCCTGGCTTGGAGAATTTTGAGCATTACTTTACTAGCGTGTAAGATGAGTGCAATTGTGTGGTAGTTTGAGCATTCGTTGGCATTGCCTTTCTTTGGGATTGGAATGAAAACTGACCTTTTCCAGTCCTGTGGCCACTGCTGATTTTTCCAAATTTGCTGGCATACTGAGTGCATCACTTTCACAGATTCATCTTTCAGGATTTGAAATAGCTCAACTGGAATTCCATCACCTCCACTAGCTTTGTTTGTAGTGCTGCTTTCTAAGGCCCATTTGACTTCACATTCCAGGATGTCTGGCTCTAGGTCAGTGATCACACCATCGTGATTATCTGGGTTGTGAAGATCTTTTTTGTACAGTTCTTCTGTGTATTCTTGCCACCTCTTCTTAATATCTTCTGCTTCTGTTAGGTCCCTACCATTTCTGTCCTTTATTGAGCCCATCTTTGCATGAAATGTTCCCTTGGTATCTCTAAATTTCTTGAAGAGGTCTCTAGTCTTTCTCATTCTATTGTTTTCATCTATTTCTTTGTATTTATCGCTGATGAAGGCTTTCTTATCTCTCCTGCTATTCTTTGGAACTCTGCTTTCAAATAGGTATATCTTTCCTTTTCCCCTTTGCTTTTCACTTCCCTTCTTTTCACATAGTTACATAAATATATAGTTACATAAATACAAAAATATACACATTTGAATATATTTATTGTATTCCAATGGAATAAGTGCTGTAGAAAAGCCAAAAAGTGTAAGGGGTATTAATATGCCAACAATAGCAGTAATGGAAAATAAATGAGTTGTTTTTAGAAATCTCATTGAGAAGATGATATATTAACTTATGCTAATGGGGTGTCATCAATGGAAAAGTTTATTACAAAGCTTAGGAGTTATGGAAGGTTTTAAAGTAAGGGTTGATTAATTTTCCTGGGACTCTTATTATATTTTTATTTCATTTTTATTTTAAACTATATCAAACTCCATACAACAGTTGAATCACTAACCTAAGATTACGATAACAATTCCAATAGTGTAACTAAAAAGATAGCTTCAAAAATAGTATTTATGTATTTCTAAAGGAAAAAGATAATTTACGAAATACTTAGATTCTCAATAGTCACTGTTGCTAAAGTAAGTAAATATCATTATGCTGATTATGTAATAATGATTGTATAGTTGATAATTTGAAAATTGATCAAAAGACAATTCCATCATGGTTTGAGGAGTTTCTTTATGCCTTATTGCATCTGTTGCAGTACAGGAACTGCTTTCAAAAATATACTGATGGAAAAATTTATGCTCAATATTGATTTTTTACATGTTCTTCCATATCTTTAATAAGAAGAATATGAATCTAGGAATACATTTTAAGAGTTCATTTAAGTACATGATTTATTATACAAATATTGACTGAACTTTCCATAATCTTGTGACATTGGAACTATTTTCATGTAAAGAAGAAAGTGTTATTTCTCAAATTAACTCCCTTTTAATATGTAGGGCTTTATAAAAATTAATAGTAAAAGCTTTTTCCTAAATTACAGAGTCATGCTTTGGTGTAGATCAAATTAAAAGATCATTTGGTCATTCGTGTATATTTATAGATAGAATTAAAATCTTTTCCACATATAAATAAGCATATGCAGAAATAATTATGTTTTAAGGGCCAGTTTAAAATTTAATTACATTTAAAATGTTATCTTATTTCTGTAATTCCTTATTGTAAATTACCTAGATAATTCCCTCTCTTTACCATTTTTTCCACCTGTGTATAAATTATAATTGTTTCAGGTATGCAAGGCAAATTCATTGTTTAAATTCCCAAAATTAGACTGTGCTAAATTTTTAAAATATTTTCTTAATCTAAATATTATCTACTCATAATAAAATACAGCATTTTAGAGTAGAGTTTTATGATCTTTAACAAAGTGTATATAGGCATGTAAATTACATTAAAATCTGTAAAATTTCATTTGCCTCAAAAAGTTTTGGGGACTGTTTAGAGTCAATTCCCCCAAGGCCTGGCCCTTAGCAACTACTATTCTTATTTATATTCCTATAATTTTATCTTTTCTAGAATGCCATATAAGTGGACAAATAGAGTATATAGTCTTAGTGTCTGTGTTTTCTAATTTGAATAATGGTTTTAGGTTGATCCATGTTGTTGCATGTACCTTCAGCCACTGATTATTACTGCTAAATTCTACATCAGTATTCTATGACACTTGTTATTGCAGAATACTGTGCCACATTTTTTTAATCCATTTACCTTTTTAAGGACATTTAGCTTCTCTATATGTTTAATATTTTATTAATAATGTACTATACATATTTGTGCACAACCTTTGTGGATATGTTTTAATTTCTTATGTAAATACATAAGAGTGGATTTGCATGACGTAAGTGTTTAACAGCTAGCTTTCTGAAAGACCACGGAGAAAACTTGGATTTGTAGTGTTTGCTGATTGCCACAATGTAAATATTTTTATCACAATGATTTCACACTACAAATATTACACCCTGAAGGCAGAGTCAAGAATAGATATGCACAGAAAGCTCTTGTGAGGCCAATGTGAGCAAGCCCTAGAACGTGCATCACAGAACTTCTAGTTTAAAGAGAAACTGCACATTAAGCTATAAGAAACTGTCAAACTGTTTACTAAAGTACTTTTCTGTTTTTATAAATATTTTCACCAGCAATATTGGAGAACTCTACTAACACTTGATAATATATATATTTTTAATTTTACCCATCATAGAGTATAGTGGTATCACACTGTGATTTCAGTTTGTCTTTTTTTTTAATTTATTTTAAACTGAAGATAATCAATGGCTATAGTAAAGTTGCAGGATATAAAATCAACACCCAGAAATCCCTTGCATTCCTATACACTAATAATGAGAAAACAGAAAGAGAAATTAAGGAAACAATTCCATTCACCATTGCAACGGAAAGAATAAAATACTTAGGAATATATCTACCTAAAGAAACTAAAGACCTATATATAGAAAACTATAAAACACTGGTGAAAGAAATCAAAGAGGACACTAACAGATGGAGAAATATACCATGTTCATGGATTGGAAGAATCAATATAGTGAAAATGAGTATACTACCCAAAGCAATCTATAGATTCAATGCAATCCCTATCAAGCTACCAACAGCATTCTTCACAGAGCTAGAACAAATAATTTCACAATTTGTATGGAAATACAAAAAACCTCGAATAGCCAAAGTGATCTTGAGAAAGAAGAATGGAACTGGAGGAATCAACCTACCTGACTTCAGGCTCTACTACAAAGCCACAGTTATCAAGACAGTATGGTACTGGCACAAAGACAGAAATATAGATCAATGGAACAAAAGAGAAAGCCCAGAGATAAATCCACGCACATATGGACACCTTATCTTTGACAAAGGAGGCAAGAATATACAATGGATTAAAGACAATCTCTTTAACAAGTGGTGCTGGGAACTCTGGTCAACCACTTGTAAAAGAATGAAACTAGAACACTTTCTAACACCATACACAAAAATAAACTCAAAATGGATTAAAGATCTCAATGTAAGACCAGAAACTATAAAACTCCTAGAGGAGAACATAGGCAAAACACTCTCCGACATACATCACAGCAGGATCCTCTATGACCCACCTCCCAGAATATTGGAAATAAAAGCAAAAATAAACAAATGGGACCTAATTAACCTTAAAAGCTTCTGCACATCAAAGGAAACTATTAACAAGGTGAAAAGACAGCCTTCAGAATGGGAGAAGATAATAGCAAATGAAGCAACTGACAAACAACTAATCTCGAGAATATACAAGCAACTCCTCCAGCTCAACTCCAGAAAATAAATGACCCAATCAAAAAATGGGCCAAAGAACTAAATAGGCATTTCTCCAAAGAAGACATACAGATGGCTAACAAACACATGAAAAGATGCTCAACATCACTCATTATCAGACAAATGCAAATCAAAACCACTATGAGGTACCATTTCACACCAGTCAGAATGGCTGCGATCCAAAAGTCTACAAGTAATAAATGCTGGAGAGGGTGTGGAGAGAAGGGAACCCTCTTACACTGTTGGTGGGAATGCAAACTAGTACAGCCACTATGGAGAACACTGTGGAGATTCCTTAAAAAACTGGAAAGAGAACTGCCTTATGATCCAGCAATCCCACTGCTGGGCATACACACTGAGGAAACCAGAAGGGAAAGAGACACGTGTACCCCAATGTTCATCGCAGCACTGTTTATAATAGCCAGGACACGGAAGCAACCTAGATGTCCATCAGCAGATGAATGGCTAAGAAAGCTGTGGTACATATACACAATGGAGTATTACTCAGCCATTAAAAAGAATACATTTGAATCAGTTCTAATGAGGTGGATGAAACTGGAGCCTATTATACAGAGTGAAGTAAGCCAGAAAGAAAAACACCAATACAGTATACTAACGCATATATATGGAATTTAGAAAGATGGTAATAATAACCCTGTATACGAGACAGCAAAAGAGACACTGATGTATAGAACAGTCTTATGGACTCTGAGAGAGAAGGAGAGGGTGGGAAGATTTGGGAGAATGGCATAGAAACATGTAAAATATCATGTATGAAATGAGTTGCCAGTCCAGGTTCGATGCACGATACTGGATGCTTGGGGCTGGTGCACTGGGACAACCCAGAGGGATGGTATGGGGAGGGAGGAGGGAGGAGGGTTCAGGATGGGGAACACATGTATACCTGTGGCAGATTCATTTTGATGCTTGGCAAAACTAATACAATTATGTAAAGTTTAAAAATAAAATAAAATAAAAATAAATAAATAAACTGAAGATAATTACAATATTGTGTTGTTTCTGCCATATGTCAACATGGATCAGTCATAGGTATGTATATGTCCCCTCTCCCTTGAGTCTCCTTCCCACCTCCCACCCTATTTGCATCTTTAGGCTGTCACAGAGCCCCAGTTTGAGTTCCCTGAGTAATACAGCAAATTCCCACTCGCTATCTATTTTTTAATTAATTGAAGGCTAATTACTTTACAATAGTGTGGTGGTTTTTGCCATACATCGACATGAAACACCCACGGGTATACATGTGTCCCCAAGTCCCCAAACCCCCTCCCACCTGCCTCCCCATCCTACCCCTCTGGGTTGTCCCAGTGCACCATCCCTGAGCACCCTGTCTCATGCATCAAACCTGGACTGGTGATCAATTTCACATATGGTAATAAACATTTTTAATGCTATTCTCTCATATTCATCCCACCCTCACCTTCTCCCACAGAGTCTAAAAGTCTCTTCTTTACATCTGTATCTCTTTTGCTGCCTTGCATATAGGGTCATTGTTACCATCTTTCCAAATTCCATATATATACATTAATATACTATATTGTTTTTCTTTCTGACTTACTTCACTCTGTATAATAGGCTCTGGTTTCATTCACCTCATTAGAATGGACTCAAATGTGTTATTTTTAATAGCTGAGTAATATTGCATTGTGCATATGTACCACAGCTTTCTTATCCATTCATCTGCTGATGGACATTTAAGTTGCTTTCATGTCCTAGATATTGTAAACAGTGCTGTGATGAACATTGGGGTATATGCGTCTCTTTCAATTCTGGTTTCCTTGGTGTGTATGCCCAGTAATGGGATTGCAGTGTCATATGGCAGTTCTAGTTCCAGTTTTTAAAGGAATCTCCACCCTGTTCTCTAGAGTGTCCCTACTAGTTTGCATTCCCACCAACAGTGTAAGAGGGTTTCCTTTTCTCCACACCCTCTCCAGCATTTATTGTTTATAGATTTTTTTGATGGCAGCCATTCTGACCAGTGTAAGATGGTACTTCATTGTGGTTTTGATTTGCATTTCTCTGATAATGCATGATGTTGAGCATCTTTTCATGTGTTTGTTAGCCATCTCCATGTCCTCTTTGGAGAAATGTCTATTTAGTTCTCTGGCCCATTTTTTGATTGGGTCATTTATTTTTCTGGTATTGAGCTGCATGAACTGTTTGTATATTTTGTAAGTTTATTCTTTGTCCATTGTTTTGTTTGCTACTATTTTCTCCCATTCTGAAGGCCATCTTTTCACCTTGCTTATAGTTTCCTTTCTTGTGTAAAAGCTTTTAAGTTTAATTAGGTCCCATTTGTTTATTTTTGCCTTTATTTCCATTACTCTGGGGGTGTGGGTCATAGAAGACCTTGCTGTGATTTATGTCAGAGAGTGTTCTAACTAGTTTTCCTCTAGGAATTTTATAGTTTCTAGTCCTACATTTAGATCTGTAATGCATTTTGAGTTTATTTTTGTGTATGGTGTTTGTAAGTGTTCTAGTTTCATTCTTTTACAGGTGGCTGACCAGTTTTCCCAGCACCACTTGTTAAGAGATTGTCTTTTTTCCATTGTATATTTTTGCTCCCTTGTCAAACATAAGGTGTCCATGGGTGCATGGATTCATCTCTGGGCTTTCTATTTTGTTCCATTGATCTATATTTCTGTTTTTGTGCCAGTACCGTACTGTCTTGATGACTGTAGCTTGTAGTATAGTCTGATGTAAGGCAGGTTGATTCCTCCAGTTCCATTCTTCTTCCTCAGATGGATTTGGCTATTATGGGGTTTTTGTGTGTGTGTTTCCATACAAATTGTGAAATTATTTGTTCTGGTTCTGTGAAAAATACCATTGGTAGCTTGATAGGAATTGTATTGACTCTAGAGATTGCTTTGGGTGGTATACTCATTTACTACATGATTCTTCCAATCCATGAACATGGTATATTTGTCCATCTATTTGTGTCATCTTCAGTTTCTTTCATCAGTATTTAATAGATTTCTATATATAAGACTTTTGTTTCTTTCAGATCAGAGCAGTCACTCAGTCGTGTCCAACTCTTTGTGACCCCTTCAATCACAGCACGCCAGGCCTCCCTGTCCATCACCATCTCCCGGAGTTCACTCAGACTCACGTCCATCGAATCAGTGATGCCATCCAGCCATCTCATCCTCTGTCGTCCCCTTCTCCTCCTGCCCCCAATCCCTCCCAGCATCAGAGTCTTTTCCAAAGAGTCAACTCTTTGCATGAGGTGGCCAAAGTACCGGAGTTTCAGCTTTACCATCATTCTTTCCAAAGAAATCCCAGGGCTGATCTCCTTCAGAATGGACTGATTGGATCTCCTTGCAGTCCAAGGGACTCTCAAGAGTCTTCTCCAACACCACAGTTCAAAAGCATCAATTCTTCAGTGCTCAGCCTTCTTCACAGTCCAACTCTCACATCCATACATGACCACAGTCATAGCCTTGACTAGATGAACCTTTGTTGGCAAAGGTAAATTTATTCCTAAGTATTTTATTCTTTTTGTTGCAATGGTGAATGGGATTGTTCCCTTAAATTTTCTGTTTTCTCATCTTTAATGTATAGGAATGCAAGGAATTTTTGGTGTATTAATTTTATATCCTGAAACTTTACTATATTCATTGATTAACTCTAATAATTTTCTGGTGGTATCTTTTGGGTTTTCTATTTAGAGGATCATGTCATCTGCAAACAGTGGGTGTTTTACTTCTTTTTTTTCCAATCTGGATTCTTTTTATTTCTTTTTATTCTCTGATTGGTGTGGCTAAAACTTCCAAAATTATGTTGAATAGTAGTGGTGAGGGTGGGCACCCTTGTCTTGTTCCTGACTTTAGAGGAAATGCTTTCAATTTTTCATCACTGAGGACAATGTTTGCTATGGGTTTATCATAAATGGCTTATTATGTTTAGGTATGTTCCTTCTATGCCTGCTTTTTGGAGAGTTTTTATCATAAATCAGTGTTGAATTTTGTCAAAGGCTTTCTCTGCAACTATTGAGATAATCATATGGTTTTTATCTCTCAGTTGGTTAAGATGGTGTATCACATTGATTATTTGCAAATATTGAAGAATCCTTGCATCACTAGGATAAAGCCCACTTGGTCATGATGTATGATCTTTTTTAATATGTTGTTGGATTCTGTTTTATTTTACATATGTTAGTAGTTTGTATTTATTTGATGACTAACAATGGTGAGCATCTTTTCATATGCCTATTAACCATTTGTATATAATTTTGGAAAACTACATTCATAATTTTCCTCATTTTAATTAAAATAGTTTGCATTTATTATGAGTTATAAGAATTCTAATAGAGCAGTTCTAAACCCTAAACTTCAGCACTAACCTAAGTCTAATCAATACATAGCCTAAGCATAGAATCTCATGATCTGTCTTGATTGACTGATCCCCTAGCCTTCTGCAGACCTGTGAATGAAATATACTTGTTTTGTAATTGTGATATATGAAGTTTATTTTATAGGCTACTTTTGCAGCAACAAATTTATAAAGAAGATTTAGCACCAAGAAATGAGATACTTCAGTAAACAAATATTAGCTTTGCAACTGGGTAGGAAGTAAAAGGAAACTGTTATGAGAAACTGCCAAATGGTTACTTGTATTTGGTGGCTATTTTTTGGTGCCACTACATATGACAGTAGTGAAACTTTTAGTTAAAATATTTCCTGTGACAAATTGGAAGGAATAAAAATGTATTTAATAAACTTGTGCCAATGGACAAGTAAGTTTTGAGGCCAAATACTGGATGAGGTTTGACTTTTATTATCTGATGTGTAAAGTATTACAAGAAAAAAAAATAAGCTCTATCTGCAAATTAATCAGTGTAAAATAGAAAGTTTATTAGTTTCTGAAATTTTATCATTAAAAATATTTAAATGCTTCTCATCAAATTAAACTTGTCATGAACACAGCTTTGGGATAAAGATGAAATCCAGTGTACTGCTATAAAAAGAAAGCCTCAGAGCAAAAACAAGTAATGCTTTTAACTTTATTGTTAAAACCTCTCAAAGAATTATTTCACTAACTACTCAATTCTTTAAGCTCTTAAAAGACATTCTAGAAGAACTGAGAGCCTATATGCCCAATGTACCTGTAATTACATACAGAAAGGTTAGTAGAGTGGAGAGAGAGAGAGATGATAGAAGAAAATTGCACTTGTGGTTTTTGACACAGAGTAAACAGAAATCAAATTTACTGAAATACCACATAATAATGAGATAGCTGAACTGCAGAAGTGTTACAGCTTAGACTAAAAGAGACTATAATTATTTCAGATGTAAAAAACAAAATAAGGGAAACAAAAAAGGCATTTTGTAAAAGGAAAAGCTCTTGTTATTTGAGGCTTTGAACATAGTAAACACAAAATTATCTATACAGTAATGAAGTTCAGGATTAATTTAGCAAAGTTGGATAATTAATCATTAATTTATTTCCATATATGTATAAGAATGCTGTGATTTATATGAATTTATGTGAATAAAGTGCTGTACTCAATATGCCACCATATTTGGAAAACTCAGCAGTGACCACAGGACTGGAAAAGCTCAGTTTTCATTCCAATCCCAAAGAAAGGCAATGCCAAAGAATGCTCAAACTACCGAACAATTGCACTCATCTCACACGCTAGTAAAGTAATGCTTAAAATTCTCCAAGCCAGGCTTCAGCAATACGTGAACCATGAACTTCCTGATGTTCAAGCTGGTTTTAGAAAAGGCAGAGGAACCAGAGATCAAATTGCCAACATCCGATGGATCATCGAAAAAGCAAGAGAGTTCCAGAAAAACATCTATTTCTACTTTATTGACTATGCCAAAGCCTTTGACTATGTGGATCACAATAAACTGTGGAAAATTCTGAAAGAGATGGGAATACTAGACCACCTAATCTGCCTCTTGAGAAATTTGTATGCAGGTCAGGAAGCAACAGTTAGAATTGGACATGGAACAACAGACTGGTTCCAAATAGGAAAAGGAGTACGGCAAGGCTGTATATTGTCACCCTGTTTATTTAACGTATATGCAGAGTACATCATGAGAAATGCTGGGCTGGAAGAAACACAAGCTGGAATAAAGATTGCTGGGAGAAATATCAATAACCTCATATATGCAGATGACACCAGCCTTATGGCAGAAAGTGAAGAGGAACTAAAAAGCCTCTTGATGAAGGTGAAAGTGGAGAGTGAAAAAGTTGGCTTAAAGCTCAACATTCAGAAAATGAAGATCATGGCATCTGGTCCCATCACTTCATGGCAAATAGATGGGGAAACAGTGGAAACAGTGTCAGACTTTATTTTTCTGGACTCCAAAATCACTGCAGATGGTGACTGCAGCCATGAAATTAAAAGACGCTTACTCCTTAGAAGGAAAGTTATGACCAACCTAGATAGCATATTGAAAAGCAGAGACATTACTTTGCCAACAAAGATTCGTCTAGTCAAGGCTATGGTTTTTCCTGTGGTCATGTATGGATGTGAGAGTTGGACTGTGAAGAAGGCTGAGCGCTGAAGAATTGATGCTTTTGAACTGTGGTGTTGGAGAAGACTCTTGAGAGTCCCTTGGACTGCAAGGAGATCCAACCAGTCCATTCTGAAGGAGATCAGCCCTGGGATTTCTTTGGAAAGAATGATGGTAAAGCTGAAACTCCGGTACTTTGGCCACCTCATGCAAAGAGTTGACTCTTTGGAAAAGACTCTGATGCTGGGAGGGATTGGGGGCAGGAGGAGAAGGGGACGACAGAGGATGAGATGGCTGGATGGCATCACTGATTCGATGGACGTGAGTCTGAGTGAACTCTGGGAGTTGGTGATTGACAGGGAGGCCTGGCGTGCTGCGATTGATGGGGTCACAAAGAGTTGGACACGACTGAGCGACTGATCTGATCTGATCTGATAAGAAATATAAAACATATAAAATACTGTATATAATAATATCCAAAACATTGTACTCTTCTGAATAAGTATGGCAAGCAAGCCTAAGATGTTATACTTAAAAACTGCAAAATATTGAGAAAAATTAGAGGACAATTAAATAAATGAAAGAACATACAGATCTATAAATTGGAAGATTTAGTAATATGATATCAACACTCTCAAAATTGATCTTCAGATACAAAGCCATTCTAATCAAATCTCAGCATATTTTCTTCATTGACATTAACAAACTAATTTAAAATGTATGTGGAAATAGTAAAGGCAAAAAATTGTCAAGGCAGTCTTTAGGAAGGACAACAAAGTTGAAGCACTCATACTGCCAAATATCAAACCTACCATAAATAAAACCACACTCTAGAGACAACTGCCGGGAGCCCGCATGAGGACCTCCACCCGGGGCAAAGGTCATGAGGAAGGAGGCTTGACATACGCAAAGGCGGGATTGAGCCTCAGGAGTCCCCCTGGAAATTCTAGAGCATCTACCCCCAAAACCAGAGTCTGCCTAGTTTACTACTTTTTGCTCTCACCTACACCTCTGACTTTACAGGGGGCTGTCCCCCACCACATCTTTCGGAGAAGGAGTTAACTTACAGCTCCAGTTAATAATAATTCCTGGGCATGATAGGAGTGTTTCAACCTACAAACTCCTCTGAAGGTTCTCTAGCCTGCCTGACAGGCTTGTCCGGCCACATGTGATTGTTCACAGCCTCCCAACCGTGAGAGGCACGAGATGCTTTAAACCTTCTAAAAACAGATTATTTTAAGACGTTAGAAAACTATTAGTATAAGTATAGTGCGCTGATTAGAAATTGTATTGGTGAAGGGTTTTTCATTTGTTGAGCCAATGTTCGCTGTTAAGTCTCCACATCCCCTGCCCTTATACACATTAATGACTATATAGAAGAAATAAGTATTAACCTTTGATATTAATCACGTTAGACCTTAGGCTAAGTAAATTCTTTCCTTAATTAAAACCCACTACACCCTCACCCTATAGGAATGTAACTTTATCTGGTACCTTCAGAAGGTGGCGTCTGTTTCAAAAATAATCACCCCTGGAGAAATAAGTGTTCTGGTTGGCTGACCGCTGTCACAAGGAGAGGGTCATAAATTGTCAGCAGGCCCCCCTGGCCTTAAGATGATGTAACACCCCCTAAGACCTCTGTATACATTTGTATGAAGCACCTGACTTTAATAAAAGTCAGGACTGCTGTCCCCGTGTGACTTTTGTATAACATCTCAGTGTATAAAAACAGACCCTGGAAAAATAAAAAAGGGGATCAGTTCCTCGAAAGACTGGTCTCCCCATGTCGCTTGTTCTCTCACCTTCTGGCTGAAAAATCTGGAACGCAAAAGCTCGTCAAGCCTACTAATTATGCCTGGGCTTCTAAGATCCGACCGGGGAGGCCTTAGTGTGTCCTCTCCTTGGGGAGAACAGGAGGACACCTGCGGCCTATGTAGGTGATGTAAATTCCTTGCCTTGGAATTATTAGCTTTCCACGTAAACCAAGATATTCAGCCTCTTTTCTCCACTGAATTTTCCTACTGAGCTATCCTCATTCTATTACTCTTTATATCTCTAATTAATATTTAATTAAAGCTATCGTATCCTGATCACCGAAGCCATCTCTCCTTCGAATTTCCCCGGATCCACCAGGGCTGGACCCCGGCAGACAACAAGTTGTAGAACTAGCAATTTCATTCCTTGGTGTATGCCAGGAAAAAGCACAGTTTCTATCACAAAATATCATATATCAAAATTAATAGTGACACTATTAAAAGCAAAAAATATCTACTATTAACCATAGAATGGAAAATACAAAAGAAATAGAAAGGAAAAGCTGTATTCACAAAATGGAATGCTATGCAGCAACAGAAAAAAATACATTATAATTATATAAAACAATATGGATGAATCTCACAAACATAATATTGAGTAAAAGAAACACGACAGAAAAGAATACTTTATTGTTGATTCTACTTTGGTACACTTTATAGCCCATAACACTGTTAGAAACTAAACTAGTGATTTCTTTTTGAAGATGGGGTTAGTGGTCATGTTAAGAAGGGGGCACAACAGGTGAATGGAGTAGCCCACATTCTTGTTCTTAATCTCATTGGTGGCTACATAGTTCTTTTCTCTTTTAAAAAATTTGCTAATTTGAATATTTATGAGATGTGCACTTTCTGGTCTATAAAGAAATTACAAAATAGCACATTTGGGAATAGATTTAGGCAGAGATTTGTTGAGTAAAGTTAATAGAAGTATTTATATTCCCACAGAAAAAGTCCAAAAATAGTGCTTCTGAGCTATCTAGAGGAGGAGGAAGAGGAGGAGTATTAGTTGCTCAGTTGTGTCTGACTTTTTGAGATCCCATGAACTATAGCCCGCCAGCCAGCTTCTCTGTCCATAGGATTCTCCAGGCAAGAATACTGGAGTGGGTTGCCATTCCCTTCTCTAGCGAACCCAGGGGTCCAACCTGGGCCTTTGCATTACAGGTACATTTTTATCCATCTAAGCCACCAGGGAAGCCTGAGATATCTAGAATTGCACTTTAAATAGGATATCACTCATGGATTCATTATTTACCTAGGAGAATATTTTTCCCATTGTTCTCTAAAAAGATATCTTCAACTAATGTTCACCATATGTATTGAATTTAGGTAAATGATTCTATTATTTCATAACCTAATAAGCATAGAGGAACCAATAATTAATAATATAGAAATTGAACAAATAGAAAAGATAAACAGAATCAAATTCTTCATTTCAGTGTCTTGCCATGAAAAAGTATATTGCTAAAATCACAAATAATTTTTATTATATATGATAAATATGTTCAAAATACCTGTTAGTAATCTATGAGATCATTTTAAATTACAGCAGTAAGCTTCTACATAATGAGATTATTAAAGGATTTTAATTGCTTGGGTTGGCAGAAGGTGAGACTGTTATATATAGTTCTTCAGAAAGGCATAGATATGTAAAAGGACTCTCAAAGACCTCTGTCAGCTCTATGAATCTGTAATGTGATGCTTTGTTTTGAAAAATACTGGTGACAAATTATTTCCAGCACACCACCATGCATAAATATGGGTTGACTCTTAAATAGCAAAACTGATTGTTTTGTCACTTCTGTATTCTTTTGAATGTCATTTATTTTCTAAAAAAAAATCTCGTAGCATCCTAACTTTATCCTACATATTTGCTACTGAATCAACAAGTAATTTTGCAAATATTAGATATTTAATTGTCAAAATATATCTACCCATATCTTTATCTACATTTGGTGTATGTATATGTGTCAGAGTAAGATAATCTGTTAATCATAAATAGTGATAGGGATAAGGTGTTCAGTTGTTTGTAACATGACATTTTAGTGAGAAATTATCTAGTTTGAAATCTTTTCTACAAGCACCAAATGGATAAACAGACATAGAACAGAAAAAGAATTAAAAATAATGTTTTGATTATCTCTTGCTGTGTTATAAACTATCCCAATGCTCAGTTGCTTATTAACAAAACCATTTTAGTTGTTTGCTCATGATTATGCAAACTTTTCAGCGTTACATGGAGATATCCTGTCTTTCCTCTATTTGGCAGTAATAGGGATGCCTCAGGTAGAACTGGAAAATCCACCCACAAAATGAATTCACTCATAGAGTTGGCAAATTGGTTCTGGGGATGGGTGACACCTCACCTGGGATTTGGATCTGGGTTTCAGTCCTCTTGTAAAAGGACTATCAATTTCGGTAAATAAGTTTTCATAGCACAGTGTTCCTAGGTAACATATTTATTATTAATATATGTTGGCTGCTTTCCCCCAGCAAGCAAAAACAGAAGCTCATAGACCTTCTTTCTTAAGGCTTAATTTAATAGCACCAGTATTTCTGGGACTACTTCCTGTTAGTTAAACAAATCATTGTGCCAGGCCATAATCAAGGGGATTGTTTACACCATTGTGTGTAGACCCAGAAGCATGTCTCCTGGAGGTCAACAAACCAGCATTTTGCTGTAGGTTGAGATACAGCCCTTAATGATTCATGTTTCATTTACCTTCTTTCCGGTATCACCAAAGCACCAACCCATTCTGGCATCAGCTCAGACATGAAGCCTGTAATTTTGTCATCTAGATCAGGTCTAGGTATACAAATGAAGCTTCTCAGGTACAAATTCTCTTGATCTAACGCCCAGTAAATCTAAGAGGCAAATAAATGCTTTTAAGAAGCCCAAAACATAGTGCTAAAACAATGACAAAGACAACAAAATAGCTACTTTCACACAAAATGGCAGATAATACGAGGTATATAGCAGTTATTGCTCCATTAGGATTCTGAAAAGCAGCTGGTCAACCATATTTTTTTAATTCAGAACAAATTCTGTTGCAATGGAACTGTTCTTCAAGGTTCCCAGGTCTAACCTCAGAATGATCCTTCATTTTCCAAAAGAAATGACCCATGTTTCCAGGTGAATAGCTTTCTTAACCTGTTTTTGTTTTGTTTTTGCCTGTAGAAGTGCTGGAAAAACTCTAAGTTATCTTAGGTATGCCACTGCATTTATAAATACAATATAAAAAGTATGATTCATGAGAAGAAAAAATAATGAGTTGGACTTAATTAAAATTAAAATTTCTGCACTATGATAGACAGCATTAATAAAATGAAAGACAAGCCACAGAATGAGAGAAAATATTTGGAGAACATGTTAAAGAACTTATAAGCAAAATAAATATTTTTAAAAAATGGAAAGCTCAAAAATAAGAAAACAATCAACTTAGAAAATGGGTGAATTTCCAAAACAGAGAAAAAAAGAAAATGGATGAAAGTTTTTCGTGGACTGCTTCACCAAACAAGATATACAGACAATAAATAATCATATAAAAAGGTGCTTAAATATTTCACTAATAGGAAATTGCAAATTAGAACAATAGAGAGATATCACTATACTCCTAAGAAAATGGCTAAAAATGAGAAGAAGAAAAAAACCTGACAAAGCAATTTCAGGTAAGGAAATAGAACAAACTGGTCAGAATAATAAAGGAATATTATGAACAATTTTATGCAAATCAAAAAAAAAATAAAATAGATCAGTTCCTTAAAGAAAATGAACAAATAATCTTATAGAAGATGAAACACAGCATCAGAAAAAAACCTTGTAAGAATTTTCCTCATATATATGCAAACATCAACTTAAAGAAGATCATTAGTTTAAATGTAGAATTTAAAGTAATAAAACTTCTAGAATGAAACATAGGAAAAAGATGTCTAACTCCGAGAAAGGCAAAAAATTGTTAATGAGATCAGATCAGATCAGTTGCTCAGTCGTGTCTAACTCTTTGCGACCCCATGAATTGCAGCACGCCAGGCCTCCCTATCCATCACCAACTCCCGGAGTTCACTGAGACTCACATCCATCGAGTTAGTGATGCCATCCAGCCATCTCATCCTCTGTCATCCCCTTCACCTCCTGCCCCCCAATCCCTCCCAGCATCAGAGTCTTTTCCAATGAGTCAACTCTTCACATGAGGTGGCCAAAGTACTGGAGTTTCAGCTTTAGCATCATTCCTTCCAAAGAAATTCCAGGGCTGATTTCCTTCAGAATGGACTGGTTGGATCTCCTTGCAGTCCAAGGGACTCTCAAGAGTCTTCTCCAACACCACAGTTCAAAAGCATCAATTCTTCGGCGCTCAGCCTTCTTCACAGTCCACAAGTCCTCTGTGTTCCAGATATATGGATGAAAAGTTCAAAGCGCAGTAGCACTGCCTTCTAAGACTCCCACTGGATGCCTGAAATCACACTGTACCAAACCCTATACATACTGTTTTTCCTATATACACATACCTATACATTTCCTGTACACACAATAAAGTTTAATGTATAGATTAGGCACAGTATGAGATTAGGGCTTCCCTGGTGGCTCAGATGGTAAAGGATTTGCCTACAATGCAGGAGACCTGGGTTCCATCTCTGAGTTGGGAAGAAACCCTAGAGAAGGGAATGGCACCCCCGTCCAGTATTCTTGCCTGGAGAATTCCATGGACTGAGGAGTCCGGCAGGCTATAGCCCACAAAGAGTCGGGCACAACTGACTAACACACACACATACACACACACACACACACACACACACACACGAGATTAACAACAATAATAATAAAATGAAATAATTATAACAACATATTGCAATAACAGTTATGCAAATATAGTCTCTCTCAAAAGATCAAATGTAATGCCTTTCCCATCTTAACTAAGCCTTTAACACACACCGTGACCTTGACTTTCAGCTTGAGGTGCCATAACATAACTAGCACGACTTTCTTTTTCCTTCTTCACAATTTCAGGCATAGAAGATTCATTCTTACCATAGATCTTAGTACCTCAGCATATGATTATTTTTCCCCTCTCCTTATTAAGTCAACAGCTTTCACTTTTCACTTAAAGAAAGCGCTTTACAGCTTCTCTTTGGCATATCCGAATTGTCGGCATCACTATTCTTGCACTTCGGGGCCATTTTTTTTTTTAACTTTACAATATTGTATTGGTTTTGCCATATATCAACATGAATCCGCCACAGGTATACACGTGTTTCCCATCCTGAACCCTCCTCCCTCCTCCCTCCCCATACCATCCCTCTGGGTCGTCCCAGTGCACCAGCCCCAAGCGCCCAGTATCGTGCATCGAACCTGGACTGGCGGCTCGTTTCATATATGATATTATACATGTTTCAATGCCATTCTCCCAAATCATCCCACCCTCTCCCTCTCCCACAGAGTCCAAAAGACTGTTCTATACATCAGCGTCTCTTTTGTTGTCCCCTATACAGGGTTACTGTTACCATCTTTCTAAGTCAAATAAGAGTTACCTGAACATAGGGCTATCAGAGCGATACCTCAGCAGTAGATCTGAACGAAGATGGCTGCTGAGCAACTGACCAGAGAGCGAGAACAAGCGAGACAACGCGAGATTTCATCACGCTGCTCAAAACAGCTGTGCCATTTAAAACCTCGATAGTTCATTTCCGATATTTCCCACCTAATATTTTCAAACCATAGTTGACCCTGAGTAGCTGAAATTGCAGAAAATAAAACCGCGACAAGAGAGGACTACTGTATATGTGATTCCCACCCCCACCCCCACCCCCACCCCCACCCCCACCCCCACCCCCACCCCCACCCCCACCCCCACCCCCACCCCCACCCCCACCCCCACCCCCCACTTTTGCTGGAAATTGTTAGGATATTCATTTGTGTTCACGAACATTACTGTCATGAATTGATGTGGGTGTATTTTCATATATTGTGATGGATTAAATTGAGCCTTTGTGTCTAGAAATGCATGTCCTTCACATTTGGAAAACATTTTTGAATATGTCTTTGATTAATTCTTCCTTTTGATTTAATCTGTTCTTTCCCAATTTCCCATTAGTCCGATTTATTGAGTAATTGTCTTTTGCTACTGTTTTCTCGATTGTTTTCCTTTTCCCTATTCTCTCTTTTTTTTTTAAGAGAACTTCCTCAACCTTTCTTTGAATTATTTTTTTATATAATTTACAAAATGTTTTTCATGTTCTCAAATTATTCCTTTTTCTGTAATTTCTAGTTTCTGTTTAATGAATGCAGGATCTTTTTAAAATCTTCCTAGACAAATGTTTAATAGTATTTTAGCAGGAGGTTATTTCCTATGTAGTCTATGATGTCTTCCAATTTTACTTTCTTACTTTTTGCTTTCGTCTCTGTCAGTGTTAGAGATTTCTCTCAGATTACTTGGTGATCTTGCATTTGTGCTCATATTTAAGATCATGGTACATGTGTCTTAATTTCTCTGCACAATAGAGGGGTGCACAAATTGAAAAGACTGATTTAACATTAGAGGAGCTTTTCTTTAGTGGTTAGCACTCACATAGAATTACCTGACTAAATTATATGTCAGACAGCAAGGATTTTGTTAGCTGTGGTATAAGGGGGATTGAGGATTTAACACACAGGTTCCTTTCATTTCATTCTTTTGTATTATAAGACTGCCCTCAAAGTTTTATGTTGTCTAGTAGGAAATTGACCCTTTGTTTTACTCTGCCTAGGAGTAGGACACGACTGAGCAATTTCACTTTCACTTTTCACTTTCATGCATCAGAGAAGGCAATGGCACCCCACTCCAGTGTTCTTGCCTGGAGAATCGCAGGGACGGGGAAGCCTGGTGGGCTGCCGTCTCTGGGGTTGCACAGAGCTGGACACGACTGAAGAGACTTAGCAGCAGCAGCAGCAGTTAATTTTCAGTAATTTTTCTGCAATATGTCTTCCACTATTTAATGTTATCAACATCTCTAATGCTTTTTTTTTTTTTTTCCTTCTGGATTTTTATTTGTGTTGACATTGGGAGGAAATAAGTGTAAATATGTGTATTCATTCCATCAGTTTCAAGTAGGGTCTTGAATTTTCAAACCAAATATTATGAGGAAAAATAAAAATAGTGGAAAAATTAAATATGAAAAACAAGGTAGAGGAATGGAAAAGGATATAAATATTAAGTTTAGCAAAAATAATCTTATTTTTAAATCAAATTATAAACTAACTTAGCTCTAAGAAGAGACACTTATTCCTACACTTCATCAAGAACTTAGGATATTCCAGTGATTCGAGATAGACAAAAAGAGGAAATCAGTCAGGGCAAGATAAATTCTAACAAAAATCATATTCACTATTTATAAGTGTTCATGAGAATTTTTTGATGTGGATCTGTTTCTCAAATGATTACCAAAAAGAAATGCTGAAATATTCTCTAGATACTAGAAGGATTTGCAAAAGTGATAACCTGCTTGATTTTGAGTGTGTCTAATGCACTCAATATACGAGCAAATTTGGAAAACTCAGCAGTGGCCACAGGACAGGAAAAGGCCAGTTTTCATTACAATCCTAAAGAAAGGCAATGCCAAAGAATGTTCAAACTACTGCACAATTGCACTCATCTCGCACACTAGTAAAGTAATGCTCAAAATTCTCCAAGCCAGGCTTCAGCAATATGTGAACCATGAACTTCCAGATGTTCAAGCTGGTTTTAGAAAAGGCAGAGGAACCAGAGATCAAATTGCCAACATCCGCTGGATCATCAAAAAAGCAAGAGAGTTCCAGAAAAATATCTGTTTCTGCTCCATGCCAAAGCCTTTGACTGTGTTTAGTTCAGTTCAGTCACTCAGTCATGTCCAACTATTTGCGACCCCATGAATTGCAGCATGCCAGGCCTCCCTGTCCATCACCAACTCCAGGAGTTCACTCCAACTCATGTACATCGAGTCAGTGATGCCATCCAACCATCTCATCCTCTGTCATCCCCTTCTCCTCCTACCCCCAATCCCTCCCAGCATCAGGGTCTTTTCCAATGAGTCAACTCTTCGCATGAGGGGGCCAAAGTACTGGAATTTCAGCTTTAGCATCATTCCATCCAAAGAAATCCCAGGGCTGATCTCCTTCAGAATGGACTGGTTGGATCTCCTTGCAGTCCAAGGGACTCTCAAGAGTCTTCTCCAACACCACAGTTCAAAAGCATCAATTCTTCAGTGCTCAGCTTTCTTCACAGTCCAATTCTCACATCCATACGTGACCACTGGGAAAACCATAGCCTTGACTAGACGGACCTTTGTTGGCAAAGTGATGTCTCTGCTTTTGCATATGCTATCTAGTTTGGTCATAACTTTCCCAAATAGGAAAAAGAGTACATCAAAGCTGTATATTGTTACCCTGCTTATTTATCTCATATGCAGAGTACATCATGAGAAATGCTGGGCTGGAAGAAGCACAAGCTGGAATCAAAATTTCCAGGAGAAATATCAATAACCTCAGATATGCAGATGACACCACCGTTATGGCAGAAAGTGAAGAGGAACTAAAAAGTCTCTTGATGAAAGTGAAAGAGGAGAGTGAAAGAGTTGGCTTAAAGCTCAACATTCAGGAAGCTAAGATCACGACATCTGGTCCCATCACTTCATGGGAAATAGATAGGGAAACAGTGGAAACAGTGTCAGACTTTATTTTGGGGGGCTCCAAAATCACTGCAGATGGTGATTGCAGCCATGACATTAAAAGACACTCCTTGGAAGGAAAGTTATGACCAACCTAGATAGCATATTGAAAAGCAGAGACATTACTTTGCCAACAAAGGTCCATCTAGTCAAGGCTATGGTTTTTCCAGGGGTCACGTATGGATATGAGAGTTGGACTGTGAAGAAAGCTGAGCACCAAAGAATTGATGCTTTTGAACTGTGGCGTTGGAGAAGACTCTTGAGAGTCCCTTCAACTGCAAGGAGATCCAACCAGTCCATCCTAAAGAGATCAGTCCTGGGTGTTCATTGGAAGGACTGATGCTGGAGCTGAAACTCCAATACTTTGGCCACCTCATGCAAAGAGTTGACTCATTTGAAAAGACCCTGATGCTGGGAGGGATTGGGGGTAGGAGGAGAAGGGGATGACAGAGGATAAGATGGCTGGATGGCATCACCGACTTGACAGACATGAGTTTAGGTAAACTCCTGGAGTTGGTGATGGACAGGGAGGCCTGGCGTGCTGTGATTCATGGGGTTGCAGAGTAGGACATGACTGAGTGACTGAACTGAACTGTACTTAAAAGCAAATGAAAATGAAAATCTGCCCATACAAGCGTGTTTTTTTTTTAAAAGGCCACTAGACCATTAAAATAATTCAATTTGGGATTTTCTACAAATATTTATTCACATACATATTTTCAATAACTAATATGTAAATAATATATCAGCAAGATATGGACTTTACAGTGTTCAATTTTGTACATTTAAGAGAAAGATCACTCTTCATGTCACTCTTCATAAGCCGTATTACTATGTATATGCTTGCGTATTCAGTCATGTCCAACTCTTTGTGACGCCTTGGACTGTAGCCTGTTAGGCTCCTCTGTCAATGGGATTTTTTAGGCTACAATACTGGGGTGGATTGCCATTTCTTCCTTCAAGGGATCTTCCTGACCCAGAGATTGAACCCGTGTCTCCTGTATTTCCTGCATTGCAGGTGAATTCTTTGTCCACTGAACCACTGGGGAAGCCCATATTAGTATATTACTATAGAATAAGTAAACAACGAGAGTTCACTTTTTTGGAAGGCTATATATTAATTCAGGAAAGTTAATTTTTAACAATTTTAGTTCATTTTTCTCTAATAATGATATATATTTTAATTTCACATTTTAATTAAAGTCAATAATGAGAACCTGATTCTTAATTAAATTATCCTTATTTCTAATATAATTAAATTCCAACTCTGTATAATAAAACTGTTTTCATTCTTCACTTCATAATATACTTTTTCTCCCTCAGACAAGTGAGTACTGTCACTGTATAAAAAGTAAAGGGAAATCATCTTACTGATTTAAATTGTTAATCATATATATATATATACACATATATATGTATATACACATACTACACATGTACCTATATATGTATATATACATATGTATGTGTGTATGTATATATATGTATATATACATATATATGTATATGTAAGAAATCATCTTACTGATTTAAAATTCTTAATTATATATATATGTATATACTAATAACATATGCACACACATACATATATATATGTGTGTGTATATATATGTATATATATATATATAAATAAGCATAACCCACCTAAACTAGCAATTGAATTCAGAAACATCTACCTTACCATTTCCATTTAGAGGAATATATTTTCATGACCTAATAAAAAAAGAAAATAATTTTTGGTAGAATACTGTTCTTAAATTAGTATGTTAAATGGAAAAATTTTCCTTTTTTCCCCTAACAGAGCCAACATATATACATACATACATACACACACACAGACATTACTTTGCCAACAAAGGTCTGTCTATACAAGGCTATGGTTTTTCCAGTGGTCATGTATAGACGTTAGAGTTGGACTGTGAAGAAAGCTGAGTGCAAAGAACTGATGCTTTTGAACTGTGGTGTTGGAGAAGACTCTTGAGAGTCCCTTGGACTGCAAGCAGGTCCAACCAGTCCATTCTGAAGGAGATCAGCCCTGGGATTTCTTTGGAAGGAATGATGCTAAAGCTGAAACTCCAGTACTTTGGCCACCTCATGTGAAGAGTTGACTCATTGGAAAAGACTCTGATGCTGGGAGAGATTGGGGACAGGAGGAGAAGGGGATGACAGAGGATGAGATGGCTGGATGGCATCACTGACTCGATGGACGTGAGTCTCAGTGAACTCCTGGAGTTGGTGATGGACAGGGAGGCCTGGCGTGCTGCGATTCATGGGGTCACAAAAAATCGGACACGACTGAGCGGCTGAACTGAACTGATATGTGTGTGTATATATATATATATATACATATGCATATTGTGCCAAATACCCACAAATTGGTTTCCCTGGTAGCTCAGATGGTAAAGAATCCACCTGCAATGCAGGAAACCTGGGTTTGATTCCTGGGTTGGGAAGATTCCCTGCATGGCAACACACTCCAGTATTCTTGCCTGGAGAATCCCCATAGACAGGGGAGACTGGCAGGCTACAGTTAATGGTGTTGCAAAGAGTTGGACACAACCCGCAAATAACTCTTAAGATTTCTTTCTCTTTTACTATTTATTCCAGCTTTACAGATATCCCCTAGATACTCTTCACTAGGAATTCGTCTCTTAATTCTTGGTATTTCTACATATGAATTGCTGCTTATTTCTATTAAATATTCTCTTATCCAGGAATCTCTGAGTCAAGTCAATAAAAAGGGGCTAAATTTGTGTAAGGGCTATAGGAAATGTTGCCCCTTGCAAGGGCCTAAAATCTCTGGAAATAAATGTACTAGACTGATTTTATGAGAGTTAAATTAGGAAGTAAGTAGTGTGGACTAGAGCATAAATTACAGGGTCACATTAGAAGTAACTTTAAATAACTTTAATATATTCACATATCTGAATGAAAATTAAGTTATTGAGAGATTCAAAGGGCTTGATCAGTGAACAAAGCATAAGAGTCTGTGTTACTGCTCCCAGCACTGTGCAGAGGAGTAGAAGTGTATGGGTCTTTGCAGCTAATATGGCTTTAACTGAGGGCATTTGGTGGTTGTATACCAGGTGGTACTAGTGGAAAAGAATTCACCTGCCAGTGCAGGATATGCATGAATCATGTGTTTGATCCCTGGGTCAAGAAGACCCCCTGGAGAAGGAAATGGCAACCCATTCTAGTATTCTTGTTTGGAAAATTCCATGAATGGAGGAGCCTGGTGGGCTACCTTGCATGGGATCACAAGAGTCAGACATGGCTGAGTAAGCACACACACATCTTAGTCTACATTAAGATTACCGCACTAAATCCTTTTATTCTGATTCTTTGTTCACTGCATCATCAGCTGCAGGGGAAATAAATTAAAGTCAAAATAGTTTTCGGCCTTATAAAGACAAAATGGAGGGAAACAGTGTTTCAGATAACAGAAAATTTGAGTGATAGGCTTCAGGAACATCCAGATCCAGTGGACTGTACTTTAATTGGCTCCACACTATGTGGCAGCAGGGACACTAACTTGTGTTTGGTCATTTAAATACTGAATGGAATGGCTGAGGTAATTTTGCTTTCCCATATTTCTACCAGCAATCCCAGGGCTTATTCTCCTTTGGCTAACTTGTCCACCTGTCCATCCTTGAACACCATGGCTAGAGCTGGGGGTAGACTGAGAAGTGTAAAATGCACATTTATTCTAGTACAGTGTTTTCTTCATGAGATGAGTGATCTTACCTATCTTAGTACATCATTGTATTCCCACCATCATAAAACACTGCTTGTCATAGTATAGGTACTCCATAAATGTTACTATAAATAATTTAAAAAAGGTTAAAAATTGTTCAAGCCTAGATCAAGGACTCAATCCTGGATCTGCAGAATAAGATTCGTTATTCTTATAGTGGAATAAGAAATGGTAGGGTGTTTTCAAGGATTCAAAAAAATTGTTGTGGATAGTGGAATTATTCTAGGCTTCACAGAAATGATGTAACAAATGTCTACTAAAGGAAGAAAAGCCCTTGGAGATTGTCTGATGCAGAGAAAATGCACAGATCATTGAAAAAAGAATATGTCCATCAATTCTATTTTTTAAAAGTATTTCATGAAAATGCCAAATTAGACATTTCATTTTTTCTTTTATATTATTATTTTTTGATATTGGTTTATCTTGAATCAGTTTCCCAATAATGGGATCACTTGTGAATAGATCAATTTCATGTATCTAGCATACATGTATATCTCTTCTATCACATTTGAGACACTGACGCTGGACCTACAATAATGAATAGGTAAAGACTAAATTCACCAAATGCGTTATAATGTAATGTAAATCAGAAAAAAAGGAGATAACTTAAGAAAGTTAAGCTCAATATGAGTTACCAAGAATTGCAGCAAAATTTTAAAATGTTTTATTAACTCTAAAGATAAAACTATCTTTGTGACCAGCTTCTCCCTTTGTTTTAAGCTTAAGTAGACTGGCTCAAGAAAAGAAAAATAAGAAAACTGATTTTATCATAATTATTTAAGAAAACACGTGTATTTATATAAATATTACAGTAAATATAATTGTAGAATAGAAAATTTGTGGATATTTTAAAAATCTACATCTGAACATGATATTTGTAAAGTTTAATCTTGGTGTCAGTCTAACCCCCAACATGATGGGATCTGGAGGTGGTGCCTTTGGGAGGTAATTAGGTTTAGATGACATCATGAGCTAGTGCCAGTATGATGAGATTCTGGCATTCTTAGAAGAGACAGATACAGAGCTCTCTTTCTCTAGATGCACACACAAAGGTTATGTGAACACACAGTGAGATAGCTGCTACCTGCAGTCCGGAAAGAGAACCCCCACATGCCCTCTTCCTGCAAGCCCCTTGGTCTGGAACTTCCCAGACTCAAGAACTGTGATAAATAAATGTCTGCTGTTTAAGCTACCCAGTTTATGGTATTTTATTATAGCAGCCAAGTTGATTAAGATACTCACCAAATGGATACAAGGACTATACAATTCTGATTGTTATGAGCATCCATTTGTGACCATAAAAGAAATCAGTACCATGATAAAATCAATATATAAAAGAGGTAAAATTGAATAACAGGCCACATGAGGCAGAACCAAGCCTCACCATCTGATAACCAGAAACGGTTAGCAGGCAAATGAATAAGACGGTCAGACACCTTGTCCAGCCCAGATGATCCCCTGATAAATGCAGGTAAAACAGAAGAGAAATCATGCAAGTAACCTTCAGAATCATGAGACACAGCAAATTATTTTTATTTTAAATCAGCCATTTTAATGGTAAGCTCACTTCAGTTCAGTTCAGTCGCTCAGTTGTGTCCAACTCTTTGTGACCCCATGAATTGCAGCACACCAGGCCTCCCTGTCCATCACCAACTCCTGGAGTTCATTCAAACTCATGTCCATTGAGTCGGTGATGCCATCCAGCCATCTCATCCTCTGTCGTTCCCTTTTCCTCCTGCCCCCAACCCCTCCCAACATCAGCATCTTTTCCAATGAGTCAACTTTTCACATGAGGTGGCCAAAGTATTGGAGTTTCAGCTTTAGCATCAATCCTTCCAAAGAACACCCAGGGCTGATCTCCTTTAGAATAGACTGGTTGGATCTCCTTGCAGTCCAGGGGACTCTCAAGAGTCTTCTCCAACACCACAGTTCAAAAGCATCAATTCTTCTGTGCTCAGCTTTCTTCACAGTCCAACTCTCACATCCTTACATGACCACTGGGAAAACCATAGCCTTGACTAGACTTTGTTGGCAAAGTAATGTCTCTGCTTTTTAATATACTATCTAGGTTGGTCATAACTTTCCTTCCAAGGAATAAGCATCTTTTAACTTCATGGCCAGCTATACAACTGCTAATACTTGAAACAGAAATACTGAACACAATATCACAACAACTCAAAAGAATATATGACATTTGTGAACTTAATGGACTTACATATACATCTGCATATTAGGTGTTAATGCATGAAGAATTTTACATAAATAACATATTTTAAAACACTATTTTATTAATATATATCACATTTATTTTAAATTTAACTCATAAAACAAGTAAAAACAAAAAGAATGATAAATACAAGATAACTGGGTCTAAAATATACTTTTTTTAAATAAAATTTATAAATCAACTTTTTTTACTAAACCATACTCTACTTCCAAAGGTGTACAGTGTAAGAACTTAATATATATTGCAGCTATTTTTAACAGTGCTAATCAATCTTTTGTTCTTAAGAGACCCTAAGATAAGTATAAACTCTATTTACCTTCATTTATTCTTTTCCTATCCAATGTAGTTGATGTTATTTTAAATAACTAAATATAATGCAATCAGTTTTTGTATAACCCTACATATGTATTCCTAAAAATTACTGGCTATCTAAAGTTGAGAAATAAAATACTCTGGACTTACAGATAAGAAAATAGAAACAATAAAAATGGTAGCATAGTTTTATATATGTTAAATCCTTGTATGTGTATATGTGTATGTGCTCAGTAGTATCCACTCTTTGTAGCCCTACAGACTATAGCCCGCCAGACTCCTCTGTCTATGGGATTTCCCAAGCAAGAATACTGGAGTGGGTTGCCATTTCCTTCTCTAAGGGATCTTCCCAACCCAGGGATCAAACCTGCACCCGCTGCATTACAGGCAGATTTTTTACCATTGCATCACCTGGGAAGCCCTTGTTAAATTCTTAAGAATTATTACATAGACACTGTAATAAATATGTTGCTTTACCTTGAAAAAGAACTGAAATTTAGTTCTGTAAATGGGCATCAGAAGAGATAAAACTCCTGAGTGATTAGGAAGTGTTGAAAGTAGAGTTATCTGAAATCAGGACAAAAGTTGTAACACTAGATGTGGATGGGTGAAGCTCATAACACATAAGGTGAACTGAAGTAGTTAGTAGATGTATGTGTTTTTATGTATTTCTGTGCTGTGGGGTTGAGCTTTTTGCAGTTTTCTGTGTTCACCTCATGTTTCTCATGAAGAAAATTATAAGCAAAAATAAAATTCATTCTATGCTTAAACTGTTCCCATTATATCAATTGCAATGAAACAAAGTCCATTTTTAAAACAAGCATTATAGCAGAACTGAGTGTACCTTAAATTATTCATCTCTTTTTTTTTTGATTCACATTAGGATATAAATAACTTATATCTGCTCATGTAAGCTTTCTACCCCCCACTGATAATGCATTTTTTTTAATTTTTTTAAATTTTATTTATTTTTATTTTTTTTAATTTTATTTTATTTTTAAACTTTACAAATTGTATTAGTTTTGCCAAATATTGAAATGAATCCACCACAGGTATACATCATCTCTTGAAACCCATTCTCTCTTTTTTTTATATATATTAAGTTATTTTTTTTAATTTTATTTTATTTTTAAACTTTACAATATTGCATTGGTTTAGCCAAATATCGAAATGAATCCGCCACAGGTATACACGTGTTCCCCATCCTGAACTTTCCTCCCTCCTCCCTCCCCATACCATCCCTCTGGGTCGTCCCAGTGCACCAGCCCCAAGCATCCAGTATCGTGCATCGAACCTGGACTGGCGATTCGTTTCATACATGATATTATACATGTTTCAATGCCATTTTCCCAAATCTTCCCACCCTCTCCCTCTTGCACAGAGTCCATAAGACTGTTCTATACATCAGTGTCTCTTTTGCTGTCTCGTATACAGGGTTATTGTTACCATCTTTCTAAATTCCATATATATGTGTTAGTATACTGTATTGGTGTTTTTCTTTCTGGCTTACTTCACTCTGTATAATGGAGCCTATTATACAGAAACCCATTCTCTTAATTCGTTTGCTGAGTTTAGACAAAAACTTCCTTTTTTGTTTCTTTGACCGATTATTTTCAATGTTGAGCTTCAGAAGCCACACTTTAGAGTAGATTTATAAAACCAATGTGAATCCTTAAAATTAATGGAAAGTTTCTAAGAGAACTATCCTGCTCTTTCAGACTACTTCAGATCATATGGGGGCTTCCCTGGTGGTTCAGAGGTTAAAGCGTCTGCCTGCAATGCAGGAGACCTCAGTTCAATCCCTGGGTCAGGAAGATCCCTTGGAGAAGGAAATGGCAACCCACTCCAGTATTCTTGCCTGGAGAATCCCATGGACGGAGCAGCCTGATGGGCTACAGTCCATGGGGTCGCAAAGAGTGGGACATGACTGAGCAACTTCACTTCACTTCACTTCATTTCACTTCATATACTTTTAATTTATTACCCAGGGAGCAAACTTGGAAATGAACAAGACAAAGTTTTATTTACTTGGAAGTTTTTGTTGGAACTAACCATCCAGGGCCCTCTCACTCCTTGTGGAAATATGAACCACAAGATGCTAAAAGAGTCCTTTGCTAACATACTTTGTTTACTTCCAAATATTAACTTTTGTCAGTGTCCCAGACTTATTCTCTGAATGATAGATTTGTGATATTTCAAACTTATCTTTTAAAATAATGGAACCCAGGCTAAAAAAGGCAGGTTTCAATACTTCACTATCAGATGAGTGGAGAGAAGTGATTAAAAGAGGTCTTGAAAAAGCAAAATGATAGGATACTGAAAGAGGAACTCCCCAGATCAGTAGGTGCCCAATATGCACTGGAGATCAGTGGAGAAATAACTCCAGAAAGAATGAAGGGATGGAGCCAAAGCAAAAACAATAACCAGCTATGGATGTGACTGGTGATAGAAGCAAGGTCTAATGCTATAAAGAGCAATATTGCATAGGAACGTGGAATGTTAGGTCCATGAATCAAGGCAAATTGGAAGTGGTCAAACAGGAGATGGCAAGAGTCAACGTCGACATTCTAGGAATCAGTGAACTAAAATGGACCGGAATGGGTGAATTTAACTCAGATGACCATTATATCTACTACTGTAGGCAAGAATACCTTAGAAGAAATAGCCATTGTAGTCATCAAAACAGTACAAAATGCAGTACTTGGACGCAATCTCCAAAACAACAGAATGATCTCTGTTAGTTTTCAAGACAAACCATTCAATATCAGAGTAATCCAACTCTATGTCCAAACCAGTAATGCTGAAGAAATTGAAGCTGAATGATTCTATGAAGACCTACAAGAACTTTTAGAACTAACACCCAAAAAAGATGTCCTTTTCAGGATAGGCGACTGGAATGCAAAAGTAGGAAGTCAAGAAACACCTGGAGTAACAGGCAAATTTGGCCTTGGAATACGGAATGAAGCAGGGCAAATGCTAATAAGAGTTTTGCCAAGAGAATGCATCAGTCATAACAAACACCCACTTCCAACAACACAAGAGAAGACTCTATACATGGACATCACCTGTTGGTCAACACTGAAATCAGACTGATTATATTCTTTGCAGCCAAAGATGGAGAAGCTCTATACAGTCAGCAAGAACAAGACCGGGAGCTGACTGTGGTTCAGATCATGAACTCCTTATTGCCAAATTCAGAATTAAATTGAAGAAAGTAGGGAAAACCACTAGACCATTCAGTTATGATCTAAATCAAATCCCTTATGATTATACAGTGGAAGTGAGAAATAGATTTAAGGGACTAGATCTGATAGATATGGACTATGGACTGAGGTTCGTGACATTGTACAGGAGACAGGGATCAAGACCATCCCCATGGAAAAGAAATGCAAAAAAGCAAAATGGCTGTATAGGGAGGCCTTACAAATAGCTGTGAAAAGAAAAGAAGCAAAAAGCAAAGGAGAAAAGGAAAGATATAAGCATCTGAATACAGAGTTCCAAAGAATAGCAAGGAGAGATAAGAAAGCCTTCCTCAGCGATCAATGCAAAGAAATAGAGGAAAACAACAGAATGGGAAAGACTAGAGAGCTCTTCAAGAAAATTAGAGATACCAAGGGAACATTTCATGCAAAGATGGGCTCAATAAAGGACAGAAATGGTAGGGACCTAACAGAAGCAGAAGATATTAAGAAGAGGTG
Organism: Bubalus kerabau; assembly: GCF_029407905.1. NCBI lineage: Eukaryota > Metazoa > Chordata > Mammalia > Artiodactyla > Bovidae > Bubalus > Bubalus kerabau. The sequence goes on along the minus strand of NC_073624.1, from coordinate 269,937,681 downwards.
GCAAGAATACACAGAAGAACTGTACAAAAAAGATCTTCACGACCCAGATAATCATGATGGTGTGATCACTCACCTAGAGCCAGACATCCTGGAATGTGAAGTCAAGTAAGTGGGCCTTAGAAAGCATTACTACAAACAAAGCTAGTGGATGTGATGGAATTCCAGTTGAGCTATTTCAAATCCTGGAAGATGATGCTGTAAAAGTGCTGCACTCAATATGACAGCACATTTGGAAAACTCAACAGTGGTTACAGGACTGGAAAAGGTCAGTATTCATTCCAATCCCAAAGAAAGGCAATCCCAAAGAGTGCTCAAACTACTGAACAGTTGCACTCATCTCACAGGCTAGTAAAGTAATGCTCAAAATTCTCCAAGCCAAGCTTCAGCAGTACGTGATCCATGAACTTCCTGATGTTCAAGCTGGTTTTAGAAAAGGCAGAGGAACCAGAGATCAAATTGCCGACATCTGCTGGATCATGGAAAAAGCAAGAGAGTTCCAGAAAAACATCTATGTCTGCTTTATTGACTATGCCAAAGCCTTTGACTATGTGGATCACAATAAACTTGAAAATTCTGAAAGAGATGGGAATACCAGACCACCTGATCTGCCTCTTGAGAAATCTGTATGCAGGTCAGGAAGCAACAGTTAGAACTGGACATGGAACAACAGACTGGTTCCAAATAGGAAAAGGAGAACATCAAGGCTGTATATTGTCACCCTGCTTATTTAATTTCTATGCAGAGTACATCATGACAAATGCTAGGCTGGAAAAAGCACAAGCTGGAATCAAGATTGCCGGGAGAAATAACAATAACCTCAGATATGCAGATCACACCACCCTTATGGCAGAAAGTGAAGAGGAACTCAAAAGCCTCTTGATGAAAGTGGAGAGTGAAAAAGTTGGCTTAAAGCTCAACATTCAGAAAACGAAGATCATGGCATCTGGTCCCATCACTTCATGGATAAGAGATGGGGAAACAGCGGAAACAGTTGCTGACTTTATTTTGGGGGGCTCCAAAATCACTGCAGATGGTGACTGCAGCCATGAAATTAAAAGACGCTTACTCCTTGGAAGGAAAGTTATGACCAACCTAGACAGCATATTCAAAAGCAGAGACACTACTTTGCCAACAAAGGTCCATCTAGTCAAGGCTATGGTTTTTCTAGTAGTCATGTATGGATGTGAGAACTGGACTGTGAAGAAAGCTGAGCACCAAAGAATTGATGCTTTTGAACTGTGATGTTGGCGAAGACTCTTGAGAGTCCCTTCGACTGCAAGGAGATCCAACCAGTCCATCCTAAAGGAGATCAGTCCTGGATGTTCTTTGGAAGGAATGATGTTAAAGCTGAAACTCCAGTACTTTGGCCACCTCATGCAAAGAGTTGACTCATTGGAAAAAAACTCTGATGCTGGGAGGGATTGGGGACAGGAGGAAAAGGGGCAACAGAGGATAAGATGGCTAGATGGCATAACCGACTCGACAGAAGGGAGTTTGAGTGAACTCTGGGAGTTGGTGATTGACAGGGAGGCCTGATGTGCTGCAATTCATGGGGTCGCAAAGAGTCAGACAGGACTGAGTGACTGAACTGAACTGACCATTTACTGAATCCATTTTAATTCTCCACTGTTTTTTAAAAAGTGAATAGCAGTCCAGTTACTTTCATCAATTCATTTGAACAAATAAACAGTGCTAAATACAATATAGATTTTATAGAACTCCATTGCTTGTGTTCACAATTGCCTATTCTTTCAGATATTAAAGATGCATTATGAATATATCTCATGAACACCCTCTATTGTATATAGTTTGTTCTGATATCTGGTTAAATAAAAACAAATGAGACATCAAACACCAATAATATTTTGTGTGTGTGAGATTATGTGTGTACACACAGTATGTATGTTTTTCAAATAATTGCTTTATTTGTGGGTAATTGGGAAAAGCCATAAAGGCTACATTTTTACATTTTCCCCCATTCAATTATCAAGCTTAACAGCTGGAAATGTGTGTTTATCACTCAAAGATTATGAATTCAGTTCTCCAAAAGGAAATTTAAACTGTGTCAAATCCAATAATTTTTTCTTGTGTAGGTTAGATGGAGTTTCAGACAGACAGCTGCTGTAGAAGAAAGGTTTGTGTGTCCCCCAAATCCATGACAGCTATGTAGGCGCTCTCAAGAGGCACTGCAGACACCAGGGAAGTACGTGCACTTCACCAGCTGCGCGGTGATATGCAAGTAGAAAGGCCCCTGCAGGTGGTGCTCCTGCAGGCTGCGGCAGCAAAACCTGGCTCAGAATCTCCTAGGTCCAGCCTCATGCCCAGCAGGGCATGGTGAACACCTTCCAACTCATCTGAAGTCTTACCTTCAGTGTTCTCAGAGAAGGCTTCCCTCATCCCACAATCTTTTCATATCAGGAACTTTTCCTTTATATGCATGTATCATACAAACATAGAGGAGCAGAGTTGTCCTTTGTTGTCACTTTATATCTGGCTCCCAAACAGTACCTGGAACAGTTACTATTTGTTGAGTTAATAGGATGTGAAAGTGAAAGTGAAGTCATTCAGTCCTGTCCAACTCTTTGCGACTCCATAGACTATAGCCCACCAGGTTCCTCCATCCATGGGATTTTCCAGGCAAAGAGTACTGGAGTGGGTTGCCATTTCCTTCTCCAGGGATCTTCTGCACCCAGAGATTGAACCTGGGTCTCCCGCATTGCAGACAGATGCTTTATCATCTGAGCCACCCTGTGGTCACTAATTATTGAACAACTTAAAGGAGATACCCAGGATGATTTATCCATGATGTAAGGGATTCCCAGTGGCTCAGATGGTAAAGAATCTGCCTGCAATGCAGGAGACCTGGTTCGATCCCTGGGTGGGGAATATTCCTTAGAGAAGGAAATGGCAACCCACTCCAATATTCTTATCGGGAAAATCCCATGGACAGAGAAGCATGGCAGGCTATAGTCCATGGGGGTCACAAAGAGTGGGACATGGCTGAGCAACTTCACCTTTCACTTCAAGATGATTTCTCAGTGATATCAGTCACTCTATGTTGCATACTAGGATGGACTGAATTATATCCCCTCCCCCGCCAATTCATATGTTGTAGCTCTATCCTCCTCCATGTGACTGTATAAGAGCTAGGGCTTTAAAGGCGTGATTTTGGTTAAATGAGGTCATAAGGATGGAGCTCTGATCTGATACAGTTTAAACACAAGCTGGAATCAAGATTGCCGGGAGAAATATCAGTAACCTCAGATATGCAGATGACACCACCGTTATGGCAGAAAGTGAATAGGAACTCAAAAGCCTCTTGATGAAAGTGAAAGTGGAGAGTGAAAAAGTTGGCTTAAAGCATAACATTCAGAAAACGAAGATCATGGCATCCGGTCCCATCACTTCATGGGAAATAGATGGGGAAACAGTGGAAACAGTGTCAGACTTTATTTTTCTGGGCTCCAAAATCACTGCAGATGGTGACTGCAGCCATGAAATTAAAAGACGCTTACTCCTTGGCAGAAAAGTTATGACCAACCTAGATAGCATATTCAAAAGCAGAGACATTACTTTGCCAACAAAGGTCCGACTAGGCAAGGCTATGGTTTTTCCAGTGGTCATGTATGGATGTGAGAGTTGGACTCTGAAGAAAACTGAGTGCTGAAGAATTGATGGTTTTGAACTGTGATGTTGGAGAAGACTCTTGAGAGTCCCTTGGCCTGCAAGGAGATCCAACCAGTCCATTCTGAAGGAGATCAGCCCTGGGATTTCTTTGGAAAGAATGATGCTAAAGCTGAAACTCCAGTACTTTGGCCACCTCATGTGAAGAGTTGACTCATTGGAAAAGACTCTGATGCTGGGAGGGATTGGGGGCAGGAGAAGGGAACGACAGAGGATGAGATGGCTGGATGGCATCACTGACACTATGGCCATGAGTCTGAGTGAACTTTAGGAGTTGGTGATGGACAGGGAGGCCTGGCGTGCTGCGATTCATGGGGTCACAAAGAGTCAGAAACGACTGAGTGACTGAACTGAACTGAACTGAAGAAGAGACACCAGGGAGTTTTCTCTCTCCACCTCTTCATACACACATCAAGGAAAGACCATATCTAGATGATGGTAATCTGCAAATCAGGAAGAGAGCTCTCACCAGAATCCAGGCATGCTGGCACTCTGATCAGATTTCTAGCCTTCAGAACTGTGAGAAAATAAAGTTCCGTTGTTTAAGGTGCTCAGTCTGTAGCATTTTGTTACAGCAGCCCAAGCTGATTAAAATACTACCTTATGTCCATACAAATCTTCTAGGCTCTAGGGGACAGTGATTTCAAGATTATGTTGGACTAGTGATTTGAAGAGATTTTTATCTTTGGGAAACTAGGTTAAGCCTCCTCACCTATCAAATGATTTACAGGAGGATCATAAAGAAAAAATATCACAAATTTCACAAAGTGCTATTGTGATGAATATAGAAGAACATAAAGCTTAATGAACTGCATTCAGCAGACAGAAAAATTATGTAAAGCCATTAATTTAATGGGAGATGTTAGCTTATAACCACTTAGCTACTCCTTCCCAAGATTAAAAGTAAAATGGTTACGTATGTTTTTTCATTTTAGATATAGAATAATATTGAATCTTAAAACTTGTATTTGTAAGCTATCTGGTATTTTTAATTTTAAAAATGTAGTCAGCATAGAAGTATCAGACACAATATTTTGTATGTTCAAGGAAGATAATCTAAATAAAAATGATATTTGATACAGGATTTTATTTTTGAATAATTTTCCAAACTTAAAGTGAATCAACATGTTCAGTATTTAATTTCTAATAAATTCAGGCAGTCTGATGACTGTTGTTAATTTGCATTATTCCTCACTTCCCTAATCTTACTCAGTGATGAAAATAAATTATAGGTAATGTTATACAAAGAAACATAGGAACACACAATTAATAAAATTAAACTTTCAGTTTTTTGCTTCTTAAGAGGCACATCTATAATGAGAGTTTGAAAAGGCAGGAATATGTTGTGTTGTATGTGTACAGGTAGTTTCTTAAGGTGGTATATTCATCTTTAAGCACATTGGATTATTTTAGCTTCCATCAAGTAATTTATTAATGCTGCATTTCCAAAATGCAGCATTATTAGCCCATTACACCAAGACAAGGTTAAGAGTGTTATATTGCGTGGTAATACCTAATTTGGTTTGAGACTCCTGCCCTTAATTAATTGTTGACCTCATTGAGAAATACTGACCTATAAAAGAGAATTTTTGTTTTTGTTTTTTTTTTTTTGTGGGAGGGCATGTTACAGAGACATTGTTTTGTCATACTAACATGGCTGCCTTAATACATTATTTTAATCAAACACAGGTGAGAGCTCAACAATGTAAGAACATGTGCTAGCTGAAAAAAAAGGAAAAGGAAAAATAAAATGCACTTTGACAGAATGTTAAGAGTTGGCGATGTTTAATGCTCTTTTACTGTATGAAGTAGAGTTACGGCCAGCCATCTGCTGCTAAAGGAATCTTCTCGCTGCTGTTACATCTACTTTTGCTAATTGCCCAATTGATTAGAAAATTCAGAACTATGAAGGTCCAATAAACACAGCATGAATGTGAACAGACTTTGCATTAGAGTTTAATACAGTAGAAAACTCTTTCTAAAAAAGCGATGTGATCCTAGAAGCAATTTCCACAACTTAATTATTATTCCTAACTGTAATGCCTCACTGATCAAATAATCATGTTATCCACTCCATAAAGAGCATTTAAATCACTTCTCTCACCCACCCTCTCTCACTCCCTCTCTCCCTCCTTTGCTTTCTACCACTTCATTCAGATGATATGAATAAATAGAGATAGAAATAGACATGCATCTTTTCATCTGTAATGCTGAGAATTCGCCTCTTCCCTGCTCTCAGAGTACCTTGCAGTACATTGCAGATTACCTGTCCTTTTTTTTTTTTTTCACATTTTCTTCCTATATCTCTTCTTTCTTCTGTCCTCTGGCCAGGGTCTTTAACAGACTCATAAAGTTGGCTTACACCATAGGAAGAAGATATTTTAAAGCCACTGGATAAATCAGAATTTTGCATTTATATTAAGTTCCTTTTATATTTTACTGACTCAGTTAAATATCCATATTGACTCTTCTCTTTACTTTAGGAATCCTCATCTAGTACGTGCTTTTACCTCTACTGTTACCATGTTGCCACGTGTATATTTGACCCACCCTTTACACCAGTGACCTTCATAAATTTAAATTAGTAGTACATAAATTTTTCCTGTGGTACCTGTTAAAATTCTAATTCAGGATATATCCCTAGCAATTCTGATCCTCCTAGTGGTAAAGAACCCATCTGCCAATGCAAGATACTTAAGAGACACGGGTTCAATCCCTGGGTCAGGAAGATTCCCTGGAGAAGGGCATGGCAATCCACTTCAGTATTCTCTCCTGGAAAATTCCATGGTCAGAGGAGCCTTGTGGGCTACCATCCAGAGTCACAAAGAGTCGGACACGACTGAGGCAACTTAGCACACGTGCATGTGTACGATCCCTATATCTCAGTCTATTATGAGTAATGCTTTAAAACTTGTATTCGAATTAGTTCAACTTGGTCCTTTGAATTAAGAACGAAGAGAGATCTTCATAACATCATCTAGTCCCAGGGAAAGATGTGCTTATGTCAAAGAAAAAAAAAAAGGTATTCTTATACACTATATAGTTTTATATCATTAAATATATATATATACACACATATATAAAAACATACATATATAAATCAAGTTGCTAACATTTGTTAAATCATGGAGAAAGCAAGGGAGTCCCAGAAAAACATCTACTTCTGCTTCATTGACCACCCTGAAGCCTTCGACTATGTGGATCACAGCAAACTGGAAAATTTTAGAGATGAGAGTACCAGGCCACTGATTCACTGGACATGAGGCTGGGCACACTCTGGGAAATGGTGAAGGACAGGGAAGCTGGGGGTGCTGCAGTTCACGGAGCAGTAAAGAGTCAGACATGACTTAGCAATCGAACAACAACATGTGAATACAATTTTAGAAACTTCTGAGCATATTTTCTTGATAAATAAGGGATAAATGAATAGAAATCAAAATGATGACTCTGAATGGATGAAACAACATAAATCTAATCTGAAGTATATAATGCTTTCACAAGATAAGAATATGTGTAATGAAAATGGGAGAATGCCATTTTTATACTGCAGTTTTTTCTCAGTATTTAGGCAGATTTATAGCATATTACAACAATCAAAACTGTTGATTATTCAGATACAAAAAATAAATGTAGAGTAGCCAAATGCAATTGGTTATGTAAAGCAGTTGAGATATTAGAAACTTACAACAACTGTCATTCACTGGCATAAACTATTTATATCTACTGTCCTGCTTGGTAAATTAGCAAGATAAATTTTCATAAAATATTTCTTTTCATATGAGATTTTAATCAGTCTTATTTTTTTGGCATAGCCTTCAGTTGTCTCTGACGGTGTCCATTTAATTTGATAAATGTGTTTTTTGTTCAATGCAAAATAGATGAAATAACCTAAAAGGCCTGATGCTCCTTTTGTGCTCTGAATTACAGAAATGTCTAAAAAACGATGGATGAAGCCAAGTATTTTCTGTGTAATTGAAGCTGTCAAAATACAGAGTTGGAGGCTATTTGGCTGCTGGAATAAAGGAATGGAGTATGACAGTTGAAAAGTATAATGTATCCTTCTAAATAAATATGCCTCCTTTTGGATATTTTACTGGGCATGAAAATGGAAGCACTCCAATAACTGTGAAAAGTAAACAGTGAAATGTAGCTATAAAATTGATTCAATAACAGATGCTCAAGAGAAAAATTATTGAATACCATATGAGAAATTGTGCTATGTATTATGATACTTAAAATATAGCAGGTAGTGAGAAATGCTGTAGTTCCTTTTAAATTCCATAATATATAGAAGAAAATTTATCTTTGTCATTTGAAAGAGATAATAAAGAGCAAAAATTATAGTGTATTAAGTGATAGTTCTAGCCGACATTCATTGAATTGCTTCTTCAACAAATGTTTATTAAGCACCCAAACTAGAGTTAGCCTGGCTTCCCTAGTGGCTCAGATGGTAAAAATCCGCCTGCAATGCGGGAGACCTGGGTTCAATCCCTGGGTTGGGAAGATCCCTGAAGGACTGCATAGCAACCCACTCCATATTCTTGCCTGGAGAATCCCCAAGGACAGAGGAGCCTTGTGGGCTACAGTCTAGGGGGGTCGTAAAGCATGGGACATGACTGAGCGACTAAGCACAGCACAGCACGTGAGTTAGCCTCTGAAGGAGACATCAAGCAATCAAAAATAACTGGGATACGGCTCCATTTCTTGAAGAATTCTACCAGGTTAAGAAGAACAGAAAAGTTAAGAGTCAAATATTGATATAGGTATCAAATAAATATAGGTGGATGACAGAGGTAGATAAATAAGTAATATACTGTCAAAATCAGACATTGAAGGTACTCAAATTCAGACAGAAGGAACAGGGCTCAGAAAAGCTTCTTGCATGTGATATTTGAGCTAAATATTGAAGGACAAATAAATACCCCATGAGAACCAGCCATTTGAGGGCAAAGCAAGTTAAAAAATAACGTGACTAGCATATAGAGGGCAAATGGCAATAGAATACTCCTTAGTTCCTATTCTGCATTTGACCTTAAAAATTTTACTTAGTTTATTCAGCATACTCATGTCCTTCTCTGGAAAATGATAAGGAGTTAGAGTTTCTTCCAGTTCTAATTTTTCATGCTCTTATTAATTTTAAATTGTTGATTAAAAGTTCTACCACAGAGTAAATACTGTCCCTTTAATTCTTATAAAAATATATAATGCATGGTATATAACTAAATATTAATATATATAAATGTACTATTAATTATATAAGTGTATTAATTATATGTATTAAATATATAATTAAACATATCTGTGTCTGCATGAAACTCCTAGGCAGAGTTTTAAGTTCTGTATATATTATCATCAACCTTCTTTATTTCCATGCCTTTCATTCATCTCCTACCAGCCAGAACTCGATATTTTCCAGGCGCCACTTTCAAAATACTTTGGTTTGCCATGCCACTGATACTACTTTCCCCAAATCCTGACCTATCATTATTCCCCTCTACCTTGACATACATGTCCAGGTCATTACTATATTAATAACTAATTCATACCAACTAAATACAGCAATTATATTGCTGAAGGTTATCTGCGTAGTGATTTAATAAGGAATTTCCGGAGTAAACTATTTATTCAGGTATGTATTTGCCAATATTGTAACAATCTCCAGTAATAGGTGGTACAAAATATGTAAAGCACCAGAGTCTTTTTATGGATTACCTCTTACATTCCATGGAAATATCCTTTTATCTAACTGAACAGGAAATAAGTCCTAATGTAATTTTGTAATGTAAAGATGTCACAGAAAACAAAGATCTGCAGAAGTCAAAGCATCAGGATTTCGAGGTAAAATATCTAAATAGAAGCTTTCTGACCCAAAGTAGTTTACTTCCTTTTCAGATCCTCAATGTCTTTGTCTACTGAAGTGGAAATTCCAAAACAAACTCTCGATGTATTGTGAGATATACATGAGGAAATGCATTTGAAACCTGTGATACTATACAAATGAGGCATTTTAATATTTGGTAGCTGATTGTAACTGTATAAAAATTTAGGAATGCATGGGTATATTGGCACAAAGGAATTATATATTTCAATTGATCCAATATACCCTCTTGGAAAAAATGTTTTGAATGATGAGCAGGCTATAACTTACTTGAGGGTAGTAGAGTTTTGCCAAAGTCTGGCCCAGGGATAGCCTCAGTGAGAAGAGTCAGGATGGATGATGAGGAGAGGAAAAAACCCAGCCTCTTCCCTAGTTGCTCAGCAGTAAAGAATCTCCCTGCAAGACAGGAGACCCGGACTCAATCCCTGGGTCAGGAAGATCCGCTGGAAGAGGTCATGGCAACCCACTCCAGTATTCTTGCATGAAAAATCCCATGGACAGAGGAGCCTGGCGGGCTACAGTCAGTGGGGCCGCACAGAGTCGGACACGACTGAGTGACTAAGAAGCAGAACAAACTACCGAGGAACAAGGGCATTTAGGGCCAACCAGGAAGGTGCACAGGGCAGGATGACACCGGGAGTCCAAACTGATTTCTTTCCTGACTCTGTGGAACTGTCCAAGGTGATTATTTGAAGGGAGAATAGCAGTGAGATTTTTTTTTTTTTTTTTTTGGAGTTGCATGAATTTATAGCCAACTAGTATATTACCATCTGCCAGAATACAAACTGAGATTACTATTGATATTGAGTTAGCCAAAAAATTCATTCAGATTTTTCCATACAGTGTTAGCATTAAACAGTTCATAATTTGTGGTGATATGTAATTGTTAATTTTTAACTTTTATAAACACAGGCTTTGCCTATTGATATATATAGAGAACTTAGTGGTTGGTGGGAGGTGAGAAGAACATGAGAAAAATGTTTTCAGAATGTGGAATACTATTAATAATACTCTTACCTTTGTTAACATGAAAAACAGGGAAAATGAACTTGATGATCTAGTTATGAATGTTCCAAACACAGTGTTAAAGTTGCCATCTGGCTTCTCCTGGTTGCTCATTTTAAAACATGAAAGAAGTGAGACAGTATTTTTGAAAAGCACAGGTTTTATTTTGGCGTAAATGAACCAGAACTTTCAGGGCTTGACAATAAAGCCATTCTTCACCCACACAATCTGCTATTAGCAAATGATTCTGAAAAATTAAAAATATTTTTTGAGCTGAGATCAAATTCATGGCATTGTCAGGAAAATATAGTCTCAACAAGACTAAAGCTGTGACTGTAAAACCGTCTGTTACAACCACAGAAATATGTTTTGGTACTTCAAACAGACAGACAGGAGTTCCTCTAAACATCGTAATGTCATGCCCCACTGATCCTCCTTATTAAATGATAGAACCTCTAAAAATCCTGAGGACCTTCTCCTTACAACCTTACAGGAAGCCAGTTCTAATGCCTTGGTAGCCCCAGTGAGCAAAGCAAAACCTAAAAGTTAGAGATAATCTGTTCAAATCCAGAAAAGTGGAAATTAAGAACAATCGATCACAGCCAACTAGGTTTTAAGGCAACTGCTTAAGTTGTAGTCAATCAAATAACTGCTTTACTTTGCTTCTGTATCTTCTCTATTAAAATTTCCCCCTAATCCCTGTCAGTGGAGTGCTCCTAACCACTTTCCCTCTGTTGCTCCCAGTTCAGATTCATTCTTATTCAAATAAACTTTATAATGTGTCTCAGTTTACATTTTAACAATAGACTTATCTTGAGATTTGTGAGTATGCCTTTTGTCTAGCAGAATAAACACTATTCATACTCGTGGAAAATCTGCAAAAATTTTAAGTGTATATTGGTAGAAACATTGCCAGCTTGAACCAAGAGGGACAGAGGCAAAACAAAATGGGCAAGGTGCATGCTGAGAAAACGGTCCAGCTTCAAATACTATTTAATGGAAAAGAAATGAGAATTCAAATAGTAGAATCCCAGAGCCATCCCGGGTCATGCCCAGGTCATAGGATTAATCACCTGATCAAGAAGTTGGCAGCATGGTCTTGGCTGGATATCAGTTTGCTAATACATGTGTTGTTTATGTTCCTCTCTTCTCTTCCTTTTTGAATAGGATGGCCTATAGCAGTTATCCTAGGCCATTATCACCATAATGTGTTATTTGTGTTTTGAGTAGGGGATGAATGGATAATTTGTTTCTGTAGCTCACAAGTCTTCAGATTCAAGGGAATTGTCTGGGAATGGCTATCGTGGAGGAACTCTATCTGAAAAGACTCCTCCACATCTGGACCTAATTTAGGTAATGAAATGGTGAATTTTAAGCTGAACGTGATTCCGTAACACATGAGACTTTCTTAGGGTCATGGGAGAGGGAAGTGTATTTTACATGTGAGAGGAATATATAAGTAGTTTGCAGACTGTGGTAATTAAAAAAAAAATGTCTGCAAACATATTGGCACTTCTTCCCATCAAAAGGTGGATTCTAACTTCCCTCCTTTTGAATATGACCTGGTCTGAATGACTTGCTTCTGATTAATCAACACCATGGAAATGATTTGTGAATGTCACATCTGCCTTCAAGTGCAACATCATTTCTATCTTCTCCTCTCCCTCATGGAATATTTGAACTTTGGACCCACCCATGACGTTTTAAGGAAGTCATGGCAATGTGGTGAATCCAGATGTAGGAGTTTTGACTGGCACGCCCTCCACTTAAATTCCCAGACGACAGTCAGTAGCAGTCCTGTGATTCACATCATATACTGTCTGCCGTTTTGGAGAAATGGAAAGGATGGAACTTGAGAAACTGACTACATAATCAGTTATCCAAAAGAATTATTTGTAGTGAAAGAAGACTATTTCAGACAAAAGATTATTTTAAATGTCAAGGGCATATATCTCCACTTCCAGAGCATGGTGATGGCTTACAAAAATGATGAGCTCATTTCTGGAGAAAAGAAAATAATCTTTTTCTGCATATATCTGAGATTATTTCAATAGCTGCAATCCCACTGCAGTTTTTGAATCCATATTTGAATATTCATTGAAGAGTCACAAATATATTTTTCAAAAATGTACCTATACCTTTTGCTATTCGAGATCTTATGGTTCATTAAACCAAAATTGTGTTATAATTATGCAACATAAATATTAAGATTGTGGCTTTAGTTAAATACATATGCTCTATATTGCATAAATAAGGAATCAAAGGCTAGGAAGATTTATTGATCTGAGGAATATAAACAAGGTATTAAGAACACAATATTAGCATGCAAATGAAGAATCACTATCTTTTCTAATCAAGTGGAGGCTATAAGAGACTAGAACTAAAAGGAAATTTTATTAATTACTGAAATGGCTTCCTGTAAACCACTGAAGAGTTTGTAAACTCTTTGACAGAAGAGAAAAAGAAGAAAAAAAATGAATCTCCAACTTCTTGTATATGTTAAAATGCTAGATAGTTTACTGTTCAGTTGGCAGTATGAAGCTTGCCATTTAAACAGTCTCCCGTTTTTAATATCAGTGTTTCTCCCTTTCTTTCCTGCCTTTTACCTAATTGTGAACTCTCTTTTTTTACTTCATTGTTGCTTTAAGCTCGTTTTAAAAAGGGAAAATATTGGAAAAGACTCTGATGCTGGGAGGGATTGGGGGAAGGAGGAGAAGGGGACGACAGAGGATAAGATGGCTGGATGGCATCACTGACTCAATGGACGTGAGTCTGAGTGAACTCCGGAAGTTGGTGATGGACAGGGAGGCCTGGGTGCTGCGATTCATGGGGTCGCAAAGAGTCAGACATGACTGAGCGACTGAACTGAACCAAAGGTAACCAAAATTATTTGTGTGCCTGTAATTTCGGAGGAAAGTTACTTAAGAAGCTCCAAACTCCTAAGCTTCTCATTTTCTATTTTTGCTGTTATTGATTATTAATAAAAGGATGATGGGTTTCAGTCACACCGTATTTTTTGAAGAAAGCAGTAAGTGTACAAGTTGGAAGGAAACTTGACTGGCTTTAAAGAAGATATTCAGATTTCAAGTTATGAGGAAAATAAAACAATTATTCTAAAGTAAAAAAAGAAAAATATCAGTAGCCCCCAAATCTCTAGGTGCCCCCCTCATCATATCCTAGTTTATGTGTTTGAGGAATTTCAGAAGTATCCATTCTTCCATGTCCTGTGTATGAAGAACTGTCGTTAACCTGGGGAATCCTACTAGGATGTATTTATTTACCATTATATACTTCTGAGGATGAAAAGCATTTCAGATTCACTAGAATCAGACTCTGTAAAGAAAAGAATATTCAACAAAACTGCTGAACTTAAAAAAAAAAAGCTAATTAGCAAACAGTTGTAAATGGGTTTATTTACTTCAGGAACTCTTGATTTCATCCTGTTGTTCTTTAGCTTCCCTGCACTGATTTCTACACCCATCATATTTCATTTCTCTGAAGTCAGCTTATGCGCTTAATGGTCCAGACTGGGCAATCAGTGTTGATTGAAATCAACTGCAAATTGATGCAAGAGGTCCACTGCTGCTCCAAAAGCCAGCTGTGTAAATCTAAGAGAAAGAGAACTGTCAGCTTTTCCCTTAATGATGCATTTTTACATTTCCTTAAGCATACTGCTGTTATAATGACCCAATAGGCACTTGTATCTAGAAAAGAATTCACTGCTTAAACAACAAAGGCTGTATCTTCAAATCCCTCCACTCTGCCATGATGTTTGACAGAAAAATTCATCACTGGCATGGTGGCCTCTGAGAAATTATTGAATTTCTTGGTCATAAGGACAAGGTGCATGCACTGTGATGCTTACTGAGAACATGCTGTTTCCAAGGTAAATGCAGTAGAAACAAAGCCCTTTGTCTTGCTGGGGAAGAGGGAATCTGTTCCTACAGTCTTCCAACCTAGCACACTTCTAATTTCAACTTGATATTGGTTTTATAAAAGGAAGCTGACAGCAGTAAGAGACAAGATTGTTTCGTTTCTCTCACGATATGGTATCTGTGTTTGGCTTTCAGAGTTGAAACTAGGGAACCTGCAGTTTAACCCTCTCCCTTTGTTGCCCTGAAGTTGAGTATAATCCATCATCTTCTTCCATGAGAGGGCTTCATTTGCTTTGAATCATTTTTCTACTTCTTCTACCTTTTGCCTACATGAAATTCCTCTCTTTTTGCTACCAAAAAAAAAAAAAGTCACAAAATACTAAATAAACTGTAACAGTTATTGGTCTCTGTAGTTTTACTTCAACTTCATAAAAAATTGTTTTGTGTTTATATGGCATATTTTTAAATAGATTTTCTATTTTAGTGTAGTATTAAGTTTACAGCAAAATTTGAGCAGAAGAGATAATTTTTTTCTGCCCCCACAAAAGCATAGACTCTCCTGCTATCAAAATCCCCAACCAGAGTCAAACATTTATTACAATTGATCAACCTACTTTGACACAATGCTATAATCCAAAACCCATATCTTACATTAGTGTTTTCTCTTGGTGGTGTAGATTCTGTGGCTTTTCAGAAATGCATAATGGTATACGTCCACAGTATCATAAAGCGGCTTCCCAGGTGGCACCAGTGGTAAAGAACCTGCCTGCCAGTGCAGGAGACGTAAGGAGATGAAGTTTCAATCCCTGGGTTGGGAAGATCCACTGGAGGAGGGCATGGCAACCCACTCCAGTATTCTTGCCTGGAGAATCCCCATGGACAGAGGAGCCATAGGATTGTAGAGTCGGACCTGACAGAAGCAACTTAGCACGCAGCACACACTTGGTATCATACAGAAAAGGACCCGTGCATAAAAATGTTTTATGCTCCACCTATTTCCTCTTCATCCTCCCTAACACCTGGCAAACCTTAATATTTTTATTTTATCAATAGTTTTGCTTTTTCCATAATATTGGAGTCAATCAGAAGCCCTTTTCAGATTATCTTCTTTCACTTAGAAATATGCATTTAAGTTTTACCCCTGTCTTTCTAGTTATACCTCACTGTGTAGTTACTGTCACAAACTGCATCTTTTTGCATTACTTTCATGTTGTCATAGATATATAACTGTTGGTTTATGTATTTATCTTTTAAATCATGCAGAAAATAAAAAGTTATAAACCAAAAGTAAAGTAATACCAGACTTTATATTTACTAAATACTTACCTTTACAGAGTTCTTTACTTCATCTAATTTCAAGTTACAGATTAGTATCCTTTTATTTCAGCCTGAAGGACTCCATTTAGCATTTCTTCTAGAGCAGGCCTACTTGTCAAGAACTCTTTTAGCTTTCTTTCTTTTTTTTTTTTTTTTATCTTCTGATGTCTTAATTTGTCCTTCATTTTTGAAAGTGGATTGGCTGCATACAAAACTCCTCTTTGATAGGAGTTTCCCTCTTTGCTTTCAACTCTTTAAAAATGCCATCTCACCTCTTTTTAGCCTCCATGGCTTCTGATGAGAAATCTGCTGTTTATCTTTTTGAAGACTTACTGTACCAATGAGTCATTGTTCTCATCCTTCTTTCAAGATTCTCCTTTTGTCCTTGACATTCAACAGTTTAATTATACTGTGCCTCACTACTATATAGATTTTTTTGTGTGTTTATCTTTTTTAGAGTTCTTCCTTAAAGAATAGATACATATCTTTGGACAAATTTGGATATTTTAAGTCCTTGTTTCTTCAAGTATTCTTTCTGGCCACTGTTTCTCTCCTCTTCTTTCAGGATTCTGACTGTTTCTGTTGATTCACTGATGGTATTTCACAAGTTTTAGATTCTACTTATTATTTTCATTTATTCTAAGACTGGATAATTTCAAATGGACCATCTTCAAGTCACTGATTTTTTTTGTATGCTCAGATCTACAGTTGAAATCCTCTAGTGACTAGTGACTTTTTCATTTGAATTATCAAAATTTTCAGCCATAAAATTTCTGTTTGGGTCTCATATAATTTCTTTCTCTTTGTTGATATTCCCTATTCGTTTATACACTTTTCTCCTGGTTGTCTGTATGCCCTTGTTTATGGTCTTCTTAACTCTTTGAGCATATTTAAGACAGTTGATTTTAAGTCTCTGCCTAGCAATTTCAACCTATTCTTCTTCGGGTAGTTTTCATTACTTTATCCTGTGAATGGGTTGTATATTTTTCATTTTTTTGTTAATTCCTGTATTTTTAAAGTTGACATTTGGGTATTATAAAATGGTGACCGTAGAGATTTCCTCTTTCATTGTTGGTTGCTGTAGGCTGTTGCTGTTTCTTTGTTGTGTAACTTTTATGAAGTCTTTTTTTTAAGTTTGTGCTTTTTGTCATGTGTGATCTCTGAGTTATCTGCTCCTTTAGCTGTAGTGATATCGTTGATCCTATATATCAGCCAGAAGTGAATGCCTAGGATCTTCTCTGGACTTTTCTACACATGAATTCTGGTTCTTTACATAACCAAGTTGAAGGTAGCAGCATTAGCATTTTGATTGTGAGTAATCTTGAACTTAGATTTTTCTCTGTGCTAAGATTTATACTGAACAACCTAAATATATTTTTTAAATAGTCAATGTTGAAATACCACCAATATTATTTATCTTCCTTTTTATAATTTTACAGCTGTAATTCATGACTCCTCTTGTATTAATTATTAAACAAATATATTAATTCAGAAAAATTTCTGGATTAATAGAAGAATTCCTAAAACTCTTTGTTTGAAGGAGTTGGGACTCCAAAAGTGTTAATTAAACTTAAATTATATGAATTATGCTAATGTTGGGGAAATGGCTGTATTTTTGTTCAAATATATAGAGTTGTATTTAAGGATAGATGTCTTTTTATTTCATTATATAGTAGACAGTGTAATAAATGTCATGTTGACAAAGTATAGTTTAATACCACATTTCTGAAGAGATTAATGATCTCACTTTTTCATAAAAACAAATTCAGTGTATCATATCTTGTTTTAATCCACCTGTTCATAGATTCAAGTTCATTTACATGGCCATTACCATACGTATAAGATACTTTTTTAAACTATTTTTCTGAATATCTAACATATATAAATAAAAATGTAAAATTACATATGTTTACATATATATGTAAGATAATAATGAATATACAAAGAAATGTAGCTATATTAAATATACATACTGTCCACACTAAGTGGTAAAGAACCCTCCTGTCAGTCCAGGAGATATAAGAGACACAGGTTCAATCTCTGGGTTGGAAAGATCCTATAGAGAAGGGCATGGCAACCAGCTTCAGTATTCCTGCGTGTAGAATCCCACGGACAGAGGAACCTCGTGGGCTACAGTCTAAGGTTCACAAAGAGTCACACAATCACTTAGCAATCACTTTCAAACTAAAACCAATTCAAAAACCTCAATCACATTTTCTTTGCACTAGTTTTACTAATTTAAAAATTATATGATGAAGTAAAATAATACAGTAATCATAAAAGCAAAAAAGTTAAATAAGTTGCCTTCAAATAAGTTAAACTGGATGAATTCTCTATATTCATAGGAGAGAACCTTTACATTGTGACATTAAGAACAGGTTTGAGAGCAAGCTAGATGGTTTCTATGCACCTTTGGAACTGAAGTATGTAAATTCAGGAGTGGTCTAGTAGCAAACCTTGGCTGAGATCACCAAGAAGCAGAAGACAATGTGCAGAAAGCAAGAAAAATGCCAAAAGGCAGAGAGAAAGTACATCTAATGTCCATGATTACTTTCCATGTAGGTTCAATATATCTTAGGAATGATTCATCTCTTTCCTTGTATTCCACAAGATACCTCTCTGTTCATGTAGTAACTCCCATGGTTTTAATTTAAATCAGTTCAATATGTTCCTCTAATTTGTAACCAAGAGCACCTTAATAATATACTGTACTTTTCAAATAATAAAGTAGGACTGTCTCAAGAAAGTCTTGCTTATCTGTGGGCTCTGTGGTTTGACTCTCCTGTTTCTGGGGCACTCTCTTCTTCCAGGAAGATTCAGCTCCTTTGAATGATCAACAGTGTGAAAACCTCAGATTTATTTCAGAACCTAAAAAAGCGTTATGATCAAAAACAAAATAACAGCAGGACAACATGTATTTTGAGTAGCTATAGAATTGCTGACGCAGACTCAAAGGCCATTTAGTCTTTGCTGTCCAGTTCAGTAATAAAATGATGAGCCAAGGGAAAAGAAAAACTATGGAAATATACTCTGAGTGTGTATTTGCTATTCCTCTTTCACTGACTTTTATCTTATTAGTAAATCAAGAAGAGTACTGTGTTCGCTCAGCATTTAAATGATACATTCTTGTATATAGTATTTCAATTACATATCTTCTTGAGTTTTCTAGGTCATGCCATAGGGCTATAAGGTGACCAAGTAACTAGCAGGGAATTTCATACTACTGTTATTGATCACAGTATGAAAAGAAAGCAATAAAGACATCAACACTACATGGCACTGGATGGCATCTTTATACCGTGGCTAATAAAGATGATTTGAAATAGCCCATTGACTTTTTCTATGCCCAGAAGCTCGAGTAAATATATAATTTAATCTTGCTGTCTGGGTTAAAGGCATTTTCTTTTCTTTTCTTTTTTTTTTTTTTTTTGAGAATTATGACATCATTCATGTTGTTAAAGATAAGGCCTGCCCCAGCTTTCAGTTTCAAAGCTCAGTTATTAAATTGGGCTTCAAAGTGAAATGTGGTGAAGTAAATTGGGAGGAATTGAGAGACTGGAGATGAAAGTTTGGATCTCTGGTTACAGAACTGAGACAAATCAACATGTGGAGCCAAAGCAGTATGATAGTATCACCTTAATACATATGATTTGGCATGCCTAATAGCGTGATTTGGGGCGATATATGTGGAATATCTAACGGATAAATAAGCAGTCACTGGAGAAGTACAACTTTTTTCACTTCCTTGATGACTTTTTGTTTAAAAGAGGGATATTCAGTTTTCTCCATCAGGTATTTATTTAATACCTGTCCGATACAGATTTTTCTTGTGACAGGAAGCTGTGCCAATCCATATGATAAAATACTGGTCTTCTATATGGAAGTACATTTTGTCTAGTAATATATTCTATTCTTATCAAGGCATCATAAAAGAAAGAAAAATCATGCTCAATACTTAAAAGGATGTTTCAAGAAATAAAAGCATCAGAGGTTAGAGGAGTTCTTTGAAATTAATAAAATAAAAATAATTCAGCATATTTTTAATGCTGCTAGGCTTCATTTTCTTGTCATGTAATCTACCTTGAACCAAGCTAAAGCATAATAATAATAAATAAACCCTATATGTATACAATACACATTTGTCCCAGAAAACATGTGACCAAGCTGAAACACTCTAGGTTGCTTTGAGAAAACAATTTATTGAGATGAAGATGATAGAGATGATGGACATACAAGGGCAAAATATTTTTGTTTTAGTTTGTTTGACTTTGAGGAAGGACTGAGTAAGAGTCACTGCCCCTAATTTGTATGCTGAGCTGGACAACCCTGTTCTCCTTTCCTGTTTCTCTTTTACTGTCTCACTTCTGCCACACTCACAACACTTCTGACTTGAGATGTGTGGATTTTTTCCTCACACCAAGCAATTCTGAGACATTAGCTGGCTATCTTACAATTTACCCCACTTCTGACACTGTCTACTTAGAGCGCCAGACCCCACAGGTTAAGGACGTATTCTCAGGAGACTGGTGTCCTCTTCAGAAATCAGCTGCAAGCTGTGGGTCCAGAGACCGCCCACAGCTTCTGTCTACCTTTGCTACAATCAGAGGTCCCCAAGACCTCCTATCCCTTATATTCAGTTCTCACAGAACTTGGGGAAATACTGACTTATACTTACTAGTTTATCAAAGGGTGTTACAAAAGATACAAGTGACCAGTGAGATGAAGATATATAGGGCAAAGTCTGGGGTAGGGAGTTCCTGAACCAAGGAGCTTCTGTCTCCAGGAATTCGGGAATAAAACACCCTCCTTGTGTGTGGGTGTATTCCACAACTTGGAAGCTCTTTGAATCTTATGCTGTTGGGATTTTTGTGGAGAATTTATTACACAGACATAAGAGATCGTTAAGTCGCTTTCTAGCCCTGTCCTCAATTTAGAGAAAATCCCAAGCTTCTAATTGTGGCTTTTGTCTTGCTGGTGACCAGCCACCCTCCAGGAGCCCATCCAGAGTCACCTCTTAGAACAAAAGGTGCTCCTGGTGCTCTTATCACTTAGTAATTTACAAAGGCTTTAAGAACTCTATGTCAGAAACTGGGAGTGGAGGTCAATATATATTTCTTACTATTTCACATATATCATTATGCACATGCAATACACTGGTGATGATGATGGAGGGAGCAGGTGGCTTGCTGCTTTTCAGCTTAGGATAGAATGTAAGCACACTTTTACTTTGCCTAAAATATAGTCTGACTTAAATTATGAAAAAAATATCAGGAATTCTTAAATTCTAACTCAAGACCTACCTGTGTTTCTCAGTCCGTTTGACCGTAGAGCCCTCATCTTTCTTTAAATCCTTCAGTACTTACTGTCCCTATCATTATTTGGTAATTGTCATAAATTACCTTATGCTGGAAATGACCTTCATTATGTTTTCCTTTTATTGTCCCCACTTACACAGTGCGATAGAGGACTTCCATGTAATTGCATGGTTTCATATTTATATCATAGTTTGTACCTTATATCTTGCACACCAAATAGTAATTGGTTGATGAATACGTAAAATGCTTTTCTTCTTACTTCGTGTGAAATTCTGGCAGGATTGATGACTCTTGAAATCTTTTTCCTCTTTAAGTTTCCAAGATACTAAAGTATCACAGAAGAGCCTTTGTAGGTTTTGATAAATGTTATTTATTCTAATTTTCTAAAAAAGCATTTAACCTTGAAGTTAAACAAATGACAAATAAATACAATAAATGGCATACAAATAAATGATAAATTTAACATTTATTGTCTTGTCATATTGAATAGGAGTCAACTTTTGAATTTACATATACTCCCCTGGAATAAGGTATTTTTAGATCACAGTAATCAGATTCTCTATGTGCTTGCTAAGTCGCTTCAGTCGTATCTGCCTCTTTGCGACCCTATGGATTTTAGCCTGCCAGGCTTCTCAGTCCATGGGATTCTCCAGGTAAGAATACTGGAGTGGGTTGTCATGCCCTCTACCAGAGGATCTTCTTGATCCAGGGTTCGAAACCACTTCTCATGTCTCTTGCATTGGCAGGCTGGGTTCGTTACCACTAGCGCCTCCTGGCCCCCTTAATATTAGTAGAATCCATCTCCTTAATATGACTTCATCTATCAGTACTCTCATGATCTGGTGAATCTAATACATCAATTTTTAAATATTTAGCCCCCACACCACACACACACTTGGAGAAGGAAATGGCAACCCACTCCAGTGTTCTTGCCTGGAGAATCCTAGAGACAGGGGAGCCTGGTAGGCTGCCATCTATGGGGTCGCACAGAGTCGGACACGACTGAAGTGACTTAGCAGCAGCAGCTACACACACACACACCCCAAAAAAACAAACAGAAAACTTGTCTAGCATAATAACCCATAGTTGGTATGTGGAAAATTAACCTTTAATAAACATTCTTTTTAATGGTATGCTATGCTAAGTCACTTCAGTCGTGTCCGACTCTGTGCGACCCCACAGACGGCAGCCCACCAGGCTCCCCCGTCCCTGGGATTCTCCAGGCAAGAACACTGGAATGGGTTGCCATTTCCTTCTCCAATGCATGAAAGTGAAAAGTAAAAGTGAAGTCGCTCAGTAGTGTCTGACTCTTAGCAACCCCATGGACTGCAGCCTACCAGGCTCCTCCGTCCATGGAATTTTCCAAGCAAGAGTACTGGAGTGGGGTGCCATTGCCTTCTCTGTTTTAATGGTAAGGAAGATAAAAGATAAGAAGAAAGGAGAGATCAAATGAAGACTAAATTGGAGGAGGAAAGGAGAGAAGAGTTGTTAAATAATTTATTCATGACACTTGTTTGAGGCAGACTTTATGCAGGAAACTATCAGGATAGTTGTAGGGACCATTTTAATGAGGTTTTGCAGTCGGGGAGAGAGATTGGACTCAACTTTGAATACAACAAAGAAAAATGGGAATTTATAGTCAAGGAGCTGGGAGTGGGATTGGGATGTGCATTGGATAGAAAATTAATTAAGATGAAACATTGAGGGCAAGGGGAGGATTCTAGCAAAAGAGATGTTAAAGGATACTTGCTGAAGGCAGGCTAGGGCAATCAACTATCATCTAGGAGACGGTGGAGGATGAGAAATCTGCTCAGATATCAAGGGTGAGAAGGTATCCAGGGTAGGGCATTCTGGCTAAACTGACATCGCAAGACTTCTGTTAAATTGGACAATAGAGAGATGAACACAGAAGTCTAAAAGTCATGACCTCATTGCCAAAAAGCTCAGAAGAGGCTGATTAGGATTTGGTCAAGCAGAGAATCTTTATCACATGAAAAAAGGAAGGAATACAGATGTAATTATGAAGCTTCTTTACAAATGGCATCCATGAGGTGTATAATCTTCCCATATGATTCTGGAAAAGGAAAAAAATAAAACAGTCCAAATTAAGCAATTTTAAATTTGAGAGTGTTTGTAGCACCATGATCTTGTGATTTTTGTTTTGCTAGCAGAAATTCCCAATGAACTTGCACCTGCAAAACTGCATACTGCAAAGCACATTCAGCATGTCATTCTATGTACACAAAAGATCAGGAGACATATTTAATTTTGAAGGTTAAGCATATTATAATTAATTTATTATTACAAGTGTTTTGAAAGGCATAAAAATTTGACTTGAAATTCTGGAAGCTGGAAAAGTATGCATGTTGCTTTTGTTTTATTTGTTTATTTATTATTAAAGACTTTTAATTATTTCTGTCAACACACTTGCTTTCCAAAATTGAAAAAAAAAATCATAAATTAGAGTTTCTTATTGGAGACTTATTTACTCCTAGAATATAGCTTATTTGTCTTAATATATGTATATACAAAAATAAAACATTTATCTCTAGTAGGAACTACATTTCCATGATCCTTGGCCTGTCTTTTATAGTAGCTCAGACAATTTGGGAGCAGGGAGCCATTATATTACTGATTCTTTGCCAAGTTTCCTGGAAGTATTAGCATATAGAAGTCCTGGCCTCCAGATTAAAAGTGGATTATATGTTCTGTTCTTTTACTTAAATTTTACTTAACTCACCCATTAATTGGTCACTAATCAGGAGAATAGAACCAAACTCACAGTCGACATAAAATTTTGCTTTTCCCAAAGCCTGTGAAATTGGCCTAGCTAGTCTGAATATTTATGGAATATTACAATATCCCTCTGGATTCTGATTCTATTTTTTTCTGATTCTTCAGTAGCTAATATATTTTTTTGCATAGCAGAAGAAGATTAATAACAGATGTCCTGAATATTTTAAATGCAGTAGTATCCAGTATGATTTTGCATGTATGTATTTCCTTTCCTGCATTTGTTTTCAGGTGTTCTTCCTTTCCAATGCATGGAAATTGATATTTCTATCTGTGAAATATATGATAATCATATGGCACTGTGTTATTTTATCCATTGATCCCTAGTATAAGTGTTGTCAAAACTTAGCATAAAACAGCGAAATCTCTGCCTTGCTGGGACACAGATGGAAATGAATTTTTATTATAAGGGAACAGGAAGACAAACTTTGCTTTCAGTCTTGTATGACTATGTATAATATATGGAATTAGTAGGGAGTTTGCCTCTATTATAAATGGTAGTATGCTGAATCACTGCCAGAATAGAAAGTGGGAGATTTTTGTGCCTAAGTCTGTCTATGGTAAAATCTAATGACATAATCGAACGGAATTATGCGCTCATAAAGAGAGATTTCAGTTGCCTTCCAGTCTAACGCATTTTATAAGATTTCAGAGATTTGTTTTAGCCAAATTTCAGGCTATTGACTTCTTAAAAGTAACTGTTAAGGGACAGAACATGTTAGGACCACATTGTCTGCCTGGTTCGGCTTTGTGTTCACCTATCCTCTCCTGAAATAGCTTGAATAGTGTATCTATCACACACACGCAAATAAACTAGGGGAGTGAGGAAATCTTTGATCATGTAATACACAGGGGTAGGTATCTTGAGTTGAACTGTGTTTCCCCCAAAATTCATATGTTGAGGTCCTAACCTTCAGTACCTCAAAGTGTGACCTTATTTGGAGGTAAGATCTTAACAGGGGTCATTAGAATGGGCCTCTTTTGGGGTCCTGAACCCAATTCCAACCCTGGGAGGGAGGAGTACCTTCAACCTCTTTGGACACCAGCAGGATGTCCTACAATTCAACTCAATTCTGACACTATCTGCTAGAGACATGGTCCAATCCCACAGGTTAAGTGTTCAGTCCTACAGACCTGTCCCCTCATCTCCTACATTCAAAGTCAGTCACAAGTCTAGCTTGTCACTATGCTTCTGAATCACTAGCTATACATGCAGGCTTCCACAAGCTCCTCTTGAGATTTCAGATGCTATGCCCAAATCAAGGCTGTTACCTGTACTTTTGAGCAGCTGCCTATAAATCAGTGGTTTCCACAATTCCATCCTTCCTTCAGTTCAATTCAGTTGCTCAGTTGTGTCTGACTCTTTGTGACACCATGAATCACAGCATGCCAGGCCTTCCTGTCCATCACCAACTCCTGGAGTTCACTTAAACTCATGTCCATCGAGTCGGTGATGCTATCCAGCCATTTCATCCTCTGTCGTCCCCTTCTCCTCCTGCCCCCAATCCCTCCCAGCATCAGGGTCTTTTCCAACGAGTCAACTCTTCGCATGAGGTGGCCAAAGTATTGGAGTTTCAGCTCCAGCATCAGTCTTTCCAATGAACACCCAGGACTGATCTCCTTTAGGATGGACTGGTTGAATCTCCTTGCAGTCCAAGGGACTCTCAAGAGTCTTCTCCAACACCACAGTCCAAAAGCATCAATTGTTCAGTGCTCAGCTTTCTTCACAGTTCAACTCTCACATCCATACGTGACCCCTGGAAAAACCATAGCCTTGACTAGATGGACCTTTTTTGGCAAAGTAATGTCTCTGCTTTTGAATATGCTATCTAGGTTGGTCATAACTTTTCTGCCAAGGAGTAAGCGTCTTTTTATTTCATGGCTGCAATCACCATCTGCAGTGATGTTGGAGCCCAAAAAAATAAAGTCTGACACAGTTTCCACTGTTTCCCCATATATTTCCCATGAAATGATGGGACAAGATGCCATGATCTTCATTTTCTGAATGTTGAGCTTTAACCCAACTTTTTTACTCTCCTCTTTCACTTTCATCAAGAGGCTTTTTAGTTCCTCTTCACTTTCTGCCATAAGGGTAGTGTCATCTGCATATCGGAGGTTATTGATATTTCTCCTGGTAATCTTGATTCCAGCTTGTGCTTCTTCCAGCCCAGTGTTTCTCATGATGTACTCTGAATATGAGTTAAATAAGCAGGGTGACAATATACAGCCTTGACGTACTCCTTTTCCTATTTGGAACCAGTCTGTTGTTCCTTGGGTTTGATTAATTTGCTAGAAGAGTTCACAGAACTTGGAGAAGCGTTTTACTTTCTTGGTCACAGGTTTACTAGAAAGGATAATAACTCAGAAACAGCCAGATGGAAGAGATGTTCAGGGCCAGGTATGGGGAAAGGGTTGAGGAGTTTCCATGTCCTCTCCCGAGCACAGCACTCTCTCAAAATCTTCCTGTGTTCACAAGCATGGAAACCATTCTAAAGAGTGCAGAGGTTGCGTACTTCCAATTAACTATGGAAAAGCATAGCTATGTGTCCAGATCTCTTGATTTTTCCTGGGAAACCAGACATCTAGAGTTCTTTTTTATTCAAACCTCCCAATTAATGCTTTTTAAGTTATGGAATCTAAGGAAAACTTGCCTGTGATGTTGTTTTGGACTAGTGGCTTCCAGTTTGCCACTTTATGTTACCCATGCTTGAGACCCTCCTCCCAGCACCCCTCAAATTCATGATTTCACCTTTTGCATACTTCAAAAGTTTGTGGGATGAGTAATGCATGCATCAACTTCCTGAGAGTTTTGTCAGCTTGTCCTTCAATCAGTGAAACTTTCTTGAACCTTTCTTGTGTGGCAGGTAATATACCCAAGCTTGTAATGAAAATGAAGGAAGGGCTAAGGAGGCAGTAGCACTGCACCATCTAACATGATTTCTACACCATTCTCATTGACTTCTTATTCATAAAAGGTTTTTGGAAATTTGCCTTATGAATGCCAAAGATTTGATGTTAACAATCCTTAAACTGTCCTTAAGATATTTCAGGTTATAATGGTTAGAAATGTGAGAGGGGGAACAGCATTGAGATCATCAGAATAGTATGAAAATTGAATAATAATGTCACATTATATAAATCGTATGTGAATCATTTGCAACCTGAAGGTCTTAGTAGAACTTAAAGACATTCTTAAGCCACTGTCTACCATCAGAACATCTCTGTTATCCATCTATCTTTTGTTCTTGTCTCTGCAGTGGCCGTCATGTAATGAAACATGCAGATCACAACTTTTAAGCCTTTTTTTTTGGAAGTCACATACACAGTATCTTTATAACATGGTGAAGTGAGCTCTGGAATATATATATATATATGCATGTATATATACACACATATATATGAAAGAAATGACTTATATATGTGTGTTTGTGTGTATATATATTATATATATATTAAAGAAGTGACTTGCACACATAATAAACATTAGTTATATTTATTATGAGTATATTCATCTTTTTTAAGGACTTTTTTTTTTAGCTAATTTGTCCCTTAATACCCTTTTAGTGTAATCAAATAGTATGAGGGAACTAGCTAGTTAATTAAGTGAAGATTTAGTCGATGAGTTTCTTTGCTTTGCTTTTTTATCTTACCATTGAAGCCCTTTACATTCATTTTCTTTAGCTTAAGAACTTTTGGATGTAGCCATGATTTATGATCTACAATGGAACAGTAGCCAGTGTCTAAAAACATCTGCACTTGAGCCATCTGTTCATGCCTAAATACCAGATGCTATATATGTTGAAAATTTATATTTACTGAAATTGCCTTAATACTTGTACTTGCCTACTTACAACACTGCAGCTAACAAAAAAAAAACAGACTTGGAAATGTTCTTGAGTCATGGATGGATTAAACGAATTTTATTATCTCTCTCAAAACATTGAGCATAATGACCTGGCAGATAACAGCGGAATATAATGGACCTTTATCTAGCACTTAAAGGTTGTGGCTGGTGAAAACATTTGGTTCTGTGATTAGGTAAATTTTTCCTCAACAGAAAGTAACAGGGATGATGTCCATTACCAGTAGCTATGGAACTGATGGAGCAGCCTGATAAATATTTTCAACATGTTGACAGGCATTGTGTGGGAGAAGGAAAAGAGTACTGTACTAGATGTATTACAAATTCAAAAGACATCTTTTTTAAAAACTTGACTGTGCCAGCTCTTCATTGCAGCATGCACACTCTTAGTTGTGGCACGTGGAATCCAGTCCAGTATTCGACAGGGATCAAACCCAGGGCCCCTGTACTGGAAGAATGGAGTCTTAGCCACTGAACCTCTAGGAAAGTCCCTCAAAAGACTCTTTATCACAGAAATGACAAGTATTCCTATAGGAAATAAAAAGAATTCTTTAGGCCCCCGCCCTCGCAACTTTTCCCACATGTATTGTATTTTATCTCAGGATTCATTTTTACCCTGTTTCCTGAATAGCTGTCCTAAGCAATCGACTCCTATGGAGTTGATTTCGGCATTTATGTCTTATTCCTTAAATTTTAAATGTCTGCTTTGCCCTTGCATTTGAAAAGCTTCTACACAGATAATGAAACTGAGAGAGGAGAAGCAGAAACTATGGAAGAAAAGTATACTGGATAATGATTTCTTAGTTGGCATTGTACACAGAAAGATAACTAACCCTCCACATAAGAGAATTTGAATTTAAAAGATTCTCAGGAGAACTCTCTGTCAAAATAGATTATACTGAGCATCTGTCATTGTTGCCTGAAACTTGCGATTTATTTCTTTAGTTGGAGAGCTAGCTCCAATTAATCTTTAAATCCCTTAGAAAGAGACTGACTAATGAATATTACACCTTAGAATGTCTCTCTGAAAAGACTAGTGGCCTTAATAATACAAGAAAGCAAATCTGTACTAGAAAAAAAAAATACATGAAAAATGTTATATGTAACTAAATAACTATATATGTGTATGTGTTTGGCTGTTGTTGTTATTATACATTGGAGGAGGCAAAGCTCATCTGTTCCAGCTTCATCTCTTGATTTTACATAAAGTTAAGCTGTATTACCTGAAGTAATAGCTTAACCTTTGCAAGGCTGTGGTACAATAACCTCCAAACCATGGACCAAGACATAGGTTGAACAGCACTCTTTCTTCACTCAGTTTACTGCATTGTATGTACATACACGTGTGTTATTATAAGCAGTTACATACTAATTTTTTTAATAAATTTAGATTCAAGAATTTTTATTAAGTAGAACAAAAAAGTAAGAGAAAATATCCTAAAACATTTTAGAAATATTTCATTTTAAAAGAGCAGTAGCAAGAAATAAACTAGAAAAATAATTCCAAACCTTATGGGCTAAAAATAGGAATGATAATAAATAAATCTGCTACTTTTATACATTGAACATCATGCTCAAAAAAAATAAACACCAGGGAAAACCATTACTCTATGCATTTTCCTCAACCATGGCACATCTTAACTCCTCCCAAGATATTTTACATCCGGGTGGATAGAGAACAAAACAGCAGATGACTAGGAAAATTATTTTTTCAGTCTTTCTTAAGCTGTGTGGCTGAGAAGAAAAAGTTTATATATTTGACTTTCATGTATCTAGGAAAATACTTTTTTCCCAAGTTGAAAGATTCGTGAATAAAATGAAATACAAATTATTGTTGGTTTTGTAATTTATTTTTCTACCTAATAAAATAACTACTACTGAGAGCATAAATGCACATTACTGTTTTATGTGGTTGTTTCTTTTAGGAAATAAAAACTCTGGAAACCTACATTTTCAATCAACTCAGTTCAGTTCAGTCACTCAATCATGTCTGACTCGTTGCAACCCCATGGACTGCAGCACGCCAGGATTCCCTGTCCATCACCAATTACCAGAGGGTGTTCAAACTCATGTCCATCGAGTTGGTGATGCCATCCAAGCATCTTATCCTCTGTCATCCCCTTCTCCTCCTACCCTCAATCTTTCTCAGCATCGGGGTCTTTTCAAATGAGTCAATTCTTCACATCTGGCGGCCAAAATATTGAAGCTTTAGTTTCAGTATCAGTCCCTCCAATGAACACACAGGACTGATCTCCTTTAGGATGGACTGGTTTGTTCTCCTTGCAGGCCCAGGGACTCTCAAGAGTCTTCCAGCAACACAGTTCAAAAGCATCAATTCTTCAGCGCTCAGCCTTCTTTATGGTCCAACTCTCACATGCATACATGACCACTGGGAAAACTGTAGCTTTCACTATACTGACTTTTATAGGCAAAGTAATGTCTCTGCTTTTCAATATGCTGCTAGGTTGGTCATAACTTTTCATCCAAAGAATAAGTGTCTTCTGATTTTGTGGCTGCAGTCATTCACTGCAGTGATTTTTGAAGTCCAAGAAAATAAAGTCTCTTACTGTTTCCATTATTTCTCCCTCTATTTGCCATGAAGTGATGGGACTGAAGGCAATGATTTTAGTTTTCTGGATGTTGAGTTTTAAGGCAATTTTTTCACTCTCCTCTTTCACTTTCATCAAGAGGTTCTTTAGTTCTTCTTCCCTTTCTTCCATATGGGTTGTGTCATCTGCATTTCTGAGGTTATTAATATTTCTCCCAGCAAGTTTGATTCCAGCTTGTGCTTCATCCAGCCCAGCGTTTCTCATGATGTACTCTGCATATAAGTTAAATATGCAGGGTGACAATATACAGCCTTGGCATACTCCTTTTCCTATTTGGAACCAGTCTGTTGTTCCATCTCCAGTTCTAACCGTTGCTTCTTGACCTGCATATAGGTTTCTCAAGAGGCAGGTCAGGTGATCTGGTATTCCCATCTCTTTCAGAATTTTCCACAGTTTATTGTGATCCACACAGTCAAAGGCTTTGGCATAGTCAATAAAGCAGAAATAGATGTTTTTCTGGAACTCTCTTGCTTTTTTGATGATCCAGCGGATGTTGGCAATTTGATCTCTGGTTCCTCTGCCCTTTCTAAAACCAGCTTGAACATCTGTAAGTTCACGGTTCTCATATTGCTGAAGCCTGGCTTGGAGAATTTTGATCATCTTTTTGGATTTGAAATAACTCAGCTGGAATCCATCACCTCCACTCAATTTGTTCATAGTGATGCTTTCCAATGCCCACCTGACTTTGCAGTGCAGGATGTCTGGCTCCAGGTGAGTGATCACACCATTGTAGTTACCTGGTCTTTAAGATCTTTTTGTATATTTCTTCTGTATATTCTTGCCACCTCTTCTTGATATCTTCTGCTTGTGTTAAGTCCATACCATGACCCCATGGTATCTCAAAGTTTCTTGAAGAGTTCTAACATCTTTTCCATGCTATTATTTTCCTATATTTATTTGCATTGTTCAATTAGGAAGTCTTTCTTGTTTCTCCTTGCTATTCCTTGGAATTCTACAATTCAGATGGGGATGTATTTTTCCTTTTCTCTTTTGCCTTTAGCTTCTCTTCTTTTCTCAGCTATTTGTAAGGCCTCCTCAGATAACCGTTTTGCCTTTTTACATTTATTTTTCTTGGGGATGGTTTGATCACCACCTCCAGTACAATGTTATGAACCTCTGTCCATAGTTCTTCAGGCACTCTGTCTATCAGGTCTAATCCCTTGAATCTTTGACACTTCCACTGTATAATCATAAGGGATTTGATTTAGGTCTTACCTGAACGGCCTAGTAGTTTTCCCCACTTTCTTCAATGTAAGTCTGAATTTGGCAATATGGAGTTCATGATCTGAGCCACAGTCAGCTCCTGGTCTTGTTTTTGCTGACTGTATAGAACTTCTCCATCTTCAGTTGCAAAGAATATAATCAATCTGATCTTGGTATTGACCATCTGGTGATGTCCATGAGTAGAGTCATCTCTTGTGTCGCTAGAAAAGGGTGTTCACTATGACCAGTGCATTGCATTGGCAAAACTCTGTTAACCTTTGCCCTATTTCATTTTGTACTCCAAGCAAAACTTGTCTGTTACTCCAGCTATCCCTTGACTTCCTACGTTTGCATTCAAATCCTCTATGATGAAAAGGACATCTTTTTTTAGTGTTAGTTCTAGAAGGTCATCATAGAACCACTTAACTTCAGTTTCTTCTGCCTTAGTTGTTGGTCATAGTCTTGGATTATTTTGATATTGAATGGTTTGCCTTGGAAACAAACAGAGATCATTCTGTCGTTTTTGAGATTGCATCCAAATACTGCATTTCAGACTCTTTTGTTGACTAATTAGGGCTATTCCATTTTTTCTAAGGGATTCTTACCCACAGTCATAGATATAATGGTCATCTGAGTTCAAAATACCTATTCCAGTCCATTTTAGTTCCCTGGTTTCAAAAATGTTCATGTTCACTCTTGCCATCTCCTGTTTGACCACTTCCAATTTACCTTGATTCATGGACCTAACATTCCAGGTTTCTGTGCAATATTGTTCTTAACAATGTCGAACATTACTTCCATCAGCAGTATGTTTCTCAGTGGTATCACAATAAATTTCCTTTCAGTCATTAACACATAAAGTGGAACTCTTAGCAATAATTCTGTCTTTTAGCTGTCTCTACTGTCACTGTGATAGCAGCTGAACTTAACACACCATTTGTTTTCAGGAAAATGATGTCTTCTGTGCAGCAGACTGACTCAAACTGTGCTTTCTTGCAGTTCTAATGTGTTTGCCTTTGTACAGAAATCTCCATTAGTGTAGTTGCTTTCCATATTTCAAGTGTCAGGTTTTAGACATTTATAAATTGACCAAAACTAAAAACATTTCATCATGTAGAGTGGGACACAGATAAAGGACATATAAACCTGATTTTAAAATACTCTATTGTAACATCAGACACATGGTGCTGATATTTATATATCAAGACAGCACGTCTCTGAGAGGTTTCGCGGGAAATGACAGTTCCAGGGTGAGAGAAATCTTATTCACATCAAAGAATATGTTACTTTAGATGTCAAAGCCTGTATGGCATTGTCATCAACTATTAAGTTTCAGTAACCACTCTGAGATATTGCGCTGAGAAATGAGATATCCTCACTGGTGATTTGCACAAGATTTAATGGGGCTTTCCAGGTGGTGCTAATGGTAAAGAACCTGTCTGCCAGTGCAGGAGACATAAGAGACTTAGGTTCAATCCTAGGTCAGAAAGATCCCCTGGAGGAGGTCATGGCAAACCAGTCCAGTATTCTTGCCTGGAGAATCCCATGGACAGAGGAGCCTGGAGGGCTAGACCAGGGTCGCAGAGTCAGACACGATGAAAGCAATTTGGCATGCACACACAAGATTTAAATTTGTCTTTGGTAAAGAGATCAGTTCCTTGAGAGGGCACAAACGCATTGGTAATCACCCCAGTACACAGGCATGGGTGCTTCTATGAGAACTTGTTTTTCTGTTTGTCCCGGTAAGGTTAACATAGGCAGTCTATCAATGTGTCTTAAAATTCAGTCATAGAATTTTCTAAGCAAATCCTGAAAAGTTTATCTGCTGTGACTTCATAGTAACAGTGAGATTAAGAGGTTTCCCCCCCTCTCTCTTTTTAACTTCAGAGAGTTAATCTGATTGATGAAAGAGAAAAAGGAGTGGTACTCACATACTAAAACATTTATGTCAACCAGTCATAATAACAGCATCATTACAACAACCTTCTTAAGTCCTTGTTTCCGTTTTTACATTTTGAGAATACTAGGGGAAGGCAACCTTACTACCTTTGCAGTCCAAAACCAGAATGTGTCTAGAACGACGATCATTTTCTTGAGATTTTGGAGTTGACTAACAACAGATTATCCCCTTTAACCATCTGAAGATTAGAAAAGAACAAATTAAACTATGTGTCTTGAGATTTATGGTTCTATTTTCTTTCTAAATGTTATTATTGGTCTCTCTATAGCACTTACTGATCAGATATCACAAACTGGTAGGCAAAAGCCTGAATTCAGCCCTCACAAGTTTTTTGTCTTCACCTCCAATAAATCCTTTAAAATAAAGTATTTTCAACTTCGTATTCTTTCATTCATTAACCTAGTTCCTTTAAAGCTATAGAAGTCTAATGCTGCTGCTTCTGCTAAGTCGCTTCAGTCATGTCCGACTCTGTGCGGCCCCATAGACGGCAGCCCACCAGGCTCCCCCATCCCTGGGATTCTCTAGGCAAGAACACTGGAGTGGGTTGCCATTTCCTTCTCCAATGCATGAAAGTGAAAAGGGAAAGTGAAGTCGCTCAGTCGTGTCCAACTCTTAGCGACCCCATGGACTGCAGCCTACCAGGCTCCTCCATCCATGGGATTTTCCAGGCAAGAGTACTGGAGTGGGGTGCCATTGCCTTCTCCAATAGAAGTCTCATATAGTAAAATATTTACCAGCTGAGCCACAAGGAAAGCCTGCCTACTATAGCAGTAAGTTAAAAATATGAACTTGGTGTGAGACAGGTTTATGTTCAAATTCAGACTCTGGTTCTGAATCTGAGGGTTGTTTGTGAAGTACTTACCACTTGGTTTCCTTATAAAAATGAGTATAATGATAATTCTAGCTTATATATTTGAAGAAATTCAAATTTAAAAGATCAGTAAAATGTTCTGCACAGCATACTCACAACTCAACCAATAATTGTAATGTTGATAGTAATAAATACTCTAAAAAAAACCTCTAAAGGGTTTACTAAGTACCATTTGTTATTCTTTACACTTCATTTATAATGACTATTATATTCTATGACTTTATGAGGCTGGTGCTGTTATCATCTTCAAAGTGCAGATTAAAATCTAAAGTACAGGTTCATTAGGTCACTGTTGAAGGCCACATAGCTAATATACATTAGAACTGGAATTGTAACTAGTTCTATATAATTTTAACCAGTTTATAGAGCTTTGGCTCTTCACTATTATATTACATGCCTCTCCACTCTTGTGCCTACTCCTAAACTATTTATATTTTCTCTATTACTAACTAGAAGCAACAGAACCTGTGAAAATGCTAAAGTCGTCATTATAATCCCTGTTTAAAAAGGTTAAAATCTAGTGGCAAGACAGTTAATAAACAGAATACAGTGGAAACAGAATGAAATACGAGGTGGGTTTGACTATTAACAGCTACAAAATGAAATTGGTCAATATTTTTGAATATTGCAAAAAAGTGTGGATTCCAACCAAGAATTTATCCATAAAAAGGAATGAAATATTATATACAAGTATTTCAAAGTACAGTGATGACAAAAAATGAAGTTACTTTCTTATACCTTATCAAATTAGATCAGCAAATTAAACCACTTACATATACATTATACATTTACTCCTGACAAAAAGCTCTATGATGAGGAAAGTAAGATTTTAAAGATTCAGTATCACACCCATTGTCAAACAGGTTTCAAGTAATTAAGTTAGAAATTGAGATAGAGAGCTATTTCAATAGCCTCAGTGACAAGACCTTGAATTAAGTCATCCTTGGAGAGACAAATTGGAAAGACAAAATGCCAAAAAAAAAAAAAAAAAAAACCTTTGAGAAAGTTTTTAGTATATGTTGTGTGAATATAGGAGGTGGGTCACATGACCCTTCACAGTGGTCTTAGATACTTTCATGGCACCTCGGATTTAGAAAACCACTAATTTGAAATTACTGCAAATATGGCTGCTCACAACTATGAGAGAAGTATTCAAAAACAAATACACAAGTTGTTTTCTAGAGGTGTGGGGCTTTAGACTGCAAAGAAAGTCATATGTTCTTAGTAACCAGTTGGAAAGAAGGTAATACAGACACTACTTATGACAAGGATGAGCACACTTTTCCAACTGGTGTAAACATATCTTAAAAAAAAAAAAAAAAGCAGCTAATCTAAGGCACTTGGATGACTTTCTTGAAGTTGAAAGGAACTTAGAGATCTGTCTCATCTTTGCTTACTTAAGGAAAGCAAAGCACAGATACGACATACCCTTGTGCAAGTTCACAGGGATGACCCTCTCTTTAATTAATGGAAGACTCAAGGCTAGGAAAAAAGGTCTCTTCTTCCTCACATATTGTGCTGCCTTTGTGATTTGATCAACAGTACTCGGTCTTACAAAGTTGCTTCAAAGTTTACACAGTCTTCTTTTTCCATCTGGACTATTTAACATGTAGGACTGATTCAGCCTCTGAATGTGTAAGAATATGATGCCCTTATAATTAATAACTTAAAGCTCAGCAGTGATTATTTGGGCATTTGATATAAATCCAAAAGCAGCAGCTGTAGGAATTTCTTGCTGCAACTCAGAAGATTATGAAGGAACAGTGACTGAGGTAAAGTGGACTTTTAGCATAGGTTTCACTGCTTACCTGCTGGGTCACCTATGGAAAGAAGACCCTAGAGAGTTGTTGATTCCTTACTTGCGAGAAAAATGGATGTACAAGAATGATAGTGTGTATTTCTATACTTTATGTTGTAATTGAAACCCTGTGGGTCCTTAAAACTTATGGTTATTTTGGTAATAGTGCTTATCAATATACAATTCAACAATGTGGCAAAATATTTGAGCATATATATGTGATGTGTATGTTTGTGTTTATAATTACATTGTTCATTGTCCTTATCTTAATTATTTCAGACTCACAGTTGATATTGTTAGCAGACAAGTAAAAATTTACACTTGCGCTTACTGATATCAAGATCTCTATATTTAACATGAGATAGATTGACCAGGCTGGATGTTTGTCCTTTTCTGAACCAAACTTCTCACTTTAAGGTTTTTCCCTTTTTCTGTCACTTCTGTTTTTCCTTTTCCTGCCTTATCTTTATGAAAGAGAATTAAGGATGTTTTTCTGTTAGCTGGTAGACACCTTCAAGCATTTCCGCTTTACTTACAACAGTAAATATCTAAAATGAAGCACAATAGTGTTAATTATCATCATAAAGTCACTTAGGACTAGAGAGACTGATTCTTAGTATGAGAACTAAAATGATAATTTAGTTGTTCCTAAATCTTAGCTTGCCCAGGGCAGTTCGAATTTGTGCATTTTGTTCCAGCATAATTATTTACAGTTCTCTATTTTATTCTTAAGGTTTGGAAAATAATTTATAAGGTTTCTCTAAATGCATGTAATTTAGCAAGGGACCAGGGGAGACCTCTATTGATGGTGCTGCAATATCCAGAGAATTGTCACAGCCTGGTTCACATTGATGTTTTCTCTCCTTGTTTAAGTGCTTCCAAATGGCCTCAGTTATGTTTCCAGGACTCTGTCGTGGAAACATATCCTTATCCACAGCAAAACAAAACAAATAATAATAATAATTTGTCTAGTTTTTACCAAAAACATTTTTTTTATTTTATTTTATTTTTAAACTTTACATAACTGTATTAGTTTTGCCAAATATCAAAACGAATCCGCCACAGGTATACACGTGTTCCCCATCCTGAACCCTCCTCCCTCCTCCCTCCCCATTCCATCCCTCTGGGTCGTCCCAGTGCACCAGCCCCAAGCATCCAGTATCGTGCATCGAACCTGGACTGGCGACTCGTTTCATACATGATATTTTACATGTTTCAATGCCATTCTCCCAAATCTTCCCACCCTCTCCCTCTCTCTCAGAGTCCATAAGACTGTTCTATACATCAGTGTCTCTTTTGCTGTCTCGTACACAGGGTTATTGTTACCATCTTTCTAAATTCCATATATATGCGTTAGTATACTGTATTGGTGTTTTTCTTTCTGGCTTACTTCACTCTGTATAATAGGCTCCAGTTTCATCCACCTCATTAGAACTGATTCAAATGTATTCTTTTTAATGGCTGAGTAATACTCTGTTGTGTATATGTACCACAGCTTTCTTATCCATTCATCTGCTGATGGACATCTAGGTTGCTTCCATGTCCTGGCTATTATAAACAGTGCTGCGATGAACATTGGGGTACACGTGTCTCTTTCCCTTCTGGTTTCCTCAGTGTGTATGCCCAGCAGTGGGATTGCTGGATCATAAGGCAGGTCTATTTCCAGTTTTTTAAGGAATCTCCACACTGTTCTCCATAGTGGCTGGACTAGTTTGCATTCCCACCAACAGTGGAAGAGGGTTCCCTTTTCTCCACACCCTCTCCAGCATTTATTACTTGTAGACTTTTGGATCGCAGCCATTCTGACTGGTGTGAAATGGTACCTCATAGTGGTTTTGATTTGCATTTCTCTGATAATGAGTGATGTTGAGCATCTTTTCATGGGTTTGTTAGCCATCTGTATGTCTTCTTTGGAGAAATGTCTATTTAGTTCTTGGGCCCATTTTTTGATTGGGTCATTTAAACATTTTAAAAAATAAATTTGATATAATTTTAGGGGAGCCTACAAAAGACAATCAATAGCCAATTAGTGTTTTTATGAAAGTGAAAGAAAGTGAAGTCACTCAGTTCTGTCTGACCCTCTGTGATCCCATAGACTGTAGGCTACAGGCTTCTCCGTCCATGGGATTCTCCAGGCAAAAGAGTACCGGAGTGGGTTGCCATTTCCTTCTCAAGGGGATCTTCCCAACCCAGGGATCGAACCCTGGTCTAGCGCATTGCAGGCAGACACTTTATCCTCTGAGCCAGCAGGGAAGCCCTCTACTCTACTTAGATGAATAACTGTTCAGTTCAGTCGCTCAGACGTGTGCCACGCTTTGTGACCCCATGGACTCCAGACACTCCAGGCCTCCCTGTCCATGACCAACTCCCGGAGTTTACCCAAACTCATGTCCATTGTGTCGGTGATGCCATCCAACCATCTCATCCTCTGTCGTCCCCTTCTGCTGCCTTCAATCTTTCTCAGCATCAGGGTCTTTTCCAATGAGTCAGCTCTTCGCATCAGGTGGCCAAAATATTGGAGTTTCAGCTTCAACATCTGTCTTTCCAATGACCACCCAGGACTGATCTCCTTTAGGATGGACTGGTTGGATCTCCTTGCAGTCCAAGGGACCCTCAAGAGTCTTCTCCAACACCACACTTCAAAAGCATCAATTCTTCTGCACTTAGCTTTCTTTATAGTCCAACTCTCACATCCATACATGACTACTGGAAAACCATAACTTTGACTAGATGGACCTTTGTTGGCAAAGTAACATCTCTGCTTTTTAATATGCTGTCTATGTTGGTCATAACTTTTCTTCCAAGGAGTAAGCGTCTTTTAATTTTGTGGCTGCTGCTACCATCTGCAGTGATTTTGAAGCCCAAGAAAATAGTCTCTCACTGTTTCCATTGCTTCCCCATCTATTTTCTATGAAGTGATGGGACTAGATGCCATGATCTTAGTTTTCTGAATGGTGAGGTTTTTTCTTTTTTTCTTTTTTAAATTAATTTATTTTATTTTAATTGGAGGTTAATTACAAAGCCAACTTTTCACTCTCCTCTTTGACTTTCATCAAGAGGCTCTTCAGTTCTTTGCATTCTGCCATAAGTTTGGTGTCACATGCATATCTGAGGTTATTGATATTTCTCCCAGCAATCTTGATTCCAGCTTATGCTTCATCCAGCCTGGCATTTTGCATGAGGTTCTCTGCATAGAAGTTAAATAAGCAGGGTGACAATATGCAGCCTTGACATACTCCTTTCCCAATTTGGAACCAGCTTGTTTTTCCATGTACACTTCTACTTGTTGGTTCTTGACCTGCATATAGATTTCTCAGGAGGCAGTTCAGGTGGTCTGGTATTCCTGTGTCTTGAAGATTTTCCACAGTTTGTTGTGATCCACCAGTAGAAGGCTTTGGCATAATCAATAAAGCAGAGTAGATGTTTTTCCTGGAACGCTCTTGCTTTTTTGATGATCCAACATATGTTGGCAATTTGATCTCTTGTTCCTCTGCCTTTTCTAAATCCAGCTTGCTTATCTGGAAATTCACAGTTCATGTACTATTGAAGCCAGTCTTGTAGAATTTTGAGCATTACTTTGCTAGCGTGTGAGATGAGTGCAATTGTGTGGTTCTTTGAGCATTCTTT
This sequence comes from Bubalus kerabau, assembly GCF_029407905.1. NCBI lineage: Eukaryota > Metazoa > Chordata > Mammalia > Artiodactyla > Bovidae > Bubalus > Bubalus kerabau. The sequence goes on along the minus strand of NC_073624.1, from coordinate 269,897,884 downwards.
GACATTCCCTTTCTTTGGGACTGGAATGAAAACTGAACTTTTCCAGTCCTGTAGCCACTGCATCATTTTCCAAATTTGCTGGCATATTGAGTGCAGCACTTTCACAGCATCATCATTTATGATTTGAAATAGCTCAACTGGAATTCCACCACCTCCACTAGCTCTGTTCATGGTGATGCTTCCTAAAGCCCATTTGACTTTGTATTCCAGGATGTCTGGCTCTAGGTGAGTGATCACACCATCATGATTATCTGGGTCATGAAGCTCTTTTATGTATAGTTTTTCTGTGTAGTCTGTTCCCTTGGTATCTCTAATTTTCCTGAAGAGAGCTCTAGTCTTCCCCATTCTATTGTTTTCCCCTATTTCTGTGCATTGATCACTGAGGAAGGCTTTCTTATCGCTCCTTGCTATTCTTTGGAACTCTGCATTCAGATGAGTATATTTTTCCTTTTCTCCTTTGCCATTGGCTTCTCTTCTTTTCTCAGCTATTTGTAAGGCCTCCTCAGACAACCATTTTGCCTTTTTGCATTTCTTTTTCTTGGGGATAGTCTCAATCACTGCCTCCTGTACAATATCATGAAGCTCCGTCCATAGTTCTTCAGGCACACTTTCTATCAGATCTAATCCCTTGAATCCATCTGTCACGTCTACTGTATAATTGTAAGGGATTTGATTTAGGTCACACCTGAATGGCTTTCACAATAAACTGTGGAAATTCTGTAAGAGATGGGCATACCAAGCCACCTGAACTGCCTCTTGAGAACCTGTATGCAGGTCAGGAAGCAACAGTTAGGACTGGACATGGAACAACAGACTGGTTCTAAATAGGAAAAGGAGAATGTCAAAGCTGTATATTGTCACCCTGCTTATTTAACTTATATGCAGAGTACATCATGAGACACTGGGCTGGAAGAAGCACAAGCTGGAATCAAGAGTGCTGGGAGACATATCAATAACCTCAGATATGCAGATGACACCACCCTTATGGCAGAAAGTGAAGAAGTACTAAAGAGCCTCTTGATGAAAGTGAAAGAGGAGAGTGAAAAAGTTGGCTTAAAGCTCAACATTCAGAAAACGAAGATCATGGAATCCAGTCCCACCACTTCATGGGAAATAGATGGGGAAACAGTGGCGGACTTTATTTTGGGGGGCTCCAAAATCACTGCAGATGGTGACTGCAGGCATTACATTAAAAGACGCTTACCCCTTGGAAGGAAAGTTATGACCAACCTAGACATCGTATTAAAAAGCAGAGACATTACTTTGCCAACAAATGTCTGTCTAGTCAAGGCTATGGTTTTTCCAGTGGTCATGTATGGATGTGAGAGTTGGAATATAAAGAAAGCTGAGCCCCAAAGAATTGATGCTTTTGAACTGTGGTGTTAGAGAAGACTCTTGAGAGTCCCTTGGACAGCAAGGAGATCCAACCAGTCCATCCTAAAGAAGATCAGTCCTGGGTGTTCATTGGAAAGACTGATGTTGAAGCTGAAACTCCAATACTTTGGCCACCTGATGTGAAGAGCTGACTCATCTGATGCTCTGAAAGATTGAGGGCAGGAGGAGAAGGGGACGACAGAGGATGAGATGGTTGGATGGCATCACTGACTCGATGGACATGGGTTTGGGTGGACTTCGGGAGTTGGTGATGGACAAGGAGGCTTGGTGTGCTGTGGTTCATGAGGTTGCAACGAGTCAGACACGACTGAGCGACTGAACTGAACTGACTGAATGGCCTAGTGGTTTTCCTACTTTCCTCAATTAAGTCTGAATTTGGCAATATGGAGTTCATGATCTGAGCCACAGTCAGCTCTTTGTCTCATTTTTGATGACTGTATAGAACTTCTCCATCTTCTGCTGCAAACAATATAATCAATACGATTTTGATAGTGACCATCTGGTAAGGCCATGTGCAGAGTCGTCTATTGTGTTGTTGGAAGAGGGTGTTCGCTATGACCATTGCATTCTCTTGGCAAAACTCTTTTAGCTGTTTCCCTGTTTCATTTTGTACTCCAAGGCCAACCTGCTTGTTACTCCTGGTTTCTCTTGATTTCCTACTTTTGCATTTGAGTCCTCTGTGATGAAAAGTACATCTTTTTTTGTTTTTGCTAGTTCTAGAAGGTCTTGTAGGTCATCATAGAACCATTCAACTTCAGTTTCTTTGTCATTACTGGTCGGGGCATAGACTTGGATTACTGTGATATTGAGTGGTTTGCCTTGGAAACAGACAGAGATCATTATGTCATTTTTGAGACTGCACCTAAGTACTGCATTTTGGACTTTTGTTGACTATGAAGGTTATTCTACCCAGCCATTAAAAAGAATACATTTCTTCCAAAGGATTCTTTCCCATGGTCATAGATATAATCGTCATCTGAATTCAACTTGCCTATTTCAGTCCATTTTAGTTTACTGGTGCCTAAAATGTCAGTGTTCACTCTTGCCATCTCCTGTTTGACCACTTCCAATTTGCCTTGATTCATGGACCTAACATTCAAGGTTCCTTTGCAATATTGTTCTTACAGCATCAAGCTTTTTCCATCACCAGTTATATCCACAACTGGTGTTGTTTTTGCTTTGACTCCATCTCTTCATTCTTTCTGGAGTTATTTCTCCACTCTTCTCCAGTAACATATTGGGCACCTACCGACCTGGGGAGTTCTTCTTTCAGTGTCATATATTTTTGCCTTTTCATACTGTTCATGGGTTTCTCGAAGCAAGAATACTGAAGTGGTTTGCTATTCCTTTCTCCAATGGACCACTTTTTTTCAGAATTCTCCACCATGACCCACCTGTCTTGGGTGGCTCTACACAGCATGGCTCATAGTTTCATTTAGTTAAACAACACTGTGGTCCATGTGATAAGTTCAGTTAACTTTCTGTGATTGTAGTTCTTGTTCTGTCTACCCTCTGATAAATAAGGTAACAGGCTTATGCAAGCTTCCTGATGGGAGAGACTGACTGAGGGGGAAACTGGGTCTTGTTCTGATGGGTACTGCCCTTCTTTGGAATAAAAAATGATGTTTTCCCATCCTGTGGCATCTGCTGAGTTTTCCAAATTTGCTGGCATATCAAGTACAGCACTTTAATACCACCATTTTCTAGGATTTTAAGTAGCTCAGCTGTAATTCAATCATGTCCACTAGCTTTTTTGAAAGTACTGCTTCCAAAGTCCTACTTGAATTTGGAGTTGGCTCCAGGTAAGTGACCATATCATCATGGTTGCTTGGGTCATAAAGCCTTTTTTGTACAGTTCATCTGTGTATTCTTGCTACCTCTTCTTAATATCTTCAGTTTCTATTAGGTCCTTGTCATTTCTGTCCTTTATATTGCCTATCCTTATATGAAATGCTTCTTTGATATCTCCAATTTTTGTTATGAGATCTCTAGTTTTACCATTCTTCTCTTTTCTTCTATTTCTTTGCATTGATTCATTTAAGAAGGCCTTCTTATATCTCCTTGCTCTTCCCTAGAACTCTGCATACCATTGGATATATCTTTTCCGTTCCCACTTGTCTTTTGTTTCTCTTCTGTTCACAGCTACTTGTAAGGCCTCCTCAGACAACCATTTTGCCTTCTTCCATTTCTTTTTCTTTGGGGTGGTTTTGGTCACCACCTCCTGTACAGTGTTAGGAACCTCCATTCCTAATTCTTCAGGCATTCTGTTTACTATATCTAATCCCTTGAATCTATTCATCACCTCCATTGTATACTTAAAAGGGATTTGATTTGGGTCATACCTAAATGGCCTAGTGGTTTTTCCTACTTTCTTCAATTTAAGTCCAAATTTTGCAATAAGGTGGTCATGAGATAAGCCACAGTTAGCTCCAGGTCTTGTTTTTACTGACTGTATAGAACTTTTCTTGGAGAAAGTAATGGCTACCCAATCCAGTATTCTGATCTGGAGATCTCCATTGACAAAGGAGCCTGGCAGGCTACATACAGTCTGTGGGGTCACATAGTGTCATACACAACTAAAGCGACTTAGCACAGCACATAGAGGGTCTCCATATTGGTTATAAGGCATATAATCAATCTGATTTCAGTATTGACCATCTGGTGATGTCCATGTGTCCAGTAGCCTCTTGGGTTGGTGGAAAAGGGTGTTTCCTATAACCAGTGCATTCTCTTGGCAAAACTCTATTTGCCTTTGCCCTGCTTCATTTTGTACTCCAAGGCCAAACTTGCCTCTTATTCCAGGTATCTCTTGATTTCCTACTTCTTTATATTTATTATACTGTAGCCTATTAAGTGTGCAATGGTTTATGTCTAAAAAAATAAGGTAAATTTTTTAATTAAAAAAAATACTTTATTGGTAAAAAATGTTGATCACAATCTGAGCTTTCAGTAAGATGTAATCTTGTTGCAATGGTAACATCAAAGATCTGAGAACACAGAACACTGTAACAAATAATAATGAAACAAATAATAACAATGAAAAGCCTGAAAGAGTGTGAGTATAACTAAAATGTGACACAGTGAACACAAAGTGAGAAAAAGCTATTAGCAAAATAGACGTTCTCCATGCAAGGGTTTCCATAAACCTTCAATTTGCAAAAAGCACAATATCTGTAAGCACAATAAAGGGAAAAGCAGAGAGGTATACCTGTGCAGAACACCTGAGGTCTATGTGACACTATTACATGATCTGACTTCTGTGAAATCAGAATCCCAGAAGAAAAGCAGAGAATACAGCAGAAGAAAGTTTTTTAAAAAAGGAAGAGAATTTGCCAAGGTCTAAAATTTTCAACTTTCATTCTCTATTGCATCCAGACTCACAGTGCCCTCTACTAATTCAATTTCCTGAAACTGTATTTCATATGATAAGAATTCCATTTCCAGTCATAGCTTACATATACTGTAAAAAGCAAAGCTTAAAAAAATCAAATATTTAAATGACTCAATAACATAATAAACACACACATGCAAACTCTAAGAAGTATGCTATATAATCCATAAGTGCACTTTTTGAAAAGTATTAGAATTGACTAATGAAATAAATGGTTCTGCATGGCTGAATTAATGAATATAGGGAAATTAGGGTTAATGTTCTTCTGGAAGTAAAGCCATTGGTTAAGCTATTAATCCTATAATGTGCTTAAATTAGTGATTTAATACTACTGATTTGACTTTAAAACCAGATAAGAAACATTAAGAACAGAAGGTGGCAGGGCTGTCTTTGAAATGTGTTCCTGCTAATAATTGTTTGGATCATCCTCAGAATTTATTTCTGCATCATATATACAAAAAGGATCAGATTTTCATGTTCAGTGCTGCAGATATTAAAGTGACACTTTAATCACACTAGATTAATCATGTCCTTGTAACCATGGCTTATTTTATAATTCTTGGATATATATTTCCCCAATTTTAAATTACAAGAAACAAACAAAAAATCATACTATTTTAAGTATTAAAAATATTTGTCAGGGGTGGCTTCATATCGGTGTTAGAATGGCATGCCATCTGCAGGTTTTCCCCTTAAAATCTTAATATTTATTAATAACTTTGACAAAATGACAATCTTAATTAATGACTATATTTATCCTGGATAGAAAGATGGATTCCTTTCTAATATAACAGGTATAAAACAGGCTTAACTGTGAAAATATTCCTATCACTATAACTTAGCTTATATTTTAGTATAATCAAAGAAAGTTTTCTAGTTTTATAATAGCTAAATGGGTGAAATGCTATGATTTTAGTGAGGGCTATTTGGAACAGATATGTCCTCTAAATAGGTTCAGTTCAGTTCAGTCGCTCAGTCGTGTCCTACTCTTTGTGACCCCATGAATCACAGTACGCCAGGCCTCCCTGTCCATCACCAACTCCCAGAGTCCACTCAAACTCATGTGCATCGAGTTGGTGATGCCATCCAGCCATCTCACCCTCTGTTGTCCCCGTCTCCTCCTGCCCCCAATCCCTCCCAGCATCAGAGTCTTTTCCAACGAGTCAACTCTTTGCATGAGGTGGCCAAAAATCTAAAATAAAGACAGGGATGTCAATCGGTATAGGCCTTGTATTCATCCTAAATGGGATAAAAGGGAGGTAAAATGACAAAAACTATAATGCAGTTTGCATTAAGCAAATAATTAGCCATTGCTTTGAAAAATACGCACCTCACTTTCACTTGACGTTTGTTTAAAAGCAAAATATTTCTACTTTACTCAAAATGGCAATACTTTCCATAAATTTCTGATTACTTCTTTAATAGCATTATGTTTCACTCTGAAAAAAAGAACAGTTCTGGTTTTCACATACTATAGCTCTAAATATCTGAAGTGATGTGCACTTCACAAATCTCAGAGAAAAGGTAGCCTAATATTTGGTTCTATGTATGATTTCTTCATTCTCTAATTTCATTCACTCAAATTATGACTATTCAATCATAATTCTTCTCCTTATAACCAAGGTTTAAACCAGTTTAAAGCATTGCCTAAGAATGAGATTTACATTGAATTTATCGCATGAATTTTTGAAATCAAAAAGGGTACCATAATTGCTGAATCTATCACCTCACAGAAACTGTTCATTTCTCTTACTGAAGAGGATATTCAAGAACGTTCTGAATATATAAATAATAAGATGATTATTAATGTCTTTAAAATGTCTGAAAGTTTGAGGGGAAAAAAAGCATACAGACAAGGTTAATTTATAAGGAAATATTCTCATACTGATTATTGAAGTTCTTGCAGCAAAAGGCTATTCATAAAACAGCTGTAACTTTGAATATACAGTAAGTCCCCTACATGCCAACCTTCAAGTTTCAAACTTTCAAAGATGGGAAGGTGTGTTCTTATGTCTAATCATGTAAGTTAGTTCGAATGTCTGGTGTACACTGTCAGGATTCCCTGGTGGCTCAGACAGTAAAGCATCTGCCTGCAATGCAGGACACCTGGGTTTGATCCCTGGGTCAGGAAGATCCCCTGGAGAAGGAAATGGCGATCCACTCCAGTACTCTTGCCTGGAAAATGCCATGGACAGAGGAGGCTTGTGGGCTACAGTCCATGGAGTCGCAAAGAGTCGGACACAACTGAGCCACTTCACTTTCACTTCTCACACTGTTGCGTGCATGCACCCTCCACAAATGGTTGTGCTTTTGTGTACCAAACAGTAGTGTATAGAGTACTCAAGGACACTATCCTTATTTCAAGCTACATCTGCAAGAGGATGGCTTCATTGGTCTCCTTGCTGTGTAACACCAGGAGCTTACTAATGAAGACATGGAGAATGGACGAAGAAAGAAGCCCAGGTAAGGATGAAAAAAGATAAGTGGAAGAAGCAACTGAAAGACTGAAGAGATTCAAGACAAAATCCCAACCTGCCTTTGCGCCACCTTAACTGTAGTAATATTTTTTATTCCAATAAATACCATAATTAATTTTACCTACCCTTTTCATCAGCTGTCTTCACTCAGCCGTGCTTAACCTTGCCAAGGCTGTATTCTCTTTTATTTGCTCCAGTTATATTCTCAAAATGTCTGCTCAGGTCTGCATGAAACTCCTCATTATTCTAAAAATGTCTGATTTTTTTGACTAATTTTGAGGAGGCGCTTGATTTGAGGAGGCTCTGTTAGTTTTTGAGATACAGGACCTTAGCCTAGAATGGTACATGAAGGTTGTGGCAGCCTTTCAGAATGCAGTCCAGTGCTACCTTGTCATTTGTGGTGAGAAAAAAAGAGATACTACCCAGACATCATACATGTCTACCTAGACAGCATATTAAAAAGCAGAGACATTACTTTGACAACAAAGGTCCATCTAATCAATGTTATGGTTTTTCCATTAGTCATGTATGGACGTGAGAGTTGGACTCTAAAGTGCCGAAGAACTGATGCTTTTGAATTGATTGTCTATATAGTATTGTACTGTAATAAGTTTATAATACTTTCACACAACTACTATGTAAAAAGCAAACACATTAAAAAAAAAAAAAAAGCAAAAACAATAGCCAAAGAATTGATGCTTTTGTGGTGTTGGAGAAGACTTTTGAGAGTCCCTTGGACTGCAAGGAGATCCAACCAGTCCATCCTAAAGGAGATCAGTCCTGGGTGCTCATTGGAGGGACTGATGTTGAAGCTGAAACTCCAATACTTTGGCCACCTGATAGGAAGAACTGACTCATTTGAAAAGACCCTGATGCTGGGAAAGATTAAAGGCAGGAGGAGAAGGGGACGACGGAGGATGAGATGGTTGGATGGCATCACTGACTCAATGGACATGGGTTTGCTTGGACTCCAGGAGTTGGTGATGGACAGGGAGGCCTAGCGTGCTGCAGTCCATGGGGTCGCAAAGAGTCGGACATGACTGAGCTCTGAACTGAACTGAACTGACCCAGACATCATTGGATATTTTTTCAAGAGGGTAGACAGAATTGAATCCAGCAAGGAACAAGAATCTGTGTCATCAGCATTAGGCATGAATAAAGTTGCAGCTTGCTGTTCATCTCCTATTTCTCAGGATCTTTTGGTTTTGCCTTCTCCCACTCACCTCCCCCCACCTCCTCCATCAGTAACTCTTCTTTTCTGTTCACTCAATGCCTGTCCTGTATGCCAGCTGTTGTACAGTATACTGTACTTTCCAAGATACTGTACTGTGGGATTAAAAAGTTTGCTTTATTTTTTTTTTATGCATTTGCCTTTTATGTAGTAGTTGTGTGAAAGTATTATACACCTATTATAGTACAATACTATATAGCCAATTGTGTTAGTTGGGTACCTCGGCTAACTTCATCGGACTTTTGAACAGATTAGACTTACGAACAACACTCTTGAAATGGAATGCGCTCATATATAGGGAACTTACATAGTAGCAATTATTTGCTTTTTATTTGATTGTAAAAGTAAAATGTCTATATAAGAAATGTGGAAAACTAATATCAGCTTTAAAAAGTAACAGGAATTAATTGCTATCTGGCCAGAACAATACTTTTAATAATTTAAAATCATTTTATTTCTTTAATTTTATGAAAATGTCTACTAATCTCTAATTTTAATAAAAATGTAATGATTTGGGGGAAGTCTTTAAAAATCTAATAAGTAAAGAAATTTTAAAAAATGATTTGTAAATGCCATATGATATTGTTATTACATATATCCATGAAATTATTAAAACAAATTTACATAGTTTATATGATGAGTTACCCTATTATGTAGACAAAAAACTGGCATAAAGAGAGATTAAGTTGTATAACCAAGGTTATAAAGTTAGTATGAAATCAAAGGTGGCTTTGAAGTAAAAGGAAAGAACTTTTCGTTTAGAATAGTCTGAAGACCTGAATTGAGTCACAGCAAGCCAACAACAACAACAGAAATAACTTTCAGAGGTATCCTGTTGCCAGTCAGACTTAATTGTCAGAAACATATTAATAAAATGGAAATTCTGGAAAAAATGGTGAAAACTTGGAAACTTGGAAAACAGAGGAATACTTATGGAAATTTAAGTGTTTAGGTGCTGCAGAGAAATTTGTTTTCACTGTAAAAGAAGAAGTAATATTTTGACTTGATAGAGGTATTAGTTAAGTCTACAGTGGTAATTGTATTGCAATATATAAATGTTTCAGATAAGGCATATTTTACACCTTAAATGATCACAGTGTTGCAAGTCAAGTATTTGCATCTCAATTAAGAAAAATAAAATAACATAAATTCCTCATAGCATAGCTTATTGCCCAATATAAATAAGGCTTTTTATAAAATATTTTTCAAATGAAATCCCAACTTGTCTTTGCACTTCCTTACTGTAGTAATATTTTTTATTCCAGTAAATGTCAGTCTTAATTTTACCTACCTTTTTCATCAGCTGTCTTCATTCAGCCATGCTTAACCATGCCAAGGCTGTATTCTCTCATATTTCCTCCAGTAATATTCTCAGAATGTCTGCTCAGGTCTGCAGTGAAACTCCTTGTTCGTCTTAAAAATGTCTGATTTTTTGACTAATTTTCCACAAAGAAAGAAAACATTCTTATATAAATGTTTGCTGATGCATCATGACATTATGCTTTCCAAGGGCATTATCTATGTTTCTAAAAAGTTCTAGGTGTTCTCATTTTAGTGCTTAGTGTTGAGTACAGCGTTGGTTCTTTATTTCCAGCAGTTAGAATGCTTTTTAAACTTCACCTCCGTTTTCATTGTTTTTTAAAAACATTCTTGTTTTTATTTCATTCTGAATGATTTATTTTTCAGCCCCCACAAAGGTTCTGTAATTGGCCAGAATAGCTTATTATCTAAGCTATTTTCTTTTTGTGTCTGCTTAAGCAGTGTTGCTTTCATTACTTCTTTTTGATAGTGTCCTTTCTTTCTTTAGGTCCTTTCTGAATCTAAAAAACAAGAAAGCTTTCTGCTTTAGCTAACTATATTTATAGTTGACATCCAGATGTTTTCATTCTGAGTTCTGCTACAAGTGAAGGAAAATAATAATTATATTTCACATTTGGATAGTACTGTGGGATTTCAAAATATTTTTCCTGACACCTTCAAAACAATCTGGATAGAAGTGTATATAATTTATACCATTTCCCTTATGGCTTTACCAGTGTTGTGCTGTAAGCAAGGCCTGGAAGGATTAGGTGACATATCCATAGCTTCATATAGTTCGAATGAGATATTGTTAGTCCACCTCTAGTGTGGTTTCCTTTTGACCAAATCTGACAACTTTTTTTTAAAAAAATACACAATATGCAAAGACTTTGATGTATTTGGACTAGATGCATATCAAGGCTGCTTCCAGCCATAAGATTGCATATGTATTATTCCATCTAGAGAAAATGAGGAAAATATGCCAGAAATTATTATTATTAAAATTTGTTCTTTTTTTTCCCTTTGTCTTTCCTTTTTTCTCCTCTGTTCATCTTTTTTCTCCTTTCTCAGCCAAGAACCAGGGGAGAAAACTAGGAACATCAGGAGGTCACACTCTGCATGACCACACTCTGCAGACTGCCATATTCTATACCTTCTTCCATCCCTTGGTGCCCGGTTTTAAATGGCAGCCATGATGTCTTTGGTACACCAATGGGAAAGTTTGTGGGAATCTGGGGCTGCTGTTCTATAGTAATTGTAATAGGGTGTACTACGCTGGTGGAGAAGGAAATGGCAACCCGCTCCAATACTCTTGCCTGGAGAATCCCATGGACAGAGGAGCCTGGCGGGCTACATGGAGTCGCAAAGAGTCGGACACGACTGAAGCGACTTAGCACGCACGCACACACTACTCTGGAATCCAGCGCGTGGTTTCTCTGCTCTACTTGAATTTTAGGCCTTAGGCTATGCTTGCCATTTTTTTCTGTTAAGATATAGCAACTTAAAGTTGGGATAAAGTGAAGTCGCTCAGTCGTGTCCGACTCTTAGCGACCCCATGGACTGCAGCCCACCAGGCTCCTCCGTTCATGGGATTCTCCAGGCAAGAGTACTGGAGTGGGTTGCCATTGCTTTCTCCATTTGAACATATGAGAGAAAGATCCGAATATTAGAAGTCTTTCAAGTGGTATGAATAAAATTCAATTTACCTGGTTTTTAGACTCAGTTATTCCCAAAATATTAATAATAGGTAATATATTTTTGATGATCTTTACAAATACATCACTATGCTTATGTACATGTACTTACAGATGGTTTTTCTTTATGTAATTTTTAATTAGCATATTGCTCTGCTATTGTTTTGTTCACATGAACAAGTGTGCATGAATAAGCCAGTGGATTTTTGAGTGATGATAAATAGAAAAAAACAGATGGCAAAACTGACAAAAAGTTTAGAGCTGTTGTAAATTGAATAGCATAGGTCAAACTATTTTAAACTAAAGTATTTTGTTCCCAATACAATTTCAGTCATTTCCAACAAAGTAAGTTCAAATGCCTTTTGTCCTCTGCCAGTTCTACTGAAAAATACATTTCAGTGCCACGATTACTGTTTGATGATGTTTAAGAAATATCTACATTGACTTTCTAAAATTTGAGAATAAGAATCAGTTTTGCAACAACTTGGAATCTTTTATGTTAATGAAATTTTACATAGATCTTACTTATTGAGCCATATTTATAATTTTATCTGTAGATTTTTGTAACAAGAAGAGGAATGGTGTTCTAAGTGTATAATAAATTTAAATCTCCCCTATTCAATACATATAGACCAAAAGAGATCACCTTGAGCTCATGAAGTAGCCATATTTTTAAAAAGTATGAGAAGTACATAATATAGAGGGAAGATTTTAACAGTGTTTGTTGTAACCAATCAGTAACTAGAAAAATGAGGCAAACGTGTGTACCAATTTGATCAGCAATATTATAGTTCTTGATTATCAGTATTGTGTACTAACTGACCATGAGAGGTGAGTAGGCATGGAAACCTCAGACATATTCTGCTTCTAGGTCAAAGAGACCTTGAAAAATCATAGGCAAACAAAAAAATGCACCAGGACATTGATTTATGATTTCCCTTTTCTGAACAATGATCCTGATGATGTTTTACTATCTCTCCTAAATTTTAGACAGTAATCCTGTGATCAAAGCAAACTTGTTCTGGCTAGCTCATATGCAGAGCAAAAATGTAAAAGTTTAAGGACAGATTGGATATGTTCTAACTGTATCATACTTGAATAACTGGTCAACATTGTTAACCACTTCAAAAAAGTTTATGAAACAAACATGGAAATTTCTTGAAGCAAGTTTTATAAGGCTGAAAAATATTGTCAGATAATCAATGGCCACTACAAACCCAGACCATTAGAAAGATGGGTACATAATTCTTTATTATTCTACCACATAGGACGTTGTTATCTAGGCTTGACTAACAGCTTGGCCATGATTGAAAACCTAGTCCTAAGTCTGACAGCAACTCGGCCATGATTAAAGACCCAGAGCTAAGTCTGTTAACCAGCCGCCAAACCAAACTTTCCTACATGAGAGATAAGTTGCAGTTCTACCCCATTCTTTTTCTGCTCCGTGATTTCAAAATTATCTCCTTCCATCTATCAACTTCTGTCTAGATCCTAACTGCATTCCCATCAGTTTTATATTTTGATAAATAACAATGGTATGCCATTTCAAAGTTTGTTTCATGTATATACATCCATTAACTTGCATGGACTTTATGAATGTGGATAGGGAAAATATTGTTATTGGTTCCTTTTTTTAGTTGAACAAAACCCATGCTCACAGGGAGTAGAAATCTTCAGTGAAATCACATAGCTGATAAGCGATAGAACTAAAACACAAATCTGTGGCTACTGAGTCCAGTTGTCATTATCCTTTCACTGTACTATTAGTTTTCCTAGGGAAAAAGTGTGGCACTCTAGCACTTGACCATAGATAAAAATTATATTTCTCAAAATCTAAAATAAAAATATTTTGATTATCATAGAAGGTTCTGCTTTCTATGATTTAACACCAATTTTTAGCAAATGTAGGGACTAACAAATTCATATATTTAACATAGTTTGTTGTTGTTAACACAGATATCTAACTGCTCTTTACAAGCACAGCTCCTCTCAGAACCTGCAATTGACTTCTGATGTTATGGTCTTTTACACATATTTGTTTTATTATACATTTAAATTATGTCATTACTTTGCCATTTTTACCTAAGTAAATTAAAAGTGAGTATTTGGGGAACATAATATGACTCAAGAGAAACACCATTAAAGTCTTCAGATTATGTATACACTGGAAAAGCAAGAAACATGGGCCTGAAGGACAAGATCGCCGGAAATGAAATTGGCAATTGAAGCAGGAAGGAAAAATGAACTAAAAAGGGACAAATTAGCAGGTGGGCTGCATGGTGTTCTGTCATTAACTATTGTGGTTTGTAGAGCCTCTTTGGTATTTGTCTCAGGAAAACAGCTGTTTGGGGCATTCAGTCCGTTCACTGTTCAGGAATAAACAAAGTACTGAGAGAAAACGAGGGCTGAAGCTGAGCCATTTTAGCGTTCCTATTCTTACATGCTTCCTTCCCCCATATCTTCTTTCCTCAGGGCCTACAAAATTCCAAATGGAATTAGTAATTCAACAAAGAAACTTGCACACACTTGCCCCTAGAGTCCCCTAGGCTTTTGAATATTTTTTTGCACACATTTTGGAGATTTCTACTAATACTTTTAAACAGTATGAAGGCAGTTGCTGAAGGTGATTCTTCTCTTGGCAACTCCCTTGATCAGATCAAAGTCTAAAAGAAAGTCAAGCAGGAAAACACAGAGGGGATGTGGGCAGGGGAAGGTCTGGTTAGTCAGTTGGCAGAGAATCAGGAGGGAGAAAGAAGAAATTTTCTTTTCAGCATTCTTCGCTTCAGTTCGGTTCAGTTCAGTTCAGTTGCTCAGTCGTGTCCGACTCTTTGCGACCCCATAAATCGCAGCATGCCAGGCCTCCCTGTCCATTACCAACTCCCGGAGTTCACTCAAACTCACGTCCACCGAGTCAGTGATGCCATCCAGGCATCTCATCCTCTGTCGTCCCCTTCTCCTCCTGCCCCCAATCCCTCCCAGCATCAGTCTTTTCCAATGAGTCAACTCTTCACATGAAGTGGCCAAAGTACTGGAGTTTCAGCTTTAGCATCATTCCTTCCAAAGAACACCCAAGGCTGATCTCCTTTAGAATGGACTGGTTGGATCTCCTTGCAGTCCAAGGGACTCTCAAGAGTCTTCTCCAACACCACAGTTCAAAAGCATCAATTCTTCGGCGCTCAGCAGTCTTCAGAGGATCACACAAATAATCATTCTCATTAAAATATTTTCAAATGGTTTGACTTTTTCACAGATTTTCCAGCTGCTCCACAGTCTTCTAAAAGAATATGCTTGACTAGCATAAGATGATAGATATTATTGACTTGAAAAGAATCCTGTGCTATAAAAGAATTTTATAAAAATATAAAAAGAAATGATTCTATTTGAGCTAAGTCAAGTATGAGTCTATATTTTAAAATAAACCATACTTGTATATTAAGGGAAATGTGCTGAAAATTGCACCCGTGAAGATCTAGAACTTTAAGTGGCTTCATCCTATTCTAAATGTCTACCTTTCTTGGGAATACAGCATGAAGTATCCATAATGAATTATGGCCTGAAGACGTTATTTCTCAGTGGTAATATATGGTCAAATGTTGATTTGGGGGAAGTATTGAAAGCTACAAATTACAGTCAAATCATATAAATAGAACTTTACAAGTGTATATCTGAACTGCGTTACCATTCACACCTCATACCTAAAGTCAAAAATATTAAGCAATAGGTCACCCAATTCTAAATCTGTCTTAAAAAAAATAGAAGGCCTTTGTATTTTCTCTTCGTTTCTCTTCTCTGCATCAAAGATGCAATAGCTTACGATTAACTTTGTAGTTTCAGCACTTAAAAGTGAGTATGGAAATGTTTGCATTTCTGACATTAGAATTAGTGATGAAATAAATGCATTTAATGATAAAGCCCACTCCCCTGTATTTTTTATATTACTTTAATAATCTGTTCTGTACTTAGATCTTATTCCCTGAGGATATAAAGCAATGTAACATTGCTTAAAGCAGCACTCTCAAGCCTACTTTATTTCCTGTTCCTTTCCAGTGATTCATCTCTTCATTATGTAATGGTTTTTATGTGTTTCCGTTATACTCCAGTTTTAAAATAGTATACTATACACTCTTTTTAAAGAACATTAGTAGGTGTGACAAAGTATGGATTCATTTGTGAAATGAGTCTATAAAATATGGGCTAGAAAGGGTTGAACAGGTTTCCTGACTCCAGATATCTTGGAGTCGGTAAAATACAAGTGAGCGATATGATCTCCACAAGAAAGATGTAGCATGCTAGTGTGTGAATCATTCATTGGAATTTTTCTATGTAGCTAAAAGGAGGAAATGAGAAGCCTGGGCCTGAGGTTTACAGGTCAGTTATTTTGTTTTTGGTGTTTTTGTTGTTTGGTTTATATTTATGGCAGAAACTGAAAAAGAACTAAAGAGCCCCTTGATGAAAGTGAAAGAAGAGAGTGAAAAAGTTGGCTTAAAACTCAACATTCAGAAAACTAAGATCATGGCATCTGGTCCCATCACTTCATGGGGAGCAAACAGAGGGGGAAACAATGGAAACAGTGGCTGATTTTATTTTGGGGGGTTCCAAAATCACTGCATATGGTGACTGCAGTCATGAAATTAAAAGATGCTTACTGCTTGGAAGGAAAGTTATGACCAACCTAGACAGCATGTTAAAAAGCAGAGACATTACTTTGTCAACAAAGGTCCGTCTAGTTAAGGCTATGGTTTTTCCAGTGGTCATGTATGGATGTGAGAGTTGGACTGTGAAGAAAGCTGAGCGCCAAAGAATTGATGCTTTTGAACTGTAGTGTTGGAGAAGACTCTTGAGAGTCCCTTGGACAGCAAGGAGATCCAACCAGTCCATCCTAAAGGAGATCAGTCCTGGTTGTTCATTGGAAGGACTGATGTTGAAGTTGAAACTCCAGTACTTTGGCCACCTGATACAAAGAGCTGACTCATTTGAAAAGACTCTAATGCTGGGAAAGATTGAGGGCAGGAGGAGAAGGGGATTTCAGAGGATAAGATGGTTGGATGGCATCACCGACTCAATGGACATGAGTTTGGGTAAACTCGGGAGTTGGTGATGGACAGGGAGGCCTGGGGTGCTGCCGTCCATGGGGTGGCAAAGAGTGGGACATGACTGAGTGACTGAACTGAACTGAACAGAAGAGAATCAAAGACAATTTGTTCCCTGAATATAATTTGGCCAGATACAATGTATCTGTAAAACAAAGTAGATTCTAAGGATGTAGTTGCTGAGAGTTTAAAAGTGCTCATTACAAGAAAAATAGTGTACATATGTATGGCGATGGATGCTAACTAAACTTATTTTGGTGATCATTTTACAGTATACACAAATACCGAATCCTATTGGGCTAAAAATGTGCAGCATTTTAGATCAATTCTCAAATACAAAGCGGGACACAATTTGCTTTCTCAAGGCAGTCCAGTAAAGACATAAACTGTAAATCACACTTTAGGTAGTATAGATAACACCTAGTTCCAGAATTTTTATTTCATGATAATAACATTAATTTCAGTAGAATTTATATGTTAGTAAATTCCATGATCCTAGAATTGTATAAGTTTGTCATTGTTGATAATGAGAAATCACAAGCTAATTATCCATTTCTGGTGTGTTAATTATTTTGAATAGTACTTCTGTTGAAAATTTTACTCATAAGTTTTTCTAAGCAGTGTATCACCTCAGTGATTGTTTTGTAGAGGCAAAGGAAGTAAAATGGTAAAAAGTGATTTTTCGTATACAAGCCTATTTTCCCTAAAAAGTTTCTATCTGTAAATTATAAGAAATGCATGGCACAGGCTGCAGCACTCATTTTCCAGATCTCAGCCTGGGACTCTACCCCTAGGTGGAGCTCTGGTTTCTTACTGAGCCAGGAATTACTATTACTATTTGATTGCAGGGAACACAACAAAGGAAAGAATAATCCCTAGAATGAATTCATAACTGAAGAAAAGGTAGTCCAAGGAATTCTAAAGGAACCCTAAGCTATTAGCACCTTCATATTGCATCACAGCGACACTCAGCTGATTATTATAAATACATTTCTAGTATATCTCTAGAAGCTCTTTAACAGAGGGACTAATATAAAACTACCTTTTATCTACTTTTTTATTTCAGGGTATCTTACTGAAAAACCTAACCCAAAACACATAAAATCAATGTTATAAAAAAACTAAATATGACATAGGGGAAAAATGAATAAAGAAAGGTGACTACAACTGATTCTAATATTGAATATTGGGTTCTGTATATTATTTCTATTAACATTAAAACTGTAATTGTTTTGTTGGAGATATATGTATCTCTGTGATATTATATCAGATAGTAAAATATTTATTATGTTATATAGTAACATCTATTAGATGTATGTGATAGATATATTAGATATATTGGATATATAGATATACTTTGTTATATTTGTATTTATATAACATATAAAAGTATATTAAGGATAGATTTTTCACTTGTGTTTTTGAAACACAAACTGAAACACATTTGACTGCTTTGAAATGAAACTGACATTTTAGCATTTTGATATTGTGAATAGTCAAAAAATTAACAATGGCATCACCTAGCAGATTTTCAGAAATGGTGAATGCCCACCTCAGATCTACTGAATTAGAATCTACAACTGAACAGTTGCCCATGTGATCTATGCAAATTAAAGATTCAGCTTTTTTAAAGTATTACTTACCAACAAAATCTAGGCAATCAGATTTTTTTATATGTGTTTGTGACTTTTTGTCCAATGTAATAATGACTTGTCTGTTTAAAATTTCTATGTGATCAGATCAGATCAGATCAGTTGCTCAGTCATGTCCGACTCTTTGCGACTCCATGAATGGCAGCACACCAGGCCTCCCTGTCCATCACCAACTCCCAGAGTTCACTCAGACTCACATCCATCGAGTCAGTGATGCCATCCAGCCATCTCATCCTCTGTCATTCCCTTCTCCTCTTGCCCCCAATCCCTCCCAGCATCAGAGTCTTTTCCAATGAGTCAGCTCTTCATATGAGGTGGCCAAAGTACTGGAGTTTCAGCTCTAGCATCTATGTGATACCAAGTTATAATGTTTTTAGTCCTTTGGTATCAATAGAGTCAAGTTTACTACTCAGTTCAGTTCAGTCGCTCAGTCGTGTCCGACTCTTTGTGACCCCATGAATCCCAGCACACCAGGCCTCCCTGTCCATCACCAATTCCCAGAGTTTACCTAAACTCATGTCCATCGAGTCAGTGATGCCATCCAACCATCTCATCCTCTGTCGTCCCCTTCTCCTCCTGCCCCCAATCCCTCACAGCATCAGGGTCTTTTCCAATGAGTCAACTCTTCATATGAGGTAGCCAAAGTACTGGAGTTTCAGCTTCAGCATCAGTCCTTCCAATGAACACCCAGGACTGATCTCCTTTAGGGATGGACTGGTTGGACCTCCTTGCAGTCCAAGGGACTCTCAAGAGTCTTCTCCAACACCACAGTTCAAAAGCATCAATTCTTCGGCGCTCAGCTTTCTTCACAATTAAGCCATATTTTCCAATATATTCGACTAGCATACAAGCTTCCTGAGAACAAACTTAGTCATGCTTGTTTATTGAGTATTCCCAGTGTAGTAACAAGGGAAAACCAAACAAACAAAAAACTGGCTGGGGAGTGGCAGAATCCAAGGATAGCAGAAGAGAAAAATGAAGTACATATCCCGAGAAAAGGGTGCCAAAAGGAAAAGAGAAGATTCATCTTGGAGAGCATCTTTAAACTGCTAAACATAGATGCATATGCATTTTATATGGGCTTCTCTGGTTGCTCAGCTGATAAAGAATCTGCCTGCAATGCAGTAGACCCTGGTTTGATTCCTGGGTCGGGAAATCCGCTGGAGAATGGACAGGCTACCCACTCCAGTATTCTTGGGCTTTCCTGGTGGCTCAGCCAGTAAAGAATTCACCTGCAGTGGGAATTATTGGGTTCAATCCCTGGGTTGGGAAGATCCCCTGGAAAATGGAATGGCTGCCCACTTCAGTATTCAGGCCTGTAGAATCCCATGGACAGAGGAGCCTGGCAGCCTATAGTCCATGGGGTCGCAAAGAGTCTGACACAACTGAGCAACTTTCACTTTCACTTTTCACACTCTCAACAGTAGGTGAATGGGAGCTCTTGTAAGAGTTAAGTTTGTTCATACACACAAAAATACCATAAAGGAGTTAGCAGAGATTTCAGACAATGTGGGGTTAATCTCCGGGTAATCAGAGAAACAGCTAATCTTGCTTATTTGTTCTTCCATTGCACAACTATTTTAAAACCCATACTATGTACTACCTTCTAAAGAAACACAGATGACAAACGAGGGGCCCTGCCATTAAAGGTGTTATTGTCTTTATTTTTCTGGGCTCCAAAATCACTGCAGATGGTGATTGCAGCCATGAAATTAAAAGACACTCCCTGGAGGGAAAGTTATGACCAACCTAGATAGCATATTCAAAAGCAGACATTACTTTGCCAAAAAAGGTCCATCTAGTCAAGGCTATGGTTTTTTCAGTGGTCATGTATGGATGTGAGAGTTGGACTATAAAGAAAGCTGAGCACTGAAGAATTGATGCTTTTGAACCGTGGTGTTGGAGAAGACTCTTGAGAGTCTCTTGGACTGCAAGGAGATCCAACCAGTCCATCCTAAAGGAGATCAGTCCTGGGTGTTCATTGGAAGGACTGATGCTGAAGCTGAAACTCCAGTACTTTGGCCACCTCATGCAAAGAGTTGACTCATTGGAAATGACCCTGATCCTGGGAGGGACTGGGGGCAGGAGGAGAAAGGGACGACAGATGATAAGATGCCTGAATGGCATCACCGACTCGATGGACATGAGCTTGAGTAGACTCCGGGAGTTGGTGATGGACAGGGAGGCCTGGCATGTTGTGATTCATGGGGTCACAAAGAGTTGGACATGACTCAGCAACTGAACTGACTGAACTGACTGATGCTACAGCTTCTTAAGACAGACATGATTTTAAAATGATGAAATCATATTTTTGAGAAACAAGTGGTTATGACATGTTAGAGGGAAAGATAAGGAAGGAATTGAATTATACAAGAGCAGCTCAGATGTTCCCATGTACTGTGGGCTGTTTTCTAAATAGTTCGGTTAGGTTTGGATAAATCATGTGTCAGTCTTTTCAGGAAGCTTGAAATAAACATTGGCTAGTCTTTTGTTCAATCAAATATTACTGAAAATACAATCAAAGTGTGACCCTTCTGATCACATAATGAAGCAAAGCCCATAGTAAAAGCCCATTTGCTTCCAGATATGCAACTGCAGTGAAGTTAATATTTGACTATGTATGATTTGTCACCAGTCATCTGAAATTCAGTTCCAAACTTCATGCGTGGATTACTAAATAATGTCAAAGCTCCCCCACTGTCTGAAGGTGAAAGTGTTACAATTTTGGTTTCAGAGAGAAGACAGAATTATTGATGAACCAAATATACAAAACTCTGGCAGAATTCCAGTTTAATTTTTCCCAGGTCCAAACTATGCATTGTTTATGATGCTCAATTTTTGATTCACACATTTAGATTGTGGCTCAGAGCAAGGTAAAAGGAAGCAAGGGATAGTTGATGTCAATTTTGAAATTTTAACAATCCTATGAAACAAGTAAGTCTTCCTTTGAAGTTCTGCCTGTAAGCTTTTCCAAATTAATATTTTTGAGTTTGACTGTCAATGAGTTTCATAAATACAGAGTTGGCATCTTTTTAATATTGTAATGGCTTGTATATTTAAAACACAATCAACATCTTGTTATACTCTGCAAGTACTAAATTATTCTTTTCATTAAATTTAGCTCATATCCTAAAATGAAGTCATTGAATAAATGAATAATAAAATTACAGGATGATTTCCAACTTAAATTCATACTACTGATATTTCCGATGCCTTCAGTGCTTATTTTGTAGCCTCTGTATATATTTCACATATTTTGAGATAAACCATTATTAGTAAAGGAGTGTGTATGTCCCAGCCAGTGATGACATGTCAAATGTATACTGACATCTCTCTAAAGTGAATTTATAGAAAAGAAATAATTACTTAAAAAAAAAATTAGTACGGTCATGATGGCAGAAGTCAGAAATTAGTAGGGGATATAGTAGGGATTCTTTACAGAGATTTGTTTTCCACGACTGTGGGGTTGTTGTTGCAGTATTGTATACTGAAGCTTGAAACACACAAGACAGACATGAGGAAAGGAAATCGCCAGGCTGATAACCATAGGCTGACGGTCCCCAAACTTCTTGGTACCAAGGACTGGTTTCATGGAAGACAATTTTTCCATAGACCAGGGGAGGGAGGGTGGTTCCAGGATGGTATTTATTTGCACTCATTATTACACCAGCTCCACCTCAGATCATCGGGCATTAGATCCCAGATCCCAGGTATCCCTGCCATAGGCAGTAGTAGCTGGAATTCCAAGTGAGTGAAAGTCGCTCAGTCGTGTCCAACTCTTTGCGACCCCAATGACTGTAGTCCACCAGGCTCACCTCTGTCCTTGGGAGTTTCCAGGCAAGAATACTGGAGTGGGTTAATTCCAAAGGGATGGACTAAAATCTATAGCCATTATGATTGCCTTTGACCTTGGTGGCAATGTTATCCGGAAGAAATCAGTGTCCTACTCCAAGGCCCTTCACTGCAAAACTAAACCCACACCTGGTCCAGAAG
Organism: Bubalus kerabau; assembly: GCF_029407905.1. Taxonomy (NCBI): domain Eukaryota; kingdom Metazoa; phylum Chordata; class Mammalia; order Artiodactyla; family Bovidae; genus Bubalus; species Bubalus kerabau. Next base: position 269,875,662 of record NC_073624.1, on the reverse strand, counting down.
TTAAACGGAAAAAAGAATCTAGGTAGGATGGCGCAACTGCAAATCCACTGCTGCTTCACACCAACAAGTGAATCAGCAGATGCACAGCATGTGTATCCACATACGTGTGCACACAGAGGGGCATGCCGACAATGGTCATGGCTGCCTCTGTTCTCTGTATCTAGCAAGGATGTCTCTTTTGTTCACTGCCTCCCAAATGGAAACATAAAAAAACTGGATTCTGTGAAACGGAGCTCAGTCTAGCCAAGCTGACCCATTCCAAAGCCATCACGGTGATACTGACATCTAAAAAATTTATAAATATATAACCTATTGCAAAGTCATGTTTTTTGCGAAACAGAGATCTCTTCTACTGATTAAAGTTTAGCTCATGCTTCATGTAGTTTAGCCAAACCTAGTTATGATTCTGTTAATACCCTCATCACTGATTTCTTTACATAGGTGGGGGTGGGGGGGTAGACAGAGGGAAATAGAATTATGTTTCTATCTCATAGCAATTATTTTTCTGAAAATGAAATTTGGAATGAATTCCTGGTCTCAATGGCCAAATGCATTTATTAAAATATGTATGGCTAAGTTAATTACCTATATACAACTCATGATTCAGAAATAATTTATTTCCCTTTATTATTTAACAGAGTTTATTGTTTATAAATAATTGTGAAGCCACATGCATTTGTAAACAATACTGACAGCTCCTATGCACACTTGACCCAGTTTCTCCAAAATGCTTCCAGAAACCATTGTAAAATATCACAATCAGAATGTTGACATCGATACAGTTCACATACTGGGTACTTGTGACCACATAGTCTCCTTAATACGTTCTCCAACCTCAGAATGGTATTGATATCTTGCTATCGCTCATCTTCAGCTTCTTTCAACATCCTCTGTGTGACTTCTTATTTCCTCCATCACCCATGTAATCAATTTTCTGTATTAAGTATCCTCTGATCAAAATTCTTAGGATGATTTGTGTTTTCTTAATTGGAAACTGTCTTGTGTGTTCCTTTAGGATTTTTCCATACCCTATTCAGTTCAGTTCAGTCATTCAGTCATGTCCAACTCTTTGTGAACCCACGAACCACAGCACACCAGGCCTCCCTGTCCATCACCAACTCCCAGAGTTTACCCAAACTCATGTCCATTGAGTCAGTGATGCCATCCAACCATCTCATCATCTGTCGTCCCCTACTCCTCCTGCCCTCAATCTTTCCCAGCATCAGGGTCTTTTCAAATGAGTCAGCTCTTCGCATCAGGTGGCCAAAGTATTAGAGTTTCAGCTTCAACATCAGTCCTTCCAATGAACACCCAGGACTGATCTCCTTAGAATGGACTGGTTGGATCGCCTTGCAGTCCAAGGGACTCTCAAAAGTCTTCTCCAACACCACAGTTCAAAAGCATCAATTGCCTCCTTTAGGACAAATAATGATCAAGAGTTCTTTTTTATTTACTGTTTTATTTTTGTTGTTGCTTTTCTTCCTAAGGCAATATAAAAGGGTCCCTAAGTGGTTCAGTGGTAAAGAATCCATCTCCCAATGCAGGACACATGGGTTCAATCCATAGGTTGGGAAGATTCCCTGGAGGAGGCAACGACAATCCACCCCAGTATTCTTACGTGGGAAATCTCATGGACAGAGGAACCTGACTCCAGTCTCCAGTCCATGGGGTCACAAAAGTTTTGGACATGACTAATCAAGTAAGCAGCAACAAAGCAATATCATAGGCTTCTCTGGTGGCTCAGCAGTAAATGACTTAGCAACTAAACAACAACCAAGCAATATGATAATGCTGAGTCCCTCAGTACAATGAAGTAGTTTTTTGTATCTATTTTCTTCTGACATTCTATATATCTTTTCCTATTTGAGACATTTGGACAAGAAGAACACATTTCCCTCTTACTAGCTCATGAATATTGTAAATCCATCAAAAGGATAGCCAAATAACAATGCCTCTCTTCAGGAGCAAATATTTGCTTTGAGTTGATCCTTACCTTCAGGCTTTTGAATTATTTGTTTATTCTTATGTTTTTCTCCATTGTCGTTCTTAGTGAGATAAAATTATTTTCACTAAGTAAAAAAAAAAAAAAACACAATTTAAGTAAAAGGGCAATAAAACAATAGATAAATTATTTCTTTGAAATATATACCCATCTACAATTATTGGAACCAAACTATCCGTACCTATAGCTATATCTCTAATGTCATTGATAGTAACGTGAAAACATCTTTACATGCCCAGTTGTGGCTATGCATATATAATATGAGTCCACATATTAGACTTCCAGAGAGAAGCTCAAATGAAGCTATCCTGAAATTATGATTCTAAGCAGAAAAAGAAAACATTGTGAATGAAACCAGATATTAGCTCAAATGAGTATGAATTTTGCCCAGTAATGTAATGTAACGTGTCAGAGGAGCCTGGCGAGCTGCAGTCCAGGGGGTAACAAAGAGTCAGACATGACTGAGTGAGGCACTGGCGGTAAAGCACCCACCTGCCAGTGCCGGAGACGTAAGAGACTCGGGTTCAACCCCTAGATCAGGAAGATATCTTGGAGGAGGAAATGGCACCCCACTCCAGTATTCTCACCTGGAGAATTCCATGGACAGAGGACCCTGGTGGGCAATGGTTCATAAGTTCACAAAGAGCCAGACCCAACTGAAGTGGCATAGCACTGGCATTAGCAATGCAACATGTACTTTAAAATGTTCAAATAGACCTTCAATAAACAGACTAATACTAAGAAAATTAGAAGACTCCATAATTCCTGAGTTCCATATTACTATTGTTAACCTTTTGTAGAAAGGGATTTTCCATAAAAATAATAAATGAAAATTTATATATACTACCAAATATAACAAAACTAGTTGTAAATATCTTGAAATATAGTCCTTATTTTCACACGTTTCTCCTTTAAGAAGAATATGCTAGGAAAAAAGAAACTAATGTTTTCATGTATCAAAAACTTACGCTATCTGTACATTTTTCTCTTACATTTTTTTCAAATAGAGATTTTCTTAATTATTTCTCTGTTTATTTTTTCCTTTCCTCCCTCTTCTCTCTCTCTTCTTCCCTCCCCTCCCCAAGCAGAGAAATAAAATATGTAAGATACTTTCCTTCTTTCTTGACCAGGTAGAGGAAAAAAATGTGTAACATAAACCTTCACTCTGCTTTTTGCTTTGGAAAAGAAAAAATTCTGGAAAATGTGAGTTAAAAGAGGTACTAACTTTTTTATAACTTTTATTAGTCCCTATCTGTTAATAAAATTTGATGAACTCAGAAAATTTGTTCTTTTTGATAATTAGTAACCTCTGACGGAGGAGCCTGGTAGGCTGCAGTCCATGGGGCCGCTAAGAGTCAGACACGACTGAGAGACTTCACTTTCACTTTTCACTTTCATGCACTGAAGAAGGAAATGGCAACCCACTCCAGTGTTCTTGCCTGGAGAATCCCAGGGACGGGGCAGCCTGGTGGGCTGCCGTCTATGGGGTCACACAGAGTTGGACACGACTGAGGTGACTTAGCAGCAGTGGCCTCTGTAAGCACCTGCTTCTCTTTTCTATTTTCTTGACTTAGTTCTCATCTTCCCAGGAACCTCAAAACAAAAAGCTGGTCATCAAAATCCAAGAAGTGTCGACCACTCTAGAAGTGTATGTGGGCTCCTATTCTGGGGACAGTAGTTTGGAGAAGCTTGCTAAACTGCCTCATAAAATAAATTTTGAGAAAATTTTCTTCCTACTCCAAAGCAATTTCTATTTAACTCTGTACAAACATCTGGGATAAATGTGTCATTTCTCCTCTCTCTCTCAGGGAAATAAGATGAAACAGATGAACAAAAGCAGTACAAATGTAACCACAGAAGGTGAACGATAAAATCTCTCTAAGAAACTAGGATCTGAAAAAGCAAATATTCATATTCACTGTCTGATTTGAGAGCCTACATTCACTAATTTCTGCTATGTTAAGAAATATTGTGAATTGTCCATAATCCCCTTTTCAAAATGGCAGTTTTGACCAATTTCTTAATGATTTTTTTTCAAGAACAGTTTGAACTGAAGATCTGCATAAAATAGAAGGTGAGTAGTTGTTAGTGACTTAATGATATGATGATACAGTGGAGTGTCTATTAATGATTTAGAAAAGGCAGAGAAACCAGAGATCAAACTGCCAACATATGTTGGATCAACGAAAAAGCAAAAGAGTTCCAGAAAAACATTTACTTCTGCTTTATTGACTATGCCAAAGACTTGGACTGTGTGAATCACAACAAACTGTGCAAAATTCTGAAAGAGATAGGAATACCAGACCACCTGACCTGCCGCCTGAGAAATCTGTATGCAGGTCAGGAAGCAACAGTTAGAATTGGACATGGAACAACAGACTGGCTCCAAATTGGGAAAGCAGTATATCAAGGCTGTATATTGTTACCCTGCTTATTTAACTTATATGGAGAGTATATCATGAGAAACACTGGGCTGGATGAAGCACAAGCTGGAATCAAGATTGCTGGGAGAAATATCAATAACCTCAGATATGCAGATGACACCACCCTGATGGCAGGAAGTGAAAAAGAACTAGAGAGCCTCTTGATGAAAGTGAAAGAAGAGAATGAAAAAGTTGGCTTAAAACTCAACATTCAGAAAACTAAGATCTTGGCATCTGGTCCCATCACTTCATGGCAAATAGTTGAGTAAACAATGGAAACAGTGAAAGACTTTTTTGGGGGGGCTCCAAAATCACTGCAGATGGTGACTGCAGCCATGAAATTAAAAGATACTTGCTCCTTGGAAAAAAAAGTTATGACCAACCTAGACCATTTATAAGCAGAAACGTTACTTTGCCAACAAAGTTCCATCCAGTCAAAGCTATGGTTTTTCCAGTAGTCATGTATGGATGCGAGAGTTGGACTATAAAGAAAGCTGAGCACAGAAGAAATGATGCCTTTGAACTGTGGTGTTGGAGAAGACTCTTGAGAGTCCCTTGGACTGCAAGGAGATCCAACCAGTCCATCCTAAATGAGTTCAGTCCTGGGTGTTCATTGGAAGGATTGATGTTGAGGCTGAAACTCCAGTACTTTGGCCACCTGATGTGAAGAGCTGACTCATTTGAAAAGACCCTGATGCTGGGAAACTTTGAAGGTGGGAGGAGAAGGGGACAATAGACGATGAGATGGTTGGATGGCATCACCAACTCGATGTACATGAGTTTGAGTAAGTTCTGTGAGTTGGTGATGGACAGGGAAGCTTGGCAAGCTGCAGTCCATGGAGTTCCAAAGAATCAAACACGACTGAGTAACCGAACTGAACTGATCTATTTTTGATACCCGTAAGTGAATACGCCAAGCTTTCATGAGTAAACATTACCCTATCACCCTCATGACTCAAAGCTTCTTTCTGTTAGATTACCAAACTAATTGAAAATTCAATCTGTTGCTCAATTCACAGAGAACAAGTTACTGCATTTAAACAGATCTCACAAATTGGACATTTTGTTTACACACCACACACACGCATAGGCTTGTGTTATACATACCCACCAACTGAGTTCCAAGTTCCATTATCTTCTTTTTTTCAGTAACAATAACGCCACATTCTCTACTATCTGAATTTCCATAGGATAATATTAGTTGAAATGTTAGTTTTTTTTTAATTAATTCTGATTCTTTCATCTTTCACAGCATAATAATGTGAAATTATATTTAAAACACCCATCAGTACATAAAATCTAGAGTTTTAAGCATTGAACTTTGTTAAAATGTGTAAAATGTGTAGAAAGTTGAGACTAGCATCAAAGGTTGTGAAAGTTATTTACAATGATATTATCAATGAGGAATTAACATTGAAAAAAAGAGCATTTTAAGAGAATTAACAGAATTGTTAAAACCAAAATTTTCAAACTTTATAAATTTTAATTTGTGAATAAAATTGTAAGTCAAAGATTGCATGTCTACCACTTTCAGTTCAGTTCAGCTCAGTTCAGTCGCTCAGTCGTGTCAGACTCTTTGTGACCCCACGAATCGCAGCACGCCAGGTCTCCCTGTCCATCACCAACTCCCGGAGTTTACCCAAACTCACACCCATCAAGTCGGTGATGCCATCTAGCCATCTCATCCTCTGTCGTCCCCTTCTCCTCCTGCCCCCAGTCCCTGCCAGCATCAGGGTCTTTTCCAATGAATCAACTCTTTGCATGAGGTGGCCAAAGTATTGGAATTTCACTTTAGTAAACTGAAAAACCCCAATATTTGAAAATATGTATTGGGAGAATTAAGATCATTTAAAATTAAATGTGAATTGGAAACATATATTCCCCTTTATTGTTATTTTTTGGTTGTCTTATGGATGTAGTGGGTCATCAAAGAACCTATTTTAAAATTTTCATTGTTCAAATCACTATTAAATAATCCTTTAATATTCACAGGAAAGTATATCCATATATTCTTTCAGTGGTATGAATTTTTAAGTTATCATCTTGTTTTCATTTATTTTGTCTTTCATCTAAAGAAAAATGTTTACAAGAACAGGTAAAGCTTTTTTAAAATATAATATACTTGTAGTAAAATCAATTCAAGGAACTTAATTCATGCAGATTTTCTTTCAAACTCTTCAGAATATGTGAAGAAACTGTAAATTACACAGATAGAGGGAAATATTTTTCTAATTGATAAATTTGTTAAAATTGACACAAAATCTGGATACTTTTGAAACTAACAGCATATTTACCAAAAAAATGAATATTTAAACTAATTTGTTTTAATTTACCCAGAATAGCACCTATGCCTTGATTAGCTTCTGTCTTACTAAAATGAAAGCATCTTTTCCTAAAAGTAGGCTGATTTCCATGCATTCAATGCATATTCATTTCAATTATTACATCTAAGTTGAATGGTTTATTCTTTAGCAACACAGCCATTTGTTCACATATAAACAAAATTCTGTTTAATTCCTAAGTACATTTTCCTGCTTAATGTGCTTAGTTTATTTATTACCTGACATAATGATATTCTGGAACTTATGAAAATCACACATCTGTTTTTCTTTTATATTGTTTTTCAATGAGTCCATTCACTGAGTGCCAGTAAAGTGAATAAAATATGTAAACAACAAAAAATATTTTTATGGAAGAAGAAGAAACTAATCAAAGAATTCCATAATTACAAGTCTCATATCAATAACTATTCCCCTGCTGCCTGCCACAGTTTATTTACTGCTGTCATTTGGTGCAGATATTTTACATATATTGCTCTGTTTAATCCTTACAATGATATAGCATAATAAACATGTTAAAAGCATTGTAGGTTTAGTTAAATTGAAGCTCCGCCAGTCCAAGTGGGAAGTATGTAGGGAATAGTGGCTATAATCCCAGTGTTGGCAGAGTCCAAACACACACACACAGACACACACACACACCTGCACACATGTCATTCCCACTACATATACATTATGTATCTTTCGGTAAATAAAAACTACTCCAGGTGTTTCAATAAAAGTAATTTAGAAACAATAATTAAGTCTTACACTACCATTGGACTTGATTGAGAAGTAAGTGGCATTTGCTTTAAATGTCGATGCTGCAGTAAAGTAGCAGGAGGAAACTGCAACCGCAGTTACTATGGCGGCCACCACAGCTACCGCAGGCTTACTGGGCTGGTGATGCGACCTGGATGGAGCATGTCAACTCCCACGGCCAGCTCTCACACCCAGCCTTGCTCACCAGCTAACACAGGAAGGGTTTTGGTCTCCGATTTCTTCCAACTCCCAACTCTAAAAGAATAAATCTCATTGACAGAAACTATATAAACAGCCAGAATTCTAGACACAGAGGAACTGGGAGATAAAGTTTTCAGCTTTGTATACTCAGTTATAACCAGGAGAGTGCTGCTTTGGTGACCCAGTGATAAAGGAACCCCTTGCCAATGCAGGAGACACAGGAGACATGGATTCAATCCCTGGGTTGGGAAGATCCCCTGGAGAAGGAAATGGAAACCCACTCCAGTGTTTTTTGGCTAAGAAATCACATGGACACAAGATCCTGGTGGATCCACAGTCCACAGAATAACAAAAGAGTCAAACATGACTTAGCAACTAAACAACAGCAGCAATAACTAGGAGAACATAGAAGTGGATGGAAATGCTGAATTATAATAGTCCTTATGGAGCACTGCGACCTACGTAGGTGACGCAAATTCCTTATCTTGGAATTTTATTAGCTTTCCACGTAAACCAAGTTATTCAGCCTTTTTTCTCCACTGAATTTTCTCTGCCACTTGCCAGGGTCCAGCCCCCGTGCATCCAGGGAATTCGAAGCGGGGACGGCATCGGCAAACTGGATACAAAAGCTTTAATTAAATATTAATTAGAGATATAAAGTGTAATAGAATAAGGATAGCTCAGTAGGAAAATTCAGTGGAGAAAAGAGGCTGAATAACTTGGTTTACGTGGAAAGCTAGTAATTCCAAGACAAGGAATTTGCATCACCTATGTAGGCTGCAGGTGCCCTCCCATTCTCCCGAAGGAGAGGAGACACTAAGGCCTCCCCGGTCGGATCTTAGAAGCCCAGGCAAAATTAGTAGACTTGACGAGCCTCCATGCTCCAGATGGGAATTCAGCCAGAAGGTGAGAGAAAGAATGACATGGGGAGACCAAGTTTCGGTGAACAAGGCCTGCACTTTATTTTCCAAAGTAGTTTTTATACCTTAAGTTGTACATAAAGGATAATGGGGGAAGGGGTAGAGTCATGCAAGGACAGCAGTCCTTGATCTTTATTGAAGCCAGGCTTTCAAACTTATCATATGCAAAAGTTTAGGTGATTTACATCATCTTCTGGCCAGGAGGCCTGTTAACATTTTATGACCCTTTCTTCAGAAAACTTATTTTTCTCTAAAGGTGATTATTCTAAAGCCAGGCACCACCCTCTGAAAGCATTAGATAAAGTTGCATTTCTATAGGGCAAAGGTGTGGTGGGCTATAATAAGCAAAGAATTAACTCAAGGGTCCAAGGTTACAAACATTAAAGCTACTACTTACATTCCTATACATTAATTATATTAATAAATACACTGCCAGGGACACAGTAGGTAAGGGATATGGAAACTTAGCAGCATTGGCCCAACAAGTGAAAAACCCTTCACCAATACAATTTCTAATCAACCTTTTAACTGCTCAAAGGAATCTGTATTCAGACAGTTTAGAACATCTCATGCCTCTCACGGTTGGGAGGCTATGAACAATCACATGTGGCCGGAAGAACCTGTTCAGGCAGGCTAGAGGACTTCCAAAGGAGTTTGTAGGTTGCAACAATCTTGTCACACCCAGGAACTGTATTAACTGGAGCTGTAAGTTAACTCTTTTTCAGAGAGAGGTGGTGGGGGACAGCCCCCTGTAAAGTCAGAGGTGTAGGTGAGAGCACAAAGCAGTAAAGTAGGCAGACTCTGGCTTTGGGGGTAGATGCTCGAGAATTTCCAGGGGGACTCCTGAGGCTCGATCCTGCCTTTGCATATACCGCGCCTACTTCCTTATGACCTTTGCCACGGGTGGAGTTCCTCACGCTGGCTCCCGACAGAGCACAATATGTTATGCATTTTCTTAGGTGACATTTCTAGTCCTAGAGGACAGGGAAGACAAATGTAACAAAAATTCTGGTACCTGATTATATGTGCCATTTACTTTGTTGAAATAATTGTGTATAAATAAACATTAAGACTGTATGACAAGGAGAGAATTGAGACTGGCGTACATACTGTGTATTTGGTTCAGGTTTTTTTAATTTCATGCCGAAATATGAAAGAAAACAGTCTTAGCATATGCCAATGAAGAAGCAGGAAGACATCCAATTTTTTAGTGCATCTCAGATATTTAAATACCAGAACTTATTTATTTTTGAGGAAAGTCTGTGATTCAATTAGCTGACGAGAGTTGTAAAGTGGAATAATGTATTGGAAATGGTAGATGTAATAACATTTACCTAAATCTGTTAAGATTCAGCAATGTTTTAATACCTACTTCATTATGGAGCAATGCTAGAGCTGTCATGGGGATGAAGCAATGATGTCCTTATTGTTCAAGAAAGTGTTTTGTGGTTTTGGCTGCTTGATCATGTATAATTTTGGAGTTCATTAAAATGATTGATACAAAACATGCAGAAAAGTCAAATTGTATGGAGAAATTTTCACAAGCTGCTCAGTAAAAAGAAAAAGTAATTTACATAGGAAGAATACCTTGAAATTAGATTTCTCTTCTGTTAACACTGGAAGCTATAAGAAAAAGCAACACTAAGTACAAGCTACCAAGAAAGTAATATTGTAATCTATCCTATATTCAGCCAAACTATTATTCAGCTATCCAAGTTAAAATATTTAGACTATGCTACCTGCATATTTTGGAGAAGGCAATGGCACCCCACTCCAGTACTCTGGCCTGGAAAATCCCATGGGCAGAGGAGCCTGGTAGGCTGCAGTCCATGGGGTCTCGAAGAGTCAGACACGACTGAGTGACTTCACTTTCACTTTTCATTTTCATGCATTGGAGAAGGAAATGGCAACCCACTCCAGTGTTCTTGTCTGGAGGATCCCAGGGATGGCAGAGCCTGGTGGGCTGCCGTCTATGGGGTCGCACAGAGTCGGACATGACTGAAGCGACTTAGCAGCAGCAGCAACACCTGCATATTTAGTCTTAGGAAAGTACTTGAAAAAAGAATTGTAGGAAAAATTTAAATAATTCAGAGAGAAGACCTCATTACAGAAGAAATGAAGCAAGTAAAAAGAAAAAAGATGAGTAATGAATTTTGAATTATATGTAGTTTAAATCTAAATGGCTGATAATGATTAACCACTGGAAATTTAGGACCAAAAATACATTCATATAGAAAAGAAGTATGTTTTTAAAGCTAGATGAAGTCATATTCTTTTAAATTTTAAAGTAATTTACTCGGAGACTTAGTAGTAAAAATAATTAGTAGTGATTCTAGTTTAATGGGTGTCTATTAATTTCTCTGGCCTTCACTGCTGTCTGAGTGGTAAAGAATTTGCCTGCCAGTGCATGGGACACGGGTTTGATCCCTGGTCCAGGATTAACCCCTGGAGAAGGAAAAGGCAACTCACTCCAGTGTTATTACCTGGAGAACTCCTTGAAGCCCTGTGTGCTCCTGGAGACCATGAGGTTGCAAAGAGTCAGACATGATTTAGTGACTGAACAACAACAGCATTGATTTCTCTACCAAGTATCCGTGATAACAACAACTTGGATTTCCTTTAGGGAACTATTATGAACCTACAAATACAGTTGTGTTGGGAGTAACAACCAAAATACAACATATATTTTCACGGTCAATGAATGGGCACTTAACTCCAAATGCACCTGACCACTCTTCTTGGAAACTATGTTTTCAAAAAATGTATGTATTTAAAGGTCTTCAAAATGTTTAACAATAGTTAAATCCTAGCCTTCCTTTGTGACTCAGTGGTAAAGACTCTGCCTGCCAATGTAGGGGACACAGGTTCACTTCCTGACCCAGACACATCACACATGCCATGGAACAACTAGGCCTATGTACCACAACTATTGAACCTGTGCTCTAGAGCCCAAGAACCACAACTCCTGAGCCCGTGTGCCATGACTAGTGAAACCTACGTGCCCTAAAGATTGTGCTCTGCAGCAAGAGAAGCCACTGCAATGAGAAGCCTGCACACCACAAGTGGAGAATAGCAGCCCAGCAACTGAGACCCAGCAGAGGCAAAAATAAATAAATATTTAAAAAATAAGCAAATCCTATAACAGTACCATACACATATTACCCAATTGTGTCAGCTTCTGAATTCCTGGAGCCATTGTTTCTAACACCTACTCACTTAGCTTTTCTTACTTCCTTTGACTCTGGACCATCCTATATTTATCCAGTATATTTATTTTTCTGTTTAAATTAGCCAGAGTGGTTGCAGTTGTTGCAATAGAAACAATATTTGTCAACAAAGGTCCATCTAGTCAAGGCTATGGTTTTTCCAGTAGTCATGTATGGATGTGAGAGTTGGACTATAAAGGAAGCTGAGCACCAAATAATTGATGATTTTGAACTGTGGTGTTGGAGAAGACTCTTGAGAGTCCCTTGGACTGCAAGGAGATCCAACCACTCCATCCTAAAGGAAATCAGTCCTTGGTGTTCATTGGAAGGACTGATGTTGAAGTTGAAACTCCAATATTTTGGCCACCTATGCAAAAAGCTGACTCATTTGAAAAGACCCTGATGTTGGGAAAGATTGAAGGCAGGAGGAGAAGGGGACGACAGAGGATGAGATGGTTGGATGGCATCACCGACTCAATGGACATGAGTTTGGGTAACCTCTAGTAGTTGGTGATCTACAGGGAGGCCTGGCGTGCTGTGGTTCATGGGGTCGCAAAGAGTCAGACACGACTGAGCGACTGAACTGAACTGATTAACTTATCTTGGAAAAAAGTCAGAAAGCTCGGTAACAATCATGCATATTACTAGTATGTAGCAATTTTTAAGAGCAATGTTAACCATACCTTGATTTATGTCTGGAAGGTTTCAAAAAGATAGTTATGAATTCACAGAATATTTTCTTGATTTTTCTTAATTCTAACAAATGAATTATCAATCCCTATCATTGAAAGTTTTTAAAAGTAAATAATGTTTGTTTCAAATTCTGGGTATTAAAAAAAATGTAAGTTTAATTATTTTTCAAATCAGTTGCATAAATGAGAAAATCAATGAAAAAATTGCAAGTTATGAAAAATGTAATTGTTTATAGTTAAAAGAATGGATTAGTTATGATTATTATATGATTTTATGGAGGTGTTAGTTAATACTACTGTGGTAATCATATCACGTACATATATAAATGTAACATTAATGTGTAGTAAGGAAATATTCTTAAATATTCAATTTATTTTATTTCAATCACAGTATTTAAGAAAACTATGAAAATAGCCACCAGACATTTGCTGATACTTAGTTGTGGTCATTGCATTTTAACCCAGAAGTCAAGACCATGGACTTTGGGGTTACATGTATCTAAGATAGATTCTTAGCTGGTTCTTTCACCTTTGAGAACTTTGGCAAATAGCATAACATTTATAGTCTCCATTTCTCCTCTGAATAAAAGATAATAATAGAAATAAAAATATACTAATAAGAATTGACAAGTGACTTATATGCCTATAAAGGGCTTTGTACTGTCCCTGGCATTTCGAAACTTTCTTAAAGTTTTTAACAAAAGTGTTATTTTTACTGGGATTATTGTTGTTGCTATTGCTTAGAGAAATTATAGGCATCCAATATGATCTTTATTTGTGGATTGTGCCAGAATTTAAAAATCTACAAAGTGAATATAGATTTTTGACATGATACAACTGTAGGTTTTAATCTAAATTTCCCAGTTTGAGTGCAGATTTTTAAATTGTTCTTTTTACCAGTGGGTATCCAAATAAGAACTTGTTTGTGAAATTTTAAGCCAGGGGAAAGCATAAATATGAAGATATAAAAAATGCCCCTCTTTCTCGATAAAGCAGTTTGAAGCTGTGTCAACAAATCAAAATTGTTTTCCGTAAAGAATCAGAGATGGGTTTATAAAGACCTCACTCTCATATTATGTGCAGAATGTATCTTATTGGTCATAAAAACACCTATTTATCAAATCATAATGTGATAAAAAATGTTAGAATGGAATATAAATATCACCATATCCAGTCCAAACCTATAAATTTTTAACTGTTACAATCAGTTGCAATAATGTGGCATAAGGCTAATAACATTACAACCGTGGCTCATCACTGCAGGAGAAGAAAAATTACCTTTTTTAATCCAACAATGGTCATGTTAGTAACCACAGGAACTTCTAGTGAAGTATAGTTCCAGAAAAAAATATTCCTATGCAGAACCACAAGAATCACTTATCCACTGAATTACATTAATGAGTGGAATATAAACACCATCTTCCAGATGGTATAAAGGCAGTGTTTTCTTCACCATGAAGTTTATTGGTGTCAATCTTTGGATATCTGATTGATAATGATAACTAAAGAGGTTTGACCTAAATCTAGAAAACCCAAAGAAAATAGGTAGAGATCAGAGCCCAATGGTCAATATTTTTGTAAAGTATCTTATTTTTGAAATGAATTCAGTGATTTTAAGACAGAAAAAGTATTGAAATAATGTTTAAAAGTGTTTAAAATTTGAAATAATGATCCAAAGCAGTAAAATTCCTCAGGATCCTAACTTATAGTTTTTAGATTCAACATTACTATGGTAATTTTAAGATGATAAAGGAGAAAAAAATTAGGGACATAATGATAGCTTTCAGAGTTCATTAATTTTCAAAATATTGCTATACAGCTTCTTCAGCAGGCAAAATAAAGATGAAATGATTTTAATAAAAGGAAATAGAAATTGATGCAATAGAGTAGCCTGAGCATAAAATGAGTGTTATCTGACTGAGTGGGTCACATTTAAAAGTGTAGGTTTAAAGTAGACCAAGGGTTCTGATAAAAATCTAAGGAAAATGGTAGAGTTCAAAAGTGGCACAAAACTTCTGTGAGAAGCAGTATTTATGTTACCGCTTCCTTTGGTCAAATGAAATGTGGGTTGAAAATGCTCTAACTTCAATGATAGCTATCAGGCCTCTGTGAAGCATCCTGTGAAAATGTATAGAGAGTCCAAAAAAAAAAACCAAACAAACCTAACAAAACAAAAACCTTAAAGCAAACCTATGTCACATCTGTGATATTTGGAGGGGAAATGGTTGTAAATGTTCAAACCAGAGCCCTGGAAGACCTGTATCTTTATTGTAGCTTTATTATGGCCAAGATGTCTAAATGAGCTGGTTCTCCATTTGAGAAAAAGGTGGCTGTTATCATCTTGTTTGAAGGGTTTTGTGACACAATGTGTAAAAAATAGTAACTCTTGTTATTAGATCTGTGTTTAAGCCTCATAAAGTACTCATATTTTTGAAGTCATGGCTTAGTGGATAAAAGTTTACTGCTTACTTTTATTAAGGTTGTACATGCTGCATGTCTATATATGCGTATGTGCATGCTAAGTCACTTCAGACATGTCTGACTCTTTTCTATCCCATGGTCTGAAGCCTGGCAGACTCCTCTGCCTTGAGATTCTCCAGGCAAGAATACTAGAGTGGGTTTCCATGCCCTCCTCCAGGGGATCTTCCTAACCTAAGGGTCAAATCCATGTCTCCTGTTGCTTCTACCCTGCAGACAGATTCTTTACCACTGAGCCATCAGGGAAGCCTGAGTCTATATACGCAAGATGTACATTATAAATATTGCATAAATTTAAAATATATACATAAAACTATGCTAGGAAACATGTTCATTCACAATGTCCTAAGATTGAGTGCATTCATAAATAATTCCTAGAATTTATCTCACTGTTCTTCATTTATGGTCATTTATTCTCTGCCTTTTTGACATTTACACTTCCAACCAGAAAAATTGATACATGGGCAAAATAGATGCTTCTCAGTATCACTTTTTCCCTAACATGTTTTCAGAGGACTCAAATAAGTTTGATAATATGAATAACTCTAAAGCGTTCAAGAGTTAACTCATAACTCATAACCTGTTTGGAAAATGGCCAGTATGAATAATTCTTCAACTTAAAATACTCTTTCTTGTATCCTATTACCATTGAAGCACTTAAAGTTATGAATATTTTATATGCAAAGAGTGATTTTTTTATGTACAAAATGATGCAGTTAAGTTTCATATTGCATTTCTAACCTGCCCCAAAGAAGGAAGATTTCAATGGTAGGAAAATTGTTGATGAGAAAGTAAATTGTCCCTAACATAAAAGAGAAAATCTAAGCTCTCAGAATTACCTTAGATCAACCATGGCCACTTAGCTTGCCTACACAACATCGCTGAGTTCTGATTTTTAAAACCAAATACTTAATAACCATCTGCATTTCCCTCAGGTGATTTTCAACTCTTAAGATGTAAACCTAGTATAAATCCACCATTTTTCCTGTACTTTTCCAACATGCCCTGAAACAAAGCATCATATAATTTATCAAACTTTGATACAAGTACAGAATATATATACCACAAATCCAGTAACCCTAGTGCAAACTTAAAAGAGTTACTTTGCCTGGTTTATTCTTAGTGAAATAATCATAGTGATCATCTTCTTTTTCTATATTAATGATCAGTTTAATATGCTATACAAAAATGTTTACATGAGAATTAACGTTGAGAAGAGTGCAGTTTCTAGGACATCTATAAACCCCAGATATAAAGTACAGACATTTACTCCATCTTTCATTTGGCAAATCTCAATCTCCATAACTTCTCAAATATTATTTAGAATGACCCCTGGCCATGAAAGAGTCACTGTAGCTAATTTCCCCTCCCAGTGTAAGCAACAACAAAATGAACAACAACAAAAAGATGAAATGTTTTTAGACATTGTACCTCAGATAGAGGAAATAATAGAAAGAAGCTCTTTTATCAACCTTACTTTCTGCTTGGAGGTAGCTCTAGATCATGGTACTAGAGCGATGCCTCCACACAAAGCATGTGAGTATTGTTGAGTTGAAAAAAAAAAAGATAATCAGGTTTGAGAACTTGAAACAGAAATTACAGGGCAGAAAACAAGAGGTGGTTTAGCTATGCATATGAAAAACTCCAGGAATCTGCATATGGATACAAGTAGTGAAAGTTGCTCAGTGAAGTCTGACTCTTTGCAACCCCATGGACTGTAGCCTGCCAGGCTCCTCTGTCCATAAAATTCTCTAGGCCAGAATACTGGAGTGGGTATTTTTCCCTTTCCCATTCCCTTCTCCAGGAGATCTTCCCAACTCAGGGATCAAACCCAGGTCTCCTGCATTGCAGGCAGATTCTTTACCATCTGTGCCACCAGGGAAGTCCCTTATGGATATAAGTAAGAAATCTAGTTATCCACTTCAGGAAGTCAAGGAAAGAAGAGCAGAGAGGATATAACCAAGAACTGAGCTGAAAAAAAATGAAAGAGTATATGGAAGAAAGAAGGGAAATTTCAGAGAACATTGTTGATTTTTTTTTACAGTATCTATAATGTTGATAAATGTATTGCTAAATTGATCAAGGAAAAAAGATTATAAATCAACAGTATAATGAGGGACTGAGCAGACAGCACTATAGATTCCACAACATTAAAATTTTAAGGATATATTATAAACAGGTTTACTCCAACAAATCTGACAAATTTAAGAATATATTGAAATTGAATTGTGAAAAACACAATTACCAAAACAGACCCAAGAAGAAATAGAAAACATGAATAGTGCTGTATCTATTTTAAAAGATGAATTCTTTTTTAATATAAATTTATTTATTTTAATTGGAGGTTAATTACTTTACAATATTGTATTGGTTTTGCCATACATCAACATGAATCCTCCACAGTATGAATTCTTATAGTATAAACCCCTTCCTACAAAAAAAATCTTCAGACACAGATTACTTCACTAGTAAATTATAGGAAATAATATTAATCCTACACAAATTATTTCAGATGATAGAACAGGAAGGAACACTTCTTCAGTAATTATACAGCTTTGTATATGAGACAAGATGACTGAGACTCGACAGGGTACACTCATGTAATGTTTTAATAAAAGTAATAGACTTAGTAAACAGATGAAATAAATGACAGGCAAACATCACATCAGCACAGCTAACCTTGGTCCTTCTCAGTTACACAAGACAACTTCATTCCTATTTTGAACCATCATGTATATGTGAAACAACTTAGCTTAAGGGGATGCAAAATCTCAATCAAAGAGAACTTTTTTATATTCTTCTGACACGTAACTAAAACCATGTTTCATGATAAGGCTCAATATCAGGAAGCAAGAATACGTAAAACAGTACAAAATAACAATCAGTTAAATGCTGTTAAAAAGGCATAAATTGTCCCTGATCTACTTCATACTCTAACACAGCATTGTATTAATCACTTAATAGTACATTTATTTCAAGTTTAATCAAGAGTTAGCGCTAAGACTTCAGGTTGCCCAGGAGATAAACACAAGTTTGCAGCAGGCAAACGGAGATCAACTGTGTTTGCATACAACTTGCTAATTCATGCTATGCGGCCAGCATCACCCTGATATCATAACTAGATAAATAAATTACAAGGAAAGACAATTATATGCCAATGTGCTTCATGAACACAGATGCAGAAATCATTAACAAAATTGCATCCAGTTGAGTCTAGCAAAGTATAATCAATATAGCAAATTAGAACGAAGTGACATCCTAGAAATTCAAGGATGATATGACATTTGAAAATAAATTAATGAAATTTGCTATATAAATAGCATAAAATAATAAAGGAATAATTTTAGATTTTCATCAACTATAACTTAACAGATACACAGAAATAATCTATAAAGATTTACATGTCTTAAAGATGCATAGAAATAATTTGAAAAAATTAAACACTAATTCATAAAAACAAAACAAAATCTCAGCAAATTAGAAATGGGGGATTTCTTCATTCAGATTAAGGACATCAAAGAGAAATCTACATAGAGCATTATCAGTTCGTTTCAGTCACTCAGTCATGTCTGACTCTTTGAGACCCCATGGAGTGCAGCACGCCAGGCTTCCCTGTCCATCACCAATTCCCAGAGTTCACTCAAACTCATGTTCATTGAGTCGGTGATGCCCTCCAACCATTTTATCCTCTGTCATCCCCTTCTCCTCCTACCCTCAATCTTTCCCAGAAAAGCATCAGGGTCTTTTCCAGTGAGTCAGTTCTTCATATCAGGTGGCCATAGTACTGGAGCTCCAGCATCAGTCCTTCCAATGAATATTTAGGACTGATTTCCTTTTGGATGGACTGGTTGAATCTCCTTGCAGTCCAAGGGACTTTCAAGAGTTTTCTCCAACACCACAATTGAAAAGCACCAATTCTTCGGCGCTCAGCTTTCTTTATAGTCCAACTCTCACACCCATACATGACTACTGGAAGAACCATAGCCTTGACTAGATGGACCTTGTTGGCAATGTGTCTGCTTTTTGTCTAGGTTTGCCATAGCTTTTCTTCCAAGAAGCAAGTGTCTTTAATTTCATGGCTGTAGTCACCATCTGCAGTGATTTTGGAGCCCAAGAAAATAAACTCTTTCACTGTTTTCATTGTTCCCCCATTAATCTATCATGATAGATAGTGATGGGACTGGATGCCATGATCTTTGTTTTTTTAATGTTGAGTTTTAAGACAGCTTTTTCACTCTCCTCTTTCACTTTCATATCTAGTGCTAAAACAGTGAATACCTTTCAAGATCAGGGAATGGAAATTTAAACCTCAATTCTTAAAAGAGTAAGTTTGTAGTGAATAATATATGTAAATCTAAAGTAGAAATATTTCATAGAAACACACAAATGAATGCAAATAACATTTGTGTAGAAATGGTGGTATTGTTGTATAAATTAGTATTTTAGTAAAATTTGCTGTTTAGTTATTAATAGTACAACAATGTTAATTTTTTATTGTCGATAGTGTTCTATTAATGTAGACTGCATTAAAGGCATTAAAGAAAGAGGCCATCAGACTGAAATAGTTCTGATACTTTCATTGTCTATGTAAGAACATGGAAGCCAGAGTCAGTGCACTCATTCCCAAGAAAACCAAATTTAAGAGCAACCGATCACAACAGCTAACTAGCCTTTCCCAAATAAGGTAGCTTTAAAAAACTAAAGCCAATCAAATTATTTCCTTACTTTGCTTCCCTGTCTGCTGTATAAAAACCTTTCTCCAGCTCCTCTCAACCTAACAACCCCTTTCAGTCTGGCACAGCCCAGTTCAAAATAAATGGGTGTTCAAGTAAACTCTAGAAAATTTTAATGTACTTCGGTTAATCACTTAATAGAAGCTACATTGGGGAAAGCTGGGTGAAGAGTGTGTGAAACTTCTCTGTGATACAGTTGCAACTTCTTGTGTGGCTGTAGTTGTTTCAAAGTAAAAAGTTAAAATGAGAGCATCTTGTCATTGTACCTGCCCATTCCTCCCCTCTGGTCCTTGGTAAAGCACTGGGTAATCCATCTGTTCTGGAGGTTGCACTGTCCACATGAAATTTTGGACTTGAGTTTAAAGCAGGCAGGGTTTGCAGCAGTTCCTGTTAGTGTTGCTCATTATAATTTCATGGGTTTCCCTGGTGGCTCAGCTGGTAAAGAATCCCTGCAATGTGGGAGACCTGGGTTCGATCCCTGAGTTGGGAAGAGACCCTGGAGAAGGGAACGCCTACCCAATCCAGTATTCTGGCCTGGAAAATTTCATGGACTGTATAGTCCATGGGGTCACAAAGAGTTGACACAACTGAGCAACTTTCACTTTCACATCATAAGTTTGTAATATTTAAACATGATGTGAAATACCTCTAGAGAAAAGGAGAATGCATTCAGAAAACTATCTAGGGAGTAAAGATACTATCATATACCAAAATATTTTTTCAGTCACTTTTCCTTTAACTAATAGTCTAATTTTTCATAGATATTCATTTTAAATATACAATAAAAGAGAATAACTTAAAATATGAATGGTTTACTTTAATATTAATTATTTTTACTTAAAGCTCAGAACTCATTTTAAAAATCTTGATTACAATTGAAATAAAGCCCTTTAATTATAAAGGAATGCATCTATCCCTATCTCTCAAAAATAAGAAAGATATCTGAAAAGCAATGGTTTTGTACAGCATTTAAAATATATATTGAAGTAGATTTCCAAAATACCCAAGTTTCATTGTATATTTTTTCATTTCTTTCTTTTGCTGAACACTGAACTTTGGAGGGTTAAGGGAATGATAATGACTTGACTCTTCCAGAATCTGACCTGTGTCTTTGGGACTTTTGATTTTTAATGTGTCCACAAAGGTCAGCCAGCCCTTGCTATTGTGAATCACATTTATATTTATGCTCAGTCATTAAATGGCCTCTTTTAGTTTGTATCTGTTCATCCCAAATAATTCTATGTTCAGCTATGGGATAGACTAATATTCTTATTATAAATTCAAAATTTTACGTTTCATTCAATGAAAATTCCATCTCCTTAGACATAAAATGGATAGTCTTATATGTTTGCCTTCTATAGCTATACTAGTTACTGTATGCATTTAAAAATTTTTTAAATCCCTTGGAAAAATTTTTATAATCAGAAGACCAATATTTTCTGTGCAAATTTAGTGTAGTGAGCTCCTACCTAAATAAAAAAAATGCTTCAACATGACATACAAAGAGTATGTGCTATGTCGTCTCATATGTGAGCCAAGGTGAGCAGTGTCAGTGGCTTAAAGCCTATAAGATCCAAAAGTGATTATTTTCATTTCAAAGATTATTATCCTTGGCATGTGTATTTTAGCAACTTAGTGTTTACTTTTAGTTCTAGATCAACCAACGATAGAACACGCATGCTGAGTTTTTTACATTTTAATTTTCTACAGTCTAATATTTTTCACTGTAGACAGGTAAGGAACAAGTTCAATAAAATAGATAATAATCACAAAAGAACAAGAGGAATCACAACCAACTCTGGGCCCAAAAGTCTCTGGAGCAAATTCCACACTGAATAAGTCAATATATTTGAATGTGATGCTTGATTTAAAAATTATGTCTGGTAAGCCCACCATATTCTTTAAAATATTATCTCCCCTTTTACCAAATACATACCCATGTGAAAAATGACAACTATGCTTAGATGCTTAGTTTGAATACTAAGTATTTGTGGGTTCATTATACAACTGCTTCATACTCTTCAGTGTCTGCCTTGGTCTAGTACAGGACTACACTGAATGGTAGGTACACACCACATACAGGGAGTTAGTACAGTTCTTTTTTACTCTTATATCTCAGACAAGTCAACTGCAGATCTCAGGAGAATAATTTAAAATCTCTATCTTACTGTAGTTTCTTGGCAGAATGCTCTTGGGGTGGTATTTGGGAGTGGAGTGCATGAAGCTTGTAAATTAAGCTTGATAAATCAAGAAAAATAATACTAATCTGTTTCCTTTGAAAAGGGTATTGTAGAAAAGTAAAGCGATACAAAATGTTTTTTTTCTTAATAAAGTATAAGATGAAAATTTAAAGAGAAATTAATCTTATGAAATAAAATTTTGAGTAGAAGTATAATTGCATAAAAACTTTAATAATAAATTTGAATAATAAAAGAAAATATATTAATGTTCATAATAAATTTTGACTTAACATAATAACAAAAGTTATATAAAATTATACAACCCTAAGTATACCCTAACAAATAAAAATTTGTTTTATAATAATTGTGTCTAAATTTGAAATTATATGAAATATTAGTTCATTGAGAACAGAACTTTGAATATTACTTCCATTTAACATTTGTACTAGTATACACCATGTATGTATCATTAAAGTTATTTCTGTATGGTATGGTAAGAATTGAAGATTTACAGAGTTATAGAATTAACTTGACTAGTTATCCTGATGATTTAAAATAGCATTTTAAAGTTTTAGTTGGTTGACAGTTTAGACTGTCAACCTAACCAAACGTAATTGTCAAGTTAGGTCACTTTAGTTAGAAACTTGTCAAACTAACCAAACGTAATTGTCAAGTTAGGTCACTTTAGTTAGAAACTTGAAGAATTAAAGATCTTTTAAGTATAAACAGAATGATAAAATTCACTGCTATTTTGTAAAAAATATTTAAGTATCTTTCTACTTATGCACTTATCTATACTGCCTTTATATTAAGTTTTTAAATGACTTATTAATTATATATAAAGATGAAGAATTAAAAATTGAGCAGAAAACATTTAAATACATTTTAATCTTGTCTTTATCATTTAATTTTATCTTTATCAATTCTGACCTCACTGTGAAATTGTAGAATTTCTTCTTCAAGGCTCTGCTGTACTGAACTATTAACAGAGTCTGAAAACATATGTTTTTATTTGAGGATACTATTTACTTTTATTAAAACTTTAACTGATTTTGAAGTAATGTTGATTCTTCTAACATAGAATTTCTGTGATGGTTGTCCTTTTATGTGATCTGTCCCTCTACTCAGCCAGAAAAAAGAAAAAATTGATTTAACAGTGAAATTAATGTGAACTATTCTTTAGAGAATTTATATTGAGTCTTGCAGATCCCTGGTGACCATTTAGTCACATAATGGTGCTATTTACTCAAAGTAATTCAGTGACTTAAAAGAGGCTGCTGAATTTTAAGTCAATAACTCTGCAAGTAAATACACACATATTTGTGTGTTTACTTTTTAGGCAAAAACAAAAAGTTAAAAAACGAAAATAGTTGCCTACAGTTGATATATTTAGATGTTTTACAAGTTATATCAAATCACCAAACAACAGAAATTGAAAAACACTGTTCTCGAACAGTTAATTAGGATTTATTTGTGTGTGTTTTCCCAAGGAGAGGTACTTTCTTCTCAGCCAGTTGCCTCTACACACTGAGAATCTCTGAACTAACTTTCTATAATGAATTTCTCAGTCTCTTTGATGCTCACAGCAAGAATTTTGCACTAAATTGTACAAAACAGCAAATCCAGATAGGGCAGGGCAAAGGAGCTACAGTCGTAGTTCACAACAGCTCTGAAGACTACCACTCCACTCCCTATTTATCTCTGTCACTGAAATTCAAAAACTGCTGTGTTGGTTAGGAAAGGCCAAGGAGAACTATCTGCTGATTTATATCATCTGTACTCGTAATAAACTGAGAAATTACACCACAAAAAGCTCAGATAAGTAAGAGAAGCATGAATATCTCCTCTCAGTAATGAATAATCTATAAGTTCACATCCTTCTGAATCATGGAATGCTTATCAAGCAATACTGCCGCAGTCACTGTTGAGCCCAGTGTACACCAGCTCTCAGGCAGACAGGATCTAATTGGAGCGCCTTTAGCTAATTTCTTCCACTGATTTTCCACATTTTCATAGAGTGAGCTGAAAACAGACACACGGCACAGAAAAGCAATCAAATATGCAATCGGAAATCATTTTAATGTTACTCAAGGCGACATGACCATATGTTCTGGTTTACTAGTGTTCAACTGTTATTCCAGAATCCCACCTTGTTCACCAACTCTTGTCCTAGACAAATGCAGCGTGATTTAGACACCTACCCAAAAGACAAGACCATATTTGTGAAGATTTTTATCTCCTTTGAATATATTGATATTTTCTGAAATGTTTGTAGAGAAATCATATAGACCTATATTTAAACAAACCAAATGGATATCACACATCCAAGTAGGTGCTTGCTCAAAATTATCATATTGTAGGAGTGTGTTGATGGTAGGATTCAGGTCAAATGATGGACTAAATATGTACTATACTATTGCTCAAAACTTATGGCTTTTCTTCATATTTATCATTTCCTACAAATTCCGCAAAAGCACTAACTATAAAAGTAAAGAGAATTATTTATATAAAATATTAAGTGTTTTTCATCACCTAGGGCAGCATAAGTCAAGTTACTGAGTTGGCCAAAAAGTACATTCAAGTTTTGCCATGAATGTTCTTATGGAAAAACCCAAATGACCTTTTTGGCCAACCCAATAAAAAGTATATAAAGACATGATCAAATGACAAGTATCCTTGCCTGATGTTCCAACACAGGGTATCCATTAAGATAAATTAATAGAGTTAAACTTACTATAAAAAAAAATCATCTATTCATAGGTCTCATCCACTCTAAGAAACAATTTGTAAACTGAAAGTAAAACATTTTGGGTAATAATTGGCTACAGTGTAACACTTGGATTAAATAAAGCAATTACCAAATTTTAATAATTCCATGATAGTCTGTATGAAAAAAGAGAAATGTGGTTTTGGAATCTAAGGGCAGCGTGCGGCAGTCTGTCTCTATGGTCACCTGGTAGAATTGATACTTTGAGCAAAGTCCCTGTCAGAAGTAGGTCTGTCCCTTCAGTGACGATGGGACCATCATATCTTCACTATCATACCATCATGTTTACTTGCTCTATTTCCACACACACTCTGTGAAAAAAATGTCCCATGTAGCTTTAACAACTAGCTCTTTATATTATCTGTCTCTTATGAGTTGAGTTAGGATTTTGTACCTCTAAAACTCATAGATATAAATGATAGATACCCATTTTGTGCTTCTAAAACTCATCAGATATAGATAATAGGTACTCATATATCACATCAAGATTTACCAAAGAGGCCCAACTGGGTAACATACAGCACATTCTAAGAAGTGTGCATGACACTCTCACCTTTTGTGTATAAAAATACAGAACTCTGACTTTTTGTTCTATTATAATACTGATTGCAAAATGTTCAAATAATTCAGCAATAAATAAAAAACTAAGTACCATCAAAATATAGTACTATTAATTTCTAACTACATAAACCTTCACATGCATATGAACTCATACTAAAAACTGTATATACTCTAGGTATTTGTCATACCTATTAGCTGTCTGTTTCTCCTAAAGCAACATAGATATAAATGTGCATGGCATTTTTAACAGCTGCATAACATTTCCTTGTATAAAAAATATTACTAACATAAAAATAATAAATGAATTTGAAATTTTTAGTTTTGTGTATTTTTTCCCATTTGGAAGTTTTTCTTTACAGATTATGTCAGGATTATAACTATAAAAAAACTTTGTATTTAGTTTGCGATTATACATGTTTACATACTCATTGAAGGAAAACTCCATGCTTTGTATTTAGCTTATGTCTTTATAGAGATTATTTCTATGCCTTGTTTGAAAAAAGAAAAATGGATAACAGTGTGGAAATTCCTTAAAAAACTGGAAATAGAACTGCCTTATGATCCAGCAATCTCACTGCTGGGCATACATACTGAGGAAACCAGAATTGAAAGAGACACAGGTACCCCAATGTTCATCACAGCACTGTTTATAATAGCCAGGACATGGAATCAACCTAGATGTCCATCAGCAGATGAATGGATAAGAAAGCTATGGTACATATACACAATGGAGTATTACTCAGCCATTAAAAATAATACCTTTGAATCAGTTCTAATGAGGTCGATGAAACTGGATCCTATTATACAGAGTGAAGTACTGCTACTGCTAAGTCACTTCAGTCGTGTCCAACTCTGTGCGACCCCATAGATGGCAGCCCATCAGGCTCCCCCGTCCCTGGGATTCTCCAGGCAAGAACACTGGAGTGGGTTGCCATTTCCTTCTCCAATGCATGGAAGTGAAAAGTGAAAGTGAAGTTGCTCAGTCGTGTCTGACTTAGCAACCCCATGGACTGTAGCCTACCAGGCTCCTCCATCCATGGGGTTTTCCAGGCAAGAGTACTGGAGTGGGGTGCCATTGCCTTCTCCGCAGAGTGAAGTAATCCAGAAAGAAAAACACCAATACAGTATACTAATGCATATATATGGAATTTAGAAAGATGGTAACAATAACCCTGTATACGAGACAGCAAAAGAGACACTGATGTATAGAACAGTCTTTTGGACTCTGTGGGAGAGGGAGAGGGTGGGATGATTTGGGAGAATGGCATTGAAATACATATAATATCATATATGGAATGAGTCGCCAATCCAGGTTTGATGCATGATACTGGATGCTTGGGGCTGGTGCACTGGGACGACCCAGAGGGATGGTATGGGGAGGGAGGCGGGAGGAGGGTTCAGGATGGGGAACACATGTATATCTGTGGCAGATTCATTTTTATATATGGCAAAACCAATACAATATTGTAAAGTTAAAAAATAAAACTAAAAATGTATATATAAAGAAAGAAAAATGAAAGTGATAATATTTTTTAAGTATGTCAAGGGAAGTAAACAAATACACAAAACACACATATAAGTTTTTCATTTTAGAGTTTTGTAGCTGAGAAGTCTGGTAAAATTCTCACCAAGCTAATAGCAAAGTGTCAACAGGGCTGTTTTCCCGTCTGGAAGCTGTATGGGATAATATATTTCATTATTCATTTATGTCGTTGGCTGAATTCAGTTCAGTGCTGCTGCAGGACTGAAGTCTTCATTTCCTTGTAGACTGTGAGAGTAATCCCCAGGTTTTAGAAGCCACCAACATTCCTCAGCTCATGGTCCTGCTCCTCTGTCTTCAAAACAAGTCACAGTGGGTTGTGTCTCTCTTATGCTTCAGATCTGTCTTGCCTCTTCTTCTATTAATACCATCACATCTCTTTGAATGACTATTCTAGTTTCCTCTTTTGCTTTAAAAAAAAATTTTTTTTTAATTGAAGGATAATTGCTTTGCAGAATTTTGCTGTTTTCTGTCAAACCTCAGCATGAATCAGCCATAGGGATACATATATCCCCACCCTCTTGAAACTCCCTCCCATGTCCCTCCCCACCCCACCCTTCTAGGTTGATCCAGTGCCCCAGTTTGAGTTTCCTGAGCCACACAGCAGATTCCCAGTTGGCTATCTATTTTACATATGGTAATATAAGTTTCCAGGTTACTCTTTCCATACATCTCACCCTCTCCTCCCCTCTCTCCATGCCCACCTCTTTTGCTTTTAAGAACCATGATTATACAGGATTAATCTGCTTCAAAGACAACAGATTAACAATCTTAATTCCATCTGACTTTGCTTTGTAAACTGGTATCATGTATCCCTGGTATCATGCTGGGGAGTGAAGATCGTGTGAGATACATCCTTTCCTCCACACCCTGCTTGCCACCATGCCCAGTGGTTTTATGCTTCCTGTCCCGGAACCTTGGCCTTTATAGATTAGACATGTTGTTTTCCAGAGGGAGGATATTTTCGACAGTTTACAAGACCCTCGTAAAGATTTGAGCCACAGGTTACTGCTTGGTTACTGCAAAGAAGCCAGCCAGCAGGCGGGAAAGGGAGCCGCCACGTTGGCTCCCTGAGAGGAGGTTGGCTGCTGGCTCACAGTGAGTGCTTTCACAGGACATTCTTCTGCCTCTTTTCCGGGTTTTGACTGTAAATGGTTAAGTACTGTAGGTTTAGTAGGAGAATGTCATTGCCTCGGGCGCGTGAGGGCTGAGGGTCTGATCAGGCAGATCTAGCTGAGTTGCTAGATGAGAATGGTGGTTTAGTTGCTAAGTCGTGTCCGACTCGTGCAACCCCATGGACTGCACTGCAGCCTGCCAGGCTCCTCTGTCCATGGGATTCCCCAGGCAAGAACACTGGAGTGGGTTGCCATTTCCTTCTCCAGGGGAGCTTCCTGACCCAGGAATCAAACCCAGGTCTCCTGCATTGCAGGCAGATTCTTTCCCGACTGAGCCACAAGGGAAGCCCTAGATGAGAATGAGAGGAGTCAAATTGTGTAGGATGCTGCAAAATTTGTTCTTAGATAGGGCCACTTTTTTTAAAAAGTAAAAACTTAAAAGATAACAAACTATTTTCAGGGAAGACCTGGAGCATCAAGATGTAGCCTATAATATTTTTGAATAAACATGAATATTAAACTAAATTATAGAGATAATTAATAATATCCAGATACTTTCTCAATACATCCTGGGATGCCATACAGGTAATAAAAATGAAAATAAATAGGCAAATTGCCCAGTCCAGCAAATATATTTGAAGCAACACTGAGGGATTAAGAATAGTTCTATAAATGATATGCTAGTGAATAAGGAAAACACCATTACTAATGGAGAGTAAAACACACATACACAAAAAAGCATTTTTTGGCAATATTCACAGGAAAATCCATTGATAACAATCAGAGAAAATTTTTATAGGGTTTTTCTGCATCACAGACAATTTACTGCCGTCAGTCTAACTAAAAAGAATGATTAAAACAAGGTAAAATAAATTATGTTTCATTTTCTTGGCCAACATTTCTATAACATGTTTCTTTTTCAGTTATTTATCAGTGAGGGGAAAAAAATAGTATGCAAGCTTTCCATACTGAAAGTCAAAACTTTTTTGAAGCTTTTTGTAGAAGTATTGGTGAAATAATTTGTCACTGTAAATCATGTTTGCAACTCACATATAGGAAGATAATTTTTTTAATTAAGTATTGTTATGGAATTAAAAAAAATTTGAGTCAGATGATCAGCCATAGTCATTATTCGGTGATCTATTTACAAAAAAATATGCTATTTTATATCAAATTTAAAGTTTTACTTTGAAAATTGATCCTGCAGTCCTATTCTCACTTTGTCAGAAGAAATGATGCATGTCATTGATTAGACTTTCTTCATAAAACTATAAATGTAAGTTGTTTAGTCACTAGGTCATGTTTGACTCTTGTGACCCCATGGACTGCAGCCTGCCAGGCATTTTCCAGGCAAAAATACTGGAGTGCCTTGTCATTTCCTTCTCCAGGGGATCTTCCCAATCCTAGGATCTATCCCATATATACTTCATTGGCAGAAGCCACCAGGGAAACCCCAAAATATAAGTTGAAGTATGGATAAAAATAGAATAATGTTATACTAAGAGCACAGACTACAGAATCCAGCTGCCTCAGGTTGAGCCCTGAAGGCTGGTGTTATGGGTGCAAGAGTTTCTTTGGTGGAGGAGGATAAAGTAAAAAAAAAAAAAAAAAAAAACAATTAAAGGAAAGCAACTTTGTACTAAGAACCAAGGAAGATAAATAATAAGAACAATGTTTCTCCTCTAGCATGTTTGAAAAAAAAATTTTTATTAAGAATGTAAGTTTTTTTCCTCCTCATAATTTTTATTTATTTTTTAATTTATTTATTTTAATTGGAGGCTAATTACTTTACAATATTGTATTGATTTTGCATACATTGACCTGAATCCGCCATGGGTGTACATGTGTCCCCCATCCTGAACCCCCCTCCCACCTCCCTCCGCATACCATCCCTCTGGGTCATCCCAGTGCACCAGCCCTGAGCATCCTGTATCCTGCATCAAACCCAGTCTGGCAATTCATTTCACATATGATAATATAAAAGCTGCATTCTGTTGACACCAACACCACTCTTGAGACTGAACCAAAGTAATTGCAGCTTTTCCATCTGAGTTAAACACACTCAGGGGATAGATACCAAGAGAGATAGAGATAAGATAAATATAGTGTACATTACAGAACATATATGTAATACAATATATACTGAGTCCATTTCATTCCTATTAAATGTAGTCAAAGCTAGAAAATAAAGGAGCCTAACAAAAACCATTTTTTATAATAGAGAAAAAGTTAAACAACAACAACAGGTTTTCACATCTCTTCTCATTTCCTCCAACTACTGTCTCTTTCAATGTAACTAGAGTTTGTTTGAAAATTAATAGATTAAGTTCCTTCTTTGTAGGGAAAATAAAGCCTTAATAGTTATACAACCATTATTTCCATTACATAGAATTGAAGACGATAGCATTTTTGTCCCCCCTGAGTTAGTACCACTGTAATTCATTATGAAATATAGACTGTGGCATTTAAAGGGAACTCAGTAGGTTTCAAATGAATTATTATGCAAAACATAACTTCACAGAACACAACAAAGTGAAACAAAACAATATATACGCAGAGAGATGTGTCTTGGTGATGTGAGTCTCTATGTGAAAGTCTCAATAGATAATAAAACAATGTCTTAGTAAAGAAGAAATACTAATTCTAATTAAAAAAAATTCAAGTTGTAAATTTGATGATTTTGGGCAAATTTGAAGAGACAGTACTTCGAGGAAACAGCAAGACTGAGGAGAAAACCCCGTGGCTATACACTGACAATCAGGCTGACTTAGAGCCTCAGAACCAGAAACCATAGACCCACATGGAGTCCACGGGAGCAGAACCTTAGCCGATACTCACAGCACTCTCAGATCTGGATGACTCTGCTCCAAAATTATTTTCTGCTAAAGATCAGAGCCTGAAGGTGAATTTATGGCAATGTGAGGTCATTTTTCCAAGCCCAAAAGAGAAAAGAGCTTGATATGCTGAGGTGAGGCAGAAGATTGAGATTCAAAGTGGATGTTCATACAGAAAGCAGACTTGCATCTCCCTCTGTCAAGGCTATGGTTTTTCCTGTGGTCATGTATGGATGTGAGAGTTGGACTGTGAAGAAGGCTGAGCGCCAAAGAATTGATGCTTTTGAACTGTGGTGTTGGAGAAGACTCTTGAGAGTCCCTTGGACTGCAAGGAGATCCAACCAGTCCATTCTGAAGGAGATCAGCCCTGGGATTTCTTTGGAAGGAATGATGCTAAAGCTGAAACTCGAGTACTTTGGCCACTTCATGCGAAGAGTTGATTCATTGGAAAAGACCCTGATGGTGGGAGGGATTGAGGGCAGGAGGAGAAGGGGACGACAGAGGATGAGATGGCTGGATGGCATCACTGACTCAATGGACATGAGTCTGAGTGAACTCCGGGAGTTGGTGATGGACAGGGAGGCCTGGCGTGCTGGGATTCATGGGGTCGCAAAGAGTCGGACACGACTGAGCGACTGATCTGATCTGATCTGTCCTTTGGGGGTTTTAGGAAAGTTGGTGTCAGGAGATAAACCCATATAATTTTTAAGGATTCTGGATGAAGATCTTTAAGGATAAGGATGAAGAAAAGGGCTGTCTGTATACCATGTACAACTCGAGGAGGTATATAAAAAGCAAATAAAGCAAAACAAAGACATTTTAAAAATTCACTCTCTGTGCATCACCACCACCTTTTCCTTTTCAATCTGAAATAACGTGGGAGAATATTTCCAAGTAGTTTGCATCCACCAGACCGGGGTAGAAGCAGAAAAGTAGGCATGAGGATGCCTATCTATTGGGTAAAGGTAGCCATAGTCACACTGACATGGTGATGGAGAACAAAGGTGAGGACAGTTTAACTGCTGGTATGTATGTCCCCTGCCCACCTCATCAGCTTCCAAGCTAGGAAGAGAGGAGAAAAAGTGAAGGAGAGTGGAAAATACTGAACTGACTGACTGTCTATAACCAATAGACTAGAGTGGGGAGCAGGGAGAGGAAGGCAGAGACAGAGAGAACCTGCTTTTACCTTCAGTGAGCACCAATGTTTTTCAATAAAAGTAGAAATGAGGATGAAATACCTAAGGGCATTTATGAGAAACAAGTCCTTACTTTGGCAGTTCCTGTTTGCAGACGATAAACTTTGGACCTGTTCTGCCAGTGAAAACACCTCAATCCAATAATGGTCCATTATTGCACACCTTATATAATATAATGGAACATCTTATATTATATAAAGTTAGCAGCATTATATGACAGCCGTACTAACAAGTTGTTCCTCATGTTTTAATGTTTGGACAAAATAAACTACTCAGCAAGTATGCCTAAAAGGAGAAGGAGACAAAACTGGAAGCAGTTCTTTGTCAGTATTTAAATATTGAGATAGGGTAACTTAAGAGATGGTGGAAATGGCATCCATGTCAGCTTGAGTAAAAGGAAAAGGAAAAAAAAAATGTATAGGATAGACCTACCTAGACTTCAGGTATTAACCTTTTAGAGGGAGAGGGATTAAACCAGGTGATTTTTCAAAGTACAATCTAGGACTGTCATTCTATCATTCTGGTTCTTTGATGTCAGAATGCAATTTGGAGCTTTTGAAATACATTAGAAAACCCAGTATAGCTTGCTGTCTCCTGGGCCACAAGCCGACACGAGTCTTATGAAAGAAAGTATCAAGGATGGCTTTCGCTAAGGATGCAAAACTCACCCAAAGAAACAGATGAGAGAGGGAATAAGATACTGAAGGACCTATTAGGAAGGGAAGTAAACGGTGGAGACATAAGAAGCTCAGGCAGAAACAACCTGAATTAAGACAGTGTATATATAAAGGAGTAGTGCTTATCTGGTTTTATCCATTTTAGATACCTGAATTTGAATGTTCATTGACAAGTTGGTGTCAGATATAGAACAGGAAACTATCAAACTGGTCTCTAGAGGAATTTCTTACCAGAGTACTACGAAGAAAGAAGGTTTATTGAGAATATCTGAAATCCTAGAAATAAATTATGTGTATGATAAAATACATACACGTATCTGGGGACACTGGTATGATTAATCCTTCAGATAAATATTTATGAACACCTGCTGAAAACTAGGCACAAGGCCATATTCTGAAAATAAATTAGTAAACAAGTAAAATACAGTCTTTCTCCTCTCGAGACATACAGTTATTGCTGATCCTATGGATCCCCCTCCTTCCTCATGCTCTGTGTGCCTCAGTGGGGATGATGCTCACAGAAAGCATCTCCCCGGCTCTCACATCACTGGGCTCCAGTCCTGGTCCGACCACAGAGCAATAATGGTCGGAGGTCGGAGGGACAGAGAAGCGAAGATGGTCTTTGTGCTCTTTCTGTTACATCTCTTCACTGGTTCCCACTTCTTCCAAGTGGCCACTCTCAACAGGGTCCCATAGGAGACCATGGATTCACGAGTGCTCCTTTGCATGTTTTCAGGTCTCATCTGCTCATCCTGGATTCTGGGCTCTCAGAGCACCGCGTTTTCCTTTTGTTCATCAACATTCCAGTTGCTGCTAGTATCTTGGTTAGCTCTATTTGTCTTCTTAGCTCTCCCCAAATTTCTATAAATTATGTCAAGGAGATTGTTTTCCTGACTTAACCCTAACTAATCCACTGCCTAATAGAATAATTAAATAAGATTACAAAAGACCTAGGCTGCTAAGGACACATTTATCCATGGGGACTACCATAGTCTTAGGTCGAGGAAATGTCTCTCAAGGCAACTGACATGAATGCTGGGGCCTGAAGATCAGTGGGCTTCACGCCACTAAAATAAAAGGAAGATTTCAGACCTGGCAATAATAGCACCCTCAGAATTACCATTTGTGACTGTGTGTATATGGTGAGAACACATAAATCTACTCTTTGCAAATTTCAGATATATGGTAGATTACTAGCTGTAATTACCATACTGCACATTAGATTACTAGAACTTACTCCTCTTAAAAGTAAAAATCTGTTTGTTATGACCAACATCTCCCTATTTCCACTGCTCCCTGACCCCAGCCCTTGGAAACCAACACTCTTCTCTCTGTTTTCTAAGTTCAGCTTTCTCAGATTCTGCATATAAATAACATCATGTAGTATTTGTGAGTTTGGTTTATTTCACTTAGTATCGTGTCCCCCAAGTTCATCCACCTTGACAGAACTGGCAGTATTTTCTTCTTTTTTAAGGGTGAATAATACTTAAATATGGACTCCCCTGGTGGCTCAGCAGTAAAGAATCTGCCTGCAATGCAGAAGACTTGGGTTCAATTCCTTGGTCCAGAAGATCCTCTGAAAAAGGAAATGGCAACCCACTCCAGTATTCTTGCCTGGAGAATGCCATGGACAGAGGAGCCTGACCGGCTACAGTGCATGGGGTCACAAAAGAGTCAGGTATGACTGAGTGACTAAACCACCACCACCAATATTTAAATTTAGCTCTCAGGCTTCAAGAATTGTGGGCATGTAAGCCAGGACTGGATGAGTGATTGATACTATGCAGGTTAAGCAAGTGAAGGGTTTGAACGATGAGAAGTGGGTGAGGAATGGACGGGCAGGGAGCTCTGCATTTCATCTCACTGTGGAAGTAAAGAGATGTTAACTCACATTGGTGGTGGTGCTGCTCAGTCGTGTCTGACTCTTTGTGACTCCATGCACTCATGGAATTTTCCAGGCAAGAATACTAGAGCGAGTTGCCATTTCCTACTCCAGAGGATCTTCCCAATTTCTCCCCATAAAATCAATATTACATTCTTTGCTAAAATTCATTTTTTCATTTTCTTTCCCCCAGATAACCAGATGCTTCACTCTATCAACTCGTTGAGGTGTTAACTCAAATATCACCTACTCCTTCCTCCTTCATCTCATTTAAATCCCCAACTTCACCTAGAACTACCTATTTCTTTTCCTGGTTTTGTTTCTCCCCTTAATGTTTAGCATTAGTAATGGAGCAGATTTTTATTTTACTCTATATGCATTGCTTCTCCGTTCCCAGCATCAGAACAGTGCCAAAAACATGTAGGAATAGTAAGAATTTGATAAGTACTTCTTTAATTGAATCCAATTAAATTATCTCAACTCTGCTGATCCTTTTCCTTCTGACAATGATTTTATGAGCCATTATCACTGAATATTTAGCCTTTGAAACAATAAAAGACCAGAGTTCACTTTAAGTAGAATCTGCATCAATTGATTTCTACAGAGACTTTGCTTCCCTCTGAGATGTTCTGCAATATGCTGACTGACAGTCTGACTTGTTTTCCACAGGAGCAGTGTCTGTCTGGCAGCTTTGGCTGCAGCTCTGTCTCTTCTGAAATTCTCTGCCTACTTCAGGGTTATTTGCTATGTTAAGTGTGAGGGCAAAGAAAGACACTTCTCTCATGAGGAATTTGAACTGAAAATGAGTTGCCCTTCTTATATAGGGCCTTACATTTTCTGATAAATATTCCCTGGAAGCAATTTCATATCATCAGTTTGATATATTCTCTGCAGAACAGACCCATAAACAGAGATGTGTATGCAGACATTGTATTCAGCCATGTTCTAAAGGACAGAATGTGTAAGGGAATACATGCGGCAGGGTTGGGAGGAGAGAAGGGAGGAATTGGATGCAGTTGGAACAGAAGGTTAAGATGATCCCAGAGGAGATCTGAGATGAGGATGGCCCTTGAGAGAAGCCAGTCATCAAGGCACAGGGGCTAGCCGAGCCCGCCCCACAGTAGCCATCGCTGGACTCTGGCCACTCCAGGAGTCCAGTTCAGTTCAGTTGCTCAGTCGTGTCTGACTCTTTGCAACCCCATGAACCGCAGCACTCCACGCCAGGCCTCCCTGTCCATCATCAACTCCCGGAGTCCACCCAAACTCATGTCCATTGAGTCGGTGATGCCATCCAATCATCTCATCCTCTGTCGTCCCCTTCTTCTCCTGCCCCCAATCCCTTCCAGCATCAGGGTCTTTACAAATGAGTCAGCTCTTCGCATCAGGTGGCCAAAGTATTGGAGTTTCAACTTCAGCATCAGTCCTTCCAATGAACACCCAGGACTGATCTCCTTTAGGATGGACTGGTTGGATCTCCTTGCAGTCCAAGGGACTCTCAAGAGTCTTCTCCAACACCACAGTTCAAAAGCATCCATTCTTCGGCACTCAGCTTTCTTTATAGTCCAACTCTCACATCCATACATGACCACTGGAAAAATCATAGCCTTGACTAGATGAACCTTTGTAGGCAAAGTAATGTCTCTGCTTTTTAATATGCTCTCTCGGTTGGTCATCGGAGAAGGCAATGGCACCCCACTCCAGTACTCTTGCCTGGAAAATCCCATGGATGGAGGAGCCTGGTAGGCTGCAGTGCATGGGGTCGCTAAGAGTCGGACACGACTGAGCGACTTCACTGTCCTTTTCACTTTCATGCATTGGAGAAGGAAATGGCAACCCACTCCAGTGTTCTTGCCTGGAGAATCCCAGGGACGGGGGAGCCTGTTGGGCTGCTGGTCTATGGGGTCGCACAGAGTTGGACACGACTGAAGCGACTTAGCAGCAGCAGCTAGGTTAGTCATAACTTTCCTTCCAAGGAGTAAGTGTCTTTTAATTTCATGGCTGCAGTCACCATCTGCAGTGATTTTGGGGCCCCCAAAAATAAAGTCTGACACTGTTTCCACTGTTTCCCCATCTATTTGCCATGAAGTGATGGGACCAGATGCCATGATCTTAGTTTTCTGAATGTTGAGATTTAAGCCAACTTTTTTACCCTCCTCTTTCACTTTCATCAAGAGGCTCTTTATTTCTTCTTCACTTTCTGCCACTCCAGGAGAGAAATTGTCAAATCTCAGGGCCTCACCTCCCTTCAAACAAAGGCATTTCAGAGTGAACTACTCTGTTGCTGGTCACCATCATGCAACACTCCTGGATTCTAATGGAATGAGTCTCCTGAGGTGCACTCAACATCGCCCACAAACTTCATGTGCATTTATGGGAATAACCAGAAAAGATAAGTTAAAAGAAATTAGAGGTGCAAGAATGAACAGATTCTTTCCTTGAAGGTAAATAAAGAATGACTATACAATAAATAAGATGCTTCTAGGTGTTATCATAATCATAAAATATAATAGTATCTTATTGCTAGATAGGAGATAATAATAATTGGTTAATACTTGTGTCTCTTCTTAGCAAAAACAAAGTCTTTTTCCTGCTGAAATAGGCAGTCATTAGGATAGTATGTATTAAATAATTAATAACTATTTTTATAATCATTAAAGGTAATATTTCTCTTGCAGTTATTACTGTCTTATTGTACTGGTCATACACATTCATAATAAAATCTTTAAAAATATTTTAAAAGCTCACAAAGGAAAATAAGAACACAAAACCCCACTACCCAGATGATGCTTGTTGCCATTCAGTTACAATTCTTTCAGGATGTAAGAAGCTAGCAATCTTTTCTCAATTTCTACACACACTGTTTATATACATATATGCATGCATACAACATTTACCCATGCTATTTTTAACATAAGATACATGTTGTTTTATATCAACTGTATTTTATTTAATATATCATGAACATTTTAATAACTTCAGATTTACTTATACTGTTCTACTGATTGCCCATTATTCTTTTACACAGATGCATCTTTATTTCTATATTTCACAAAGTTACCATAATTCATTTCACTGATGAACTACTGCTTTTGATATAGACAAATAACACTTTAAACTCTTTCATTTTTCCTTAAGCCTTGGGCAGGTTTTTCTAAAAGCCAGTTACTGCAGAATATGTGACAACATATTTTACACGACACATTTATAATTCTTCAATATGTTCCTCGGCATGCAAGGAGGCTTTGAGGCAGAATATATCTTTGAAGGCAATTAACACTAAACTGTTGAACCACTAAAATACATGATTATTTGTATTGTTTAAATTTTGTTGAATCCAATTTTTCATTATTAAAGTAATTCAGCAGTTGCTATCAAGTTCCCTGAGAGAGAATATACGCTGCTTTAATCTTTAATCACATAAGTGAGGCTTATTAGATATAAAGTTACTTTGCTTAATTTAAATATTTCCTTTAATAAAAATGCACAATATAATTTAAATATTTAATTCTAGTGGCTTCTCTGAACTGTGTATTGCTATTGAAGGTGCATTAACAGGGGGAATTTAAAGACTTAGTAATGCACTAGATAGAAATTTTTAACATTCTTTTACAGTAAACTCATTTTGTATAGTAATAAGCTTTGTCATTGCAAATGAAATGCACCACCTGCCACAATTAGTGTTATGCCTCTTATTTTTTTAGTACATCTCAGAGCTCTAGTACAGTGGCATAATTTGCATTGTTATAGCTCAGGAAAAAATGCTAGAACTTGATTCAGAATATGTCTTCCATACCTGGGTCTGAGGTCATTTAATGTATTAGTTACCAGTTAGGTACCATGAAATTTTTAAAGAAAGCACAGGGCTGGTAAAATCAGGGCAAAAATTAATATATAAGTAGCTAAATCTTTCAGGAAAGAGCACTTGACTCATGTAATCTAGTGAAAATTGTTGTTGCTTAGTTGCTGAGTCCTGACCAACTCTTTTGCAACCCCATGGACTGTAGCCCACCAGGCTCCTCTGTCCATGGGATTTCCCAGGCAAGAATACTGGAGTGGGTTGCCATTTCCTTCTCCAGAGGATTTTCTTGGCCCAGCAATCAAACCCACATCTCATGCATTGAAAGGTGGGTTCTTAACCACTGAGCCACCAGGGAAGCCCAGTGAAAATTAGAACCTCATATTAAAATATAAATGTAATACAACTTATCAAGTAAGTGTATTAAACTATGTAAAGGTAAAGTTGTAAAAATAATTATATTCAGCCAAAGCATACAAATTACCTTTCCAACATTCTGTGGGAAAATGGGAAGAAACCTAAAAGAAATAGTCTATTGAATAGACCTGATTTTATTAATTATACTTGAGAATAGTCCTTAGTAGGTTGAATATTGCACCATAACCATTAAATTTAAGACAATGATGAGGCCATTAAAACAACTGTCAAAAACATAGTAAATTATATCTCTCGATTTTGAGGAAGGTTATTAACAGTATTTCATTCTCTATCTTCCAAATTCCATTTAAAAATCACCGTAGAACATATATGTAAATGAGAATTAAAAATCACAAAAGCTCTGACATCTAAAGATAGAAATAGGAACCATAAGATATATAGATAAATAAAGATAGAAACAGAGATGTGTGCTGAATTAGAGAAGCCCAATTCTTGGATAGTGCTTTCAAAGTGTGCAGATGAACCCCTTTCAGGAGAAGACGGGGAGATAGGAGATTTTAACTCTTCCCTTTACATTGACCCTGGGTAGAGGAGGAAAGGCTCTGGAATGGGAGTGCCTTTGCCTTCATTAACAACTGTTCCCTTGTTCGCTGTGATCTTGTAGGTTTCATGGACACAAACCTCAGTGAAGGTGGGAGGTGGGAGTAGGGGGTTCCTTCCCAGTTGTATGAGGCTGTACTAGAGGTGGCGTTTATGGCAAGAGTACCTGTTTTTCTTATGAGTACCTGGCAATTATTCTTTCCTTTGATTTTTTTTCTTTGCTGTCATGGAGTTTCACTGTACACATGCAGATTGGTATTCAACCTAAGACCCCAAGAGACACTTCTGTAGATTTCCAGGGTTCTTTCTCTACGTAATTCCCTCTTTCTTCCTTTTCCATTTGCTATTGCTGGTTTTGAGGATTTCAGATATTCAATAAACGGCTTTTATTGTCAGTTTCTTGAGAGAGATCACTAGTGTACAGTCATGAACCTGCCCTGGCTATGCAATTAGTGATGTAATCTCTCCATTAAGCAAGCTCTGCTATCCAAGCAGACAGTATTTAAGAGTCTAGTTATACTCATAAAGAGAAGGTAACATTGTAATCACAGTTAAATTTCTGAAGTATACTTTTACCTAATTTTGAACATCCAAGTTTCATATGATACCTGTATTAGTCCAGGGTTTTCCAGAAAAACAAAACCAATGAGATATGTTTAGAGAGAGATAGAGCTTAATTATGGAGAAGGCAATGGCACCCCACTCCAGTACTCTTGCCTGGAAAATCCCATGGACGGTGGAGCCTGGTAGGCTGCAGTCCATGGGATTGCGAAGAGTCATTCAGGACCAAGCGACTTCCCTTTCACTTTTCACTTTCACGCACTGGAGAAGGAAATGGCAACCCACTCCAGTGTTCTTGCCTGGAGAATCCCAGGGATGAGAGAGCCTGATGGGCTTCCATCTATGGGGTCGCACAGAGTCAGACACAACTGAAGTGACTTAGCAGCAGCAGCAGAGGTTAATTAGCTATAAGGAATTGACTCACACAATTATGGAGGCTGGTGAGTCAGAACTCTGCAGTGTGGACCAGCAGGTTCAAGACACAGTTAAGCCAGTGGTGTAGGTGAAGTCCAAAGGTGGTCTGCTAAAGCTTCATTCAGGTCTTCAACTAATTTGAGGAGTCCTACTCAGGTTATCAAAGGCTATCTGATTCACCCAAAGTTTGCTAATTTAAATTCTAATTTCATCCAAAACCCTCCAAGCTGACACATAAAAGCAGCCATCACAATAACATTTAATGTTAATCCCTTAGGCTTATTAAAATACTGAGAAATAGACAACTTACAGTAAAAAATGTTTGATAAGTTAACAAGGACATGCTCATTTTATAGGATGAAATGACAAGAGTTATTGTGAGGAGAAGGTGTGGATTAAAGAAAATAGAATGGGAAATATTCAAGAGGTTGAGATAAAGGGGAAAATGGCGTATTTGTCATATTCTGTTGTTGAATCTCGATCGAGTACCTACTGTCTCAAAGCCTTACTTGCCAGTGGCATAGAAGGAGAACTGTGAAGCCTTGTGAGCACTAATGACTGCAGGTACTGAGTCACATGTGAAAACCCTACAGTTACTGTGTGATAATTAATTAGCAGTTTAAGTCACACAAGGGCTAAGAGACTTTTTTAGCCTTAGCTTTTAGTGTAAACATTGCTAAAGAGAAAGCCATATTATACACAGCGAGGATTAAATAATTAAACTTTGTTAAAGGAGTTCCTATTCTGCCTATTGCTTCCCTGCTGGCTCAGGTGATAAAGAATCCTCCTGCCAATGCAGGAGACCCAGGTTTGATCCCTGGGTCGGAAACATCCCCTGGAGAAGGCGATGGCAGTCCACTCCAGTATTCATGCCCAGGAAATCCCATGGACAGAGGAGCCTGGTGGGCCACAGTCCATGGAGTCACAAAAGAGTTGGACAGGGCACGGCAACTAAACAACAATTCTGCCTCCCAATCCATAGCAATCAGATTGATTTTTTTTTTTTTTTTGCTTTTTTTTTTTTTAAATTTCCCTTATCAGTCTTTAGGCAGGAGCCAAAAAACGAATGTGTTCTTGACTGATTTGTGAGGAAATTTCCCTGGCTGTTGGGAGCCGGTGTGAGGACCTCCACCCATGGCAAAGGTCATGAGGAAGGAGGCTCGACATAGGCAAAGGTGGGATTGAGCCTCAGGAGTTCCCCTGGAAATTCTTGAGCATCTACCCCCATAACCAGAGCCTGCCTACTTTACTACTTTGTGCTCTCACCTACACCTCTGACTTTACAGGGGGCTGTCCCCCACCACCTCTTTCGGAGAAGGAGTTAACTTAGAGCTCCAGTTAATAATAATTCCTGGGCGTGATAGGAGTGTTTCAATCTACAAACTCCTCTGAAGGTTCTCTAACCTGCCTAACAGGCTTGTCCGGCCACATGTGATTGCTCACAGCCTCCCAACCGTGAGAGGCAGGAGATGCTTTAAACCTTCTAAAACCAGGTTCCTTAGAAAAGTTAGAAAACCATTAGTATAAGTATAGTGGGCTGATTAGAAATTGTATTGGTGAAGGGTTTTTCATTTGTTGAGCCAATGTTTGTTGCTAAGTCTCCACATCCCCTGCCCTTACACACATTAATGAATATATAGAAGAAATAAGTATTAACCTTTGATATTAATCACATTAGACCTTAGGCTAAGCAAATTCTTTCCTTAATTAAAACCCACTACACCCTCACCCTATAGGAATGTAACTTTATCTGGCACCTTCGGAAGGTGGAATCTTTTTTAAGAATAATCACCCCTGGAGAAATAAGTGTCCTGGTTGACTGACTGCTGTCACAAGGAGAGGATCATAAATTGTCAGCAGGCCCCCTGGCCAGAATATGATGTAACACCCCTAAGACCTCTGTATACATTTGTATGTAGCACCTGACTTTGATAAAAGTCAGGACTGCTGACCCCGCAAGACTTTTGCATAACATCTCAGTGTATAAAAGTAGACCATGGAAAATAAAGAATTGGGATCAGTTTCTCGAAATACTGGTCTCCCCATGTCGCTCTCTCTCTCAAACTCTGGCTGAGTCTCCATCTGGAGCGCGGAACCCACCAAGCTTACTAATTTTGCCTGGGCTTCTAAGATCCGACCGGGGAGGCCTCAGTGTCTCCTCTCCTTCGGGAGAGTAGAAGGACGCCTGCGGCCTACATAAGTGGTGCAAACTTCTTGTCTTGAAGTTTTATTGGTCTCCCGCGTAAACCAAGCTATGCAGCCTCTTTTCTCCACTGAATTTTCCTACTGAGCTATCCTCATTCTATTACTCTTTACATCTCTAATTAATATCTAATTGAAGCTATTGTATCCTGATCCTCGCCGACGCCGTCCTTGCTTTGAACTCCCTGGATCAGCCGGGGCTGGACCTCGGCACTTGGCTACCTTATTTTCTTTTTTCTCCCAGCATACTTTAATATGTAAAATTCCTTTGCTACCTTGATTCCTATCCTCCACCCTCAAAAACAAGTGCCCTATCTGGTGATTAGGAACATTTTAGTCCAACTCTGCAGTCACACTGTCTGAAATGAGGGATAGAGAACAGGACCTTGTGCCTTTTTTGTCTGCTGTACGCCGTACTCTCCCGGAGTCAAGGGTTACTGAGCCGCCTCCGTAATCACAAGGTTCTAAACACTCATTCAGACATCCTCTTTAATCTCTAAACATATCATAAAATGGCTAATTCATTTGTCATTTTATTCCTTCATTTTTCAGAATAACATGCAGACTATTCTTATAGCTCTCCTACCACAGTTTTATTTCAATGTTTGGAAACAACACAAAGGCATATGTAAACATAAGAGTGAGTAGATGATGCTACAATAAATATCAATGAGATCTATTTTCATTAATCATCCATTCAAATGTGCACTTTCAGGCTTTCTAGATGAAGCTATCTCCCACAATACGAAAACATTTAGGTAAGTGTTGGTGAACATTATGTGCAGCCGTGTGATAACTCATGAACATTTATATGAATCTTTCATTGCCCATCCAAATAAATGCCACATTGAGCATTCAATATGTTTGAATGTGCAATCTCACACAAAAAGTATCCTCTTTCTTTAAACCATAATGTTACATATTGCCTTACCATCCAGCTTTTAATATCATATTAGAATGTGATTCTGCACATATCATCTTTGGGATTTTGTGCTATGAGCCATGGGATGCTCCTATACACTGCTGTCTGGATCAGTGGACCTGCGCTCTGTTATCCCACTGCAAACAGAAGGAAGAACAGAGGTGCTTGTCACTTACATCAGGGTCTCTTACTGAGTCTTTCAGTTAGTGAATCTCAGTGTCATTAAGGGTGATCTGAAAATTAAACATTGCAAAGCATTTCCAAAATTAACAATTGACTGCTTCACACAGCAAGATGAAGAAAATCCACTTCAAACTACAGGTGGTATTTTTTTTTTCTTCCCTTCTTTTTATTTTCCTTTAAACCTCCAAGAATTAATTAAACAGCCCATTTTTCTAAAGCCTACTAGAGATACTGGGCTTGCTGAAGTTAGCCATTGTAAGAAGTGTCAGACACAATCTGCCTTTTTTACTATAAAATCCTGGGTTTCTTGAAAGGAATATATTGTCTTTCTCAGAAAAATGTTAAGTAACAAAAACTCCAACATTCGTAAGTTAAAATAGCTGTCATGTGTGTCAACACTAAAGACAGTACAGAATAAACCTGATGAAAATTGAATCAACTTCATACCCTCAGAAACTACAGTTAAAAACAGGGAAAAATAAAGGTCCTAAAATTCTTATGAATGCAAAATCAAGGAATGACCAAACAGTGCAATGCCATTTTCAATCACTTTCTGTAGTAGATGATACAGTGTGCCACCCAGACTCCCCCAGCAAGACTCTGCTGGAGAGGGTGTGGAGAAAAGGGCACCCTCTTACACTGTTGGTGGGAATGCAAACTAGTACAGCCACTATGGAGAACACTGTGGAGATTCCTTAAAAATCTGGAAACAGAACTGCCATACGACCCAGCAATCCCACTGCTGGGCATACACACCAAGGAAACCAGAATTGAAAGAGACCCATGTACCCCAGTGTTCATCGCAGCACTGTTTATAATAGCCAGGACATGGAAGCATCCTAGATGTCCATCAGCAGATGAATGGATAAGAAAGCTATGGTACATATACACAATGGAGTATTACTCAGCCATTAAAAAGAATACATTTGAATCAGTTCTAATGCGGTGGATGAAACTAGAGCCTATTATACAGAGTGAAGTAAGCCAGAAAGAAAAACACCAATACAGTATACTAACACATATATATGGAATTTAGAAAGATGGTAACGATAACCCTGTATGTGAGACAGCAAAAGAGACACAGATGTATAGAACAGTCTTTTGGACTCTGGGAGAGGGAGAGGGTGGAACGATTTGGGAGAATGGCACTGAAACATGTAAAATATCATATGTGAAATGAATCACCAGTCCAGGTTCGATGCAGGATACAGGATGCTTGAGGTTGGTGCACTGGGATGACCCAGAGGGATAGTATGGGGAGGGAGGTGGGAGGCAGGTTCAGCATGGGGAACACATGTATACCCGTGGTGGATTCATGTTGATGTATGGCAAAACCAATACAATATTGTAAAGTAAAAATAAATAAATAAATAAATACTGAAAAAAAAAAAAAAAG
The DNA here is from genome assembly GCF_029407905.1 of Bubalus kerabau. NCBI lineage: Eukaryota > Metazoa > Chordata > Mammalia > Artiodactyla > Bovidae > Bubalus > Bubalus kerabau. Next base: position 269,830,723 of record NC_073624.1, on the reverse strand, counting down.
ACTTTAGACTGTCATTCCCATACCTTTGGGGAACACCAACAGCTGTGTCCCTCTCCAGAAATTTCCTTCAGCTCAAGTAAGCATCTAAACTCAGGTCGGCTACCATCCCCAAATGGTCTCAAGGCAAGGCCACTCTAAAGGACCACCCCAATTCCAGTGCTTCCTATGAAACTATGAGTTTATCTTGGTGACTCACTGAAGTTCAGGTTCTCTCTTTGTCCAGTTCTAGAGTGTTTATATCTAAATATTGGTATTGAGGGCACTGCCCAAGACACCTTGTTTTTTGCTGTTGTTGTCTTTTTTGCCCCAAACACTTTCCACTTGAAAATCTCCCACTCATGGTCTGTTTTCCAGAGTTCTGACTTACAACAATGTGTCAGCAGTGGCCCAGGTTAATAATTCTTAATATGGGTTGTTGAAGCTGGATGCTCTGGCAGCAAGCTGGCAAGGAAGACTCCATCAGTGGTGGTAGGCACAGTCCTACAATTTTAGCAGTGAATTTATTAAGTCCCTCACCTTTGGTGAATTGCTTTGGTGTACTTTCACAGGTACAGTATCTCAGGCTTTTGCGTGGCTGAGGAAAGTATTAGTTAGAAGGAAATCATGCCAGGTGTCTCTTATTGCATGACTTTGATGCATCCGAGAAAACCAATAAAAGGCCTTGGGGGATTAATCACCAATTGAAGGTGAAGTATAAAATTCAGAGGGCCTCTGTGGCAGCTTATATAGGGACTCTTATCTCCTGCAGCTAGAGACAGGGAAAAAAACTGAGTATTCTGCCCAGGAATTAATTATAATAATAGCAGAGAGCCTTCCAGAGAAGATTGAATTGTCAGTCTTTCCTGCAACAGTTGTGCCAGTGATAGATCCCTGGTTGGAAAGACTGAGATCCTGAGGCTCGAGTTGGGGACATTTGGGTTGATGAACTCCTTATATTAACTCCAGATCCCTTAAATCACCTTGACTTGAAGAAGAGGCCTGCTCCTTCCTAATAAGGGCCTGCACTCCTCCACTGCTTGAAAATTACTGAGTGATCACTGCTTAACAAGGAAACATGAACACCACTCAGCACCTGGCTGTTAGCTCCCCTTTAGATTCCAAGCTGGGGAAGTGCTGGGCAGGTGAAAGGAGGCAAGGAATTATGACCCCCAGGGCACCTCCCAGCAGACTCCTCGTGGGTCCACAGGACTTAGTCATATACATGGAAAGGAGCTGGGAGAATCTTACTGAGACTGCATCCTGATGGTCCTGTATCAAAAATAGAACATGAGATTGGATAACAGTTCCTTGATTTATTAAGAAGGGGAGAACTGTCTTGCGATAAAGGGTTTGGCAGCTTGACAAGATCTCAAAGGACATGTCGAATCAATGTTAAGATAGATCTTGGAAGCTTGGAGACAGTGAAAGCCCATAAGTAGAGTAGAAAAGTCAAAACAGCCATGGCAGATGTGGGCAAAAGGGAATTTTAAAAATTAATAAAAATGGCCAAGCTACTGGATTATATATGGCCTGAAAACCCACCGGTTAATCATGTCCTGAGGGAGAGCCTGGGATACTCCTCAGTTCCAAAAGCAACAGTGAAACTCTGGTGCAGGAACATCATTGTCCTTGAGAAGCTCAAGGACAGCTATTGTCTGTTGGCAGGACTCAGGGCAATAAAATACTGTCATAGAGCCGTGTTCTCTGCAGATAAGAAGGACGATGGAATCTTGAAAATACAGAGGTCAAAGGTAGCAACTAACCATCAGAAGCAGCGTGGGTGCAGCTGCCATGATGAGTAGTGACACAGGTATGGCTGCCACAGGCGTTGCCTCTCAAAGAGTTTCCCTTCAGACGACATGAAATAATGTTAATACTACTGGTATGAGCCTCCCCCAACACATGCTAAGACTGAGACTTGGGACTGGCTCCGTCACTACCCAGCAAGCAGAGGAAATGCAATCCTGAACAGAAGGTGGAACATTGACCTGAGACATGGCCTGACCCCTCATATTCACACAGGTAGTGATCTGTGAAAACAGCCTTGAGGAAGAGAACACCTTTGTAGATGTGATGGGGGCAGCGAGGTATCAACATGGAATTCAAGTGACCCACTTGGATGCTCCTGTTGCAACTTTCCTCTGAAATAATTGTGAAGAGACACAAGCAGGAAACTTGTCCTGGGGAAATGATGATCACCAAGAGGTTAGAACCATCATGAACGGAGGTCTGAATGAAACCACTAGATAAGCCACCAAGACTTTCAAAGCTGCCTGCCGAGGGTGAAACGGGGAGGCAACAGTGAGTACAGGGTATGGCCCCATGACCAACAGCAATAACAGACACTATTTGTTCAACCAACCACTGCCACCGTTCCCCTGCCACAGTCCTGCCAGGACCCCACTTCCTATGAGCTGATCCCAGCCAACGAATGATTATGGCAGAAACACCAGTGCCTTCCAATGGGCTACTTTGTCTTCAGGATTCTCCATAGGTATGACTGAAACTCTCATAGACATGTACTGAAGGCTGACATTTATTTTCCTACCCAGCCCCCCTTCCTCCCCTCTTTCTTCGAGGGGTAAGTCTTGCATAACAGTCTGATGGAGCCCCCTGCCTCCTGGTATTCCTCACAGTCCTGTCCTCCAGTACATCTTTTGCATGTCTAATCCTGTCTTAGCTTCTGCTTCTCAGAGGAAATGGGCTAACACATCTGTGATCCCTAAGAGAAGGGAAATGCTTGAGGTGAGCCTCATGTTCGCACTAGTTGCTGAGTGCATGCCACTTTCTGAATTAAAGTGTAAGGAATTAGAAGCCAAACAGAACATGGTTTGCTGTAACACAAAGTTGAAAAATCTCAAGACCAAGCTAGGAAAGAATATTACTGCATAAGTCCATCCCTAGGGAGCTCAAGCACAAGATAAACAAATGTATAGCGAGATAAATAACAAAGATTCACTGCATTTGGTAGATGGAGATTGACTGGAAAGGGGAACAAAGGGCATTTCCAGGATGATGGAAATGTTCTATGCTCTGATCAGAGTGCCAGTTATTGCTTATAGACTTTACCAAATTCATCAAATTGTACCCTTCATAATAGTACATTTCACCAAATGTCAAGGATTTTGATATATTTATTGATTTATTGGTAATGAAATAAAAATGACCCTTGCCAAAGTCCACAATGGACCATGAGAGTGAATAGCTAACTCCTTGTTACGCTTTTATGAATACCTCAATTCTCATATCTAATTACTCCTTTAAGTAAGTCTTTCTACCTTGATCAGACAATTATTAGGGTTGTTGGTTTGATGTTCGAGAGTTTTGAACTCTATCTTCAAAAGATATAAACATATTAATTTATTATATTTGAAGTGAAGTGAAAGTCTCTCAGTTGTGTCTGACTGTTTAGGACCTGATGGAATTCTCCATGGAATTCTCCAGGCCAGAATACTGGAATGGGTAGCCGTTCCATTCTCCAGGGGATCTTCCCAACCCAGGGATCAAACCCAGGTCTCCTGCATTGCATGCAGATTCTTTACCAGTTGAGCCACAAGGGAAGCCCATTACTATATATACATGTTATTAATTTAATGAGGCAATATAGTTAGGGGAAAACTCTCCAAGTTTAAGATTCAGAAAGACGTGTATATTATGCGAATTTTCTAGAATTACAGGATAGCTACATAGCTGTGAATTCATAAATGTAACTTAAATGGGATAAGCCTGCTAAATAAGAAACGTGCCAATCAGAAAGGATCAAGATTAAACCAGAAATACTACATGCTGCTGCTGCTAAGTCGCTTCAGTCATGTCCAACTCTGTGCAACCCTATAGACGGCAGCCCACCAGGCTCCCCCGTCCCTGGGATTCTCAAGGCAAGAACACTGGAGTCGGTTGCCATTTCCTTCTCCAATCCATGAAAGTGAAGTCGCTCAGTCATGTCTGACTTTTAGAAACTCTTGAAGATAAAAGTTTTATCAGCCAAGGAATAGACTTACAGAAAGAGAGTTTTGGCCATCAGCCTTCAAATACATTAGCCCACATCCCTATGCTGAAACAAAAACAAAAAAACTTTGCTCTTTGACACGTAGAGCTTTTGTATAGTGATGACAAAATTAATATGTCAGAGTCACTAAATTTGGTGGCTAGATGTTGGATCATGAATAATTTACTGTGGAAGAGTTGCCACTTTGTGAAGGATTTAAGGTATGGACTAACAAACCTTTCTTTTCTAACAGTATTATTCCTTTTGCTTCACCTGTTTTTATTTTCTGTGATTTATATAGAAAAAAAAATATTGCTAACATTTATTCTGTCTTTAAATCTCATATCCCTTCAGACTCTACAGACTTTGTCAGCTTGGATCTCTATCCATGATAGATTCAACTCTACCTGCCCAGTATGGATTTATCGCCTAAGTATTCATCTCTTAATGATTTATTATTAAATCTTATCTTTTGAGTCAGCTATTAGATCTACCAGTGGTAGGTCGTATTTTTCTGCTAAATTTTCACTTTCTTCCTAGTAAGGGGTTTACCCATCCTCATTATGGGCACATAGCATGCAGGTAGGCCCCTACAGTACTAACTCATTGATTTGGGTCTTGGCTACAGGACAAGCTGTAGCTAAAGGAATGTGAAAGAACAAAGCATACAGAAATATCTGAGGGGAAGCTTAGGAGACATCAAGAGTTCCTGCCAGCTGCCTTTCTAAATGTCCCAAATAAGGCCAGCTCCCTGAGGCTGGAATCTAGAAGGAGAAAACTTGTGGATCAGAACCACAGAACTTGAGCCAGGCCAATGACATCTACCATGAGCAAGACCTAAATATATGTTGTTGTGAGCCACTGTGATTTGGGTGGGGTCACTTGTTATTAACAAAGCTTACTAATAAAATTCATATGCTGAATTAGGAAATAATCAAAATGAACACTTGTGACAGCAAATTTGAACCCATTTTAGCTGATGGATCACATAAGAATGAAGAATAGGACTTCCCAGGTACCTCCGTTGGTAAAGAATCCTCCTGCAATGTGGGAAACCTGGGTTCAACCCCTGTGTTGGGAAGATCCCCTGGAGAAGGTAATGGCAAACCACTCCAGTATTCTTGCCTGGAAAATTCCATGGATAGGGGAGCCTGGGGCCTGACAGGCTACAGTCCATGGGTTGCAAAGAGTCGGACACAACTGAGCAACTAACACACACACACAAACAAAAATAATTAAGCAATTTAAAATTCACATTAATACAGATAAGAAAAAACTTAAATATGGCAGCAACTACAGTCCAAGATTGCTAAAAAATGATTTTTTTGTCTTTTGGTTATAATTATTTAAGATTAAGTAACTAGTGTTCTCATCGCTTAATCAACACCTGCATTTGAAAAGAGGTCCCTTTTTCTCCAACAAGTCCTCACAAATGAAAGCTGTTCTTCCTTGACATGTCATATAAATCAAGGCCAGTAATAGGAGAAATATCCTTTTTGGTTCTCCATTACATATACAAAACATCTCTTCATATCCTCTGATGCTTATGCCATCAGTAGTATCCTTCTCTACCACCTCTGATGCTATCATTTATAGAACACAGACTCAATGCACACGAGTCTGAGTAAACTCCAGGAATTGGTAATGGACGGGAAGGCCTGGTGTGCTGCAGTTCATGGGGTCGCAAAGAATCCAACACGACTGAGCTACTGAACTGACTGAACTGAACAGAACACCTACTCACTCACCGTAATTAAAGGCCTGCTCAACTCACTCAGTCCATACTTACTCCTCTTGTCCTCCTTGGTGACTTCAAATAATCATCTAAATGATCCATCTGAAACCCTAGTCTTTGCATTTTGTCTCATCTCTAGCAAAATTTGGTTTCACCTCAATTTAGTCTCCCATTGCCATAGATATTCTGTATCTTACCCTGCCATTAGCTTATTTTCCCCTGAAATCCACACTGTTAGTATCTCACTCTTTGAGTACTGACTCTACCTTTTGAACTTTGTCCTGTAGCCCTTTAAAATTATTTCAGTTCAGTTCAGTCACTCAGTCATGTCCGACTCTTTGTGACCCCATGAATCACAGTACGCCAGACCTCCCTGCCCATCGCCAACTCCCAGAATTTACCCAAACTCATGTCCATTGAGTTGGTGATGCCATCCAACCATCTCATCTTCTGTTGTTCCCTTCTCTTCCCGCCCTCTATCTTTCCCAGCTTCAGAGTCTTTTCCAATGAATCAGCTCTTTGCATCAGGTGGCCAAAGTATTGGAGTTTCAGCTTTAGCATCAGTCCTTCCAAAGAACACCCAGGACTGATCTCCTTTAGGATGGACTGGTTAGGTCTCCTTGCAGTCCAAGGGACTCTCAAGAGTCTTCTCCAACACCACAGTTCAAAAACATCCATTTTTTGGCACTCAGCTTTCTTTATAGTCCAACTCTCACATCCATACACGACCACTGGAAAAACCATAGCCTTGACTAGACAGACCACTATCTTGAAATTTCATCCTCTTGAGTTACAGACTTTACACATCTGTACCCCTTTTTTAAAAATGTTTGGAAGTATAGTTGATTGACAGTATTGTGTGGTACCATTCTGCTTTGATTCCCCTTTTTCCCATATTAGGTTTGGTGGCCCTTTCAACCCTTGTTAATCACTGTCAACTCTTTCCCTTTGCCATTCTTGTCTGGCAAAACCTCAACCCTGGTTGAATGCAAGTATATATATATGTGTTTGAAACCTGTATAAGTGAGCTCAACTGGAAGTAGGAAGTAGTCATATAACCATACAGACATGTCTCTCCTTAAATTCATGAGCTAAAGCCTCAAATAGACAAGGATTGCCTAAAAATAATGCTACATGTCCTAAATAAGTTGGCTTTCACAGGCTTTGAGATATATATATATCTCAGAAATTTGTTTTCCTCAAATACCTTCTTATATGATATCTTCTATTTCACTTAATTTATTGTGCACTGTATAATGACTTCTGGCTGGCCTAACTTCTCTTGCCTTTAGGGGCTTCCCTGGTGGCTTAGATTATAAAGAATCTTCCAGCAATGCAGGAGACCCAGGTTTGATCCCTGGGTTGGGACGATCCCCTGGAGAAGAGTATGGCTACCCACTCCAGTATTCTTACCTGGAGGATTCCCTGGACAGAGGTGGGCTACAGTCCTTGGGGTCGCAAAGTGTCAGACATGATTGAACAACTTAACACTTTCACTTCTTTTTCATATAATGGCTGCTGTTGTATTCGTTATTTATGTCATATCTGCCTAGCCATTTTCTGCTTCCTGGCCATTGTATTTGCTATTCTCTTAGCCTATAATTCTCTTACTGAGTTCTGTGGATTCCTATATCCCTCTCATTCAGCAAGTTCATTTCAACCATTACGTCCTCAGAGAGCCCTTGCCTGACCATCTTATTCAAAGAAAAACACCTTTATTACCCTCCGTTCCATTGCCCTGTCGATTCCTTCACACACTAATCACAATATGAAATTATCCAATAAATATTTTGGCTAACGAATAAATGAATGAATACCATCTGCAAATCACTTGATAATAGTTTAATTCTTTTTATAGTCTGTAAAATGAAGATGTAATAGTACGTGTAATAGTCATTTTTTAAACTTGTAAAGTGAGAGTGTGAGAGTGTATTAGTACACATGATAGTGTATGGTTTACAAGGTCTCCTGCAGGATTCTAGCCATTTCTTTAATTAATACTTTAACTGTAAGTTGTGAATAACTATCACAGGATTAAGTGGATAGTTGAATCCTAGTTGTACTGGCAGTTTGACATGTCTTTTTATGCTTGTTCTACCAGGTGTTGTCAGAGAGCTATCTAAGACTAGTTTTAAGGCTTCCTGTAGGTGACTTCATCTTCAAAGGGATCGCAACATCCATGGACAAGAATCCACTGCCCAAATATCTCTGCTCACCTTAACAGACCTATGACAAATATCTCTAATACCAAGGACACACGTTCAAAATCTTCATAGGTTCTAGGTTAGTCTCCCCAGGAATTCTATACATCATAAATGTTATAGTCATAGTCCACTCATGTCAGAGAACTCCCTGTAAACACACTACTCTGTCAGAAAGATTGTGAGTGGATAAATCCAATCAGCGTTCTTCTTCCTATCTCTTTCTAAGACATGCAGTCAAAAGGTAAAGAGTTTCACATTTAGGTCACACAGGAGGGATAAAATCGCCAGATATTTTTGATCTTCCCAGTAGAATTCTAAAGCACATTTATGTATTTTTCTAAGGATAGGATCACAGTTGTAACTAACAAGCTATCACAATTAGATAAGGTGTATATTTGTGAGCATATGGTTAACCACAATGCCACCATTACTGCTAAGTCACTTCAGTCATGTCCGACTCTATGCAACCCCATAGACGGCAGCCCACCAGGCTTCCCCGTCCCTGGGATTCTCCAGGCAAAAACACTGGAGTGGGTTGCCATTTTCTTCTCCAATGCGTGAAAGTGAAAAGTGAAAGTGAAGTCGCTCAGTTGTGTCCGACTCTTAGCAACCCCATGGACTGCAGCCTACCAAGCTCCTCCGTCCATGGGATTTTCCAGGCAAGAGTACTGGAGTGGGGTGCCATTGCCTTCTCTGATGCCACCATTATCCATAGCTATTTACACAAAGTTTTCTGGTATAATGTAGGGATATATGATAGTGGTAATGCAGTGTGTGTGTGTGCTCAGTCGTGTCTGACTCTTTGTGACCCTATGGACAGTGGTAGCTGGCCAGGCTCCTGTGTCCATGGGATTTTTCAGGCAAGAATACTTGGAGTGGGTTGCCATTTCCTCCTCCAGGGAATCTTTCCGACCCAGGGATCAAACTTGTGTCTCCTGTGTCTCCTGCATTGTCAGGCAGATTCTTTACCAATGAGCCACCTGGGAAGCCCCTAGTGGTAATGTAGAAGACAGATCAATTATTTATATTATGAGGCACAGGTCTTATGTTAATTAGACTCATTGTTTTTCCTTTATTCCCACAGGTGCCCTCTAGGGAATACCTATTGATTCATTCCCCTAGAGCAACTTTCTCTTCTGACAGACATTTGTAGACTTGGCATTTGAAATTTTGGTTAATAAGAGCTTTATTTTGTTACTTTAAAAAAAGCTGATATTGTGTAAAGTTCAATACATTAGACAGGTTAATCATGAAGTATATAACTTTTAAAGGAATCATTTACTTGAAGGACTGCAACCCAAATATCTGCAGGGGCCAAGAATTTAAAGTATAAATGAATTTTTAAATTCTGGAATAAACACAAACAAGAGAGAGATGAAACAGCTGCTGCTTAACTTCACCTAATTACTACCATCAGAGTAGATGAATCTGATGTTAACAAGTCTTATGATATTTTGAAAAGAAATTTGAAGTATTGACAACTAATTTTCTGTGTGTGTGTGTGTGTATCTTATTTCAGTCATTTCCTCATTTTGTGGGAAAACAAAATGCCTTTTACAGGCTATGTTGGTCACTAGTTTGCCAGTTAATAATTACCTCAATATTATTTTTCTTTAAAATCTTCAAATGACAAATTAAAAATAATTTGAAATGTCTGCTTCACAAAATTCAATTTACATAGAACTGTTCTGTGTTATAATATGTACATCAAAACAATATTTTCCAGAGATACTCACTGAATACTATTTTAACTATAAAAGCAATTACTTGAATATAGATATCTGGAAAGAGATAGACTTACACAAATGATTTTTTAGCCTTGAACAATTTTTATTACTATTTCTCTTTTGCTTTTATTGTGATGAATGGAAAGTCATATAAAAAGAAGGTGGGTTCCATAAAAGAAGATATTAAGTGAGTGATTAGATTGGGCAATCTTATGAAATATAGATAATAGAAGAAAAGATAAATTGGGTGAATCAGATACAAGACAGACTTTTAGAAGGTACAAAAAGATTAAAGAAATCACAATCCCAAACAGTAAATTCCCTAGGTGGTGACACGCAAAATTGCCTTTGAAGTGACCACTATTCAATAGCTGAGCAGTTTGAAGTGATATTGAGCCTTATGGTTATTCTTGTCCTGGTAGATAGCTTCTCCCATCACCATTAAGCACAGAAAAACAGCAAACTGAGAACACAAAACGTATCACTGGGTAATAAGGTAGGGCATCTGGAACTTGCCAAAGCATATATGGGGTGTGTGTCTGTTTATTTTAACATTCCAGAGGTGTGTGCAGTAGGAAATAAAACACCAGGAGCTACGTCTAAAAGAAATAACAGTTTATAAACAATTAAAATGTGAACTGTGAGCAAAAGAAGTGCTTATTTCCAATTGAGATATGTTTGACAAACAGAAGGTAAAAGATGTCAGAGAATATTTCAGATGGATATTACAACTTAAAGAATATTTGACTAATAGTACATAAGAATTGTCTCTTCTAAGGAAGTTCATGTTTTGAGATTAAGTATTAAAAGCAAAGGATGATGTAAGTGACATGCATCACTTAAATAATGCGTTAAATGATGGGGAAAAATTGAGAATGGCAATGATGGAATTTTTCCTGTTGTTCCAGTTATACTAGATTCATGCTTGTATCTGGTACCTAAAGTCAAAACCACTCTTGTGCTGTAAGCCTAGTAAATTTGGTTACTATGAATGAAAATAGTAACAGACAGTGAATATAAATATTAAAAAATATGTGAAGATTTTATGAATTTTTACATGGGCAAAACGAATTGATACAGGATGAAATTTAAAGACTAGATATTTTGTCCAGAAACAAAGAGCTTGAGTTGCCTATTGGTGAACAGCTGAATTTTCTTATTAATATGCTTCTTGTTCTTATTGATAATTGATTCATGGGTAAAAGGATTTGTTTGAATAATTCTTACTATATTGCTAGGTCATAAATAAGACCTTCAAGTAGCTCATCTGTGATGGTTAATTTTATAGTTGATTAGGCCGCAACACCCAGATATTTGATCCCAGCACCAGTCTAGATGTTGCTGGGATGTGTCCTTTAGATGAGGTGGTGGTGGTGTTTGTTTAGATGTTTAGTAGTGTCTGACTCTTTGCAACCGCATGGGCTGTAGCCCACCAGGCTCCTCTGTCCATGGAATTCTCCAGGCAAGAATACAGTGGGTTGCCATCTCCTTCTCCAGGGGATCTTCTGACCCAGGTAGCGAACCCTTGTCTCTTGTGTCTCCTGTTTGGCAGGCAGATTCTCTACCACTGAGCCACCTGGGAAGCCCATCTTTTAGATGAGAGTAACATTTAAATTGGGCATCCCAGGTGGCTCAGTGGTAAAGAATTCACCTGCCAATGAGAGTCGGGAAGATCCCCTTGAGAAACAAACGGTAACCCACTCCAGTATCCTTGCCTGGTAACTTTCATGGACAGAGGAACCTGGTGGCTATGGCCCACCACTGACACTACAGTCCCCGGGACTGCAAAGAGTCAGACATGCCTTAACCACTAAATAGCAACAGCGTTTAAATCAATAAACTATGAGTAAAGCAAATTACCCTCCATAATGTGGACCTTAGCCAGTAAACTGAAGACTTTAAGGGAAAAACAGACCAAGGTTCCCCCAGAGGGATACCTGCCCCCAGATGACCTGAGAGTTGAGCAGCAATATCAGTTCTTTCCTCTTTCCTAGTCTCCAGCCTGGTAGCTTGTGCTGCAACATTAGAAACTGCCAGCTTCCACAGTCATGCAACCTATTCCTTAAAATAAATCTCTTTATTTCTGTACATACACACTTTCTATTGTTTCTTTTCCTCTGGAGATTCCTGACTACTACAGCAACATCCTCACTATTAAAATGTCACAGGTACTAGCAAGGAACACTTGGAATTTGAAATGGAAAGAAGAAATATCTATACTAGCATTCAAAAAAATGAAACACTTAAGTATAAATTTAAATATGCACAAAATGCATATGAGGAAAACTACTAAATTCTGATGAAAGGAATCACAAAGGAACTAAATAAGGGAAGAAATGATCCATATTTATGGATAGGAAGACTCAGTATTGCCAAGATGTCCATTCCTCTCTGCTTTCAACAGAATCAACACAATTCCAATCAAAATCCCAGCAAGGTATTTTGAGGATATTGACAAACCAGTTATAAAGTTTACAATGGAAAGAAAAACCCAGAATAGCCAACATAATATCAAAGAAGAATAAAGTTGGAGAAGTGAAGCGACCAGACTTCAAGGCTCACTACTAAGCTTTAGTAATCAAGACCATGTGACACTGGCAAAAGAACAGACAACCAGCTCAATGGAACAGATACAGGACCCACCCAGAATATTCAACTGATCTTTGATAAAGGAGTAAAGCAGCAACATTCAGAAAAGATTGTCATTTCATAACAAATAATGCTGAAACGCTAGACATCAACATGCAAGTACACCTTCTGTATGCTTGTCACAAAAATTAACTTAAAATAGACAGTAGACCTACGTGTAATTTGGGAAACTATAAAACTTCTAGAAAATGACACATGAGAAAATCGAGATGAGCTTGGATGTGACGATGACTTTTTAGATACAGCATCAAGGACATGATCAATGTAAGAAATAGTCGATAAGCTGGACTTAGTCAAAATAAAAAATTTCTACTCTGTGAAAGTCAAGAGAATGTACTGGAAGAAAATATTGCAAAAGACATGTGATGAAGAACGGTTATCTAAAATATACAGGAACTCTTAAACCGAGCAATTAGAAAATGAACAACCTAATTTTAAAGTGGACCAAAGATCTGAACAGATCTCGTCACAGGAGATAAACAGGTGGCAAATAAACATACTGTGTGTTACTGGAGAAATGAAATTTAAAACAACAGTGAGATACCACTACATACCTAATACATGGCCAAAACCCCAAACGCCAAATGCTGGTAAGGATGTGGGCAACACAATCGCATTCTTTGCTGATGAAATGGATAATAATACAGCCACTTGGAAGTCTTTCACTTCAGGTTTCTTACAAATCTAATCATGGTCTTGTTGTTATTCTTTAGTAGTCATGAGGTCATGTCCAACTCTTTTGCAACCCCATGGACTACAGCCCACCAGGCTCCTCTGTCCATAGAGTTTTCCAGGCAAGAATACTGGAGTGGGTTGCCATTTCCTTCTCCAGGGCATCTTTCTAACCTAGGGGCTGAATCTACATCTCCTGCTTGGAAGGCAGATTCTTTACCACTGAGCCACCATCAGTCTCAGCAGCAACAGCACTCCTTGGTATTTACCCAAATGTTTAAAACATGCCTACACACAAACACAAAAGCTTATACATGTCTGTAGTAGCTTTATGAGTGCCCAAACTTGGAAGCAACCAAATGCTCTTCATATGCATTTGGATAAATAAACTGCGGTAGATGCAGATAATGGAATGTGTGTGTCTGCTAAGTTGCTTCAGTTGTGTCTGACTCTTTGTGACCCATGGACTGTAGCCCGCCAGGCTCCTCTGTCCATGGGATTCTCCAGGCAAGAATACTGGAGTGGATTCCCATGCCCTCCTCCAGGGGATCTTTCCCAACCCAGGGATTGAACCCTCATCTCCTATGTCTCCTGCATTAGCAAGTTGGTTTTTTTTAACCACTAGCACCACCGGGGAAGCCCAGATAATGAAATATTCAGTGTTAAAAATATGAGCTTTCAAGCCATGAAAAAATATGGCAGAATCTTTAAAGCATATTATTAAGTGAAAGAAGCAAAGGGCTGCATACTTTATCATTCTAACTATATGACTTCTGGGAAAGGCAAACCTATAGATACAATGAAAAGAACAGTGGTTGCCTGGGGAGGGGGCCGTGAATAGCCAGAACACAGAGGATTTTTAGAGCAGTGAATCTACCTGTATGACATTCCAATCGTAGATATTATCCCATCATTATATTGGTGGATATCATTGTACATTTGTCAAAGCAATTAGACATATAGACCACAGAATGTACAATTCTAAGAGTCAACTACAGACCATGGGGTGACAATGATGGGAAGGTGTACTTTCATTGACTTTAACAAATGTACTGCTGTGCTGTGGGGTGTTGATAGTCAGTGAGGCTGTGCATGCTTGGAGGTAAAGGTGTGTGTGGCTGACCCACCTTGACTCCATTGGTCAGCTCCATGTTAGGCCCACAGTCCAAGCCACCCCCATTTCCTTAGGACTGAACATTTGCCTACTCATAAGGAATGCACCTAAGCCCAAAGAGTTCCCCATCAACTTTTACCCTTGCCTTCACCAGATATGAAAACTGGAAGGATGTCTTTTGCTAATGCAGATGGTTAACAGTCATGAGACCTCCAGGGGGAGGGAAAACCGCTGGTCCCAGTCCCTGTTTATGTGTGTCTCACTGCGTAATCAGGTTCTGTTTTATAGGGTTTGTCCCTTTGAATACCTCAGTACCCCTTTTGTTGGACGGAATGCAATGGCAAATGTCACAGGCCCCAGTACCCCTTTTTTGGACGGAATGCAGTGGCAAATGTCACAGGATCCTCTGTATGTGAGTTACCCACAATAAACTGCATAGTTTGCACTTTCTGGAGTTGCCTGCTTTGTTTGTTGGTCTCCAAAGTTCCTTCTCAGTTTGGAGCATATTCAGTATCTCCACCTCTCAACTGCATATGTGGGCAGTCTATAACTTGCTACTCAATATCTCTGTAAATCTAAAACTGCTCTAAAAAATAGCCTATTAAAAATGTCATGGGCTATTGAAAAACCCCACTATGAGATTCCATGTGTCTATTCATTTCTTTCCAGCTGAAGTTGAGGGCACTGCCAGTAATTAAAACATGATTTACATTAAGTTAAAGGATAAAGTTGCATTTTGAAACTAACTGCCATTACTTGTATTATTTATTCATAGGGTACTGTGTAATTGCAGATTTGTGCTGAATAAAGACAAATGTGTTCTCTTTATTGAAGAACTTACAGTCCAAATATAGAATAGAAATTTAGGAGCAACTTTAATTTTTCAGGATCATCAAAACCAGTATTCTAATAGAGGGCAATAAGTTCAAAAGATACTTGTGTGGATAAGAGTTTTTACCCAACATACATATTTATGGCTCTTGTCCCTAATAGCACATTGAGAAGAATAAGACTGTCCTCAATTTGGTCATACTGTTGGTCTCTACATATTTCTAAACTTGGCAAATGATTGTGGATGCATATTTCATAATTCTAATAAGATGAAATAAATGACATTAAATTATACTCTCAACACTTAATTGTTCAAATATGGAAAGGAGGACTCTCTTGAATTTCATTGAACCATTATCAATCATTCAGAAGTGTTCACCTCTAAGTAAAAGGTGCTCTGCTTAACAAATTCAGAAACAGCAGCATTATACAATTGGAAAGTTCTTTTTTTTTCCTGGACATTTGAATTTGTCTTATGTGTTCCCATAACTAGTTCTTGGTTTGCTTTAGTTTTGCTGTTGATGGATTTGTTTTGTCTTGTTTGGGCCATGAGAACATTTTCACCAAACTGGAAGCTTAATTCATGAAATAAACTTGCTGTCCTCTTGAAGATTTTCATATTGTAACTTGCTTATTAGAGAAAACAGTTTGACATTGTGGAGGTTTAGATTAGTATGATCACACTGAGGACTATATCCCACTGTTTTCCTTTTCCATTTCTTGCTCCAACAGTACTGATCTATTCCAAAACTCCAGCAATGTATTCCTCCCTGTGTACACATATCTTTCCTGTGCTTGTTGAACCCTCTGCCTGACTTACCTCTTAGCTGTGCAAACTCCATTTATGTGTGCCCTTTCCTAGAAATCTTACCTTCCTTGCTGCCAAAAACTTAAGTGCCTTACGTGTTTCCATCCAGTAGCCTACCTACATATGAGATACATACTTCAAACCTTACTGTTAATTCATGGTGCCTAAATGTAACTTGGGCTTCCCTGGTAGCTCAGCTGTTAAGGAATGTGCCTGCAATGCAGGAGACCCTGGTTTGATTTCTGGATCAGGATTATCCCCTGGAGAAGGGAAAGGCTACCCACTACAGTATTCTTGGGCTTCCCTGGTGGTTCAGCTGGTAAAGAATCTCCCTGTAGTGTGGGAGACCTTGGTTTAATTGCTGGGTTGGGAAGATCCCCTGGAGAAGGGAAACGTTACCCACTCCAGTATTCTGGTCTGGAGAATTCCACAGACCGTATAGTCCATGGGGTTGCAAAGAGTCGGATGCAACTTTCACTTTCACATTGCAACTTATTTTGATTTCTTTTTCTCAATCTGTCCCCTCTGAGTGAGTTGTCTTCCTATCTGCTTAGTTGCTAAATTTTATTCACTACTGTATTTCCAGGTACCTACACATTATAGGGGACTGGAATGCAAAAGTAGGGAGTCAAGAAATACCTGGAGTAACAGGCAAATTTGGCCTTGGAGTACAGAATGAAACAGGGCAAAGGCTAATAGAGTTTTGCCAAGAGAACGCACTGGTCATAGAAAACATCCTCTTCCAACAACATAAGAGAAGGCTCTACACATGAACATCACCAGATGGTCACTACCGAAATCAGATTGATTATATTCTTTGCAGCCAAAGATGGAGAAGCTCTATACAGTCAGCAAAAACAAGACTGGGAGCTGACTGTGGCTCAGATCATGAACTCCTTATTGCCAAATTCAGACTTAAGTTGAAGGAAGTAGGGAAAACCACTAGACCATTCAGGTATGACCTAAATCAAATCCCTTATGATTATACAGTGGAAGTGAGAAATAGATTTAAGTGACTATATCTGATAGATAGAGTGCCTGATGAACTATGGACAGAGGTTCGAGACATTGTATGGGAGACAGGGATCAAGACCATCCCCATGGAAAAGAAATGCAAAGAAGCAAAATAGCTGTCTGAGGAGGCCATACAAATACCTGTGAAAAGAAGAGAAGCAAAAAGCAAAGGAGAAAAGGAAAGATATAAGTATCTGAATGCAGAGTTTGAAAGAATAGCAAGGAAAGATAAGAAAGTCTTCCTCAGTGATCAATGCAAGGAAATAGAGGAAAACAACAGAATGGAAAAGACTAGAGATCTCTTCAAGAAAATTAGAGATACCAAGGGAACTATTCATGCAAAGATGGGCTCGATAAAGGACAGAAATGGTATGGACCTATCAGAGGCAGAAGATATTAAGAAGAGGTGGCAAGAATACACAGAAGAACTGTACAAAAAAGATCTTCATGACCAAGATAATCACGATGGTATGATCACTCACCTAGAGCCAGACATCCTGGAATGTGAAGTCAAGTGGGCCTTAGAAAGCATCTCTATGAACAAAGCTAATGGAGGTGATGGAATTCCAGTGGAGCTATTTCAAATCCTGAAAGATGATGTCGTGAAAGTGCTGCACTCAATATGCCAGCATATTTGGAAAACTCAGCAGTGACCACAGGACTGGAAAAGGTCAGTTTTCATTCAAATCCCAAAGAAAGGCAATGCCAAAGAATGCTCAAACTACTGCACAATTGCACTTATCTCACACGCTAGTAAAGTAATGCTCAAAATTCTCCAAGCCAGGCTTCAGCAATACGTGAACCGTGAACTTCCTGATGTTAAAGCTGGTTTTGGAAAAGGCAGAGGAACCAGAGATCAAATTGCCAACATCCGCTGGATCATCAAAAAAGCAAGAGAGTTCCAGAAAAACATCTATTTCTGCTTTATTGACTATGCAAAAGCCTTTGACTGTGTGGATCACAATAAACTGTGGAAAATTCGGAAAGAGATGGGAATACCAGACCACCTGACCTGCCTCTTGAGAAACCTATATGCAGGTCAAGAAGCAACAGTTAGAACTGGACACGGAACAACAGACTGGTTCCAAATAGGAAAAGGAGTACGTCAAGGCTGTATATCGTCATCCTGCTTATTTAACTTCTATGCAGAGTACATCATGGGAAATGCTGGGCTGGAAGAAGTACAAGCTGGAATCAAGATTGCTGGGAGAAATATCAATAACCTCAGATATGCAGATGACACCACCCTTATGGCAGAAAGTGAAGAGGATCTAAAAAGCCTCTTGATGAAAGTGAAAGAGGAGAGTGAAAAAGTTGGCTTAAAGCTCAACATTCAGAAAACGAAGATCATGGCATCTGGTCCCATCACTTCATGGGAAATAGATGGGGAAACAGGGGAAACAGTGGAAACAGTGTCAGACTTTATTTCTTGGGGACTCCAAAATCACTGCAGATGGTGATTGCAGCCATGAAATTAAAAGACGCTTACTCCTTGGAAGGAAAGTTATGACCAACCTAGATAGCATATTCGAAAGCAGAGAGGTTACTTTACCAACAAAGGTCCGTCTAGTCAAGACTATAGTTTTTCCAGTGGTCATGTATGGATGTGAGAGTTGGACTGTGAAGAAAGCTGAGCGCCAAAGAATGGATGCTTTTGAACTGTGGTGTTGGAGAAGAGTTTTGAGAGTCCCTTGGACTGCAAGGAGATCCAACCAATCCATCCTAAAGGAGATCATTCCTGGGTGTTCATTGGAAGGACTGGTGCTGAAACTGAAACTCCAATACTTTGGCCATCTCATGCAAAGAGTTGACTAATTGGAAAAGTCCTTTATGATGGGAGGGATGGGGGTCAGGAGGAGAAGGGGACGACAGAGGATGAGATGGCTGGATACCATCACCAACTCAATGGACATGAATTTGGGTAAACTCTGGGTGTTGGCGATATACATGGAGGCCTGGTGTGCTGTGATTCATCCAGTCGCAATGAGTCGGACATGATTGAGCTACTGAACTGAACTGAACTGAAGGCATTTTCTGGTCAATAGGAATTGCTTAAGAAGGATGAATTTAATTAAATTATACATATTACTCCATCAGCAGCAGCAAATAGTGTTTTATTTGAAATTCAGAATATGTTTGTTTACTGCTTAAACATCAAAAGTTAACTTAGTTAACATCCTAACCATGCATTGCCAACTTCCTATGCATCCTGGTACCCTTCTCACTTCAATAAGAAGCTGTTTATTCTTGCAGTTTCTGCTAGTTGAGCAGGAACTGTGATCAAGCTGCATTAATGCAAGCGGGATTTCCCGAGACATCAATAAACTCGAAAGGCTCCCGGTGGGCCACTTGTAGTGTCAATAAAGGTTCATAATTACTTGCTCCTTTGAGCTTTTTAGACCCAACTTCCTTTCACTCTGCTGTGAATAGGAGGCTGGAGACCTGAGTGGTTCTTAACTGTCTACATCTTAGCTGAAGAATGGCAAACATCGCCAGGGATCCCAAGTTTTTAAGCAAAGGTGTTGGCTGGTATCCTTGTTATTTTACGCTGTCAGGGGACTAGAAACTTTTTGCCAGTATTGCTCCCCTCCAGCAAAGGACTGGCGGTGAACCTCACCATTTCTAAGTTCAGGGAGGTGGAAGGCCTAGGGGCCAAGGGTGGATGACAGTTGGAGCCACTGCTCAACCTGAAGGAACAAGAAACAGAACTGAGAGAGGCTCTGGGGGAAGGACTAAAAGCAGAGAGTCTGGGTCCTGCTCAGATAGATGGGGGAAATTCTGGCTTCCAGGCACTGTCTCACTTTAGGACTGACTCCCTCAGGCACCTCCACCATACCCACACCACACAAAAACCAAACCAAGGCAAACTAAGTGGCTGAGGCTAGGGGACCCAAGACTTGGAGAGGGACTATAACTGAAGACTAGAATCTAGGAAGGAAAAAGTGCTCCCGCCACACAACAAAGTAGAAGTCAAACAAACAAACAACAACAACAACAACAACAAAAAACAGTAGAGGGAAACAGACGGTGAAAATTAGGCTAAATAGAATTTACTAACTTTGAGAGAAAAGCTTGCTGTTTTTCCTTTTCCCCCTTCTTCCTCCCTCCCTTCCTTCATTTCTTCTCTCCTCCCTTCTTTCTTCTGGGTGTGTGCATGTGTGTATGCGTGTATGGGTCTGTGTGTGTGTGCGTAAGTCTACTTGAGTTTTAAAAAGGAGATTCTGCTTTTCTCAGACTCTGATCTCTCCGCAGGAAAGTTAAAGTGGGATTGGAGTTTCCTTGACTTCTGCGTGAGGAGTTTTCAAATGGCAGCGATCGACCCTCCTAAATATCCATCAAGTCCCCGTGACACCTCTGCCATCATTGGTTCCTTGCCAGATTCTGAGCTGGGCTGGTCATCCACCACCCACCCGGAGTGGGAGATCCGCTCTTGCACGCGTGTGTTTGTCCTTTCGGGATGGAGCGGCGCCCAGCATATCAAACGTCCTCCAACCCCCTCCTCCTCCCGCCCCCTATTCACTCCCCTCTGGAGGCTGTGCGTTTGGCTTGTGTGCGCCCGCGAGGGTGTATATTTAGCAAAGACGCCTGGAAGCGGCTACCCCTCTTGCTAGCCACCCCCAGCTCTCAGATCGCGTCTCCTATCTGTGTCCCCAGCCGCGGGGTCCTCTCCAAGCGGAAGCGGACAAGACTATCTAGGTGCGCCCTGCCTCCCAGATCGAGCTCAAGCTTTGCTGTCCCGAGAGGACGAGCTGACTTTTTCCTCTGGCGCTTCTCTCTTCCCACGGTGTGCGAGCACTGGTGCGTGCGTGCGTGTGAGTGTGTGTGTGTGTGTGTGTCTGTGAGCGCGATTGTGTCTGTACACGACTGAGCTCGCGAGCTTCCTCTCTACGCACCGCGCAGGCAATGCCGGCGACGTTACTCTGCAAGCAGCAGCCGGAGACCGAAGGCAACAGCAGCCTCCGCCCCCTCGGCGCCGTGATTGGCTGGCTTTGCTCATCATTTCCATGCTAGCAAAAAGGGAAGGGCCAGTGACGCCCCCGAACCCCGCTGCAGAAGCGGCCGCCACCTCCAATGCACAAGGTGTCTCTCCTGCAAAGGAACCGAAGCCCCAGGGAGGAGGCGCTGGACCGACCCGGGCAGAGCTGGAGGGAACCGCGCGAGAGAGAGCCCCGCTCAGCGCTCGGGTACCAGCCGGAGGTCGGCCGCAGAGGACCCTCGAGACCTGCTGGGGAGATCCCGGCTCCACGGTCTCCTCGGCTTTTACAGATCTTGCCCCCCCGCCCCGCGACTACCTCTCCCCCTAAAGGAATCTTTCTATGAAGAGGAGGTGAGGGAGCTGGGGCCACCAGGAGTTTCCCGGGCACCCAAGATGCGCTCCATCAGGAAGAGGTGGACGATCTGCACGATCAGTCTGCTCCTGATCTTTTATAAGACAAAAGAGATGGCACGGACCGAGGAGCACCAGGAGACGCAACTCATCGGGTAAATGCAAAGCTTCATTCTAGGATCTGACAAAAAGTCCAGCCGTGAATGAGATGTGAATTGAAGCGATCGAGTGAGGGTTGGGGTCGTGTTGGCGGTGGGGTCCGCCTGTGAGCGCTTAATCTGGTGAAGTAAATAACAAAGGATGTTGTTGAGGTGTGTGATTTCTCCACGGCGGGTTCTCAGTAGGAGTTCAACTTGCCCTGCGCGGTGATAGTGACAGTTGCCTTGGTGCCGGGGCTCGCAAGCCAAAGAAGTCCCCGCAGAGTGTCAACAAAGAACGGGCACCCTTGCCCTTTTTAGTCCCAGGGCAGAACTCGGTCCAGATGTCTTTATTGCCCTTCCGTCTTTCTCTGTGCTAGCTCTAAAGGGAGGTACCAGCAGAAGCTGGCTTCCTGAAAGGCTGAAGTTAAAGCCCAGAAAGTAGGAAAAGCGTCTCCTCTTCTTTACAATTGTGTGTGTGTGTGTGTGTGTGTGTGTGTGTGTGTGTTGGCTTCTAGTTAGATCTGTGTATCATCATTTGAATTAGAAACTCCAGGTCAACCAGTGATACTTCCTTGTTTGCTGTCCATGGGTCAAATGCATGGGCGTCATGGTTACAGTTTTGGAAACTGGGTTCGACTTCACACAGACTAGATTTCTGCTTTTTCTTTAGTTTGTCTAGATGAGTTCAGAATCTTCCTTCACCCTAGTCAGTTCTCTAAATATCACACTTCCTTCCTCCCTCCCCCCAGCCTCTGTGACTTTGAAGTTTACCCAGGAGGTGGTTGCAACTTTGTGTTGCTTACAGAGCTTGGAAGCGTTCGTTTTTTTTTTTTTTTTTTTTTTCTGAGAATGTGACCCCTGGTTGTCAACTCTGCTCGAAGTCCTGTTTCGGAAATCCTGCCTCATCCGGAGGTGTCTGCTGTCGCTATCGGAAACTCCACACTGGCAGTGATGCCAGCCTGGTTTTTCTTTTCCCTAAAGATGAGGACGAATATAGAACCCTTGCACGTTGGGGCGGGGAGGCGGGGGCCCAGGACGGCTAAAACGTGTGTACGCGCGCGCGCACACACACACACACTAAACTTAACGCGCTCCATTTCCTAATATTCCTGCTCTTCCCTAAGTAATGAGAATTTAAGTGAACAAAACGCCGGCTTATCTGTACAGAAGACGCTGTTCTTTGATAGAAAATTAACACAGAAGTAGTCGAAGGGGACTGAAGAGAATGAAAAAGCCAAAGAGGCATGTGCGGGATGGTTGTTATGCCTCAATAAATCTCCAAATGAGCTATTCGGGGAGGGGGTCCCCGAACTGTGTGAGGTCCTTCACACTGGGAGGGGGTGGCTTGAACCTTCAGCCTGGCTCGATTGTCAGAGAAGGACTCTGCGGGGGGCGGGGGGGTGGTGGTGAATGGGTGGGCATCCCCGGGTAGACCTGGGGCTTTGCAGACGGACAAAGGGGTCTTTTGGGAAGTGGTGAACCGGCGCCCAAGGGGGAGAGGCTGAGGCTGGGCTTGGGGGTGGGGGGTCGAGGCTCTCGGTGATCTTCCGGGTTCGGTGGGCTCCGCAGACGCGCCTTGAGCCCAGACAAAGCGGCCGCGTCCTCGGCCAGGACTCCGAGGGTCGGGGCCTCAGCGGCGGGCCACCCTGCGGGGCGCGAGCGGGCGGAACGGGTTGGGGGTCTCCCCCGAGGGGCCCCCTCCCCAGGCCTCCGTAACCCGCCGGCGGGAAGGCGGGGCTCACCCCGAGTCCTGGGATGCTCCCCCTTTCCTGGGCGACATGCCTCCTGTGGCCTCTGCCAGCCGGTGTGCGCAGCCCAGGGCGCCCGGGAGGAGGAGGAAGGGAAGGGGAGTGAAGGCGGGGGGCGAGCAGGCGTCTGCCTGGGCCAGAGGTCGGGTCAGCCCCGCGGGGCTTCTCTCGCACCTTCTCCGGGCCGAGCCCGCCCCTCCGAGGATGCGCGGGGTGGGCGCATCCAGCAGGAGGAGGGGTGCGCGCGGAACGGGGGTTCTCCGGGCCCCCCTCCCCGAGAGAGCTGCCCGCCCGGGTGGAGGAACCAGCCTCTATTGCAAGAATCAGGCCCCCTTTACAAATAAAATAATAACTTTCACTGCTCCAGTCCGCCCCCGAGCGCCTCCTCCCTAATTAAAACCCGCAATCACGGCCACGCAGGGCGGCGCGCGCCGCGCCTCGCTGAAACCTGGGAGTTGGCGCTGCCCGGGGTTCGGGGTTGGGGGGGCGCACCGGGAGGACAGCTGGTTCCCCCGAGCCCACACTCGCCCCAGCGCTTTACCCTCGGCTGAAACGTGCCCCTGAAAAGCTGGGGCTAGCAGCTGATTATTTCAACTCCCGCAAGTAGTGCTTCTGGTGGCAGGGTTGACTCATCCCAAACAACGGTTCTTCTCATTGACTCTCTTTCTACCCAAGCCACGTGGAGGGGCTGGTTTCTTTGGAGATGAGTAACCCAGCGTGGCGGTTTGGCCGCCTGAACCCAAGCCAGTTCTTCGCCCGAGAGGTAAACAGGAGTCTGACCTTTGGGGGCGCCGCTGCGTACCTTGTGAGCGGGCCGTAGATTCGGTGAAGGGCAATTCCATAGTCCTTGGATCAAACATCCTTCTGGATTCGGATTTAGCGTCCCTGCTTCCATCTGGCAGCAGACAGGTAGTTTCTTTCTTTATTCCACCTGCCTGCCTTTTAACACTGGAGGTCCCACCTAGAGTCTGTGTGACCTGGTTCTTCTTATATCCAGCATAGAGCAGTCATTCCACACAGAGGGAAAAGCAAGAAACTGCCGCTCAGCTTCCCACACCAAGCATCCACATTCACACATCTCCAGAGGAATTCCAGCATTGTGTTTGTCATAAGCAATGATTGAAGAATAGGTCGAGTAATTATTGGATGTTCAGAATTGTTTCTTTCAAAGCTAGCCTATTAATTGCCTGATCTGTTGGCTAGTTAATAAAATTTAACTGAAAGCTCATTTAGGGATATAAAGGGGTCTATTCTTAGCTGATATTTTTACTTAATGATGGAAAGTGGCATTTGCCTCTCAGTTGGCATATTCTTTTACTGACTGTATTCTTTGGATATAATTAGAAATATGCTAACTTAAAGATCCTACAGATAAAATCATGTGGGTGTACTCATTTAATGAAATAATGCATTTGGGAAAGTAACAAACTTTAATACCAAATAGACATTTGCTTTGTTACTCCTTAAAACTTACCACATACTTTTTTAATGGTGGACGTTAAATGGCACTTTAACTTACTTTTCTTATTATCTCGAGATCTCTTTTTTCACTTGGCTGTGCACTTTAGGTTGTCTCACCAGGTTATCTCCAGTATTAGTTCTGAAACAGGATTGACAGTGGAGATAAGCATTCATACTCAAGAGTATTTTAGCATTGTCAGCAGTGTTCATTCCAGTTTGTTCTAGAGTAGAACACGCTCTGGTAACTCAGGAAACCAGAATCTGCATGTTACTTCATATGTTATATTTGGAATTCTACTAAAAGCCATATGCTGTAAGTTAAGGTGGCACATCTCATTGCTTTTTAGTTGTTTGACACTTAGGTAAGGAAAACACAAAACTGCCTGCTATTTCTATTGAGGCTTAGTTTGATGCAAGTTCTCTTTGCATAAATAATGTACATTTTCATTTTAAATAGGAAGTTTAACTTAAGAGAGCACATTCCAAAACCAAATCAAGAAGAGTTTACAATGAGGTGGAATACAGGGCTTTTGGGTACCTAATTTCATGAACCTGAATTAATCCTCTGTATTAGGTACTGCAGAATTAATAGAATAAATTATAGTGATGCCTGGCAACTCATATTTCAAAGAGAAAAATATTTGTAAAGTCTAGTAGTAACATTACTACTGACTAGCTTCTATCCCTGGTATTACATGGATGGCTATCTAAGTGGGTTTTTTAGCTGCGTATAAGCAGGAATACTTTATATGTTGCTTTATTTCTTTTATATGGTGTATAATTATCCCTTTAGAAGTACATGTTGAACCTTCCTGTATATAGCCCATGCAAGAAATGTTTTCAGTGCAGCTGTTTGGATCTGGGATGAGAAGCTAGGAGTGGGTGGCAACATCCTT
This sequence comes from Bubalus kerabau, assembly GCF_029407905.1. Classification (NCBI taxonomy): domain Eukaryota; kingdom Metazoa; phylum Chordata; class Mammalia; order Artiodactyla; family Bovidae; genus Bubalus; species Bubalus kerabau. The sequence continues at coordinate 269,805,430 of NC_073624.1, read as the reverse complement.
CATGCCTTGCATTCACAGGAAGGAAAAGGCTTGTCCAAGACCAAGTACTACCAAGGTCACAAGGGAAGAACCCCCTGGGACTCATTTAACTTTATACAAAGAAGTTTGCTCCAGAGCCTCAGATTGCTGGAAGCCTGGCCTTCTCACACATGAGTTCCACTGACTTCAAGAAGTGAGACTAGTTGTAGATACTTTCATTCAAAATACTTTCCAGTAATAAAAGTCTGAAGTTTGGCTGATCACCAGTTTAGTGAAAACAAAACAATTCAAAGGGCAGAGTCATGTGGCAGCATTTCGTTAATACATTAATAAAACTGATTTAAACTTTTAAAGCACTTCTTTAAATCTTTGCAGTTCTGAAAAGGCAGCATACCATATCATAGGAATCATTCTGCTTTATAAAAATGTATCTTTATCTACCTGTCAATAAAGCAATCTTCCACAGGTATTTAAAATGCCAGCTTACTTCTTCTATAAAAGTTTATTGGTGGCAAAAATAGTTATTTTAATTGTAATGTTAGGTAGTTAGAATAGGGAAAAGGAGTCCCAAATGGCGGTGGCTAAAAGACAAGGAAGGGAAAAGCCCGCAAAAATAGAACAGAGGAAGGTTAAAGGAAGATCCGAGGACCGGAGTAAGGACTTCAGGTAGAACAGCATTCCTGACTAAGCCAAATTTGCCTAGGGCAGCCCCAGGAGGAAGAAAAAAAAAACATATAAAAAGAGGAGCCAAAGGGCTGTTTCTCTCTCTCTCTTTCCTGCCCCTGCACGCGCTGGGGCTCTCTTCTCTTCGCGTCTTTGGATCTAAGTGCCCTCAAGCCTCGAAGATGGATTTTCCTGCTATCTTCTAAATAAAATAGAACTGTAACACTGATTTGTCTAAGAGCTAGAACATGGTCCGTTCACGACCTGAGAGCTATAACAGTCTGTCCAAGACCCCCGAGCTGTGACAGGCCGAGAAGGCTTTAATGTCCGTCACTCCAAATCTTTGTTGTGACAAGACAAAAACTGAGGAGCATACAGTCGCCTGACAGTAGCAATCTGTGTTTAGAAAAAGATGAATTAACAGGCCAATTATTGACAAGATGAAGACTGGGAAGATACTGACCCCTAGAAATGTTTGTGTCCATACCCTTGGAAGTACATCTCCAAAAGTATGAAGGTTAACTCTGTACATCCACATTTTCATTCATATATAGTTATCATGATTAGACATGTAATATAAAAATTGACTCTGGGCCACAGAGTAGTAATTGCACCCTGTTTCCTTACATCCTAAATGACCTCTATAAAATGACTATTATTAGCCATGCCTAGGCATGCGAGTGTATCGTTTTCATCAGTAGAACAGTTTAAAATATTAATTTTTATAGACTTCTAAATTTTACAGGGAGTAGTTGCATTTGATGCTTTGAGTTGCTTCAAATTGGAACTACATGTTTCAAAAAGAATGCAAACCAAAATACCAAACTATAAGCCTCCAATTACAGAATTCATCTAGCAGCTGTTGTACAGGCAGTGTTTCCATTGATAGTAGGGGAGGATTGCCTACATAATAAACACAGATTTAGACTTTGTGACTGAGCAAATAGCCATGCTGCTTTTTAACTATGTTCTTGAGATTCTAAAAAAAAAAAAAAAAAAAAAAAAAAAATTAAGAAGTGACATGTAAAGAAATACAGATTTGAAAGGGCTAGGCCATAGACAGGAGGCTTTTTTTTAATTCTCTGAGTCTGGATTTACATCAATAAAATGCCAAGAAATAGTCTACTGAACAATGAACAGTTTCAACTATAAAGGCCCTAAGGGCCTAAATGCCATCATAGATATCTGTCACTTACAGTCAGTACCCCTGCTGTTAGTATGCCTCATGATATACTTGCCCTATGCTGTTGATTGATGGGGGTAGCACAGTTGATTTTTTGATATAACTGAAAATACCAGTAATAATGGCTACTGAATGAGTATTCCCCCAATTGCAATCTCTTATCTCCCCACCCCAAACAACTATCAGAAAAGCACCTCATTGTTGAGATTTTTTTGAGACCAATGTAATTTCAGAATTGGCACTTCAGTTGTTTTATAAATTACTTTTACGTGCAGAGTCCCATTTAATACTCACAAAGTCAAAGCATATTAGTTAATATTTTTGCAATTTTCAAGGTAAGGTTCAAGCCACCTCATCACAGAGGATGAGATGGCTGGATGGCATCACCGACTGGATGGACATGAGTTTGAGTGAACTCTGGGAGTTGGTGATGGACAGGGAGGCCTGGCGTGCTGCGGTTCATGGGGTCGCAAAGAGTCGGATATGACTGAGCGACTGAACAACTGAACTGAACTGAAAGCCACGGTGGCTTGGAAAGAAAGGATTTAGGTGCTAGCGAGCAAGAGAGTCACAAACATGCCTAGATCACTTGATAGCCAGCGTCTTACTCCAAAACAAAAGCTCTTTCCGTTATGTCTCATGTCTCCTGTGAAAATAAAATTACTATCTTAGGAGTCACAGTTACACAGATGGAGGAGAACTGGCCAAACATCCTGTCTCTATTGTTACACACAGCAGGGAGGGAGGGATTAAAGGGGAGCAGAACTTTGATGAGAATTTTTTCCTTTAAGTACCACAAAGGTCTTTTCTTTACACGAAACAAGTCTTTTCTTTACACGAAACCAGTTTTATTTAAAAAGAGTAAGTGAAATAATAAGTGTAAATGATTGCCTGATAAAGTCACATTCACCTAATCTTTGTAATAATACCTTTCATCATGCTTATACTTCTTCTAACATATAGAAAATGTTGTATCTGTAAGCTGTCAACCAGTAATCTAAATCGGGTATTATGATATTATACAAAGTGTTTCTTATTTTTACAAAGCTTTTATTGTGTTCTGTTCCAGAGATGGTGAGCTGTGTTTGAGTCGATCCCTTGTCAATAGTTCAGATAAAATCATTCGGAAGGCTGGTTCTTCAATCTTCCAGCATTCTGTAGAAGGTTGGAAAATCAATTCCTCTTTGGTCCTAGAAATAAGGTGAGTTTCTTTAATAAGGCATAATGAATTTCACATCATGTTCGAGAATACACTGGATTTGGCAAATGTACATTGAATGCTTGATTTATAGTTTAAGTGTGAATACTTCAGTAAGAGTGGACCAGTGTTTAATGTTGCTCACTGAAAGATGTGAAGTCATAAGACTAAAATCACTATACAGTCAGAAATATAAGGATGGATATATGAGTTTTTAACATACTGTCTTTATGCTAATGAAATAAAACATTCAGCAGAACCCTAATATTTAACATACTTTTGTCTGTTAAAAGTGGACATATATTTTGAGAATTATCTTTAACTTCTCTAAAGTCTTTAATAATCTTGTGTTTTCTCATACTGGATACAAGTAAAGCCTATTCAACTGCTATTTTTGCCAACAGTTATAAATAAATTTTACTTATTCTATGAGTACTTATTCAATAATTATATCCTAAACAGGTAAAAATTAGCAAATAAGATTTCTAGAATAGAGGTTTATTCTTTGTAAGATTCTGTTATTTTCACTTAGATAAGCTCTTGAAATCAAATACAGCGCCTATCTATATTCATTATATCTTGTTTTCTTCAGTTATAATTCTATAACTAAGAAGAAAGTTAGGGCCTTCGTAATTATAGAGGAAACAAGATCATTTTCACTATAGTTACTTTGCTGTGTTGGTTGGCATGTTTAAATCAGAGCATTTCAGTAAATCAGAACTCTTTAAAAGTTCAAGAGAACAACCATCCTTTACATAATAAAACATTGCATTTTTCTAGCATTGGTAAAATGCTAATTACTCAATGACTGAATATTAACATATAGATTTTGTAAGAGTGGCTTAGTGGTTAAGAGGGTAAGCTGGCTGATCTCTTTGGGTTTCTTCCTCCTCACTTCTTGCCTCACATCTATATATAATGTAGAATGAGCCACTTGAAGGAAGGATCCACTACCCTCATCTGCAGTGTATGCATAGCAATTCGTAGAATGCATTGCATCAAAGGCACTCACTACATGTTAAAATATAATTGGAAGAGTGGCTGGAAATTAAAAAGAGATGGGTGCCATGGAAATGCAGGAATTGGTAGACCTCTTTGTTTTAAAACTTTCAGTCTGACTGGAGTGGAAACAGGAATCAAGCCATGCAATGTCAAGTGGTGTCTGTTTGGTTGTTTTTAGCTGAGGGTGAACTTTGTATATTTGAAGGCAGAGTACAAGAACAAGGAGATGAGTAGCATCTGACTGATGTAGTACAACTCTGACAGTTTATAATTCGATGTCTTCAGGGTAGAATGTGTGCAGCAATCAATATTTATTTCCAGTGGATAAAAAGAAACTTCAAACAGTTCTAATAAATTAGCAAATTCCTTATAAAAGTACAGATTTTCATATTCTCTTGAGAGATTGAAAAATGTGTGACTCTGGGCCTGTACTCCTCCTAAGACTTCCTTGGCTAAAACCCAACACTAATCATGGTATCTCCAGTTGGACAGTTTTATACCTTGGCTCTGATTTCTCATGATACCTACCTAGTGTCATCCTTACTATCTCATACTCCTATGCCCACATTGAAATTTAGAAACCCTGTAAGAGATGAGATAATTATGAAGGAAAAGCTACAGCATGTGGAACTAGAAGGGGCCATGAGTACAGTGTGTTTGAGTTTAGAATGGAGTAAGGATTTAATATTTCTTAGAAGTAGATCAGAGAGAGAGAGATATGGGTGATTAAAAAGAAAATATATGATCTACAAGAATGGCTAGAAAGAAAACTTTTAAGTGTGGATGATTTGACAAGAAAGGTGTCAATTACATAAGGTTCTATAGATCAAGTAAAGTACTGAAAGAAAGTAAAATCAGAAATTGAAATGCTTAATATAATTATTATATCTAATAATTAATGTAATGAACATATATAGCCATGCTGAAATAATAAATCAGGTAAAGTCTAATAAATAAAAATACATAATTAACAATATATTAATCAATAAATCTGGCCATGCCTTCTTAGTATCTGTGAAAAAATGAATACTACATAGGGGCATGAGGCTCCATCTATTGCTGTTTTTAAGATATTCAAACTAAAAGTATTTAACATAAGTTGACCCAAGCAATTTATTGTTACAACTTTACAAATTAATGAGAGTTGCATTCATATATTTAAGGGTGATTTATCTTCAATTATAATAGTTCATAATGTGAATGAAATGTAAATACTTCTTTCATATGGTTCTCCTTAGCAGGTAAAGAAGTAAACAACTAAACAGTGAGCAAATATTGAATAAGACATACAAAGTTGTCACTTCCTTTCAAGGAAATAATAATTTATAAAACCATTATTGCTCAATATGCAGTTTATAAAAATTATATAATTGCCTATCACAGTAGTGACTAGTAAGTATCAATTTGACACCTAATATAAAAAAATGTAGAATATAAAATAGCTAGTTAGTGGTTTAACTTTCTTTTTAAGTCCAACCTAAAACTAATCTTAAAGTATTTTGGTTATTTTCCTTTGTTTTTCCCCACACCTGTAGCATTTATGAAGAACCATATTAAATTTGTGTCGGTGAGTGGGTGTGGGCCTATTTTACAAGTGTTTTCAAAATTCGACTTTGAAGTTTTTGATTAAGACATTAAAACTAGTCAATTTTGATCTTACATGGTTGAACAGTGCTTACAAATCTTTCTCATTTTTGAAATCTCATTAAACTTATAATGCTCTTGTGACATTCCTAATAAATTATTTATCTATTTGCATTAAAATGTGAAACAGTCACTGAAGATAAATTGTTTTCCCGTACTTTTGTAGACATGCTTTTCTTTCTTATTACTAATTCTTCCAGCCCTATATACACTCTGCTGCTTGCATATGCTCATCAAGAAAGGATTCATATATATTCATCAAACAACTGTACCTCTGAGGAGTTATCTGAGAGAGATGATTTCATATATTAGTTCATTGTACTTTGAAAACTCATCGAGATTTTGGGAGGTTTACACATCCCACAGCTAACTTCACAATTAAACTAATTAGCTTGGTTAAAGGCTTGATTTTATTGTTAGTAGCTTGTTCTTTACACTGTAAGCTAAGAAATGACACGTTTAAGATGCATCAGATGTTGTCAGTATATCTGTGAACTATGTACTGAGAAATTGTACTAGTCATGTCCAACATTTGTGACTTGACTTTTTTTTTTCATCTTTGGGTTGTTTCTTTTTGTTCCCTCATTTTTCATGTGTTGACTGGAAATCTAAAGAATTACAATACCAGGTATAAATGTACGGAAATGTATGAGCTCAGCTGCTGCTGCTGCTAAGTCGCTTCAGTCGTATTCGACTCGGTGCGACCCTGTAGATGGCAGCCCACCAGGCTCCCCCGTCCCTGGGATTCTCCAGGCAAGAACACTGGAGTGGGTTGCTCATCAGAACCAGAATAAGCACATCATGATTAGTCAGCAAATAGATCTTCAACTCTTAGTGTCATTATATAACAAAGTTCTTCACGGGATAAAGTTGGTAGGTTGACTAACCATAACAGCAAATTTGTATGTGCTCCGGCTGTCAACAATAATTTGCTGTTGCAGGCACTGATTTACTTTAGAAGAAGGTCCATATACAGTTCCACTTGTTCAGTAAGTGACCATCTTGGGTCTCACAGGGCGCTAGTTCCCCGGTCACTCTTCAAAGCCAGGCCTCTCTGACTGTGCAACCAGAGCATCTTATTATGAGATAAATATTTTGGAGGGCTCAAGTTTAATACTAAAAGTGCATACTATTAAAACACATCTTTATGTAAAGTTCACAAGGTGGAGTTTTTTTGCTCTAACATAATAAAATATAACAGTATTCATCCAGTATTGCCAAATGCTGAACCAAATATCACATGGCTGCCTGACGTGTAAATTAAACTAAAACAGGCTTTTCTTCAAGCTTTTTTGAGACAGTTTTGCCTTTTCATTTGGTTGTGTTCAGAATTTCTTTATTTTAACACTAACTAGAATATCTTTCCTATAACAACTAGAACCCTAAGCTCAGAAGCTCTAACAAGCTATAGGTTATGTTTTTGTTTTGTTTTGTTTTGTTTTCAGAGCTTTAAGGCACGTTACCTTGCATAATTAATCTTTTGAAACAAAAAATTGTCTGCTTTCTCTAGGTTTAATGAAACACTTGGCATTTCTTAAACTTTTTTTTTTTCAGTGAAAACAATTGAGTGATTTTTGTCTAGAGTCAAAAGTTTGCAAAAACTGATTCCTAATATATGTGTATCACTACCTAATTCATTTCTCAACGTGTGATGCCTTCCAGCTGTAAGATTCGCCTCACAATACTTACTGATGAAGTCAACAATGTCATTTAGATTAAACTTTAGCTGCCACAGCACGTGTGCTTGCTGTTGACAAGAAACCTACAGAGAAGAAAGAGTGGCACCTGGTGATAGGTTAGCTATATTTAACATTTCACAAGTGAAAACAATGTTTAGTAAATTAATTCCCCAGGACTCTGCAGCTGCTATTTCAAGTGGTGGGTGACGTTGAAAGGGAAGTTGTCGTTGAAAATTCAGTTGAAAAGTTTCTGTATAGCATCTATTCCTGTCAGTTTCAGTCTAAACCAGTCTTTCGGTTTAAGCCAACTTTGCCTAACAAAACATTATCTTTATGACTAACTTTTTAGTCTTACCAAAAGTGAAAAATATTTTCTGATTCTGTCAGTTTATCGTTAAGACAGTTGCTGAATTTAGGTGTTTGCTTTTCGAATAGGGTTTCAGAAGTCACATTATGCTTACAAAGTAACAGTTAAAGACCTGTAAGGAATCCTTCAGGGCTTCCCTGGTGGCTCAGATGAAATCCTGCCATTGTGTTGTTCTTTGAAGCCACACACAGAAAACACAATTCTCTGCTTTAAAAAGCTGGTAATAACTTGACCACATATTAGGAAAGCTTACACTGGTACAGCCTGCATATTCAATATTAGATTCTGTTGATTCATGCTTCCAAGTTCAGAAATTGGAGTTTTCTATCTCTTTCCAAAGGTTTTTTTTTTTTTTAAATGAGCTGTTTTCATTCATGTCAATTTTATCTTGTGAGCAAAGCATGTATGTTCCCCTTGGTAATACTTAACATGTTGTTTCAGTTCAACATAAGTACACAAGCTTTTCAGGCTTCCAATGACGTTCAGTTAATTATAATTAAGCACTAGTTTTCTTCTTTCTGGGGCTTCCCCAGTGGCTCAGCAGTAAACAATCTCCCTGAAATGCAGGAGACCTGGGTGCCATCCCTGGGTCGGGAAGATCCCCTGGAAGAGGAAATGGCAACCAGCTCCAGTATTCTTGCCTAGAAAATCCCATGGACAGAGGAGGTTCATGGGCTACAGTCCTTGGGGTCACAAAGACTTGGACACGACTAAGCACCCACTCACTTTCTTTTTTCTGCTTTTTTTTCTTCAATAGATTTATAGTCTGAACAACAATTAGACTTAGCAAATCCATATAATTTTTATATTACATTAAATCAATAATCTAAAAAATACAGCCTACTGGGGAGGAAAAAAAAACAACTAAATTTTCTTTACTGCTTCCAAACAAATATCAAGCATTTTCATCAATATTTTCACTCATTGTAATTATTTTCAGTCTTTATTGTACCCTAGACTAAGAATTTTAGCTCAGATAATATTCAAAGCATAGGTTTAAGCCCAAAGAAATGAAAAGTTTGGTTGAATGTAGGAAAAAGAATAAGCTGGAGGCATTCAAGGTCCACCTCCCCTGTTCAGCTTAAGAAAGCAAATTCTATGGCAACAATTGTTCTGAGTTTTATCTAAGAAGCTTACATTTTTATATTTCAATTAGTCTGTGTGAATTGCTGTTTTGTATTCTGTTTTGTAAAGTACTTTATTTTTACTGCTTCCATTAAAAAAAACAAAACAAAACACTGTTGAGCCTGTAAGACAGCATTGGAATAATACATACAATAATATCATCTGTACTTAATACTTATTTATCACATTAAGCATTATTTTTTCCTGAACTCTTAGAGTTCACTTTTTAAATATCAATTTTCCCTAAGAACGAATGAATTGAAGTGTTCTCTTATCTAAACTCAGAGATTTAGAGATCTGTGTTGGAAAATATTTTTACTGCTAACTTTTTATGACACAGCAAAGATACTGAGATTGGAAAGTCCCTCTTGCCATCGGTTGACAAGCATTTAAGTGTTAACGTTATGAGTAAGGGGATTTTCCCTTTTGGATTTCCAAGCTAAAGAGTCCTTTTTCAAAGCCGGACCTGTAATCTATTCACCTTAGGCTTGCAAACATACCACAACTCCTGAGTTACATCTTCAAATACCTACAGCAACTCCTTTAAATTATGTTCAAAGGAAAATGATAAACATCTTCTAGTTTGTCAATTCGACCACATCCGTGCAGTCTTTAAAGTCAAGCTTGTCATTGTCACAGGAAATGAAAAAACAATGGTTAAAATACAGGTATCAGGCATTACTTAATTTTTTCACCAGAGAAGTAAGTGGGAGTTAATATGTACAAAAGTTGATTGCTGCTCTTGGTGCTAGTTAACTTTTACGAAGAATCACATGTGCTTAACATAATGAAAGGCTTCTGAATCTTCTGCAATTCGTATGCTCCATGGTTGCTGATTTCAACAGTGATTCTCTTCTGATGTAGTCTGTACTTTGTTAAGATGACTATTATGATGCCTTATAAGGTTGGTTAATTTTAAATGTTCATTTGTAGGTCATTTATATACATTTTCCTGTATAAATTTTACCCCTTATGAACCTGATAATCCAAATATTTGATAAAAATTTTAAAAATGTCCTTTTTTTTTCAGAGCTAATGGGCATATTCCTTGTGTATCAAATCTGGACAAATAAAATATTCAGTGATCTGGTTTCCTAATTAGATCACACGTTCAAGTGGGATGTGTTTAAAGCAAACCAAAGTAAAACCAAAGGATTATGGTTTTCTTAGGGTGTATGCCCAGTAGTGGGACTGCTGAGTCATATTATAGTTTTATTTTAGTTTTTTGAGGAACCTCCAAAGTGGTTGTATCAATTTACATTCTCACCAATAGTGCAAGGGGGTTTCCTTTTCTCCACACCCTCTCCAGCATTTATTGTTTTGATGGTTTTTGATGATTACCATTCTCACCAGCGTGAGGGCCATTTGTAGTGATATGGATGATACAGATTGAAGTAAGTCAGAAAGAGAAAAAACAAGTACCACATATTAACACATGTGTATGGACTCTAGAAGAACGGTACTGATGCACCTATTTGCAGGGCAGGAATCGAGAGGCAGACGTGGAGGACATTCTTGTGGAGACGGTGGGGGAAGGAGAGAGTGGGACGAATTGAGAGGGTAGCAGTGACATTTGTAATGTCAGTTACACCTTGACTACCATGTATAAAAGAGATCGCTGGTGGGAAGCTGCTCTGTTGTACAAGGAGCTCAGCTTGTCGCTCTGTGATGATCTAGGTGGGTGGGATGGGGGAGGTTGGAGGAAGGCTCAAGAGGGAAGAAATATATGTATACATATAACTGATTCGTCTTGTAGAGCAGACACTAAAAAATTTGCAAAGCAATTATATTCCAATTAAGAAATAAATAAAAAGTAAAGGAAAGATTCTTGTTGTTCAGTAGCTGTTATGTCCAATTCTTTGTGACCCCATGCACCTGTAGCATACTAGTCTCCTCTGTCCTCCACTAACTCTCAGAGTTTGCTCAAATTCATAACCACTGAGTCGGTGATGCCATCTAACCATCTCATCCTCTGCTGCCCTCTTCTCCTTCTACCTTCAATCTTTCTGAGCTTGAGGGTATTTTCAAATGAGCCAGCTCTTCGCATCAGGTGGCCAAAGTGTTGGAGCTTCAGCTTCACCAACAGTCCTTCCAATGAATATTCAGGGTTGGTTTCTTTTCGGATTGACAGCTTTGATCTCCTTGCTGACTCGGGACTCTCAGGAGTCTTCTCTAGCACCGCAGTTCGAAAGTGTCAATTCTTCAGCACTCAGCCTTCTTTTTGGTCCAACTCTAACATCTGTACATGATTACTGGAAAAGGCATAGTTTCCACTCTCTAGATTTGTCATAGCTTTCCTTCCAAGGAGCAAGTGTCTTTCAATGTCATGGCTGCAGTCACCATCCTCAGTGATTTTGGAGCCCAAGAAAATAAAATCTGTCACTGCTTCCACTTTTCCCCTTTCTATTTGCCAAGAAGTGAAGAGACTAGACGCTATGATCTTAGTGTTTCAAATGTTCACTTTTAAGCCAGCCTTTTCACTCTCCTCTTTCACCTTCATCAAGAGGCTCTTTAGTTCCTCTTTACTTTCTGTCTTTAGAATGGTGTTAAGCAAAGATATTAGTTGTTTTACATCCCTCTTTGCTAGTCATGCTTCTGCCTTATCGGGGAATTTCCCTTTTGTTGGAGTGTTAGGAAGAGATCATATTTTTTGCTCATTAATAAAATTTACAAATAGTGATGAAGCTTAAACAGTAATATCATTAGAGGAAAATGTATCTATCATATCACAAATATTATAACAATGACTTTGTTTTGTGCTTTCTGAAAATTCAAGCTTGGAGTTAAAGCACTTCAGTAAATAATATCCAACGTCCAACTCAGAAGACTGCTTTCTCAGATTGCTTCTAGTGGGTCTCTGTTTGGTAACTTGAGGATCAAGCAGTCTTAGACTTTTGTAAGCTAGGTTAATAGATATTTCTTTGTTAATATATAGTGAAAGTCACTCAGTCGTGTCTGACTCTTTGTGACCTCATGAACCGGGGCCTGCCAGGCTCCTCTGTCCATGAGTTACTGGAGACATTTGGGAGGTCCCAAATACTGAACTTTCACACAGTTTAAATTGTAAGCCATTGCTCGAGTTACTTCCTTCTATCTCAGCTTGCAACTTGGCTGTTTCATGTCTGACTTAACCTCTTTTGGTGCCTTGCTGAAAGGGGTAACCAACATAGCTATCCAAGAGCAACAAGCTATTATATGTAGAATATGACTCTCAGGTTATTACAGACCACAGTTTTAGCAGGTACTATCCTGTATCATGCCAGGAGTCACCAGCTTTCTGGGCAACTGTATCTATTTTCTCATTTTCCATCATCTAACTTAGCATAAATGCATATATTTTTATATAGCTTCTCACATCTTTTAACCAATTTCTTTAGTAGTTAGGGGATAGGCTAAGCTTCCACAGAAAGGAGACTTTAAAATACAGTGGGTCACAGGGAGCTCGGCTTGGTGCTGTGATGACCTAGCGGTGTGGAATGGGTGGGCGGGCGCAAGGGAGGTTCAAGAGGGAGGAGATATGTGTGTACTTAGAGCTGATTCACCTTGTTGCATAGCAGAAGCTACCGCAACATTGTAAAGCAAGTATCCTCCGATTAAAACTTTTAAAAAATTCAGTGGGCCAAACAATTTGGAAGTTTCTTCCTCCTATAGGAATATACTTGATTCACTCATATCCTGTTTAAGAAAACTAACTCAGATGACCAAATCCAGCTATACTTGGGTTTGGAAACTTGGACATGTTCTAGCTGAGCATCCATGTCCCCAAGTAAAACTTAGAAGATTTGATTAGGAAAAGAGAGAAGGGAAGAAAGAACACAGAAACAGTGAGTTGTCTCTGCCATACAAGGTCCAGTATTCTATCTGTCCATGTTTTCCTCTAATATAGCCATCCAATTTCCAGGATTCTTGAGCTTGGAGGAAAACTTTCATAAGTACATATTGCTGTAGTTTTAACATTACTTTAATTACAATATACACATGATTTGGTAAATGTCAATAATTTTATTGGAACAATCAGTCCTTTAACAGAGTTAACTAAAGTATAATTCCAAACAATTTCAAGTTTCTTCTATGCACCTTAACTAGACAATATTGAACCAAATAGATGATTATGGATAATTAATAAAGGTTGGCAGAATACTATCAGGCTCAGGTAAGTCAAGTCATGGCAATAATATTTCATTTAATAAACTAATTTTCTGTTTCATAGATAGAGGGCCTTTTTCACTCCACATATAGGTGTATATAGTGTATATCTATTTACAGAATCATTGAAAAACTATGTGAAAATGACTTTTTAAAAATATATTTTATTTCCTATAGTATCAACTTAATTGGTGGTTTAATTACCAAATGCATTTCTTTATAAATGATATTACCTCATTATTGACCAGAGACGTGTTAATGAATTTTTTGTTACCTTATTGACCACATTATTGACCAGAGATGTTTCAATTTCACTTACATAACAAATTGCTTGCCACCGGCATTAATTTCTACAAAAATCCCCCAGTCAATAACGTGTCTCCAGTCCTTGGATGTGTTGTCGTTAACGGGGAACTTTGCTTGTATCTCAAATGCAGGAAGAACATTCTTCGTTTCCTAGATGCCGAGCGAGATGTCTCCGTGGTCAAGAGCAGTTTTAAGCCTGGTGACGTCATACACTATGTGCTGGACAGACGTCGGACACTAAACATTTCTCAGGATCTGCACAGCCTCCTACCTGAAGTTTCACCAATGAAAAACCGCCGATTTAAGACCTGTGCCGTTGTTGGAAACTCTGGCATTCTGCTAGATAGTGAGTGTGGAAAAGAGATCGACAGTCACAATTTTGTAATAAGGTGAGTTTTCTTCTGTTGCTAAAATGTGTAACTTCTTCAAAGACCTTTTACTTAGGACTAGAACGCTGGCAGAATATGTAAATCTAATATTAATAAAGAATTACTGAAAGCTAAACCTAGCATTCATCGACAATATCTTTATCTGTGTAGTATCCAAATTTACTCACCGTGAAATGTCAAATTAAAATTATTATATCATTGAAAGAAAAGGTGATCTTGTAGCAATAATTCACACCAGCTTGTTTTTTTATTTTTTTTGCCAAATGATAATTTTATTACATATAATACATAGAAAAACTATTTGCTAATAGATGTAATTACTTATTATAATTTAATTTATTTAATTGTTTATTACTATTACTGAATAGTTCTTCTGTGTATAATTTATAATATATTTATAATTATTCTTTTCTATTAGTGAATGAATTAATTCACTTAATTGCATTTATAAGCCATTTATATTCAATAAATTATTTTACTTATTCACAAAATTATGAACATTACTCTGCAATGATATAACAGATGTAACTTAATTTTACTGTTTTAACAATGATTATTTAGCATATTCTAGGAATATACTGTAGCAAATTTATATTTGATACCTTGGGCCAAATTGATTTCATCATTCTTTATATGTGGTATTTGTGAATGTTAGTATATTTTGATTTTTCAGTTTTCTCATGGAATTAAACATAGCTATTTGTTTTTCATTGATGTTCAACAGATATTTGATGAATCATGTGTTTGGTTAGCTTTTGATTAACTGAAAGAAAGACAACCGTAGACTTAGGATTGTAATGATGACATAGATATTATCATTTTTTAATTCTGTTATTATTTTTAAATAGATTTGTTGTTTTTTTATTTCTTCAGAAATACTTGCTAAATAAATGAAACATGTATATTGAAATATGAAATACTACAATATAAAGATAAATAGGAAAATATGCTGATTTGCCATGTTGACAAATAGCTTGAAGTCTTGAAGCTATGCGGGAATCCTGCTTGTGGTAGTATCTTGAAAAAAATTTTTTTTGAACTATGGTATTAAAAATAAATATAATAAATATTAATCATAAATAGGCCACAGTTTTTTTATAAAGCAATAATAGCCATGAAAAATCATAAGAGAACACTCAGGGAATATAATTCATAACAATGAATATTGCTACAAACATTTTGTATAACTATCTTACTTTGCTTAGTCACATGCAGGGTTAGTGATTGATTTGACATCAGTTGACCCTTTATTTATTATTATTTTTTTTAATTTTATTTTATTTTTAAACTTTACATAATTGTATTAGTTTTGCCAAATATCATTGAACTGAGAGGAAAACCCTGTGAAAATGTAGGTATACAAACAAAATTGTGTCCCAAGAGGAAACAAATTGTTTGATGAGGGAATGATGGTGGAAATGGAAACAATGAGCTTAAGACATTGAAGTCTGTATGAAGTATGGTTGGGAAGAAAAAGTAAGGCTTCTAGAATTTCTGAAGAGATTAAAATCAGAGCTCAGATAAGATGAGGAGGAAAAGATTTTAGAGTATAGAAGAAATTTCAGAAAGTAGATAATTTGTAAAGATCATTAATACTGGAGGGATACAGGATTCGAATGTATCCTGTATCCTTATTAAAAAAGACTGACTCCTTATTCCTACATCTCTTTAAACCTCAGCATTGAGATCTACATAATGCACTGGGTTCAACCTCACCTCTAACTCTGAAATTAAGATTGTAATGTCAGCTAACACCTCAACCAGAGCACATAATTATCTCTTCTTTTTTGTGGTGAGAATAATTAAGATCTTGTGTTTTCGCAGCTTTGAAGTGGGTAATGCAGTACTGTGCCTATAGTCACTAGGTTGAATTAGATCTCTTGAACTTACGTGTTTGTTGCAGGTCACTCACTAATGTTTCAGGGCTCCCCAGGCGGCACTGATGGTAAGAACCCGCCGGCCAATGCAGGAGACATAAGAGACGTGGTTCAATCCCTGGGTCAGAAAGATCCCCTAGGGGAAAAAGTGGCAACCCAAGCCATTCTTCTTCCCCGGAGAGTCCCATGGACAGAGAAGCCTGGTGGGCTACAGTCCATAGAGTCACAGAGTTGGACGTGACTGAGCGACTTAACACACGCTGACGTTTGAGCATTTGCAAATGTAGAGTGTTTTTAGGCACTGTACTTCAGAAGTTCTTTATACTTTTCTCAGCTATGATTATTTGAAAAGCTTATTAACAATATCACAATAGTGGTCAATCCTTAGTGTCCCTATGGTCTTACCAAGAAGTATAAAACCCTGAGGATAAGCATTTCAATGAAGGCATAAGATTATTGCCATAATTACTTTTTTTTTTTCCCTTTTACTCCTATTTTTACTAGTTTCTGAAACTAGAAGCTGGAATGTTCTACATTAAAATATGTACTAGGAAAGCCTAGCCTACGGATGGGTTTCTGATTTTCCAAGAAAAATTTCAGCAAGAATACATTTAACATTAGAAACAGGTAATCCCTGCAGTGAAACCTGTTTTTTTGGTCATAGTATCTAGTCTGGAAACCCATTCCTTTGAGTCTCTTGGACACAAGAGACTTCAGTGACACTTCGTTATACCAGACCTCCACCCTTCCTAGAACTCGACTCTTCCCCCGGCGTGTGGCGTATCATCCGTGTGCATCTTTCCTTCCCTGGCTGTATGTGACCTTTTGTTAGTGTCTGTTCTACTCTGCTGCTGCTGCTAAGTCGCTTCAGTCGTGTCCGACTCTGTGCGACCCCATGGACTGCAGCCTACCAGGCTCCTCCGTCCATGGAATTTTCCAGGCAAGAGTACTGGAGTGGGGTGCCATTGCCTTCTCCAGTTCTACTCTACACCAGCAGAAAGGATTTTTGCTTTAAAACTCAATCAAAACCCATTCCTTGAAACATTAATAGTTTCCCATCCAGGTCAAACTGGTTAAAGTCACAAATTCTAGTAACAAGTTTTAAAAATCTTCCAAACTTCCCGTCTTCTCAGAGCTCTGTGGTGTGCACGTGCATTTACTTAGGTACATAGTTTTAACTGGTTGTTTGCCTGTATCACCTATTGCTCCCAGGTTGTTTGTTTCTCTTTTCTTCTTGTTAGATAATAAGTTTGTTATGGGAGAGAGAACTTATGTCTGATCTCTTGCCGAGGACACTGTTGGTTCAGTGACCCCTCAAGGATCAGATGCACCCAGGTATTATGTTCAATTTGACCTCTGACATGAAGCAAAGCATGCTTTTTAGATAAAATATTCATTCAACATTAGATTTCAAACTTTATCTGTATTTTTTCTGAAGGTGCTTTAGAGGAATGCAATGCTGTCTTCTTTGTTTAATGATGTACAGAATGCACTATCACGTGCAAACAGCAATCTCTTGCTCCAAACAGTTGTCCTATTGAAAAGGAGAGCAAGGTGCATGGAATAATTGTCCTGTGAAATGTATCGGTATTTTGGGAGAATGTTATTTTTAATGTCCCACAATATTTTTAAATAAGCTGCTTAAAACTGCTCATGTTATGTGTCTGCACACGTAGTGATAGCTATACACAAGAATTGACACACACACACATCGTCATGCATTTCTTCTCTTAGAGAGATACTCCCTCAGGGGCTCTTTGTATTAGAAGTTAATCAATTAAATTAAATGCTGGGTTTGCAGGGATATTACACAAAATGGGAGTTCGATCAATATCAGGATGCTTAAAGGGGAAAAAATGAGGGTCAGAAAAATCAAAACCTTACTCTGATTCTCTAATTACTAAATATTGAACTGATTTGTAAAATCTAGGTTTCACATGTACCTAAAAAACAGAAAAATGGGCATAAAAGAAATATTTTTATTTCTTAATAAAAATGCCTGAAGTCATAATTCAAATATTAGCATTATGTCCACACGTGCTACACTTAAGACCCCTAATCTGTAATTCTTCAATCGGTGAGTACCATGCTGCAAAGAGGAGGCCAGGACAGAGTACAGGTGGTCAGTCACTCACTCAAATTGAAAATATCTCTCTTTTCTGGACTTGAAATCCTGTCTGATAGAGAAAGTTCATTAAGGATGATAAAGTTCTTGTGCTGTTAAAGATCTTGTCATATAGCTCCAGATAAGCAAAAATTCAATTTAATCTGGCACCAGTGTGTCAGATATAAACCTTCTCTCACCTCGTAAGCATTAGAAACATTGTCCTATTGATGTTAAATTCTGTATTGTATATCTGGATGGCCTGACATGCTAAATATTGGAAAGAGAGAGAGAGAGAAAATCAATGCTGCAAAGGAAGACTATTGCCCAACATAGAGTCCAGGATTTCAAGCAGAATTCATTGTCTGTGATAGTGGATGAAGTTGTATACCTTTCTATACTTTAGTTTTCTAATTTAGAAACTGATATTATTATGTGAACTATTTCTCTATTCCTGGAGTGTTACAATTTACCTGCTCATAGAACCTAGAATGGTACAATTGTCTCTGGACAATGTCAGTGTTAAATTTACCCTATATACTCATCTAAAGGTATGCTGTAAAATTTCAAGAATTTAGAGTTTGGAAGACATTTATGCATCATTTATGTATCAGTATAAGTAAAAGAAAACAGAGTTAGAAAGCTCCCTTCATGCAATCTGTTTAAAAGTATCTTTAAATACTTTCTTGGGTCTTTTTTTTTTTCCCTTTGCTTTGTGTTAGGTATAGGTATAAAGTTATTTCAACAGTTCACATCTTAGACTAAAGAATATATCTCTTTAGTGGTCAAAGTTGGATTTTGCAAAATGATATTTAAAGTGCTTTTCAATTGTCCTGCAGTTTTGGGATGCTTTCTCATTTTTTGGATGCTTTAGTCCAATGTGTATTTACAAAAAAAAGTACATTATAATATTTGTATTGTTTATACTCAAGAATGTCATAGAATTAACAAGAGTGGTTTTCTTCTTTTTTTTTTCCCTGCCACTTTATTCTTTTAACTGAAGGATAATTGCTTTACAGAATTGTGTGGTTTTCTGTCATTCATCAGCAAGAATCAGCCATAGGTAGACCCATATCCACTCTGTCCCTCCCGAACCTTCCTCCCATCTCTCTCCCCATACCACCAACAAGAGTGGTTTTTCTAATGAGAACCAGAAAAGTAAGGTATTTCCTAAAACTAACGCTGAAAGGTGCTGAAAGACCATCTTCCCTGGTTCTTCTCTCCACACCCTCCCCCCGCCCCCATCGTGGTGTGGAAGCGACTGTGCATTCTTTCCATTTTCTGGGCTTGTGTGGATGGTAGGAAATGTCAAGCATCTGCCAGTGCTGGTTTTTCATAGAAGAAGGACAGCGTCCAGCCTCATCGAAAGTAAACTGAGCCTTGCAGTATACTGTCTTTGATGCCATATGGGGGACACTGAAGTGAAGTCAAGTGAAAGTTGCTCAGTCGTGTCTGACTCTTTGCAACCCCACGGACTATACAGTCCATGGAATTCTCCAGGCTAGGATACTGGAGTGGGTAGCCTTCCAGGGGATCTTGCCAACCCAGGGATCAAACCCAGGTCTCCCGCATTGCAGGCAGATTCTTTACCGGCTGAGCCACGAAGGAAGCCCGGAGGGCACTGAGGGAGGAGTTAATAACAGTTATAGTTCACAGCTGACACATTTTGACCATCAGCTGCCGCTCCTCTGTCTCCATGCTGTGCTTAAACAGAGATGCTAGAAGCAATGAGTAAGACTTAAGTGATTCAGACATGGTTAACCAAGAGCTGCAAAACACTTTGTGTTGTTCTGGCTGCTTGAGATTTCAGTTAATTTTGTTTATTGATTGCTCTCTTTCCACCTTTCATTTATCCATTCTGTCTTGTCCCTGTCTTCCTCTCGGATAGACAACTTTGCTCATTTTTCCTTTGTTAATCATTATTCTCATCTCTTGCCATGTTTGATTAAATCCTTTCTAATTTCCTTTTCATTAGTGTTTTTTCCCTAAAAACACAGGAACAGCAAGGATAGATCACTTAAAATATCCCTTTAAATGTATACATATTTATATAAATAAATCTTTGTCATTTAGATTGAGATTCTGAACTAGCAGCATTGACATCAGTTGGAAGCTTGTTGGAAATACAGAATGTCAAAACTTGCAAAAGACCTGCTAAGTCAGAATGTGCATTTGATCACGGTGCCTTGGTGCTTCTTTTGTGCGTTAAGGTTTGCCATGTATTAGAATTCCCAATATGGCTAAACAGCATGCTCTAGAGAAGCTGGGACTACCCAGTATGTCTGCTTTATGTAGCCTGTATCTTCAATAATCTAGCACCAAATTTGATACATTGAGACATGTGCTGTTTATTGAATGAAAGAATTAATGTAGGATTTGAGAAATTTTTGGTTTGTATTCAAGTTTTATTGTATTAAATTTATACACTACTGAATTTCAAAATTAATATTTAAGAAGAGTCATGTATAAGGTTATTTATGGTCATTTAAACCTTTACAGCAGAAGGCAATGGCTCCCCACTCCAGTACTTTTGCCTAGAAAATCCCATGGACAGAGGAGCCTGGTGGGCTGTAGTCCATGGGGTCGCAAAGAGTCGGACATGACTGAGCGACTTCACTTTCACTTTTCACTTTTCACTTTCATGCATTGGAGAAGGAAATGGCAACCCACTCCAGTGTTCTTGCCTGGAGAATCCCAGGGACAGGGAAGCCTGGTGGGCTGCCGTCTATGGGGTCGCACAGAGTCGGACACGACTGAAGTGACTTAGCAGCAGCAGCAGCAAACCTTTACAATTAAAAAGAAAATATAGAAATATGAGTAATATAATGAAATGTACTAGATGTTGGGAATCAGAAAAGCTGGGCTTTTGACAATTACTAGATTCATTATGTTGTACACCTGAAACTAATATAATATTATATATCAACTATAATTTAATAAAAAATAAAATGGAAAAAATAAAGCCATAAAATGTAATAGTGCACAAATATCTTAATTTTTAAGCATTATCATTTCCAGTGTCCAGTGATGATGATAATAATAGATGTATAATTTCAAAGTGATTTTCCAAGTATCATATGGGAAATATAATAAAGAAATGTATAAACTGTAAATCTAAACTAATGATGAATGATATTAAAGCATACCTTGCTTGAGTTAAATGTCATAGTTGAAAGTTAAATTTGTTACTGCATTTTCTAATAGCCATGACCATTGGCTGGAAATGCAAATTCTCTCTGTTTTACATAAACAAGAAGTCAGACCTTCCCCAAATTTGTCAACTTTATCAAACATGTCTATAGTTGATACTGAATAACATATTAGATAATATGAAGACACAAGAACACTACTCAAGAGTGTCTATAAAATCTGAGTGTATATAATTAGAAATAATTGTAGTGAAGTATATATTTCTTCAGGAAACCCAAGTATAAGATAAAAATGTTTTACTTTATGATGATCTAGCTTCCTAAGAGAAGGGATGAGATGTTTCACAAAATGAAAAGATGGAAGAACTGACTTACATTGACTGATCCCAGTGTATTTTTATAACTCAATCAGTGTTTCATTCTCCACTGGTAGATAATTTATGGGAAACTTTAAATCATTCTCTTTGACCTTCTATAAATGCTAACTCTTTTATAGCAAAATAGAATCTTTTCTGGGAGAAAAAATTATGCTTGCTTTTCCGTGTGTTCACAAAAATGGCCTTGTTTTTTTTTTTCTTCCACTCTCACTGAGGATGTTCATCATTAACTCAAGTGTTTTAACTGCAAACAACTAATTTTTGGTAGTGAATCTGGTACAGGCATTAGAAAGATTTTTTTTTAATTCTTATTGATTAAGATAACCACATTATATTTTAGAAATAGCAACATTGATTATTCAGTATGTTATTCATATTTTTGATCTATGAAATTTTATACTTTTCAAGAAACTACCACTGTTATTTCTATTGATTTAACCATAAAATTCATATTCTAGGTAGAAATCAGAATTTCTATTTATTTCTAATTAGTTATGGTTTTTAAAATTAACTTAGAACTAAATATGGAATTTTTGTGGATTGTGATGTGAGTTGGGCTTCACTGGTGGCTCAGTTGGTAAAGAATCCATCTGCAATGCAGGAAACCTGGCTTTGATCCCTGGGTTGGGAAGATCCCCTGGAGGAGGGCATTGCAACCCACTCCAGTATTCTTGCCTGGAGAGTTCCCATGGACAGAGGAGCCTGGTGGGCTATAGTCCATGGGATCGCAAAGAGTCAGACATGACTAAGTGATTAATAAGCACATGTGATGTGAGATAAGACTCTAACTTTTTTCCTTATAATCATGTGACTGCTAGGTTGAAAAGATTTAATCCAGAAGGAAAAAAAAAATTTTAATGGAAGTAACAATGAATTGACAAGCTATTTTAAGTTTTAAAATGCTTATCTCATTTTCTAAAAATGCAGTATTAAATACAGTTTCTTGTCTATCAATCCAACAAAGATATTTAAAATCCGTAATATTCAGCATAAAGTTATGTTGATATTGGCACTCGTATTAAATGCTTTTAAAAATGAAAACTGATACAACTTTTCCAAAACTAAGGTTGACAGTGTCCTCCAAGCCTTAAAAATAGTAGATTGCTTTATTTACCATTTCCAGTTCTAGGAATCTACCCAAATGTGAACACCTATTTAAGTATAAATGCATTTTATAACACAGAGCAAGAAAAGGATGAGTAAATCATTGTACACGTGAATGATACGTCATTCAGCACATGAAAAAGAGGAATCTCAGGCAGAGATGAGTAAGCATGGTCTTCAGAGAAGGCAGTGTTTGGGACTCCTCTGCTATTAGGTTCTTAATGAAACAGGCTGTGGAAGGGGAAATGGCAAGGTATGCTGGCCTTAAATCATGAAGGATTGTTTCACATGATATCCTATAGTCCAAAAGACGGCCTTGCAGTTTATTGGTTTATTTATTTGTTCTTGTTGGGATTTTGTTCTTCCTATTGTAAGCAGGAGAGGAATATAGAGGTAAAGAAGCATGAGCATATTTGCAAATAAAAAGACCACGATAATGAATAAATCAAAGACAAGAAAAACAAAGAGCACTCAATAAGATACTAGAGGAGGCAGATGTGATGAATTACAAATCACAGGACAGAGTAAGATGATAGACTTCAATGGGAAGAGTCATACTAATGTAAAATATGGTGGAGATCATCCTTCCCTGACACCAGAGAAGCATTAGCAAATGGGCAGTTCACCATTTCCTAGATTTTCAAAATATGGCTTCAGTTTGGGGGTTAAAGCATTTGCTACCTGCCTACCAACGTTCCAAAAACTGAGATCATGGCATGCAGTCCTATCGCTTCATGGCAAATAGAAGGAGGAAAAAGTAGAAGCAGTGACAGATTTTATTTCTTGGACTCCAAAATCACTGCAAATGGTGACTGCAGACATGAAATTAAAAGATGTTTGCCCCTTGGAAGAAAAACTATGTCCAACCTGACAGCATATTAAAAAGCAAAGACATCACTTTGCCGACAAACGTCCACATAGTCCAAGCTATAGTTTTTCCACTAGTCATGTACAGATGTGAGAGTTGAACCATAAAGAAGGGCTAAGCGCCAAAGAACTGTGGTGTGTGTGCTTTGAACTGTGGTGTTGGAGAAGACTGAGAGTCCCTTGAACTGCAAGGAGATCAAACCAGTTAATCCTAAAGGAAATCAACCCTGAATATTCATTGGAAGGACTGATGTTCAGCTGAAGCTCCAAAACTTTGGCCACCTGATGTGAAGAACTGACTCATTCGAAAAGACCCTGATGCTGGGAAAGATTGAGGGCAGGAGAAGATGGCAACAGAGGATGAGAAAATACTGAAAATAGTCTAAATATGGAGATAATGAGGGGCAAAATAAGAGAGTGACAGTGGGGATACATGGTGGAAGGCAGTTTAAGAAAATCAAAGAATATATGAATTGTATAATTTATGGCTCAACGGACGTGAATTTGAGCAAACTCCGGGAGACAGTCAAGGACAGAGGAGCCTGCCCTGTTGCAGTCCATGGGGTCACAAAGAGCCCAATATGACTTAGAGAATGAATAACAACAAATAATTCATGGAAAGGGCAAGTAATAATGAGTATGAGGATGCCATGTTTTAAAACGTAACATATTTTTGGATGGCAGAAAATGGATCTTGAATAATCCAAATTGGTTTCCATTGGTTCCTTTGAGAAAGTTAGGCTTAGGTTCAGTTCAGTTCTCTCACTCAGTCGTGTCCGACTCTTTGCAACCCCATGGACCGCAGCACACCAGGCTTCCCTGTCCATCACCAACTCCCGGAACTTGCTCAAACTCATGTCCATGGAGTCGGTGATGCCATCCAACCATCTCATCCTCTGTCGTCCCCTTCTCCTTCTGCCCTCAGTCTTTCCCATCAGGGTCTTTTCTAATGAGACTTAGGTTAACATACCACATTTTGTCATAGATCAGAGAGTCTAAATGACTTTCCTGAGTGTACACAGTAAGTTGAAGAAGGAAACAGTAGAACTGTTTCCTCTCAGAGTCTAATACTTTATTTTTAAGTGAAGATTGGAAATGCTTGTCTTTTTAAATATTTGTTTATTTGCTGGCTGCACAAGTCTTAGTTGTGGCATGGGGGTCTTCAGTCTTCAATGTAGCATGCAGGTCTTTAAATTATAGCATGCAGACCCTTAGTTGTGGCATGTGGGATCTAGTTTGCCAACCAAGGTTTGACCCCAGACCCCCCCTGCACTGGGAGCACAGTCTTAGCCACTGGACCACCAGTAAGTCCCTGAAAACATTTATCTTTTTAAATTAGAAATAATAGTATTGCACTAGAGTGTGAAGTTTTTTGGTTGCATGTTTATTCTGAAATGTGGAGACCAGTAAGAAATGATCTTAATTAGGAAATATTTCAAATTTTGATGACTTAACATGAAAAGCAGAAGAGGGAAGGCCATTTTTAATGTCTGATATTTCCACGAGGTACCAGCAATTCTTTAAAGGCTGGGTTAACAAAGCAAATTGAACAGCAAATAAAATCACACACACAAAAGCTGTGTGGATGGTAACTATATATGGCAATCCTTTTGAAATATGTACAAGTATAAAATAACCTTGTGTACCTTAAACATATACAATTTTATATGTCAATTATGTCTCACTAATGCTACGAAAAAAAAAAGGCAAAAAAGCTTAAATAAACACCAAACCAACCTTATAATGTTTAGCATTTTCTCCAGTTGTGGTCTGTGGATCATCCAACGAGAATTCTTTTCTTTTACTAAGCACTTGCTGTGTGCCAAAAATATGTCAAAATATTCTAGAGACAGATAATAGAGCAGGAGACTCATGACCTTTTTTCTCAGATAATCAAATGTAATAAACCCTTAAATAAGATAAATCTGGTTTCAAGTTCCATCTTTTCCATCCAATTTATTTTTGGTCTTAAATGATTTATTTACTTCTCTAAACCCCAGTTTCTTTATATGTAAAAGAAACTTTATATGATGAAAATAATCTCTTTCTTCCCTTTTTCTGTGGGTATAGATGATATGTGTGAAATTGACTAGAATAAATCCAAATACACGTCAGCTATTCAGTAAATGTAGATCTTCCTTCTTTTTGATGGTATTAGCATTAGCATATTGGTGGTATACTCATGGTGGTAAAATTATATCTGTGACCCAGGAACACAGAAGATGTAAATATTTGTGCTTAAATGGTCGTTGTTGCTCAGCAGTACGTATCCTCTCATGAACTGCAGTTACAATAATACTCGTCAGAGAGTTCAGAAACTTGGATCCCCTGGCTGGCATTGCCTATAAATATAGCTGTGTGACTTTGAACAAATACTGTAAACCATTTGGGGCTTCAGTTTCCTAATATGCCAAATCTAGCCGTTGAACTAGATGGACTCATAAATTCCTTTCTGGCTCTAAAAGTCTATGACTATCTTCTTATGATTCAATAGACAACTTTGGAATAGAGCCTGTCAACTTGCATTGTGGTTTGAATTTTTTCCCTTCTGGTTGTCATGTTCTATGAATAAATTTCCTTCTCATCAATCAACTTGTATAAATAGCATTCTCTGCTTAATACTGTGTATCCTCTAATCTGGTTTTCTGTTTCCTCTGGTCCAGGAGTATATTGCCTTGTCTCCTGATGTATGCGAGCCAATGTTAAGACCTAAAATTATGGGAAGGGTTTTACTTCTCAGCCAAAGAAAAACAAGACTAAGTTTTTGTTTGTTTCTTTTTAATTTTGATTGAAATATAGTTGACTTACAGTGCTGTGTTAATTGCAGGTATGTAGCGAAGTGGTTCAACTTTACATACATAAACCGTTCCCCTTTGATAACTACGTGCTTAGTTGCTCAGTCGTGTCTGACTCTTTGCTATTCCATGGACTGTAGCCCTACATAAGTTTGTTATTTATAGATCAAGATTAAGTTTTAATGATTTATACAGATTATTCTAAGTGTGATGAGGTCAGGGCCTTGGGAAGTCACCATACGTACAAAATACATGAGGAACTGGTGAATAAAAGTACTGTCAAAAGAGAGAGAAATTGTTTCACAGCAGTATCATTTAGGATAGTTTTGGGAAAGGACCCTGACATTTTTGTTGGAGATAAGACCTCCCACTTCTCATATATACTTCACTCAGTTCAGTTCAGTTCAGTTGCTCAGTTGTGTCCAAGTCTTTACCAGCCCATGGACTGCAGGATGCCTGGCTTCCCTGTCCATCACCAACTCCTGGAGTTAACTCAAACTCACATCCATGGAGTCGGTGATGCCATCCAACCATCTCATCCTCTGTCATCCCCTTCTCCTCACACCTGCAATCTTCCCCAACATCAGGGTCTTTTCAAATGAGTCAGTTTTTCGCATCAGGTGGCCAATGTATTGGAGTTTCAGCTTCAAAATCAGTCCTTCTAATGAAAACCCAGGACTGATCTCCTTTAGGATGGACTGGTTGGATCTCCTTGCAGTCCAAGGGACCCTGAAGAGTCTTCAACACCACAGTTCAAAAGCATCAATTCTTTGGCACTCAGCTTTATTTATAGTCCAGCTCTCACATCCATACAAGACTACTGGAAAAACCATAGCTTTGATTAGATGGACCTTTGTTGGCAAAGTAATGTCTCTTCTTTTTAATATGCTGCCCAGGTTGGTCATAACTTTTCTTCCAAGGATCAAGTGTCTTTTAATTTCATGTCTGCAATCACCATCCGCAGTGATTTTGGAGCCCAGAAAAATAAAGTCAGCCACTGTTTTCACTGTTTCCCCATCTATTTGCCATGAAGGGATGGGACCAGATGCCATGATCTTAGTTTTCTGAATGTTGAGTTTTAAGCCATTTTTTTCATTCTCCTCTTTCACTTTCATCAAGAGGCTCTTTAGTTCTTCTTCACTTTCTGCCATAAGGGTGGTATCATCTGCATATCTGAGGTTATTGATATTTCTGCTGGCAATCTTGATTCCAGCTTGTGCTTCCTCCAGCCCAGCGTTTCTCATGATGTACTCTGCATATAAGTTAAATAAGCAGGGTGACAGTATACAGCCTTGACGTCCTCCTTTTCCTATTTGGAACCAGTCTGTTGTTCCATGTCCAGTTCTATGTGTTGTTTCTTGACCTGCATGCAGATTTCTCAGGAGGCAGGTTAGGTGGTGTGGTATTCCCATCTCGTTCAGAATTTCCCATCTATTTCACTGGTGTCCACCAAGATTCTTGGAACTACAGCTTGATTTATGCCATTAATGGAATCTTTTTCCAGAATATTAGAATTAAATTTGGTACCAAATGTTTATAGTGATTGTCTTTTGGGGGAGACTTGCAAGTGCCCTATATTTGAAAAGTAATTGGGCTCCTGTTCTTGTTAGTGTTTGTGTGTGTGCATGTTTTCCATGTAGTGAATACCAATACTATTCTTAAATTGGAAATGAGAACAATTTTAACTTTGAAAATTATCTTAAAGACCTGAGGTATAGATAAGACGAGTGATAAACAGGGACTTAGGAAATTTGGGGTCATGTTACAGCTCTATCACTACCTGAATAATCTGGAAATATTTTTTTAAACAAACACATAAAACTGAAACTTAAAGATTTTGTAGTCTGTTGCTTTTAGTATTCTGTCTTTAGTGCCAAGTGTAGTGTGTGGGGGCGGGGAGAAAATGAATATGTATTTTAGACAATGAAAATCATTTGGATGCAGTATTGTGCAGTAAATTTTGGATTCATAATGTTTTAGATACAAAGTTGGATTTAAATCCCAACTCTGAAGGTTCGTAAACTGAAACTTTTTTCTTCATTTGTAGGATATGATTACTTACTTATACTTAATTATTTGGATGTGCTGTAAGTTTGAATAACAGATATGTATAGTATCTGGCATAAGGTAGTATATGATAGGTCTTATTATGTTTAGTGAATTATATAAATGATCAGACTAAACAATGTCAAGAGCATGGTGATCCTATAAAGAATTGAGAGGGACTTTTCTATTGTGATTAATAATTGTTTAGAAAAGAAGTCCAGAGTTAGGGTCCACAATTATTTTATAAGTATGGAAATCACATATGGCACAAATATATGTCTCCTAAATAACAAATAAGAAGCATTTACTTGAAGTTTTAAATGGAAGCAGTGACTCCATTAATTTGTAGTCATATCAGCAAGTATTTCTTCATTCAACTAATAATTATCAAGCAGCCACTAGATGACAAGATCTGAGGGATTTCAGTCTGTATTCGGGATATAGGGATAAATTACATGGTGTATTCTGTTTGAAGTTCACAGTCTGATGGAGGAGACAGTCTGATGGAGAGAGGAATAACAAAACAGGACAGTAACAGTAATAATAACAGTAAAAATGGAACTAAGAACATAGCATTGCTGCCAGGTACACACAAGAAATTAATTATAAAAGTGAGTGAAACTGAGTTTTAAAGCTGTTCAACTTGGGACAGGAAAATAGCCCCCTTTCCACAAATGTTGTGTTTGTATGGATATGCTTGCCCCTGCTCTTGGCATATACCATCTTATCGAAGGATTGCAGGGATATGCTTTTCATGCTTTTTAACTTCAGTGATTGAGATCGTTAATAATAATCCTACTTACCTTTTAAACATACATACACATGCCTTGTCCCTCAGTGTATGTTTTCAACTTTTCTAGGCATGATCTTCTGTATGTAACTTAAGAAAGCTATTAACATTTGGAATGTATTATTTGATTCCTTTAATACAAAAATGTTTCTGATACATTCTTTAATTATCTGCTGAGATTTCAGAGTCTTGGGTAATGTTAATGTATAATAGACCTTTAGGCATATCTCAACTTTTTATGTGATGTTTAACAAAGAAACAGAACACCGTCTTGATTAACCGGTAACTCAAAGTATCATTTATACAAACCATGGACTGAAACTGTGAGACTTTAATGAAAGGGAGAGGGGGACCCCACCAGTCAGTGAATGCTAAGCAACATAGTTTCTTTTCTCCACCTGTCACCCCTGTATATTCTCTTATAGGTACATTTTGACTTGTGAGTGTTTTTAAAAATCAGACTGAAAAATTACTATCGGCCTTTGGAACTCCGCTAGGCTTTCCTTGCTTGTTTTGAATGATGATGGCTTTGCACACAGAAAACACAGGTCACCTAGAATAGGCGCGTCAATGAAACAGATCGCATTTCTTATTGTAATGTAAGTAATTCCAACTAAAAAGGATGGTTGTGTTTCAATTTTTGTGTATTTCAGTTAGCACACCTTCTGAGGGTTAAACATTTTATCAGCTTCAGAGTTTTCAGCTTAACACCTGTTTATTAGTATGTTTGGTGATCCTTAATTCACTTCCCCAAACACACGCTGTATCAGCTTTCTAATGAAACGCCTTTAATATATTTAACAGAACAAACACATTAAAAGTGAAAATTGAAGTGGTTGTACAGAGAATCAGAAGATTTAGTGCAGAGCTCACGAACTGACGCCCTTGGGGCACAAACCAAGTGGTAGTTTTGTTTTCTTTGGCATTTATCATCATCAGCCCACGAGAGCCTGTCCCCTTTAAATGGGGAAATAGCCCAGCAAAATTGCCCATTTTTCAGAGTTATGTTAACCTGTGACCCAGAGGCCTGTGAATTTTCAGGACTTGGTTAAGAGCTTCAGCAGCACTCCTAGAAGACTTAAGAGATCAAGTAACCACTGTAAATTAAACAGATTCTCAATTCACATACACAGAATAACCGATGTTATTATTATAGTTAGCTTAACTAATTGCATTAAAGAGATAGCAACCCTATACAAGCAACTACATGTAATGGAGTTCCATATGTGATAGAATAGAGATAAGGTAAATATTTTAGATCAGTGCTACAGAAGCAGTCGATTCTGCCAAAGAAAACATATAAAGCATTGCAAAGGATATTAACCTTTGAGTTTTAGGAAAAGATAGGACATTTTGAGGTTGGAGGCTAGAGTGTCTTAGAGAGGGAGTAATTTCACTCAGAGATGTTCATCATAAATAAAGAGACACAGACAGAAAACTACATGGAGTAGTCTGATGCCATTGGGATACAAGACAGGCAAACATGTAGAGAGAAAATTCTGGAAAGAAAGGGTATGGGCAAGTTATGAAAACCCTTGGACTGATGTCACTGAAGGTTTTGGTTGGGATAGTATTGTGATCAAATATGCTTATTAATTGGAGAAGGCGATGGCACCCCACTCCAATACTCTTGCCTAGAAAATCCCATGGACGGAGGAGCCTGGTGGGCTGCAGTCCATGGGGTCATGAAGAGTCGGATGCGACTGAGCGACTTCCCTTTCACTGTTCACTTTCATGCATTGGAGAAGGAAATGGCAACCCACTCCAGTGTTTTTGCCTGGAGAATCCCAGGGATGGGGAATCCTGGTGGGCTGCCGTCTGTGGGGTCACACAGAGTCGGACACGACTGAAGTGACTTAGCAGCAGCAGCAGCAGCAACATGCGTATTAATAAGATGATACCATCCTTGAAACAGACAGATCAAATTGGAGTCCGGGTTTTATAGAACTGGTTAGAGCAGTGTTTTTCAGTACTGTTTAGTAAACATTACAGCAAGAAATACAACTTACATCATGATATCCTCCTCCTGTTGCTTCCCCAGCTATGGTCATTAATGCTACACACATGTAAACCTGAAATAAATTTCCATAAGGTGATGTGCATGGAACACTGTCACGTTCTGTTATAATCCATTTTATTCTCCTTCATTCTTTAAAAATTGCAGATCAATTCATGATTCATCAGTTGTTATAGCCAAGTAGTAATCAATTCGGAAATTATTCCAGTGATAGTCCAGACGCACATGGCAGTGCCTAAGCTTTGAAAATACCGATAAGAATGAAGAAGAGAGAACTTACTCAGGAGAGATTTTCTGAGATGGATTTTTAGGGCTTTGTGATGAACCAGATACGGAAGATAAAAGAATTGTGGAGATCAAGTCCTTCTGGTCAGTCAGAATGTGACTTTCTGCTAAATGGAGATAGAGAAAGACCCCCTTAGAATAAATATGATGTAATTAATGTGAGATGGCCTCGGCCTGCCTTGTGATATTAGGAAATGAAACATTCATTTTTATCCACGCATGGTATGATACTTTTCTGAATGCTTGGTGAGTATCAGAATACCTGACTCTTCTGAACATTATATCAACCTTCTTTCCAGGGGCATGTGTCAAATAGATTATATATACTAAGTAAGAAATCATCGTTTAATCTTGGATTGCTCTGGGAGATGGTGAAGGACAGGGGAGCCTGGCATCCTGCAGTCAGTGGGGTCCCAAAGAGTTGGACATGACTGAGCTACTGAACAAAAACCAAATGTATGTGTATACATTACAACCCTGCTGATCCAGTCTGGGTTGAATCCCAGGAAATCTCTGTAAAAGATCAGAAAAAGCTATGTGTAAGAAAATTAACTACAGTGATGTTCACAATAGTGATAACCTGGAGAAAACTAAATGTTTACCAATTGATTTTTATCCATTCCAGATAGAAACTGTTTTATATTTTCAAAGAATAAAAAAACTATATGGCAATTAAGAGGAATAAACTAAATTTACATATCTAAATTAAAATCTTAGTTAATGTTG
Source organism: Bubalus kerabau (assembly GCF_029407905.1). Classification (NCBI taxonomy): domain Eukaryota; kingdom Metazoa; phylum Chordata; class Mammalia; order Artiodactyla; family Bovidae; genus Bubalus; species Bubalus kerabau. The sequence continues at coordinate 269,773,612 of NC_073624.1, read as the reverse complement.
AGTGAGAAAGAAATTTGAAGAAAAATATGTTCAACCTGTTACCAGTTATACAAATACAAAAAAACATAAACTAGATGTTGTCTATGAATGCATGAATAAAAGCTTAAAAAACGGGGAAAAAAAAAAGAAATGAAAAGAAAAGTGCATTTGTAGTTTAGAATGACAAGTTTTTGTCTTCTTAGACAAGAAAGTTGTGTCAGCGTGATATTACTGTGACGAGTTTGCTGATATCATCACGAAATGTTAGAAAATTCGAGTGTTTCCCACCACCACTCTAATGCTCACATGGTACTTAGTTTATTAACACTATGAATTGCAAAGAGAAAATGTTATAGTTTTTCTGCCTTGGTTTTCTGGCGTGGGTGATTAAAGTATCAGCTATAATATTTCATGAATGCTGTTTCTTTCCTTTTAATGTACAACATAATTTTTAAGAACATAAATTCCATGCTAAATCAGTTTTTCCCTCTGTAGAAAAAATAGTAACTGCTCAGCAACCACTGAAAAATGGTTCAGTTCCCTGACTAGGACAAGAGGGCTGAAAAATACATCCTAAGAATCTTGCTTGGTTTTCCTTGTCTTAAATATTTCCAGTAATGGATTTTTACCAGAAAAAAGGAATTCCTCAACAGGAATTTTTTGCCAGAATTTTTTCAGAAAAGTTAAAATGATCCTTCATTTTAATTATAAAGGAAGTATTTATAGTGTATGCTTAATATTCATTTCATATGCATTTTCAAGAAACTTATATGTATAATTCAAATAAATATTAGTCTTGCAACTATATATATTCACTTTGTGAAAAAGAAAACAATCACATGCATGGAAATTCATTTGATTTAGCACAGTATGTTCATTCTTTGGCATCCCTTTCCTTCTCCCCCCTCAGAAAAAAACTTAAGTTTTATTGAATAATATCTGTGCAGTTGTAGCAAATTTGCCAAATGGGTGATGCTATTTTGATTTTGACTGAAGTATGGGAATGACATAATCTAAGATATTTCTCTGTTACGTGGATCATTGTCTTCTAGAATGAGTTTGACTTTTTTTTGATTCTGTGATTTCCCTAGAAATAATATGACACTGTTTTCCCACCCTTGCCAGTAATATAAACAAATCTGGGTTTGTGAAAAGAAACCTCTTTTCTACTTAGTCACTTAGTCATTTTCATGCTATGTGTCATTTGCATTTATTTCTGTCAACTTGAGGATTTTATTCATTGTTATCAGCAAGCATAACGCACGATGTGTGTTTCTGTGTTTTTGTGTTCATCTACCATACTGAAAATTCAAATCTTCAACATGATGCTTCATTTCAAACTCTTACACTTTGTCTACTACATAATATTATACCACATATAAGTCATCTGTTAACCCTAGGCTTCCTATTTCAAAAAGTGACATCAACTAGCTATTTAATCATTTTACTAGCATTTTTAAAAATCCTTTCTTTCAAGAGACCTGAAGTGTAACTATTGTTTTGCTGTGTTAGATATTTAAAACCCCTTTGTTCAATAATTGCTCAATGTTTGGGGAATGTTGTGAGTGAGTGGCCTTGTAGAATATGCTTAAGACCAAATGATAAGGCATTCTGTTCCTTACAGGAGGGTTGGGTGAAAGATGAACATATAGAGATTTTCACTGATTCTGAAAGAAATCAGTGTGTAAACAGTGTCAATTAAAACACCTGTCCTGGAGTAATTTTTAAATAATTATCTTTTATTTTCTATACACTATGTCCTTAAACTTATTTCTTAATCGGCTTTGACCTAGTTCCTCACCCCTAAGTGAAGATAATACCACCCCTGACCTCAAAGTATTGCAAAAAGTATTGGCTTCAGTTCTACTACCTTCACCTCAGGAAAAGCCAGAGAGGCTGAGAGGTTGCGTGTTTCGGCTTCCCCTAGCAGAGTTGAGAGGGTAACCACAAAGCCTAGAATAAAACCAGGTATTAGAGAGTCAGTGTTCTCTTGACTCTTCAAGCTCAAAAACAGGATGGGAGCAGCTAGGAACCATGTGCTTCCTCTCAGGGCAGAAAAGAAAAGAGGTCATCTCCCATTTCATTGTCAGTTGACAAATGTGGTTCCCAGCTTATGATGGTTTCAGTTAAGGGATTTCAGTGTTAGTACAGCAAAGAGTGAGATTGGCTAACAGAAAAAAGGGTGTGTTTGTAAAATTATGTGATTGGAACTTGTCTGAACATTAATGTGAGAAAGAATGAAGATAAGGCTGTAATCCACTTAGTTGTTATTGACATCCTCCTGTATCACAGTGCATGCTGTTTCACCTCAGTGTCTCCAGTGACTAGTTCTGTAGGTAGCACAAAGGTATGTAACACACACTGTGGGATATGTAAACATGTGGCTACTTGAGCATTTTCTTATTGCTATTACTAATAATAAATGTCAGGATCATACTTTGGCGAGATTACATCATTGCCAACTAGCACAAAGAGTAAGATAGCCAGAAAAAAAAAAATTCTGAGCAATGTATTGTATTTGCACAATGAACTCTTAAGGCATATCTGTTGAACTTTTGAAAGAGGGACCTCCTAGTTGCTTAGACTGTTCAGCCATAACTTAAGGGAAATGCAGAGAATATTGCCAAGTCTACAAGATATGTCTTGCTGGAGAATGAGGTGGTTTTGAGCGATCATTGTGAAATAAACACAGCTTTCCTAAAAAATTAAATAAATTAAAATGCCTTAAAGAATATTTTATATAGCCATGAGATAAATGAAAGTGCCTTCAATTCTACATAAAAGGACTGTTGAGAAGGCATCACATCTAGCTTGAGATCACAGAAGAAATTTCAGAGGTCTAGGGTGGAAATGGAGCTGGCTGCATTCCCAAAGGTTTTAATCAGTCTTGGAAAATAAACACAAATGAATAGAAAATTGGGCAGCTTTGAATAAGCATCGAGTTTGGCCACCATACCTAATTCTTAGATATGGTTTCATGTTTTTGATATGTCAAAATAGTTGGTCAGTATAAAATTTTGGGGCTTCCCTAGTAGCTCAGATGATAGAGAATCTGCCTGCAGTGCATGAGATCAGGGTTCCAGCCCTCAGTTGGGAAGATCCTCTGGAAAAGGGAATGGCAACCCACTCCAGTACTCTTGCCTGGGAAATCCCATGGACAGAGGAGCCTGGTGGGCTACAGTCTATGGGGCCGAAAAAGAGTTGGACACAACTAAGCAACTAACACACACACACAAATTTAATTTGGCTAAAGAAGCAGAACTTGAGTGCATTAAATATTCTGTATACTCGGTAGTTTCGACTCACAGAAATCCACCATTTAAAAATCGAGCCCTCTTCAATTTTACAAGATTAAGAATAACGTGAAATAATGCTTCATAAATGCTTGCTACCGATTCTGGCTACTTTTGATTATTGTAATCCCTGAGAAGAGTTATTAAAAAGGAAGATGAAGAATGTGTGATTGCAAACCTATTTATAATCTTGCTCAATCAGCACCATTGCTACTAGTAATGCTGTGAAGTTCACAACGAGTCTACTGAATTGCTGGAGTACAACACAGCTGGTTGGTTATTTTGGCCTCTTTAATGCTTGCCCTGATTATATGATTCAGCTAATTATATGACTACATATCTAATCCAACCGCAGCAAAGTTAATTTGCTGGCCACATGTGGACGTGATATTAATCTTTCCTTCCAGTAAAAACTTAGGCATAGGCACTCCAAACAAAAAGAACAAGCAGGCGTGCGGAACCAGCATAGTCGACATGTCACGGTGTGTCCTCTGTCCACTATTTTCAGTACTCCCATTTCCATCCTTCACAAAGCCTGATGGGGCTGTGCTTGGGTCATAGAAACTGTACAGCGAAGCTCAGGTGAACTGATGATTCTTTGATCGCCTGATGCCCTTTCGGTTTGCATCACAGCCACTTAGCGTTTTTTACCTCCTCAGATACGTTAGTTCCCTCTTGATCACCCCTGTTCTCCAGAAATCATGTTATTCTGCTAATTTCCTTTTGTTTCCAAGGTGGAAAGTCCCTGTCTTTCAGCACCCAGCTTTATTGATGACTGCCTTATTAACTCTTCAATAACACCTGGCCAGACAGTCCTGTTTCAGAAACTGAGCTGAGGCTAAGAGTGGGTGTTTGCAAACATGAGATGTGGAGGGGCTTTTTTTCATGTGATAAGAAAAAGGAATGAAAAGCATACACTAAGTCTTTTTTTTTTTTCCTGAAAAGATAATTCATTGGGATGTTATCTTGGCTGTCTTGAACAGGGATGGCTCTGATTACTTGTACAATTATAGAGAAAATGACATTTATAGATATTGTTTTTCCTCTGGTAGAACCCTCTGAAAAGGATGGCTGAGGTATCATTACAGCAGAAAGATCTGTCTGAAGCTATCTCCCCAGACAGGACATGTTAACTGCCGTGTTAGCAAGTGCTATCTATTTTTTTACCTAAGGAAGGGGAAGTGTCTGCACCCATGTTGTTCAGAATGTATTTCCACACTTTCCAAATACATCTTATAATCAGCTTGGTTAGAATTTTAGACTATTTTTGAAGCTGATGTGGAGCGCATTTTAAGACTTTAAAAATAACCATATCCTTAGTCTTCTGTGAGTTACACTGTAAGATGCTCAGTTTGTTCTGTTCGCATGTAGCTGTTCTTTCCCAGGGCAGTCCCATCGCTAGTATCCTTACTGTGAGAGGAATGAGGAATAACTAATCTCCAACAGGGCATGGATCATGGATGGAGACAGATAAGTACTCTATCACATAATCTAGTGGGTATAATTAAAGTTACATGACTTGAGATTATTTCTAAATAATATGATGATGTGTTAACTTTGTTTTCTCTCAGTAGCTCAGTCTAGATAACAGAGACTCTGCTTAATTGTGTGAGATGAAAGATATTTGTTGTGTTAGATAAGTGTTGTCAGAGATCTAGGAAGTAATCAGATATATTAATTAAGAGAGATAAGGAACGATATATAAGCCAATAATTTTAATAGAAGAACACACACTTTACTTTCTAATTCAATTTAACTGGTTTGAGATTTAATTAATGTGGAGAAATGCAGCAGGTAGAGAAATGTGAGAAACTTTCATAATGCAGTCAAACCTGCAAAAATGCAGCGAGAGGAAATTAGTTTATCTTCCCTTCACTTGAAAGGTTGATGTAAACAACCAAAAAGAAAAGAAAACAAAAAAAAATCTGTGAAAGTGTGTTTTCATGAATGTAGATTCAAATTATTTTTTCCCCAAATAGCAAACTCTTGTTTGTTAAAAATTTAATTTTTCACTGATCAACTAATTAAAATGTGCCCTTTTTTTTTTTTAGCAAGTTTAACTATTATAAAATTTAAAAGCTGTTTTTCAAGTTTAATCAAATCCAGAACTCTTTGTGACAGAATCAAAGTATCACAAGTGGAAGACAAATTCCAGGTGCTTTCCAAAGCTTTCTTAAAATGCAAAAATCAGGTTACAAGAATAGAATCAGTATCAGGTACTTAGTGAGGCCCAGGAGCTCGGGTGTTGAGAACAGGGGTCCTCCTCCACAAAGGGCTCATGTCTGATTAGTAGGGAAGGCAGGTGTTTTGAGGATGTCCTCAAAAGGGACAGAAAGATATCTGATCCCTTGGTAGAGGATTTTTCTCTGGAAACATCTCAAAGAGGTACATTAAATGCAGTAACTCCATTTTCTTACTTTTCCTCCCCATTTAGGCCTAGGGAAAGCAATTACAAATAGGTTTGTGGAAAATGTTGCAAGGAGTTATATTTTTCCCTTAACCTCAGGGTACAGAAAAGCCATCTCCACTTACATATGTTTAGAAACTTGTTGAAATGACTTAAGCTTGACAAGTGGTGCAGGTTAAACTATCAGGTCAAGTATGTTTGACTTACTTCTAGAACAGCATGTGGCTTAGACTGCCTACTTCATGGCAGAGCTCTTATGAATTTACCATCATAAATTCCCCTATTAGGAATTCATATCTTGTGGTTTTATGAAGATAATAGAAATAAGTATTCTTCAACAACAGGTTGTGTTAATATAAATGACAATTTGAGCCCCATTATAATCCTTATTGAAGACAGTACTGTATTCCTGAAAGTGTGATGACTTGCTGAAAATGTAATTTTACCAGGCAGATTATGTTTTTTTTTCCCTACCTGGTTAAAAAAACTGAAAAAGGAAAAACATGCTCACTCCGCTTTTTCTTTTCATGAATGCCATTTTATAAGTGAATGCTTCATACTTACTTTTCATTTGTCCATTAATTTTTTCCCTCTTCAGGTGTAATCTAGCCCCTGTGGTGGAGTTTGCTGCAGATGTGGGAACTAAATCAGATTTTATTACCATGAATCCATCAGTTGTACAAAGAGCGTTTGGAGGCTTTCGGAATGAGAGTGACAGAGAAAAATTTGTGCATAGACTTTCCATGCTGAATGACAGTGTCCTTTGGATCCCTGCTTTCATGGTCAAAGGAGGAGAGAAGCACGTGGAGTGGGTTAATGCGTTAATCCTTAAGAATAAACTCAAAGTGCGGACTGCCTATCCATCACTGAGACTTATTCATGCTGTCAGAGGGTAAGTGTCTGCAAAGGACCAGTCTGTCCTTGGCACAATGGTGCATATACCTACACAGTTTCCCTAGACCAGAAGGAACTTCAGTAATTTATATATATATATATATATATATATATATATATATATATATTTTCTATTGTTTTATAATGGCTACTCTGCTTACCAACTTGAATTTTATTTACCTACTATTTTATTTTAGCGCTTCTCTTCTTTGAAAAGGCAAACATATGATCTTGGCGCTTACTTTTATCTGCTTATGAACAAACTACTGATTTTTATATGTTGCTGCATTAAAGAATAATAAGAATTCATAGTATAATTTGATGAATTTGGGGTAAAAACTATGAACAGAAGTGCTAAATAGCTAGTGGGCAATGTTGTGGAAGCTTAAATGTTAAATGTCTGTAAGAAGCAATTAAATCCCATCTGTAGTTAAGAGGCCAACCAGTGATAAAGCTGGCTGAGATAATATGCCTTAATGCTTCCCCACTAAAGTCACAGATGCCACTTTTATGGATTATGTCAATATTTTCCTTTTATTAATACAAGCTCAACAGAAAGACCTCAGGAGTAGACTCTTGTCTCAAAGTGGCAAATAACCAAAAGGCTAAATTCAGTCATGCATACATACGTGTATAACATGCATAACACAAAGATAAGCAATACTGTATATTTATTAAATATCTACTGAATGTCAGATACTCTAGATTCAAAATTGAAGAGCTGATCACTGCTTTAGAGGAACGCATAGGCTTTCTGGTAGAAATAGAGGCCTGTACAGTGAGCTAAGGCATAAACAATGATAAGGGGGAATATTGTCTGAAGTGTAGAATCTGTTCCTCATGTCAACAAAGAAGTCCTAAAAATCTAACATCTGAACTGGACTTTTAATGCAAGAAGTGATTTTTAAGAACTTTAAAGTGATTGTCAGGGGAAAAAAGAAGAAACCAGAAGGAAATGTTATTGCATCATTAGAGCAAACTGAGGCAGGAAAATAATTTAATGCGTTGTAAATTTGTGTAATAATGGAGTCCATTTTGGTGCAATAGGATACAAAATAACTTTTGTGATCTGGTTCGGAAGATAATCAATTTTATCCTTCCAGAAGCATCATTAGATATGTGAATTTAGGAGATTAAATCTTGTAACTGCAGACTGTATTGACAAGGAGAAGTGCTAGTGATACAAAGACCATATAGGCTTTTGTTCAATTTACTCATAAAATGATAAAAATGTAGAGCAAAGTCAGTGGACATGAAAACGATGGGCAAGTTCAGGGTAATTAAATACAACGGACAGGAGTCCCAAAAGAAAAATCTTTTCAAACTCAGAGTTAAAAATAGCTTACTTTATACACTGTCATTTGGACTGGGCTAAGGTGTTTTCTGTTTTGTTTTTCTTATTGAGATAATTTCCTTCAGGAATTTGTCATTTCTTTGTTTAATTCTTGAGACAGTTTTTTTTTTTAATTGTTATTCTGCACACAATTAAATTGCATTCTTGCAATTAGATCCTGGTTATTCAACTTTCATTCTCTTGACATTTGGCATGAAGTTTTAACAAAGATAAAATACATAGATTCAGAAGATAAGTAATTTTTTTTAAGTTACTGATTCCTGTAATTACAGATTGAGTCTGGAAAAAAAAAAAAGATGTGTTCTTAATAGAGAGCAACTTTGTAATGTGTTGTGCTAGGAACATCTTTTTAATTTCTTTATTAATCACATGTATTGCAAATATTTTTTCCAGTCTGTGGTTTGCTTTTCACTCTCTAAATGGTGCCCTTTGATGTACGGGAATTTAATTTTAACAAAATCTAATTTGGGCTTCCCTGGTGGCTTGGAGGTTAAAGCGTCTGCCTCCAATGTGGGAGACCCGGGTTTGATCCCTGGGTCGGGAAGATCCCCTGGAGAAGGAAATGGTAACCCACTCCAGTATTCTTGCCTGGAGAATCCCATGGACGGAGAAGCCTGGTTGGTAGTCTACAGTTCACAGGGTCGCAAAGAGTCGGATATGACTGAGCGACTTCACTCACTTCACTTAATTTGGTCTATATTTTTTCCTTCATTTAAAAATTGTGATAAAGCACACATTCCAGAAAATCTACCATCTCAACCATTTTAAGTGTACAGTTTAGTGGTATGAAGTGCATTCGCTTTGTTGTACAACCATCACTACTATCTGCATGCAGAACTCTCTTCCTCTTGCAAACTGAAACTCTTTATCTTACAACAATTGCTCCCCATCCCCTTCTCCCCCCACTCACTGGCAGTCACCATGCTACTATCTGTTTTTATGATTTGGACAACTCTAACTACCTTATTGGAGAAGGCAATAGCACCCCACTCCAGTACTCTTGCCTGGAAAATCCCATGGACGGAGGAGCCTGGTAAGCTGCAGTCCATGAGGTCGCTAAGAGTCAGATACAACTGAGCGACTTCACTTTCACTTTTCACTTTCATGCATTGGAGAAGGAAATGGCAACCCACTCCAGTGTTCTTGCCTGGAGAATCCCAGGGACGGGGGAGCCTGGTGGGCTGCCGTCTATGGGGTCGCACAGGGTCGGACACAACCGAAGCGACTTAGCAGCAGCAGCAGCAGCAAATACCTTATATGCGTGGAATAATACAGTATTTGTCTTTTTATGACTGGCTTATTTCACTTTGTGTAATGTCCATTGTTTCTTGTAATTTTTTTAAGTTAAAATTTGTTTTGTCTGACATTGGTATAGTAACTCCTGTCTTTTGTTTTTTAGTATTTTGTGTGTCTATGTGTGTAGTGAAACATTTGAATTTCTTTCTCATTTCCTTTGTGTGTATTCTAGAGCTATTTTCTTTGTGGTTACCATGGGGATTTCATTTGAAATCTTAAAGTTATAACACTTTTATTTGAATTTATACCAGCTGAACTTCAGTAACACAAAAAAGGTTTTGTCCCCACTACTCTCCATTGTTGGTGTCACAAAATTATATTTTTATACATGGTGTGTCCCAAAACGTAAACTAATATTTTTAATGCGTTAGTATCCTAAATTACGTAGAAAACAAGATTTAGATATAAACCAAAGGTACAGTAATCCTAGATTTCACACTAACAGTTTTTAATGTATTAATCTCTTAAGTCATGTAGAAACAGATGACAGTAGTTACAAACCATTGTTACAATAATACTTTTATAATTGCCCGTGAATTTACCTTTAGGGAAATCTTTCTTTCTCCACACATCTTTTTTGATGTGTTAAAGTTGAGTATCATTGATTCATAGAAAAACAAAGAAGTCACTCTGTCCTCTCTTACACACACACACACACACACACACTCTAACACATTCATATACATATATGCTTACATGTACACATCCATATACACATCTGCATGCATATACATGTACATATACCACTCGGGTTTCCCAGGTGGCAGTAGTGGTAAAGAACCTGGCTGCCTGCCAGGAGACATAACAGACGCCCATTCAATCCTTGGGTCTGGTCGGGAAGATCCCCTGGAGGAGGGCATGGCAACCCACTCCAGGATCCTTGCCTGGAGAATCCCATGGACAGAGGAGCCTGGTGGGCTACAGTCCAAAGTGTCTCAAAGAGTTGCACATAACTGAAGTGACTTAGCATGCACACGTACACATACACCAGTGATATCTTAAGATTAAATACAAATATTTTTAAGTAGTCCCTGATTGTAGGAAACTAATAAGAAAATTCAAGGTTACTGTGAATGAGTACTTTCCCAATAGATTATTTTTCGTGCAGATTTATGTTCACAGAAAAATGGAGAAGATGGTGTAGAGATGTTCCATATACTCCCTGCCCCCACACATGCATGGTCTCCATGGTCAAAATCTTCCACCAGAGACCTACATTTGTTACGATTAGTGGACCTGAATTTATAGAACATCATCACCCGAAGTCCATATTTTATACCAGAGTTTACCCTTAATTGTACATTCCATGGTTTTTGACAGATGTTATATGACATGTATCCACCGTTATAGTATCATATAAAGTTTCCTTGTCCTAAAAATCATCTGTGCTCAGACCGTCATCCCTTCCTCCCATTAACCCATAGCAAGCATTGACGTGTTTACTTTCTCCATAGGTTTTTGCCTTTTCCCAAATGTCATATTGTTAGAACCATACAGTATGTAACCTTTTCATATTGGTTTCTTTCACTTAGTAGTATGCATTTAAGTTTCTTTCATATCTTTTTACCGCTTGATACCTCATTCCTTTTTTAGGGCTAAATAATGCTTCATTGTTTTGATGTACCAGTTTATTCTTTCATCTATTTCTTCTAAGTTTTAGCAATTATGAATGAAGCTACTAAAAACATCTGAGTGCAGGTTTTGGAGTGGACATAGTTTTCAACTCATTTGATTGTTGGGTCTTATGCCTGGAGAATCCCATGGACGGAGGAGCCTGGTGGGCTACAGCCCATGGGGTCGCGAAGAGTTGGATGACTGAGTGACTTCACTTTCACTTTTCACTTTCATGCATTGGAGAAGGAAATGGCAACCCACTCCAGTGTTCTTGACTGGAGAATACCAGGGGCAGAGGAGCCTGGTGGGCTGCCGTCTATTGGGTCACACAGAGTCGGACACGACTGACGTGACAGCAGCAGCAGCATGATATGAGTATGTTTGGTGTTGTAAGAAATTGATAAATTGTCTTCCAAAGTGACTGTATCATTTTACACTCAAACCAATAATGACTGTGAATTGCTGTTGTTCCACATCCTTCTCTGCATTTGGTGTTTTCAGTTTATATTTGGGTGATTTTGATCATCCTAATAGGTATATAGTGATACCTTCCCTGTTAGCTCAGCTGGTAAAGAATCCGCCTGCAATTCATTCCTGGGTCAGGAAGATCTGCTGGAGAAGGGATAAATTACCCACTCCAGTATTCTTGAGCTTCCCTTGTGGTTCAGCTGGTAAAGAATCCACCTGCAATGCCGGAGACCTGGGTTCGATCCCTGGGTTGGGAAGATCCCCTGGAGAAGGGAAAGGCTACCCACTCCAATATTCTGGCCTGGATAATTCCATAGACTGTACATGGGGTCTCAAAGAGTCACACATGACAGAGTGACTTTCACTTTCACTTGTTGTTTTAATTTACATTTCTTTTATAACATATGATGTGAAGCATCTTAGAATATGCTTATTTTCCACCTGCATCTCTTCTTTAATGAGATGTCTGTTGAAGTCTTTGGCCCATTTTTTTTATTGGAGAGTTTTTTTGTGTATTTTGGATAACTATCCTTTATCAGATATGTCTTTTGAAAATATTTTCTCCAAGACAGTGACTTGTCTTTTCATTCTGTTCCCATTGTCTTAATGAAGTCCAGTGTATCAATTATTTTTTTCATTGATTGTGCTTTATGTGTTGTATCTAAAAAGTCATCACAAACCCAAAGTTATCTAGATTGTCTTATGAGTCATCATCTAAGAGCTTTATAGTTTTGCATTCTACATTTAGATCTATCATCCACTTTTAGTTAATTTTTGTGAAGGGTCTCAAGTTCTTTATCAGGAGTCATTTTTTAATAAGGGTGGCCAATAGTTCCAGCACTGTTTCTTAAAAAGACTGTCTTTGCCTTTTGTATTATTTTTGCTTCTTTTTCAAACATTACTTGACTAAATTTGGGGGGGGGTCTATTTCTGGTCTCTTTAACTGTTTCATTTGATCTATTTTGTCTGTTGTTGCCAACATCATATTGTCCTGAATACTGAAGCTTTATGGTAAGTTTTTTTTTTTTTTCCCCTCAGTTTTATTTATTTTACTTTACAATATTGTATTGCCTTGAAGTCAGGTAGTGTCAGTCCTCTGACCTTATTCCTCCATCAATATTGTGTTGACTATTCTGGGTGTTTGCATCTCTGCATGAACTTTGGATTTGTTACTTTATTCCCTAGATTCTGGTTTTTCTCTCTCCATTTACTGACAACAGCAAAACACTTAATCAGAGGAATGATTGAAATAGGGCATTTTCAATAAGTTAGAATCTAGATAGAATTACATATCTTTAACAACAGTAAATTCACATAGCCCCTTTGCATGTATTTTAAACATAGAAAGTGCAAAACTTTTTACTAATTAGTTCATCAGTCCTCTCCTTTTATGTTTGTCTTATTCACTTTTCTTCCATAAACTTTATACATATAAAATGTACATAATAAAATACCATTTTCTAAACATTTTATTCCAAAGAACAACAAAGTCAAGCTTCTGACTACTAGTGAAGTCTGTGATATGCTTTTAATTACTGTACTTTAGGTATTTTTGACAAGACTTATTTTGTATTCTCCAGAAAGAACTTAACTTGCTACTTTCATGCTTACACAGCAGCATCTTTCCCCTCAAGGTCAAGTTCTCAACTGTGGCCTAAGGTATAAAAGGTAGCCCTAAATTTACCTTTCACCTTTCAAGTAACATTGGAAATTTGTACATATGATGTTTGTGAAAGGTTGTTTCATTTATGCAACTAATGGAATTAACACATTGATTCATGCAAATGTAGCATTTCAACCTAATATTTGTACTCTACAAAGTTACTGAGACTCAGAAAGAAAATAAGGAAGTGGGAATACTGATGAAACAAAGAAGATTCACATGATATGAAACCATGAGCAAACTCCCCAAAGATATATTCTTGACGTATAAACATACGTCACATGTCTCTGAAACCCTGTGGTTAATACAATTCAGGAAAATAGTTTAGAGAGTTTTGTGTCCTCTATGGATTATTAGCGTTGTGTCTCATGAGAGGTCTTTCTTGCAGTCCATGCATTTTATGATGCACGTTATCACAGTATTAAAATGGAAAGCCTCTTCCAGGTACTACAGTTACAAATAGAAATTTTAAATGATTTGGAAACCAAAAAAGTCCTTGAACACCCATGAGAATCATTTAGTTCCCATACTGTCAAGCTTCATGATTTAAATTTTTTCCTCTCTGAAAATTATGATGGCTTACCAACTTTAAGCATCAAATTAATTGCACATGTTTTAAAGCTCTGAAAATATAACCATCAATCACAAAATTTGATATGGTTTTTAATGTGGAGTCATTCTTCTCAAGCCATGTTAAGTGAAACAGGAGGGGAAAATATCTCTATTTTCTAATTTTGAAACAGTCTTACAAAATAATGAAAGAGTAGTCTAATGGGGAAAATTTTAAAAATAAACTATAATTACAAATTAAAGTGAATACATCAATGTTACACTGGTTTGGGATTGCAAGCTGTTCATTTGTATTTATTCTGATGCTTCACATGTCTAATACTCTTATTACTATGTTGTAATTTCCCTTGTGAAGAATGGAACAATTTTCCTAAGACTTTAGGAGTGAAGAGGGAATTTTTAAACTTTAAAATGACTTGTTGAAATTTTAAAAATGTGATTACAAAATATAAAAATCAAGGTTTCTTCTTTATATATTGATAACAAAATTATCAATGTATAACCTGAAATCTGAAAAGAATTTAACCCAATAATGTGATTTAATATGCAATTTAATTATTCTGTAAGATATATTAAATATATTTTTGCAAAATACATATTAGGCAAAAAATTCTATTTTTATAATTACCAAAATGATTTTTAAGGAAATGATAAATTCAATTCATACATATTCTTTACTATTTTATGTGAATTCTCTTTATGACTTTCTTCCTTAACTTTTAGCTTAGAATATGTATCTACCCTTGTATTTGAGAAATATTCCAAATGATTTTTTTCTTTGAAGGATAATTTTGCAACTACAAAAGAAATGTGCAAGTGTGAGATAAGTTGACTATATGACTGCTTTAAATTTGCTTGGAATTAAGAATTTCTATTTGAAATGCTTGGGATAACCCTCATGACCTACAGCAATATCATTCAAATTGGAGTTCACAGATGTATTTCTCACGTTCTGAGAAAAAATACTTATTCTCTTTAAAACATGTTTTTATATTGATCCAAATTGAGAACACTGGCTTACAGAATTTTAAAAAATTACTTAGGAGTTTGACCTCCAAAGACAGTCAAAACAAACCCTTCTTATTCTGACCATAGACAAGACTGTTTACAATCTGGAGACTCAGATTTATATTCTATAAAATGTGGATATTGACATAAATAATCATCGAGATCCTTTGGGCTTTTGAGTTTCACTGATTCTGTTCTTTAGTTTTCTTACTCACATGAATATTAAAAATGCCACAAACATTTGTACTGAATTTTCATAAATATCCTCAGGAATATCCTCTCTATAACCTTAAGGGAGCATCATTTAACTTTTGATTTTCACGATAACTGAGGTAGCTTTCTAAAATATTCCTGCTTTAAAGTCATTTGTCTAGGAATTTAAATATTCTTCAGGTTTTTCAAGACCAGAATTAATTAAGAGCCTCATCAGAATGTTACACATGCACAAACACATTCATATACACACATAAATATGTATGTGCATATATGAAGATATAAAAGAGATAATTATATATGTTTGTTATGGAGCCATTTATCTATTGAATTATTCTTTCTTTGATTTCTGCAGTTATTGTTAAAAAAGCATAGATCTTTCTATAAATGCAAATTATGGAAAATTATTTCTGGAGAAGTGTTTATTTCTTGCATACTTGAAAAATAAAAGTAGTGTTCATATATGCTGTATATACATACTCACAAAATACATTCTTATATAATACAATTATAATACATTAAAATATATTAATATATTATTAATACCTTACATATATTTACTGACTAAATAATGTGTAATACACTGTTTTATATGTACATATATAAAGTACAGTATACTAATAATACATATGTAACAACTTATTCCATGCAGGTTGCTTTGCTAGACCTTGTGTGTGTCAAACAATACTCAAAAATACATTGTCTTACATTGCTTAATATACAGCAGTCTCCCATTCTGTATTTATATTGTTGGCATTTATTTTGCCATCTTGGATTTATTATTTCTAGTAATTTCTTCTTGTGTTGGAGGACTAAGTTTCCTTCTATATTGTTTTGAGCTCAGTTCAGCTCAGTTCATGAGTTGTGTCTGACACTTTGCGACCGCATGGACTGTAGCACACCAGGTCTCCCTGTCCATCACCAACTCCCGGAGGTTACTAAAACTCATGTCCATTGAGTCGGTGATGCCATCCAACCATCTCATCCTCTGTCATCGTCTTCTCCTCCTGCCTTCAATCTTTCCCAGCATCAGGGTCTTTTCCAGTGAGTCAGTTCTTCATATCAGGTGGCCATTGTACTGGAGCTTCAGCATCAATCCTTCCAATGAATATTCAGGACTGATTTCCTTTAGGATGGACTGGTTGGATCTCCTTGCAGTCCAAGGGAATCTCAAGAGTTTTCTCCAATACCACAGTTCAAAAGCATCAATTCTTTGGCACTCAGCTTTCTTTATAGTCCAACTCTCACATCCACACATGACTACTGGAAAAACCATAACCTTGACTAGATGGACCTTTGTTAGCAAAGTAATGTCTCTGCTTTTTAATATGTTGTCTAGGTTGGTCATAACTTTTCTTCCAAGGAGCAAGCATCTTTTAATTTCATGGCTGCAGTCACAATCTTCAGTGTTTTTGGAGCCCAAAAAAATAGTCTGTCACTGTTTCCACTGTTTTCCCATCTATTTGCCATGAAGTGATGGGACCAGATGCCATGATCTTAGCTTTCTGAATGTTGAGCTTTAAGCCAACTTTTTCATGTTCATCAAGAGGCTCTTCAGTTCTTCTTTACTTTCTGATGTAAGGGTGGTGTCATCTGCATATCTGAGGTTATTGATATTTCTCCCGGCAATCTTGATTCCAGCTTGTGCTTCTTCTAGCCCAGCATTTCTCATGATGTACTCTGCATAGAAGTTAAATAAGCAGGGTGACAATATGGAGCCTTGACGTACTCCTTTCGCTATTTGGAGCCAGTCTTTCATTCCATGTCCAGTTCTAATTGTTGCTTTCTGACCTGCATACAAATTTCTCAAGAGGCAGATCATGTGGTCTGGTATTCCTATATCTTTAAGAATTTTCCACAGTTTGTTGTGATCCACACAGTCAAAGGCTTTGGCATAGTCAATAAAGCAGAAATAGATGTTCTTCTGCAGCTCTCTTACTTTTTTGACAATCTAATTGGGTGATGATAATTTGATCTCTGGTTCCTCTGCCTTTTCTAAATCCAGCTTGAACATCTGGAAGTTCACGGTTCTTGTACTGTTGAAGCCTGTCTTGGAGAATTTTGAGCATTAATTTGCTAGCATGTGAGATGAATGCAATTCTGCAGTAATTTGAGCATTCTTTGGCATTACCTTTCTTTGGGATTGGAATGAAAACTGACCTTTTCCAGGCCTGTGGCCACTACTGTGTTTTCCAAATTTATTGGCATATTGAGTGCAGCACTTTCACAGCATCATCTTTCAGGATTTGAAATAGCTCAACTGGAATTCCATCACTTCCACTAGCTTTGTTTGTAGTGATGCTTCCTATGGCCCACTTGGCTTCGCATTCCAGGATATCTGGTTGCAGGTGAGTAATCATATCACTGTGGTTATCTGGGTTGTGAAGATCTTTTTTGTACAGTTCTTCTGTGTATTCTTGCCACTTCATCTTAATATCTTCTGCGTCTGTTAGGTCCATACCATTTCTGTCCTTTATCAAGCCCATCTTTGCATGAAATGTTCCCTTGATATTTCTAATTTTCTTGAAGAGATCTCTAGTCTTTCCCATTCTATTATTTTCCTCTATTTCTTTGCATTATTTCCATTATATTATTACTGAAATGTTTAAATAACTTGAATTTTTCTTCTTATTCAGAATATAAGATATATTCTAGTTTATCTATATATTTCATGATCAGTAAACTTATTTCTTGATTTTTTATTAAATAATGTTATGTTGAACAATGGGATATCACTTAATATAACCTCCCAAATTTCTCAGAGTTTTGCTGAATCATTAATGTTTTCTTTTAGCATGCAGCCTGTAAACTATTATAGCTGAGTATTTAATTCCCAATGCAGTAAGCAAAGTCGTAATTCCTAGTTTGTGGATTTCAATGTAGGAAGGAACAACACGCCTTACAGAAATGATATCAAATGACATCTCTAGCTTACCCCTTATCTGTGTAGCTCTCTCTCTGTTGTAAACTATTTAATTGGTTAAGTATACTTTTCTATTAAAAGAAGCACATATTAGTTCCTTTGTTACAATGTATGATTTTCAGTATGGTTCTTACAGATAAACACGTTGTATTTTCATACATGTTTCAGCATCAATGTCTATTCCAGTAAGACTAACACAAAAATACAGTATCAAAGACTTTATTTTCTGAACTTATCTTTTAGGTGTTAAAACCTGTCACTTTTAAATGAGTGTAACGATAAAAGGCTATATAAAATTAGATTGATCCTCTGCAGGCTAAATTCATGTGAATGGCATGTACTTGCAGAAGAAGTTGAATCAGACCAGGAATTCCAATAGAATCGTTGGTAAAAATATACACTGACATAGACCAATACTAGACTTCAGGAAACTTGAGTTTACCTCTGTTATACAAGTGGATTATTTTAGAGTATTGAATCAACTCAAAATTGAATAAGGAAAAGCAATTTTAAAAGACAGCTTTGAAAATGGAGACACTCACTCGGAACGCTTTCTGAAAATGGCTTACTTGTTTTAAATTTAGTTTTATGCCAAAAACACTTCCATATGGTTTCCATTTTGACTAATGAGCAACACAGCTGTAATACTTCTTTGTAAAACATGTATCCTTCTTTAATGCTTTTGAGCAGCTAGAAACTGCTTAATCGGTATTTTAAATGTCATGATATTTCCATGATGGAATATTTCTTCCCTTCCTGGCAACTCTGATATCCACCCGTCCGCATTGCAGGGTTTCTTGATATCTTAATCTAGTTGGCCTTGAGCTGTGGTACTGTTTTCTGGCAGCTTCCATCATTCATATTTTATTGTGGAATGTGACAGTATAAATAGCTTATATCTGAGAGGTCATTCATAGGTGTGTGGCTCCACAGGACCCTGTGGGATTGCCAGGATGTCCTCAGCCAGCCTGTTTTCCAGTTCTTGATTCTTCTCATTGAGACTAAAAGCTTTTGCAGGGTATCTAGAGTACTTTTAAGGGAGTAGAGAATCCTTCATGGCACTCACTGATATTGACGTATCCTGGAGCTTCTCCTTGATAGGCATTTTTTTTCTTTTCTCCACCTAGATCATTCTGCTTCTTCACTTTAAAGGTAAGAGCCAGTTGGACGCAATTCCTCACTCTTTTATTTATTTATTTTTTTGTCCTAAGACATCTTTATTTATTTATTTTTATTTATTTTTATTTTTTAAATTTTATTTTTAAATTTTACATAATTGTATTAGTTTTGCCAAATATCAAAATGAATCCGCCACAGGTATACATGTGTTCCCCATCCTGAACCCTCCTCCCTCCTCCCTCCCCATTCCATCCCTCTGGGTCATCCCAGTGCACCAGCCCCAAGCATCCAGTATCGTGCATCGAACCTGGACTGGCAACTCGTTTCATACATGATATTTTACATGTTTCAATGCCATTCTCCCAAATCTTCCCACCCGCTCCCTCTCTCACAGAGTCCAAACGAGACAGCAAAAGAGACACTGATGTATATAACAGTCTTAATTCCTCACTCTTGTCCCTTTCTCGGAAATTAACCTGGATGTCTTTTCTCTTCAGAAGGGATGTATATTTCAAATAGAACAACCATCAGAATATATGATTATTTTTTATATTGTTGTCTGTCTTTTTATATTGTATATTTCATGAGAGAAAAGGTTGATTTATTCATCCCTTTGTATACCTAAGAAAAAGTATGAAATCTCTGTGTTCATTATATTGGGGCCTGGGGCCTGGCGCCTGGGTGCAAGGGGAAGGAGAATGGAGTCATGAAAAAGAGCCAAGTTGTGCTGAAAAAAGACTTTGAAGTTTTGTTTAAGGGTTCATTATTTAGAGCAAAGCAGCAAGCAGAAGGAGGAAATGACTTTTTATAATATGAATCTGGATACCACTGGGAATCACATTAACCATTCAGCTTATTTTGAAATAGAAGGAAATCATGGAAATAAGGAAGGCTTGAAACTCAAATAATGAGGTTAAAACTAGAATAACTTGTCTTTCCCACAATTTATTAATTAATCAACTGGTACACATCAAGAACCATCCTGTGCTCAGTATTCACAAAATTGTGAAAGCAATGCTTACTAAACTTTACCAGCCTAAGTTGTTGTTAGAATGAAAATGTAAGAATAAGTTCTAACTAAAAAGTAAATAGGTCATAATAACGAAGTGTGACACAGGAACATTCAGACTACAAATTCATCCTGGCCACCTGAGGAATATTGTCTTTGTTCCATAATTTAGTAACTTAATGTTTTCTCTTGATTATTGTTTTTCAAAATCTCTCTCTCTCTGTGTATATATATATCTGTGTATATATATATATATATCGTATATATATGTATCTATTATTGTTTGATTATGATGCTTTCTAAAAGAAAATGGTTATTTAAAACATGTTAATGAAGAAAATAAATTTATTTTTATCATTTAAAAAAATTCCTATACTGACACTTAGTATTCAGAACAAAGGTTTTCTCTGCTATTTTAAGAGCTACACAAAATATTCATGAATTTATTTCATGGATTGTATTCATTACTTGCTTTTGGTTCTTTTATTTCCTTTCTACTCTGAAGACCCGATCTTGTAATGAGTGGTAGAAAATACATAAATAACATTAGAAATTCCCTTGTTTCTCTGACCTTTAAAGAAAAAAGAACACGGATCACTATGCAAAATATGTCTTGAATTAATCTGCATAAAGCTATTCTAATTTAAGTTCAAGTGATCTAGCAGTGACTACATTCAGAGACTTCTTATATACATTAAAAAATTAGTTGTGAATTTTAAATAATAGGCAAATATATAATAAATTTTTAAGTAGTATGACTATATATTGTCTAAGTTTGCTGAGGAATGTAATTGAATCAAAGGTCCCATAAATCTTTTAAAATGTACAGTTTCTTGAAAGTGGTTAAGTGTTAGCTGCTCACTTGTCTCTGACTTTTTGCGACCCCATGGACTGTAGCCAACCAGGCTCCTCTGTCCATGGAATTCTCAAGCCAAGAATACTGGAGTGGGTTGCCATTTCCTTCTCCGGGGGATTTTCCCAAACCAAGGATCGAAGTGGGTCTCCTGCATTGCAGGCATATTCTTTACCATCTGAGCAGTCATTTCCTCCAATTAGTATTGTACTGGGACTCTCACTTCATGGGCCTAAGTGAAGGTAAAATCCTAAGGTATTTTCTCCATTCTTACAAACAGATAGTTTTTATCATATCCTAAGAATTTTAGCCTTCTAATACGCTATTATTATCCTCATCCATAAATTAAAATTCTGTCTGTTTGGTAGAATTTTTATATATGCCATGAGGATTCCTCATCCCTCAAAAG
Organism: Bubalus kerabau; assembly: GCF_029407905.1. NCBI lineage: Eukaryota > Metazoa > Chordata > Mammalia > Artiodactyla > Bovidae > Bubalus > Bubalus kerabau. The sequence continues at coordinate 269,752,540 of NC_073624.1, read as the reverse complement.
ATTTTACTTCTGTGCAATTTGAACAGATTTTTGTCTCAAGGAAAAATAACTACCTAAATTTAAGATATTCAGGAGAGAGCAGCTTAGATAAGCAGTAAGCTATACATAACTGATAAGTAATTTTTACTTAATTGCAAATAAATTGTTAGAATTAAAGGAACCAGTAAAATTGCTCAGTCGTGTCCAACTCTGCGACCCCATGCCTACCAGGCTCCTCCATCCATGGAATTCTTCGGGCAAAAATACTGGAGTGGGTTGCCATTTCCTTCTCCAGGGGATCTTCCCAACCCAGAGTCAAACCCAGGTCTCCCACATAACAGGCAGACGCTTTGCTGTCTGAGCCACCAGGGAGGCCCTAGGAGTAAAGGAAAGTAATCATAAAGGCCCAGTGAATATACATTGGGAGCAGCAGTACTGATATTTCTGTGCTACTGTTGCTCATACCCTGCCTGTGTGTCCTTATCCAACTGGATCATGAAGTTAGATCTCAGTGAAGGTTAGTACAAAAAACTGTTGGTGAAAAGTCACTGCTCTGTATTTGATATATACCTGCTGCATTCTTGCTTTTATGTGAGTTTTCAGCTCAGGACCTTGTTACCACAGCAATGATATTATTTAGCTATATTCCCTGATTAAATGTTCCTGGAGAGAGTATCAGTCAAATATTAGTGTATTAAGAACTCACAGTCATTCAGTTCCACCGTGCTTTAACTTTTATCCTCCAAACCTTCATCCAATGACCATGTTGATGGTCAAATGAAATGTGTTACAGAGATTAGGCTGGCAGTTGCTATCTTATCATTAATTCCTTACTAAACATGTAACAGGTCTTATTTCAGGCAGTATACATTTCCACTGTCAACACCAAATTGTTTCACCATAATGGAAGTATGGGTCATATTGCTTGTCCTATTCTGTAATTACTCATTTAAAGCAGGCTTTTTGAAGAAAAAAAATGTCCTTCTAGAGACAGTAAAGTCAGTGGGAGAATGCATTTCTCCTTCTTTAAAAGATAAGTAAAATGGTAAAGCTGAAGCTCCAGTACTTTGGCCATCTCATATGAAGAGTTGACTCATTGGAAAAGACTCTGATGCTGGGAGGGATTGGGGGCAGGAGGAGAAGGGGACAACAGAGGATGAGATGGTTGGATGGCATCACTGACTTGCTGGACGTGAGTCTGAGTGAAGACTCACGGGAGTTGCTGATGGACAGGGAGGCCTGGAGTGCTGCGATTCATGGGGTCGCAAAGAGTGGGACACGACTGGGCAATTGAACTGAATTGAGCTGACTGAATAAGGGAATAGTGCAATAAAGTAACTAGGAATTCTTGGATACTTAGCTTGTATAGGGTCCATTGAATGACTTACATGTACTGACTTTCCTTGGCCTTTGTCATAAAATCAGACAAATTGGCCAAAATTAATAAAGCTGTAGCACCAGCAACTGAGTTCAGATTTAGAGCTTCCTTATTTCAAGTCATAATATCTTTTCAGTTCACAGTTGGATGAAATTAAATAGCTAAAACAATCATGTGACATCTGGATATTCTTCCATAACTTAAAATGCAAGGGATTCTATATTAATATGTTTTGATGATTTAGTCTAATAGAATCTAACTTTATTTTTTCCTTTGCTTCAGTGAATCTTACTTAAAGCAAAATTATTACAGCTAAAGTCATGATTTTGCATTTTATTGCATTAAATCATCTTACTCATCTCAACAAAATTTTGTAAACTTTGTAACAGAAATTACTTTATAGCTATATATAAAATTTTCACAATATGACAGCCTGATCTTATATTACAGTATCTATTTTTCAGTAGAGTTTGGGAAAATTGTACAGTCATTATAAATACTTGGCAGTGTCTATTTTAAAATAATAAAAAGTTAAAGAAACAGTTGGAGTGGAAAATTGGAAGTTTCCCAAAACTCTCATCTTTGTTTTTGCTTCATGGTAGTCATGATTAAAAAAAAAAAAAAAAAGAAATTGACACTTTGTAGAATTCATAGAATTGTAGTCATATAACCCATCAGCAGGTCTCTGTTATTAAAAGTCACTAATAGGCAAAGTCAGCACATTTTGTAGTTTATTTAGCTGGAAAATATTTTCTTTCTTTTTTCCCTAGAACAGATGCCTACAACAGTATTAACTGTCAGTTTCAAAATTAGTAAGCTGATTATTTTATGGAAAATAACACAAAATATGTTTCAGACAAATATTTTAGTAGTGTAAAAAGCATGGCATTCCTATCAGACTGGAAAAGTAATGAAATACAAAATTTTTCATTAAAAAGTTTAGATTAAAGTGGCAAAATACTTCAAGTCACATAATTCCACATTTGGAAGATATGAACAGATGTGTTTTGGCATGTTTACCCGTTCACCGATTATAGATGCAACGTATTCCAGGAGCTGGGCAGGGTCTGAAACTGCAAAGAAAGTAAAAGAAATGTGGGTTTCCTCTAGTGATGGATTCCCCTCCTGCTTTATCCAGAGATTCATATAAGGAAGAGACATGGTAAGTTGCGAACTCCAGCCCAAGGAATTTGGCAAATGCCTGGAACCTCCAGTAGGATATATGAGCTGAATGGACTCACTGAGCAGAGATGCACAAAACAGTTTCCAAGCAGGATCAAAGGTTAACTAGAAGAGAATAGACCAAGAATTCACAGGAGTGCCTATTTGCAAATTGTCTAATAGCTAAATACTGCATAATAGTCCTCTTTTGAGAGAAATAAATAGAAAGATTTCAATAAGTTATGGCTTGACTTTTAATGAAAGACTATTCATTAGAATCCCAGTTTACACAAAGCTGTGAGACCCAGACAGTGATTTCACACACTAAATATTTTTCTAGAAAGGGATGGAAGGTGATAAAAGGAAACAGGTATGCAACCTGGTAGCTCAGAAGGTAAAGAATCTGCCTGCAATGCAGGATATGAACAGAAAACACATCTGTTCATATCTTCCAAATGTGGAATTATGTGATTTAAAGTATTTTGCCACTTTAATGTAAACTTTGTAATGAAAAATTTTGTGTTTCACTTTTTGTCCAGTCTGATAGGAATGCCATGCTTTCTGCATTACTAAATGCAAAATCAAACCCAGACCCAGGGTTTGATTCCTGGGTCAGGAAGATCCCCTGGAGAAGTGAACGGCTACCCACTCCAGTATTCTTGCCTGGAGAATCCCATGGACAGAGGAGCCTAGTGGGCTACAGTCCTTGGGGTCGCAAAGACTCGGACACCACTAAGCAACTAAGCATGCATACAGCTACTAAAAAGAATAACCTGTTTAGAATTAATTCAAGGTGACAGAACAAAATTATATTCAAATAGATTTATGTGTCTCTCTTCTTTCTCCATCGTGATATATGGTGGGCTTGACGTGTCCCTTGCTCTGGTTTTCTCATTTCACTTGGTGTGCACAGGACCTAATCCCTTGGACTTTTGACAGCATGCCAGGCACTAAATATGATGACGAGGCATACTGGGACTGCAAACATATTACATGGAGGGAGATTTACTGGGAAACAGAAGAGGAAGAAACAATTACAAAAAAAAAAAGTGACACACTGCTATTTTCATTCACTTTATTCTTTTGGATCTAAATAAAAGGAAATCTTTGTAGATTGGTTTTCTTGTATCGTGAAGAAACTTGGTGATAGGGAAATCACAAACACAAACATAGCCTGTCTGGGAAGGAGACTGAAAGCAGACTGAACTATTCAAAAGCTATGCTGTCCCAGCGGGCCAGGAGATGCTGGAGCCGTGCGGTTTCCTCTCCAGCAGTTAATGTGCTAGGAAATGACTCTGCATTGCCCAAGCCTGTGACTCACGATGAACTGAACTGTTTGGGGAATTTGGCATCCTCACTCAGGGTTCTGGACCTTTTAACACTTAGGTTTGACTGGGGACTTTCTCAACAAGCTGATGGTGGATGATTTTAGGGAACACTTGCATAACTTGTTCTTTATTATGTTAGAGTAATATATTGAAAACTAGTTTTGTAGTTTCTTTGAAAATCCCCCATATTTTACCCTAAGTTCAGTTCAGTCACTCAGTCATGTCCGACTCTTTGTGAGCCTATGAACTGCAGCACGCCAGGCTTCTCTGTCCATCACCAACTCCCAGAGTTTACTCAAACTCATGTGCATTGAGTCAGTGATGCAACCCAATCATCTCATCCTCTGTCATCCCCTTCTCCTCCCACCTTCAATCTTTCCCAGCATCAGGGTCTTTTCAAATGAGTCAGCTCTTTGCATCAAGTAGCCAAAGTATTGGAGTTTCAGCTTCAGCATCAGTCCTTCCAATGAATATTCAGGACTGATCTCCTTTAGGATGGACTGGTTGGATCTCCTTGCAATCCAAGGGATTAACAGTATAAAGGAATCTCTGAAATTGTCATGTATTTATATACATATATTAAGGCAACTATATACTCTGATTTGGATTTCTTTAAAAATATCACTATAATCTTCCTTAAAATAAGTAGAAAATATTTTAAAATATTAAAGAAGGTGTGAGGAAATGCATAACTGCTGAGAAAACTTTAACTTACTTGAAAAGCATTTCAGATTGTCATTTCATGCATTAGAAAATTTTGTCAAGTCTCATTGATAAAACCACACATAATAAAAGTTCAGGATCAGAAATAGTTTAAAAAGATTAGAGATGTGGTAAAAATATTTGAAGGATATAATTTTAAATATAGAGATACTTTCAGTTCAGTTCAGTTCAGTCACTCAGTCATGTCCGACTCTTGGCGACCCCATGAATCACAGCACACCAGGCCTCCCTGTCCATCACCAACTCCCGGAGCTTACTCAAACTCATATCCATCGAGTTGGTGATGCCATCCAGCCATCTCATCCTCTGTTGTCCTCTTCTCCTCCTGCCACCAATCCCTCCCAGCATCAGAGTCTTTTCCAATGAGTCAACTCTTCACATGAGGTGGCCAAAGTACTGGAGTTTCAGCTTTAGCATCAGTCCTTCCAAAGAAATCCCAGGGCTGATCTCCTTCAGAATGGACTGGTTAGATCTCCTTGCAGTCCAAGGGGCTCTCAAGAGTCTTCTCCAACACCACAGTTCAAAAGCATCAATTCTTCGGCGCTCAGCTTTCTTCACAGTCCAACTCTCACATCCATACATGACCACAGGAAAAACCATAGCCTTGAGTAGACGAACCTTTGTTGGCAAAGTAATATCTCTGCTTTTTAATACGCTATCTAGGTTGGTCATAACTTTCCTTCCAAGGAGTAAGCGTCTTTTAATTTCATGGCTGCAGTCACCATCTGCAGTGATTTTGAAGCCCCCAAAAATAAAGTCTGACACTGTTTCCACGGTTTTGCCATCTATTTGCCGTGAAGTAATGGGACCAGATGCCATGATCTTAGTTTTCTGAATGTTGAGCTTTAAGCCAACTTTTTCACTCTCCTCTTTCACTTTCATCAAGAGACTTTTTAGTTCTTCTTCACTTTCTGCCATAATACATAGGTAATTAGTATATATCAAAGAGGCTGATCCTTAGACACAATTGAGCTATAAACCCCTCATTTTACAGAGCATACTATTGAGACCCAGTCTGATCCAAGACTACTTGTAGATATTCAATTAGTGGCAGAGCCTGTATTGCTGATTTCAGCAGCTCACTTTCCAGCAATATCTCTGTATAAGAATGTAGCTTTATATTAGCATGACAATATTTGTGCCATTTTATCATTCCTTTTGAATGTATGATTTTTGACTATAATAAAACTATTAATTTATGTAGCTTTGTACTCTTTGCCAAAATGATATTAAAAAAGTGAATGCATTTCTATTTATATCTTATCACAGATCTTGAACTGTTTCTGACTTGTGTTTCCTGGCCAGAGATAAAAGAATGTTATTTTTCATAGACAAAAAGAGGAAGCAACTGAGGAAACTCTGTTTAGCTAGGGACTTATACCACAAACTTCAGACACAAGTTCCTAAGTAATCCTAAAATTGAATTCCATTTTGTTTCCAACTCTTAAGGAAATAACACAGATCCTATAGCTGGGTTCTGAAGCATTTCATTAAATTGAACTTCATGTATCTACCCAGGCTTTCAGCTGACTTCTGCAGAGCAAAACCAAGATCTCTTCTAGAAAACTGAATGATTTTGTGCATATTATTTGTAAACCTCAAATCATCTATATTTGAAATATTTTAACCAAAATTTGAAACCCGTTAAGGACCTTTAGGAGAAGGAAATGGCAACCCACTCCAGTGTTCTTGCCTGGAGAATCCCATGGACAGAGAAGCCTGGTAGGCTGCAGTCCATGGGGTCGCACAGAGTCGGACTTGACTGAAGCGACTTGGCAAGGACCTTTAAAATTATTTGCCCAGAGAATCAGTGAAATTTGTATCATAACTGAATAACAAATCTTTTTTGAACTCAAATTTATTTATTTTAATTAACGCTAATTACTTTACAATGTTGTATTGAAGTAAGCCAGAAAGAAAAACACCAATACAGTTATCAGTTCAGTTTAGTAGCTCAGTCGTGTCCAACTCTCTGTGACCCCATGAATCGCAGCACACCAGGCCTCCCTGTCCATCACCAATTCCCAGAGTTCACTGAGACTCACGTCCATCGAGTCAGTGATGCCATCCAGCCATCTCATCCTCTGTCGTCCCCTTCTCCTCCTGCCCCCAATCCCTCCCAGCACCAGGGTCTTTTCCAATGAGTTAACTCTTAGCATGAGGTGGCCAAAGTACTGGAGTTTCAGCTTTAGCATCAGTCCTTCCAAAGAACACCCAGGGCTGATCTCCTTCAGAATAGACTGGTTGAATCTCCTTGCAGTCCAAGGGACTCTCAAGAGTCTTCTCCAACACCACAGTTCAAAAGCATCCATTCTTCGGTGCTCAGCCTTCTTCACAGTCCAACTCTCATCCATACATGACCACAGGAAAAACCATAGCCTTGACTAGATGGACATTTGTTGGCAAAGTAATGTCTCTACTTTTGAATATGCTATCTAGGTTGGTAACGCATATATATGGAATTTAGAAAGATAGTAACGATAACCCTGTATGTGAGACAGCAAAAGAGACACAGATGTATAAATAACAAATCTTACATATTCTAAGTTGCTGAAAGGCTATAGGAACAAAAAATAATCTGTTTGTTTGTTTTTTTTTTTAACTAGCTTTGTTCACATGGTTTAAACAATTTTCCTGGGAAGCTTATTGTGCATGACATTGTCTCACAACTGACTGAGAATACCTAGTGACAACTGTGTTTTCTAGTCTATACATTTATTATTCCATGCAAAATAATCATTCATGAAGATATACCTGAGACAATTGTCAGAGAATATATTCTAAGTAGCTGCAATGTTGATGACTTAGACCTCAGTCTGTGGACTCAAGTCTGTATTTATTTGAAATTCAGATTAAACTAACTGCATTCTTATAGATAAATAAGCAAATGGCTAGTTACACTGGGACTTCTACTTTAGTGTTTAATTTGGCAGGTTTTTTCTCTAGTGCTCCCAACATAATTTGTTGTTAATGTTTGGACTGGAATGAGAAAAATATACTTTATATATTATTTCTGGTCAAAACAGATTTTTTAATGTACTGTTATGGCATATATTTGGCACTCATGGTGTCTATTTGGCACTCATCTCTTTGCTAGTAGTATAACTAATATAATGTTGGGCTTCCTTGGTGGTGCAGATGGTAAAGAATCCGCTTGCAATGTAGACCTGGGTTCGACACCTGGGTTGGGAATCCCCTGAAGAAGGGAAGGGATAACTCCAGTATTCTGACCTGGAGAATTCCGGGGACAGAAGAGCCTGGTAAGCTACAGTCCATGGGGTCGCAAAGAGATGGACACGGCTGAGTGACTTTCATACTTCATACTTCACTAAAATACCTGCTTTCTCTCATTTCTCTTGTAGAAACACCCTATCACTGTTTCTGTTCCTCTTCTTGATTATGGAGTAGGGACATCAAACTGATGACTAACAATTCATTTCCAGCCTATTGATCTGTTTAACAACACAGATATTTTCAAATGAAATTTGTTGCCAATATTTAAGGTCCTTGAACTATCAAATAAAAATTTTAATCTTTGTTGATTCTTTAGAAGATCTGGCAGTGATTGGTCCTTCATTTCTTCAAAATGCCTGTGAGCCAGAACTGAACTGTTGTCTTCTGTGTCTAGCTGTTGTTATCCTGTTCTTCATCATTCACACAGCCCTTTATCTCTTCCATCCTGACAGTCAGCCTGATTCACTTATCATAGTTTTCCGCTGTATCCAGCTCTTAACCATTCGTTTCACTGTTCTATTTTTGGGGAGGAGAGTGAGGTATAAACATATATGGCAATGATTCAGACAATCTTAGAAATGGAGAAAACTTTTCATATCATCTAACCAAAATTCTCATTAAAAGTAATGACATTTATGCATGTTTGGACAGGTTAGGTGACTTACTAAGATTTGCATATAAACAGTAGTTTAGTCTCAAATATCCATCTATTGATACTAAATGTCATGCTCTTTTCACCATCTTAAGAAACTGGTTGTGAAATAGTTGCAGAAAATTACTCAGCATTTCACCAGTAGAGTTTCTTTTCAGGCAGTGTGTGCGAATAAATGTTTAATATCAACTCTCTGGGAAAACAAACCTGGATTACAGCATTTGCTGATAGTGTAAATACTCCCACCTTGTTCAAATCCAAGCTACCAATGAGACATCAACCACCTTATAAAAGTCAAGAAAATTTAGCAATAGCTATTGTCAATCATTGAGCCACATCCAGCCCTCCAGAATACATGTCTGATTCAAGGATCTTGCGTATATTAGAGAAATTCAGTTGACTAACATACATGCTTATTAAACAAAATCATTTCTATTACACTGGCAACCCTTATCAAAAATGTCTATCTCACTTATGAGAATATTTGCCTTTTATTTTATCTGTTATCATGGCTTAGATCAGCTAATGGAAATTCACTGACAATACTGATACATATAAAAGCAAAATCAATCACTCTTATATAATTCATCTCTGGTTTATTATTCTGACCAAATATAAGCATGCATAATGGCTCATTTATATGATAATTTCTAAAGTGGAGTCTTTGATTGTTATTGACTAAGGAAAAAGTACTTGAGTTCTTTATCTGCTATTGAGTTTGGCCTGGCTAAGCACTTTGAATGGCATTCAATTTTATTTTGTTTTTCAGAAATGGATATGTACTATAAGCTTTTTATTATCTAAATATTGTTCTTTTTTCTAAAATGTAAGAACTCCTAATCTTATTAATGATAGCTATGATATGGCAAAATTCTTATGTTCTAGTTTCTCTATTGTAAATGCTTGAAAGTATTTTGACAAGAGTCAAAATTTTCCATTTTATCCTGCTTTTTGACATTGATTCTCATAGGTAAGAGAGTCATTTACCTACATAATTTGAAATTTCTGATTTATTAATGACATAACATGAAAACAAAGATAATATATAAAAATGGTAACGATCTATCTGAGCAAGTAAAATTGTATTGTCATTTACTTTAGTCATAACTGAAAAATTTAAGAAGATAGTTTTGGGTAAAAATATTATAAAGAAAGCAGAAGTAAGATTTAATACTTATAATAATAATACATGATTAAAATATATATGTGCATGTTACTGTGCTTCTAATTCTATATTAGATATTCCAGGAGGCTAATGCAGTTTTCTATGGAAATAATTGTTAATACATGTTAAAACTCATTTGAAAATAAAAAAAATTTATGTGTGAAGTAGCAGTTCAGATTTATAGGAAAAATATTTCGTTTAATCTATGATTTACTATAACTAGTTATTTATTTCAGAAATGTTTATGTTAAGTAACTGAAATATTGTTTTCTTCATATTTCATAATAAAAGCTTCTCAGCAAAGAGAATTATAACCAAACCTTTTCCAATACTTGAAATCATCCGTTCACCATTACTCTTTATAGCAGTTTTAATATTTTAATTGAGGAGGATAATTTTTCATCAAAAAACCGACTATATAGAGCCATACAGGCAAAATAGTGGCTTCCCAGGTGGCTCTAGTGGTAAAGAAACCCGCCTGCCAATGCAGGGGAGGTAAGAGATGCGGGTTCAACTTCTGGGCTGGGACGATCCCCTGGAGGAGGGCATGGCAACCCACTCCAGTATTCTTGCCTGGAGAATCCCATGGACAGAGGAGCCTGGCGGACTACAGTCCATAGGGTCACATAGAGTCGGACATGACTGAGGCAACTTAGAGTGCAAGCAGGCATGCACAGGCAAAACAATACAGTGGGTGTTTTATCTAAAACCCTCTTAAATTCATTCGAATGTCGTTCCACTATAACCATCGCATCTCCAGCATTTTGCTCCTACTTCCTGGAGATGGCGTGCTGAATGCCATAGAACCAGTAAATGCTATTAGATCAGATCAGATCTGTCACTCAGTCGTGTCCGACCCTTTGCGACCCCATGAATCGCAGCACACCAGGCCTCCCTGTCCATCATCAACTCCTGGAGTTCACTGAGACTCACGTCCATCGAGTCAGTGATGCCATCCAGCCATCTCATCCTCCGTCGTCCCCTTCTCCTCCTGCCCCCAATTCCTCCCAGCATCAGAGTCTTTTCCAATGAGTCAACTCTTCACATGAGGTGGCCAAAGTACTGGAGTTTCAGCTTTAGCCTCATTCCTTCCAAAGAACACCCAGGGCTGATCTCCTTCAGAATGGACTGGTTGGATCTCCTTGCAGTCCAAGGGACTCTCAAGAGTCTTCTCCAACACCACAGTTCAAAAGCATCAATTCTTCGGTGCTCAGCCTTCTTCACAGTCCAACTCTCGCATCCATACATGACCACTGGAAAAACCATAGCCTTGACTAGATGGACCTTTGTTGGCAAAGTAATGTCTCTGCTTTTGAATATGCTATCTAGGTTGGTCATAACTTTCCTTCCAAGAAGTAAGTGTCTTTTAATTTCATGGCTGCAGTCACCACCTGCCGTGATTTTGGAGCCCAAAAAAATAAAGTTTGACACTGTTTCCACTGTTTCCCCATCTATTTCCCATGAAGTGATGGGACCAGATGCCATGATCTTCCTTTTCTGACTGTTAAGCTTTAAGCCAGCTTTTTCACTCTCCTCTTTCACTTTCATCAAGAGGCTTTTGAGTTCCTCTTCACTTTCTGCCATAAGGGTGGTGTCATCTGCATATCTGAGGTTATTGATATTTCTCCTGGCAATCTTGATTCCAGCTTGTGCTTCTTCCAGCCCAGTGTTTCTCATGATGTACTCTGCATATAAGTTAAATAAGCAGGGTGACAACATACAGCCTTGACGTACTCCTTTTCCTATTTGGAACCAGTCTGTTGTTCCATGTCCAGTTCTAACTGTTGCTTCCTGACCTGCATACAGATTTCTCAAGAGGCAGATCAGGTGGTCTGGTATTCCCATCTCTTTCAGAATTTTCCACAGTTTATTGTGATCCACACAGTCAAAGGCTTTGGCATAGTCAATAAAGCAGAAATAGATGTGTTTCTGGAACTCTCTTGCATTTTCCATGATCCAGCAGATGTTGGCAATTTGATCTTTGGTTCCTCTTCCTTTTCTAAAACCAGCTTGAACATCAGGAAGTTCACGGTTCACGTATTGCTGAAGCCTGGCTTGGAGAATTTTGAGCATTACTTTACTAGCGTGTGAGATGAGTGCAATTGTGCGGTAGTTTGAGCATTCTTTGGCATTGCCTTTCTTTGGGATTGGAATGAAAACTGACCTTTTCCAGTAAATGCTATAGACATCAAATATGTTCCATTTGTTTCATTAATTGTTTTTACCCAGATGAAGAAGCAGTTAAGAAGCAACAGACATAGTATTTGATTTAGGGAAAGCAAGAAACAGAGTATTTGGAGATGAACAAGTAAATCCTAGTGAAAGTTTCCTGATGCTTACAGGACCGGTGGACACCATTTATTTTATGTTTTCTGTGGCGAACACTGGCAGAATGGAAGAACGTGTGTGTGCGGGTGTTTGTGTGTGTGTGCACACACTGTGGTGTATGTTGTGCTGTGCTGGAAGAATCACTTGGCACAGTTGGTGACTTCTACCTTCTTCTGTTATTTATAGTTCTTCACTTATCACATAAAGTAAAGAATTTCTTTTGCTCAGCACACATGTACACACACACATTGGAGAGGGTTAGTATTTTGAAGAGTTTGGGGTGAACAGTATATGAAAGGAAAATACATAAAAGTAAAATTGCCTGTGCTTTAATATTTTAGGATTATCCTCAAGACAGAATTTGGATACATAAGACTAAGATACAAATTGGCTTATGACTGTCTTATGTGTTCTCCCCAAATTTGAATAAAATATTGAAAATAAAGCTGCAGGACTCTACCTACCTATTCATCATCTACCTATTAAACTGTCTGTCTATCTATCTATCTTATACCTGCCCTCTCTTTTTTTTTTTTCTTTGTAAACCAATTCAGCCTTGACTCCTGAAGTACCTCTAACATCATGACTTGGATTTTACAAGTGAAAACAGAGCTAATAATCAGAATGACCTCTTATTTCCCTCAGGTATAATGGGTGTGTTTATGTGTACGGGTGTGTGTTTTAGCACTAATGACAAAATTCCCTAAACTTCCATTAGAGCTCCTGTGAGTAAAGTCAATAGTGATAATAACTGACATGGGAGTGTTTCTGCCTGGAAATTGGAGAGTCAGTCTCCAAAGTACTCCATTTCAATGTCAGCACAGAACAGTGGCAGTTTTCTCTGATGGATTTTATTCTTTTCCAAATATCAATGTTATTGCTGCCAAATGTAAGTAAAAATTAAATCCAGAGATGATAAAATACTTCCTAGAAATTTTTTTCTAATTATGCATAATTCAAGTTTATTATTTTTATTCCTACAATTGTTTGTCCCCTTCAGAGATATAGAATGATAACTTTGACAAGTATAAAGTAAACTTGGAATTTAACTTTGCCATAGAAAAGTGAAAGTTTTTTAATTCTAGGTTACACTTAATAAGAGTGCCATATATTTAACCAGGAAAAGCACATTGACCTATTTTTCTATGTTAGATTTTAGAAGTATTCCTACTTCTTTGCATTTTATAAGTTAATATAACATACCTACTAACTAATCTCAGAATAATACTCACAAAAGTTCTAACATGGAGTGAGTATAGGACTCTCAGACACATTTTACTTTTTAGTAATTTTTAAATTTCCAGTTGAATTGATGTAATGCCAATTAAAAATGGCTTGGCCAAGTTAATAGCTTTACTAAGATCCAGCTCAACCTAGTTTCTAGGGCACAAACTCTGAAGGGAGATTGTTATTTCCCAGTGCGCAGTACCTGCTCACTCTTTGGGCCTATTCCTCCTGCTCGTCTATGCTTCAGGTTTCAGAGCTGTAAAATGGGGTAATTAAAAATATCTACTGCATAACATTGCTGAGAGGACCATTTGAGTTATATATAAAGCATAGAGATTAGTGCCTGACACATTGTCAGTACTAAACAAGGCTTGGCTCTAATTAACAGATCCCTGAAAAACAGGTTCAATAAATTACCCTTTGGGTAATTAAGAAAAGTGTATTTTTTATTAAAATATAGTTGATTTACAATGTGCTGTTAATTTCTGCTGTACAGGAAAGTGATTCCATTTTATATACATATAAATAGTACATATATTTTTATAAGTAATATATAAATTCAATTATGTATATTTTATATATAAATATATATATTATATACGTGTGTGTGTGTGTGTGTACACATTGTTTTTTCTATTCTTTTCCATTGTGGTTTATCAGAGGACGCTGATGTATCCTCTCTGCCATCCAGTGAGCCCTCGTTGTTTATTCACTCTATCAGTAATAGTTACGTCTGCTAACCCCAGTCCCCCTCTCTGTTCCTCCCCCACCGTCTTCCCCTTGGCAACCACAAGTCTGTTCTGTATTTCCATGAGTCGATTTCTGTTTTGTAAGTGGGTTCATTTGTGTCATAGTTTAGATTCCACATATAAGCAACATCAAACGGTATTTGTCTTCCTCATTCTGACTCACTTCACTTAGTATGATAATGGCGAGTTGCACCCAGGTTGCTACAAGTGGCATTATTTTGTGCTTTTCATGGCCGAGTAGTATTCCATTGTATGTGTGCCCCACATCTTTATTCATTCATCTGTCGATGGACATCTAGGTTGTCTCCATGTCTTAGCTACTACAGATAGTGCTGCTTTGAACATAAGGGTGCCTGCATCTTTTTGGATTAGTTTTGTCTGGATACATGCCCAAGAAAGGGATTGCTAGATCATATGGCAATTCTTTTAGTTTTTTGAGGAACCCCCATACTGTTCTCCATAATGGCTGTACCAGTTTGCATTCCCACCAACAGTGCGGGAGGGTACCTTTTCCTGTATATCTTTCCAGCATTTCTTATCTGTAAAGTTTTTAATGATGGTCATCTGACTGGCATGAGGTGGTACTTCATTGTACTTTTGATTTGCATTTCTCTAATAATTAGTGATGTTGAGCATCTTTTATGTGTCTTTATTTTCTGTGTGTGTTTCTTTGGAGAAATGTCTATTTAGATCTTTCTGCCTAGTTTTCAATTGGATTGTTCTTTGTTCTTGAGTTGTATGAGCTGTTTGTATACAGATTTTGGAAAACAAGCCCTTGTTGGTTGCATCTTTTGAGAATATTTTCTCCAATTCTGTAAGTTCTCATTTCATTTTGTTTATGGCTTCCTTTGCTGTAAAGAAAAGCTTATTTCTCTCTTCAGATATCCCTCTCTTTGCTGCCAACCTCTTCTTTTGCTGATTTATTTAAATTAATAGCAGGTAGTTCTAATAAAACATATTGAAATAAATGAAAATCTTTAGCTAAACTAATAGGAGACCCTGCAATTATTAATACTTCTTATGCCTTACCCTGATATCAGAATGTACTCTACTCCAGATGTCTGTGTTTATATTCCTCTTCACTTCTATAACTCCCTCAATTTGGTTTGAAGTTAACTGATGTTTATCTTTCCATTCTGGTGAATATTAATAATGGATGAATATGTCTACTGCATACTAAGAGGGGAAATATGTCTATTCTAAACTTGGCAGGTGAAACAGATCTGCATTTGTTGTTGGGAAATCTCTCTCATCTTTTCTATGTTATTTCTGAAATATTATTTGGCAACCACAGCATCCATAACGTCTTTTTCCATTTTAAACTTCATCTTAGACCTTTCACGTGAGTGACAAATACAACTTCTGATGCAACATTTAGTAAGAACAAATACAAAGCATATTTTAGCTACTAGTAATTTCCATACTGCATGAAGCACATTGTCCAGAATTTGCCTTCTGTAACATCATACATGTTCCGATTTCAGCTGGCCCCATAGGTTGTGACTGAAAAACATTTTTTTTCAAAGTTAATTATTTTCCCATGTATTTTTATATTTCTTCACCCATATAATCAGATTATGTTTGGGGAATATGGCAACATCATTCAAAATAAATAGAGAATCAGACTTGGCTGTCAGAATATCTAACATTTCTGTAAACAATTGACTAACTCCCCACACAGTAAGCTCTGGAGTGTTTTCTGATACCAAATGACCAGTTGTCTAATTCCTTGGACAATAAGTATATGTCCAACAATTGAATCCACTTTTGATAAAATCTATGCAGAGTTATCATAGGATGCAAAATTGCTATAGCTATACGTGAAGGAATATAAATTGAAAATATATATAAAATTCTTTCTATTTTTCTTTGTTTTATGCCTTTAAAAAAATCATTTAAGAAGGATAGGTCAGTTTCATCAAAAGTCATCACTTGAGAATGAGAAAAAAAAATTGAAGCATTCAGAAATTCAAAGCCATCAAATTAAAGTAAGTCACAATAATTCCTTCCAGCAAATATGTTTTGATGCCCCCATTCAGTTCAGTTCAGTCACTGAGTCATGTCCAATTCTTTACAGCCCCATGGACTGCAGCACACCAGGCCTCCCTGTCCATCAGCAACTACCGGAGCTTGCTCAAACTCATGTCCATGGAGTCAGTGATGCCATCTAACCATCTCATCCTCTGTCGTCCCTTTCTCCTCCCGCTTTCAACTTTTCCTAGCATCAGGGTCTTTTCCAATAAGTCAGTTCTTCACATCAGGTGGTCAAAGTATTGGAGTTTCAGCTTCAACATCAGTCCTTCCAGTGAATGTACAGAATTGATTTCCTTTAGGATGGACTGGTTGGATCTCCTTTCAGTCCAAGGGACTCTCAAGAATCTTCTCCAACATCACAGTCCAAAAGCATCAATTCTTTGGTGCTCAGCTTTCTTTATGGTCCACCTCTCACATCCATACATGACTACTGGAAAAAGCATAGCTTTGACTAGACGACCTTTGTCGGTAAAGTAATGTCTCTGCTTTTTAATATGCTGTTGAGGTTGTTCATAACTTTCCTTCCAAGGAGCAAGCGTCGTTTAATTTCATGGCTGCGGTCACCATATGCAGTGATTTTGGAGCCCAAGAAATGAAAGTCTGTCACTGTTTCCATTGTTTCTCCATCTATTTGTCATGAAGTGATGGGGCCAGATGTCATGATCTTAGTTTTTTGTATGTTGAGTTTTAAGCCTGCTTTTTCACTCTTCTCTTTCACTTTCAAGAGGCTCTTTAGTTCCTCTTTGCTTTCTGCCATAAGGGTAGTGTCATCTGCATATCTGAAGTTATTGATATTTCTCCTGGCAATCTTGATTGCAGCTTGTGCTTCATCCAGCCCAGCATTTCTCATGATGTATTCTGCATATAAGTTAAATAAGCAGGGTGACAGTATACAACCTTGACGTATTCCTTTCCCAATTTTGAACCAGAATCCATGTCCAGTTCTAACAGTTGCTTCTTGACCTGCATCCAGATTTCTCAGGAGGCAGGTAAGGTGATGTGGTATTCCCTTCACTTTAAGAATTTTCTACAGTTTGTTGTGAAATGTCCCCATTAGATACCAAATTACAGGCATTGTCAAGTTTAAGCACATTTCTCTTTTATGTGAGATAGACAACCAAGAGGTTGCTTTGTTTAATATCCAAGTAAAGTTTTAAGAAATGCTGAATCCTAAGCTATTCTATTCTCTCTGCATGTGTTGCTAGCTTCCTTCAGTTGTGTCCAACTATTTGCAACTCTTGGACTGTAGCCCAGCAGGCTCCTGTGTCCATTGGGTTCTTCAGGCAAGAATACTGGAGTAGGTTGCCATGCCCTCCTCCAAGAGATCTTCCTGACCCAGGGATCGAACCCAAGTCTCCTGCAGCTGCTGCATTGCAGGCAGGTTCTTTACAAACTGAGTCATCAGGGAAGTCCCACTACTCTTTCTATGCCCCACAAATTAACAATTGCTCCTTTTGTCACTGTAGGATTTCATGCTTCATTTCTATTTATTATTATTTCCTTTTTTGACTCTTGTAATTCTGTTAAAAGCAGACATCAATATTATATTCACCTGCACATTTTGTACATGTCTATGTGTTTAGATTGCATCTTATACTAATATCCCTTATTATTATATTGGTACTCACTAAGATGATTTCCTAAACTTTAACTTTCTTTTCTCCTTTCACCTATTCGTTCACTTTTTTTATTGAACATATGCTATATGCCAGGTACTTTGCTCAGTCTAGGGTTCAGACTTGGACTAAAGAAATACAGTTTCTCCTCTTCATGATTGTATTAGTACCAGGTAATTACAGGGCAGTGTAACAAGAGCTATGACAAGGGGAGGTAAGGGCACTGTGGGAGGATCACTTCTCAAAGAAATGAGAACAGGGGCTTGATGACAAGAGAAAGACCTGCTGGAGAAGTTGGTGCTTCGTTTATTTATTAGTGAATTAATGATTTATTTCTTTTTGCCATGCCGGGTCTTCACTGCTGTGCGGGCTTTTCTCTAGCTGTGAGAAGCAGAGGCTCCTCTAGTTGCGGGCCACAGGTTCCCATTGCAGCGGCTTCTCTCGTCGCGTTGCAGGGGCCCTAGGGCACAGGGGCTTCAGCAGCTGTGGCTCATGGGCTCAGTAGTTGCCTCTTCCGGACTCGAGAACACAAGCTCGATAGTTGTGGCACGAGGTCTTAATTGCTCCTCAGCATGTGGGATCTTCCCAGATCAGGGATCCAGCTTGTGTCTCCTGCATTTGCAGGCTGATTCTTGACCACTGAGCCTCCAGGGAAGCCCTGAAATTGGTGGGTTAATGCAAGGAATGGGGAGGGAAGTGTTTCAGGCAGAGAAAATGACAGATTTAAAGACAGATGCCTTGTTGCAATTATTTCACTGTATAATATTACAACACTCATGTAACACTATGTACCAGTCACTATTACAAGTGATTTTTACACTATGTAAACAATCCACTAAGCTAATTCTGTTGTTTCTTTCATTTTCCAAATAAGGAAACAGAGAAAGTAAGAAGTTAGCTCAAGTTTACGCAACTACTCAAAGGCAGAGCCAGAATGCAAGTTGTCCAGCTTGTTCTGATAAGCTGTACTCTTCAGTGCCTGTTACACTGGAAAGGCATTAAAATTCAATTTTAATTTAGGATGCTAGGTATTCACTTTGGAGTCTAATAAAACCAGTACGATTATTTTAGAGACCAATTCACCATAGCTAAAATAATATGAATCACCAAAAAGTCTGTGTGTCATTTATCATGAATCAGAAGCCCATAACAGAACAAGAACTCACACCACTTCCACAAAGATCTGCTGTCTTCCTCCCCATGTAGTGTTCTCTGCCAGGACCCAGGGAGAGCAAGTTCATTTAATCTTTGCTCTCCAGGGATTCTCAGTTCTGCCCAGGAAAGTGAGATGTTAATCAAAAACAGTACATCAAACTTACAACAAATGCAACCAAAGAGATGCCTGTGTGATATGAGGGCAGAGAATTTGTCATATTCACCTTTGAATTCACCACACAGTGCCTAGCATCTGATTAAACACAGAATGATTGAATGATTATAACAATGTGTTATGAGGGGAAGAATTACTTTCATCAGTGTAAATCATGAACTACTTAATTAAAAGGGAATATTTTGAGCTCTGAAGTATGGGTTAGATTTCCCTAATCTAAGACGGTTAGCTCAACCTGTAAAAAATGTAAAAAAAAACCAAAACAAAACAACTTGCTTGACACAGGAGATGAACAAAATCATTAAAGAATAACCAAGAACAGTGAGGGAATAATTAAGAGAGGGAGACAATGCACAAAAGAGTTTGACTAGAGTAAGTGTCTAGAAAGCTTCAAATCCTGTAACAAAGAACTTTATTCTTTTAAAAGTAGAGAATCAGCAGAGGTTTGTGAGCAAGAACTGATCAGACCAGAGCAGTATTTTCATAAAATTAGTCTTGTTTTGGGTAACCAGAGCTATAAGAATATTATAAAGGCTAATTTGTTAAACTGTGTGCACATTTCTGATAGTCTAAAGAAGGCCAATAAATATGAGAAGGAAACAGATGTGAAACTTAGCTAAGGGTGTATTGAATTTTTAGAACACTGTGATACGTTTCAATGCATTAACCTGTATTATCTGAAAGAGAGTGAGTCACGCTGAAAATAAGAACAATTTCCTTCACTTCATTGATGAGAAGAACAAATCTTTCCTCTTATTATTATAGTTGCTGTGGTCCAAAGCATGTTTGAAAATGAAACATCTGTGGTACGGAAATATCTTCAATATTTTATAAGAATTGGGCAGGCTTCCCTCAGGCATATGTCCCAGATATACAGTAGCACATTTGAGGTCTAATTGCCAAACTGTGGTGGGCCCACAGAGCCTAAAGGAAAAACTAGTCCACGTGGAATTAACTGGAAAAAAAAAAAAAAAGCTGAAATCCAAAGTGTGGACTGATTTCTATCAGAGCTCTTGTTTGAAGTGTGAATGAACACAGCACATTTAACTTATCTAGATATGAAGTCTCCACTCTTGATAACTGGTATCTGTATAGACCATTATGAAGTGTTGTTTTTTAAGCAAAATTAGTTGCTGTTTAGAGCTCAAAGATAAATTCTGAGTGTCTTGAGGAATCAACATTTTACACAGAATTTTGGCTCTAGATCCTGAGAGTGTACTCAAATGCTCAAATATTGTTCATTTGCATATATAGTTTCCTACTATGTCTCAACTCCTGTGTCACCCATCTACCCCCCTCAAAAAAGTGTAGAAAATTTACCTTGAGTCAGATGAGCATTTTTTAAGTAAAATGATTTTTCTGGGTCATCCCCTCAGAAATGGTCACATCTGACCCATCTCGGAGCACTCTCAGTTCAGTTTAGTTCAGTTGCTCAGTCCTGTCTGACTCTGCGACCCCATGCACTACAGCACGCCAGGCCTCCCTGTCCATCACCAACTTCTGGAGTTTACTCAAACTCATGTCCATTGAGTCGGTGATTCCATCCAGCCATCTCATCCTCTGTCATCCCCTTCTTCTCCTGCCCTCAATCTTTCCCAGCATCAGGGTCTTTTCCAATGAGTCAGCTCTTTGCATGAGGTGGCCAAAGGATTGGAGTTTCAGCTTCAACATCATTCCTTCCAATGAACACCCAGGACTGATCTCCTTTAGGATGGACTGGTTGGATCTCCTTGCAGTCTACCTAGCTAATGACTGGACTCCACCTCCAGTGGAAGGTTAGGTAACAGAGTAGCAGAGAAGGAAGGAAAAATGGATATGATGAGCCAGGTTGGAGATGGGAAACGATGCTGGAGAAGAGCTGTATGTCTCTGCCTGGGAAGAAGGACAACAGTCATGAGAACTGTTTATTGAACATTTATTTTCTCATTTAATCCTCATAATAGGATAATAGATGGATTTATAAGTCTCCTTTTAGGATAAGAGCACGCCTTGTTCTGTACTCGCTCCCCAGGAGAGTACCTGGAAGATAGTAGACCATAAGAGCTAAGTGGTCACTTAAGGACTGGAGCATAAATGAAAAAAAAGAGAAATATTTCCAAAAGTAATTTATAATGTTAAATTTAAAATATAATTATATTGATCCACTGGTAAAATCAGCAACTTCAATTTCAGTTTATATTATTAAAGGGAATTGTCAATGTGCACTCAAAGTCAGTCCTATCTGTATTTACAGTAAGATTTATTTTGAGAAACAGTGGGTCTAAATTTTAAGAACTAATGTTCTTAATGGCCTTACTATATTTTAGCATTTTGTTCTTGAAATACTACTTATATAGTTACAACCTAAGCAAATGTAATAAAAAATAATACTTAGATTTTAGGTCATATGCAGGTATGGTTATATAAATACATATGACTGTGTACTTAATCCTTGGTAGAAATCATTTGTCTGTATCTCTTTTAAAAATTAATTTTAAATAATCAAAAATTAATTTTAATTAATCAAAATTAATTTTAATTTACATTTGTGTCTATATTTGTGCTCAATAGTACATACAGCATAAATAATAAATAGATAATATAAATCTTTATCTTTTCAAATTGCACTTTAGAAAGATTTGTTTTGCCTAAAAGAGAATATGTTGCTAGATAGAAACATTGTGGTAATTCTGAAAGGTATGCTCAAGCATTTTAGAGGTCAAGAGCATAAGTGATTTATTATGTCCATTTTCTGTTTAACTTATGACTTTCCTTTCCCTATTATAAATCTATCACTGTCCATAGCTTTTGCTTTTCAACCTTTTCTTTATTACTCTAAAATAGAATTAAGGTGAGGAAAAGCTTCAAGTAAATGAAAAGATTTATCAAAGCATTTAGGCAGTAGCTGGGAGGAGTTAAAAAAATGGATAAAACAGGATATATGTGCTTGTTTGAAAAAAGACTAAGGTTTAATTTATAATCCAGGAGAGGGGAAAAAAAGACAGGAGAGGGCATCAAGCCTGAAGATAATGGCTTTGAAGAGGGAAAAGAGACAGTGCTGGGCAAAAACTCTTGGTTCATAAGCTCTCATCTTTTGCTCAGTTAGGGAGTGGTGTGAACCGAAAGGGGCTTCCCTGGTGGCTCAGACGGTAATGAATTTGCCTGCAGTGCAGGAGACCCAGGTTCATTCCCTGGATCAGGAAGATCTCTTGGAGAAGGAAATGGCAACCCACTCCAGTATTCTTGCCTGGAGAATTCCATGGACAGAGGAGCCTGGCAGGATGCAGTCCATGAGATTGCAAAGAACTCAACACAAATCAGCGACTTTTACTTTTTCACGTGAACTGAAGCCCTTTACCTCTGCTGACTTGAATTGACACCTGTGGACTAAGCATCTTTCACACCCCATACAAATTGCCCATCCTCTCTATTAGGCTATATTGGAGCCGTCTACCTAGAGCTGCCACAGGCAAACTGCACGTTTAATCATGAAATATGGCCTTAGATGTCTCTGGAGTCCCTTACGTGAGAAAAACTAGGACCCAGGCTAGACTTTTGACCCAAAAGGAGTTTTGTTGCAAAGATGTGCTTCAAAATCTGAAATTCAACCTATGTCCCCCTCTAACATAGAATTTTTTTTTTTTTTTTTTCCTTACAAGCCTCTTTCAGAAAGGTTTTCAAAGAGGTAGCTGCTTTTCAGGCACAAAGTGGGGATGGAAAAGCTGAGAGTAATGCTTCTTTCTTCCGGGTGTTTTAAATATATTGGCGCATTAGTCTCTTGCATTGTGGTTAGTTTATACAGCCCCCATTTGGTAAGGAACTCAAGCAGTGAAGGAAGCAATGACTCACATAGTTCTTTCCCGTGATTAGGGGGAACTCATGTTTTGTTATTACAATCACAGATTAGCTCTGGTTGGCAAGGTGTCTCAGAACTAAATTAAGATGCTTTGTTTTTTTTTCACTTCATACCTCTATATAGACTGAAATAAATGGATGTGAGGCACGGACTTCAGTTTGAAACTTGAATCACTTAACCAGTGTCTCCCAACAGTGTGAGTGTGGTATCAGGAAGAAGCGCTACAATGGGACACAGGAAATCCCTGACGATAGAAGGCTTAGCAGGCTCTCACAGAGCCGCAGGATGTCCCTGCTGCCGTGAACGTCCCTGCTATTTAGGGAATGGAAAAGGGACATCTTGAACTTCTCAGAGTGGCCTGTAGCCACACGTGCAACTTTGTCATGGAAGCTGGGGAGGGCTTGGTTAAAGCCAGGGCTGACCCACTGCGAGAAAACTCTCTGGTATCCCAGCTGCCATTCAGAATGTGAAATCCAGGATATGACCTGTCAAGATGAGCCACTTCAGCATATTGTGGCAATGCAGCTGTCACGGAGATACATAAGTCTCCAGAGAAAAGCATTCGAACCGTTTCCATGGTGGAATGAATACAAATGCAGAGCTCCGTCACATTTGAATGTGATTTTTTTTTTTTTTTCTAACAGGATGGTCTGCACTAAATATGCAGATGGGTGGAAGTGACCCCAGTGCCTCTTATCATCTTTGATTGCTGAGCGTTTTCTGGAGGCAGACTTGTTCAGTATTTCCCTCCATCTGTATTTGAGAGGGTTAGGCAGTGTTTGGAAATCAGACGGATTTAAAATACACGTTGATGTCCTTCTCTTTCTTCAATGAAGACAAAATTGCTAGATTCCCCCAAGGTGTTTTAAAGAAATGTTTGCAGAACAGATGATTCCATAACCCAGATTTTAAAGAATTACTTCATATTTATTCCTTGCTATGGAACTTATTCTAGTCAATGTTTTTACCAACTTATAGCACTAAAACCAAAACTTATAATAGGGTTTGAAAACTTCTCCCTTGTACCATTAATATCAAGAGGAGTTCAGTGAGTAAGATGAGTGATTATATAAGCATTTTATTAATAGGGAATTAACGTACATGGTCCCTCAAGTGTGTCCAAATAGATGACAGTAAATCAATTTTAGAGCAAATTTCTTTTCTTTTAATTTCATTTTTAAAGCTTCTAAAAAGTAGGAAATAGGGTCATTTTCTTGACAAAACTGGCTGAAATGAGTCTCATAACAAAAATGCCAGAGTTTTATCAGGAATTATGCAGATCTACATTGTCAACTAACAAACTTCATTCTAATAGCAAAAAGGAAATGAGAGAAACATTTGATGCAACTAATACTGGAGTTCAAAAAACTTGCTGTCTCAAACTAGTTTTGATTTTAAGGCAATATTGTCATCTAGATATTCTGATATTTAATGTACCTGTGAGATATCTGTGGGCTTCCTAGGTGGCACTGTCTGGCAGGGCAGGAGACATAAGAGATGCGAGTTCGATCCCTGGGTCGGGAAGATCCCCTGGAGGAGGGTATGGCAACTCACTCCAGTATTCTTGCCTGAAAAATCCCGTGGACAGAGGAGCCTGGCGGGCTATGGTCCATAGGGTAACAAAGCATCGGACACGACTGAAGTGATTTAGCATGCACACATGTGAGCTATTTGTATGTATATATCTTTGCATAGCAAACTAGTGATGCATATTACAAATATTCATATGTTTATTTACATGTGCATTCCTATGTATTAATGTATAATTAATTGTACTGTAAGTGTAGTATGCACCATGTGCTGCTGCTGCTGCTGCTAAGTCTCTTCATTCGTGTCCAACTCTGTGCGACCCCACAGACGGCAGCCCGCCAGGCTCCCCCGTCCCTGGGACTCTCCAGGCAAGAACACTGGAGTGGGTTGCCAATTCCTTCTCCAATGCATGAAAGTGAAAAGTGAAAGTGAAGTCGCTCAGTTGTGTCTGACTCTTTGTGACCCCATGGACTGCAGCCTACCAGGTTCCTCTGTCCATGGGATTTTCCAGGCAAGAGTACTGGAGTGAGGTGCCATTGCCTTCTCCGATGCACCATATAACTATATATATATATAGTTATAATATATATATATATATAATGGCCATACTTAATAGTATACTTGTAGGGAGATTCACATTATTAATTATAGTAAAATGTCCTATTTCCCAATCATAACCAATATTAATTTGTTTCAATCATTTATTTCTTGCTTCCAACAGCTCATTTTATTTAACAAATATGTCTCTGCTTACTGTGTAAAACCGTTAAATAGATGAATATTTTGTGTTTGTGTGTATATAAATTCAGAACTTGTCTATTCCAAAATACCTGAACGCCATCACTGAACTATGAGGTAACCTTAAGACCTCCACACATGTCATTTCTTCATTGCGCCGTGACAGATTCCCCCTCCCCCAAGTACCCATCATATTCCCCAGATGGCTTAGCCATCATCATTGGCAGATTATGAATAATGTTTTAGGTTGAACAGATGTAAGCAATTTATAATTTTTCCCCTTTCTGAACCAGCTTTGTTTTGATAAGTCAACTGGAAATTAAAATTTAAAGTAGAACTTCATTTTTGAAAAGGAATATTCCAGTATTGTGCATCGAACCTGGAAAAAAAAAAAGAAAAGGAATAGTGTTTTCCCACATTAGACTATGTAGTCAGCTCCTAAATATGGACAAGAGACAGTCAACAGGGAAACTGGTCAGAGTATGTGACTAAAATCTGGAAGATCACCACTTAGCATTGCATCGCAGTTCCAGTTTCTTTCGTCTATAGAACCACATGTAAAAAATAGTTTTAGGTCATTCCAAACTAACCACACTTCTATTACATCTTGAAAAGACAGTTTTTAGCTAGTGTAAAAATTGCCTGTTTTTCTCTTTGGTTAACATACTCTTCAAAGATCTAGAGTTCTGGAAATGCAGAAAGTGCTGATGAAATGTTAAGAGAAAAGGAAGTGAACTATCCTTCTGGCAAGGATTTGATTTATTGTGCCAAATTATATTTTAAGTAAACTATACAAATTAAAATTATATTTTGACCTTAATATAGTCAACTTAAATTGAGACTTACTGGCAATCCAGTTTCAGGAAAAGCTATTCACAAACTATAAATCGAATATACTTTTGTAAAAAAAAAATTTTAAAAATCTACCTATTAGACAGGTCTTAATTCTGTAGCTATAAAATACATATGTATCTATACCTTGATCATCCATTTGCAAAAAATATGTCTTTTTCTTACCATAGTCAGTTACTGGGCCTAAAAAGCCCTTTTTGATGTCTAGAATTCAGTCACTGTCCTGTTCTTCCAGAGCCTGTTTCTGACCTGATAGTTCTTGCCATAAGAAGAAAAATTATAATGAATGTTTTTAAATGTCTTTAAGGTTTTTGAGACTAAATTAATTAGAAATTGGTCTAGATTAGAAAATTAAGAATACTTAAATGCTGAAGAACTTGGGAGCTCCAATTATCAAAGACAGTTATCCATACACATTTTGTGTCTGCACTTATTACTACATTTCAAAATCATCCAGGAAACTTAATGTTAATACAGTAAAATATTTTAGGTAGACTGTGTGGACAATCCTCAAAGCATTTTTAAACTTTGACCCCTTTTAAAACCCACAAAATCTCATACCCTTTAATTATATTTGCAATTTCAAAATAAATGGTATGACTTAAACCATTAGTCAAAACAACTATAATGTTTATTAATCTCCTTCTATGTCCACTTCACTCCAAAAATCGACCTGTTTCCCCTTCTTCAGTGAATAATCACTGGTTCTAATGAAGCTGGTTAAAGATCTTATTTACTGAGTCTCTCGTTGTAAGCAGACATTTTTAAGAACTTATTAGGTATATTTTCTTACTTAATTGAGGGACTCTCCAGAATGCCCTACGTTGGCTCCTTTTGTTCTCTTGGAGCCTATAATTTAGTGCTCTTCAGATGTATTGCTCAGTCCCTGAGTTCCTGAGTTTGCTTTCATTTACCGTTGTTAGACCAAAGATGAAAAGGCTTGTGCTCATGCCTGTACAAAATGAAGGATCCTCTGGACAGCTCTTACAACAGAGTCTCCGTGAATTTTAATGATTTGCAGCCTTTCTGGGATTGTGTTTCATTTATCTTCCATATTTGAAAGGATGAATAGTAAGATAGCAACTGAGACATTTTGGGGATGTTTTATTTGTTAAGCAAAGCCATAGAGATTCACTGTGAGATTTCTCCATATTTTCAGCCTGATCACTTTTATTCCAGAATGTAAATGTAATTTATTCTCCAGAAGTACCTACTCCCTTTCTGAACCTGTATATTCCCCATATTCATCTCTTGCTTTCTGTACTCTACGTGTGTTTCATGCATTAATGAAGTTTATAAATGCAACTTAGGTCAGCCTACGAAACAATATTACATGAATGTGTTAACACAAAGAGAAGCAGATGGTCAGGAATACTGTATACATGCTTTGTAAGCCAACTCCCACAAATTGCTTATCTTTAGACTTTTTTTTTCCCCCAAGTAGAATCAATCATCAGAGAAGTGATTTGAGATTCTTTATTATGGAAATATTCCTCTTGAACAACAACAACAACAACAAAAAGGCATTTCAATTACATTTTCATTTTAAAGAGAGTTATGTTTCACCCTCTTGATAAGTTTATTGTTATGAAGTCTGAGGTAATTATCTCCATCAACTTATATTCTTGTTTAAAGTGTGAAAAGAAAGTTTTGTGACTCTCATTTCTGAATTTCTATTATATTGGTATGGCTAAAAGAAAACAAATCTTGGGAAATAAATGTTTGTCTTAGGCAGTGCCTCTAAATTTATGTGAGTTTCATGATTGCTATATTCAGTTGAATTGTATAGCTCATATTCTGGATGGAAACCTAATGATTACTTCTTCCTGCCTCTTAAAATTTAACAAGTTTAAAGGAAGTAACTATTGGGTTTTTTGTTTGTTTTATTTTGTTTTGCTAGATGCTCTTTGAGCCCTAGTTGTATAATGCAGGCAATAATTCAACAAGTTCTTTAAACAAAGTAAATTAACTAAACTCAAATTGAGTGTTACTTAGGTGTGTGCACAGGTGATGTCACTGATCTTACCTAATACAATCACATCAATAGAATAAGACTTCCCGGGTAGATCCAAGGTAAAGAAACTGCCTGTCAATGCAGGAGATGTAAGTTCAGTCCCTGGGTGGGGAAGATCCCCTGAAGGAGGAAATGGCAACCCACTCCAATACTCTTGCCTGAAAAATTCCATGGAGAGAGGAGCCTGGTAGGCTACAGTCCATAGGGTTGCGAAGAGTTGGACACAGCTGAGTACAAATGCAACATCCTAAAATTTATTTGTATATGAATTCACAGTATTTGTATCATATTCAATTTCTCCAATATTCCCAGAAGGTAAGATGTTCTAGTTCAAATTTATAGAACAGGAAACAGAAACAGACATGACAAGGAGCAGCTGAATCTCACAAAGCAGATTCCAATTTGAGCAGAGCACACTCTGATAGCTGACTCTATTTTAAGTCCTAGGATTTTCCATAGTACCAAAGCAGCATAGTTGTACAACACAATAAGATCAGTTTCATAGTTGCTTCTGAACTTTTTTTTTCCATTTCTTGTTTTGAGATAGATGATGTGCTTACATACTCAGTCATGTATGGCTCTTTGCCACCCCATGGATTATAGCCTGCCAGGCTCCTCTGTTCATGGGATTCTCCAGGCAAAAATATTTGAATGGGTTGCTATTTTCTCCTCCAAGGGATCTTCCCAATCCGGGGATCAAACCAGCATCTCCTGTGTCTCCTGCATTGACAGGAGGGTTTTTTGTTTGTTTGTTTGTTTTTACTACTTACACCACCTGGGAAGCCCAAATAGAGGATAGATATTGTAATTTTAAATTATTTGTTATTTAGGTCCTGTAGGCTTATAGTTCTCTACCCTTTAATTTTTTGAGTTGTGAATTTATATTAATAACATTAAAGGAAAATAATTTTTGGCTTAGGACCTTATCTCCTTCTCAGTATGAGGTATAGATGTTCATTATTACATTTTTTTAAAATATAACAGCTGTATTGCTACATAATTTACCCTCAAGGTAATTCAGTCTTTAAATTATATAATTAAATCACTATAATGACAGATTTGGGCAACTATTATCACAATCAATTTGGGGACATTTTCTTCACTCCAAAACAGTCAATACTTATTCCCCCCTAAACCCCCAACTACAGCTCTTGGCAATCACTCATCACATCCATGTAGCATGTTTCAGTATTTCATTTTGTTTGTCATGTAATATTCCATTGTATAGATAGATCCACATTTTACTTATCTGTTAATCAGTTGATGAACATGTGAGTTGTTTTCACTTTTTGCCCATAATGAATACTACTACTAGAAATATCTGTCTGCAAGTTTTTATATGATCAAATGTTTTCTGTTCTCTTGATAATTATGAAAGAGAAACTGAGGAAGACAGACTCTGGCCAAAATGATAACAGATTTTATTCAGAAACTATTGCCATAAGGGAAGAGACTTCAGAATCAAACTGAGTTTAGTTCTGAATACAGCGGAAAAAAAAAAAGGTAGAAATTTATGGCCATTGTGCAGAGTATGGGTTGGAAAATTCTAAGAGAAGACAGGGGGTTCAGGGAGGTGATTCTTACTTAATAGGCTTAATGAGACTCTTCTAAAGTTAAGCCAAGAACTTGAACATCAAAGTTAGGGTATGAGAAATTTGATCAGGTATCAGTGGTGGTCAAATAGCAGTGGTAGAGAGATTCTCACTAAACTAACTTGGCAGGATTTTTGCTAAAACTGGCCTCAGCAAAGATGGCTACAGAAGGCCAAAAAGTAGAGGCCTAGTTGAGAGAAGGGCAATGGCTGCAGGATAAGATAACTCCATGTTAACCTTTTGAGGAACTTGCAGACAGTTTCCAAAGAGGCTGTCTCATTTTCCTCACAGACACAGTCACTAGCACTTTATAATGGTTCCAGTTGTTCACATCTTCACCAATAATCATCGTCATTTGTCTTTTTATTGTAACCATCTAGTAGCTACAAAATTCTCTCACATTTCCCTAATGGATGATTATATATATTGCCTTTTCATGCGAAGGTTGACCATTTGTATGTCTTCTTTGGAAAAACGGCTATCCCTTTACGTACTTTTAAAACTGAGTTTTTGTCTTTTTATGATTGAGTTGTAGAAGTTATTTATGTGTTTTAGATACAAGCCTCTCTGCAGATATATGGTTTGCAAATATTTTCTTCCATTCTGTGGGGGTTTTTTCTAACTTTCATGGCCTCATTTGAGGCATAATTTTTTTTTTAATTTTGATGAAGTTCAGTCTGTTTTATCTTTTGTAGCTTGAGCATTTTGTATTGTACCTAAGAAGGGTTTGCCTAAGGTCATGGCATTTTCCTTCTGTATTTCTTCTAAGAGTTTTAGAAATTTGGGTCTATGACCCATTTTGAGTTATTTCCTGCATGTAATATGATGGAGGGGTCCAGCTTCGTTTTTTCAGCATTGTACTTTAACTGAATATTATGACAAGCATTAGAATAGGGGGAAGTCCTAGGCAAGGTATAATTTGTTACACAGTAGCCTGATTATGTAATGCTGTTTTCACTTTTGTACTTTTCCATTGCAAAGAATAGTATTTACATAATGTAATTGTGTTTACAGCTGAGTTTCTGATTATTTTATTTTCTCAGAAGAACATTATCTTTTTGATATCTACTAATGGTCTTCTATTCAGCAACTATTTAATAGTGATTTATAAATTTAGTGATTCTGCCTATACATATGTTGAAGGAATCAGGATTAAGTGAGACTAAAAAAGAAAAGATAGGAAAATTAGCATTGATTCCATTAGATTGGACTTTCATCAACTGCACATTGACATCTGGAGGGAGTAAAATTCCCAAATATTTATTAATATTTGACATAATGAAAAATATTATTTATCACCATATTGCCTTCAAAATTTTAAAGATAAAAATTTTAAATTATCCCCTAATTAAACTTGTGGAACAGAATTATACCAATAGTATTTCTAGTGACAGGTAGCTTTAGCATATTGGGCTTCCCTGGGTGACTCAATAGTAAAAAAATTCACCTCAGTAGTAAAGAATCTTCCAAGTAAAGAATCAAACGTGCGTTTGATTCCCTGGGTTGGAAAGATCCCCTGGAGGAGGGAATGGCTATGCACTCCAGTATTCCTGCCTGAAAAATCCCATGGAGAGAGGAGCCTTGCAGACTACAGTCCATGGGGGTCGCAAGAGTCGGACATCGACATGACTTAGCGACTAAACCACTACCACCACCACAGGTCATAAACCCTGCTTTGCTGGCATTGTCTCAGCAATATTCCTTCACGGAACTCTTCTCTCAGCCAGAAACCCCTTTCTCAACTTACATGCTCATAGAAAGTTCTTTACTGAGTGATAATTCCATGCCAAGGACAAGGTTGTTTTCTAAATGGTCCATCTCTTCAGCGTCACACACTTTATGACAGGAATAAAAATAGAGAATACTGATCTATATTTGACTACCCTCCCCAAATGTTATTGTTTTTATACTTGCTGAGAAAGCTTAAAAGAAGTACTTTGAACTTGCTTATGACTGTCTTGATTCTGATTCTCACTGGGTTTTGAGAAGAACTCTGATCTTTGGCTGATGTTTAGTTTGTACACTTTGGTAGTAAGCATTTTTCATTATTTAGTGGATTATAGATCACATTATTATTGAATGGATTATAGATTGCATTTGCTGCTCCTTACTCCTCTTAAAATAGATTTGAGTGCCAGACCTATCTGGAAGGTTACTGTAACCTGACTTATTGATGTAAACTGGGCATATCCATTTGTAAATAGTCTGAATGAAGCTAAAATAAGATCATCAGGCCATTAGAAGAGTTGTTTACATTTTGTTACTAAAGTAAAATGGACTTCTATTGAGAAACTGTGCTTATGTTGGCTGGGGAATGTGGAAGTATAATCTCTAAGTGCCTCCTTAGAATACATGTTTATGTAAAAAGGGGAAAATCTCATGGATAAATCACTGCGATCATTTTCACCTGCCAGTATCTAAGCCATTTTTGAAAAGTGTTAGGATTACCTACTCTACTTACTCTTAATTCCTCTTTCTTTTCTTGTAAGACTCCCTGTCTTATGATAAATGACTTCACTGCTTCCTTTTAATTTTAGGAGGAGAAATGTAAAGTTTCTGTAATTTTTCATTTTCAAAATGTCACTTGATTCCTCATGAAGAGGACCATTCACAAAGTGCTTTAGCGTTAACCTCATTTAATTCCTTCATCACACTTCAAAAGACTGTCCCCCTTCTACCTTGCCAATATTTCACCTTTTGGGCATCACCACTTCCTCATTCTGGCACTTTAGATTATACATTCAGTTGTCTTTCAGAATTCAGTTGGGTTATAACAGAAACTAATTAAAGCCTGTAGCATTATGTCCAT
Organism: Bubalus kerabau; assembly: GCF_029407905.1. Classification (NCBI taxonomy): domain Eukaryota; kingdom Metazoa; phylum Chordata; class Mammalia; order Artiodactyla; family Bovidae; genus Bubalus; species Bubalus kerabau. The sequence goes on along the minus strand of NC_073624.1, from coordinate 269,720,266 downwards.
GTTATTATTATTATTTTTATTTTTTTACCATGGGCTGCATGTGCCATTTCAAGATTTTAAACATTAATGCTTAAAATTATGATGGATGATTTTATAATTTTTAGATAACAAGTATCATTTCATTGTGATTTGGAGAGTAAATAAAATTGTCTGCTCTCCCATTACAACTATTACAGGAAACTAGAATTGTTTTTTCAGCAAGGATGACTTTTACAAAAGAGCTATGTAATGTTGTTGAAGGAAGAGGACACATGTCTGTCACATGACATGTTATCAAAGTCGGAATAATTTATAGTTAATAGCAAGACAGAAAGATTGGACCGCTGTTCGGTTCAGTTCAGTTGCTCAGTCGTGTCGGACTATTTGAATCCCCCATGAATCACAGCATGCCAGGCCTTCCTGTCCATCACCATCTCCCGGAGTTCACCCAAACTCATGTGCATAGAGTCAGTGATGCCATCCAACCATCTCATCCTCTGTCGCCCCCTTCTCCTCCTGCCCCCAATCCCTCCCAGCATCAGAGTCTTTTCCAATGAGTCAACTCTTTGCATCAGGTGGCCAAAGTACTGGAGTTTCAGCTTTAGCATGATTCCTTCCAAAGAAATCCCAGGGCTGATCTCCTTTAGAATAGACTGGTTGGATCTCCGTGAAGTCCAAGGGACTCTCAAGAGTCTTATCCAACACCACAGTCCAAAAGCATCAATTCTTCAGTGCTCAGCTTTCTTCGCAGTCCAACTCTCACATCCATACATGACCACTGGAAAAACCATAGCCTTGACTTGACGGACCTTTGTTGGCAAAGTAATGTCTCTGCTTTTCAATATGCTATCTAGGTTGGTCATAACTTTCCTTCCAAGGAGTAAGTGTCTTTTAATTTCCTGGCTGCAGTCATCATCTGCAGTGAATTTGGAGCCCAGAAAAATAAAGTCTGACACTGTTTCCACTGTTTTCCCCTCTATTTCCCATGGACTGCTGCTACTAGTGGATAAACACTCACATTCCTCAGGCAGAATTCAGGTATTATTTGTGAGCTTTTATAAACGAGAGCTTTAAGTGTAGGAGAAGCCATATGTAGAATCTCATTTTACTGGTAAGTAAGCCAAGGCTGAATAAGTTTAAGTAGTTTGCCCATGGCCACATAGATTGCTGAAGAAAAAACAAAACCAAAAGGCCAACATTGCTGCACTTTCCCACTGTTGACTGTTGTCACTTGGAGACGGCCAAGGCATGCGTATGCTCCATCTCATTAACACTACAGATCTGTAAGGTGCCAGAAATAATACATTAAGCAAGCACTTACTAAGTACTCAGTGTGTATCCAGCACTGAGTTAAATATAAAGCGATAAAAATAGAAAGAGAGCACTGTGCTTTATGTAATAAAGTTAAGCTTCCCTCTTAGGATATAGTGAAGTTATCTTTACAAAGGTATACATTATACCTCCACCTTCTCTCTTTAATCCCTACCTGGGAATCTTTCTAAGGGAAGGTTCTTTAGTGTTAAATTTTATTGTGCAAACGGAATGAGATTGTAGGTCAAGAGGACTATTTTCTGTCTCTTTTCTACTGCCAGTAGTGTTGTGAAGCTGGCTTGTACTACCTTGTGAGAGCTGATTTTGCCATCCCTCCTCCAGCTCAGTGCTCACTGATGTCAGCTTCAGTTCAGTTCAGCCACTCAGTCGTGTCTGACTCTTTGTGACCCCACGGACTGCAGCACGCCAGGCCTCCCTGTCTATCACAGTTCTCGGAGTTTACCCGAACTCTTGTCCATTGAGTCGGTGATGCAACCCAACCATCTCATCCTCTGTCATCCCCTTCTACTCCTGCCTTCAATCTTTCCCAGCATCAAGGTCTTTTCCAAGGAGTCAGTTCTTCGCATCAGGTGGCCAGAGTATTGGAGCTTCAGCTTCAGCATCAGTCCTTCTAATGAATATTCAGGACTGATTTCCTTTAGGATGGACTGGTTGAATCTCCTTGCAGTCCAAGGGACTCTCAAGAGTCTTCTCCAACACCACAGTTCAAAAGCATCAATTCTTCATCACTCAGATTTCTTAATTGTCCAGCTCTCTCATCCATACATGACCACTGGAAAAACCATAGCTTTGACTAGACATACCCTACAGTATGATGTCAGCTTAGTGGTTGCAATTAGCCCTGATGGGAATATTTACACCACAGAAATTGACAGGTGCTACAAAAATGCAACTCTCTCTCTCCACTAGCTAGTGTCTGCTTTAAAACATTTACCATCAGGTCAGTGTGCAACACCAGCATTCATTGGGCAGAATTGGACAAGTTATTTTTTTTACTTCTTGAGCTATTAACTGCACCTTATGTGAAACAGGGATAGTAATATATCCTATAGCATATATCACAGGATTTTAAGAGGAACATGTGAGAGTACTTTGAAAATGTATGATGTGAAATTAGTAATATCACAATAATAGGAGTTGTATATTCAGTGATAAAACATGAAAGTTTTGGCAAAGCCAATATAGTGTAAGTGGATGTAGACGTTCTTACCCCTATATGTACGCTCAACCTGACAGTGTACCTGGTGAGATGAAAAGAAGAGTGAATTCAGAGTCAAAGAATCAGGCAAAAGACTCATTTCTGTAGTATACATCAAGTAACAGATAAGTACCAAATACAATGTAGATTATTAGCCCTAAATAGTAACCCTATTCCTTTTCACAAGCTCTGAGCTCTCTATGCCTCTGATGAATTAGGCTTATGAAGGTGGATAAAATATCTTCTGTATGTATGCTATGAAGGGCCTCAGCAGAAAGAATTTTCTGTCTTCTTTTTATCACCTATTCAGTACAAAGCTCTGCATATAAAGGACACACAGGAAAAAATTACTGATAAATTTGACCTCTTGAGGTTGCAAATTCCTGCTTTCATTTTAATGACACTTCAAAATACTTTTAGAACCCTATTCAAATCTGCATGAAAATCCCTACCCTTTGATTCAGTGTCACCGCCTTTGGCATTTTCAATGTGGTTAAATAAGTTACATATTGAAACTACGAAATCATCTTCTGACTTCAAACACTTTTGAGAGTGCTTATGTGGAAAAGTGGGTACTTTATACTGGTCAGCTCTTATTTACCTTTGAAAAAAAAAAAAAAAACAAAGCCAAGAAACTTCCCTCCATAAAACACATCACTATTGATACTAGACTGTCAATCACCAAAACACCCTACAGTTGTTTATTTTTCCTGATGTGAACTCTGTGTTGCAGATTGTCCTGAGGACTTGCTGTTCCAAGATGAAGGCTTTGTAGAAGCTAAGGAATCCTATTCTTTTTTAGCCGAAATTGAAATCATCATAGCCAGATAGATGTGGGCTTGTCATTCTCAAATTCCATGACCTTAATCTGGTTATTTAACCTTCCCAAGCCTTGGTGTCCTCATCTGTTAAATACATGTACAGGTTTGTGGTAAGGGTTAAAGGAAGAAGACTACATATATGGAACTCTTAACACTGTCTCTGGCCCATTATAAATAATACATTATTATTACTGTTACTACCTTTTAATAAATTGCTTACTCCTGGGTTTACTCCTATCTTGCCAAATCACGTTAAATATGCTACTCTGTCCTTTTGTTTCCTCACATAAGAATTTGGTATAAGATCTATCACTTTTTGCTTCTCTGGAATAATAGAATTAATTCATGGTGGACTAAATTATTCTCAATAAGTACAGTGAGAACTCAGTGAAGTTCTTTTTTTAAAAAAAATATCACCAACCCTAGTTTTGTGACAAGCCAAGCTATCTCAGCAATTCTAAAAGGTATCATGAAGGTTACCACAAGAGTTTTATGAAAAAAATAAGTTTTATGCACTTTTAAAATCAAATCATGTTATGTAGTATGCTGCAGACTGGGAATACAATGAAAGGACAATTTGAATAGTTGAAAATAAAACAGCAGTGATATTCCATTTCAGAATGCCCAGGGATGATTGCTTTGAAGTCTTAAACTTTATAATCTGAACACACATACTCCTCCTAACAATGAACTTAAATAATGACAAGCGTGGAAGACACAATTCCAGAATACAATATTCAGATATTATAAAAGAATTAGTTTAGGGGAGTGGAGTGTAGAATTGGTAAGATGCAAACATCTTCTGCAAAGATGATGAAAACGAATTCTTTCATAATGTCTGAGATTTCTGCAGACATTGTACACCCAGAAGCCACACTGTTTACCTTTAACAGAATCTTCCTCTGGAGCCAAGCTCAAAGCTCGGTCGCGAGAGGGTAAGTATGAGTGGAGAAATACAGAAGATTCATTGGAACTCAGAATGCACAGGCACACTGGGCTGTGTATTCCACTTCCCATCCCAGAGAAAATAATTTCTGGACTCTTGAATGGATATTTTGCTTATAGTATAATATTAAAATAAAACTGTTGGCACAGTGGGAATTCATTCTCTCTATTCAAATTCTTCTAGAAATTTCCTTGGTTGATTTCAGGAAGAAAAATATTTTAAGAGGAAAAAATATATTACTTCTAAACTTTTTGACTTCTTTGTTTAAATATAAATACAAATTAATATTCCTTGTTTGCCAGTGTGTTGAGTGTGAGCTATCATCAATACGTTAAATACTACTTTGAATTTAACATTTTTTGCTTTAATTTCAAAAACATGTGTTTCTGAAAACAATCATGCATGTTGGCTCCTGAAGTGATTATTATCTACCTGATTATGAGAGAAAAGTAACCTGTTGCAGGCTTTAAAATCAAAAAGCATCTATTAAGTATGTTGGGCAGAATTTTAGAAGCGGAGACCTAATTGAAATTAAAAGGTGTTTATTTGGAGTTTGTTAGGAGACATATATTTGCCCAGGAGATATATATTCAAGAAACACTTGAATTGTGTACCACAGAACTATACAATGAAGGAGGCTTATAAAGGAAAACAATCTCAAGGTTGCAGTTAGTTACATGAGTGGTGGTGGGTTAGTCACTAAGTCGTGTCCGACTCTTGTGACCCCATGGACTGTAGCCCACCAGGCTCCTCTGTCCATGGGATTCTCCAGGCAAGAATACTGGAGTGGGTTGCCATTCCCTTCTCCAGGGGGTCTTCCTGACTCAGGGATTGAACCTGGATTTCCTGCATTGCAGGCAGATTCTTTACCAACTGAGCTACGAGGGAAGCCCCTAGTTACATGAGTTGTGTATCAATCATTATAATTGGACCTGGCAAAAAGTAAGGGTGCTTGTTAAGTAAAGCTTGGTTGGAATCTGAAATGGTTGCATAGTCACAGGGAAAGACCTTGAGAGCTGGAGGCTGCAGCTGCCAGGTGCTGTTGGGAACACAGCTGGTGGTGAGCTTGGGCCTGGTACAGTTCAAAGACAGTTAACATTTTCAGTGGTGCAGAGATGTGTCTGAGACCAGATCCTCAGTGACTGCTCAACTCCTTATTTTAAGCTTGTGATTACCCATTATAATATCGATTGGTCATCAAATGCATTTGCTGTGAATGTATTAAATACTAAAGAAGGTAAAGGGAACAGAATGGGAGGAGGAAGCTAGAGCTGGAACAAGAGTTTCACGCGGCTTCAGGGAGCATGCAGTTTCACGGAGAGAGATTTGAAACAGTAATCGAATCTTGTAAACAGAGGAAACCCTAAAGCCATACGGTCAGATGGTTTTGTTTCTCAGCTAAGGAAACACACCACTGAGATGAAATGACACATCCAACCCATTTGTAGTTTCAGATGTTGCCGGGAGAAAGTACGCTGTGGGCACGGGATTTAAGACTGGATTTTGTGGGCTACATGGAAGTTCAACTACTGTTACTCACTGTGTGTCAATTCCTGGGCCGGAAAGATCCCCTGGAGAAGGGAATGGCAACTCACTCCAATATTCTTGCCTGAGAATCCCATCGACAGTGGAGCCTGGCAGGTTACAGTCCACAGGATCGCAAGTGTAGAACACCACCACAACTGCGTGTCAAGCTTTATGCTATGTTCCTATGTCCTTACTACCTCTTTTACTTTATCCTAACAATGTTGTGTTTGTCACTGAGTCCTGTCTGACTCTCTGCAACCCCACAGACAGTAGCCCACCAGGCTCCTCTGTCTGTGGAATTCTCCAGCCTAGAGTACTGGAGTGGGTAGACCTTCCCTTCAGGAGAAGGCAATGGCAACCCACTCCAGTATTCTTGCCTGGAAAATCCCATGGTCGGGGGAACCTGGTAGGCTGCAGTCCATGGGGTCACTAAGAATCTGACACAACTGAGCGACTTCACTTTCACTTTTCACTTTCATGCATTGGAGAAGGAAATGGCAACCCACTCCAATGTTCTTGCCTGAAGGATCCCAGGGATGGGGGAGCCTGGTGGGCTGCCGTCTATGGGGTCTCAGAGAGTCAGACACGGCTGAAGTGACTTAGCAGCAGAAGCAGCAGCAGACCTTCCCTTCTCCAGGGGACCTTCCTGGCCCAAGGATCGAAGCCAGATCTGCTGCATTGCAGTTATTACCGTATAAGCTATAACAATGTTATATGTTAAATATTATTAACCCAAGTCTGAAGAAGTAAAGTAGTTTTCCCAAGGACTCATAAGCATTATATTATGGATTCACACCCATAACTTCTGACAATAAATTTGGCCTTCTATAGCACACCAATGTGGTGAGTAAAGGCATTTCAAGTTGCATTCGTTTGAAATAAGAAATGGGACTGATATGTTGGAGGAAGAGAAGATAAGATACCTTGCTGGGAAGCAGAAATAACTGTGGAAAGTTTTACATCTATAGAAAGTTACACGGCAAATCCAGGGTGAGCTTGTTTCATACAAGACAGAGTATTAGAATATTAAAGTAGAAAGGAAGGGAGGGAAAGGGGGATTAATAGTCTTTGAAATAAAACTGAGCCTAGCTGATAGAAAATATCCTATGTATGTCTATGAATGGTTGTAATATATATTGATTCAAAACAGCTAGGGAAACAAAAGGATTCAGCACCTTGTAGCAGTAATTGTCAATTTGTCTTTGGATTATAGGTAATACTTTTCTTCTGCGTTCATTTCAAAGAAATAGATATGTGGAAACTAGATTATTTGCTGAATTGAAAACACTGCTGAATTTTAAGCCATAATAGATAAGAATTTGAAATAAAAATTAGAACAGCTTGTACTGAATTGGAGTATGAATAGTTCATTATTTTATCAGTTAATTGCCTTCCATCTTTTTTCCTAATTAGAGTTAAAAACTTAACAGTCTATTTCAATGAACTGTTCACAAGAAATCTGTAGTTTTTAAATGCCAGCTTGTATATAAGTAGATACTCACAGATTCTTTTTAAAATTGTACTGTGTTCCTGGACAAATACTGAATCTTGATAGTTTAGGTTGGCCTAAACGATTTCAAACATAACTTTAGAGCTATCGGAGAAGGCAATGGCACCCCACTCCAATACTCTTGCCTGGAAAATCCCATGGACAGAGAAGCCTGGTAGGCAGCAATCCATGGGATCGCAAAGAGTCGGACACTACTGAGCAACTTCACTTTCACTTTTCACTTTCATGCTTTGGAGAAGGAAATGGCAAGCCCCTCCAGTGTTCTTGCCTGGAGAATCCCAGGGTTGGGGGAGCCTGGTGGGAGGCCGTCTATGGGTTCACACAGAGTCAGACATGACTGAGTGACTTCACTTTTCACTTTAGAGCTATATTAAACACTCAGTAAACTTTTACTGATTGTATTTGGTTTGGCTCCTTATAATTTTTTTTTAATTTCACAGAATGTTACAGCAATAATTATGACTTTAGTTCTTGACCTGCTTTAGATGATTTTGTTTAAATTTATCTGTTACATATTGATGCCATTTATTAAGGCCTTTTCTCCTGTGATTTCTTTCTAGAAACAAATAAGATGTTATTTATTTTCATTATTTCTCAAAAAATGTCAGTTTTTAAAAATTATTCAAATTGTCGTATGCCAAACATCACAAAAGTTATTTATAACATGATCTTGTAATTACACACAATGTGACTTTGATGTCCCATACAAATGCTATAGTGTTACATTTTTCTGCTCCTATCTATTTTTCTCCCACTTTAGAAATCAGATAATTCAGCATGACCAATGTACTGCCAAGTGTTAGTCACTCAGTCATGTCTGACTCTGACCCCTTGGACTGTAGTCTGCCAGGCTCCTCTTTCCATGGAATTCTCCAGACAAGAATACTGGAGTGGATTGCCATTCCTTTTTCCAAGGGGATTTTCCTGACCCAGGGATTGAACCTGGGTCTCCTGGATTGCAGGCAGATTCTTTATGGTCTGAGCCACCAGGGAAGCCCATATATTGCCAAACTATTTCCAGTAATTGACATTCCCTGATGGAAATGATTTTTTTTTTTTTTTTTACTAAGCTTACTTCATTCACTTTAAAAATTTATAAATGCACTTTTTAAACTAACCAACTGCCTCAGCTGACATTTGTAACCACACACAAATCATGCTCACAAAACTTTCCTATAATAACCATTTCATCTTAAGAACACCTGCTTTCTCAGAGTGGAGAGAGCTGCCGGCTGTATCAAAGTTTCTTCAAAGCCTCCAGGCTGTAGTTTATGCTCCTTGCACAAAATCCATCTGTGGTTTCTTCATGATGTTAACAGTATATGTGCTACGGGTTTTGCTCCTGCCTTTAGGTTTTGAGAAAATTCTTAGATGTTCTTCTCTAAAAATTCCTTAATAACCTTCTTTACTAAGAATATGCTTTCTCAAAACACTTGCGTTAACAGAAAGTTCATAACGCATTTCACGTTGCTCACAATATTCAGCACATGCCCTTTACCCAACAAGAAAAATAAAAAGTGTGAAAGGTCAATACTGGTTCAAAGAAAAGGCAGGAAAGAAGGAAAAAAAGGAAAACAGGAATAACAATGGCTAAGTATATTTCCCCTGTTTTGGATGTTTGTAGTGAGGTCTGAAAGTCCAATATTTCTTTAACCAAATTAAATAAAACAAAGTTTGGGTTTTTGTACTCATTAGTGTAGATGTATTTGATCCAGCCAGGAAAACTTCATAAATTACTTTTTAGAAAAGAAAAAGGAAAACAATATTATGTAAAATCTAAGGAAAGGATTTAAATATAGCAATGACCAGAATCGAACAATCTTACCCTCATATTTGGATAGCCAGTTATATATTTCCTTGAATAGGAAACGATAATAAAAACAAAAAACAAACAAACAAAAATTTATTAAATTCATTTGTAACTAGACCACTTTTGATCTTGTGAGTTTCTACCTTGTTCTTTCATTTGCACTGTATTTCTGTCTTGTCTTTTTCCCGCCCCCGCCCCCCCCCAACTTGCTCCATTTGACGTCTCCTTTTCCCAGGCTCTAGGGTTGTATTCCTTCTTCCTTTTGATTTCTGCCCTCAGTGGGTAAGGTTGGTCCAGTGGGTTGTGTTGGTTTAGTATTGGGGGTTACTTGTGCCTGCATTCTAGTGGGAGGAGGTGAGTTTATCTTTTTCCCCTGCAATGGACAGGACTATGTGAGGTGGTATGATTTGGGGTGTCTGTGGGAATCCCGTCTGCTGATAACTGGTTTTGTGTTTTTTTCTTGCTTGTTGTTTGGGAGAGGCGTCCTGCACTGGGTACCATTGGCAGCTGGGTGCTGCTGAGCTTTGTATGCAGGTATAGTCCTTCCTGGAAGTTCTCACTGATTAATAGTCCTTGGGATTAGGAGTTCTCTGGCAGTGTAGACAACTTTTTATATCAAAGAAAATCCACACTCTTCCTTAACTTTAGCTGACCCCATATAAGATCATGACTGTGGCGAGAGGGCTGGGACGCCTCCTTTCCTGTTTGAGGTGGTGATTAACTTGCGAGTGTGCACGCTATTCAGGTGAACAAAGCTTGGAAACAAAGGTGGATCAAACATTTTGGAGTATTCTATTGCCTTTTTAAAAGAATAGTATAAAATACTTACCAGCATTGAAAAATATTTTTCTATCAAATTACAGCATAAGCCGTGAACGATTTACAAATATTTGTTACTTGTGCTATGTTTTTGTTCTTCTGTGGGTTGAGGCAGTATTCTTAATTAGCTTTAGTAAAATGTGACTTAGAAATTGGAGTTGAATAAGTCAGTATAGTACAGTGTTGGGGGCCAGCGCGAGGCACTCCGCCAGTGGCAAAGGTCATGAGTAAGGAGGCTCGACATATGCAAAGGTGGGATTGAGCCTCAGGAGTCCCCCTGGAAATCCTCGAGCATCTACCCCCATAACCAGAGCCTGCCTACTTTACTACTTTGTGCTCTCACCTACACCTCTGACTTTACAGGGGGCTGTCCCCCACCACCTCTTTCGGAGAAGGAGTTAACTTAGAGCTCTAGTTAATAAAAACTCCTGGGTGTGACAAGAGTGTTTTAACCTACAAACTCCTCTGAAGGTTCTCTAGCCTGCCTGACAGGCTTGTCCGGCCACATGTGATTGCTCACAGCCTCTCAACCGTGAGAGGCACGAGATGCTTTAAACCTTCTAAAAACAGGTTCCTTAGAAAAGTTAGAAAGCTATTAGTATAAGTATAATGGGCTGATTAGAAATTGTATTGGTGAAAGGTTTCTCATTTGTTGAGCCAATGTTTGTTGCTAAGTCTACACATCCCCTGCCCTTACACACATTAATGAATATATAGAAGAAATAAGTATTAACCTTTGATATAAATCACGTTAGGCCTTAAGCTAAGTAAATTCTTTCCTTAACTAAAACCCACTACACCCTCACCCTATAGGAATGTAACTTTATTTGGGTGGCGTCTGTTTTAAGAATAATCACCCCTGGAGAAATAAGTGTCCTGGTTGACTGACCGCTGTCACAAGGAGAGGGTCATAAATTGTCAGCAGGCCCCCCTGGCCAGAAGATGATGTAACACCCCTAAGACCTCTGTAAACATGTGTATGAAGCACCTGACTTTAATAAAAGTCAGGACTGCTGTCCCCATGTGACTTTTGTATAACATCTCAGTGTATAAAAACAGACTCTGGAAAATAAAGAATTGGGATCAGTTCCTGGAAAGACTGGTCTCCCCATGTCGCTCGCTCTCAAACTCTGGCTGAGTCTCCATCTGGAACGTGGAACCCGCCATGCTTACTAATTATGCCTGGGCTTCTAAGATCCGACCGGGGAGGCCTCAGTGTCTCCTCTCCTTCGGGAGAACGGAAGGACGCCTGCGGCCTATGTAAGTGGTACAAACTTCTTGTCTTGAAGTTTTATTGGTCTCCCGCGTAAACCAAGCTACTCAGGCCTCTTTTCTCCACTGAATTTTCCTGCTGAGCTATACTCATTCTATTGCTGTTAACATCTCTAATTAATATCTAATTGAAGCTATTGTATCCTGATCCTCACGGACGCTGTCGCCGCTTCGAACTCCCTTGATCAGCCGGGGCTGGACCCCGGCAGTACAGGCAAAGCATTTATGTTTGGATTTTTAATTGAAATGTGAAAGATTTTGGAAACTTGTAGGCATAGTTTCAAGTCCTCTTTTTCTGAGAAAATTGCTTAATCACTGCCCAATTACTGTGCCTTTTGCAGTCATATTTAGCCCTTTCTGAGAAGATTCTATTCTGCCGGTTCTATAAATGTTTTCTTGTAGTTCTTTTTAATATAAGATTCCACGGTAATATTTACTCACCTTCTAGGTCCCTTGGCTATTCATGTGACCTCGAAATGAGCAAGAAAATAAAGGATAAGAAAGATAAAATAAATGCATTCAATTTTCTAAATGCATGAGAAATATATTATTCCTTCAGCAATTTTTTAATGTCACTTATACAGTTACTTTTCACATTTCATTTACTTTATACATAGTATGCTTGCTATAGGTTATATTGAATGCTTCTCTAAATTCTTCTCTTGTGTGTATGTTTTTTCTTCCCAGTTACTGGCTGACAAACAAAGTTCCCATCAAAAGACCCAGCACAGGTCTACTCATGTATACACTTGCCACGAGATTCTGTGATGAGATTCACCTGTATGGATTCTGGCCATTCCCTAAGGATTTGAATGGGAAAGCTGTCAAATATCATTACTATGATGACTTAAAATATAGGTACTTTTCCAATGCAAGTCCTCATAGGATGCCGTTAGAATTCAAAACATTAAATGTGCTACATAATAGAGGAGCTCTGAAATTGACAACAGGAAAGTGCGTAAAGCAATAAAGCACACCTGAAACATACAAGCAGACTGAATATGCAGTTCTTTTCTGAAGATGCTCCCTAAGATTTGAAAAACAGGATCCAATACAAGACTGGGTTGCAGCATCCACCACTTACCTGAAAGGTGATTAAAGAACATTGAAATACCTGCAAAGTGCTCTAAAAATTAAGTATTTTGACTTCAAGGGTCCTAGTAAGTGCCACTTCCACTCAGAACACAGTTTGAATGTATAATCAGTAGTGTTTACAAGATCCAGCAATGCACTCGTCATTAGTTAACGAAGCAAAAATGTTCATCACTGTTGGGTTGCCACTGCAACGCCAAGCACATGAGAAGAGGAACCCAGGAACACAACTCAGCCCTTGGGGAAACTGAACTGTCCTGTCAGCAGAAATCAAGATGGAAACAGTTTGAGCAGTGAAATCTGTAAGGTTAAACAACTCAAGTAAATGCCTTCAGTCAGGACTCTGAGTCTGATCATGACAAACTTTATGTTTTGTTTCTGTTCTTGTTTGCCTTCTGGAGTCTCTTTTTTTTGAGGGTATAGGGGTGCTTTGAAATCCTTTCTGAGATAAATATGAATGAGATAAATGACCTTTAAGTGATCGTTTTTAAAGTTCTTATATTTTTAAACAGTTATCACACAATAACTTTGTAAAAAAAAAGTTTTATTGTGCACAACTGTAAACCTCCCAATTTTTTCCCAGTGGTTTCACTCAGTAATCTCGAGCCACCCTAAAGGAAAGACAAACTCTGTGTCATCTGAGATGGTAAAATTAGCAGGAAAAAAAAAAATTACTTTTGGTACCAAAGATTATACTGATGTGTCTACATGAGAAACCAGTCTCCTTTCATGAAAATAACATATTAGTATATTACGAGGCTACTAATGTGAAAATTGTCTCTAGGTATTTAAAATTTTCCAAACTCAACCTTCATTTTTGTTTGAAGGAAGATTCCACAGCTTTTACATTTCATAATGATATTCTGGAAGCATTTTGCCCGTTAGAGTAAATGTTTGACTGGTAGGGCTGAAATGTGACTTCCAGTTCTTTGATATCCCACTTGTTAATTCAGATAGAAACATTGACTTGCTCTGTAGATGACTGTTAAAATTTCTTAGTTCAGAAATAATATGATTAATAGAGTGCTGTTTTCATCACAGAGATAATTTTAAGAGGTTTAACAATGAGACTGTATGTCAGTATTTTGAACTTCAGATTAATTAAATTGACCAATATTTTTTCTATAGTTAAATTTATTCACATTATCACATTATTGTGGTTCCAGAGGAGCACATGAAATTATTAATAAAGTGATTTTTGAAATTTTTAACATATAACAGAATTGACCAACAGGCCAATTTCTGGTAATTACTACGCTGGTAGGTAATTCTGACGGTAAATTGTTTCTTTAGAAAGCAGAAGTGCTTCGTTCCCACTTCTACTCTTGGCCTGAAACAACATAGGTTACTTCTTGTTTCTTAGGGAAGGCAATCTGCGAAAAGAAGAAATAGCATGAGGAATATATATGTTTTGTTTCTTGGCGAAGAAGGCCTGAAAAAGAATAAATAGCATAAAGAATATACACATATATATATATATATGTATGTTATCAAGAAAAAGGATATTCATAGTAATACAGTTCTCAATATATTAATAATATGTGGCATTCTTTTTAGAAATATGATAGAACCTTGGGGTATAGAAGATTATATTTTCTGAAAACTTATGTGTCTCAAATAAAACAAAATAGAATCCACAAAAGAGATACATAGCCAAAAATGGATAGAATATGATGTACTTTTATCACTGAACCTCTTATTATTGGGAAGTTTTTTAAGGATTAGGTCCATATTTTGAATGTAAACTTGAAAAGTCTGATTTACCCAACCAATCAAAAGTAGGCGATTACTTAATTTGGACTTGCAGACAAGCTGTTTGAGTAGTCTTTAATTTAAATGTAATAAACATTTTGAAATCACAAGTCAGTTCTTATAGATAAGATACATCTCAGAACTCATTGAAGGTAAAAAGCAGCATCAAGGTACCTTGCCATTTTGTCTGCGCTTTCAACAAATGTGTTTAGACAATTTTAAGGCCACAGCAAAAGCATCCCAGACATTCACTGTTCCGTGCATTGATGTTCATCTCATAAATGCATTGAGTAGTGCCTTTTTAGCTTCACATTGCTTTGTTACCCTATGCTTTATGTTCTCTAAATACGTTGCCCAGTTCTGAAAATTCTCAGCATCTAAAAAGGGCTTCAGTATCGACTGAGACTACTTTTGTTCATCTCAGGGAACTTTCAATACTCAAGAATGAATTTAGTTAAAGGCGTTTAGTGTTCAAAGAAGACAAACTGTACAAGACCAATCCATTCCCTATTGTAGTGCTTTCCATCTCCCCTCTGCCTTCACCATCCACTATGGCCTTCTTACAGGGGTGGGGCAGGGAGATTACTGAAGGCTGACAGCAAGAATAAGAAAAAGAATTCAGATCTAACGAATCGGGGCAAAAGCGATCATGATGAAATCAAATTATAAGTACATACTTGAAATATTTGTGTTTGTTTTTTTTTCTTCTGAGACTATGTTCACAGCTTTAATATTTTATTTCCTTTTCATGATTTAAACCTGTACCTGGCAATACTCAGGCAGCTGAGTGTGAAACACTCCTGTCCCTTCGAGAACATGGTTGTTACTGTGCTGTTGACATGAAGAGGCCATGGAAACATTTCATCATTATTACCCAGCCTGTTCTATACTTAATATTAAGTTGCTGGAATAAAAAATAATAAATCAGTAACAGATTTTTCTGGGCAGATCTGATGATTGAGCCCACAGGACTGATGAAATGAGACTGAAAGTTTTTCTGTCTGAAAGAAGGTGCTGGGCATTCAAATGTGTTTATGTATTGTATATCATATGAAATGTATATCAGTTGCTAATGGGAATTTCTACATATATGCTTACAGAAGCAATTTATTTAAATAACGCTGTAGGTAGTGTACATACCAACTAGTTGTTAAGCTACTACGCAGGAAGAGGGTGAACAAAGTAATTTATTTCTGATTGAGCCAGTTAGTCATAATACCACAGTGTGGTGTTTGGTTCATAAAAGAGTTGTTTTATGTGGTTATTGTTGAGAGTATCCATAATTGTGGAAGGGGTATAGGAAGAGTTATGTGTAGTTAGTTGTGACCTCTACCAGTTTGAGAGTTTCCCCATCAGACATGATCAATATACCAATGTTTGACAAGTTGAGTGAGAGAGGGTTATCGTTCCTATCTGATGAAAGAAAATCCAAATAAAGCCCACCTAGAAATAGATATTTTATTATATATGTGCTATAGATATATCTACATAGTACAAATAGACATGTGTGATGCATATATACAATGTTATATATGTGTGTCTGTGTGTATACACACTGATTCTGTAATATACACACACTAGATTTGTGTTACGCTCATGTCTTCAGGGTTTGCGCTGGGAAGCACTCTGGAGATAAGACCTCTTTAGAATAAAGAAGTTCTTTTGAAACTTCAGTTGCTAACCTGCTTTAAAGGGATCTACTTTGTAACTGAATTCTATGTCGTTCATACCTAGAGTTACAATGAGGGTCTAGTATATCCAAATCTTTAAAAAAATTAAAAAAAAAAAAAAGTCTTCAAGCTGGCAATGTATTTGAATTGCAATTTTCAGATTGTGGCTCCAGAACCATTGTCTCTGCATTTAAGTAGCATTTGAATTGCAATTTTCAGATTGTGGCTCCAGAACCATTGTCTCTGCATTTAAGTAGCACCTTTTAATAATTACTGTTTCTTTGTGTAGGCAAAAGCACAAGAGTTACAAATGTATATAGCAGGGGGAAAAAAAAAAGAGTTTACAGAGATAGTATTGCTGCATAGAATAATTGCTACTGAGTGTTTCTTATATCATCTGTGGAATTGAAAGATGAGGTTTATTCTGTCCAGTTCATTCTGTTCAACACTGTTTCCCTTTTGTTTATGTATAGCAATCAGGTGTTATTGTTTTATCATTTGTAAAACTGTAAAATAAATTAAACCCCATTTTTTTTCATGTTTCTCTTATCTCTTATATCTACGAGGTCTGTTCCGCTTTGCACGTCAACATAAGGTGGGTGATACCAGCTTTAACAAGCTTTACATAGGGTTCCTGTTTTCCCTCCCCGTTAGCCCCAGCTATTTGCAATTTAGCCAGTCATTTCTTTAAAGTGTATACGGAGCGATATGGACAATATCAACACTCTCATGGACATCCGGGAATCCTGAACAGTTTGTGTGTGTGTGGTGCATTGTGTTTGTAGTTGAGGGGATAGAGTGTTACATAAGCTACAGTCGTTTATATCCGATTTGTATTCCCAGTGACTGCTGTCAGTGAGTCACTCCAGCTTCACGGCTGAAGAAGCCAGTGGCTCCTTACGCGTTCTTATGGCTGCCCTGTGACTTGTGATTGCAAACACTATTACACCCACTTGCTCTTGTTTGCATCTCAACTTCCAAAGGATGATCCTAAAAACCACATTTTTAAAGCTTTCATGGCTTTCTAGAACTGACTATTCTGTTTTCTGACTGCATTATTTTCTCCAGAAATTATTAACTTTAGTTTCATGAGGTCACTTTTTACCTTCTGTAATTTTAAAATATTTGCTGGAGACCAACAGTGAACCATGAACAAGGGTTGGTGAATATCAATCTTGTTTGTTTTGCATAATTTTTTTCTTTCAAAGATCCATATACAGTGGGCAATCCCTGTTTATTCTTTGGATATAATCAGACCTCAACATGCGCCCATGAGATGTGAGCTGCAATATCCCATTTTTATAGATGTGAGATTATGTGATTCGCTAAAGGTCACAAAGCCCAGAAATGAGAAAACAAGGATTTGAATTCAAGTAGTCTGTCTGACTTCAGTGTACATTTTCTTAACCATCAGGTTTTGATGCCAATACTGATGGCAATACTTGCCAATAACTGGCAAGAAGTTCCCTTGGAAACTCAGTTTGCAAGTTAAGTCGTTATTTAGTGAGCATAGATTAAAAGCTGAGGTAAGTCTATCAATTCAGTTCAGTCACTCAGTCATGTCCGACTCTTTGTGGACTGTAGGCAGGGTCATATAGGCAGCATCATAATTTAGACTTGGGAGCAGTCTAATAAGTGAAAAAGGAATGATCATCTCTAATGACCGAGCTGCACCTTCCAGGGCAGTATCTCCTGTATGGTTCTCCATAAATACTGTTAATTCTTGCTTCCTATATTTTTTCATGGAAGCTGGATTACTCTTATGTTAGAATCTGACTTTATCACAAAATATATGGCACTGCCTTTAAAGTCTAATTATGAGATTTCTATACAAACATTTTGATTGAATGAGTATTTCCTCTCCATTAACAATTTAGCACTAAATATTTACATAAATATCTTGAGGTTGAAACTCTGCGAATGACTAGGTTCATCCATTTTATATTGATTTTTTTTATTAGTTTCTTTCTTTTCCTGAGAATGGAAGTAACCTAGTCTCCAAATTAAGGAGCAGTTTAATGATTTCCCCTATATACTGGCTTCATCATGCACGAGCCCATAAAAGCAAAAACTAAAAAGATCTCAGATAGAAGAATATCAGCATTGTTCAGTCTGTTCCTAAAAGATAGATTTCAGTCATGCAGGTGCTGAATTTCTGAAATCTCAATCAACAAATTATGAAATGCTAATGTAAGCATCTGTTAAAAATATTTTTGCTTCCAGATTTCTGATTTCTGACTCCAACGTGGAATTTCTCAAGTAAACACAAGCAAACACTGGTCCAGGACTCGCACGACAAAAATATGCTCGGTGGATGACAACTCTGTATGTCTCTTCCTTGCAGATTCAGAAAATATATTAACATAGGAAAAGATCAGCGAAATCTTGCAATAAAGGAAGAAATTTCTGTTGTTTAAAAGTCATACATAATTTGTATAAAAATCCTATTAAATATGAAATTATGTTGTTTAGAACAGCGTTTTGGATAACACTTCTGAATATAAATACCAGTACAGAGAGAACAGATAAGAGCTTCGGTTAGAAAGGTCGATGCTTCCTTTACTCAGTGTTTTTTCTTTTCCCATAGGGTAAAGTAGTTTTGAAGAATATTTTCAAATAGGAAAATATTTTAAACATATATTTATTCTCTACACTCTTTATATTAAATTTTACTAACAGCTTTTCTCTCTTCTATAATAATAATCATACCATGACTACACTCCTAAGAGCAGTCCCAAACCTAAACTTTATGACTCATTCCAGACAACACACAAATAAGTTAGCATTAATAGCACAGGAAGAGAAAAAGCCTGTAATGAGGTGCTAATTTGCGTTTTCTAGAACCACTCAGCGTGTTGCAGTAAGCGGTCTCTCTGCTATCTGTCCTGCACCGCTTCCGTCACTCCAGCCTCCATCCACGCACAGATGGGCTGCCTGAGAACCCATCTGCCGGGGCTGCCAAAATGTAAACACTCCGCTGGCAGCAGATGTTTCCAGGAAAGAGCACCTCCACCAGAGCTGTTCTGCTTCGGCTTCCACGCGCGTTGATCTCCACGATTGGGCATAAGGTCATTGTGTCCAAATAGATCATTTGTCTCTCAGGTACAGAAGAATCACAAGGGAGGTGCAGGATTCAATGTGTGATATTTACCACGTGCATATATGAAGAAACGTTTCTGAAGACTCTCCTAATAAGTCAAGAGTTTTCTTTTTTAAAATACAGGCTTTTAGAAAGATCCTATTTGCTGAGCTCTCAAAGGTCAAATGTAGGCTTAGCAAAAGAAAAGTAGGTATACTTTCTGCTTTTCTATGGACATCCTTATAATTGTTAGTGTTCTTGTGAGTTGTTAGAATAATCATCTGTATTCCTGGTTCTCAGTCCTACTTTTTTTTTTTATCAATACATAGGCATATAATTTATGGGGTAATTCTATTTAATTCTACAGACCCTGATGGCATATTTTCTTATGTGAGTTTATAAACTCTGTTAATATGTCTGTCTTTGTAAGTATTATATAAAATATGCAAGTATTGTCTAAAAAGAATTTATCTTATAAAATAGTTACATTTATTCAACATTTATAAAGTAATACTCCCTACTAGGCACTCCATGAAACATGAGGAATACCTTTCCTCGTGGTTATCAAAATTTACATAAAAGAAACAAACATGAAAATAAATAATCATATCCTTTAGTAGCAAGGATTCCTATTCCTAGAGTGCCCAGAGAGTTAGGGGAACATAGCGGGGGCCAGAAGAGGACACAGGCTACTTTGAGTGTGATTTGTAATCAGGTGGTCAAATCAAGACAAGCTATAGCCATTAACACAGATGATCCAAAGAACAGAATCCAGCTGTGGATTTTGTTTGTTTTTGTTTGTAATCTAGCCAGTTTGAGAAACTATTACCCTAAGAAACTGCAACAGTCAACAGTCCCTGCTCATGGAAATTACTTTCCACCCCAGCTCCTGACCATATTTCCCCAGAATCATTGTTGAATTACAAGTTTAAATAAAGCTGATCAGGTCAGATCATATCAGTTGCTCAGTCGTGTCCGACTTTTCGACCCCATGAATCGCAGCACACCAGGCCTCCCTGTCCATCACAAACTCCCAGAGTTCACTCAGACTCACGTCCATCGAGTCAGTGATGCCATCCAGCCATCTCATCCTGTCGTCCCCTTCTTCTCCTGCCCCCAATCCCTCCCAGCATCAGAGTCTTTTCCAATGAGTCAACTCTTCGCATGAGGTGGCCAAAATACTGGAGTTTCAGCTTTAGCATCATTCCTTCCAAAGAAATCCCAGGGCTGATCTCCTTCAGAATGGACTGGTTGGATCTCCTTGCAGTCCAAGGGACTCTCATGAGTCTTCTCCAACACCACAGTTCAAAAGCATCAATTCTTTGGCGCTCAGCTTTCTTCACAGTCCAACTCTCACATCCATACATGACCACAGGAAAAACCATAGCCTTGACTAGACGAACCTAAATAAAGCTTAAATTCATCCTAAAACAAGCACTTACTACCAAGACCAAGTAGCCACAGACCTTTTGAAATTATCCACCACACAAAAGCCTCCACTTCCAAATGTCTGTTTCAATATTTACTTTGTTTCCAGCTTGAAAGAATGGCACATGAAAGAAAGCATCTTGTACTTACTTCCAAGTAATGAATTTTTAGACAAAATAAAGATCAGAGTTTTAATTTTTTTTTTAATTAAAACTCTGTATCTTCCTGCTGCGCAGCTTCACTTGGTTCTGATGTCTTCAGATAACCAGCATCTTCAAAAATCGCCCTGAGTGACTTCTCGTAGCCCTGGGCCGTGATCAGCTCATCCACCAGGTAGGATTTTTCTTGTCTTCTTTAATCTCTACCCATTCAGTGAAGTCGCTCAGTTGTGTCCGACTCTTCTCGATCCCATGGACTGTAGCCTACCAGGCTCCATCCATAGGATTTTCCAGGCAAGAATACTGTAGTGGGTTGCCATTTCCTTCTCCAGGGTATCTTCCCAACCCAGGGATCAAACCCTGGTCTCCTGCATTGCAGCCAGACGTTTTACCATCTGAGCCACCTTTAGAGATCTTATCTATTCCGATGCTTTGTAAAACAGATGTATGGACATTCAGAGAAAATAAAATTAAGGACTCTATTCATAGAAAAATGTGCACATGTATGTCATAGTCACAGTACAGAAAGAAAGAAAGTGACTCTTTGTGACCCCATGGACTGTAGCCTACCACACTCTTCCATCCATGGGATTTTCCAGGCAATTGTACCAGAGTGGGTTGCCATTTCCTCCTCCAGGGGATCTTCCCAAGCCAGGGATGGAACCCAAGGCTCCTGCATTGTAGGCAGATGCTTTACCATCTCAGCCTAGGTTCTTTTAAAAACATAGCTCAAAGAGATTTTAGTACAAATAGTCAAATGGACAAATGCTCCCAAGAAGCAGAAGTGTGGAACCAGGGTACCATAGACTCAGTATTTGTATCCCTCCAAAATTCCTGTGTTGAAACTCAGTCCCCAGTGTCACAGTATTTGGAGGACCTCTGGGAGGTAATTAGGTCAGGAGGGTGGATTACTCATGAAAGAGATTAGTGCCCTGATAGAGGGAACACTGGGGAGCTCTCCATCTCAGCTTCGTATGAGGACACAGCAAGGAGACGTCTGTCTTTGAACCAGGAAGCAGGCCCTTACCACAACACCAGTCTGCTAGTGATTTGAATCTAGTCTTCCCAGTCTCTAGAACCGTGAGAAACAAATGCTTGTTGTTTATTATATTTGGTTTCTATTCTATTACAGCCACCTAGTCTAGTATATTTGGTTTCCTAGTGGCTCAGATGATAAAGAATCTGCCTACAATTCAGGAGACTCAGGTTCTTTCCCTGGGTCAGGAAGATGCTCCTGGAGAAGGGAATGGCCACCCACTCCAGTATTCTTGCCTGGAGAATCCCATGGACAGAGGACCCTGATGGGCTACAGTCCATGGGGTTGCAAAGAGTCAGACACGACTGAGTGAAAAACACCCACATACCATATTGGAGAAGGAAATGGCAACCCCTCCAGTGTTCTTGCCTGGAGAATCCCAGGGACGGCGGAGCCTGGTGGGCTGACGTCTATGGGGTCTCACAGAGTCAGACATGACTGAAGCGACTTAGCAGCAGCAGCAGCAGCAGCAGCAGCATATTGAATGGGCTAAGAAGTGGGGAAAGTGTAACAATAAAGGAGAAAATAAAAGCCTATATAAAAGATATGTTTTCAAATTGACTTCTGTGAATACTGAGTGTGTAATCCCACTTGGACTATCTGGGGAAATTTATGGTAAGGATCTCAGGATTCAAGGAATGTAAAGAAGCAGCAATTACCCATCAGATCCTGTCTCCCATTGAGTGTTCCTTTATGAGTCATAAATTCCCTGAACTTCTGAGTTGCACACATGAATTCTCAGCTAGCTCCCACAGGTGAAACATATGCTAGAAATGCCCCCAAGTGGCGTGCAGTTCTCCAAACTGCCGGCTGGCTGTAAGCTTTACAGAAGAGTTTGTATGGGGAGATGTTTTGCAGCTGTAGTTCTATCATATGTAAACAGTTACAAGTCATAATTGGTATTCATCATCTCCTTCCTTAGAGCTCCTTCATGCAGCTCGTGTGGGTTTCTTGCCCAAAGGGGTGACCCAGCCTTCAAGGAGTCTGGCACTTGGCTGACTTGTCTGTGGCAGACCTGTGTTCTGTGCTAAGTCACTTCAGTTGTGTCTGACAATGTGTGGCGGACCTAAATGGCTGCAATTATCCAGTTCAGTTCAGTTCAGTTCAGTTACTCAGTCGTGTCCAACTCTTTGCGACCCCGTGAACCGCAGCACACCAGGCCTCCCTGTCCATTACCAACTCCTGGAGTCCACCCAAACCTATGTCCACTGTGTCGGTGATGCCATCCAACCATCTCATCCTCTGTCGTCCCCTTCTCCTCCTTCTTTCCCAGCATCAGGGTCTTTTCCAATGAGTCAGCTCTTCGCATCAGGTGGCCAAAGTATTGGAGTTTCAGCTTCAGCATCAGTCCTTCAACACCCAGGACTGGTCTCCTTTAGAATGGACTGGTTGGATCTCCTTGCAGTCCAAGGGACTCTCAAGAGTCTTCTCCAACACCACAGTTCAAAGCATCAATTCTTCTGTGCTCAGCTTTCTTTATAGTCCAACTCTCATATCCCTCTCAGGTTTATTTCTGGGCCCTGAAACACCAAGATATGCCCAGGGAATCTTCCTGGTCCCAAACATGCCCATGTCCTTCCCCATCAAACAGCATGCACTCTGACCCTTTGTCATGATCAGTGTAGATACCCTGCCAGCATCAGCACCTCTGGCTCATTAGCATGAGCAGCCCAATTTCATAAGGTGTTGATTTTAGCTTCTGGTTCATTGAGATCTTTACTGTGTTCCCCGGAAGAAACATTTCCCCAATAAAAATCAAAAAAAGAGTCTAAATTGTGAGTACATGAAACACAGTTTCCCGAGTGGATTGACAAGGGTAATGGGAAGAGAGCCAATGGTACCTTTATATTTCTTATGGAACTGATATTATAGACATGATGGACCCAGCACTTTATATCGGCCATTAGTTTAACAGATAAGGCACATAGCAAAGGACAGTAGACAAAACATGCATGGTATTGAGGCTCTGAGCTTTCATTTCACTTAACAGTTAAGAGGTGGTCCCCTCATCATATTAGTTTGACCCTTTGTGGTGATAAGGTGTATAATGAGACAAGTAGATTTGCCATAAAATTGTGTTCTTCACAGGAGGAAATTTTTATGATCTCATTCTGATGAATTTGGTATTTTGTAAGAGCCTAGACGGTAAGGTTGGCCAAGTACTGCATGTGGGAAAGCAAATCCACATCCAAAATTATGTCAGTGCTAGTAAGATTAAATCGCTGCTTCCTCCGAGGTTGAAAGGGTCTACTGTCAACGTGCCTCCAAGTTGTTCAAATTGAGGGTCAGATTGTTCAAACCAAGGGCTCTGGTTGTTGCCATTGACAGTTTATCATTCAGTGTGGTCACAATAGCTAACAGCCAGAGTGAGAGGGAACCCACATTGTTGGGTTCATGCATAGCTCCGTCTCAGCCCTAATGGACAATCTATCCATCAGCCCATTATACAGACATTGTGCTGGCTGAGAAATAAGCTGACTGGCGGGCCATCTTGTCCACTTTCCCGCTGAAATTCTCTTCTGTCACAGAGGCTTTATGTCTATCAGACATTAATGTGAGACATACAATAATCCACAGGCCTTGTACCTTATCCCAAATCCTTCAGCATATGATACTCCAGTCTTCCTTCCTTCTGTCTTCCAATCTTTGTCTGTCTAGGTCCCAATTCAGCAAAATGAATGACCAGTGATACTACCCCCAACTCTGCTCACTGGGAGGGTCTTTTCTCACCACTGACCTGTAGAACTGTACCTAGACTGGGTGGACGTGCAGCAGGTATCTGTTTTCAGCTTACATCAAACTGGTAAGCTGACCCATCTGAGAACCAGACCAGAATTTTCCCTTTGTTGTTTGGTCATAGGGAACTCCCTAGGAGGCCATAGATGTGAGCTAAGGGATAAACAACACTTCATTAGAAGTAATTGATATGGAACTTCCCTGGTGGTCCACTGGTTACTATTCTGCCCTCCCACTTTAGGGGGTGTGGGATTGATCCCTGATTGGAGAACTAAAATCCTGTATGACTTGTGGCATGGCCAAAAAATAAAAATAAATAAAAATTTTAAAAAAGAAGTACTTGGGGTCTTCACTGGTGGTTCAATGTCTAAGAAGACAACTCCTTCCCAATGCAGGGGGCCTGGGTTCAATTCCTGGTCAGAAAACTAGATCCCACATGCTGCAACTAAAGATCCCACATGCCACCACTAAGGCCCAGCACAGCTAAATACATAAATATGTATCTTTTAAGAAGATGAAGTAGTTGATGTGGGCCTCCTGGCCACCTGGAGAATGGAGATAACATACTAACTCCAGTAAGAGGTACAGGGGAAATGGTTGTTTAAATGACACTGGGATTGAATGTCTAATTGACAGGCAGTTGAAAAGTATTATGAATGATAAAGAAAAGGGCTCCCTGGAAGCTTAGACAGACACATTCTTTTGAAGTCAGAGAAAGCTGAGAACCTAGCCCAAAACAATCATCTGAAGAACCCAGCTCCAAAAATGTAGAACTCTTCACCAAGAAAACTTATTTTATCAAAATCAGGTCCCTAGGTGGCAAAACATCTATTTCTGCATTATTAACTATGCCAAAGCCTTTTCTGTGTGGATCACAATAAACTGTGGAAAATTCTGAAAGTGATGGGAATACCAGACCACCTGACCTGCCTCTTGAGAAACCTGTATACAGGTCAGGAAGCAACAGTTAGAACTGGACATGGAACAACAGATTGGTTCCAAATAGGAAAAGGAGTACGTAAAGGCTGTATATTCTCACCCTGCTTATTTAACTTCTATCCAGAGTACATCATGAGAAATGCTGGGCTGGAGGAAGCACAAGCTGAAATCAAGATTGCCGGGAGAAATATCAATAACCTCAGATATGCAGATGACACCACCCTTATGGCAGAAAGTGAAGAGAAACTAAAGAGCCACTTGATGACAGTGAAAGGGAAGAGTGTAAAAGTTGGCTTAAAGCTCAACATTCAGAAAACTAAGATCATGGCTTCCAGGCCTGTCACTTCATGGGAAATAGATGGGGAAACTGTGAAAACAGTGTCAGACTTTATTTTTGTGGGCTCCAAAATCACTGCAGATGGTGACTGCAGCCATGAAATTAAAAGATGCTTACTCCTTGGAAGGAAAGTTATGACCAACCTAGATAGCATATTCAAAAGCAGAGACATTACTTTGTCAACAAAAGTCTGTCTAGTCAAAGCTATGGTTTTTCCAGTAGTCATGTATGGATGTGAGAGTTGGACTGTGAAGAAAGCTGAGCACAGAAGAATTGATGCTTTTGAACTGTGGTGTTGGAGAAGACTCTTGAGAGTCCCTTGGACTGCAAGGAGATCCAACCAGTCCATCCTAAAGGAGATCAGTCCTGGATGTTCATTGGAAGGACTGGTGCTGAAGCTGAAATGGCAATACTTTGGCCACCTTATGGTAAGAGCCGATTCATTAGAAAAGACCCTGATGCTGGGAAAGATTGAAGGCAGGAGGAGAAGGGGATGACAGAGGATGAGATGGCTGGATGGCATCACTGACTCAATGGACATGGGTTTGGGTGGACTCCGGGAGTTGGTGATGGATAGAGAGGTCCGGCGTGCTGTGGTTCATGGGGTCGCAAAGTGTCACACATGACTGAGCGACGAACTGAACTGAGGCGGCACATATGTCAGGGACACATAGGTTGACTCCTCCCAAGATATTGAGCTCAAAGATTTTCCTGAACAACTTTACAGTGTTCAGTAGCAACACAGAGCTAATGATTATTGACTTGGAGAGCACAGCTCCACACAGTTCTTCTTTGATAAATTGTGGGAGACTTTCACAGTCAATAATTGTTGTGTTGTGTCTATGCAGGAAGGACTCCAGGGCTGTAGACAAAAGACCTGGCCCAGCCTGGCTCTTGTGGTTATTTGCCATGAAATCTCTGCTTTTCAAGCTATCTGTAAACCAGAGAGAACAATCTCACCCTTGTAAGAGTCTGACACCTAGATATGCGAGGATTTGATAGTTAATAGAAAATAATTTTACTGGTGAGAAGAACATGTGATGTACCATGCCGTGAGGGCAGTAGGTATTACAAATGTTGCAAAGGAACTAGTTTCTCATAATCATCTTATTTGTTACTAGAAACCTTAACATATATATTAACTCATGTTCATAATAAAATAGAATATAGGAACCCTTGATTTTTAAGATAATTTTACTACATGTTTACATGATTAAATAATATACAGTTTATTATGAATGCTTTTAATCTCAATAAAAGTAGAATCATACTTTATCATTCTACCAATGGATTTTTCTTTAAGCATGATATGTATGGTCTATATTTATGTTGATATATGTAGGCACTATTTGAGTTATTTTTACTACTATTTAGTATGCTGTTCTATGAATGTAAATTTCAAATAGCCTGTCTGTTGGAATACTCAAATAATTTTCAGATGACATCCTGCCTCCAGGTTTCCAAAGGCAAGCATGAAATTTCTGTGCATATGTTAAGATGTATTCCACATGCCCATCTGTAAGCCTCAAGTCAAAAGGTTCCGTTAATTGCAGGTTGATCCTCCACGTAAACGTTTCCTTTACCACGAACATTTAATGCCATTCACTGCAAAGGAAAAAGGGTATCTCAAGCAGAAGATGAACTCGGGGTGACCAGAGTCCTGACTGTATGAAACAATGGCTACTACAGGTCGAGCTGTGGTTTTCCATTACTCTTTCCTTATCAACCCTTCAAGAACTTGTATCTTTTGGTCTCTTTAGTTGCATTCTTGACACTTACATTTCATGGGCAAAGCAGTGTGCTCTAGTCATACTACATTTTTTCAGCACCATCCTTTTTTTTTTTTTCCTGTATCCTCTGGTCCATCTATTCCATTTAGCTAGAACCTCCTTCCTAGCAACCACCACATATTATGTGAATAGAATCGGTATATTATTTGAGCCTCAGCTGAAGCATCAAACTGCATTTCCCATATAAAAGCACCATCCAAACTTTATTGTTACTTTTTCAATTTGCATAAACGGTGACAGCTTGGGGACAGAGATTGTTTTGCATCGGTTCTGTGTGTTATGACTGGATTTCCTCTCAGAACTCACAGAGTACCTGGTACATAGACCTGTGGTACTTTTAGTTGGATTAATTACTTAATTACATGTTTCCTTGATTCCAAGGCATGCATATTTTAATATTCTAACATCTCCAAAGTCAGAGTGTTTTTTAGCATTGGTAGTGTTTATAGATTAATCATTGTTAATTAATCATTAATCATAGATTTCTCTTGTTTTCTTTTCATTTCACCAAAATTATAGTTTTACAATTTAGGAGGTATTTGATTCTACACAAAGATAATAATTAATGATGGAAATGCTTGAAGTTTGAGATTATTTTCTCATTGTAGTGTTTGATATCTAATAAATACTAAGTAAACTAAGTATACTTAGTTTACTAAATATAAACTTGGTATATAAGAGAAGGCAATGGCAAGAGAAGGCAATGGCACCCCACTCCAGTACTCTTGCCTGGAAAATCCCATGGATGGAGGAGCCTGGTAGGCTCTAGTCCATGGGGTCACAAAGAGTCAGACACAACTGAGTGACTTCACTTTCACTTTTCACTTTCATGAATTGAAGAAGGAAATGGCAGCCCACTCCAGTGTTCTTGCCTGGAGAATCCCAGGGACGGTGGAGCCTGATGGGCTGCCGTCTATGGGGTCGCATAGAGTCGGACACGACTGAAGTGATTTAGCAGCAGCAGCAGCAGCAGCAAGTAAACTAATAATGTGAAAATGAATTCACTGTTAACCATCAATTAGTGCTGATCAGATCCTTTCTGTCACTTTGTATTCTCAAGAGAAGATGCTTAACTATTTCTTTTTTGCAGCATTATCTTGTTCTCATTCCACCAATTGCTGCAATTCAAAATTTTATCAGCTCAAGATCTCAAAATTTCTTATTGAGAAGCATTAGGTATTAATATCACTAGGTTATCCACAAAATTTTTGTAGCTTTAAAGAGGAACATAAGTTAGCTCTAGTCAGGCAAGAAGCACATTCTTCAGAGAACTTAGCCCTAAAAATGTATAGTGTCCTTCCATATAGAATAATAAATAGAAACACTGTGTGTGTGTTAGTTGCTTAGTCGTGCCCGACTCTTTGCAACCCCATAGACCTCAGCCCAACACTACTATGTAGTAAAACAATTGTAAGGAAGTAAAATAAGTCTCCGAGATGCTGCTGCTGCTGCTAAGTCACTTCAGTCGTGTCCGACTCTGTGCGACCCCATAGACGGCAGCCCACCAGGCTACCCTATCCCTGGGATTCTCCAGGCAAGAACACTGGAGTGGGCTGAGATGAGTTGATGCTTTTTCAATCCATTATCAAATGCTTTAAAAATAATTGTGTTCCTATGAAGCTAGTTCTTCACTAATCTAACGCTGACCACAACACTCAGGCCATAAACATTTGTCTGGACCAAAAAAGTTTCACCATGTGTTTAAATCTAAACTCTTTATTTTCCATTTTGAATAAGAAAAATGCTAGAAACCATTTGCAGATGATCCAGAATGCAAGTCATTTCATATGAAGGGAAGGGTTTGTAGACTCCTTTGAGGCAGAAACTGCTTGTCCACATTGACTCTGTAATTGTGCCAGGACACGGGGGCCCTTGCAGTGCCTTTTTGTAAATTCCAGGGCTCCAGGCCTCAGTGGGAGAGGACACCAATCTCTCTGTTCTGCACCTTCATGGCCGAGCATGCACTCCATCCCCTTGGTCTCCAGACTTTCCTGAAAAGTCAGGTACCAAGTGGTGGTCAGTTCTGATTCTGGCACTGGGAAGAAGACCTGGACACATGGAAGCAGGCTCCTGCCTGCTTCTTTACCTAACCTCCTGCACCAAGGAGCCTTTCTTGGGATTTGCAGGATGATCATCAGTATGAGAAAGGTCATCTGGGTCCAGTTTAGACCTAAAATACAATCCTTGAATCCCAGTGAAAGTGAAAGTTATTTGGTCATGTCCGACTCTTTGCAACCCCATAGACTATGGGGTCCATGGAATTCTCCAGGCCAGAATACTGGAGTGGGTAGCCTATCCCTTCTCCAGAGGATCTTCCTGACCCAGGGATCAAACCCAGGTCTCCCTCATTGTGGGCAGATTCTTTACTAGCTGAGCCACCAGGGAATCCCAGTGCCCTAAATCAAATGTTCATACTCCTATTAGTTTTGACAATATGGACAATTATGTCAAAAAACATAGTAAAACCCTCCTTCCTAACTCAGGGGGAAAGCTGAAGTTGTGGGGATTAGTCTTGTTTTGAACTGGCTCCAAAAGAGTAACTTTCAAATGATATGTGTATATCCTAAATATACACATTTATAGTATATCCAAGTAGTGGACATTTTAAAGTGAAAGTACCAATCTTCTCATCTCACTCGGATGCCAAGTCAGTCCTAACAGTGGCCCTGCAGTATCTGCAGCAACGAACCTCTCACATGCATGCATGTGTGGTCAGTCACTCAGTGGTGTCTTACACTTTGTAATCACGTGGCCTGTAGCCCACCAGGCTCCCCTGTGCAGGGGATTCTCCAGGCCAGAATACTGGAGTGGGTTGCCATTTCCTTCTCTAGGGGACCTTCCCAACCTAGGGATGAAACCTGGGTCTCCTGCACTGACAGGCAGATGCTTTACCACCGAGTCACCCGGGAAGCCCAACCTCTCGTACTATCCTCGTCCCTCACTCCATGCAGTCACACTGGCCTGCTAACATCTGCATGTTTCTGCCTCAGAGCCTTTGTACTCGTTACCGTACCTTCTCCCTCGGGTTCCCTCACCCCCTGAATTTCTCTTTGGCTCATTTCCTCTACGTCTTCAGCTCTTTTCCCAAACGTCACAGTCTCAATGGGCATTTCCTAATTACAATATGTTAATTCATATCCATCTCCCTTTCCTCTTTGGGTTTTCCCCCACCACTCATCACTATCTGATACCTACATGTTACTTTCTACTTATCACCTACTTCCCTTTACTAGAATGTTAGCTTTGAGACTTACATCTTGCTTCTATTATTCACTTCTCAATTCATACCCTTTAGAGCTTCCCAGATGGCACTAGTGGTCAAGAATCCACCTGCCAATGCAGGAGACACAGGAGACTCAGTTCGATCCCTGGGTCAGGGAGATCTTCTGGAGGAGGAAATGGCAGCCCACTCCAGTATTCTTGCCTGGAAAAGCCCATGGACAGAGGGGACTGGCGGGCTACACTCCATGGGGTCACAAGAGTTGGACACAACTTAGTGACTCAGTACACTGTCACAGAGTTAGTACCCAAAACAAATTTTTGAGAAAAAGAAACATTTTACAAATATTTGAAGATTCATGGTTGCTATGAAGGTTACCATATTTAAGTTGGTAATTCTGATTCCTGAAAAGATTAAAGCAGGGAAACCTCCTAGGTCTAATTCCATAAATCTGTTATTTATGAGTAAAACATAATTGTTTCCATGAATGCAGTGTAACACTGAGCATTGATTTTTAAAAGTACCTCAAGCAATACATTTTATAATGTGGTGCTCACCCTTCACATTTTAATAATTTCTCATGTCATAATCACACAGTAAATTCAAGGAAGGTTTCATTCACCTGTTCAGCCTTTTCAGTTCAGTCACTCAGTCATGTCCAACTCTTTGCGATCCCATGGACTGCAGCACACTAGGCTTCCCTTTCCATCACCAACTCCTGGAGTTTACCCAAATTCATGTCCATTGTGTCGGTGATCCCATCCAGCCATCTCATCCTCTGTCATTCCCTTCTCCTCCTGCCCTCAATCTTTCCCAGCATCAGGGGCTTTTCCAATGAGTCAGCTCTTCACATCATGTGGCCAAAGTATTGGAGTTTCAGCTTCAACATCAGTCCTTCCAATGAACACCCAGGACTGATCTCCTTTAGGATGGACTGGTTGGATCTCCTTGCAGTCCAAGGGACTCTCAAGAGTCTTCTCCAGCACCACAGTTCAAAAGCATCAATTCTTTGGCACTCAACTTTCTTTATAGTCCAACTCTCACATCCATACATGACCACTGGAAAAACCATCGGTTTGTCTAGATGGACCTTTGTTGGCAAAGTAACGTCTCTGCTTTTTAATATGCTATCTAGGTTGGTCATAGCTTTTCTTCCAAGGAGCAAGCATGTTTTAATTTCATGGCTGCAGTCACCATCTGCAGTGATTTTGGAGCCCAAAAAAATAAAGTCTATCACTGTTTCCATTGCTTCCCCATCTATTTGCCATGGAGTGATGGGACCGGATGCCATGATCTTAGTTTTCTGAATGTTGAGCTTTAAGCCAACTTTTTCACTCTTCTCTTTCCCTTTCATCAAGAGGCTCTTTAGTTCTTCTTAGCTTTCTGCCATAAGGGTGGTGTCATCTGCATAATAAAGGTTATAAGATGCTTTTTCTGTGGCAGGCATTCACGACAGCTTCATGGTATTAGAAGTCAATTTAGCCTATGATGAATGACCTTTTAAAACGAAACAGCAACAAGCAGTAAACGTAGACTTACTGATCTTTCAGAAATTCATGTGCAAATAAAACAAAATGAAATTTGTTTACCTTTAGCATTGCCTATTTTTCTTCATTCATAATAGCAGATGTGCTCCTTTAAGAATGTCTAAGGCATAGGAGGCGTCTAACTTTTGAAAATAGGCCTTCTACTAAAGGAGAGAACATAGAAAGAAAGGAGGATTGTAGAAAAAATAAATTCCTCTTTGTATTTTATTTTTCCCTACTCTAAGACACACTGTAACTTAAATTCAATTGTGCCACAAAAATTATGTCCATAATTGGATCCAGTTGAAAAAGTTTACTTTTATCTCTATTAGTTGAAAACATATGAAGTTCTTTTCATGGTGAAAAATAAAATCGAGAATAACAAAACTAAGACTAGAAAAGAAACACAGCCAAAACCATCACTGCGTGCACAGGTGTTCGTCCGTGTAGAAATGCAGCACTCTTTCCTCCAATCTGAGAAGCAGACAAGACTTAGTTTCAGGAAAGATTGTCTTTCCAATTTACAAAAGTCCTTAAAATACTAAGCTGCAGACAATTTCATTGAGGCTTTCATTTGGGGTAATAGATTCAAAAGGACTTACCCAAATCAGTTCTTCAAGCTTGCTTTGCCATTTGCACATGGACTTCATTCATAGGAAGTGGTTGTACAGTAATATATATCAAATGTAAAAGCTGCCCTTCAGATAGCTAGATGTATGGCATTTTAATTATTACCAGCTAGATTGAGATGCTGCTCCAGTTCAGAGAGTCAAGAAATCAGTGTGATGCTGTGTCCGGCCTGGACGATCAAGATGGCTCTCCTCTTGTTCTCTGTGTGTCCCCTGCTTGACCATCACCTGCTTCACCTACACCCTACTCACCTCACTGACCTCCCTCCACATTTGCCCCAGGCCCAGCTAGTGATTGTTCTAATCCAAGGGGCTGTGAGAGGCGTGCCGTCTGTTGGTTTCCCTGGTAACCTGCTGAGCCCACTTAATGTCAATTGCCCAGGTAAGTGGCCATCTCCCCCTGCCTCCAGGAGCAAAATCTGCCTGCATGTCTTGCCACTGTCTGCCCCACACAAGGTGGAGTGCTGCTCCAGGACCACTTGTAAGCTGACCCATCCATTAAACCCACTGATGTCTCTGTCGCTGACTCAAGGCTTTTTCTTGGGTCTTGAAGCTGGGCAAGCACAGGGTTTAAGGGCCCTTAGAGTATAGCCCAACATGCTCCTTATGTTCTCCAGAATGTACGATGCAATCGTGTTTTTCTATTATCTCTTTCTCTTGGAAGGCAATTAGTTCCAAAAGCTAAGCAGTTAGTGGAAAAAAAATGAAGATGCCCCCACCTACTCCTAATTAAGATGAAGAGAATTCCTTGTCATGTTAAGTGTACTTAGGCATAAAATTACAATCATCATGACATTAAATTCTCATTACTGTATTTCCCCAGTGTGCTCTTTTTACATATATCCGTTGAAATGCTGACTGATAACAACCTTTTTCAATGCCATTTCCTTGTTTACTTTTTCTTCTTACCTCTACTTCCTGCTTCCCAACGCCAACACCCTGTCTCTTTCGTTATGAAGTTTGAAACTCAAGAAGTAACTGAAAGCAAAAGAAGTCCAGATTATTTCCCCACTAGTTTATATAGGGAGAAGGCAATGGCAACCCACTCCAGTGCTCTTGCCTGGAGAATCCCATGGACAGAGGAGCCTGGTGGGCTGCGGTCCATAGGGTCGCTGGGAGTCGGACACAACTGAACGACTTCACTTTCACTTTTCACTTTCATGCATTGGAGAGGGAAATGGCAACCCACTCCAGTGTTCTTTCCTGGAGAATCCCAGGGACAGAGGAGCCTGTTGGGCTGCCGTCTATGGGGTCACACAGAGTCGGACACGACTGATGCAACTTAGCAGCAGCAGCAGCAGCAGTTTATATAGAGGCTTCCTTGGTGGTTCAGATGGTAAAGAATCTGCCTGCAATGCAGGAGACCCTGGTTCAATCCCTGGGTCTGGAAGACCCCCTGGAGAAGGGCATGGCAACCCACTCCAGTATTCTTACCTGCAGAATCCCATGCACAGAGGAGCCTGGTGGGCTACAGTCCATGGAGTCGCAAAGAGTCGGAACCGACTGGGCAATTAACATTTTTACTTAAGAAGAAAAGCCAAGACAAGAAAGAGTTGGTAAAATCAGTCTCATACCAAACAGCTTTCTGAGAGTCTATTTAAACTGTGGGGAGGCCACAGTGACAGCAGAAGAAGTCTGTGCATTGCTGATGGAAGGAGTCTGGTAGCTAGTTACTCCAGAGCCATTCTGTGCAGACCCAGCAGGGGAAATCCAGGAAAGGACCCAGAGGTTTAGACCTGCCCAACCTGCCCAACCTCCCACCTGCAGCTCAGGTGAGCTCTGAAGCCTGTGAGGGCTGCAGAAGGCCTCCCGAGTCGGCCGAGGCCAGCTTCCTGACAATGTCCTGAGAGCCTGCTGCTTTCTGCTACACACAGCGCCCTTGAACTCTGCTGCCCTTTGCTCTCTGGAAAGGCCGACTTGCACCGCCTTGGACAATGGAGCCTAAAAGGACGCATGCTGGCTTCATTATCTCTTTTAAAAGTCCCTTCTGAAGGAAGTCAGTCCACAATATCATTGTGGCTCCCTCTAGGACCATACAGCAAGGTCAGCCCTGTGAAAGAGTCGGGCACTGGAGACAGCAGAAAAAGATAAGAATATTTGACTTCAAACCTCCTGGTGATTTTCATTAAAAGATAAATCTGCCTCGGTCTATTTCGAGCCTGTTTTTTATAACACAATAATAAAAGGTGCAGTGGGAAAAAGACTTCATTTCATCCACCACCTTTTTCCTCGTGCTTGTTCTCTATAAATGCATTTAGCAAGTCTAAAGGCAATTGGAAAGTGTGAGCATATGGTTGCTTTGCAGGCAGGTGAAATATTGTTCAATCAAGTTAGAAAATTCAAGACCTGACTCTCCCAGAGAGAGACAGCAAAAGTCAACTTACTCTCCAGCTTAGTCTCTTCATGTGAAGTGACAACATGATCAAGGGCTGCATTGTGAACAAACACCATAAGCCTCAGAATGTCCCCTACCATTTCAAAGTTATACTTCAGGGCACCCGCGAGTCTGAGAACAGGTAATTCAGTGCAGAAACCTACTGTCAATAGTTGAAGTGTCTCTGATCCCAACGCTTAGTGATTCTTTAGGGACAGACTTCTTGCAGAAGGTCTTCTGCTGTGTAGAGTCAAGTCTGAAAAAATAATAGCTCAGTGGTAAAGAATCCGCCTGCCAATGCTGGAGACTTGGGTTCAGTCCCTGGGTTGGGAAGATCTCCTGGAGGAGGGCATGGCAACCCACTCAGTATTCTCCTCTGGAGAATCCCATGGACAGAGGAGGCTGGCAGCTACAGGTCACGGGGTCGCAAAGAGTCTGATGCAACTGAGCTCAACACAATAGGCCAGCCATTTCCTAGATTGACATTAAAAAAAAAAAAAACCAACAACCTGACAGCATTTAAATATTAATGTGTTTCTAGCATTTTAAAAAACCATAAATGTAATATGAATTATGGCTAAAATTAATTGCCATGAAGCACTGGATTCCAACTAAATAAATATTTGTTGTTAGGATAATGATATCAATATCATTAAAGTATGGATAGCCTCAAAGTTACGCTGGATAGGTTGGTCAGTAAATAAAAACTGACAGTAGAGGCATTCTTACTGCTCCGGATATACTGGCTCTTTATTATGGGGTCGCAAAGAGTCGGACATGACTGAGCGACTGAACTGAACTGAACTGAACTGAGCTACTCTTGAAGCTTGAAGGCAGGAGAAGGGGACTACAGAGGATGAGATGGTTGGATGGTATCACCAGCTCAATGGACATGGGTTTGAATAAATTCTGGGAGTTGGTGATGGACAGAGAGGCCTGGCGTGCAGCGGTTAATGGGGTTGCAAAGAGTCGGACACGACTGAGTGACTGAACTGAACCAAATTCTTGAAGCATGGATTGTTTGGCCATCAAGGATATGCTCAACTTCCAAGACAGATTCACAGCTCCAGATATATCAACTTCTCGGAACTAACTTATCTCCACGCCCACTTGAGCCTAGTACCCATTTGTTCTGTCCTAGGGTACAGGGGTTAAGGAGATGGACTTTAGGTCATTCAGCATATCCAGCAGACCATTTCATACCCTCGTATTTTCCTCAAATTAAACACTTATGTTTTTTGTCGAACATTTGAGCTCCTGACTCCACTACCTACCTTCTATTAATTGTATGAAACTATGTCTGTTATGCCACAAATATCCATATTTGTTTACTTAATCACTTCTGAACTCAGCCTGAAAAGTCCTACTTTGAATTTTATATAATCTTTCAAAGGCTGTATAAAAATTGGCTGAAGCTCTGGGTATTTTATAGGGATATTTCTTTGAAATAAAGTCATCTGAGGCAACATAATAGGCAACTATAATTTACTTTTTCAAGATTCCAATAATTAGACTCACAAAGTCCTGTAGCTGCTGAAAATTACTAATAATATTAAAACAAAAATAGAGCATATTCATTGTTAATAATTATTAAGATCATCTGAAACAGTATATGCTGTGTAGGAAACATATTTTTAAATCTGACATGTCAGTACAATATCCCTAAATCCTCATGTGGCACCAGGTGTATCATAGATTAAAGTATTTATCACGTGAGTGAATGAAGCACCAGTTCCTCTCTCAAGGAGGTTCTAGGTGGGAATATGAAAGAATGGAATCGCAAGGTACGTTTCATCTTAATAACACAAGTATATTAGAGAAAGACAATATTGAGGGAGGTGGTTTTTCAACCAGGATGAATTTTAAGTCACATTCATCTGATTTTAAAGCCCTCTTCCATTACTGATAGGTTTGGTGACTTTGGGCATATCATTTTCCTTTTTAAGCCTTAGGTTGCACATCTGAGAAATGGGTATAACCAAAGCCTGTAGCTTGCCATCACGTTGCTACTTTAAAAACAAATAAAACTTGAAAGTTCGTGGAAATCAGGGAAGAAATGAAGGAGTGGACTGTAAACTTCAGTTCAGTTCAGTTGCTCAGTCATGTCCGACTATTTGCTACCCCATGGACTGCAGCTTGCCAGGCCTCCCTGTCCATCACCAGCTCCTGGAATTTACTCAAACTTATGTCCATAGAGTTGGTGATGCCATCCAACCATCTCATCCTCTGTTGTCCCCTTCTCCTCCTGCCCTCAATCTTTCCCAGCATCAGGGTCTTTTCCAATGAGTCAGCTCTTCCCATCAGGTGGCCAAAGGATTGGAGTTTCAGCTTCAACATCATTCCTTCTAATGAACACTCAGGACTGATCTCCTTTAGGATGGACTGGTTAGATCTCCTTACAGCCCAAAGGACTCTCAAGAGTATTCTCCAACACCACAGTTCAAAAGCATGAATTCTTCGGTGCTCAGCTTTCTTTACGGAGAAGGCAATGGCACCCCATTCCAGTACTCTTGCCTGGAAAATCCCATGTGCAGAGGAGCCTGGAAGGCTGCAGTCCATGGGGTCGCTGAGGGTCAGACACGATTGAGTGACTTCACTTTCACTTTCACGCACTGGAGAAGGAAATGGCAACCCACTCCAGTATTCTTGCCTGCAGAATCCCAGGGACAGGGGAGCCTGGTGGGCTGCCATCTATGGGGTCACACAGAGAAAGACATGACTGAAGTGACTTAGCAGCAGCAGCAGCTTTCTTTATAGTCCAACTCTCACATCCATACATGACTACTGGAAAAACCACTGTAAACTTAGATTTTAATAAATGGATAAAATTTTAGATACATAAAAAAATGAAGGTTAATTCTAGTTGCAGTTTAAAAAAAAAGTAGGAAAAAAAAGTACTTATGTGCAGAAAATAGTTAGGAAGCTATGTGGAAGTACTGGGAAAGACACTGGTAGGTTTGAATAAATCAACAGTGATGACTGGGCTGTGATGAATTGGGCTGAGTCATGGATAATCCCCATGTCATGGTTTGTGACACACAATGGGGAGGGATACAATTAATTGAGGTGAAAAGCATTAGGAAAGAATCAAATTGAGAAGGTGGTAAGTGAAGGGCTCCATGTGTAAGCTGAATTGCTAGAATTTTTTGCCTTTAACATGGAGCTGTTAAGAATCAGTTGAATATATTGAATGTATTGATCTGGAGCCTAGAGGTTTTAGTTAGAGAGGTGATTGGTATTTAGGATGAGAATATGAAGCAAATGCAACTGAGGAAGATATATTCCCCAAATCCTGCGTGATCAGAAAGGTCTGGGTGCCCAAAAAATTACATATAGGATAGGATATTACATAGGATATGATTATGTCCTAATTATGTCTTATTATAGGACAGGATATTCCATAGGATAATATTATGCCCATATTATAAATATTACATAGGATACACATATGAATTTTATGGATGGGGAGCTGAAATTAGAACTAGAACCATAAGAGATCTGCTGCTGAAGAAATGCTCAACTTAGTAGTAAAATTTGAAGCCATAGAGTTTATAAAAAGTATGAGGGAGAAAGCATAGACAAAGAATGGAAATTTGACAGAAGCCCCAAATTATGTAGCAGAATAGGGAAGAAAAGCAGAAACAGGAAATAAAGAAGGCATGAGTCAGTGGAGAAAACTAAGCTTAATTTCATAGGAACTGAAGGAAGAGAGTTTCAAGAAAAGCCTGTGAACAGTTATAAGACACAGCCCATGAAATTGGCAATTTTATCATGATTGAAGGCAATGCTGGAGACTAGACAATTTGGCAGGAGTTTATAAGGTCTATAAGAACTTTTCAAAATATTTACTGACTTTTTTCTGAAGTATCCAACATTTTTATAATAATCAATATTATTTTATCTTTGGGTTCAACATGAGAATATCAGAAAGACAAAATATTTTATTTTTAATTTTGCCATTACAGTTTGCACATGAAAATGTGTTACAGATATATATATAAGGTTAGTTATAAATGTTAACAATTCTCTGAATTACATCAAAACTAGTATCTCCATTTCCAGCTATTCTGCTGCCAAGGAGATAACAAATGACTTGTCATATTTATTCCAGTAAATCAGAGACCAAATGGCTCTATCACTTTATATGAGTAACATTTGTAATACCTTCCAATTTGCCTAAAATAAGATATTCACTGTTATTGCATTATTCCACAATTTATTTTTAAATAAACTATAGCAAAGAAAAATGGTAGTATGTTAAGTATAACCACATGCAAAAAAAAATTGCCTCCAAGCTTATTTAAAGCATTATTTTGTCCTTTTTTTTTTATGATTTTTTTTTTTTGGCTGTGCTATGCAGCTTGTGGGATCTTCCTACAAGGACTGTGGAGTAAATCTGTGCCGTTGGCAGTGAAAGTGCAGAATCCTAACCACTGGACTACCAGGGAATTCCCCTCTTTTCTTCTTTAGATCAATGCTGACATAGGATTCTGAAAGGAGAAAAAGTTCTTTCCTATATCCTGGTACCACGTGACTCAGAATAAACAGTTTGTCATTCAGCTTGTCCTGTGGGAATCTTAGTTTATAGATGTATAAATGCATGTATATATGTGTGTAGGTGTTAGTCGTTCAGTTGTGTCTGACTCTTTGCGACCTCAAGGACTATAGCCCACCATGTGCATAATTTGTTTATATGTACATATATAAAACCTATATAAACACATATGTGCGTGCATATGTGCTTGGTCGCTCAGTCGTGTCTGACTCTTTGCGACCCCTTGGACTGTAGCCCACCAGGCTCCTCTGTTCATGGGATTATCCCAGGAAGAATACTGGAATTGTAGCTATTCCCTTCTCTAGGGCATCTTCCCAACCCAGGGATCAAACCTGGGTCTCCTGCATTGCAGGTGGATTCTTCACCATCTGCGCCATCAGGGAAGCCCCAAACATATATATATATATATATATATATATATATATACACACACACACACACACACATCTTTATGAATATATGCATTAATGGTTTTATGTATGTGTATATACATATATATAAATATAAGCAGACAGTTTTAAAAAATAATTTAAACCATAGGTAGAACTGTGATAGGGAAAAACCTGTACTTCATTACCCAGGCCACTACTTTCTGAAGAAAAAAAGTAACCTAAATATAAATGTTTTAAAATGTCACGAGTTGACCTAATTTCCTCATCCCCATGCTTATCGGTGAATGGACTGTTGTCTGATGAAAAAATAGTGTGAACTCCTACCCTGGGGATTTTTGCAGTTGTTTAGAAGAGCAATGCTGAGGTTAAAAACAATTCTCTTTGAATTTCGAGAATGTTTTAAACAGTAACCACACTCATTCTCACATTCATTTGTAAGTAGTTATCAAATTTTTCAGCCTTTAGCATCCAGTGGCTTGATGTAGCTCAAAATGTCACTCTGCCTGCCTCAGGGTCCATGCAGAATGAACCTACTGGAGAAGCAACTGGAAGTGAGGGCCTATCTGTTGCTATGAGAAGTCAAGTGTTTGACTCCTGGTTCTAGCAATAATTGGAGAAGGCAATGGCAACCCACTCCAGTATTCTTGCCTGGAAAATCTCATGGACAGAGGAGCCTGGCAGGCTACAGTCCATGGGGTTGCAAAGAATGGGACATGACTGGGCGACTTCACCTCACCTCTAGCAATAATTTTTCCTTTGTTACCAAGAAATTTTCAAATTTTCACGTTAATCAATAAAATGTAGTAGTATGTTTGTTGCAAACTTGCAGTAATTTTTATACTGGATTTTCTTGGATCACCTTCAGTTTGAAGCCTTCTCACATCTCTTATTTAGCTCCTTTCTCTGAACTTGGTGATTATTTGTTGTACTCTACCCTATTTTCTCCATTGTCTTTTCCTTTAAGACAAATGCCATCCTGACCTCTCACCTTTGTCTCACATGCATTCCCTGAAATCTGATTAGCTGTGCCTTACATGTTATTCTCAGAAACGTCCCTCATTATGCCTCATCTAAGAGACCAAGTAGCAGGCCATAACACTAAAAAATAATAATAAATAATCCTTTCAGATGGCCCACTTTTTTGCAGTTAAATGTTCTAACATTGATTTCTAACATATTCTTGAAGACACAAAAGGAATTCCTTTATCTCCATATCTCCATGATACAAACGGCTTCCTTTCCACAGTACAATTCCCAGGCATTAGACTGGAACTTTGACTTCATTCTCTCACCCCTGCCCTGACCTCAGAAGGCCAAGCTTATACTGCCTGTCTGGTAAGTT
The DNA here is from genome assembly GCF_029407905.1 of Bubalus kerabau. Classification (NCBI taxonomy): domain Eukaryota; kingdom Metazoa; phylum Chordata; class Mammalia; order Artiodactyla; family Bovidae; genus Bubalus; species Bubalus kerabau. The sequence continues at coordinate 269,678,997 of NC_073624.1, read as the reverse complement.
ATGAGAACAGAAGGGAGTTATTCAATATATTTCATCAAGGCCACGTAAACAAAAATTTCTACTTGGTATCAGTGTAGTTCAAGGTAGAAGTTGATATTATTATGCTGCTTTCCTATTTTCTCTCCATGGATTTTGTAATCTTAAAACTGCATGCTTGTTCCTTGGAAGAAAAATTATAACCAACCTAGACAACATGGTAAAGAGCAGAGACATTACTTTGCCAACAAAGATCTGTCTAGTCAAGGCTATGGTTTTTCTAGTAGTCATGTATGGATATGAGAGTTGGACTATAAAGAAAGCTGAGCACCAAAGAATTGATGCTTTTGAACTGTGGTGTTGGAGAAGACTCTTGAAGATCCCTTGGACAACAAGGAGATCCAAGCAGTCCATCATAAAGGAAATCAGTCCTGAATATTCATTGGAGGGACTGGTGCTAAAGCTGAAACTCCAATACTTTGGCCACCTGATGGGAAGAACTGACTCATTGGAAAAGACCCTGATGCTGGGAAAGATTGAAGGCAGGAGGAGAAGGGGATGACAGAGGATGAGGTGGTTGGATGGCATTGCCGACTCAATGGACATGAGTTTGAGTAAACTCTGGGAGCTGGTGATGGACAGGGAGTCCTGGCGTGCTGCAGTCCATGGGGTCACAAACAGTCGGACATGATTGAGCGACTCAAGTGATTTGAAACTGCATGAGATGTAAAGTATAAGGGAAATAAGAAAAAACTATATTTCATGTAGAGAAGCAATAAATTTAAAAATATCATCAATTCCAAGTCAGTTCAGTTCAGTCGCTCAGTCGTGTCCAATTCTTTGCGACCCCATGAGTTGCAGCACGCCAGGCCTCCCTGTCCATCACCAACTCCTGAAGTTCACTCCAGCCGTCTCATCCTCTGTCATCCCCTTCTCCTCCTGCCCCCAATCCCTCCCAGCATCAGAGTCTTTTCCAATGAGTCAACTCTTTGCATGAGGTGGCCAAAGTACTGGAGTTTCAGCTTTAGCATCAGTCCTTCCAAAGAACACCCAGGGCTGATCTCCTTCAGAATGGACTGGTTGGATCTCCTTGCAGTCCAAGGGACTCTCAAAACTCTTCTCCAACACCACAGTTCAAAAGCATCAATTCTTCAGCACTCAGCTTTCTTCATAGTCCAACTCTCACCTCCATACATGACCACTGGAAAAACCATAACCTTGACTAGACGGATGTTTGTTGGCACAGTAATGTCTCTGCTTTTGAATATGCTATCTAGTTTGGTCATAACTTTCCTTCCAAGGGTAAGTGTCTTTTAATTTCATGGCTCCAATCACCATCTGCAGTGATTTTAGAGCCCCTAAAAATAAAGTCTGATACTGTTTCCACTGTTTCCCCATCTATTTCCCATGAAGTGATGGGACTGGAAGCCATGATCTTCGTTTTCTGAATGTTGAGCTTTAAGCCAACTTTTTCACTCTCCTCTTTCACCTTCATCAAGAGGCTTTTTAGTTCCTCTTCACTTTCTGCTATAAGGGTGGTGTCATCTACATATCTGAGGTTATTGATCTTTCTCCCAGTAATCTTGATTCCAGCTTGTGCTTCTTCCAGTCCAGTTTCTCAGGATGTACTCTGCATAGAAGTTAAATAAGCAAGGTGACAATATACAGCTTTGACATACTCCTTTTCCTATTTGGAACCAGTCTGTTGTTCCATCTCCAGTTCTAACTGTTGCTTCCTGGCCTGCATATAGGTTTCTCAAGAGGCAGATCAGGTGGTCTGGATTCCCATCTCTTTCAGAATTTTCCACAGTTTATTGTGACCCACACAGCCAAAGGCTTTGGCATAGTCAATAAAGCAGAAATAGATGTTTTTCTGGAACGCTTTTGCTTTTTTGATGATCCAGCAGATGTTGGCAATTTGATCTCTGGTTCCTCTGCCTTGTCTAAAGCCAGCTTGAACATCTGGAAGTTCACAGTTCACGTATTGCTGAAGCCTGGCTTGGAGAATTTTGAGCATTACTTTACTAGTATGTGAGATGAGTGCAATTGTGCAGTAGTTTGAGCATTCTTTGGCATTGCCTTTCTTTGGGATTGGAATAAAAACTGACCTTTTCCAGTCCTGTGGCCACTGATGAGTTTTCCCAATTTGCTGGAGGTGATCCTAAAATATATATGAATTCTAAAACGGTCTGGATGCCTCTGTAAATAATGGAACCATAACTGGGAATTAAAAGAAGGTGTGAGTGTTGTACTGCATCTCACTTGATGGGTGTGTGACCCATTCAAGCAAGTGGTCATGACCCACTCCAGCAAGCTTTCCAGGGTATGACCCTCAGAAATCCTCTTGGCAACATGACACAAAACAAGATGGCAGATGAAAATGGCCCTTCATCGGCTGCCCACTTTCACTGCACTGCTGGTGAAAATAGACTTGCTAAATCACTTCAGGACAGTCGTTTAATTCCATCCTGATCAAATTTTACAGGTCTGTGATTCAAATTATTCCACGTTGTCAGCTGCAAGACTTCATGAGGAATGAATTTGTTCTGCTTGGAATCCTTAGTTAGTATTTGAGGAAGACCTCTGTGATTAGCCAAATCAAAACCTTTCAACGGCAGCCACAGCCACATTCAGACTGAATCTCTGCAGCTGACTTTTCAAACAAAACATTATCTTCTCTCTAATCAAGTTCTAAAACGCATGATTTTGTTTCTAACTTTCAGTAAACAATTGAACTGTGAGCTAGCTGTAAAATCTGAAGGAGCTAAGCATCACACACCAACTTCCCCAGGTAAGTGAGGTGCCCCCTTTTAAAGCCATTCCTATAAAGCCTCTGGGTCCTCTCATCCTATTTGGACACTGAAAATGAAATCATTGAGACCTTTTAGAGTCCTTTTGCCAAGGGGAGCAGTTGAGGCCAAGCAACTCAAAGTTGCCTGAAAAATCCCAACAGGAGCACAAGAGGGAAGCCTTTGCCTGACCAAACAAAGACATAGCCACCCGACTTGGCAGCTGAATCTGCTTTAAGTTAATTGCCCTGCTTTTTGCAGGAAGCTCATTTCCCAGACCCTCCAAGAACCATAGCTTCTTTCCAATACCTAAAGCACTGGGCACGTTTCCCTGGGTCTTGATGAAGACTCTAAATGCCATCTTGCAGTTAGTTGCCTCAGTCTTTATTTATTTACTTATTTTTAAATTAAGTTTTAAGCTTAATTTTAAGCTCGTTGACTGGCATCTCCCCTAGCTTAAGCATTCATATGAGTAGAAAATTCTGATTTCTTGTTTCATGCATGGTTAGCTGTTTATTGTTATCATTTGCTGGTCGGCTAAGCTCTTTGATGACTGTAGAAGGCAAGTAAGTACCTCCAGTTTACAGCTGAGTGCCTTGGTTGGCATGGAGCTGTGCTGGAGCAGGCTTATTTGAGAGACTGGTGTTAGTTCCCAGGTTTGTGATGCTCTTACTTCTGTTTCAGAAACAGCAATTAAACAAGACATCTGACCAGTCCTCCTGGATTGCGATAGAACATCTTATGGCCCAGAATCATCTGCCCCCAGCCCTGAAGAGAGTACTATTCACTAACATTGCAGAAGACGTATTTTGATGATGATCCTTATGGCAATGATACTTGTAACTGATATATATTTTTTTTCAGTAAACCTTCATATTCTTGGCCTGATTCTTATTGTAACAAACATCTCTCAGGTAACTAGATGTCAAAGGTGGTTTTTGAACATCAGAAAGGATAATAATGATACTAGTTAAGCACTGTTTCTTTATTCTTTTTTTAAAAAAATAATTTTATTTATTTCTGGCTGTGCTGGGTCTTTGTTACTGTGTGGGCTTTCTCTAGTTTGGGGGACCAGGGGCCACTCTCTAGCTGTGGCGTACAGGCTTCTCATTGTGGTGGCTTCTCTTGTTGCCAAGCACGGGCTCTAGGGATCTTGGGCTTCAGTAGCTGTGGCAAGTGGGATCAGTAGTTAATGGTTTCTGGGGCTTCTGAGAACAGGAACAGTAGTTGTGGCACATGGGCTCAGCCACTCTGCGGCATGTGGGATCCTCCTGGACCAAGGATCTGTCTGGTGTTTCCTGCACCGGCAGGTGGATTCTTCACCACTGAACCACTAGCCTGCATGTCTGCGTGCTCAGTTGTGTCCCAGTCTTAGCAATTCCACCGCCTGTGTAGCCAGCCAGGCTCCTCTGTCCAAGGAATTTTCCAAGGAAGCCCAGAAATTTTGGCTTTGAGGAGAAGTATCAAAAATAAACAACTAGGAGGATCCCCTAACCCTCCAAACTAGAGAACAATTCTGCCAGTTGGCTGTCTGTGTATATGCAGTGGAGTGGGAAACAACGAAAGAAAGAAAGAAAAAAAAAATTAATGTGGTGCTGAACTGAGGATCTTACTTCCTGTAGAAAATGAAAGACATCTTAATTTGTTATAATCCTGGGCTGCGCATGGGACCATGAAGAGCCCAGGTGAGTGTATACTCACGACAGTCAAGGTGGCCGTCCTCTTGTTCTCTGTGTGCCCCCTACTCACCTCACAGATCTCCCGACACACTTGCCCCCCACACAACTAATGCTTCTAATCAAAGAGGCGGTGAGGGGCTACTCCCTCTGTTGGTTTCCCTGGTAACCCGGTGAGCCAATGTGACGTCATTTCCTCCTTCAACTGGGACCCACCCCTTGCACCCAGAGCAAGCCTGCCGCCATGTTTTGTCTGCCATTTGGCTGAACACCCTGAGGTGTCACTGCAGGACCCTGCTTCAGACATGTAAGCTCCCCACCCATTAAACCAATGGTCCCTAACATTTTTGGCACCTGGGACTGGTTTTGTGGAAGACAGTTTTTCCACAGACCAGGGTAGCCGTGGGACGGTTTCAGTTTCACCAGTCACTATGTTCCTGTCATGTAGCCTGGTTCCTAACAGGCACAGACTGGCACCGGTCCTTGGCCCATGGGTAGGGACCTCTGCATTAAACCATTGATGTCTGCCACTGATTCCGGGCTCTTTCTTCAGTCTGGAAGCTAGACAAGCCCAGACCTTGCAGGTCCACTGGGTACAACCCAACAATGCAATTCCCAAATCTGAGGTGACAGACACATGCCTCTGGAAGTTATATTTGAAAGAGTTGTTGTTTAGGTGCTCAGCCATGTCCGACTCTTTTGCGACCTCATGGACTGTAGCCCAGCAGGCTCCTCTGTCCGTGGGATTTCCCAGGCAAGAATACTGGAGTGGGTTGCCATTTCCTTCTCCAGGGGATCTTCACGACCCAGGGATGGAACTTAGGTTTCCTTTGTCTCCCGTGTCTCCTGCATTGGCAGGTGGGTTCTTTACAACTGAGCCATCAGGGAAGCCTCATTTGAAAGAGGAGGTGGGTGATTTTGTGTGAACAAGATGTATGTTAGATTCTCATTTCGTGTTTGTCAAATTAGTGTGGTAAGGTCGATGGGAAAGTGAATTTTAATTTAGAAATACTGAGTTTGTGTTGGCAAGCAGGGCATCAGAATGAGATATCTAGAAAGCAAATTGGAAATGTAGTGTTACGAGGTCCAAGCTTATTCTGCTAGCTGCACAACAGGCCAATGAATCAGGAGAAGGAGTGGTTGGGTAAAGGAATGAGGACTTTATTCAGAAAACTAGGAGAGATATTGAACTCATGTCCTAGAGAACCACCTTACCAGGGTCTCAGGCCTGGATGCTGGTTTCTTTTATAGAAAAAGATGGGGGAGTGAGGAGGTAAAATACTAAGGCCATAAATTGTTCAGCTTGACTCCGTGAGTGTGAATTTCTTATTTCCTGCAGCCATTCACAAGTGGGTTTGGTCAGATGTTTCCTGTGAGATGACCAAATGTATTTTCGTTCTACATTCACTCATGACGGGTGCAGGGGCAGTGTTCTCGAAAATGGGCCATTATGTTTACTTTCAGCTGTAGGCAACATTCCTTTAGCAATTAACTTCTAGCAAAAGCAATAGAATGCAAAGATTAAAGTAAAAGAAACAGATTTGTTCCTTCCTGTTACAGTAGTACTGAGAATTAGGAGAGATCTTTACTAGGGACATAATTTAAGAGTTAAGTATAAAGATATGTGGTTAAAGCCATGAAATGTGATCACTGAACAGGCACTTAATACAAGTGTTAGTCATGTTCCAGTCATTTTTGTATTCCAACTTCCTTAATACCTAGCACGTTGCTGATTGGACCTATTGGATTAATGAACAAAAGAATAGATGAAGAGAGACAAGGAAGGTGATCAGATACAGGGAGAGAAGAATCAGGTGCGTCATCTGCCAAGAAATTGAAGCCTCTGAAAAGGATTGAAATCGCATTCAGTATCAAAATAATCTTTACATGAAAGGATACAGATTATTTCAGATGTTATAAACCTGGCTGTGTATTCTTATCACCTAAGGAACTTTACAAAATAATAAAAGAAAAGAGTGCCTGGTCAGATCACTTAAATTCAAATCCATTGCAGTCAATTAAGCTTCTCTCATAGCTCAGTTGGTAAAGAATCTGCCTGCAATGCAGGTCGACCCTGGTTCGATCCCTGGGTTGGGAAGCTCCCCTGGAGAAGGGAAAGGCTACCCACTCCAGTATTCTGACCTGGAGAATTCCATGGACTGTATAGTCCATGGGGTCGCAAAAAGTCAGACGCGACTGAGTGACTTTCATTTTTCACTTTGCAGTGGATTACAAATCAAGATTTTTAAAATACTGCTCCTCATCTGATTCTAGGTTTCAACCAGAGATGAGAACTACTCGATTAGATGATTTTTATGATCTCTTAAATCATGAGCATTACAACTTTTAGCAAAACTATATTTTTTATCTCAACTTTCCGAAACCTTCTCAGTCTACACCTTTTTTTAAAATGTGTCATTATCCTTCTGGTACCCAGAGTCATTTTGACCCTTGTTTCTCCCTCATCTCCTACATTCCACAAAGTCAGACCCCGCCGTTGCTTTCCCACAACCTATCTTTTGCATTGCATTTTGTTTGCTGTAGTGTGGCTCACCTCCACACTTTCTCTTGCCATAGGGTCAGTTTGTGACATGATCTCTTACTTGAATTTCTTAACTCTGCATTCCATTACCTTCTTCCCCACCAAACTTACCTTCCCAAGCACAGGTCAGATGTTGCCACTACCTGGCTTTTGTGAATTCCTATTACCTAGAGGATAAGAGTCCAGACTCCTTAAGCTTGCGTCCGAAGCCCTCCATGGACTAACTGTAGCCTGGCATTCCAGCCTCATCTCCTGCTGCCTCCTCGGTCCCTCCCAGGGTTGTTTTTTCTTTTTCTTTTTCTTTTCTTTTCTTTTATAACTTTACAATATTGTATTGGTTTTGCCATATATCAAAATGAATCCACCACAGGTATACATGTGTTCCCCATCCTGAACCCCCCTCCCTCCTCCCTCCCCATACCATCCCTCTGGGTCATCCTAGTGCACCAGCCCCAAGCATCCAGTATCGTGCATCGAACCTGGACTGGCAACTCGTTTCATATATGATATTATACATGTTTCAATGCCATTCTCCCAAATCATCCCACCCTCTCCCTCTCCCACAGAGTCCAAAAGACTGTTCTATACATTAATGTCTCTTTTGTTGTCTTGTATACAGGGTTATTGTTACCATCTTTCTAAATTCCATATATATGCGTTAGTATACTGTATTGGTGTTTTTCTTTCTGGCTTACTTCACTCTGTATAATAGGCTCCAGTTTCATCCACCTCATTAGAACTGATTCAAATGTATTCTTTTTAATGGCTGAGTCTTAAACTCCAGAAAGCTCTGTACTCAAGTCTCTCCGTACACATTACCTCCTTTATGTCATCAAGGTTTCTTCTTTCCTTTATCAAAATCTGAATTTCCAAAAAAGAATTAGGCCCCAAACCACTTTCAATAGTCTTTTTCCTTGCCTAGTCAGAACTAATTCGTCCTTTGCTCTGCTCTCTTGTCAGGTAGCATCTGTATCACAGCACTTAACACATTATGTCTTACTTTATGGTTAATTGCTTTAAACTTCTTTCTCCCACACTAGCTTGTGTTCCCTCAGAGGCCAGCTTCCAAGTCTCAGTATATTCTCCTTCATTTCATGTAGCGTTGTGTGTTATAAAGAGTTCTTAATATGGCTTGCTTCTCTGGCTTGAACTGAATTGACTAGAACTATGGCAAAAATAATTTTATCTAAAAGTTAAAAAAAAAAAATGCCCTAGTAACCTAGTAAACACTTTTCCATAAGAGGCATGCACTGAACTATAATACAGCTGATACAACTCCATTTTAAATATTTATTATTAATTTACAGTTATGATAAGAATAAACAAATCCATCAAGTTTTTTTTTTTTTTTAATTTGACCCTGTTTATCTGTTAAAACAGAAGCAATTAACAAAAGAGATCTGAGAGAAAGTACAGTTCATCTAACGACATTGCCTTTGTTCTTTTGGGACTTAAGGTAAACCATGTTTGTGAAGTAATCAATTTGGATTTAGCCCATCTCTTTGTTAGCTAATGGATTCCTTTTTCTATTTAATAGTTATGGTAATTCTGTTATTTCTGAATAACTATGTGATTAAAGTTTTTGAAATATGACAGCTCTTGAAGCCTTGCTTTTCCCCCCCTTTTGTTTGTAAAATGAAAGTAAAAATTGCCCCCATTGTGTTGCCTAGGTTGTACCATGCATTAAGGAAACGTTCTACGAGAAAAAATAGTAAATGACTTTCCTAGTCACATGCTTTCTGCTTAACTAATGACGCGTTTAGAGGAGCCCTCATCAGTTCTTCCTTCCCTAGGCGTATAGGGGATACAGTGCATGAATGGAAGCTGTAGTTATAGCCTTCATTTTTTATTTTTCCAGTGATTTACAGAAAATCACCTTCCTAACTTGCCTGCAAAAATACTTTTAATGAGGCTCTCTAAAGCCATATTATAATCTGTGTTAAAGAAAAATGTCAAACAATGTCTATTATTTTTCCCTCCATATTAGAGTTTCTGTATCAGTTTGCTAGTTTCTCTGTTGTTTTGTCCAAGTACACTCATGCTGTTTGAATACAATAACTAAAAACTAACAGCGTTACTGCCTGTGAATGAATATGTACCTCATTTGGTGAATCAAATATTCAAACATATGCTGCCATTTTAGAAGATAGAAATCTATTTTTTAATATGAATTATAACTGATCATAACAAATCATACATGGTTTCTGTTAGTAGGAGAAAGGAATCTTGAAATGTAATAATGTCTGCAGAAAAGGCATTATTTTTCTGTAGCTAAATGCTGCAAACTAGAGACAATTGAAACACTATATGAATAGTCACACTTATTCATAGATCTATTCCTATAAAAAGCCTTAAGTTTTATATTAAACAAAATAATATAACATTGGTAATATTTGTCTGTGTTTGGGTGGGGAGTGAAGAGAAGTGAAAGTCGCTCAATCATGTCCAACTCTTTGAGACCCCATAGTCCAAGGGATTCTCCAGGCCAAAATACTGGAGTGGTAGCTGTTCCCTTCTCCCAGGAAACTTCCCAACCCAGGGATCGAACCCAGGTCTCCCTCATTGCAGGCAGATTCTTTACCGCCTGAGCCAACGTAGAGGGGAGGGGAGGGGGTTCTTTATTTGTAGCTTGCTTGTCCATTACTGTCCTAAGTAGCTACAAAAGTGAAAGTTGAATCAAGGACACTTCTCTTAGTCTGTGTGAAGTCTGCTCATACATCTTTCTTTCCTATATATTCACCTATTTCTTCATTAATAGCCTCTCTACCTTATCAGGGAACCATTTTCATGATCATCCTAATGTAAAACAGCACCTTTTCTCTACCATATCACCTTTTTTTATTTTTCTTCCTACCATTTATCATTATCTATTACATTATATATTTTAAATTTTACATATGTTATTCACCCACGCAAGTTACATAAGAGTAAGCCTTTTTTTTTTTTTTTTTTCTTTCAGTCATGTTCACCACTGAATCCCTTGTGTCTAGAACAGTATCTGACACAGTTCAGGTGCTATTTAAATTTATATGGAGTTTTGCAAAGACCTACTGTATTGCACAGGGAATTCTGCTCAATGTTATGTGGTAGCCTGGATGGGAGGGGGGTTTGGGGGAAATGGATGCATCTGTATATATGACTGAGTCCTTTTGTTGTCCACTTGAAACTATCACAATGTTAATTGTCTATACTCCAATATAAAATAAAAAACTTTTTTAAAAAAGAAAATATGTTTGGGATTTTGATTGAATGAACACTAGTTATTACTTTCAACTCTAAAAAAAAGTCACACATTCAACTAATTTGATAAACCTAAAAGATTTCAGCGCTCAAAAAGAAGATGGCTAATAGTCCAAGAAAATGTTATTAACATATAAGGAACATTAATATTAGAGATGACAGTAAGGATTATGCAACACCTCTGCCTGATTGTTAAATCCAAAAGCATATGGGTACCTATTATGGCCATTTTTTGCACTAGATTCTGGAGATATAAAATATTTAAAATATATTGTTTCTTCTTGTGAAGAATATAACTCCTCAAGAAAATCACAGTCAAATGAAGAACTAAGATAGGTAAAAAAAAAACTCAGTCCTTTGATTAAAGAAAAAAAAGTAAGAGAAGTATAAGGTAGGGTGATGGTACAGTCAGAGGTATGAATACCTGTTTTGGGAGAGGTATCAGAGAAACATAACAGTAGGCAAGGCTAAGCTGGAGCTTAACATATAGTTTCCTCTTCTACATCTGAAACTCTTTCTGAGAGAATTAAAAAGAAAAAAGTATAATTTTCAAGTTACTGTGAAGGAGTCCAATGATGTTGAAAATGAATCTTGCCTATCCTCACTGAGAGTTGATCCAGGTATTTAAAACCTTCACTTAAAATTAATGAGCATCCACAGAGAAACAATTGCAATTCTGATCAATATCATAACATAGAGTAGATTTCTGTATGACCACTGCTTAACCATTCACAGTTTTAAAAAATTTCTCAGCTAAAACTGAGTATGTTAGTCAATAAAGTTATTTCTAATATATAATAAGCAACCTAGACAGCATATTAAAAAGCAGAGACATTACTTTGCCAACAAAGGTCTGTCTATAGAGTCAAGGTTATGGTTTTTCCAGTAGTCATGTATGAATGTGCGAGTTGGACTATAAGGAAAGCTGAGCACCAAAGAATTGATGCTTTTGAACTGTGGTGTTGGAGAAGACTCTAAAGAGTCCCTTGGACTGCAAGGCGATCCAACCAGTCCATCCTAAAGGAGATCAGTCCTGAATATCCATTGGAAGGACTGATGGTGAAGCTGAAACTCCAGTACTTTGGCCATCTGATGCAAAGAACTGGCTGATTTGAAAAGACCCTGATGCTGGGAAAGATTGAAGGTGGGAGGAGAAGGGGACAACAGAGGATGAGATGGTTGAATGGCATCACCAGCTCCATGGACAAGAGTTTGAGCAAGCTCTGGGAGTTGATGATGGGCAGGGAGGCCTGGTGTGCTGCAGTCCATGGAGTCATAGAGTCAAATACAACTGAGCCACTGACCTGAACTGAATGAGCAAGGGTTCAAGTTGCCATCTGCCCAATAAATAACTGGCTATGCTTTCAACCAATTAAGTTCAATTTATCTTTTCCTATTTGATCCAGACTGTGACCATGACTGCCACTGCAAGCAAATAGGTGGCCAGACACTTAAGAGATTCTTTTTTTTTTTTTTCATTAATCTACTGTGAATTGATAAGAAAAAATAGTAATGCCCATGTATTCTATTTATTGTGCAAGGGAAAGAGCAGAACAGCCTTCTCCCCTGTAAGATGATTCTGCATGACAATCAGGACTCAAATTCTTCCCACTCCCATGAAAGAAGTGTATTACTATGGCCTCATCTTTGTCTTAGTACTGCATCTTGGCTAAACAATGCCTACTTAATTTTAAAACACTTAAAATAATGAAAGCATGTATTAGAATTTTTTTTGTTGTTCTTTATGATGAAAATAACTAGTCTCTGAAATTTTCTCTATTCAGGCAATCTTGGGTATCCAATAGACAGTATATATTTCAGTAATGAGGATAGATGATTGATTTCCAGAATCTTATGGCCACTATTTTGTATTGACAATGGGAAGTCATTAAGGGTTTTAATCAGGATAATAAGTGAAGTGAAAGTGAAGGCATTAAGTTGTGTCTGACTCTTTGTGACCCCATGGACTGTAGCCTACCAGGCTCCTCTGACCATGGGGTTCTCCAGGCAAGAATACTGGAGTGGGTTGCCATTTCCTTCTCTAGGGGATCTTCCTGATGCAGGAATTGAACCAGGGTCTCCCGCATTGCAGGCAGAAGCTTTACCGTTTGAGCCACCAGGGAAGTCTAATCACAATAATAAGGTTAAGACTAAATCAGACATGACCAAATAAAGGGAGGATGAGCCAAGTTTAGAGTGCAGAAATCCAGCTGATAAGAACAAAAGTTTGGATTAGGACATTGGTAGTAAAAACTTGAGAAGCATAGTGGATTTGAGGTAGATTCAATAAGAATTTGAAATTGATTGAGCAGGATAAAGAGAGACAGAAAAGAGAGAAATCAAGAATACCCGTGTGGCTGACTTGAGGAAAACCGAGAGGAAACTGGTTTGAAGCAAGAAACAATATTTTAAATTTTGAAGTTGCGAAACATTAGTTATCTTCAGTTCAGTTCAGTCGCTCAGTCGTGTTCTACTCGGCAACCCCATGAATCGCAGCACGCCAGGCCTCCCTGTCCATCACCAACTCCCGGAGTTCACCCAAACTCATGTGCAGTGACTCGGCGATGCCATCCAGCCATCTCATCCTCTGTCGTCCCCTTCTCCTCCTGCTCCAATCCCTCCCAGCATCAGGGTCTTTTCCAATGAGTCAACTCTTTGCATGATGTGGCCAAAGTATTGGAGTTTCAGTCCTTCCAATGAACTCCCAGGATTGATCTCCTTTAGGATGGACTGATTGGATCTCCTTGCAGTCCAAGGGACTTGCAAGAGTCTTCTCCAACACCACAGTTCGAAAGCATCAATTCTTTGGCGCTCAGCTTTCTTCACAGTCCAACTCTCACATCCATATATGACCACTGGAAAAAACATAACCTTGACTAGACAGGACTTTGTTGGCAAAGTAATGTCTCTGCTTTTGAATATGCTATCTGCTGCTGCTAAGTCGCTTCAGTTGTGTCCGACTCTGTGCGACCCCATAGATGGCAGCCCAACAGGCTCCCCCGTTCCTGGGATTCACCAGGCAAGAACACTGGAGTGGGTTGCCATTTCCTTCTCCAATGCATGAAAGTGAAAGTGAAGTCGCTCAGTCGTGTCCGACTCCTAGCGACCCCATGGACTGCAGCCTACCAGGCTCCTCCGTCCGTGGGATTTTCCAGGCAAGAGTACTGGAGTGGGGTGCCATTGCCTTCTCCGGAATATGCTATCTAGGTTGGTCATAACTTTCCTTCAAGGAGTAAGCGTCCTTTAATTTAATGGCTGCAATCACCATCTGCAGTGATTTTGGAGCCCAAAAAAATAAAGTTTGACACTGTTTCCATTGTTTCCTCATCTATTTGCCATGAAGTGATGGGACCAGATGCCATGATTTTCGTTTTCTGAACGTTGAGCTTTAAGCCAACCTTTTCACTCTCCTCTTTCACTTTCATCAAGAGGCATTTTAGTTCCTCTTCTCTTTTTGCCATAAGGCTGTTGTCATCTGCATATCTGAGGTTATTGATATTTCACCCGGCAATGTTGATTCCCGCTTGTGCTTCTTCCAGCCCAGCGTTTCTCATGATGTACTCTGCATATAAGTTAAATAAGCAGGGTGACAATATACAGCCTTGACGTACTCCTTTTCCTATTTGAAACCAGTCTGTTGTTCCATGTCCAGTTCTAACTGTTGCTTCTTGACCTGCATATAGGTTTCTTTAGAGGCAGGTCAGGTGGTCTGGTATTCCCATCTCTTTTAGAATTTAGTTGTCTTAGAGTCATTCAAATTGGAGTAATTAGTAAATAACTAATAAATGGCTCTAGAACTCAGCTGTGATGAATATACAAGTTAGAAATATATATATGACATTATGTGAAACCTTGGGAAATACTAAGTGATTTGAATAGAAAACATCTAATCGGATGAGAACTTACCTGCAACATAACCCCAAAGAACACCCTCAAACAAGTATAAAAACAGAAAGAAAAATTGCTTTAGATTATTTTGGAGTGGAGTGTAAAAGAAATTCAAGAGAAAGGAATGTTTTTTGTTTTGTTTTGTTTAAACTGAGCATGTTCAATAGCATCATCAGCTATTGGGAGGTCAAGTAAATAGGGCTTTGAAAACGTGCGTTATATTCATCAACAAGAAAACAGTAAGCATGGAATTTCAGTGTCCATGGGGACCTGAACAGTGGAGATAAAGGCGGACTGAGGAAAGTTCGTGTAATAGAGTCCTGGCCCCTTTGTGAAATTTTTAAGTGAAAAAAGAGAAGGTTGCTGAGACAAAATGTTGGCACGCATGTGTTATTTTGGATTAAAAAGACTAGGGCACGTCCCCATGTCAGTAGAAATGAGACACTAAAGAGGAGAGGTGGGGTGGTAATAGTCTTGTGATAATATTCCTGGATTCACATTCTAAGTCTGTATAATGCTGCCTAATCTGCTCCCCTTTGAAACATTCATTGTATATAATAGTATTTTAATAAAGCCATTATGAATTTTGTGGTAAACCTATTGGATTTTATGTATCCAGGAATTTCCCCACATGAATTTGAGCTTTTTTTTTCCTTACACAGTACCTGTTAATTATCTAAAAAACAATTCCTTGAGAGCTTTGTGGTAAGATAGAGTTCCTGAGGGGAAAGAGAGTAATGAGATTCTGTGCTCAAGTGGAGGGATTCATCTTAGCAGTACGATGAACCCTCCTAGTGTGAAAAGATGTGAAAAAAAGAGTATGATATTCTAGGATTATAAGCTTGATGGCGATACGTTGATAGCTACTATTTCTTTCAGAAGTTTAAGATAATATCATAGCAACACACACAGAAATAAACTCAGAAACCTACAAACTGAACTAAGCACATGGAAACCCACACGGATGTACACAAACATATGTAACATGTATATAAACTCACAAACACTAGCCCTTAAATATATATGAATCAAAAAGTGGAGATAACATAGAGCTCAGATATAGTAGAATTGTATTTTATGAAAAGGAGAAGGGTAGTGAAACAGCGCGGGTGCTCGAGCAGTGAGCTGCAGCTGCGGGATCGCTGGAGGTACACCACGTCCAAGGTAAGGAGTGGAGGCCGAGAGGAGCTGTCCCACGTTCAAGGTCAGGGGCGGCGGCCGAGAGGAGATACCCCATGCCCACGTAAAGGAGCACGGCTACACTTTATTGGAGCAGCCATGAAGAGATAATCCACGTTCAAGGTAAGAGAAATGCCAACTAGGCTAAGAGAGGGCATCAGAGGGCAGACAGGCTGAAACCACAATCACAGACAACTAGCCAATCTGATCACATGGACCACAGCCTTGTCTAACTCAATGAAACTAAGCCATGCCATGTGGGGCCACCCAAGATGGATGGGTCATGGTGGAGAGGTCTGACAGAATGTGGTCCACTGGAGAAGGGAATGGAAAACCACCTCAGTATTCTTGCCTTGAGAACCTCATGAACAGTATGAAAAGGCAAAATGATAGGATACTGAAAGAGGAACTCCCCAGGTCGGTAGATGCCCAATATTCTACTGGAGATCAGTGGAGAAATAACCCCAGAAAGAATGAAGGGATGGAGACAAAGCAAAAACAATACCCAGTAGTGGATATGACTGGTGATAGAAGCAAGGTCCAATGCTGTAAAGAGCAATATTGCATAGGAACTGGGAATGTCAGGTTCATGAATCCAGGCAAATTGGAAGTGGTCAAACAGGAGATGGCAAGAGTGAAAGTCAACACTCTAGAAATCAGCGAACTAAAATGGACTGGTTAATTTAACTCAGATGACCATTATATCTACTACTGTGGGCAGGATACCCTTAGAAGAAATGGAGTAGCCGTCATAGTCAACAAAAGAGTCTGAAATGTAGTACTTGGATGCAATCTCAAAAACGGCAGAATGATTTCTGTTCATTTCCAAGGCAAACCATTCAATATCAGGGTAATCCAAGTCTATGGCCTGACCAGTAATGCTGAACGGTTCTATGAAGATCTACAAGACCTTTTAGAACTAACAGTCCACAAAAAAAGGTATCCTTTTCATTATAGGGGACTGGAATACAAAAGTAGGAAGTCAAGAAACACCTGGATTAACAGGCAAATTTGGCCTTGCAGTACAAAATGAAGCAGGGCAAAGGCTAAAAGAGTTTTGCCAAGAGAATGCACTGGTCATAGCAAACACCCTCTTCCAACAACACAACAGAAGACTCTACACATGGACATCACCAGATAGTCAACACCGAAATCAGATTGATTATATTCTTTGCAGCCAAAGATGGAGAAGCTCTATACAGTCAGCAAAAAACAAGACTAGGAGCTGACTGTGGCTCAGATCATGAACTCCTTATTACCAGATTCAGACTTAAATTGAAGAAAGTGGGGAAAACCACGAGACCATTCAGGTATGACCTAAATCAAATCCATTATGATTATATAGTGGAAGTGAGAAATAGATTTAAGGGACTAGATCTGATAGAGTGCCTGATGAACTATGGACAGAGGTTCATGACATTGTACAGGAGACAGTGAGCAAGATCATCCCCAAGTAAAAGAAATGCAAAACAGCAAAATGGCTGTCTGAGGAGGCCTTACAAATAGCTGTGAAAAGAAGAGAAGCAAAAAGCAAAGGAGAAAAGGAAAGATATACCCATTTGAATGCAGAGTTCCAAAGAACAGCAAGGAGAGATAAGAAAGCCTTCCTTAGTGATCAGTGCAAAGAAATAGAGGAAAACAACAGAATGGGAAAAACTAGGGATCTCTTCAAGAAAATTAGATACAAAGGGAATATTTCATGCAAAGATGGGTTCAATAAAGGACAGAAATGGCAGGAACCTAACAAAAGCAGAAGATATTAAAAAGAGATGGCAAGAATGCACAGAAGAACTGTACAAAAAAGATCTTCATGACCCAGATAATCATAATGGTGTGATCAATCACCGAGAGCCACACATCCTGGAATGTAAAGTCAAGTGGGCCTTAGACAACATCACTATGAACAAAGCTAGTGGAGGTGATGGAATTCCAGTTGAGCTACTTCAAATCCTGAAAGATGATGCTATGAAAGTGCTGCACTCAATAGGTCAGCAAATTTGGAAAACTCAGCTGTGGCCACGGGACTGGAAAATGTCAATTTTCATTCCAATTCCAAAGAAAGGCAATGCCAAGGAATGCTCAAACTACCACATAATTGCACACATCTAACATGCTAGTAAAGTAATGCTCAAAATTCTCCAAGCCAGACTTCATCAATACTTGAACCATGAACTTCCAGATATTCTAGCTGGTTTTAGAAAAGGCAGAGGAACCAGAGATCAAATTACCAGCATCTGCTGGATCATCACAAAAGCAAGAGAGTTCCAGAAAAACATCTATTTCTGCTTTATTGACTAAGCCAAAGCCTTTGACGGTGTGGATCACAAAGAAGTGTGGAAAATTCTGAAAGAGATGGGAATACCAGACCATCTGACCTGCCTCTTGAGAAACCTATATGCAGGTCAGGAAGCAACAGTTAGAACTGGACATGGAATAACAGACTGGTTTCAAATAGGAAAAGGAGTAAGTCACGGCTGTATATTGTCACTGTGCTTATTTAACATATATGCAGAGTACCTCACGAGAAACGCTGGCTGGAGGAAGCACAAGCTGGAATCAAGATTGCCCAGAGAAATATCAATAACTTCAGATATACAGATGACACAACCCTTATGGCAGAAAGTGAAGAACTAAAGAGCCTCTTAACAAGTGGTGCTGGGAAAACTGGTCAACCACTTGTAAAAGAATGAAACTAGAGCACTTTCTAACACCATACACAAAAATAAACTCAAAATGGATTAAAGAGCTTACGTAAACGTAAGACCAGAAACTATAAAACTCCTTGCGGAGAACATAGGCAAAACACTCTCCGACATACATCACAGCAGGATCCTCTATGACCCACCTCCCAGAATATTGGAAATAAAAGCAAAAATAAACAAATGGGACCTAATTAGACTTAAAAGCTTCTGCACAACAAAGGAAACTATAAGCAAGGTGAAAAGACAGCCTTCAGAATGGGAGAAAATAATAGCAAATGAAGCAACTGACAAACAACTAATCTCAAAAATATACAAGCAACTCCTACAGCTCAATTCTAGAAAACTAAATGACCCAATCAAAAAATGGGTCAAAGAACTAAATAGACATTTCTCCAAAGAAGACATACAGATGGCTAACAAACACATGAAAAGATGCTCAACATCACTTATTATCAGAGAAATGAAAATCAAAACCACTATGAGGTACCATTTCAAGCCAGTCAGACTGGCTGCAATCCAAAAGTCTACAAGCAATAAATGCTGGAGAGGGTGTGGAGAAAAGGGAACCCTCTTACACTGTTGGTGGGAATGCAAACTAGTACAGCCACTATGGAGAACAGTGTGGAGGTTCCTTAAAAAACTGGAAATAGAACTGCCTTATGATCCAGCAATCCCACTGCTGGGCATACATACTGAGGAAACCAGAATTGAAAGAGACATGTGTACCCCAATGTTCATCGCAGCACTGTTTATAATAGCCAGGGCATGGAAGCAACCTAGATGTCCATCAGCAGATGAATGGATAAGAAAGCAGTGGTACATATACACAATGGAGTATTACTCAGCCATTAAAAAGAATACGTTTGAATCAGTTCTAATGAGGTGGATGAAACTGGAGCCTATTATACAGAGTGAAGTAAGCCAGAAAGAAGAACACCAATACAGTATACTAACGCATATATATGGAATTTAGAAAGATGGTAACAATAACCCTGTATACGAGACAGCAAAAGAGACAGTGATGTATAGAACAGTCTTTTGGACTCTGTGGGAGAGGGAGAGGGTGGGATGATTTGGGAGAATGGCATTGAAATACATATAATATCATACATGGAACGAGTCGCCAGTCCAGGTTTGATGCACAATACTGGATGCTTGGGGCTGGTGCACTGGGACGACCCAGAGGGAGGGTATGGGGAGGGAGGAGGGTTCAGGATGGGGAACACATGTATACCTGTGGTGGATTCATTTCAATATTTGGCAAAACCAATACAATATTGTAAAGTTTAAAAATAAAATAAAATTAAAAAAAAAATAAAGAGCCTCTTGATGAAAGTAAAAGAGGAGAATGAAAAAGTTGGCTTAAAGCTCAACATTCAGAAAACTAAGGTCATGGCTTCCAGTCCCATCACTTCATGGTAAATAGATGGGGAAATAATGGAAACAGTGGCTGACTTAATTTATTTATTTATTTGCCAACAAAGTTCCATCTAGTCAACAAAGGTCCGTCTAGTCAAGGCTATGGTTTTTTCAGTAGTCAAATATCGATGTCAGAGTTGGACTGTGAAGAAAGCTGAGTGCCGAAGAATTGATGCTTTTGAACTGTGGTGTTGGAGAAGACTCTTGCAAGTTCCTTGGACTGCAAGGAGATCCAACCAGTCCATCCTAAAGGAGATCAGTCCTTGGTATTCATTTAAAGTACTGATGTTAAAGCTGAAACTCCAATACTTTGCCCACCTGATGCAAAGAGCGGATTCATTTGAAAAGACCCTGATGTTGGGAAAGTTTGAAGGTAGGAGGGGAAGGGGACGACAGAGGATGCGATGATTGGATGGCATCACCGACTCAGTGGACATGAGTAAACTCTGGGAGCTGGTGATGGACAGTGAGGCCTGACGTGCTGCTGTCCATGGGGTCGCAAAGAGTCGGACATGACTGAGGAACTGAACTGAACTAAACTGAAAGAAACAATTGCTGAAACTAGTGTCAGAGAAAGCTGAGTAGAGTTTCTCAGTATCACTGGGGTCCAGGTAAAGAAGAAATAATCCTTTATATTGACACTCATTTACTTACAGTGTAATTCCTCCAACAGCTTTAAACAGTCTCTTTGGAGACTTCCCCAGTGGTCCAGTGGCTATAACTCCAAACTCTCAGTTCAGTGGCCAGGGGTTTGATCCTTGGTCAAGGAACTAGATCCCATGTGCCGCAGCTAAAGATACCGTGTGCCAAAACTGAGACCCAGCACAGCCAAAAAAAAAAAAGCAAAGGAAACAACAGCAAAAAATACCCAGCCTCTCTGTAGAGAAAGAGAATGCATAACTGGGACTGCTCCAAGATTAAGGTTTCCCAGGTGGTGCTGGTAGTGTTTAGTCACTAAGCCATGCCTGAGTCTCTGTGACACTGTGGACTATAGCCCACCAGGCTCCTCTGCCCATGGGATTTCCAAGGCAAGAATACTGAATTGCCCTTACCTTCTCCATGGAATCTTCCTAACCCAGGGATCGAACTTAAGTCTTCTGCATTGGCAGGTGAATTCTTTACTGTTGACCTGCCAGGGAAGCCATCATATGTGATACTACCAGCAATGTCATTGTGTCTATACACACAGTTGTCTATATGCTTTTTTTTCTTTAGTTTTTATTTTATTTATAACCGTTTTTATTAAAATATACTTAATCCACAATGTTTTGTTAATTTCAGGTATAAAGCAAACTATTGTATATGTGTAGGCCAGAATACTAGAGGGGATCTTCCCAACCCAGCGATGGAATCCAGGTCTCCCAACTTGCAGGCAGATTCTTTACCAGCTGAGCCTCCAGGGAAGCCCTTGAATACTGGATTGGGTTGTCTATCCCTTCTCCAGTGGATCTTCCCAATCCAGGAATGGAACTGGGGTCTCCTGCATTGCAGGTGGATTCTTTACCAGCTGAGCTATTAGGGAAGCCTATATATATATGTATATATATATTCATTTTCAGATTCTTTCCCATTATAGGTTGTTTCAAGATAGTGAGTAAGTTCCCTGTGCTATGCAGTGGGTCCTTGATGTTTATTTTATATATAGTAGGGGACATCTGCTAATACCTGACTCCAGATTTATCTTTCCCCCACCTCACCACTGTTTTCTTCTTTGATTTTTTTTGTTATCTGTATCTGTAAGTCTATTTCTGTTTTTTTAAATAAGTTCATTTGTATCACATTTTTAGATTCCACATAAAAGCAATATCATATGATATTTGTCTCTCTCTGACATACTTCACCTAATATGATAATCTCAAGTCCATGCATGTCGCTACAAATAACATTATTTCATTCTCTTTTATCATTGAGTAGCATTCTATTGTGTGTGTGCGTGTGTGTGTGTGTGTGTACCTCATCTTCCTCATCCATTCATCTGCCAATGTGCACTTCGGTTGCTTCCATGAATTGATTTTTGTAAATAATGTTGCTACGAACATTGGAATGCATGTACCATTTCAAATTAGGGTTTTCTATGGACGTACACCCGTGAGTGGGATTGCTGGGTCACATGGAAACTCTATTTTTAGTTTCTCAGGGACCCTCCATACTGCTTTCCATAGTGCTTATGTCAGTTTACATTCCTTTTAACAGTGTAGGAGGGTTCCTTTTCCTCTGTGCCGTTTCCAGCTTTTATTATCTGCAGACTTTTTAATGATGGCCATTCCAAATTGGTGTAAAGTGATACCTTATTATAGTTTTGATTTGCATTTCTCTAATAGTTAATGATATGGAGCTTTTTTTTCGCGTGCCTCTTGGCTGTCTGTATGTTTTCTTTGGATAAATGTGTTTATGTCTTCAGTCCATTTTCTGATTGGATTGTTCATTTGTATCCCATTAAGCTGTATGAGTCTTTTTGGAAAATAATCTCTTATAGGTTGCATTATTAACAAATATTTCTCCCATTTTGTAGATTGTCTTTTTTTTTAATTGGTTTCCTTTGCTCTGAAAAAAGCTTTTAAATTTAATTAGGTACCATTAGTTTATTTCTGCTTTTGTTTCCACTACTCTAGGAGACAGATCCAAAAAAAACCACATTGCTGTGATTTATATGAAAGAGTGTTCTGCCTATGTTTTCCTCTAGGAGTTTTATAGTATCCAGTCATACATTTATATCTTTAATTAATTTTGAGTTTATTTTTTATATGGTGTTAGATAATGTTCTAATTTCATTTTTTATATGTAGCAGTCCAGGTTTTCCCAGTACCACTATTGAAGAGACTGTCTTTTCCCCCATTGTATATTCTTGCCCCCTTTTTCATAGATTAATTTACTATAAGTGTGTGAGTTTATTTCTGGGCTTTCATTTCTGTTTCAGTGACCTGTGCGTCTGTTTTTGTACTAGTACCATCCTGTTTTGGTTGCTGTAAGTCTGTAGTATAGTCAAAATTCAGGGAGTGTGATTCCTCCAGCTCTATTCTAGTTCTGTGAAAAATGCCATTGGCAAATTGATGGGGATTGTATTGAATCTGTAGATTGACTTGGGCGGTATGATCATTTTAACAATATTGATTCTCCTAACCCAAGAAAACAGTGTATCTTTCCATCTGTTTGTGGGGTCTTCAATTTCTTTTGTCAGAGTCTTTTTTTTTTTAACTTTACAATATTGTATTGGTTTTGCCATATATCAACATGAATCCGCCACAGGTATACACATGTTCCCCATCCTGAACCCTCCTCCTTCCTCCCTCCCTGTACCATCCCTCTGGGTCATCCCAGTGCACCAGCCCCAGGCATCCAGTATCATGCATCGAACCTGGACTGGCAACTCATTTCATATATGATATTATACATGTTTCAATTTCGTACTACAGACTTTTGCCTTGTTAGGCTTATTCCCAAGTATTTTGTTCTTTTTCATGCAGTAGTAAATAGGAATGTTTCATTAATTACTCTTTTTGACATTTTCTTGTTAGTGTACAGAATTGCCACAGGTTTCTGAATATTAATTTTGAATCCAGCAACTTTACTGAAGTGTTATCCCTTAACTGCTTATTGTGGATACAGATGATTTTGCTACTTTTGTCTGTTACCTTTCCTGCTAGCGTTAAGTGTGGATGACTTACTACCTTTATTGTACATTTGCCTTTGCCAGTGAGTTTTCCATTTCATAATTTTCTTGCTTCTAGTTGTGGCCTTTTCTGTCTAGAGAAGTTCTTTCAACATTTGTTGTAAAGTTGGCTTTGTGGTGGTGGATTCTTTTAGCTTTCACTTGTCTGCAAAGCTTTTGATTTCTGCAAATCTGAACAAGAGCCTTATTGGGTAGAACATTCTTGGTTGTAGTTTTTCTCTTGCATCACTTGAAGTATATTTTGCCACTCGCTTCTGGCCTGCAGAGTTTCTGCTGAAAAATCAGCTGTTGACCTTATGAGAGTACATTTGTATGTCATTTATTGCTTTTCCCTTGCTGCTTTCAATATTCTCTCTTTATCTTCAACCTTGGTCATTTCAATTATAATGTGGGTGCATTCCTCTCTGAGTTCATCCTGTATGGAACTCTCTCTGCCTCCTGGACTTGGGTGATTGCTTCCTTTCCCAAGTTAAGGACATTTTCAGCTATTATCACTTCAAAAATATTCTAAGCCATCTATCTCTCTCTCCTCCTTTTGGGACACCTATAATGTGAAGATTGGTGCATTTGATGTTGTCCCAGATATCTCTTAAATTGTCCTCACTTCTTTATATTCTTGTTTTCTTTTGTTTGGTGGCAGTGATTTCCACTTCTTGGTCTTCCAGCTCAGTTATCTGTTTTCCTGCCTCATTTAGTCCACTGTTGACTACTTCTGTGTATTTCTCATTTCAGCTATTATATTCTTAATTCTGTTTAGTTGTTTGTTATATTTTCTAACTCGTTGTTAAAAACTTCTTATACTTTATTTTTCTGTGCATCCATTCTCCTCCTGAGTTCTTTGATCATCTTTACAGTTGTTACTCTGAACGCTTTCTTGTAGATTCTCCACCTCCTTGTCACTTAGTGCTTCTTATTTCTCTTTCACTTCATTTAATTTAAATTGATATTTATATTTTTATGTACATGACAGGTTAGTTATGGTTCTCAACTTTGAAGCGTTAGCCTTCTATAGGAGACATCCTGTATGTCTTAGCAGTATTTTCCCCTCTCATCACCAAGGACCAGGGTCTAGGTGGTCGTGGTTGGGCCTGGCCAGTGTTGCAGACTTGGTCTACAGGCTCTGGGACTCTAGTTTTCTTTCTCTGGTGTTTGCCCCCTGGTAGTGAGACTGGTCTGGAGGCTTGTGCAGTCTTCAAGGTTGGGGGTGGGTGGGTGGGGTGGTGCCTGGCCACTGATGGGTGGAGCTGCATCTTGGCTTTCTTGTAGGCAGGGCCATTACTATGTCCAGAGGCAGCTGTGGACCCAGGAAGTCTTTAGGCAGACTGCCTGCTGATGTTTGGGGCTTGTCCCTGACCAGTTTGTTGTTTGGATGGAGGCCTGTCAGCTCTGAGGTTTAAAGCATGTTGGGTAGGGTCAAATGTTGATGCCAAGATGTCAGTCCCCAGGAGAGTTCATGCAGATGAATGCTTTTGATCTGTTGGACACCAATGTCTATGTCCTCAGGGTGAGCCACAACCATATACCCCTACCTTGCCAGGAGACCCTCCTCGACCAGCAGGCAGGTCTGTCTCAGGCTCCTATCAAATTACTGCTTGTGCCCTTGGTCCCAGTGCACATGAGATTCTGTGGATGTTCTTCAAAAGTCAAGTCTCTATTTCCCCTGATGTTTTTCCCTGCAGTCAAGTCCTGCAGGCCTTCAAAGCCAAAAGCCCTTGGGGGTTTCTCTTCCTGTGCCTGACACCCAGTCAAGTTGGCCTGACATGGGGCTAAGTACTTTCACTCCTAAGGGAGAATGTCTGTAATATAATCTTTCTCCAGTTTATGGGTCACCCACTGAGAGGGTATGGGATTTGAGTATATCATGAGTTCACCCCTCCTATATATCTCACTGTGGTTCCTTATGTCCCTAGTTGTAGAAGGTCTTTTCTGGTAGATGCTAGTCTATTTCCTCCAAGGCTTTCTGCAGTTAGCTGGGGTTTTGGTCGCTTGTGAGGGGAGCTGAGTCTAGGGACCTTCTACTCCATCATCTTGGCCAGTCTTCTTCTTCTTGCTCATCTGCTTCTCTATATGATTCCCACACTAAACACCCCTTAAAAACCCTCCCCAGAAAATTTCTCTTTATCAGTTACCATCTTATTTTTGAAGGTTTTCTTTCTTTCAAAAATAAAATTATAATACTCTTTCAAAAAGAATGTTCAACAATTTAAACATGTATAGTTTTCTCTCAGTAATTTATTCTAAATATTTTAAAAATAGTCTTTGAATTGAAGACAGAAATTCCTAACCTTTTACCCATATGATTCACAGCATAAGCTAAATCCATAGGTAGTATTTCTTTTTTTTTTTTTTTCCACTTTTTAGAGTTGACCGACTGTGCTTGAAGGATAGTTATTCCTAGAGTAAGAAAATGTGATATGGTTGCCAGTGAGGAGTGTAAAAAGCTGTGCAGTTTATTCCAGGACAGCTCTATTACAAGCAGTTATGCTCCAAGCTTTAGTAACATTTTGCTGAAAACAGGCACCATGGGAAGACAAAGGATTTGCAGATGGACAATGGCAGTTACATTTTAGAATCCCAGAGTGAGGACAGCTGTTCACCTTTGTGGGTACCTGCCCCTGTGGCATAAACTTTTGCATGTGATCCCCATGAAAGGATATCCCCTCACTCACCTTAAGCTGTGTAAATCAGAAACACACTGATCAGACAGATGATGATGAGGGCAAAATGGTTGTTTCCTTTAATCAAATTTCTGATTACTACTGGCTTAGAAGCATGCCTTTAGATAATATATTTAGAGTTGAACAGAAACATTTTATTTGGGTGGAGCTATTATTAATCTGTGAAGAAGGCTGAGCGCCGAAGAATTGATGCTTTTGAACTGTGGTGTTGGAGAAGACTCTTGAGAGTCCCTTGGACTGCAAGGAGATCCAACCAGTCCATTCTGAAGGAGATCAGCCCTGGGATTTCTTTGGAGGGAATGATGCTAAAGCTGAAACTCCAGTACTCTGGCCACCTCATGTGAAGAGTTGGCTCATTGGAAAAGACTCTGATGCTGGGAGGGATTGGGGGTAGGAGGAGAAGGGGACGACAGAGGATGAGATGGCTGGATGGCATCACTGACTCGATGGACGTGAGTCTGAGTGAACTCCGGGAGTTGGTGATGGACAGGGAGGCCTGGTGATTCATGGGGTTGCACGACTGAGCGACTAAACTGAACTGAATCTGGGTTAATCTACTTGGATAGGTATCTGTTTTTCACCTTGGGGTGGCTATACATGCCAGGAGGGAGCCATAGTTTGGGGGTCCTTTGCTGGGGAAAGATGGTCATTCTCTGATCTATTTGTACATCCTTTAAGAAATATCTTCCTTTAGAAAACAAAAATGTGATTTTGATATAATAATTCCCAGAAATTCTGGGACTAATTCTAGCCAAGAGGAAGATAGGGATCTTCCCTTTTGGTGCTCCTCCAAGAGCATTTAATTCTCGAAATAATTGTTTTATATGCTTTTCTCTTTAAAAATATATTTCTGTCATTCATGTAGTTAGGATATCAGTAGTTCCTCTGAATATTTTCAGAATCATTGTGCAGAAAATGATGGCATGGTGCAGCTTAATTATAGAATTATATAAAGGAATGTATTAGACCCTGGTTAAAAGTTCTAAAAATTATACATTAAAGTTTCCCATTTTCAGGATGCAGAAAAATTCCCTTTCTCAGAAGTTCTATTGATGGTTAATTTCCCTCTAGCCTTCAACAAGGAAGTAGATCTTAAATTAATTAAAACTTTAAAAGCTTGTTAATTTCTGGAGTGTATGCTCACTGTTTATGGAACAAAAGGTGAAAACTCTTCTTTGCTGAAATGGCTTTGTTTGTATTATGCATCTTCTTGGTTCATTAACCCCATTTTATGTATCAGCATTACACTTCCTTTCCTGCTCATATAGGCCTGCCGTCTGAGTGGTGAGAGTTAAGAGAATGCAGGGTAGTGTGCCAAACTTTAGAAAATGACTTCATTTTCTATTTACCCAATTCTTCTAAAGCTGCATCCAGGTGGTCATTAATAACAATGACAGAGCTACCTCCTTGATAGAAGATAGGTGAATCAGAAGCAAAGTCCCCTCACAGTCCAACTGTAGGTTTTTCTTGGAATCTACCACCTTTGGCATTTTTCTTTAAGAGTTTTTCTGGTTGGCTGGTCACAGAACATTGAAATAATAAAAATTCGAAGCTATCTAATATTAAAAGAATATGGACTACTTAAGAAAACCTATGTTTAAAATGTTACCCCAGAAGGCCATATTAGTAATGGTCCAACTGCTTTTTATTCATAGAAAATGGCATCATTTTACCTCTTGGATGTCATGTTTTGGACAAAAGCTAATAATTTTATTAAGACTCAGATTCAAATTGGGGGAGAACTGGGAAAAATACATTTTTTTTGTCTCAAATATGTGAGTCATTTTTAGGCAAATGTTCTGTCTCTGTAAACATTAGACTTACTACATGAATGATAATAATGCTAATATGTATGAAACACCCATTATGTTTCAAGAATAGGGTTAAATGCTTATGTGGATTATGTCATTAAACTGTTCTACATGGCCAATAAGTCAGGCAATGTTACATGTAAGGAGAATTAGACTTGGAGAACTTCAGTGCCTTATCCAAAGTCATATGGCTAGCAAGTGTCAGAAACAGAATTCAAACTTGCAAAAGTCTGATGTCAGATTGCACTCAACCAGTCTCTTATACCATAACCCTTTTCAGTGTCTTAATAGGAAAAAAAAGCCCAAAACTCTTCTATTGGAGAAAAACAAACTAAAAAATAGCAATTCTCTCTGTTTCTCTGTCTCTGCTATTTATTTTGGGGTATAAACACAACCCCAAATTGCTAATTATACATGCAGCATCAGCTGGTAATCATCTTTATTTTTACTATAAGAGAGAGGTTTGTGTTGATTACAGACTACTTTTTTGTTATCTGAGAAATTTAATTGTATATGCCACTTAAACTGTAGACAGTATATTAAGGAGAAATATTTACTATGGTTTTCAAGACAACTACTTTCCAAAAAAAAAAAACAGAAAGACACAAATATATATCCAGGTACAATTTCCAACGATATAGCTGTATGTTGTTTATGAAGTGATGAAGATCAAATACTATTGGAAATAGTCATCCCACTGAGGAAAACTCACCTTTAGAATGGAAAAATTTGTGTACTGCTAATGCTGATTTAAGACTTACAAACATAAAAAGGAATCCCCATAGTGTCTGATCTAATCTTGTCACGAACAGTATCCAAAAGATCTATTGTCAGTCACAGCTCAAAGCTGCTGCCTTGGGAAGAAAAAATGCTTTGATAACTCGTTGTGTCAAAGAAAAGGATTTTACTGTGTGAAATATTGATTAAAACTTTAAAATAAAATTGGTATTTTCTGAAAGACCTTATAAAGGTAACAAAGAAAATAACAAAGAAAATCCAAAGGGTGCTTTTAGATTGTTTTCAGAAAGGTTGATGTTTAAAGAAAATCTTGTAGAAAAGAATGTACATTACCTTTTAATATCTATATCAATATAATTTTTCCACTAACAATGACAATATGCTTTCTTCACATTGCTATTATTAATTTTTATTTTAAGATCAAAGGGCATTCACTGTGCTTTTTAGTTGATAAAATAAATGCATTCCATCCATAGGCTTCAGAATATTATTTCTCAAGTCAAGGAAAAGTCAATAGTACAAATAGATATTTTGCTGTCAAAGAAGAGTTAGGAGTCTATCTAGGCCTTCCAATTGTATAACATATTTATAAAATATTGTGATGCTATCACAACAATTTTAGGGGGAGCTTCTATTTGATTAGGGGGTGTAGGAAATGTGATGTTAGTAAAGACAATAATTGCAAACAAGCTGGGATGATGGGGGCCAAATGATGATTACACAATTTAAGGAGATATTGAGAAAGGTTTAAATCATGAAAATCACCCTTGATAAACTTTATCATTTCAGGGAAAATGAGGGTAGAGTGGGAATAAGACCAGAAATTGAATTGAAAGGAGGAAGTTGAATCCCAGCTAAATTACTGTAAGCCCTTCAGAGTGAGGTCAGAGGAAAGACTTGTGGGTCAGGCTTCTTTGTGTGTCTCTTTCCAATGACTTTTCATTCAGTCCATCCACACTTACCAGGCACCCACTCTGACAACTGCCCTAAAAATGTAAGTTTAAAAACATGGCTTCTATTTTTTTGATAAAGAGATTTCTGATGAAGCATTAAAATACATAAAGGTTGTCTAAAGATACCATGGTGTTTGGAGAGGAGATGTGATAAGATGAGACAAATTATCTTAGTAAAGTGCCTGGAAAATAGTAAATCATCCAGAAATATCCACTGACATAGTATCAGGACCTCTGGGGGTACTGAAACATAGGTTGGGGCCCAGTTACTTCTCAGATGTTTACTTGAGTGTGTGACTGGGTGTGGGGCCTGCTTCTCCTTGGGGAAAGCAAAAAGTGAGGAGCAGACTCCAGCCCTCATGTGAGAAGCAGTTCTAAATAGAGTTTAGCTCTTGCAATATGAATCATATGATGTAAGAGAAGGGAGGTGTTTCTCAGGCGTTCTGAGATGCAGCACAGGGAAAATGGTGAGGACGACAGGAAGACACCTGGGCTGGGGCTCTGAATTCAGGTCCTGAGTTCAAATCCTGTGCCTGCCACTAGCTGAGTGATCTTGGGCAGGCTGTCTAGACTGAATCTCAGTTTCTCCTCCATGAAATAGACCTATGATTGTACGTCCTTCACTGGGTTGTTGGACAGGTGAAGAGAGCACATTTTTAGTTCTAGAGTTGTACTTGGAGCATGGTCCATGTTCACAAGCTTGTGAAATGGTTCAAGTTTGTAATATCCAGGGAAATCAAATGGCTCTCAGATTTTTTTAACCTGGTATATTTGCAACCACAACTCTTATTTTTTCTTAAAGCCACACAGGCTCAACTCGACCTTATCCTGATAGGTTGATCCTTCTTTCATCCTTCTGTCAGGGCTGTGGACCCAGCGTTAGTTTTTCTACTTACAAAAGAAAAGGAAGAAATGGTACACTAAGCCCACTCATTTAAGAACAGTCCCCATGCTTTCCGTTTTCCTTTTCCACCCCTGTTGAAATGAATGTGCTTAAAAGCTCCAGAAAATTAAGATGAAACTGTGAAGATTTTTCTTTGTTTGCCTTAAGATCTTTTCCTAGGCATTTCACACATCATTCTGCAGAGGCATGGCGTACTCTGGAGGGGGAAGCAAATACGCTCAGCATACTCGTCTCTTCCTGACTTGGCCTTTCAGATTATTTGTCCTTCATGTCATTTGATATTGCATAGCCAGACAAATTCAATTATTTCCCTAACGCTGAGCTCTGTGACTAATACTTATGCCTTTGGGGTTTGGTCAGAAACATTAGACCTGTATGATGTATAATACAAAGTGGGGCATATTTACGAGCTGTGACCTTTATCATACATGGCGTCAATAAACAATTTAAACATGAACATTCTGGGAGAAGGTCAGGTTAAGGATAAAAAACTGGTCTCAAAGTTCCTTGAGTGGTATTTAATTGAATCAGCTGCTTTACCTTAAAAATTATGGAAAATTTACCCTTTTCCCTCAGGCCAGTATATGTCCATTCCTTGCAGTCCAGGAGTGTAGCTGTAGTACAGATGTGTTTAGAAGTGTCTCAAAAACCAAGGTGTTTGATCATGTTGCTACATGACAGTGACACTTTCTGATGTAGTAGAAAGAATATCTTTTGTGTTAATATAATTAAGAGTGTGCAATATATATGTATGTATATTAAAATTTCAACCTCTAACTCCTTATTTTCACCATTTCTTAGAATGTATTATTGGTACAACTAAATTACCCATAGATTTAATTGTCCCCTGCACCTTATTTATTCTACCCGGAGCTGTCCACACTAGAAGTCTAGGCGTTCACCACCAGCTATGTGTATTTCCCATCAGTTTGACGTCTTGCCCAGTTGACCCAGTAAGTTACAAACTTAAATGCTTAAAGCAACCAGGCAAACAAAATGAATACTTCCAGCAGGTGTCAAATGCATACTGTATGTATTGAAATATATTTCAGAGACACATATAATACAACATGGAATTAATATTATTCTGCAAATTACAACCTATAATTTTTTGACAGTTAAGCTCTACTTTGCTTAGAGCAGTTGGTTTGCTTAAATTTGAATGAGAAACACTTAAGCCTGGATGTTTCAATCGTGTCAACGTTCTCTCAAACCACTCTCCATGTGGAACTGTAGCCTGGACCCAAGTGAAACTTATTTACATGGCCCATATTAAAAATTATGGTTATGGGGCTGAATTTTGACCTAATTTGATTCTTGGAATATTACTTATCAGAAATGGGCTCTGTGTCCACTTTAGGTTGAAGGAGTCTGATTCTGGTGGATCTGCATTAATACTTCAAAACATCATGACTTTGTCTCATCTGCTCACCCTTTTCATATGAATCTAATGTGGAGGCTGCAATGTGCTCTGTTAGATTAGATGAAGAACACACTGCAGCCTCCACATTAGAGCTTTATGAAAAAGCCTAAAGTATAAGACCCACAAAAGGTCTTCAGATGCTCATCACCACGGTGAGTCAGAGGCGGGCTCAGTGAACCTCCTTTAAGGGTCTTGATGCTGATTATTGCTCACTAGATCACCCTTGACTTCATGGAATTTTTTTTCTACTTCAATATTCTATTTAAGCCTATTTTCCCAGAAGAAAAAAAAAATTGAAGGACTATGGTGCTGCTGCTGTCGCTTCAGTCGTGTCCAACTCTATGCAACCCCATAGGCGGCAGCCCACCAGGCTCCCCCGTCCCTGGGATTCTCCAGGCAAGAACACTGGAGTGGGTTGCCATTTCCTTCTCCAGTGCATGAAAGTGAAAAGTGAAAGTGAAGTCACTCAGTCGTATCCAACTCTTCACGACCCCATGGACTGCAGCCTACCAGGCTCCTCCACCCATGTGATTTTCCAGGCAAGAGTACTGGAGTGGGTTGCCATTGCCTTCTCCATGAAGGACTATAAATTTTGTTATTACATATTCTGAACAGTTGTAATAAATAGATAAATAAAATACAAAGAAATAAATACATACTACAAGAAGTCAATGGCACCCCACTCCAGTACTCTTGCCTGGAAAATCCCATAGATGGAGGAGCCTGGTGGGATGCAGTCCATGGGGTCACTAAGAGTTGGATACGACTGAGTGACTTCACTTTCACTTTTGACTTTCATGCATTGGAGAAGGAAATGGCAACCCACTCCAGTGTTCTTGCCTGGAGAATCCCAGGGATGGGGGAGCCTGGTGGGCTGCCATCTATGGGGTGGCATAGAGTCGGACACGACTGAAGTGACTTAGCAGCAGCAGCAGCACAAGCAGTCATAATAATCTTGAAACATATTTCAGGTAATATCAAGCACATATTTTATTCAGTTCAAATTTTCAATTATAAATGTAGAGTCACAAATAATTTCTTTGTAGAGAAGAAAACTTTTGAGATATTCTAGTAGGTGCTTAACTTACTGTAGTACCATGAGGCTTAACTCCTGCTCAGTTACAGTGTGTGCATGCACGCATGTGTGTGTGTGTTTTCTTTTTTTTTTTTTTAATTTTTATTTATTTGACTGGGTCTTAGTTGTGGCATGCAGTAATCTAGTTCCCTGACCAAGTATCAAACCCGTGCCCGCTGAATTGAGATAGTGGAATCTTAGCCACTGGAGCACCAGGAGAATTCCTGCAGCGTGTTAAAGAGAAGTCCCTACACTATGTTAAAGAGAAGTCACTGGCCCAAAAACAATGTCTCCATTCCCAACTTCTGTGAGTCCTGCAGTTGCACCCCAAACACCAGGGTTTCATGATGGTGCCCAGCAGAATCGCCTCCAAGTAAGTCATTTTTGAAGAGCCTAGGAATTTACCAACAATTGGATTTTAAAGTGCATGACAGAATTTACAGAACCTTTGAAAATATAATGATATATTGGTGAAGTTTTAGAACAGTAGACAAGGAAGTGACAGATATTTATTTTCTGTTCAACCAGTGCATTTGAAATACTTCTATCCTTTATGTATGGTGAATGAAACTCACCCTAAACCAGCATGTCAGCATCAGTCTGGTGCCCTGATCTCAAGCAATTCAATAAATGAACGATTGCTCTAGAGAGGAGGAGTGGTCTTATTCCAGGGGACCTTGTGGAACCCCAGGCTAGCAAGGAGTGATATGACCTCATTTGCACACATCCTGGGACTTGTTGGGACATGTGTGTAACCCCACTGACCTGATAGGAGCATAGAGGGCCAGAAGGCACGTGGAAAGGGAGAAATAAGTCCAGTGTCTTCCCCCTTCCCAGTTCAGGCTCTGTGTACTCACCTCAATAGTAGAATAGCATCACTGCTCATCTTCTCCCTCAACTTCCCTTCACCTACCCCACCATGTCTCAGCACTGGGAGACTGCGGAAATTTCCAGAAATGCAACCCAAAAGACATATTAGGGGCTCTGTTTGTCATGGTCTAAGTGTTATATGGGTCCCCAAAGATGAAGATCTAACTCACATTGTCTCTGTCCTATATTTTTTTCTTCTG
This sequence comes from Bubalus kerabau, assembly GCF_029407905.1. NCBI lineage: Eukaryota > Metazoa > Chordata > Mammalia > Artiodactyla > Bovidae > Bubalus > Bubalus kerabau. The sequence continues at coordinate 269,645,264 of NC_073624.1, read as the reverse complement.
TTGTTTGTTCTATTCAAGTGTAGTTGATTTGCAATGTTGTGTTAGTTTCTGGTGCATACAGTAGTACTATACTGTAGGTCCTTGCTCTTTATCTATTCTATATACAGTAGGGTGCATCTGTTAATCCCAAACACCTTATTTATCCCTCCCTCCCTCATCTTCCCCCTCGGGTAACCATAAGTTTGTTTGTTTGTTCAGTACTGGTCACTGGTCACCCTGTATTGCTTAAAAGCACATCTGCTTGGGCAAGCCTAAGGTGGTCAGAAGAGCCTGGCTTCACCGTGTATTTCACCAATGGCCTCATCCTAACTGATTTCTGTGCCCACCTCCCCCTACCCAGCGTCAGGGACCCTCAGTCTAGGTTCATCTATAGACTGTGTCTGAGTTGTTCCTGATCACAGCAAGGACTCACCCTTACATCATCCTGAGTTTCCTCCCCACACACTGGTGCTCACAAGAGTCTCACATTCCGAAGTGTTGGCTCTCTTCCTCCCCTCTCCAAACATTATGAGAGTTGTCCTTTTCCTATGTCTGGTTCACGACAGTTAAGAATCTAAGTTACACTGCATGTTTATGACTTGTGTTAGCTTAGGGAGGTTGAGTAATTTAATGAGGTAAGCTAAGATTTCAGGCTTAGGTAGACTTAGTTTCAAGTGCCTGTTTCCTGTGTGATGTTGATCAACTCACTGAACCTCGGTTTGCTTATCAGTAATACGAGGAGAACACATCTATTTAAGTGATTAAATTGACTAGCTTAGTGTCAGCATGTGGCTGTTTATTTTTGAGGTTAATATTCATTAGTGATATGAGAGTCAGTATGAAAGCAGCTCTTTTGGAATCTGATAACAGAAGACTAAACCCCTATGAGAAGGTGTGGTTGTGTAAGAGGTCGCTTTTTGAGAGGAAGTAGAGAAGACGAAACTGTTTGCAGTTTAGCAGCACATTTTCCACTACACCCCTCCCTTTACTTCCCTTGAACACTAGAAATAAAGTTGCTTTGAATCAAAGAGTGTGGGCAGACTAGGCTTTAAAAGAATTTCAGCTGTTATCAGAAAGTCCTCCAGTTCCACCATAGGCATTCCACTGAACTGCCTTGATGTCTGAAAAAATCCCACCTGTGAGGTTACTATTTTGAGTAAATTGGTAGATGCCAGCTTTCAACCCAGATGTGCTGTGGAGGTGGATAAAATGTTAAGCTATGATCATGACTTTCTTTTAGATGGATTAGCTGTTACAGAACATAAGGCAAAGCCTCTGGGCCTAACTGGTGGCTCAGATGGTAAAGAATCACCTTGCAATGCAGGAGACCCCGGTTCGAACCCTGGGTTGAGAAGATCCCCTGGCAAAGGAAATGGCAATCCACTCCAGTATTCTTGCCTGGAAAATCCCAGGGACAGAAGAGCCTGGTGGGCTGCTGTCCATAGGATCAGACAGAGTCGGACACGACTGAAGTGACTTAGCATGCGTGCATGCATTGGAGAAGAAAATGGCACCCCACTCCAGTATTCTTGCCTGGAGAATTCCATGGACAGAGGAACCTGGCAGGCTAGAGTCCATGGGGTTGCAGAGTCGGACAGGACTGAGTGACTAACACTTTTACTTTCACACTGTGGTAAAGGATAAAGAATGTTTGCACACTTAGTTCTTGCTGCCCAAGAAAGCAAAACCCAGTGGAAAAGTTTGCATAAACTGTAACTTGGAGACCCTATCACGACCAGTGATCAGGAAGGACAGGGTCAAACTAGTGGACAAAAGGCCTTACTTTAGGTCTTGATCCTAAAAATCCTCCAGGATATTTCTTCTCCAGTTTTTTTTTTTTTTTTAAACTATGTGTTTTAATCTAAGTGAATAACTAGGAAAAAAATTTTATTGAAGGTAAGGTATTCAATGAGCTTCCCTTGCTCACCAGTAAAGAATCCTCCTGCCAATGCAGAAGACATGGGTTCGGTCGCTCGTCCAGAAAGATCCCCTGGAGAAGGAAATGGCAACCCACTCCAGTATTTTTGCCTGAGAATCCCCATGGACAGAGGAGCCTGGCAGGCTACAGTCCATGGGGTTGCAGAATAGGACTGAATTTAGTGACTGAACAACCACAACAAAAATGTATTCAATAAAGTAGATGTAAAAATACACACCTGTGTCTATTTTTGAGCACTAGCTATATGTCTATTTCTCTGCTATGCGGTGGTACTTCAGTGATTAAAGAATTCATGTTTCCTAGCCCAAGAAGCACCACACTAGGGTGGTAGAAGCCAACACATGCAAGACAAACTGAATTGCAGGTGAATGTCTGTCTCTTCAAGACCCCAGTCAAATGTCTCATCTATCAAGTCTTAACTGACTCAAATTCAAGGCAATTTAATCACTTAGCTGTCGAAACTCATCTCTTACACAGGCCTTCATCTTTGTAATTAAGACACAATGTTGCAATCAATATGTTTATGTGGGTATCTTTCTAACTAGGCTGTAAACTTCTTTAAAGCAAAGGGTTAGCTTTTGTTCTACTCTGTACCTTTAGTACCAATCACAAAGTTTGCTTGGTAATGGTCACTCAAATGTTTTCTGAATGAATATCGTAATCATGTTGTGAACTGTCTTTGAAGAGAGCATAAAGAGGCAGAGCATTTACTCTAGCTGAGAGGAAAGCCTCATGGAGGAAATGACCTGCACTTGGGTTTTGAAGGATGAGATAAATTATGCTAGTATACCCTCAGACTTTTTGGAACAGACTGGTTCCAAATAGGAAAAGGAGTACATCAAGGCTGTATATTGTCACCCTTCTTATTTAACTTATATGCAGAGTCCAGCATTTCTCATGATGTACTCTGCATATAAGTTAAATAAACAGGGTGACAATATACAGCCTTGAAGTACTCCTTTTCCTATTTGGAACCAGTCTGTTATTCCACATCCAGTTCTAACTGTTGCTTCCTGACCTGCATACAGGTTTCTCAAGAGGCAGGTCAGGTGGTCTGGTATTCCCATGTCTTTCAGAATTTTTCACAGTTTATTGTGATCCACACAGTCAAAGGCTTTGGCATAGTCAATAAAGCAGAAATAGATGTTTTTCTGGAACTCTCTTGCTTTTTCCATGATCCAGCGGATGTTGGCAATTTGATCTCTGGTTCCTCTGCCTTTTCTTAAACCAGCTTGAACATCAGGAAGTTCACCCTGTTTATTTTTTTTTCTTTTTTTATTTTATTTTATTTTTAAACTTTACATAATTGTATTAGTTTTGCTGCATATCAAAATGAATTCGCCACAGGTATACATGTGTTCAATTATATGCAGAGTACATCATGAGAAACACTGGACTGGAAGAAACACAAGCTGGAATCAAGATTGCTGGGAGAAATATCAATAACCTCAGATATGCAGATGACACCATGCTTATGGCAGAAAGTGAAGAGGAACTAAAAAGCCTCTTGATGAAAGTGAAAGTGGAGAGTGAAAAAGTTGGCTTAAAGCTCAACATTCAGAAAACGAAGATCATGGCATCTGATCCCATCACTTCATGGGAAATGGATGGGGAAACAGTGGAAACAATGTCAGACTTTATTTTTTGGGGCTCCAAAATCATTGCAGATGGTGACTGCAGCCATGAAATTAAGAGACGCTTACTCCTTGGAAGGAAAGTTATGACCAACCTAGATAGCATGTTCAAAGCAGAGACATTACTTTGCCAACAAAGGTTTGTCTAGTCAATGCTATGGTTTTTCCTGTGGTCATGTACGGATGTGAAAGTTGGACTGTGAAGAAGGCTGAGCACCGAAGAATTGATGCTTTTGAACTGTGGTGCTGGAGAAGACTCTTGAGAGTCCCTTGGACTGCAAGGAGATCCAACCAGTCCATTCTGAAGGAGATCAGCCCTGGGATTTCTTTGGAAGGAATGATACTGAAGCTGAAACTCCAGTACTTTGGCCACCTCATGCGAAGAGTTGACTCATTGGAAAAGACCCTCATGCTGCGAAAGATTAAAGGCAGGAGGAGAAGGGGATGACCGAAGATGAAATGGTTGGATTGCATCACGGACTCAATGGACATGGGTTTGGGTAAAATCTGGGAGTTGGTGATGGACAGGGAGGCCTGGTGTGCTGCGGTTCATGGGGTCTCAAAGAGTCGTACATGACTGAGCAACTGATCTGACTGACTGACACTCAGACAAAGCTCCACAGATTTCTAAACTGATTCTAAATGCATTCAAATAACTTGCTTAGCATGTCCGAAGACAACCTAAAGGCAGTTTGTCGGAATAGGCTAGACAGTTGTTAGGGAAATATGTTGAAGCTCCAAACAGCAAAAGTATTTATTTTTCCAGCAGTGTAAGTAAGACTATATGGGGGGAAAATAAAACAACTAAGAATTCATTTCAATGAACTTCTTCAGCGAACACCACACTCGACGTGGTTGCTCGGCCTTTTCCCTGAATTTCAGGGCACACAGCTGGAGTTATCATCGGGACGTGATGCGACTAATCCTTTAATAGCCCACTGGAGGTGAGCTGACCGGCCTGCAGCACTGTGGCACATGGTTGGCAGAATTTGTCACACTCCGGGTCCTCTTGATGTGGAGCTTGTCACTGGTTTTTTAAGTTTCTCTCCCTTCTTGCCTGGAGGGGGGCAAATCATCCTTCTGATATTTTCCCAAATATTTCCATGCTGAGAGCCCAGTGATGTGTGAGGAGATCTTGCTAAAAATAGTTAAGAGACATGTCAAGGTATTATTATGGCCAATTTGACTTGGGGTGGTACAAGGAAACTAGATCTCATCTGAAATAAGTTAAAATAGAAATTTTACTGTACATAAGAGAGAATGAGACGGTTGGATGGTATCACTGACTCAGTGGGCATAAGTTTGAACGAACTCTGGAAGATGGTGAAGGACGGGGAACCCTAGAAAACTGCGGTTCATGGGTCACAAAGAGTCAGTCATGACTTAGTGATTGAACAACAGCAACAACTGTATATCATGGCAGTTTTGTGATACGTGACTATAGAAATGACCAGTCTTGGTGTATGTTTTGAAAAGTAGCCAGTCAAAGGTCTCTGAGAATCAGTTCATAGAAGGAAGATTTTAAAATCATAAATTTAAGTGCACTAAAGATACTATTTCACTTTGCTCAGTTTAACGAAATTAAGATTCATTCCAGTGGTGATAGTAGACGTGAGTACATTTTAACTTGTTTTTCAAGATGTGCTACATCTTTAAAAGTTGCATTAGGTACACTATGAAAGGCATAGCCATCAACAGTTTAAACATTCACATGAAGAGAGACCATAATTTCACTATACTGTCTGTATATCTGACCACATCTAAATTATTTGTTTTCTAGTTACACATATGATGTTTTAAAATGATCAAAGATCAAATGCACCGAGGAGGATGTGTCTGGAACTGAGACGAGTCTGTATACTAAGACACAGATGGGGCCAGATAAAATAGTTTAGAATAGTAAACCTAGAGAAAAAAATAATGGTGAAGATGATGGTCAACTATAAAGATCACAGCCATAGCTAAAGAATTCTCATGCTTCACATGAAGTAAAACTTCTGTTTTGCTCCAGAAGACCTAGCTATGGCGAAAGTGTGGGAGTTACAGGAAAATAGACTTCATCACAAAGTGCAAAGATGATGCATGAAGATATCTAATCAACAGCAAGAAGGAATACCTGGAAAGATATCAGCCGAATTGTTTAAACAGAGGCTGAGAATAATTAATCATAAATGTTGAAAGAGATTTGGGCATTAGGTGGAAATTTGGACCAAACGACCTTATGATTATTCCATATCTATAAAATTAACCAGGCAGATAATTAGATGAATTACAAGGCCATAATAATAAACATGGAATGATATCAGGCAGAAATTGACCATAGTCAAGTGAAATTGAAGAGAAAGCTCAGAGAGAGAAACAGAAATATACAGAGCCTTAATTTTTAATAAAGGAACACAACAGATCAATTAATAAAAGATAAATTGCTTTAGTATACAATATTAAGTAATCTAATTCACTATATGAATAAAAGCAAGATTGGATCATTACCTATCAGCACATTAAAAACATGCTTCCAGGGAATTCCCTAGAAGTTCAGTGGTTATGAATAGGTGCTTTTGATTTGAGGGCCCAGGTTCAATCCCTGTTTGGGGAATTAAGATTCCATAGCTGGCGTGGCACAACTCCGCCCTGCACCCAAAATGATCCCAAAATATTTAAACACTAAATGTTAGCAGTAGCACTGTAAAAATAATAGCAAGATGTGTTTAAAAAATCTTTATACTAAGAGAGGACTTTATTTTTTTTTTTTTTTTTTTTTTTTTATTTTTTATTTTTTATTTTTTTTTTTTTTAATTTTATTTTATTTTTAAACTTTACATAACTGTATTAGATTTGCCAAATATCAAAATGAATCCGCCACAGGTATACATGTGTTCCCCATCCTGAACCCTCCTCCCTCCTCCCTCCCCATTCCATCCCTCTGGGTCGTCCCAGTGCACCAGCCCCAAGCATCCAGTATCGTGCATCGAACCTGGACTGGCAACTCATTTCATACATGATGTTACACATGTTTCAATGCCATTCTCCCAAATCTTCCCACCCTCTCCCTCTCCCACAGAGTCCATAAGACTGTTCTATACATCAGTGTCTCTTTTGCTGTCTCGTACACAGGGTTATTGTTACCATCTTTCTAAATTCCATATATATGCGTTAGTATACTGTATTGGTGTTTTTCTTTCTGGCTTACTTCACTCTGTATAATAGGCTCCAGTTTCATCCACCTCATTAGAACTGATTCAAATGTATTCTTTTTAATGGCTGAATAATACTCCATTGTGTATATGTACCACAGCTTTCTTATCCATTCATCTGCTGATGGACATCTAGGTTGCTTCCATGTCCTGGCTATTATAAACAGTGCTGCGATGAACATTGGGGTACTCGTGTCTCTTTCCCTTCTGGTTTTCTCAGTGTGTATGCCCAGCAGTGGGATTGCTGGATCATAAGGCATGTCTATTTCCAGTTTTTTAAGGAATCTCCACACTGTTCTCCATAGTGGCTGCACTAGTTTGCATTCCCACCAACAGTGTAAGAGGGTTCCCTTTTCTCCACACCCTCTCCAGCATTTATTACTTGTAGACTTTTGGATCGCAGCCATTCTGACTGGTGTGAAATGGTACCTCATAGTGGTTTTGATTTGCATTTCTCTGATAATGAGTGATGTTGAGCATCTTTTCATGTGTTTGTTAGCCAACTTTATGTCTTCTTTGGAGAAATGTCTATTTAGTTCTTTGGCCCATTTTTTGATTGGGTCATTTATTTTTCTGGAGTTGAGCTGTAGGAGTTGCTTGTATATTCTCGAGATTAGTTGTTTGTCAGTTGCTTCATTTGCTATTATCTTCTCCCATTCTGAAGGCTGTCTTTTCACCTTGCTAATAGTTTCCTTTGATGTGCAGAAGCTTTTAAGGTTAATTAGGTCCCATTTGTTTATTTTTGCTTTTATTTCCAATATTCTGGGAGGTGGGTCATAGAGGATCCTGCTGTGATGTATGTCAGAGAGTGTTTTGCCTATGTTCTCCTCTAGGAGTTTTATAGTTTCTGGTCTTACGTTTAGATCTTTAATCCATTTTGAGTTTATTTTTGTGTATGGTGTTAGAAAGTGTTCTAGTTTCATTCTTTTACAAGTGGTTGACCAGAGTTCCCAGCACCACTTGTTAAAGAGATTGTCTTTAATCCATTGTATATTCTTGCCTCCTTTGTCGAAGATAAGGTGTCCATATGTGCGTGGATTTATCTCTGGGCTTTCTATTTTGTTCCATTGATCTATATTTCTGTCTTTGTGCCAGTACCATACTGTCTTGATAACTGTGGCTTTGTAGTAGAGCCTGAAGTCAGGTAGGTGGATTCCTCCAGTTCCATTCTTCTTTCTCAAGATCGCTTTGGCTATTCGAGGTTTTTTGTTTTTCCATACAAATTGTGAAATTATTTGTTCTAGCTCTGTGAAGAATGCTGTTGGTAGCTTGATAGGGATTGCATTGAATCTATAGATTGCTTTGGGTAGTATACGAGAGGACTTTATAAGTTTCAAAAGCACAAAGCATGGGGGGAAAATTGCTTAACTGTATTAGATAAAATTAAGAACTTGTATCCAAAATGGATTAGATCTGAAGACAGTGTCTGAAGAACTATGGATGGAGGTTCATGACATTGTACAGGAGGGAGTGATCAAGACCATCCCCAAGAAAAAGAAATGCAAAACAGCAAATTGGCTGTCTGAGGAGGCCTTAAAAATAGCTGAGCAAACAAGAGAAGCTAAAGACAAAGGAGAAAAGGAAAGATATACCCATTTGAATGCAGAGTTTCAAGGAAGGGCAAGGAGAGATAAAAAAAACTTCCTCAGTGATCAATGCAAAGAAATAGAGGAAAACAATAGAATGAAAAAGACTAGAGATTTATTCAAGAAAATTAGAGATACTAAGGGAACATTTCATGAAAAGATGGGCACAATAAAGGACAAAAATGGTAGGGACCTAACAGAAGCAGAAGATATTAAGAAGAGGTGGCAAGAATACACAGAAGAACCATACAAAAAAGATCTTCATGACCTAGATAACTACGATGGTTTTATCACTAACCTAAAGCCAGACATCCTGGAATGCAAAGTTAAATAGGCTTTAGGAAGCATCACTATGAACAAGTTGAGTGGAGGTGATGGAATTTCAGTTGAGCTATTTCAAATCCTAAAAGATGATTCTGGGAAAGTGCTGCACTCAATATGCCAGTAAATCTGGAAAACTCAACAGTGACCACAGGACTTGAAAAGGTCATTTTCATTCTAAACCCAAAGAAGGACAATGCCAAAGAATGATCAAACTACCACACGATTGCACTCATCTCACACACTAGCAAGTAATGCTCAAAATTCTCCAAGCCAGGCTTCAATAGTACGTGAACCATGAACTTCCAGAAGCTCAAGCTGGATTTAGAAAAGGCAGAGGAATCAGAGATCAAATTGACAACATCTATTGAATCATGAAAAAAGCAAGAGAGTTCCAGAAAAACATCTACTACTACTCTAATGATTACACCAAAGCCTTTGATTTTATAGATCACAATAAAGGGTGAAAAATACTTCTAGAGGTGGAAAATACCAGATCACCTTACTTGCCTTCTGAGAAATCTACATGCAGGTCAAGAAGCAACAGTTAGAACCAGACATGGAACAATAGACTGGTTTCAAATTAGGAACAGAGTACGTCAAGGCTGTATATTGTCACCCTCTTTATTTAATTTATTTGCAGAGTGCATCATGTGAAATGATGGGATGGATGAAGCATAAGCTGGAATTAGGATTTCCAGGAGAAATATCAATAATCTCAGATATGCAGATGACCACCACCATTATGGCAGGAAGTAAAGAAGAACTAAAGAGCCTCTTGATGAAAGTGAAAGAGGAGAGAAAAAAGCTGGCTCAAAACTCAACATTCAAACAACTAAGATCATGATATCCGGTCTCATTTTTTCATGTTAAATAGATGGGGAAACAATGGAAATAGTGACAGACTTTATTTTCATGGGCTCCAAAATCACTGAAGATGATGACTGCAGCCATGTAATTAAGAGATGCTTGCTCCTTGGAAGAAAAGCTATGATCAACCTAGACAGAATATTAAAACCAGAGACATTACTTTGTTAACAAAGGTCAGTTTTGTCAAAGCTATGGTTTTTCCAGTAGTCATGTATGGATGTGAGATTTCAACCATAAAGAAACCTGAATACCAAAGAACTGATGCTTTAAAACTGTGGTGTTGGAGAAGACTCTTGAAAGTCCCTTGGACTGGAAGGAGAACCAAACAGTCAGTCTTAAAGGAAATCAGTCCTGAATATTCATTGGAAGGACTGATGTTGAAGCTGAAACTCCAATACTTTGGCCACCTGATATGAAGAACTGACTCATCAGAAAACACCCTGATACTGGGAAAGATTGAAGGCAGGAGGAGAAGGGGATGACAGAGGATGAGATGGTTGGATGGCATCACTGACTCAATGGACATGAGTTTGAGTAAACCCCAGGAGTTTGTGATGGACAGGGAGGCCTGGCATGCTGCAGTCCATGGGGTTGCAAAGAGTCAGACACGACTGAGCAACTGAACTGAACTGATTCAAAGTGGACTCTGAACAAAATTGTTGTTGTTTAGTCACTAAGTGTTGTCCCACTCTTTGCCACCACATGGATTGCAGCATGTCAGGATCCCCTGTCCCTTGCTATCTCCCAGAGTTTGCTCAAACTTATGTCCATTGAGTCAGTGGTGCCATCTAATCATCTCATCCTTGGTTGTCCCCTTCTCCTCCTGCCCTCAATCCTTCCCAGTATTGGGGTGTTTTCCAATGAGTCGACTCTTCATATCAGGTGGCCAAATTATTGGAGCTTCAGCTTCAGCCTCAGTCCTTTCAATGAATATTCAGGGATGATTTCCCCTAAGACTGACTGGTTTGATCTTAATGTCCAGGGGACTCTCAAGGGTATTCTCCAGCACCGCAGTTCAAACGCATCAATTCGTCAGTGCTCAGCCTTCTTTATGGTCCAAATCTCATATCTGTACGTGACTACTGGAAAAACCATAGCTTTAGTTATACAGACCTTTGTCACTAAAGCGATGTCTCTGCTTTTAATATGCTGTCTAGGTTTGTAACAGCTTTCCTTCCAAGGAGTAAGCATCTTTTAATTTCAAGGCTGCAGTCACCATCCACAGTGATTTTGGAGCCCAAGAAAATAAAATCTGTCATCTATTTGCCATGAAGTGAAGGGACCAGGTGCCATGCCTAAGTTTTTTGAATGTTGAATTTTAAGCCAGCTTTTTCACTCTCCTTTTTCACCCTCATCAAGAGGCTCTTTAGTTCTTCTTCACTTTCTGTCATTAGAGTGGTATCATCTGCATATCTGAAGTTATTCAGATATCTCGCTGCAATCTTGATTCCAGCTTGTGCTTCACTCAGCCTGGCATTTTTCATGATGTACTCTGTGTATAAGTTAAATAAGCAGGATGACAATACACAGCCTTGATGTACTTCTTTCCTAATTTTGAACTACTCTTTTGTTTCATGTCTGGCTTTAACTGTTGCTTTTTTGTCCTACATAAAGGGTTCTTAGGAGACATGTAAGGTGGTCTGGTATTCCCACCTCTTTAAAAATTTTCAAGTTTGTTGTGATCTACACAGTTAAAGGCTTTAGTGTAGTCAACGAAGAAGTAGGTATTTTTCTGGAATTCCCTAACCTTCTCTATGATCCAACATTGGCAATTTGATTTCTGGTTCCTCTGCCTTTTCTAAATTGAGCATGTACATCTGGAAGTTCTTGATTCAAAAACTATTGAAGCCTAGTTTGAAGAATTTTGAGCATTACCTTGCTACTATGTGAAGTGAAGTCGCTCAGTTGTGTCTGACTCTGCAACCCCATGGACTGTAACTTACCAGCCTCCTCCCTCCATGGGATTCTCCAGGCAAGAGTACTGGAGTGGGTTGCCATTTCCTTCTCCAGGGGATCGTCCCGACCCAGGGATCAAATCCGGGTCTCCCTCATTCCAGGCAGACACTTTAACCTCTGAGCTACCAGGGAAGCATGAAATGGGTGCAAAAGGACAGTAGTCAGAACATTCTTAAGCGCTGACCTTCTTTGGGATTGTGATGAAAACTGACCTTTTCCAGTCCTCGGCCTCTGCTGAGTTTTCTGAATTTGCTGGCACGTTGAATGAAGCAAATTAACAGCATCATCTTTTAAGATTTGAAATAGCTCAGTTGGGATTCCATCATCTCCACTTGTTTGTAGTAATACTTCCTAAGGCCCACTTGACTACACACTCCAGGATGTCATACTCCTTGTACAAATTTAGTACATATAAAACAGAATGGGAAAAGATATTTGAAGTCCACAAATGGCAGAGCAACAAAAGCTAGAATTCCCCCAAATCAACAGGTCAGCACCAATAGAAAAATTGACAGAGAGGCTGAAGATGGCAAAGTCAGTAAGAATTTTACAGAGTAGAAAATCAAAAAAGCTAAGAAACATAAGGCAGTACTCACAATCATTAATGAACCAACAATTATAAATGTAAAGACAATGAGATATACTTAGTAATGACCAAAAATTTAGACAGCAGGATAACACAAAATGTTGACATAGAATCTGCTGCTACTGAGAATAGATTATAAACTCATGGTGAAGGGATTCTGCTATTTCCCAATAAAATAAAATTATGTTATGTGTTATTATTCAGGCATTCCACTTCTTGAAGTATGGTTCTAAGAAATTCTCACACGTCTTCAGACATATACTTACATCAAGGTTCACAGCAGGGATATTTATATTAATAGGGAGCTTGAGGCAACCAGAGACTGCACTACTAGAAGGGTAGAAAAGCAAAGAAAGTCAATGCACACCATGAAATATTGTGTATGGAATACTGAGTCCTGAAGTCCTGGATTAGAGGAACACAAAGAAATATGATGTTCTTAAAATATAATATTTAATGATAAAAGTGATGATAGAGATTATCATAGAGAGTAGAATACCATTTAAGTGTGTTAAAAATACTTGCATATATTTACCAAGACACACACACCAAATACATATTAAATACATTAGTAGAATGACTACTGGATAAATAGGAATAGAAGGACAGTAGAGGGAATAAATGGGTATAAATAGACAAGGAAAACAAAAAAGAGTCTTTCTATGGATCATTGGTGATAATGTACCATGAACTAAGCATAATCAACAGTCTGAATCTGAGTATTGGAAAATAAAATAAAACATAATCATACTTTGTTTTCAGGGAACCTAGAAACTGATAACAACTCACACACTTTATTCAGATCTCCTAGGGAGATAAAGGACTTCATTTTCCCGTTCTCCCAAGGCAGGTCTCAGGTCTTCACTTTATGATACATGTTTTGTGAAGGAGTTTCTTCCAACTTATGGTGTACATGCATACATGAAAGAACAGCAAAGGAGAATTATCTCTGAGTTTTTCACTTTGAAACCGTTTTCAACTATGCACTAAAGTATTTCAATCATTTTTAAAGGTTTCACTTATTAATGGAAGAAAAGTTTAATTTGAAGATAATATGAAACTGTTATAATAGCTTATTAAACATAAGGATAAAAGAACTAGTGAAGCTTTAAAATGGTAATTAAAAGAGCTGATGTGTGTCTAATGCATTTATTCAGTGTCTTCTAGCAGTAAGTCATGATGATGTTAAAAATTTTGCCTATATGTTCAAGTTACTACAATGGCTAAAATTTCTGTCTCCACCAACTGTCAAAGTCCCATGCTATCACTGCATCTGAGCCACACAATGTAGTAAAATGCACTCAAAACACAGACACGCTACCTGCAGCAGCCCAGTCTCCCTCTTTACAGGAGGTGCCTGGAGCCTGCGTGGCCGCTCCAGAATTGTGGGGGAGGCTGGAAGATGGGTGAGACGTGACTTCCGCATCAAAGTGAAATTAAAAGTGACATAAATTACCTAATAGTCCTCTGTATGTAGATATTCTGTTTCAGGGTGCTTTCAGATTTACAGAGGAATTTACAGGTGTTTGGTAATCACTGCCTCCCAAGTAACTGCCTGTTAGATGGTGGAATAGTATCATCTTGATTTTGCAGAGGAAGAAACTGGATCTACAAAGACATTTTCATCCACATGCTAAAAGTCACTTAAGTTCCTATGCTAAAATGTGATTTGAACACAAGTTTGCTAGTTCCAAATCAGAATCATTTTTTCTAACATGATTTAAAATTTCCCTCAGACTGTAAACTGCTTCCTCAAATTATTTCCCAGTTTGAATCAGAAGTTACATTTCCCTAATGCCTGCCATTAGAGAAAGATATCCCAGAAAGAGGGGCAAAGGCTGGATGGAATTATAGAACATTTTGGCAAATGCATGATCTGACATAATAGTTCAAGATGGATTTATATTGATTTGGTTGTGTTTTATATTTGTTCAGTGATCCATGTAGAAGGATAACTGTTTTAAATAAAATACAAAATAATAGAATAATGTTAATAGACTGATTAAACCATATACTCACCGCCTTGTCTATAAAGTACATGATTCTGTTAGACAAAAGTGTAGAAAGAGAAAAAAGAACCTACATAAGCCTAAATAATAAATATAAAATCTATGTAAACATATAAACATTATGCTATGATAATATTTTGCACATCATAGAGATATTGACCGAAAAAAATTATCATTATATTATGAGTCCATAGGGTGCAGATTTGTGTGTAGAGAGGGAATTCTAGGTCACTGAAAGGAGAAAGAAGAGACCCATTAATTTATTGAGTAGGAGTAGAGTGTCAGAATTCCCTGCTCAGAAAATCCTCTCTTCAACAATTTCCATAATTTATGATTAATTTGGTCTTTTAGCAACTGCAAATAGCCCAGGGAGTGTGTGCAGACGAGGCTGGAGGTAGGTGGAAGGGGAAATTAGTTTATAAACTATTCACAATTTGGTGTCAATCATATTAATTAAATTGAGGTTTTACAAATTGCTGCTGTTGACTCAGTAATGAGTTTCCAAGAGCAAGGTTTTTTTTTTGTTTTGTTTTGTTTTTAAAGAAAAGGACCATGGCCCTTTGATACAAATAAAATAAAAGGCTATCAGCAGAGGAATGGACACAAACATATATTAGCTCTTTGAATTTAACTAAGTTCCAAATGAATGTCTCATATGACACTGTTCACCTTAGAATTCCAATTATCTGTAGAAATTATTAGCTTCATTTGATGATTTATACCCTTCAAATCTCCAAATATAGCAGTTTCTAACCACTGCCAAAATTAAAACATCATTTTTACTCTGGAATATTTTAAATATAGAAATAGTTGTGCTTGTATAATGTAATGTGACATGGTAGAAGACAGAGTTTGGAGTTATACAAAAATGAAAATCCTGGTCTCACTTTTTACATTTAAGTTTCTTCACCTTTGAGTTTGCATCTTAAAGAGTCAGCAAGGGAAGAAACTGGATTTCCATGCCAGTACCTGCATCTCCCAGGGTTTTTAGTTGGGCTGAAGTCTGCATAGCCAGGGCTGGAACCTCTTTTCTGTCACCTAATAGTTTAGGTCATCTAACAGTTTATTCAAAAAACTAAGATCATGGCATCTGGTCCCATCACTTCATGGCAAATAGATGGGGCAACAATGAAAACAGTGACAGACTTTATTTTCTTGGGCTCCAAAGTTATTGCAGATGGTGGCTGCAGCCGCAAAACTAAAAGATGCTTGCTCCTTGGAAGAAAAGCCTTGGCAAACATAGCATATTATAAAGCAAAGACATTACTTTGTCAACAAAGGTCCATCTAGTCAAAACCATGGAGAAGGAAATGGCAACCCACTCCAATGTTCTTGCCTGGAAAATCTCATGGATGGAGGAGCCCGGTGGGCTATACAGTTCATGGGGTCACAAAGAGTTGGACATAACTGAGTGACTAACACTTTCATGTATGGATGTGAGAGAAAGCTGAGCTCCAAAAATTGATGCTTTTGAACTTTGCTGTTGGAGAAAACTCTTGAGGGTCCCCTGGACAGCAAGGAGATCCAACCAGTCCATTCTAAAGGAGATCAGTCCTGAATATTCATTGGAAGGACTGATGCTGAAGTTGAAGTTCCAATACTTTGACCACCTGATGTGAAGTACTGACTCATTGGAAAAGACCCTGATGCTGGGAAAGATTGAAGGTGGGAGGAGAAGGGGACGACAGAGGATGAGATGGTTGTATGGCATCACCGACTCAATGGACATGAGTTTGAGTAAGCTCCAGAGTTGGTGATGGACCCGGAAGCATAGTGTGCTGGGGTCGCAAAGAGTTGGACACGACTGAGTGACTGAACTGAACTGAAGATTCAATATCCCCTCACATTTAATGCCCTCAAAATCACCAATCCATATTCCACATCAGAAATTTGTTGGCAATTTTCTATTCTTTATTTTCTATTGGCTATTAAACATAAAATATACATTATCATCTAGAGTCTCAAAATCTAGAGCCTAAAACATTTACAAAGTTTTTAAATAAAAAAAGTGGAAAAGTTCAGTTCAGTCACTCAGTTGTGTCCAACTCTTTGCGACCCCATGGGCTGCAGCACACCAGGCCTCCCTGTCCATCACCAACTCCCGGAGTCCACGCAAAAGGATGCTCATTGAGTCAGTGATGCCATCCAACCATCTCATCCTCTGTCGTCCCCTTCTCCTCCCACCTTCAATCTTTCCAGCATCAGCGTCTTTTCAAATCAGTCAGCTCTTTGCATCAGGTGGCCAAAGTATTGGAGTTTCAGCTTCAACATCAGTATTTCCAATGAACACCCAGGACTGATCTCCTTTAGGATGGACTGGTTGGATCTCCTTGCAGTCCAATGGACTCTTAAGAGTCTTCTCCAACACCGCAGTTCAAAGGCATCAATTCTTTGGTGCTCAGCTTTCTTTATAGTCCAACTCTCACATTCACACCTGACTACTGGAAAAACCATAGCCTTGACTAGATGGATTAGAAATTAGAAAATTAGACATCCATAAATTAAAATCTAGGAACATTTTTCAAGATGATATTTATTTCATACTTTGAGTTTCACTGGAAAACCAAAGTAAAACTCACTATCACATCAAAGTTTTGTTTTTATTGTGATTTTCCCTACCCCATCATCTAATATTTTCATCACATAATAATTTTAATGGCCTTAACTATGGGGCTGAGATGAGTTGACCTATGTTCAGTCTCTTAGTATAATTATTTATGGTACCCTGTTTACTTTTAAACTTGTTCTGTGTTGGATGATAAAACTGTATTAATACCCTAACCATAACTCATAATACAAGGCAATGGCTATATTTCACTTATAGATATACTGTGTGAGGGGAAAATGGGGAAACATTTATAATTGCTCAGAATGGGCAAAAGCTAAATGACAGTGAAATTTAATATTCAGTGATATGCAATAAGATTAGTTCCTTAGCCATATTCAAAGGTACACCTAATTATTTATTTTGATAAAATGCTTACTCAATTTTGGGTCAGGTCTACAACCAGAAAGGAAAGTAGTGAATTCTGGGCCAAATTTAGTTGGCCAAAATAAACTTGATAATTACCTCCTTTCTCAACTATAAATCTAACAATTTGTTCAACAAAAGTACGATTAGTGCAACTGCATACATGTCCTTCTTTTATAGGGACATTGGCTTCACTTGCTTGCTGAATCACCTTTAATTCAAGGTTATCTTTATAATTTGATCTCTCCATTATGGCAAAATTACTCTTACCAAGAACATCAGCCCCTTCCCTTGATACCAAAAAGATTCTTTTGATATATATCAATGATTGGAACCTTGCTACTAAGAATTATAAATTGCTATGACTGAGAAATTAAAGTCCTAAAATCTAATTACCTCAATTTGTTGTAAGTACATTAAATTATTATGAAAGGACTTGCATTGAAATCTCTAAGTACCAAGTCTTCTCTTTATAGCTAAAGAATAAGTTGCTGCTTTTCCTATCATGCCTTAGGGATATATTTTAGTGTATAGAAATCTATCAAAAGAGATTAGAAATAAAAATTTATTTCTATTTTCCAACCTTTAACAAGTATTTGGGCACAATTTTTCCAGCTTGAATGATCAGTTCAGTTCAGTCACTCAGTCATGTCCGACTCTTTGCAACCCCATGAATTGCAGCACGCCAGGCCTCCCTGTCCATCACCAACTCCTGGAGTTCACTCAGACTCATGTCCATTGAGTCGGTGATGCCATCCAGCCATCTCATCCTCTGTCTTCTCCTTCTCCTGCCTCCAATCCCTCTCAGCATCTGAGTCTTTTCCAATGAGTCAACTCTTCGCATGAGGTGGCCAAAGTATTGGAGTTTCAGCTTTAGTATCAGTCCTTCCAAAGGACACCCAGGACTGATCTCCTTCAGAATGGACTGGTTGGATCTCCTTGCAGTCCAAGGGACTCTCATGAGTCTTCTCCAACACCACAGTTCAAAAGCATCAATTCTTTGGTGCTCAGCTTTCTTCACAGTCCAACTCTCACAGCCATACATGACCACTGGGTCGACATTCACTCTTGCCATCTCCTGTTTGACCACTTCCAATTTGCCTGGATTCATGGACCTGACATTCCAGGTTCCTATGCAATATTGCTATTTACAGCATCAGACCTTGCTTCTATCGCCAGTCACATCCACAGCTGGGTATTCTTTTTGCTTTGGCTCCATCCCTTCATTCTTTCTGGAGTTATTTCTCCACTGATCTCCAGTAGCATATTGGGCACCTACTGACCTGGTGAGTTCCTCTTTCAGTATCCTATCATTTTGCCTTTTCATACTGTTAATGGGGTTCTCAAGGCAAGAATACTGAAGTGGTTTGCCGTTCCCTTATCCAGTGGACCACATTTTGTCAGCCCTCTCCACCATGACCTGGCCGCCTTGGGTGGCCCCACACGGCATGGTTTAGTTTCATTGAGTTAGACAAGGCTGTGGTCCTAGTGTGATTAGATTGACTACTTTTCTGTGATTATGGTTTCAGTGTGTCTGCCCTCTGATGCCCTCTCGCAACACCTACCTTGGGTTTATTACTTGGGTTTCTCTTACCTTGGGCATGGGGTATCTCTTCACGGCTGCTCCAGCAAAGCGCAGCTGCTGCTCCTTACCTTGGATGAGGGGTATCTCCTCACGGCTGCCCCTCCTGACTTTGAACGTGGAGTAGCTCCTCTCGGCCCTTGTGTTCCCGCACAGCCACTGCTCCTTGATGGTAGTTCAGGCTAATATATCAATAATTTCATTTGTTGAATGTTAATAAGAATCTTCATTTTTCCTGATTTGAATTTAGAAGTCATTTTTAGTCCTCAGCCTAGTGACAGTGAGGCATTTACTTCATATTCAGATACAGAAAATTCTCTTTATATTACAAATAAGAACAAAAAACTCGACATAATAAAGTAACTTGATGCATGTATAATTCTCCTTAATTCATACTCTAATGCTCTACTTTCATATAATCAAAAATAAAATTATTTGCCTAATTACCTTATTTCCTCAATCTTTGAGATATAATCCATGTAGAGTAGTTTCTTAATGCTATTAAAGGGAATGAGCACATCATCATTTTAATAATAAATTAACATAATGACACATTTAAGCTTTTTTACAACTGAGCAAAATTGTGAGCTAAAATTGCTTTCATTTGTTTCTTCTCTATTGCTTTCATTTGTTTCTCCTCTATCCAAACAAAACCACAAAAGCGGTGTTTCCCTTGACTTGCTATGTAGGGACAGTTGGACCACACGGCATCCTATCAGTTAGAATCCCAACTCCTTCTTTCTGCGGCCCCTCTCTGCTCTCATCACAGCACAGATTCTACACCCTGAGATGGCTTGACTGTCGATTCCTCTGTGATGGCTATGTGAGGGCTCCATGTCCCTGCATTGGAAATAGCCATACGCTTAAAGCATTGAACCATGTATCTGACTTCCTTTAAAGTCTCTTAAAATCAATTTATAGTGAATGAGCTAGGATATTATCCAAATACAATGCCTGTTATAATTACCTCCCTTTCTGATTTGCTTCCTCAACACTACATACTATCTTCCACATATGGAAATTTGAAGTTGTATATATTTTAGGTAAATAATGCATGTGTGGTGTTTTGTTTTGTTTTGTTTTTTGATAAATAGTAATATGACTCTGTTTATCTTTATTTTCCCTTTGAATTTTTATTTTTGTTACCATGGTCTTTGAATTTTGCTGAATGGTACAAATAAGATGAGAGTATAAAGAACACTGATTTTTTTGACTATTTCTACTCTATTTTTAATTCACCATTTCTAGCTAACCTATTAACTCATTCTCTCCAAGTTGAGCTATTATAATTCAGTATCTCATGAAAGTTACAAGACCATAAAAGTTAAAACTGGTAAACTTTACATACCAAGAAAATCCCCTTCTGAAAAGCCCAACTATGATAAAGCGAATTATTAAAGTAAAAATATAATTTAGAACAACATATTATAATTTTCTAGAAAGTGACATACAATTTTGTGTGTGTGTTTGTGTGTGTGTATGTATTACATATTTGGTTTCCTGAAAATAAGCTTGTTTCTCTTGAAAATCAGTTCTGTATTTGGAGTAACTAAATTCTTTTCCAAAGTTTTTATGTAAACCATATATTTTGCCTCTGAAGTTCTCAAAAATAATTTGGTTTCAAAAGCAATTTATCAAATATTTATTAAATTATGGCCCACTTCCATCTTTGGCATGCTATACTCTTCCTTTTTTGCATTTAAATTCTCAGATAATTGAGAATATGCAATAACAAGAAAATGAGTTATTTAAGACCAATCTGGACTAACATAAACAAGCATTCAGTATTCAGTATAAGCATAAAAATACATAGAAATCTTGCTGAGCTCAGTTCCTAATGGGATCTTAAAGCTTACTTTCTTAACCATATTCCAACAACTTTTAAATGACATTTTTAGGTGCCACATTTCCTTGGTGTTTTATATCAATTAACATAGCTGTTTCTAAAATTTACTTTATTTATGAATTCATGAGTCTAGTGACTTTGTGTATATTCTATCTTCACATTACCAAATGAATTTTGAATAAGGTTTTAAATTATTTTCATTTTTCTTTAATTAAATGATCTATACTATAAACAGTAAATTTGCATAAATTCTATATGCATGCAAAACAAAGCAATACTCAAAGTAATTACTCAATACTCAAAATTTTTGGCAATTTCTTTATTACTTTTTGCTGAGAACTAATGTCCTATACATCAAAGAAAATTGAAAATATTAACTCAGAAGATATATACATTCATATGTTTTTATAAAATTATACCTAAAATGAGTCATTAAACTTTGAATAAGTATTGACGGTATAATAAATTATATTGTCAGAAAGTTAAAGTTAGGTATATATTGATTTGAGTTCACTAATAGGGACAAAAATTACAAATGAATAAAAGAGAAGCAGAACAAAGTATAAAAAGTTAAAAAAAATAGAGACTCTAAGATTAACTGTGAAGATATGGGAAATATATTAATATTTCTTGAAATCCATGCTTTTTAAAAATTTTATAATTTATAAGCACATGTATCAAATTGCGTTTTACCAATATAATGTTAATTTATATATCTCTGTATTAATTAATCAAACACTTGTTAAAACACAATCTGTATGCATTCCACTTTGGGGGGTGTTAGACATGCAAGGAAGAACCAATAATCTAATGAGGTGGCAACTTTGAATAAACAACTGCTTCCATTCTTATAGAGTAGAAATAAATACTGCCTGTCTAACATTTAATGTTTCTTTAGATCTCAGCCTACCTGCCACTTTGTCCAGAAACTATTCTGAGCAATATTCCTTACCCACAGCTAGCTGCATCTAGGCAGTTTTTTAGCTCCCTTTTCTTTCTTTCTTATATTACTTGCCACACATTATTGTAAATACTTGTGTTAAGGTTCAACTCTGATTCCTGACTCTGGTTTAGAATCAGCTAAGCTTTGGGAGGGGATACAAAGCTAGCTTGCTTACAATTATATCCCTGTGCCTAGCACACTTCTCGACACATGGTGCGTGTCTAATACATACCTGTTGAAAGCATGCAAAACGGAAGAGAGAAAGAAAAGAGAAATGAAGAAGGAAACAGAAGAGATGGACGGAGGGAGGAAGAGTGACCAGTTTTACGTTGGAAACTTCTCTTAAGGACAGTTGTGGATAAAATTCTTCATTTCTCTTCATATCAGTCGAATAATAACAATAGTCGGGGATCATAACAAAACTAAAATTCAGGAAAAATTATCATTCACTTCAAATGTAATATATTGGGATGAGGGTAATGGAGACACACAGAAGACCTGATTCTACCTTCAGTCGATCAATAAATACTAGCCAGAACTACAATTCTTTGAAAAGTTTAAAAAAGACTCAGTCATTACCATCATAGCTAAAGCTGTCTATATTTATCAGTCAAATATTTGCTTGAGCAGTCAAGAAGCAGGAAGATTTCAAAACGTTTTCTACTGAAGAGACTCCATGGGATACTATGTAAAAACATCTGTGCATTACTTTTTGATATAACATGTCTAATGTTAGAAACTAAAATAAAACATCCCCAAGTTAATAGTAAAATATTTATGAATTTCAAAGTGCAATGGTCATTTAAAATTAAAACAACATGCTTTCTTTTTTTCATTTTTCATTTTTTTTATTTTTTTAAAATTTTATTTTATTTTTAAACTTTACATAATTGTATTAGTTTTGCCAAACATCAAAATGAATCCGCAACAGGTATACACGTTTTTAATTTTTGTCTTTGGAAATGTACTTTCAAAGCTTTCTATGGTGAACATACATTACATTTATACTTAGAAAAGATAAAGATGAATGTTAAGTGAAAATTGTGGAACTGTACTGAGTATAAAATCACATAGCAACGTATCACATGAATGTTTGTATTCAAATATGTACAACCTAAGACTTACCGTGTGGTGTTAGTGGTAAAGAAAGAACCCACCTGCAAATGCGGGTTAGACTTTAAGAGACATGAGTTCGGGAAGATCCCCTGAAGGAGGGCATGGCAACGCACTCCTGTATTCTTGCCTGGAGAATCTGATGGACAGAGGAGCCTGGCGGGCTGCAGTCCATAGGGTCTCACAGAGTCGACACAACTGAAGTGACTTAGCATGCATGCACACATGTGCACATACCCACACCTCACCCACTAATTATCTTTACCAAGGATGACATAGTATGTGTTGAGTTATGTCCTATTTAAAACAGATTATCATGATTTAACTTTTTCAATTGACTGAATATGGAATTGTCACATTCCTGTCCTTTTTGCTTCTAGGGTTTTTTTTTTTTAACTTTACTGCATTTTCTTCCGAAAATCATCAGTTCAGTTCAGTCGTGTCGTACTCTTTGCAACCCCATGAATCGCAACATGCCAGGCCTCCCTGTCCATCACCAACTCCCGGAGTCTATCCAAACCCATGTCCATCGAGTTGGTGATGCCATCCAGCCATCTCATCCTCTGTCATCCCCTTCTCCTCCTGCCCCCAGTCCCTCCCAGCATCACAGTCTTTTCCAATGAGTCAACTCTTCGCATGAGGTGGCCAAAGTACTGGAGTTTCAGCTTTAGCATCATTCCTTCCAAAGAAATCCCAGGGCTGATCTCCTTCAGAATGGACTGGTTGGATCTCCTTGCAGTCCAAAGGACTCTCAACAGTCTTCTCCAACACCACAGTTCAAAAGCATCAATTCTTCAGTGCTCAGCTTTCTTCACAGTCCAACTCTCACAGCCATACATGACCACTGGAAAAACCATAGCCTTGACTAGATGGACCTTTGTTGGCAAAGTAATGTTTCTCCTTTTGAATATGCTATCTAGGTTGGTCATAACTTTCCTTCCAAGGAGTAAGCATCTTTTAATTTCATGGCTGCAATCACAAAAATTACAATTAAAAATTGGAATAATTGAGCCCAAGGTATATATATTTTCCAGGTTTTTGATTTATATTGATAAATACTGTCTAGATAGATTGCCCATTTTATTACTTCCATGGCAAAATTTATTATTATAATCCTTGGAAATATTTGCTAATTTGATAATAAATGACCAGTAGCTTAAAGTTATTTTTACTTGGACTTTTGTTTGTTAATAGCATTTCTAAATATTATTTTATGTATTGATTAGGGGATTTTTTTGGGTACTATTAGTCTATTTGCATAATTTTTATTCATATAATATATGCATTTGTGCTTCATCACTTTGTGTATTACCTGTTTAAAATATATTCATAAGTCAAAACTAATTTATCATCTTTAATCAGTAATACTTAAACCCATTATGTAAAATTATATTGAAATATTAATTTCATCCAGTAGAAAGATTTTGATACTAACTTGACAAATTAATATATCTGAATTACAAACAAACTACTTGAATCATATTAACAGGCAAATTTTAATCATAAGTCTGTGCTCAAACTATATCATTCTGCTTTTAACTACCAGAGTTTGGGAAAATAAAACATGAAGTTAATAAGTTACAACCTTTACCAATAAATTGGTTATTTTTGCTGCAAGATAAGGTGACCATTTGTGGTGCTAAAAAGATTTGCTTTCAAGCTCTTAAGATGCTTCTTTTGAAATAGTGTCATTGTGATTATGGCAGTAAATGGTTCAAAGTCCACCTAATACATTCAGAGTTCAACAAATTCTCTGCATTTTCAGTCTGACCCTCATAATATTTATTGGGCTGTAATGACTGTGGATCACAACAAATTCAGGGTGCTCTGGAAAAGCAAAACCTCTCCTATTAATAATGCAGAAGTTGGACATTAAAGTACAGTCACTGTGCTATTTTATGATGTGATAAAAAATGTTAAAAGTACATAACTGTACAACTGCAAGTGTACATTTGGGCATAAGAGTGTTTTAAGTATTAAAGAGAAACAGGAATAAAATAAAAACCAACATGGCTTTTGTGTAGGTAAAAAAGGCACGATCCATGTTATCAGGCACAATGACTGTATGTATATGTATGTGTGGTGTGTGTGTACATGTAGTGTAATGTGTTGAGTTCATGTCTGTGTGCATGGCTTGGATATGAATGTGTGCTCATGCATGTGCCATATGAGTTTATGTGTATTTGTGTAAAGGTGGCCTCCAGATTTCATGGCCCACAGTGAAGATGCTAATGACATATTC
Organism: Bubalus kerabau; assembly: GCF_029407905.1. Taxonomy (NCBI): domain Eukaryota; kingdom Metazoa; phylum Chordata; class Mammalia; order Artiodactyla; family Bovidae; genus Bubalus; species Bubalus kerabau. The sequence continues at coordinate 269,620,493 of NC_073624.1, read as the reverse complement.
AGAAATTGAAAGGATGGATGATGAGGGTTTGAAGTCAGGGGGTGACTACTTTCTAAGAATAAAGCAGGGAGTGCCAAACCTAAGTATCCAGCATGAACAGTAAATCCTGCAAGGTTCTAGTCTAGTTTGTAACACAGTGCCTGTTTCTTTCATGGAAATTGTATATTTAAACAAAACAATTGATTTTTGAGAGGTGTCTGTGTTAGTTTCCTACTGCCATGATACAAATTGCCACACACTTATTGTCTTAAAACAGCACGCATGTATCACCTCACAGTTGCGATAACTTAGGAGTCCAGACACAGCTTAGCTGAGTCCTCTGCTCATGGACTCACAAGCCTACATTTTAAGCATTGCCCAGGCTACTTTAATATCAGTAAGCTTGATCAGAAAAGAATTTACTTCCAAGCGTATTCAAGTTGTTGGCAAAATCTCTCTCTTTATCATTACAGTCTCGGGGTACCTGTTTTATAGTTGAGGGTTGACCAGGGTGACTCTCAGCTCACAGAGGCTACCTGCAGACCCATGCCACATGGCCTTCTCCAAAGGTAGTTTGAGTGGGTGCTAAGTCACTTCAGTCTGTCTGTCTCTTTGCAACCCTATGGACTGTAGCCTGACAGGATCCTCTGTCCATGGCTATTAGCTTCTTAAGGGTAGCAAGGGAAACTTTTCTAACCTCAGGAAGGGCTGCTCATTCAAGGGCTTTTATCTGATTAATTGGGCCCACCACAGATAATCAGTCTTTTGATTAAAAATCAACTGATTTGGGACTTTAATAAATCTTCAAAGTCCACTTAACTTTGCCATACAAGCAGCCTAATTACGAGTGACATCCATCATATTCACAGTTCCCACCCGTACTCCAGGGTGGGCTTATATAAATGTACCCCAGGGGGCAGGAATCTTGAAGGCCATCTTGGATTTCTACTCACAATAGCAAAGAAAAACTTGTATAGGAAATTAAAGTAGTTCAGCTGCCCAGTCATGTCCGACTCTTTGGGATCCCATGGACTACAGCATTCCAGGCTTCCCTGCCCCTCACCATCTCCCAGAGTTTGCCCAAGTTCATTTTCATTGTATCGGTGATACAATCCAGCCATCTCATCCTCTGATGCCCTCTTCTCCTCCTACCCTCAATCTTTACCAGCATCAGGGGCTTTTCCAATGTGTCCATCTGTTCTCATCAGATGGCCGAAATACTGGAGCTTCAGCTTCAGCATATATAGTTTACCTTCACCCAGTTTCTGCCTCCAAGGAATTGATTAATTAAGTTGCCAAGACTATAATTTAAGAACTGTTTGCAAACTTCACATTAGATCTCTTTCTAGCACTCTTACTTTTGTCTACATTCACTATTATCCATTCCATTGCTTCATTCCTTGATTTATGCATAGGTCCAAGACTGAAAAATTATTGCACAAATTGCTGGTTTCAGCTTACTCTCTTCCCCCAAAGCCCACTCGTTATGTCTGCATCCTTACGTCTGCATCCATGGAAAATGAGAGTAAATACTTGTCCCACAGACAGACCTGAATTTGATTTCTCCTACTTTTTATTAAAGCATGGAAACCATTTCACTTTTCTGAGTCTCAGTATCTTCACCCATCAAAAGAAATCATAATATTTACTTTCATTATAGCAAGAAGGAGAAAATATATAATGTATACCTACACCTAGGAAAACACATGGCATGCAAGAAGTGCTCAATAAAAGAACAGTCCTTCTCTTAAGTATACGTATCTTTTGGCAGTCACTGTAGGTTTTATACAGCTCAACGCTTGCATAATAATAGCTTCTATTTACCAATAACATTTATGTTGTAGATCATATATTAAATATATTCTTCACAATGATCTCATTTAATGCTGTATTAGTTTCCTGTAGCTGCTGCAGCAAGTTACAATAAATTAGTTGGCTTAAAACAGAAATTTATACTCTCTGGTTCTGATGGCCAGAAGTCCAACATCAACAGGTCAGCACTCTAGGGAGCATACATTCCCTGCCCTTCCAAGTTTGGTTGCTCCAGGTGTTCTTGTGGTCACCTCATTCCAATCTGTCTTTCTATTGTTACATAGCTGGCCGGTTTTTTTTTTAATAATTTTAACTAAGAAAAATAGCTTTGTAGTTTTGTGTTGGTTTCTGCCAAACCTCAACATGAATCAGTCATAAGTATACCGTGTTCCCTCCCTCTTAAAACTCCCTCCCACCTCCATCACCATCCCACCCATCCAGGTTGTTACAGAGCCTGGGTTTGAGTTCCCTGAGTCACAAAGCAAATTCCCATTGGCTATCTATTTTACATATGGTAATATATGTTTCCACGTTACTTTCTCCATAAATCCCACCCTCTCCTTCCTCCTCTTTGCCCCTCCGTGTGCATAAGTCCAATCTTTTATGTCTGTGTCTCCATTGTCACCCTGCAAATAATTTTATCAGTACTATCTTTCTAGATTCTATATATATATGTATTAGCATACGATATTTGTTTTTCTCTTTTTGACTTACTTCACTCTGTATAATAGTCTCTAGTTTCAAATACTTCATTAGAACTGACTTAGATGCATTCCTTTTTATTACTGAATAATATTCCATTGTATATATGTACCACACTTTCTCATCCATTCATCTGTTAAAGGACATCTAGGTTGCCTCCATGTCCAAGCTATTGTAAATAGAGTTGCAATGGTCATTGGGGTGCATGTGCTTTTTCAATTTTGGTTTCCTCAAGGTGTATGTCTAGTAATGGGATTGCTGGGTCATATGGTGGTTTTATTCCTAGCTTTTTAAGGAATGTCCATACTGTCTTCCATAGTGTTTGTATCAGTTTACATTCCCACCAACAATGCAAGACAGTTCCCCTTTCTCCACACCCTCTCCAGCATTTATTGTTTGTAAACTTTTTGATGATGGCAATTCTGACCAGAGTGAGGTGATATCTCATTGTAGTTTTGATATGCATGCTCTGATAATGAGCAATGATGAGCATATTTTCATGTGTTCATTACCCATCTGCATGTCTTCTTTGGAGAAATGTCTGTATAGGCCTTTTGCCCACTTTTTGATTGGGTTGTTTGTTTTTTCCAGTATTGACTTGTGTGAGCTACTTGTATGTTTTGGAAATTAATCCTTTTTCAGTTGTTTCATTTGCCATTTTTTCCTCTCTTTCTGAGGGTTGTATTTTCACCCTATTTATAGTTTCCTTTGCTGTGCAAAAGCTTTTAAATTTAATTAGGTCCCACTTGTGTATTTTTGTTTTTATTTCCATTACTCTAGGAGGTGTGTCATAGAGGATCTTGCTGTGATTTATGTCATAAGTGTTCTGCCTATGTTTTCCTCTAAGAGATGTATAGTTTTTGGTCTTACATTTAGGTGTTTAATCCATTTTGAGTTTATGTTAGGAAGTGTTCTAATTTCATTCTTTTATATGTAGCTTTCCAGTTTTCCCTGTAGCACTTATTGAAAAGACTATCTTTGCCCTATTTTATATTCTTGCCTCTTTTGTCAAAAATGAGGTACCCATAGGTGCATGGATTTATCTCTGGGCTTTCTATCTTGTTCCATTGGTCTATATTTCTGTTTGTGTGCCAGTACCATACTGTTTTGATAAATGTAGCTTTGTAGTATAGTCTTAAGTCAGGAAAGTTGATTCTTCCAGCTCCATTCTTTTTTCTCAAGACTTCTTTGGCTATTTGGGGTCTTTTGTGTTTCCATATGAATTGTGAGGGTTTTGTTGTTGTTGTTGTTGTTGTTGTTGTTATAGTCCTGTGAAAAATGTCATTAGTAATTTTTTAGCAATTGCACTGAATCTGTTGATTGCATTTGGTAGTATAGTCATTTTAACAATATTGATTCTCCAATACTGATTTACCAAAAACATGGAAAACTGAAAGTATTCTCTCCAAAATCAGGAATAGGACAAGGGTGCCCACTCTCACCACTATTATTCAACATAGTTTTGGAAGTCCTAGCTATGGAAATCAGAGAAGAATAAGAAATAAGAGAAATCCAGATTGGAAAAGAAGAAGTTAAAGCCTAACTGTTTGCAGATGACATGATACTATACACAGAAAACTCTAAAGATACTAACAGAAAATTACTAATTCTAATCAGTGAATTTAGCAAAGTCACAGAATAGAAAATAAATACACAGAGATCACTTGCATTCCTATACATTAACAATGAAAAATCAGAAAGATAAATTAAGGAATCAATCCCATTCACCATTACAACAACAATAACAAAAAATGTCTAGGAATAAACCTACCCAAGGAGACAGAAGAGCTGTATACAGAAAGAATAAGACACTGATGAAAGAAATCTTCTGTGCCTTTTTTCTGTATGCCTCCTATAAGGACAGTTGTCATTGGATTTAGAGTCCACCCAGAGAAACCCAGGCCTATATCTTCCTCTTAAGCTCTGTAAGTGGATTACATCTGCAAAAATCCTTTGTTTTCTTAAATAAAGTATTCATAGGTGCTGGTGATTAGAACAAGGATATATCTTTGGGTGTCTTTTTGGGGGAGGGGGGCACTCTTTAGCTCACTACTAACATCCAGACATCTCAGAATTTTAAGTATTAGTGTTAAATCATAGAAGAAGGAACTACATTTAAGAGATATGTAAGTACTTCTCCCATGATCACACAGATGATTAGTAGTAGGTTGGAGGTGACTACATACACATTTCTGATTCTCGGCCTGTGGCATGAACCCATTGCTGAACATTGTTCTGGCCCAAGTCCTAGAGCTCTTGGGAAATCTTAACTGGAGGACACATCTATTAGTAAAAGAAGAAAGTTTCACTCTTTATTTTTTCCTTATAGGAGCTTAACATGACTTTCTGAAACTGTCAGAATCATTTCTTCTAGTGAGAATTAACCTGAGTGTGGGAGTGAGACTTGAATTGCTTTAAATTTGAAGATGTCAAAGTGAAGGTCGAGTAGATGCCTATCTTGGTTCTTTAATTAGAAGATCTCAGAGTTCTGTACTAAGATTTTTAAAGCAGGATGAATCGCTTCACCTTTGTGCTGTAATCTTTGATGCTTTGTTGTTGACCCTTCTCACCACAAATTACAGTGATTAGAGACAATTTGGAAAAGAAAGTAAGTTTGGGAGTTTTGAAGAAACACATTGTCTCCCCAGTTTCCCCATCATTCCACTTTTGTCTCACCTTTCCAACTAACCTGGACTTCTTCAACCTACATATGATTGATTGTTCATTATGATAAGTGGTTGTGTCACAATTTATGCATGTATAGTTTTTAAATCAGAACAAATTTCTTTCCCCATAGGTGTATTACCAGATCATCTGAAAAGAGCCTTCCTAGTCTCAGCAACTAGAATTCCTTTTACATATTTACACTTTATATATATAATTCAATGTATAAGAAGTCCCACTTTTCTAATGGAAAAGTCTTAGGCTATGATCTATGAAAATTTGTGTTCTAGTTTTGGTTCTGCATTAATTAATTGTGTGACCTCAACTGAAAGCCAAGATAACATTTGTGCATTTTCATTATTTGCAAAACATAATTTCTTGACTCAAAGCATTACTGTAAGTAAAAAAAAAAAAGTTATAAAATAAATGTTGAAAACATCAGGAAACAAAAAGTGTTTTCTAATCAAACAAGATAAAAGAATAAGAAGCAAATGAGAGACACAAATTTAAAATCTAAATTTAAGTTCCAAAAAATATTTTGGAACTTTTTCTCAGTCATTTTTCTACAGTTATCCTGGTTTATTTTAAACCTTGGCTGTCTGCTAATGACATTGGGGTACATGACTGAGATTTCAGAAGGACCATTATGTTGTTCATGAAATATAAATTTGACTCCACTAAAACACTTCTTTCTATAATGGCAGTTCTACAAATTACAAGAAGTGTTTTTGGAAACTTATTCCAGCCTCATTTTCCCCCAGACCTTAATTTCCAGATGTGTTACAATACTTACTCTATGTGAAACCTCATCTGCCAGCCCTAGGGAGCTTTAATTCTCAGGCATTTACTTCAATAGATAAGTGGTTAAATAGTAACCAAGTGCATAGCCCTTTCCAAGAGACAGTCAAGATGTATGAAGGAGAATGCAAGCCGACTGAAAAGTATTTAAATTCAAAAGATTAGTGGAGCTGCCCAGGGACCAAAGTGGCCTCTGTTGAGTGGAGGGGATAAAGATTGGCCTGCTGTTTTCCACAGATAGTTTGCATTTAAACCATAAAGTAATTAAATGTTTTAATTTTGATTCCCATGGTGCCTCTCCTTTTCAGAGCCCAGCAGGGAGGGTGAGCTTAATTGGCATCATTTGGAAGGTTGGAGGGCCTAAGGTGGTAGCAAGCCTTTGTTTGTAGTTGAAAACTGACATTTTGTTTTAATATGTTGCTATACTTATCTATTCTGTTCCCTTTCTAGTTTATTAAGCAGAAAGATTGTGCTTAAGATATCTTTAAAATGCAGCCTGAAGTCTTCAAAAGTTAGGGTGAAAATGTGCCTATCACATGAGAGGTTAACACTTCATACACACAAACAGGTGCCCAAACTGAGCATGTTTTTGTTTCTGACCTGATTTTGTACTCAGAGAATATCAGATCAGATCAGATCAGTCGCTCAGTCGTGTCTGACTCTTTGCAACCCCATAAATCGCAGCACGCCAAGGCCTCCCTGTCCATCACCAACTCCCGGAGTTCACTCAGACTCACATCCATCGAGTCAGTGATGCCATCCAGCCATCTCATCCTCTGTCGTCCCCTTCTCCTCCTGCCCTCAATCCCTCCCAGCATCAGAGTCTTTTCCAATGAGTCAACTCTTCGCATGAGGTGGCCAAAGTACTGGAGTTTCAGCTTTAGCATCATTCCTTCCAAAGAAATCCCAGGGCTGATCTCCTTCAGAATGGACTGGTTGGATCTCCTTGCAGTCCAAGGGACTCTCAACAGTCTTCTCCAACACCACAGTTCAAAAGCATCAATTCTTTGGCGCTCAGCTTTCTTCACAGTCCAACTCTCACATCCATACATGACCACAGGAAAAACCATAGCCTTGACTAGACGGACCTTTGTTGGCAAAGTAATGTCTCTGCTTTTGAATATGCTATCTAGGTTGGTCATAACTTTCCTTCCAAGGAGTAAGCGTCTTTTAATTTCATGGCTGCAGTCACCATCTGAAGTGATTTTGGAGCCCTAAGAAATAAAGTCTGACACTGTTTCCCCATCTATTTCCCATGAAGTGATGGGACCGGATGCCATGATCTTCGTTTTCTGAATGTTGAGCTTTAAGCCAACTTTTTCACTCTTCACTTTCACTTTCATCAAGAGGCTTTTGAGTTCCTCTTCACTTTCTGCCATAAGGGTGGTGTCATCTGCATATCTGAGGTTATTGATATTTCTCCCGGCAATCTTGATTCCAGCTTGTGTTTCTTCCAGTCCAGCGTTTCTCATGATGTACTCTGCATATAAGTTAAATAAGCAAGGTGATAATATACAGCCTTGACGTACTCCTTTTCCTATTTGGAACCAGTCTGTTGTTCCATGTCCAGTTCTAACTGTTGCTTCCTGACCTGCATACAGGTTTCTCAGAAGGCAGGTCAAGTGGTCTTTTTCACTTTACCCTAGGACATATTCATGTGTACATCCTATATGGTCTTGTCTTCTTGATTTTCTAGTTCACTAGCCTTTGAGTTAGGCTCATACACCTGCAATAATTGAACAACAGCATAGATTGTTTTTCAATTGATACAATAAGGATAGAGAAATGTAAAAGAAGATAATCTTTAAAAATAGACTTACTTATCACTGAGACATCATCCCAAAACAGTGCCTGATATGATTAATATGCTTCCTATATTTGAATACTCAGTAACTGAGTGACTCTGTGCATTTTAATTTCTTGTCATGTAATGCAGTATGGCACCTCTGATCCTGTCCTTGGCTCTATACCTTGAGGATATGATGATGTCCATGGAATGGGTTAGATTTAATGTTTAGATGAGAATATTTATATTTCAGCTACAACACCTATTTTTCTATTTGTATTGCGGTTAAAGGTGTGTTGAACTAAACAACTAAAGATCTAGATTTAAACATATGACTCATTTGTCTCAGATGCAAAATAAAGATCTTAAGTGTCTTTCTATCTATTTTATAGAATAGTCATATAAACCAAAAGAGAGAATGTATATTTTCTAGTTCAAACTCCAAAGATGTTATGCTATCCAAATGTGAGAGTTTATTTTCAGGCTAGATAAGAAGCACCTACATGAGCATTTCTGGTAACCAGGAAGAAATGTGTGACAGTTGAGTAAAAAAAATAAGTATTGAAATCTTTTTCTTTCATGTGGGACTGAATAGGAGAATAAGCCTTTAAGCAGTATGTTGAAATGTTGACACATTGTTTGTTTATGCAAAACTGAGTATACAATCAAATTGTTTATTGTTGTCTAAAAAATAAAATCAGGATGTATGTTAGTATTTAAAGCAAAGTGATAAATGTTTAATAAATTCAAGGTTTTACCACATTCACTAATATTTCAACCAACTCTTTCATCACTTCACTGTCTTGCATAATTATTCTTGTATCATTTACTGATATATGAAAAACTATCCATTGCTTTGACCCAAGTGTGGATGAATATTAATCAGTTAAACATAATAAAGATTTCTGCTAGTTTTCTTGTTTCAAGAGTAAACAGTCTTTAGGAATATTTTTAAATGGGAAGTCAAAAAGTGATGGAAATATTAACAAGCTAAAGTGAGAGAGAAATTGAATGTACAATATATTATTTTATAAGTGCAAGAAGTAGGAGTGCAGGAAAATCTAAAAATTATTGCAATTAGCAATGTTCCATGTCAAAGAGGCTTAAGGGAAAAATTGTGTGGAAGGGGCATCATCGTATAACAAGACTAAAATGTCTAGGGATATTCAATGAAACTATGAGCCATACCGTGCAGGGCCACCAAGATGACAGTTCATGGTGGAGAGTTCTGACAAAACATGGTTCACTGGGGAAGGGAACGGCAAACCACTTTAGCATTCTTGCCTTGAGAACCCCATGAACAGTATGAAAGAGCAGTAAGATAGGAAACTGAAAGATGAGCCATCAGGATCAGTAAGTGTTGAATATGCTACTGGGGAAGAGCAGAGAAATAGCTCCAGAAAGAATGAAGAGGCTGAGCCAAAGCAGAAATGATGCCCAGTTGGGATGTGCTTTGTGGTGAAAGCAAAGTCCAATGCTATAAGAACAATAGGGCTTCCCTTGTAGCTCAGTAGGTAAAGAATCTGCCCTCAACCAGTAGACCTGGGTTCGATTCCTAGGTTGGGAAGATCCCCTGGAGAAAAAAATGGGAACCCAGTTCAGTATTCTTGCCTGGAGAATCCCATGGACAGAGAAGCCTGGCAGGCTACAGTCCATGGGGTTGCAAGAGTTGGAAATGACTTAGCAACTAAACCACCATAAGAACAATACTGCATAGGAAACTGCAATGTTAGCTATATGAAATAAGGTAAATTGGATATGGTCAAAGAGGAGATAGCAAAGTGAACATCGACATTTTAGGAATTAGTGAACCAAAATGGATGGGAATGGGTGAATTTAATTCATATGACTGGTATATGTACTACTGTGGGCAAGAACACTTAGAAGAAAAGGAGTATACCTTATAGTCAACAAAAGAGCATGAAATGCTCGGTGCAGTCTCCAAAATGACAGAATGATCTCAGTTCGATTCCAAGGCAAACCATTCAACATCACAATAATGCTAGGCTATGCCCCAAACACTAATGCCAAGGAAGCTGAAGTTGAGCAGTTCTATGAAGACCTACAGACCCTCTAGAATTAACACCAAATAAGATGTTCTTTTCATAATAGGGGACTGGAATGGAAAAGCAGGAAGCCAAGGAATACCTGGAGAAACAGGAAAGTTTGGCCTTGGAGTACAAAATGAAACAGGGCAAAGGCTAACAGAGTTTTGCCAAGAGAAGGCACTGGTCATGGCAAACGCTCTCTTTTAACAACATAAGAGACAGCTCCATACATGGACATCATCAAATTGATTATATTCTTTGCAGCTGAAGATAGAGAAGCTCTATACAGTCAGCAAAAACAAGACTGGGAGCTGACTGTGGCTCAGACCATGAGCTCCTTACTGCAAAATTCAGACCTAAATTGAAAAAAGTAGGGAAAACCACTAGACCATTCAGGGATGACCTAAATCAAATTCTGGTCAATTATACAGTGGAAGTGACAAGTAGATTCAAGGGGTTAGGTCTGATAGAGTGCCTGAAAAACTATGGATGAAAGTTCCTAACATTGTACAGGAGGTGGTGACCAAAACCATCCCTGAGAAAAAGAAATGCAACAAGGCAAAATGGCTGTCTGAGGAGGCCTTACAAATAGCTGAGAAAAGAAGAGAAGTGAAAGGCAAAGGAGAAGGGGAAAGATATACCCATCTGAGTTCAGACTTCCAAAGAATAGCAAGGAGAGATAAGAAAGCCTTCCTGAGTGATCAATGCAAAGAAATAGAGGAAAACAATAGAATGGGAAAAAATAGAGATCTCTTCAAGAAAATTAGAGATACCAAGGGAACATTTCATGCAAAGATGGGCATAGTAAAGGACAGAACTTGTAAGGACGTAACAGAAGCAGAAGATATTAAGAAGAGGTGGCAAGAATATACAGAAGAACTATACAGAAAAGGTCTTAATGACCTGGATAACCACGATGGTATGGTCACTGACCTAGAGCCAGATATCCTGGAATGTGAAGTCAAGTGGGCCTTGGGAAGCATTGCTACGAACAAAGGTAGAGTAAGTGATGGAATTCCAGCTGAGCTCTTTCAGATCCTACAAGTTGATATTGTTAAAGTGCTGCACTCAACATGCCAGCACATTTGAAATACTCAGCAGTGGCCTCAGGACTAGAAAAGGTCAGTTTTAACTACAATCCCAAAGAAAGGCAATGGCAAAGAATGTTCAAACTACCACACAATTGCACTCATTTTACTTCACATGCTAGGAAGGTAATGCTCAAAATCTTTCAAGGTAGGCTTCATCAGTATGTGCACCAAGAACTTCCAGATGTACAAGCTGGATTTAGAAAAGGAAGAGGAACCAGACATCAAATTGCCAATGTCTGTTGGATCATAGAAAAAGCAAAAGAATTCCAGAAAAATACCTACTTTTTTAACTACACTAAAGCCTTTGACTGTGTGAATTACGACAAGCTGTAGAAAATTCTTAAAGAGGTGGGAATACCAAGCCACCTTACCTGCCTCTGGGAAACTTGTACTCAGGTCAAGGTACAGATATGAAAGAACAGACTAGTTCAAAGTTGGGAAAGGTGTACGTCAAGGCTGTTTATTGTCACTCTGCTCATTTAATTTATATGCAGAGGACATCACACAAAATGCTGGGCTGGATGAAGCACAAGCTGTATTCAAGATTGCCAGGAGAAATATTAACAACCTCAGATATACAGATGATACCACCCTAATGGCAGAAAGCAAAGAGAAACTAAAGAGTCTCTCAGTAAAGGTGAAAGAGGAGAGCAAAATAGCTGGCTTAAAACTCAGATTCAGAAAACTAAGATCATGGCATCTGGTCCCATCACTTCATGGCAAACAGATGGGGAAAAAATGGAAAGAGAGGCAGGTTTTATTTTCTTGGGCTCCAAAATCACTGCAAATGGTGCTGCAGCCATGAAATTAAAGATGCTTGCTCCTTGGAAGAAAAGTTATTACACACCTTGACAGCATATTCAAAAACAGAGACATCACTTTGCCAACAAAGGTCTGTATAGTCAAAACTGCTGGTTTTTCCAGCAGTCATGTACAGAGGTGAGTTGGACCTTGATGAAAGCTGAATGCAGAAGAATTGATGCTTTCAACATGTGGTTCTGAAGAAGACTCTTGAGAGTCTCTTACAGCAAGAAGATCAAACCAGTCTATCCTAGAAGATATCAACCCTGAATATTCATTGGAAGAATTTTTGCTGAAGCTGAAGCTGAAACTCCAATACTTTGGCTGCTAGATGTGAAGAACTGACTCATTGGAAAAGACCCTGATGCTTGAAAAGATTGAGGGCAGGAGGAAAAGGGGATAACAGAGGATGAGCTGGTTGGATGGCATCACTGACTTAATGAACATGTGTTTGAGCAAAGTCTTGGAGACAGTGAAGAACAGAGAAGTCTGGAGTGCTGAAGTCCATGGGATTGCAGAGTCTAACATGACTGAGCAATTGAACAACAACTAAACTTCTAGGTAAAGCACAGTACAGCTGAATTCAGAGGCTCAAACAATATTCTTAGAAACGTTTCCCTCTCCATAACTTGGCCATGCTTTAATTTGTGTTGGCTTTATTCTCAGGGAGGAAATCGTTTTGGTTCCATCATGGCCACTGGCAGGCCAAGGCTTACTTTCAAAATCTAGCATACTTAGCCAGTTTGCTTTTCTACCAATAGTTCAGGCAAAAGCTTCAAGGTCAATACCCATTAGCTGTGATTGATCAAGCCTAGTGGTTGACATGTCTGCTTCTAAATCAATCACTGTGGGCGGTGCAGGATGGGAATCTCATGGGCAAGTTTTGAATGATATGCCTGGTTCTAAAAAGGGAGAGTAGAGTCAGGCTCATCGAAACTACCTGACCAGAGAGTCAAGGAAATGAGCAGCCACACAAAGAGAGGTAATCAATGCCAGGGAGGCAAAATCAATAAGTGTCCTCTGCAGACAGTAGTATAGCAGTGAGAAAACATTCAGAGAATGCAGTGAGGGGGTTGAGAGAAGGGAGTTGTAAAAGGAAGGACTGAAGCACAGCAGGAAAGCATTGCTCTTTTCAGGAGGACATCGAATCCTCCATAAAATTAATGATCTTGGATATTGGATCACTGCAGAGTGGATATTGTCAGTTACTTGCAAAATACTCAGAGCAGAGATGATAAAAGAGCAACTGAAACATCGACATAGCTGAAATCTGAAATCCGAAATGTTCTTGGGAAGAACATTTTAAGACTTCTGTTTGAGGAACTTCCAGGTCAAAACTAATCTCTTATAGTACTATTTGTGAGTTGGAGAAGGAAATGGCAACCCACTCCAGTACTCTTGCCTGGAAAATTCCATGGACTGAGAGGCTCCTCAGAGCCTGGTAGGCTACAGTCCATGAGGTTGCAAAGAGTCAGGCATGACTGAGCGACTTCACTTCACTCACTGTTTGTGAGTAGAGACATAGTCACATCATCCCAAACCATTAGTGGCACTAAGGAAGCTAGAAGAAAATATGACCAGAAGTGTAGTGCATATTTGAAAGAACGGGTTCTGGAGTCAAGTTGTCTTTGCTTAGCTCTTCTCTTTGCTGTATGCAGGACTTTGGGAAAGCTACTTAAGGTAATTGTTCCTTAGTTTACACATTTAAGATATGTATGTAATATTAAAACCTACTTACCAGGATATGTCCAGAACTGTGAAAGGTCTGAAAATTTGATGCACTCGCAAGCTGACAAATTATCCTGCCAGAATTTTATGGATGCTGATATAAAACAAGAATCTCCCAATTCAGAGACAAAGAGCATGGTGATTCATGACACATGCCATTTCTTCTTTCCATCAAAGCCCCACAAAGTGGCATGGAGGGGCCTAGATGGATGCTACACATACCATGGATTTATATCATGGTTGAGGACCACTGAGCGTTAGAAACTTGAGTTTCGTACAATCTGCTGCAAGTAAACCTGTCTGATATTTGTCTTGGAGGAAGATATGATCTTTATATCTGGAGAAAAAACAAACCAATTGTTTTCTCGAGAGGGGACACAATACCTACTCAGTTCAGTTCAGTTGCTCAGTCATGTCAGACTCTTTGCAATCCCATGGACTGCAACACTCCAGGCTTCCCTGTCCATCACCAACTTCCAAGCTTGCTCAAACTCATGTCCATGGAGTTGGTGATGCCATCCAACAATCTCATCCTCTGTCATCCCCTTCTCCTCCTGCCATCAATCTTTCCAAGCATCAGGGTCTTTTCCAATGAGTCAGCTCTTTGCATCAGGTGGTAAAAGTATTGCAGCTTCAGTTTCAGCATCAGTCCTTCCAATGAATATTCAGAACTGATTACCATTAGGATTGACTGGTTTGGTCTCCTTGCAGTCCAAAGGACTCTCAAGAGTCTTCCCTAATACCATAGTTCAAAAGCATCAACTTTTCGGTGCTGACTTTTCTTTCTAGCCCAACTCTCACATCCATACATGACTACTGGAAAAGCCATAGCTTTTACTAGATGGCCCTTTGTCAGCAAAGTAGTGTGTCTATTTTTCAATATACTGTCTAGGTTTGTCATAGCTTTTCTTCCAAAGAGCAAGTGTCTTTAATTTGCAAAGTAATAGAGGAACACAATAGAATTGGAGAGACTAGAGATCTTTTCAAGAAAATTAGAGATATAAAGGGAAGATTTCATGCAAAGATGGGCACAATAAAGGACAGAGATGCTATGGACCTAACAAAAGCAGAAGATATTAAGAAGAGGTGCAAGAATACACAGAAGAAGAACCATACAAAAAATATCTTAATGACCCAGATAACCACTATGGTTTAATCGCTCATCTAGAGTCAGACATCCTGAAAAATGAAGGTAAGTGGGCCTTAGGAAGCATCACTATGAACAAAGCAAGTTGAGGTGATGGAATTCCAGTTGAGCTATTTCAAATCCTAAAAGATGATGTTGTGAAAGTGCTGCACTCAATATGCCAGCAAACTTGGAAAAATCAGCATGGTCACAAGACTGGAAAAAGTCAGCTTTCATTCCAATCCCAAAGAAAGGCAATGCCAAAAAATGCTCAAACTACTGCACCATTGCACTCAGCTCACATGCTAGCAAATTAATGCTCAAAATTCTCCAAGCAAGGTTTCAACAGTACATGAACTAAGAACTTTCAGATGTTCAAGCTGGATTTAGAAAAGACAAGGACCCAGAGATTAAATTGCCAGCATCTGTTGGATCATAGAAAAAGCAAGAGAATTCCAGAAAAACATCTGCTTCATTGACTACACCAAACCTTTGACTGTGTGAATTGCAACAAACTGGGAAAAATCTCAAAGAGATGGGAATACCAGACCACCTTACCTGAGTCCTGAGAATTATGTATGCAGGTCAGGAAGCAACAGTTAGAACTGGACATGGAACAACAGACTGGTTCCAAATAGGAAAAGGAGTATGTCGAGGCTGTATGTTGTCACCCTGCTTATTTAATTTATATGCAGAGTGAATCATGAGAAATGCTGGGCTGGAAGAAGCACAAGCTGGAATCAAGATTGCCAGGAGAAATATCAATAACCTCAGATATGCAGATGATACCACTCTAATGGCAGAAAGCAAAGAGAAGTTAAAAAGCCTTTTGATGAAAGTGAAAGAAGAAGGTAAATAAGCTGGCTTAAAACTCGACATTCAAAAAATGAAGATCATGGAATCTGGTCCCATGATTTCATGGCAAATAGATAGGGGAACAATGGAAGCAATGACAGACTTTATTTTCTTGGGCTCCAAAATCACTGCAGATGGTGACTGCAGCCGTTAAATTAAAAGACAGTATCTGTATTCCAAACTTTTCCCTACACAACTCTTTTGAGAATGTAAACAAGGGCAAAAGACAACTATTACCTGTAGAAGCAAGAAGCAAAGAAATGCATGAGACCCATAAAGAATCCTCTCTCAAGAGTTAATAGATGTATTATTAGTATAATTATTAAATCCATTTCAAAGCTATTATTGTAATTATATATTTTATTCCATCATTTTAGCTCTCAGATATATGATTTATAATCATATCTGGTTAGTCTAATTCTTGTAAAAAGACAAGCAAAAATTGTATAGAAGTTCCCAAACATCCAGACCCAGAATTGTGTCTCACAGTAAGTCCCTAGACAATCATCATTTTATTAATTTATTTGTCCTATTCTTAATATGCCTCAACTCAGACTTGGGAATATTCCAGTTCTCATTTTTTTTCCCATGCTGACTGACTGTACTTTTAAGCAAGATTTTGTTATTAACAAAATAGTCTCATTTCCTCAATAGTTATGGAAGAAATATTGTGCATTATAAAATAATAATGATAGCCACAACACTAATCCAGAAAACAATAAAAGCCTACATTATCTCTGCTTAATACTTTTTGTTAATGCTTTTCTCTTAACATCATGGGGAATTGCTTTACACAGTTAAATTACAAAGTTATAGATAGAAAAATTGAGAAATGTAATCAACAGGAGAAAGCTAAAAATTATCTTGAGAAGAAGTGAAGTTGTAAACTTGAAGATGAAAAATCAGAAAAGAAAAAAAAGGTCAGTAATAAGATAAAGGAGGATATACACCTGAAGTAAAATAGCTTTCATTGGGTAACTATAAATTATGATTCATTAGGTTTTTTTTTCACTAGTATAAACTAAGTTTTCAAAATCCAATATGTGTAGTCATAGAAAATAGAAAATACCTGTAAAGAAGAGTGTACACGACAGTGTAAAGGTGGTTAAAAGTGCAAGTAAACTCAAACAACCCATCAACAAACTCACCAAGGGATAATCCACTAGCTGCCAGTGAAATGGTTTGAATCTTCTGCCAGTAGACCAGATGTTACTCAAGACAAAATTAAAATTATATAAAGTATTGTGAAAGAATCTGTGGTATATAGTATTTACTTTTATGGCTAGAATAATGTGAAATCCATAGTGAGAAGTCAAGACCTGTTTGTAAAAGAAGAAAGGTCATCCCCCAAATTTGTTTAAAGATAATTAAGATTATATATTTGTGTGTGTGTAAAATCTATTGCCAAATAACAATACCTCATAATTGTACAGTTCTTTATTGTTTTCACTAGAATTTTAAATTTAATAATCTAAAACAAGTTATCTCTATCAATACCATTATTTTGCTTTCATTTTTAAAAAGTGAGGGTCAGAAAAGGTAAGTAATATGTGACCCCTAATTCTAAATTTCCTAGAACCAAACTGAAAATTAGAAGATTCCAATTTATCTTAAAGATTAAGGGATATGATCTCCACTGGAAGCTTTCTTTAACTCTGTTCAAAATTTGGTAAAAGGAAAAATTTTTTTAGAAAATGGCTCTTTCATAACTCATCTCTTATATCCTAGCCAATGCATTACTTAAGTATTTAAAAGATCTTATTGCTAACCACTTTTATGTCATGAGTATGAGAGAATATGATTTATTTTAAAGAGCAATATTTTCATATTTTGGTAATAATTCCATGATACCATTTTACCATGGCTATATAGATTAAAATAGCAATAAGAAAATTGTTAATCATAATCAAGTGTATGAATTTTCTAAATATTTGGGAAAAGGTATTTACAATTTCTTTTAATCCTTTTAAATAATTAAAAACAATCCACAATTACTGAACTTACATTTATATTTTGGGGGGAGATAGAGAAAAATGAAAGTTGGATTGGAGAGCGTTTCAGTTCAGTTCATTTCAGTTCAGTCGCTCAGTCATGTCTGACTCTTTGTGACCCCATGGACTGAAGCATGCCAGACCTCCCTGTCCATCACCAACTCCCGGAGTTCACTCAAACTCATGTCCATTGAGTCAGTGATGCCATCCAACAATCTCATCCTCTGTCATCCCCTTCTCTTCCTGCCTTCAATCTTTCCCAGAATCAGGGTCTTTTCCAATGAGTCAGCACTTCGCATCAGGTGGCTAAAGTATTGGAGCTTCAGCTTCAACATCAGTTCTTCCAATGAACACCCAGAACTGATCTCCTTTAGGATGGACTGGATGGATCTCCTTGCAGGCCAAGGGACTCTCAAGAGTCTTCTCCAACACCACAGTTCAAAAGCATCAATTCTTCAGCACTCAGCTTTCTTTATAGTCCAACTCTCATATCCATACATGACTACTGGAAAAACCGTAGCCTTGACTAGACGGACCTTTGTTGGCAAAGTAATGTCTCTGCTTTTTAATATGCTGTCTAGGTTTGTCATAGCTTTTCTTCCAAGGAGTAAGTGTCTTTTAATTTCATGGTTGCAGTCACCATCTGCAGTGATTTTGGAGCCCAAGAAAATAAAGTCTGCCACTGTTTCCACTGTTTCTCCATCTATTTGCCATGAAGTGATGGGACCAGATGCCATGATCTTTGTTTTCTGAATGTTGAGCTTTAAAATGCCAAAAAAGTGGCAATCTCTCTCCAAGCAAATTTTAAAACCTGTCAGGTATTTGGTGGTTGAATCTTCCCAATTCAAATTCCTTGTCCAAGAAAACAGATGAAGAAAGCAGATGAATTTTAAAAGCCAGTTTTATGGTGACAAACAGAAGTCAAAAGTCCCAGAGCAGATTGAACAGAAGCAGATTTGAAGAATGGCTATGGTTACAGGTGTGAGGCCCTCAGAGTGAGACCCCAGGAGGAGTGAACCAATCTGTGTGCAGACTCGTGATGACCACCCAGGAATGCCCAGTTGGACCACATTTGTTGAATCAGTTGCTGAGGATATTATGCAGATATCACAGATGAGGCAAAACCTGAATCAATCCCCTTTTTTCACAAAATAAAGAATGGATATTCAATCATTCCCAAAAGAATCTAGAAAATATAACCGTAAACTCAGTGTGCCTGTGTGCTCAGTTGTTTCCAGCTCTTTGTGACCCCCTGGACTGTAGCCCACCAGGCTCCTCTGTCCATGGAATTTTCCAGGCGAGAATAACTGGAGTCAACATAAGGGTAAAAAACTTTGGTGTCCATGGTACTTAGCAATAATGTGGAGATTGAAAATTCATTTCCAGTTGCTGCCCCAAATTTTCATCAGATAAACAAGTAATCATGTTTGCGTATAATTCTTTCTTACATCTGTCTGTCCACCAAGTGGATCACAGGCCTTCGTATTGCTTCGAGTAGTCATGTTTGTTTATTCATTCACCCACCTTTTCATTAATTAACTAGTACAGAAGACAATTACAAAATGCATATTAAATGTTATTGTGGGCTCTCTCATTGATGATTGAAGTAGAAGTCCTTCGCTCATGGAGAATACAGTCAGTAAATAAGGTGTTCTTTTCACTCCATTTCCTCCTTTCTTGTCTCAATCATTTAAAAATTGTCCTCTCTGCTCTAGGATAAGATCTGTGCTCACACAACCACAGTTAGTAACTGCTTGAAGTCTAATTTATCTTGGGGATAATCTAGTTGCATTTTAACAGGAAACGTATAGAGATGATTATTTTAAAAGAGATTTGAGATATAGTAGCATCCTGGTGCTTTCTAACGCCCACTTGACTTCACAATCCAGGATGTCAGGCTCTAGGTGAGTGACCACACCATCATGATTATCTGGGTAGTGAAGATCTTTTTTTGTACAGTTCTTCTGTGTATTCTTGCCATCTCTTCTTCTTATCTTCTGCTTCTGTTATGAAGCAGAAATGGTCCATAACATTTCTGTCCTTTATTGAGCCCATCTTTGCATGAAAAGTTCCCTTGGTATCTCTGTATTTCTTTTTTTTTTTTTTTTTCATTTAATTTTATTTTATTTTTAAACTTTACATAATTGTATTAGTTTTGCCAAATATCAAAATGAATCCACCACAGGTATACATGTGTTCCCCATCCTGAACCCTCCTCCCTCCCCCCTCCCCATTCCATCCTATATTTCTTGAAGAGATCTCTAGTCTTTTCCATTCTGTTGTTTTCCTCTATTTCTTTGCATTGATCACTGAGGAAGGCTTTCTTATCTCTTGCTATTCTTTGGAACTCTGCATTCAGATGCTCATATCTGTCCTTTTCTCCTTTGCTTTTCGCTTCTCTTCTTTTCACAGCTATTTTTAAGGCCTCTCCAGACAGCCATTTTGCTTTTTTGCATTTCTTTTCCATGGGGATGGTGTTGATCCCTGTCTCCGGCACAATGTCATGAACCTCCGTCCATAGTTCATCAGGCACTCTATCTATCAGACCTAGTCCCTTAAATCTATTTCTAACTTCCATTGTATAATCATAAGGGATTTGATATAGGTCATACCTGAATGGTCTAGTGGTTTTCCCTACTTTCTTCAGTTTAAGTCTGAATTTGGCAATAAGGAGTTCATGATCTGAGCCACAGTCAGCTCCTGGTCTTGTTTTTACTGACTGTATAGAGCTTCTCCATCTTTGGCTGCAAAGAATATAATCAATATGATTTTGGTGTTGAACATCTGGTGATGTCCATGTATAGAGTCTTCTCTTGTGTTGTTGGAAGAGGTTGTTTGCTGTGACCAGTGCATTTTCTTGGCAAAACTCCATTAGTCTTTGCCCTGCTTCATTCCGTATTCCAAGGCCGAATTTGCCTGTTACTCCAGGTGTTTCTTGACTTCCTAATTTAGCATTCCAGTCCCCTATAATGAAAAGGACATCTTTTTGGGGTGTTAGTTCTAAAAGGTCTTGTAGGTCTTCAAAGAACCGTTCAACTTCAGCTTCTTCAGCATTACTGGTTGGGGCACAGACTTGGATTACTGTGATATTGAATGGTTTGCCTTGGAAACGAACAGAGATCATTCTGTTGTTTTTGAGATTGCATCCAAGTACTGCATTTTGGACTCTTTTGTTGACCATGATGGCTACTCCATTTCTTCTGAGGGATTCCTGCCCACACTAGTAGATATAATGGTCATCTGAGTTAAATTCACCCATTTCAGTCCATTTTAGTTTGATGATCCCTAGAATGTCGATGTTTACTCTTGCCATCTCTTGTTTGACCACTTCCAATTTGCCTTGATTCATGGACCTGACATTCCAGGTTCCTATGCAATATTGCTCTTTACAGCATTGGACCTTGCTTCTATCACCAGTCACATCCACAGCTGGGTATTGTTTTTGCTTTGGCTCCACCCCTTCATTCTTTCTGGAGTTATTTCTCCACTGATCTCCAGTAGCATATTGGGCATCTACTGACCTGGGGAGTTCCTCTTTCAGTATCCTATCATTTTGCCTTTTCATACTGTTCATGGGGTTCTCAAGGCAAAAATACTGAAGTGGTTTGCCATTCCCTTCTCCAGTGGATCACATTCTGTCAGACCTCTCCACCATGACTTGCCCGTCTTGGGTTGCCCCACGGACATGGCTTAGTTTCATTGAGTTAGACAAGGCTGTGGTCCTAGTGTGATTAGATTGACTGGTTTTCTGTGAGTATGGTTTCAGTGTGTCTGCCCTCTGATGCCCTCTTGCAACACCTACCGTCATACTTGGGTTACTCTTATCTTGGACGTGGGCTATCTCTTCACGGCTGCTCCAGCAAAGTGCAGCCGCTGCTCTTTACCTTGGACGAGCGGTATCTCCTCACCACTGCCCCTCCTGACGTTGAACGTGGAATAGCTCCTCTAGGCCCTCCTGTGCCTGTGCATGAAATTTTCATGCAAAGATGGGCTCGATAAAGGACAGAAATGGTATGGACCTAACAGAAGTAGAAGATATTAAGGAGAGGTGGCAAGAATACACAGAAGAACTGTACAAAAAAGATCTTCACGACCCAGATAATCACAATGGTGTGATCACTGACCTAGAGGCAGACATCCTGGAATGTGAAGTCAAGTGGGCCTTAGAAAGCATCACTACGAACAAAGCTAGTGGAGGTGATGGAATTCCAGTTGAGCTATTTCAAATCCTGAAAGATGATGCTGTGAAAGTGCTGCCCTCAATATGCCAACAAATTTGGAAAACTCAGCAGTGGCCACAGGACTGGAAAAGGTCAGTTTTCATTCCGATCCCAAAGAAAGGCAAAGCCAAAGAATGCTCAAACTACTGCACAATTGCGCTCATCTCACATGCTAGTAAAGTAATGCTCAAAATTCTCCAAGCCAGGCTTCAGCAATACGTGAACCGTGAACTTCCAGTTGTTCAAGCTGGTTTTAGAAAAGGCAGAGGAACCAGAGACCAAATTGCCAACATCCGCTGGATCATCAAAAAAGCAAAGAGACTTCCAAAAAACATCTATTTTTGCTTTATTGACTATGCCAAAGCCTTTGACGGTGTGGATCACAGTAAACTGTGGAAAATTCTGAAAGAGATGGGAATACCAGACCACCTGATCTTCCTGTTGAGAAATTTGTATGCAGGTCAGGAAGCAACAGTTAGAACTGGACATGGAACAACAGACTGGTTCCAAATAGGAAAAGGAGTACGTCAAGGCTGTATATCGTCACCCTGCTTATTTAACTTATATGCAGAGTACATCATGAGAAATGCTGGGCTGGAAGAAGCACAAGCTGGAATCCAGATTGCCAGGAGAAATATCAATAACCTCAGATATGCAGATGACCCCACCCTTATGGCAGAAAGTGAAGAGGAACTCAAAAGCTTCTTGATGAAGGTGAAAGAGGAGAGTGAAAAAGTTGGCTTAAAACTCAACATTCAGAAAACGAAGATCATGGCATCTGGTCCCTTCACTTCATGGGAAATAGATGGAGAAACAGTGGAAACAGTGGCAGACTTTATTTTCTTGGGCTCCAAAATCACTGCAGATGGTGATTGCAGCCATGAAATTAAAAGATGCTTACTCCTTGGAAGAAAAGTTATGACCAACCTAGATAGCATATTCAAAAGCAGAGACATTACTTTGCCAACAAAGGTCCATCTAGTCAAGGCTATGGTTTTTCCTGTGGTCATGTATGGATGTGAGAGTTGGACTGTGAAGAAAGCTGAGCGCCGAAGAATCGATGCTTTTGAACTGTGGTGTTGGAGAAGACTCTTGAGAGTCCCTTGGACTGCAAGGAGATCCAACCAGTGCATTCTAAAGGAGATCAGCCCTGGGTGTTCTTTGGGAGGAATGATGCTAAATCTGGAACTCCAGTACTTTGGCCACCTCATGCAAGGAGTTGACTCACTGGAAAAGACCCTGATGCTGGGAAGGACTGGGGGCAGGAGGAGAAGGGGACGACAGAGGATGAGATGGCTGGATGGCATCATTGACTCGATGGACATGAGTTTGGGTGAACTCCGGGAGTTGGTGCTGGACAGGGAGGCCTGGCTTGCTGCGATTCATGGGGTTGCAGAGAGTCCAACATGACTGAGTGACTGAACTGAACTGAACTGAGTATTCTGGTGCAGGATAGTTGCATCTCCTGTAAACCAGGTTGCTAGATGTATGCTTTCCCTACTTGTTTCTTGACCCTACCTAATTGAGGCTTAAATTTCATATTACTTGTCATACTTTGTAGAACCGTACCTGACAATGTTCATCACAACAAACTGAAGTGAAATTAAATGCTAAAATAACCACCTACCTAGTATAGGTTCTATCCAAGCCATAAACCACTTAGAAACATATTGAGAATTAGAATTTTAATTTATTTTCTGGTTGGATACATTGTAAGCAAAATCTTAGACTACAAACTATGGCTTACATGTATATAACAACAAGTATTTCTTTTGGTTTTATTTCCTGAATTGTTTTAAGTGTCTGACATTACTTTGCCAACAAAGGTTCGTCTAGTCAAGGCTATAGTTTTTCCAGTGGCCATGTATGGATGTGAGAGTTGCACTGTGAAGAAGGCTGAATGCCAAAGAATTGATGCTTTTGAACTGTGGTGTTGGAGAAGACTCTTGAGAGTTCCTTGGACTGCAAGGAGATCCAACCAGTCCATTCTGAAGGAGATCAGCCCTGGGATTTCTTCGGAAGGAATGATAATAAAGCTGAAACTCTAGTACTTTGGCCACCTCATGCGAAGAGTTGACTCATTGGAAAAGACTCTGATGCTGGAAGGGATTGGGGGCAAGAGGAGAAGGGGACAACAGAGGATGAGATTGCTGGATGGCATCACTGACTCGATGGATGTGAGTCTGGGTAAACTCCGGGAGATGATGATGGACAGGGAGGCCTGGCGTGTTGTGATTCATGGAGTCGCAAAGAGTCGGACACTACTGAGCAACTGATCTGATCTGATCTATGACAGATAATTTTGACTCTAGAATTCTATTTTGTAGAATACCATTCTCTCAGACAAAATGAACACACACACACACTAAAAAAAATACAAGTTATAAATTATTTGATTGCAGTAAGTTATCATTTTCCTTCATCAACAGTTCTTTGTCAAATGTTTCCAGTTCCAGTTCCAGTTCAGTCGCTCAGTCGTGTCTGACTCTGCGACCCCATGAATCACACCAAGCCAGGCCTCCCTGTCCATCATCAACTCCCGGAGTTCACTCAGACTCACATCCTTCGAGTTGGTGATGCCATCCAACCATCGCATACTCTGCCGTCCCGTTTGCCTCCTGCCCTCAATCCCTCCCAGCATCAGAGTCTTTTCCAATGAGTCAACTCTTCGCATGAGGTGCCCAAAGTAGTGAAGTTTCAGCTTTAGCATCATTCCTTCCAGAGAACACCCAGGGCTGATCTCCTTTAGAATGCACTGGTTGGATCTCCTTGCAGTCCAAGGGACTCTCAGGAGTCTTCTCCAACACCACAGTTCAAAAGCATCGATTCTTTGGTGCTCAGCTTTCTTCACAGTCCAACTCTCACATCCATACATGACCACAGGAAAAACCATAGCCTTGACTAGATGGACCTTTGTTGGCAAAGTAATGTCTCTGTTTTTGAATATGCTATCTAGGTTGGTCATAACTTTTCTTCCAAGGAGTAAGCATCTTTTAATTTCATGGCTGCAGTCACCATCTGCAGTGATTTTGGAGCCCAGAAAAATAAAGCCTGACACTCTTTCCACTGTTTCCCCATCTATGTCCCATGAAGTGATGGGACCAGATACCATGATCTTCGTTTTCTGAATGTTGAGCTTTAAGCCAACTTTTTCACTCTCTACTTTCACTTTAATCAAGAGGCTTTTTAGTTCCTTTTCACTTTCTGCCATAAGGGTGGTGTCATCTGCATATCTGAGGTTATTGATATTTCTCCCAGCAATCTTGATTCCAGCTTGTGCTTCTTCCAGCCTGATATGCAAGTCAAAATGCATCTGTGTAATGCCAGGATGGCTACTATTAGCCAAAAGCACTTTGTATAAAAACTTACCTTTATTTTGTACATCTTGTGTTTTTATGACCTCTTTGTTACTCCCCATCTTCCTATATGTTACCTGAAATCTATCAGTGAAATCATGCCATGAAAACAAGACTACAAAATTTCTCTTGGAGAAACTGGAACTTCAGGTGGAAAATGGTTGGCAGACAAAAAAAAAAAAAAAAAAAAAAAATAAGAGCCCTAATTCCACTTGCCTATCCAAGATTTTCATAAAGTTCAAAATTAATTTTCACAAGAAAATTGAAATAATTGCCCTATAGTTTAATCAGTGGAGCTAAAACAAAAGAAATTCATTCACTTACTTATTATTTAAACATTTTTTAACACTTTTTTTTTCAGAGACTATAATTGTAGGTGCAGGGGATATGATAGCAGACAAACAAAAAATAGTGCTTGCATTCACAGCACATATATTTTGGAAGAGGAGAAGTTAACTAAACAATTAATTTAAAAATCCATCTTTTCTCAGTGGTGTGAAATTCTGAGACGTGCCTATAACAGGAGGACTTGAAATATTGAGCATAAATGACAAATATGAATGAATCACACAAAAAAAGAGATATTCTACTTTCTCTTTAGAAACATCACAGTCACAGCAGATTTACAAATGTTTCCACTAATAGCCCCTTATGCAAAGGAACATTAATTTACTCTGCAGGGACCTGGGAACACAGCCAAAAGCTTTTCTCCAAAAGGAAGTTCTCAGTTCCTTAACCTACTTTAGACTAGGGCAACCTCACATATCAGTTCGACCTGGGTCATCCTCGTTTAGGCCTATTGTCCTGGCTTAAATTTTCAATAGTTCATCAGTTTACCATCAGAAGTGTTCTTGTTAGGACAATAAATTATACTGTCAACACTTTTTTACATTCATATTTTATCCTAAATATCCATAGAAACTTTTCATTGTATGCTAAAATAAGCCTGTGTTATTTTATATACTAGTAGGCAATGAGAAAGATAATGCTCAAGGGGAAATTATTGGTCTAGGACAAAGACATTTGAATAAAACAATTTCAATAGACTAAGTACATAATTTAAAACTGGTTTAAATTATGACAAATAGTATATATAGCCTCTTCCTTGATGGCTCCAAGAGAGAAAAAATAGATCAGAACAATTGACCATAATTACAAGAATTCTAGAAATAGAAAACAGAGAAGACGAGGTAACTACACAGATATCCACGTCAAGGCAATGTGAGCTACTGTTGCCACTAATTTTTAAGAATAGCATCTTTGTGTATTTTTCTTAACTTCTCCCTCATTTCATGGGCTTGTCTGGTGGCTCAGTGGTTAAAAAAAAAAAAATCTGTCTGCAAAGTAGGAGACCCGAGTTCAACCCCGGGTTTGGGAAGATCCTCTGGAGAAGGGAATGGCAAGCCATGCAAGTATTCTTGCCTCAAGAAGCCCATGGACAGAGGAGTCTGGTGGGCTACAGTCAATGTGGTTGCAGAGTCAGACATGACTTAGTGACCGAACAACAACAATAACAAACTTTTCACAGTCATTGATTTATTCTCTTGTTTATTCATTCAGCCAAAGTATTGAGTGACCACTTTATACGTCAGTTCCTATTCTGTTGTAGCTGTTGATGTGATGGGGGATAACACAGAAAAAATTCTGTCTCCATAGAGCTTGTTAGTATGTAAATACTTTTTAAATTTAAGAGTAAATTATAAAAATAGCTAAAATGAACTGGTAGTGTACCATGTATGTGAAGATAGAACCAACATAAAGGAAACAGTAGGGTCAAGCCAGGGAAAAAGAGGTCAAATTGGCAGTAGAGGAGAAGACTTCCTGTGATAAAGTTTTCAACTTGCCTCTGGGATTCTCAAAGCCAAAAGGAAAAACAGAGTTTCCATTAGTAATCAGAATATTTTCTGTTGGTGGGAAAAAACCCTCAGAAGATCCTTGGATCTTCTAGCAAAAATTCCAAACACACACACAACTGAAATAAAAACACTAAGAACAACTGTTTAGTGGCTCCAAAGCTCAGGTTCACAGAGCTACTACCCTTGAGAGTAAACCAGAAAACTTGGTAAATATAAATTATCAGGGACAACCCCTAGCATAATGCTTCTCAGGTAGCTCTGAAATATACTCTGATATAGGAAGCCATGAGATACTGGGCACCAGTTTTTCAATTAAAAAATATGGAGCAGGTTTCATATGAATTCAGAAATTATTTTTAACAAACTAGAAAAAGTAAACATATAATAAATATATATAATTATGTATAACATAGAAAATGGCACCCCACTCTAGTATTCTTCCTGGGAAATCCCATGGACTGAGGAGCCTGGCAAGCTACAGCCTATGGGGTCACAAAGAGTCGGACACGACTGAAGTCACTAAGCATGCATGTAAATATATTATAAAATTATTACATATGATTACCCTAAATTCTGATACCAAAACATGACAAGAAAAGCCCTAAGTTGGGCAATTGGCGACTTGTTACTATAAGAATGCAGATTTTAAATTAAACCCAATACTACAGACTTAGTCTAAAAATATTCTAATAATTCATGAAAAACATGCAAAGTGTATTCTGGAATGTAATAATGATAATTTTAAAAAACAATTATTAATATACTTAATTATATTGGTAGGGCAAATAGAATTATCGTATTTTTCATGATTAAAGAATTGATATACTGCGAACTACCTCCAGATTAAAGAAAACCAAAAATCCTGCAACATACTCATGTACATTCCCTTCATTAATGACCTCCTAAAGTAGAAGGCCTGCTACATGAATACAAGAATTTAAAGAAGTTATACAAATTATCATCTTTTCATCAAAAATGGCATCAGGAATTGAGTGCTTAAGTGTATCAGTCACAAGGCAAATGATTTATATTCATAATTAATTTTAAAATTGAATGTAAAACATTTAGAGTCCATGTTTTGCTATTTCCAATTTTTAATAACAAAATTAGAATGGTAGAGACAAAATTTAAACTTAGTCTTCAAAGCAATAATTCATTAACAGTTCACTATATTGAGTTAAATCTGTAAGAAATTGAAATTAGATAGTGAAGATGAATATTTATGAAATAAGACTAAAACTGAGAATATTCCTTTAAAATATGATAGTGAAAATATTTCTGCTAAAGAATAATATTCAAAGTAAGAAGATAAACAACTCCTTAAAGAGCAGATAAAATAAACTGAGGAAAATATTGTGTTTACTTCTCAAAGTCATTACCTTTAACATTTAAACATTCTCAAATATTAATATATGAGTTCCGTATTCCATTAGAAACATTTTAACAACTAGGAAATAAACTGGGCAATACAGTTGCAGACATATTTAGTATCACTGGAAGCTTAAAATATGCAAATTAAAACAAAAATATATATTATTCTATGGAAGAATGAAGTGAAACAAGTGAAATATTTCTCTCATATGTCACTCATAAAAATATATATTTGTGGCCTTTTTGGAAGTAAGTTAGGTAATACATATCAAATATCTGAAACACTTTCTTCATTGTTTACCTAGTGATTCCGCTTTAATTTATCTGTCCTAGTGAAATAATCTGAAATGTACTCAGACTGTATATAAGTACAATGATTCCAGTGCTATTTATGATAATATAAAAATGAAAATAATCTAAGTGCCTCTCAAAATACAGAAAGTTAAAATGTTTGCAAAGAAGAAATAAAGAGCCTCTTAATGAAAGTGAAAAAGGAGAGTGGAAAAAGCTGGCTTAAAACTCAACATTCAGAAAACTAAGATCATGGCATCTGGTCCCATCACTTCATGGCAAAAAGATGGGGAAAAGATGTAAACAATGACAGACTTTATTTTGGGGGGCTTCAAAATCACTGCAGATGGTGACTGCAGCCATGAAATTAAAAGACGCTTACTCCTAGGAAGCAAAGTTATGGCCAATCTAGACAGCATATTAAAAAGCAGAGACATTACCTTGCCGACAAAGGTCCGTCTAGTCAAAGCTATGGTTTTTCCAGTAGCTATGCATGAATGTGAGAGTTGGGCCATAAAAAAAGCTGAGCTTTTTTGATGCTTTTGAACTATGGTGTTGGAGAAAACTCTTGAGAGTCTGCTGAACTTAAAGGAGATCAAACGTGTCAATCCTAAAGGAAATCAGTCCTGAATATTCATTGGAAGGACTGATGCTGAAGCTGATGTCCAACACTTTGGCCACCTGATGCAAAAAATTGTCTCATTGGAAAAGACCCTGATGCTGGGAAAGATTGAGGGCAGGAGGAGGAGGGGATGACAGAGGATGAGATGGTTGGATGGCATCACTGACTCGATGGACATACTGTGCTGTGCTTAGTCACTCAGTCATGTCCAACTCTTTGCGACCCAATGGACTGTGGCCCACCAGGCTCCTCTGTCTGTTGGGAATTCTCCAGGCAAGAATACTGGAGTGGGTTGCCATGCCCTACTTCATGGGATCTTCCCAAGCCAGGGATCAGACCCAGGTCTCTTGCATTGCAGGCAAATTCTTTACCATCTGAGTCTCTAGGGAAGCTCTGATGGACATGAGTTCACTAGGCTCAAGGAGTTGGTGATGGACAGGGAAGCCTGGTCTGTTG
The DNA here is from genome assembly GCF_029407905.1 of Bubalus kerabau. Classification (NCBI taxonomy): domain Eukaryota; kingdom Metazoa; phylum Chordata; class Mammalia; order Artiodactyla; family Bovidae; genus Bubalus; species Bubalus kerabau. Next base: position 269,590,940 of record NC_073624.1, on the reverse strand, counting down.
CAGTCCATGGGGTTGCAAAGAGTTGGATACAACTGAGCGACTGAACTGAACTGAAAATGTTTGTTGTTTTCCCATAGGCCAGAGTGCTCTATAACCTTCAAAACCTGTTGCAAGATTATATAATACCTTAGGAATACAATTTTTTTATTAGGTGAAAATAAACATAATCCAAAGTTGTACAAAATTATTATTTGTGGACATAATCCACATGGTTTTTACAGGGTAGTCATAATTTTGAGGAAGGAAAAACCTATGTACTCACACTTATTGACTCCATAGTGGAAGCACCTGTGACAATTCTGATACTGGCCATTTCTAAAAGTAGGTTTCAGAGTAATTTTACATTCCTCTTTATACTTGTCTAAATTTCTCATATGTTATTATACTGAAGTAATTTCATGATCAGAGAAGCAATTTTATAATAAAAGAAATTCTGAAATACGCTTACTAGGACGTCATATCTGGCAAATGATTAATCTATTAAGAGCACCATGTCTATGTCATTTAGCTGCTCAAATTTTTGTTTTAATAGTATACACAGATAAAAGTGACATAGAAGTACTAAAGGACTGATTTTTAAGGTACTTGAAGAATTTTGCATCACTCTTATTTGTGACTGTTAGTGCTGGTTTGTCATTAGATACAAACAGGCACCAATGATTAGCTGTCAAAAAATCTTTGTATTTCTTTTCGAGGAACACTTCAAAAAGAGCATTGCTCACCAAGATTAGACACACTATCAAATTTGTTACTTCTTGTCAATGAGATGTATAAACCGAAATAATTGTTTTCCTCTTGTCTCTACAACTTGGCCTACGTTAAAGTAAAAAAATTAAAATTTCCATAAGCACAGAGATAAACACTGTATATGAGCATCTTATAAAGACATATATCCCTCCAGAATTCAGCTCTCAGTAAAATTCTAATGTTGCTCTCTCAATTGTGTGCAGGATGTGTTTTATTAAATGGCCACATGAGGTGTGAGGATATTTGAGAGCAAACCTTTACAATGTTTTCCACAGCTAGCCTATTTACAGACCACTGAAGGAGGAAGGAAATTGGGCAACAGTTTATGTCTTTAAAAGCCATCAGCTCTGTATAGATATTATCCTCAAGAAAAGGAAATAGCATCTGAGTAGCTTACATGGAACCCAGTTTTTCATTTTTCACTGTGTAGTTGGCCTTTCTTTTTTTCTTCTTTTTTTTTTTTTTTAATTTTAAGTTGGCCTTTCTTAAACGGAGAGAACTTAAGAGAAATTTCTCTATGTTGCTTCCTGGGTTGTCTACAAAATAACTTTGGTTTAATACTGTAAAAGAAAAGCTGGCACAGAACTAGTCTTCTAAATGACAAATCTGCATTTCCAGTGTAGTCACATTAGTCAACAGTTTATGTGAAAGTATACATATTAGAAATGTGAGAATTTCCAAGTATGCAGAGAAAGGCCTACTGTTTGCCAGATAATATGATAAACCCTATGGAGGATACAAGAAACATATAAGGCATGCCTCCTGACTTCTGTGAGATTACAGTTCATCTGAGATGATGCGAATTCATTGAATGCTTTCTCTCTTCCTGGAGCTGAACTAAGCACTTCACAAGATTAGCTCACTTAATCTTTAATAATATCTTGAAATACATATCATTATCCCTGTCTTACAAATGAAACTGCCAAATTCCAAGAGGTTAAGTATTTTGCCTAAGATGGTATATTGATTAAGTGTCAGATTTGGGATGTCAAACTCTGTCAGATTTCAAAATCAGTCATTTTAACACTATGCTTACCTACCTCATCCAAACAATTTGAACAAGATTCCACAGTGACTTACTGCCTAAGGCTGGTCTTTACCACTACTACTGCTTTGCTAAAATATAAGGCATTTTTTAAAAATGCATATTGTATTAAATGCTATTTGAGGCAGTTCTATTCCCTCTGGTTAGAGACATGGATTAAGTGACTCTCATATAATTTATATGCATTATATATCAAACCTCATTTATATGAAATTAGTGAACTCCATATATGCATACATTGAGTTTTTGTTGTATACTCTGACCTGGTATCCTATGATTTTTTAGGTTGTATAGCCTTTGACTTTGTGGATCACAACAAACTGTGGAAAATTCTGAAAGAGATGGGAATACCAGACCACCTGACCTACCTCTTGAGAAATCTGTGTGCAGGTCAGGAAGCAACAGTTAGAACTGGACATGGAACAAAAGACTGATTCCAAATAGGAAAAGGAGTATGTCAAGGCTGTATATTGTCACCCTGCTTATTTAACTTCTATGCAGAGTACATCATGAGAAACACTGGGCTGGAAGAGGCACAAGCTGGAATCAAGATTGCCGGGAGAAATATCAATAAACTCAGATATGCAGATGACATCACCCTTATGGCAGAAAGTGAAGAAGAACTAAAATGCCTCTTGATGAAAGTGAAAGAGGAGAGTGAAAAAGTTGGCTTAAAGCTCAACATTCAGAAAACTAAGATCATGGCATCCAGTCCCATCACTTCATGGGAAATAGATGGGGAAACAGTGGAAACAGACTTTATTTTGGGGGGCTCCAGAATCACTGCAGATGGTGACTGTAGCCATGAAATTAAAAGATGCTTGCTCCTTGGAAGGAAAGTTATGACCAACCTAGACAGCATATTAAAAAGCAGAGACATTGCTTTGCCAACAAAGGTCCGTCTAGTCAGGGCTGTGGTTTTTCCAGCAGTCATGTATGGATGTGAGAGTTGGACTATAAGGAAAGCTGAGCATTGAAGAACTGATGCTTTTGAACTGTGGGGTTGGAGAAGACTCTTGAGAGTCCCTTAGACAGCAAGGAGATCCAACCAGTCCATCCTAGAGGAGATCAGTTCTGGATGTTCATTGAAAAAACTGATGTTGAAGCTGAAACTCCAGTACTTTGGCCACCTGATGCCAAGAGCTAACTCATTTGAAAAGACCCTGATGATGGGAAAGATTGAAGGCGGGAGGAGAAGGGGACGACAGAAAGATGAGATCGTTGGATGGCATCACTGACTCAATGGACATGAGTTTGAGTAAACTCCGGGAGTTGGTGATGGACAGGGAGGGCTGGCGTGCTGTGATTCATGGGGTTGCAAAGAGTCAGACATGACTGAGCGACTGAACTGAACTGACTGAAGCTCTTCTTTGCTATAAGTCAAGTCTTAAACCAAAATTGTTTCAGTGTCTATCTTTCCCCTCATACGTCACTGTCACCCCTAAGGTCAGCTAATCGTTACCTGCTGAGTCCCAAAATTCATCTACAAAAAAATCTTTATATATATGGAATTATTATTACTGTGCCCCTAATAAAATTTCTATTGTCAGTTTTTTTTTTTAATTTTATTTTATTTTTAAACTTTACATAACTGTATTAGATTTGCCAAATATCAAAGTGAATCCGCCACAGGTTTACATGTGTTCCCCATCCTGAACCCTCCTCCCTCCTCCCTCCCCATTCCATCCCTCTGGGTCGTCCCAGTGCACCAGCCCCAAGCATCCAGTATCGTGCATCGAATCTGGACTGGCAACTCATTTCATACATGATATTTTACATGTTTCAATGCCATTCTCCCAAATCTTCCCACCCTCTCCCTCTCCCACAGAGTCCATAAGACTGTTCTATACATCAGTGTCTCTTTTGCTGTCTCGTACACAGGGTTATTGTTACCATCTTTCTAAATTCCATATATATGCGTTAGTATACTGTATTGGTGTTTTTCTTTCTGGCTTACTTCACTCTGTATAATAGGCTCCAGTTTCATCCACCTCATTAGAACTGATTCAAATGTATTCTTTTTAACGGCTGAATAATACTCCATTGTGTATATGTACCACAGCTTGCTTATCCATTCATCTGCTGATGGACATCTAGGTTGCTTCCATGTCCTGGCTATTATAAACAGTGCTGCGATGAACATTGGGGTACTCGTGTCTCTTTCCCTTCTGGTTTTCTCAGTGTGTATGCCCAGCAGTGGGATTGCTGGATCATAAGGCATGTCTATTTCCAGTTTTTTAAGGAATCTCCACACTGTTCTCCATAGTGGCTGTACTAGTTTGCATTCCCACCAACAGTGTAAGAGGGTTCCCTTCTCTCCACACCCTCTCCAGCATTTATTACTTGTAGACTTTAGGATTGCAGCCATTCTGACTGGTGTGAAATGGTACCTCATAGTGGTTTTGATTTGCATTTCTCTGATAATGAGTGATGTTGAGCATCTTTTCATGTGTTTGTTAGCCATCTGTATGTCTTCTTTGGAGAAATGTCTATTTAGTTCTTTGGCCCATTTTTTGATTGGGTCATTTATTTTTCTGGAGTTGAGCTGTAGGAGTTGCTTGTATATTCTCGAGATTAGTTGTTTGTCAGTTGCTTCATTTGCTATTATCTTCTCCCATTCTGAAGGCTGTCTTTTCACCTTGCTAATAGTTTCCTTTGATGTGCAGAAGCTTTTAAGGTTAATTAGGTCCCATTTGTTTATTTTTTCTTTTATTTCCAATATTCTGGGAGGTGGGTCATAGAGGATCCTGCTGTGATGTATGTCAGAGAGTGTTTTGCCTATGTTCTCCTCTAGGAGTTTTTTTTTTTTTTTTTTTTTAATTTTATTTTATTTTTAAACTTTACATAACTGTATTAGATTTGCCAAATATCAAAATGAATCCGCCACAGGTATACATGTGTTCCCCATCCTGAACCCTCCTCCCTCCTCCCTCCCCATTCCATCCCTCTGGGTCGTCCCAGTGCACCAGCCCCAAGCATCCAGTATCGTGCATCGAACCTGGACTGGCAACTCATTTCATACATGATATTTACATGTTTCAATGCCATTCTCCCAAATCTTCCCACCCTCTCCCTCTCCCACAGAGTCCATAAGACTGTTCTATACATCAGTGTCTCTTTTGCTGTCTCGTACACAGGGTTATTGTTACCATCTTTCTAAATTCCATATATATGCGTTAGTATACTGTATTGGTGTTTTTCTTTCTGGCTTACTTCACTCTGTATAATAGGCTCCAGTTTCATCCACCTCATTAGAACGGATTCAAATGTATTCTTTTTAATGGCTGAATAATACTCCATTGTGTATATGTACCACAGCTTGCTTATCCATTCATCTGCTGATGGACATCTAGGTTGCTTCCATGTCCTGGCTATTATAAACAGTGCTGCGATAAACATTGGGGTACTCGTGTCTCTTTCCCTTCTGGTTTCCTCAGTGTGTATGCCCAGCAGTGGGATTGCTGGATCATAAGGCATGTCTATTTCCAGTTTTTTAAGGAATCTCCACACTGTTCTCCATAGTGGCTGCACTAGTTTGCATTCCCACCAACAGTGTAACAAAAAACCTCGAATAGCCAAAGCGATCTTGAGAAAGAAGAATGGAACTGGAGGAATCAACCTACCTGACTTCAGGCTCTACTACAAAGCCACAGTCATCAAGACAGTATGGTACTGGCACAAAGACAGAAATATAGATCAATGGAACAAAATAGAAAGCCCAGAGATAAATCCACGCACATATGGACACCTTATCTTCGACAAAGGAGGCAAGAATATACAATGGATTAAAGACAATCTCTTTAACAAGTGGTGCTGGGAACTCTGGTCAACCACTTGTAAAAGAATGCAACTAGAACACTTTCTAACACCATACACAAAAATAAACTCAAAATGGATTAAAGATCTAAATGTAAGACCAGAAACTATAAAACTCCTAGAGGAGAACATAGGCAAAACACTCTCTGACATACATCACAGCAGGATCCTCTATGACCCACCTCCCAGAATATTGGAAATAAAAGCAAAAATAAACAAATGGGACCTAATTAACCTTAAAAGCTTCTGCACATCAAAGGAAACTATTAGCAAGGTGAAAAGACAGCCTTCAGAATGGGAGAAGATAATAGCAAATGAAGCAACTGACAAACAACTAATCTCGAGAATATACAAGCAACTCCTACAGCTCAACTCCAGAAAAATAAATGACCCAATCAAAAAATGGGCCAAAGAACTAAATAGACATTTCTCCAAAGAAGACATAAAGATGGCTAACAAACACATGAAAAGATGCTCAACATCACTCATTATCAGAGAAATGCAAATCAAAACCACTATGAGGTACCATTTCACACCAGTCAGAATGGCTGCAATCCAAAAGTCTACAAGTAATAAATGCTGGAGAGGGTGTGGAGAAAAGGGAATCCTCTAGGAGTTTTATAGTTTCTGGTCTTACGTTTAGATCTTTAATCCATTTTGTCAGTTTTAAATGGCTAAATTCCTTTCTTTTCCTGATGAGTTACATTTTTAGGATTTAATGGCATTTTTCTATTTAATATGTTATAACTTGCAACCCTTTGCTAAAGTAATTCATGGAAAGGAATTTATTTTTTAATTAAAGGAATGTAAACCATACATAGATTCGGTTAAATCACAAGAGAAAATTTCATTGCAGCTATTCCAATATTCTAGCAGTACTTATGAGTATTTTGATTATGTTTGGCATTTATTCACCAAGGGTAATGTTTAGTACTTGAAACAGCATAGTGTGTAGGGCAAAGCAATGACTTTATGACAAAATGCCAAACTTATACTAGACCCTTTATAACTCGGGGTGGTAATCCAATTAAGAGAACTACACTGGTTTCAGATCTTGGAGTTTACATTCCCCATTACTCTCCAAAATGGGTAATGGAAATAGCTGTCAATTGTTGTCAAAAGGAGAGCTATAAGTATTAATGCCATTTACATGGAACTAAAAATCAAACTTGCAGGTTAACTGAGAATAAACGTGACTTCTTTCCACAAAAATATTTGACTGGCTGAGGCAACAGAGTATAAGCTACAGTATGGTCTGGGAGTCATTTGTAAGTTTCCCAACATGGTTGTATGGAAGGAGTTAGAGAGTACAATGCTATCAGTCATTGTACGCTAATATCCTAATCAACCAAAATGTATTTGACGCATTTGACAATGACAGAAACTCTGTCATGAAGATAAAATCACACTTCATTTAAGAAAAAAGAAACAACTCTGTATGGAAACATGAGATAGCATTCATTTGGGTAATGGAGAGGGCTCTTTTCATTTACTTAAATAGGCTTTGAAACAATTTTATTTAAAATTCATATCTGTGGCAAGTGTAGTAATTTCCAGCCAGCATAGTCAGTTGTTCAATGCAGGAGCTACATAAATCTGCTCAACAACATAAACACGCTGCCTCAGAGCGATCTCACGAATTGAATAGCTTGTTTCCCGGAGAGAGGAAAGTATAGAACAAAATTAATAGTACAGCTACTGTATCTCAGTGGGGTACTACCCTCAAGCCTGAATCGCTGCAGAAGAAGAGATGTTAGCAGAGCTGATTTTAGTGAGAATGAGAGCAAGAACGCCTGTGAACTCAAGAGAGAGGAGAAGGAGAGTTGATTTGCAAGCATGTTGTTAATTAGCCAGCTTCACAGAAATGAAAGTCATGTAAAAGGCTAATTAAGTGAAATTGATGTGCATGATCTCGGTCTTTATTTTGAATACAGCTGAATCAATCTCTGAGCCAGAGAATCCGGCTCCAGAAGCACATTTCTGTGGGACTGATAAAGGAGGTTGATTTTGGCTGTCCTTAAAGGTGTGTTTTTCATGCGCTGGTGGTTTGCCAAGCCCAGCCATCCGTGTCAATTCTTTCTTAGGAGACATCTGCTTTATGTAAGATTGTCAGACACATTGAAAGTATGAAACATTTAATACTGACCTCATTTTAGTATCTGTCTAATTATAACTCCCCATGGCCTTCGCTGCATTGCTGAAAATGCTATGAGCTATAATTTCACCCAAAGTTGAAAAATCCAGCGTACGGTATAGGACTTTGTTGTACACCTTTAAAATGTATGTCTTCATGTTTCTTCTAATTGATTTAAAGCTGCACATTATCTACTTCATTTTGCACATATGAAAGGCATATTTGAGAACCCACAAGGTAAGAAATCCTTCTAAGAAAACTTGAAAAGATTACATATTGTTTTAGTATGACCAAATCAGCTTCCAGCAAGTTTAACTTCATATAAATCAGAGAAATGAATAAAAGAAGAATGGGTAATGCTTAATATCTTTAATAATTTATACATCTCAATTTTTACAGATAATAGAGTAAAATCCAAAGCAGATTCCAAGGAAGTTGGGAAGAACTATTTGAAAAAAATTTTAAAAATATAAACAGTGAGTGTTAATTGAGTATTTTTTATAGGCTAGTGACTACGCTAAGCACATAAAGACATTATCTTACTAAATCTTGATTAAAAAATCCTCTGTGAAATTATAAGTCCAATTTTAAGGTAAATTGGAGAGTGGGAGAACTTAAGTAATTATGTATGATCACAGAGTCAGTAAAAAAAAAAAAAAAAAAGACTTCAAACTCAAGTCTTTCTCCAAAGCCCATGGTTTCAACCATAAACATCTAGGCTGTAAAATATAAGAACTTTCCTTTCCAAGGGCACTTTCTAAAAGCCTCTCATTTGGGGAATTTCTTCTTTATCAAAGTCCAGGCTACTGACATATACGTACACCCTGGTACAAAGTATTTGGTATTTTAGCCACTGCTGTTTCTTTTTCATGAAATTTAACTAGTAGATATTATATTATTATTGCTACATATTTGCACCCTAAAGATAGGTGACTAAATGAAGTACTAGAAAGGCCGAAGTAACTTTTTGTATCTTTTCATTAATAAGAGCTTGAGAATTTAGTCTGTATTTCATTAGCTTTAACTGATATATATATATATATATAATAATATATATATATATTTAACTAATATTTAACTAATATAGTATATATATAATATATACCTTCTTGTCAAGCTTAATAATTGACAAAAGGATTTCTTATAAGATTAGAATTTACACACTTTGTCAGTGGAGTCTAAGCTGTGTTTAACCGTCGCACAACTTGTCTGGCAGATTGAGATGGATAGGCCAGAAGTACTTTTCGCATGAGGTACAAAGAATCCTTCCGAAGAATTTACCTTAAGAGGGACAACTCATAATTGTGCACAATGAGAAAGCCTCTTGTAAGAGAGAAGGGCAATTCAAAGCATTGTGTGGTATCTGTCACTCAAATATGTCCTCTGATCCATCTGTTATGGGCACGGGACTGAACCCCAGAAATAGTAGGGCTGAAGTATAAAGCCTGTAAAAAAAAAGAAACTCTTCTAAAAGCTCAGGAAGATATAGAGGAGACATCATACACAGTGAGGAGTGTAATTCGCTCACAAATATAGTTCCTATATGCCGACCGTGCTGATGTATGTCCAAGTTGAGTGCTGTTTTGACACACCGAGGGGACATACATGTGGGGGCAGTCACAGGACCCAGTGCCCAGATGCTTCACTCGATAAAAGGAACCTCAAGAGTAGTTGCATCTGGTGTCTGTAATTTGGTGGAAGCAGGAATTGATATCAGTGGTGACAGGTGGCACCAAATATGGAATCACATAGGACCCCTTGTCACAGAAGGCAGCTTCCTGACAGAGGACACTCTCAACAACAACACTGCTGAGAAAGCTCCTTAAATGCATAGAGTGATTTATTAAACGGGGTCAGAGAACAAGAGTAGAGAGAAAGAAAGAGTATGCACTAATTTGGATGGTGAAGAAAACTGTTCTTTTAAAAATATTTACTGAGGTTGACTTGCAGTGTTGTATTAATTTCTACTGTACAGCAGTGATCCAGATAACTTTGTCTCTCTTTGTATTAATGTGCCTTATTTATAGTCATCTCACTAACTACATGTTTTCAATTTTACTGTTTAGAATATCTAGCATTAGGTCCAGGTGTGAATTTTAAAGGGTCACTGCCTCAGAGGATTGTGTAAATGTTGGCCTTGTCTTTACTGGCCTCACCTCACTCTGGGCCATGGAAGACCTCCCTGCCATGCTCCTGATTTAACTGGAATCCTTTTGAAGTTTTACCATTAAATATGATGATTACTTAATTTTATCATTAAATTTGATATAGGTTTTTGAAAGGCACCCATTACTTAATTAAGAAGGGTATCTTGCATTTTCAGTTTGCTATTAGTTTTTTAAATTAATGTTCAGGCAGTTCAGTTCAGTTCAGTTGCTCAGTCGTGTCCGACTCTTTGCAACCCCATGAATCACAGCACACCAGGCCTCCATGTCCATCACCAATTCCCGGAGTTCACTCAGACTCACGTCCTTCGAGTCAGTGATGCCATCCAGCCATCTCATCCTCTGTCGTCCCCTTCTCCTCCTGCCCCCAATCCCTCCCAGCCTCAGAGTCTTTTCCAATGAGTCAACTCTTCGCATGAGGTGGCCAAAGTACTGGAGTTTCAGCTTTAGCATCATTCCTTCCAAAGAAATCCCAGGGCTGATCTCCTTCAGAATGGACTGGTTGGATCTCCTTGCAGTCCAAGGGACTCTCAAGAGTCTTCTCCAACACCACAGTTCAAAAGCATCAATTCTTCGGGGCTCAACTTTCTTCACAGTCCAACTCCCACATCCACACATGACCGCTGGAAAGACCATAGTCTTGACTAGATGGACCTTTGTTGGCAAAGTAATGTCTCTGCTTTTCAGTATGCTGTCTAGGTTGGTCATAACTTTCCTTCCAAGGAGTAAGCGTCTCTTAATTTCATGGCTGCAGTCAACATCTGCAGTGATTTTGGAGCCCAGAAAAATAAAGTCTGACACTGTTTCCACTGTTTCCCCATCTATTTCCCATGAAGTGATGGGACCAGAGGCCATGATCTTCGTTTTCTGAATGTTGAGTTTTAAGCCAACTTTTTCACTCTCCTCTTTCATCTTCATCAAGAAGCTTTTGAGTTCCTCTTCACTTTCTGCCATAAGGGTGGTGTCATCTGCATATCTGAGGTTATTGATATTTCTCCCGGCAATCTTGATTCCAGCTTGTGCTTCTTCCAGCCCAGCGTTTCTTATGATGTACTCTGCATATAAGTTAAATAAGCAGGGTGACAATATACAGCCTTGACGTACTCCTTTTCCTATTTGGAACCAGTCTGTTGTTCCATGTCCAGTTTTAACTGTTGCTTCCTGACCTGCATACAAATTTCTCAGGAGGCAAATTAATGTTAAATCCATACAATTGCTTTTTCTGTGTTGAATATCCTTGATTTCTAAATCCAGTCAGCATAGTATGTTACATTAATAGATGTCTGTGAGGTCCATTCATTTTTACATTCCTGAGCTAACCTCCTTTTCTGAAGAGTTCAATTCAAACACCGCTTTTGATCTGTCAGGCAAAAACAAGGTTTTCCTCCTTCTCTAAATTGCTGCCACACTCTATTTACTTTTTCTACATATTTTAGTAGGTCCTACCTTTTATTACACTTAGATATGTGCACGTCATTTCTCCTACTGCGATTGTTCCTCATAATGAAAAGAAGAAGATTCTAAGCCAGAGAACTTGAAATGGACTCACCGAGGTCTTCCACTTAAAAAATATTTCTAATACTCAGTTTGCTTTTATATAAAGACCATGATGCACACCTTCTCTACCTTACAGACATTTTAAGCATCTAAAGGAGATATGTGTGTGTGTGTGTGTATACTCAGTTGTGTCTGACTTTACAACCCCATGGACTTCAGAGTGCCAGGCTCCTCTGTCCATGAGATTTTCCAGTCAAGAATATTGGATTGGGTTGTCATTTCCTCCTCCACAGGATGTACCTGACCCAGGGACTGAAGCCACGTCTCTTGTGTCTCCTGCATTGGCAGATGGTTTTTTTTTTTACCACTGTGCCACCTGGGAAGCCCTTATATTGAGAACGGTATTCTGTAAGTGGAGAAAGCTTCATAGAGATCATTTTTATTATTGATCAGTAAGCTTCAAAACTCATAAAAATTTCACTGAGTATTGGCTCTACCTGGAGATAAAAATTACCTTGAAAAATTCTTCAGATTTCTATTTAATACCATGTGGTGACTTGTGGCTCACCACACAGTGTTTGAATGCCATATACTCCCTTCAAGAGTTGGCAGATACAACTAGTGCAAACAGATCATTGTTCTCATTTAATCTCAAAGATTATTTTTTTGTGATCCTACTGAAAAAATGATCTTGAAAGAGAGGATTTATGAAAGTGGTGAAAGAAGTTTCCAAATTCTAAAAATTTCCCACTATATATATATATATATACACAAAACAAATTTTGGATAACAACACATCAAATATTACAAAAAGTCTTAATGCAGTAAGTCCAGGATATTCTGAAGCTTGCCCAGCATCACCTCTGTCCAAAGCATTGTACTGGCAAAAGTGGACCACAGGGCCAGCCCAAATTCATAGTGGGGAAATAGACTCCATCTCCTGGACAGAACTGCACATTTATACCACAAAGGACATGAACATACAGAGGAACAGAAAGTTGGGGGGAATTTTTGCAAATTACTGCACCTATCCATAGCAAAATTCTCTAATGCAGGTATTAGATATGGTGACAAAAAAGTCAAAAGCCTAGGAGGCTTCACCTCATCCTCATTTGATTATTAAGCGAGTGACAGCCGCAGGATTCCAATACCAAGTAGGTAGTTGTAAGAGGAGCCTTGGTGAGAATAGTCTGCTCTTCCTAACCTCCCATGTGCGAAAGTGAAAGTGAAGTTGCTTTAGTCATGTCTGACTCTTTGCGACCCCATGGACTGTAGCCCACCAGGCTCCTCCATCCATGGGATTCTCCAGCCAAGAATACTGGAGTGGGTTGCCATTTCCTTCTCCAGGGATCTTCCTGATCCAGGGATCGAACCCAGGTCTCCCGTATTGCAGGCAGATGATTTACCATCTGAGCCACCAGGGAAGTCCTCCTCCCATGTGTAGTGAGGTGAATGTGACTAGATTTTTTTCTGCCTGGTTTGTGGGAGACAAGGAAGGGATAAGTAATTCAAGAGTCAAGACTTGCTATTCAGTCACATGGCAAGAGGTAAGCTCCAGAAGCTGGGGCTAAAATTCAGAATGAAGATAATGTTGTTTACACACATAGAGGTCTACACCATTAATAAGTTAAAAACCTATCAGGCCCTGATGGGATATAAGAAACAATTTATAAGATCTCTAGCTCCAGACTAGCTAAAACAATCGACATAGAGATCAACAGAAAAGGAAAAGATAGCACGCAGATTCTATTGTTCTGAGCCCCTTCCCTGGTGGCTCAGATGGTAAAGCGTCTGCTTGCAATGCAGGAGACCCGAGTTCAATCCCTGGGTTGGGAAGATGCCCTGGAGAAGGAAACGGCAACCCACTCCAGTATTGTTGCCTGAAAAATCCCATGGACAGAGGAGTCTGGCGGGCTACAGTCCATGGGGTCACAAAGAGTCCAACACAACTGAGCGACTCTCTATTCTCCTTCCTCCACCCCCCACTCCCTACACACACACCATGAGACCAAGTACACTACTCCATATATAGGAGGGAGAGAGATTTTCATCTTGAAGTGGAGAAGTTTTGGAGTGGGACAGGTCCCTGAAAACTGAACATTTACTCAAAAAAGAGACATAAGTGACCAAGTTATCTGGAAAGGAGATGCACATATCAGAAGGGATTGAGACATCACAGTTTGGCAACTTTTTAAAAAAATCAGTTACCCAAAGACTGGGGAGTTAAGATGATATTAGATACATAAAATATAAAATGTCAGGTTCCTTTGCACGTCAGAGAAGAAGTAAGGGACAGTTCTTGACTTTGTGGAGGCTCTGTTCAAGAGAATGAAACAAAATACATAGTTTGAACACTTACTGAAGACTCCAAGGTCTCAAAACTATTGCATCATCAGCTTTGTTGTAAATTTGCCTCTAATATGTGCCAGCATGCTGCTTAGTTGCTTCATTCGTGTCCTGAGACCCCATGGACTGCAGCCCGCCAGGCTCCTCTGTCCATGGGATTCTCCAGGCAAGAATACTGGAGTGGGTTGCCATGCCCTTCTCCAGGGGAACTTCCTGACCCAAGGATCGGACCCGTGTCTTGTATGTCTCCTACATTGGCAGGTAGTTTCTTTACCACTAGCGCCACCTGGGAAGCTTGTTTATTTTATTTATTTTATTTATTATTTTATTTTTTAACTTTACAATATTGTATTTGTTTTTCCATATATCAACATGAATCTGCCACATGTTCCCCATCCTGAACCCTCCTCCCTCCTCCCTCCCCGTACCATCCTTCTGGGTTGTCCTAGTGCACCAGCCCCAAGCATCCAGTATCGTGCATCAAACCTGGACCGGTGACTCATTTCATATATGATATTATACATGTTTCAATGCCATTCTCCCAAATCATTCCACCCTCTCCCTCTCCCACAGAGTCCAAAAGACTGTTCTATACATCAGTGTCTCTTTTGTCGTCTCGTATACAGGGTTATTGTTACCATCTTTCTAAATTCCATATATATGCATTAGTAGAGGTTTTGGACTTCCCTCGTGGTCCAGTGGTTTGGAATCTGCCTGCCAATGGAGGGGATATAGGTTCAAACCCTGGTCCAGGAAGATTCCACATGCTGCAGAGCACCTAAGCCTGTGTGTATCACAATTACTGAGTCCATACCCTACAGCCCGTGCTCTGCACAAAGAGAGGCCACCATGAAGAGAAGCCCATGCACCAAAAATAAATAACAATAAAATAAAAAAGAAAAACTGCTTTAAAAATAAAAAAATAAATACAAGACGCATTTATAAATGTACCATCATCACACTTCTTTCTTTTTCTACAGAAGTATTTCTATAATAGGTCAAGGAATACTTGTACCAATTAGGTGGCAAAGCAAAGATATATTAAAGAGTTTAGAACAGAACATGTTCCTGCAGGTAAAGTGGCTATTTACTTCCTTTTCTTCTGAGTTCACATAGACAGGACCGCTTGATAAGTCTTGAAGGGAAATTATCTCACACATGTCTTCAAAGCCTTGAAGATTGAAGTGTTATATGCTGGCAGCAAAGCCAGGTGAATGGGGTGGCTGAAGGCCCCAGGATAGAGAAACCTGAGAGTTTCCTGAAGTTGTTAAAGAAATATCCCTGCCTGTCTCCACCCAGTTACCTTTTTCCCAGCTTCTGAAATCCAAACATGACATCATCTCCACAAGAGGTCTCTGACGTGCATGGTAGATTTCTTCTCAGCTCTCCACAGCATCTCCCTGTGATCCTCAGGACCTAGTAGAACCTTCAACTTCCCTGTTCTACTTTGGTGAGCCCCTTTTTCCTCAAAACCTGGTCAGTCTTTCATGATCCAAGAGGCCAAACTGTGTTGATGACAAACGTTGTGAGCTGAGTTTAACCTGCTGAATGTTCAGGTCTGGTCTTAAATATGAAATGGGGTCATCTGTCGTTAGACTGCCTTCATCATTCCCAAAGAAGGATTGCATTGTTTCAGTCAAACTTATACTGAAAAAAATTTTCATGACTCTAGCTTATTATGATGTAATAATTAACAAACCATTATTCATTCTTTACCTAAGTCATTTGATTTTCCTATTTATATGCAAAAAGACTTTATCCACTTGAATTTCATTCTCTGTGTTTCTTGATATTTAATAATGTGTCAAGATTTTAATTGTGGTTTGACATCATTATTTTGTATTCAAACATTTATATGAAATGCTCCTGTTTAAAACTCAGTAAATTTAAATTTAAAATTGTAATTGTCCTTATTTAGTTGCTACTTAATTAGATTTTTAGAATTGCAGTTTATAATTATGCATGGTAAAAATGACAAGTTTTTATAGTTTCCTGGTTGTCCAACAAAACAACTCTTCCTCTACATTTCATCTTTTTTCCCCCTCACTAAACTATGAAAACCACTCAACTATTTGAAATTTGTTTTTCAATATTTATTAAAATATAATCTGAGATTCCAACCTTCCAGGATGTCACAAACTCACTCTCATTTCAGAGAGATGAGAAGATAGCTGTTTATCATTTATGGAGTGTTTCATACTATTCCTTCTTAAAACTGCAACTTATGGCAATTTTCTCATGAAATTTCAACATTCTTCTTTGGTAGTCAAAGACTATATTTAGAAAAACATATGAAAGTTGAGTCTGTCTTATGTAAGAAACCAGTTTTTATGTCCGAAGAAATATTTTCTAAGATATATTCCATGCGTTCTACAGCCATGACATGATCTTTCAAAAAGAAAAAGAGAAAAGCGGAGAAGGTCTATGAAGGTGCAGAGAGAGTGCACAGTAAATCAGCAGATCCACACACATATTCATGAGACCCTGAGTCTCTTGGCAGTAAGGAAACATCCTACCTTGTAATTCTTTTATGAATATATTTAGCCAGAAATTTCCTGCCAAACTCTCTTTTTATGTAAAATTTTTAGTACCCCAAAGAAATACTATTCCAGGAGATAAACATTGTAAAAGTTTGGTTTTTAAGGTTCTTCTAGCTTTAATAGATGACATGTGTCTTTGAAAGCTCTACTTTCTCCAAAAAGTGGATTTCGTAGTCTGGAAGCTTCTAGACGAAGAGGTTCATCCTATCTGGCATTCTTTCTCATTTTTGCCTGCACAGAAACAGTCCCTGCTTTGTAGCTGCTCCAGTCACCAGGAGGAATGAGTCACCCATACACACATCTTCTTGGCCTTGTAGGTCATCTCCTTGAAACATGCTCCCTCTGCTCTATGCAAGGCTCACATCCAAGTCCTAGGCCAGCACATTCTCCCAAGGTCCATGGCAATCTTCAGTTCTAGCTAGGAGTGCAGAGCTGGGCATCCTTCACCCACCACCACCCCCACCTAGCCAGAGGTGACTTTGAGCTCTGCAAGAGAAAAAGCATTCTGCTTTAAGAAGAAAAAAAGGTCTGCTCTTTGGTAACCTTCCACAGGTCCCTAGATGGTTAAGCTGGAAACAAGCAGAACAGCTTCAAAAGGAACAACTATAATGAGAAGGTAACCCATAATCAATCCACTTATCTGGTGCAATAGCTACTAAAGGACCCATTATCACAGGCTGGAAGAAGAATTTCTCTCTCCTGTGGAGCTTACATTCTATCCCAGGCTGCACAGAACTCGTGGTAACTGACCATTCTCTCACCTTGTCCTGCTGTTTGTCCAGCCACCTTGGAATCCCCTCTCCCTCAAATATAATCTTCAAGGAGACACAGTTTACTGGCTACATTAAACACACTATTTTGTTTAGAGTTAACACGTAATAAAAATTTGACCCCCTTATTCAATAAAATTTAATCTAAGAAAAATACACGAGTCTATTGCAAATCTTCTATTTTTAAGTAACCTAGTGAAAACTAGGTTAAATAATAAAGGAAATATATCAGATTAAATGAATGAAGTGTTTTGTTTGCTTGTTTGTTTTAGCTTTATTTATTTATTTAACTTTACAATATTGTATTGGTTTTGCCATACATTGACTTGAATCTGCCTTGGGTGTACACATGTTCCCCATCCTGAACACCACCCCCCCCCACCTCCCTCCCCATCTCATCCCTCTGGGTCATCCCAGTGCATCAGCCCTGAGCACCCTGTCTCATGCATCGAACCTGGACTGCCGATTCGTTTCACATATGATAATTTACATGTTTCAGTGCCATTCTCCCATATCATCCCGCCTTCGCCCTCTCCCACAAAGGTCAAAAGACTGTTCTATATATCTGTGTCTCTTTTGCTGTCTCGCATACAGGGTTATCGTTACCATCTTTCTAAATTCCATATATATGTGTTAGTATACTGTATTGGTGTTTTTCTTTCTGGCTTACTTCACTCTGTATAATAGGCTCCAGTTTCATCCACCTCATTAGAACTGATTCAAATGTATTCATTTTAATGGCTGAGTAATATTCCATTGTGTATATGTACCGCAGCTTTCTTATCCATTCAGATGAATGGACATGAATGATGTGTTTTAAAAAATATGTTCTAAGTGAAGCTTAATTTGGAAGCTCAACAATGTTATGAAATACCAGTTTCTTTTCCTCTCTTTTTAAAAATGTGTTCAACTTTTTTTTTTAATTGAAGTGTACTTAATTTACAATGTTTTGTTAGTTTCAGGTGTACACAAAGTGATTGTTATACATACATATCTATCTATTTTTTAAGATTTTTTTCCCTTATAGGTTATTACACAATACTAAGTAGAGCTATACAGTAATATACAGTAGGTCCTTGTGGTTATCTATTTGATATAAGGTAGTGTGTATATGTTAATCCTAAACTGCTAATTTATCCCTCCCCTCCTTTTCCTTTTGGTACTGGTAAGTTTATTTTCTACGTCTGTGGACTTACAGACAGAGAAACTATAAGTTTGTTTCTGTTCTGTATACAAGTTCTGTATATAAGTTCATTTGTATCTTTTTTTTTTTAATTCCACATATAAATGAAATCATACGATATTTGTCTTTTTCTGTCTGGCTTGCTTCACTTAGTATGGTCCATCCATGTTACTACAAATATATTGAGCATCTTTCCACGTGCCTGTTGGCCATCTGTATATATCCCCTTTAGAGAAATGTCTGTGTACATCTTCTGCCCACTTTTTGATTGGGTTGTTGTTTTTTTTTTTTATATTGAGCTGTATGAGCTGTTTTTGTATTTTGGAAATTAATCCCTTGTCAGTGATATCATTTGCAAATATTCTCTCCCATTCTGTAGGTTGTCTTTTCATTTTGTTTATGGTTTCCTTTGCTGTGCAAAAGCTTTTGAGTTTAATTATGTCCCATTTGTTTAGTTTAGTTTTTATTTTCATTACTCTAGGAGGGGGATCAAAAAAGATACTGCTGCAATTTATGTCAGCGTGTTCTTCCTATGTTTTCCTTTATGAGTTTTATAGCAACCAGTCTTATAGTTAGGTCTTTAATCCGTTTTGAGTTTATGTTTCATGTGGTGTTAGAGATGGTTCTAATTTCATTGTTATAGTTTCCCCAGCACAACTTATTGAAGAGATTGTCTTTTCTCCATTGTATATTCTTGCCTCCTTTGTCATAGTTTAATTGGCTATAAGTGTGTGCATTTATTTCTGAGCTTTTTATCCTGTTCCTGATACATATGTCTGTTTTGTGCCAGACATATGTATCAGTACCAGACTGATTTGACCACTATAGCTTTGTAGTATAGTCTTTAAGTCAGGAAACATGATTCCTTCAGCTCTGTTTTTCTTTCTCAAGATCTCTTTGACTATTTAGGGTCTTTTGTGTTTCCATACAAATTAAATTTTTTTTTGTTCTTATTCTGTGAAAAATGCCATTGGTAGTTTGATAAGGATTACACTGAGTCTGTAGATTGCCTTGGGTAATATAGTCTTTTTAACATTATTAATTCTTCCAATCCAAGAACATGGTCTGTCTTCCCATCTGTTTATATCATCTTCTGTTTCTTTCATCAGCATCTTACAGCAATTTTCAGAGCACATGTCTTTTGTCTCCGTAGGCAAGTTTATTCCTAGGTATTTTATTCTTTTTCATGTGATGCTAAATGGGATTGTATCCTTAATTTCTCTTTCTGACCTTTGACTGTTAGTGTATAGAAATGCAAGGGATTTCTGTGTATTAATTTTGTATCCTGCAAGTTTACTAAATTGATGAGCTCTAGTAATTTTCTGGTAGCATCTTCAGGATTTGCTATGTATGGCATCATGTTACCTGCAAACAATAATGGTTTTACTTCTTTTTCAATTTGAGTTTCTTTTATTTCTTTTCCTTCTTGTATTGCTATGGCTAGGACATTCAAAATTCTGTTGAATAAAAAATGGTGAGAATGGACATCCTTATCATTATTTTTTTGTCTTAAGTTGTATGTGTTCCATTATAAGATAATCATTTCGTGGTAAGTGATTTGTGATCAAGTTTCAGAAACTACAGGCTTTATCATTATATTAAGCAGAATTAGTAAGAAACTCACCTCTCCTGAAGATTATACAATAGTCTTAAGCTTTATTTTGATTGATTCAGCCAGGATGTTTCCCCATACCCCAAAGCTGAAATACTGAATGCCTTAGGTCACAATAACTAATTACAGCTAAAAAGGGAAGGATTGGGCTGAATGATTAGGAATTGGTCTACCTCAGGCAAGGGAAGAATGCCATTTGAATCACACGGTCAGCTTCTTTCAGATGGGCGAAGGGCAGTAGGAGCTTCAGCGGCAACCAAGTTGTCAGCACACACACATATACACACTTAAAATTCATATTTCATGAAAAATGGAAACAAACCCGAGGGAATTATATAAACATTTCACTGGATACGCCGAGCCTCCGAATGTCTACCACATGGAGTTCCTCTCTATTCCAGTGAAGTCATCTGTCCCACATTCAGAATGTGCTGAAAGGATAACCTGTAATGAGTTGTTTTATACCACATAACACACCCTATGCATGGGCCTTTTGTCCAGAAGTAGCAACTGCACAGGTGTGAAAAATGAGGAGAGCCAGTCAGATGCTCCCCTTGTCTGTTCATATACAGGATTTACTGTTGGAGCTGAGACTCTTATGAGTGCAAATGAGCTAGAGATGGAGCTGTGAGTTCTCGCGGGACATCAAAGTCGTGAGTGACAAGAAGCTAAGAGACAGAGAATGAGTAAGGTTAGAGAGGGACGTCTGGCCTTAATAAGAAGAGATCAGAAGACACAAGAGAAAAGACACAAAAATGTGGGAGAAGGGGACATAGCAAGGGGCCACATTTTAAGGATCCCTGTTCCTGAAGGCTTTCAGTTCCAGTTTCCGTGAAAGCAATTCCACTTCTCATTCTGAAATCCCTGCTGCTGTTGTTGCTCTCTATATGTTCTTTCATGGCCACCCACCCCTTAGATGTGGTATTTCAAATGAGTTTCTGTTCCATATAAATAATATAAGCAAACAAAGATATATTATGAAAGGATTCTTTGTTTAACCTAATAATTCTCTTTGGGGTTCTTTGAAAAAAAATTTTTTGCATTCCTGTTACTTTAAAATTTATCTTAAAAATTTACTTGACATGTCCATGAGTAATTGCTTAGAAAGAGATGGACCATAGTATGTATTTTTATAATGTATTCTTTTAAATTGCCTACCAGAATTGTGAAGAAGGAAAATGTACCACCTTTTCCCCCAAATATATTGGCCTTTGCTAACATGAACTGGAGAGCACACAGCAAAGCTCTGGGCTGAAGATACCTGTAGGCTGGGGATATGTGACTCCTACTTAAATACATGCTGATTGACTCCCTGGTTGAGTCAGAGAAAGTTGAAATGACTATTCCCAACATGTTAAACAGGGTCGCTGATCTTCTTACCCACTTGTTACTGAATAAGTATGAGCTCTATTTCTCGTTTACAAACTATTTTAAAAATGCCTTTACATGTAAATAACTATTGACATTTCCAAATAATCATTATTAAATTTAAGAATTGAATCCAGTTTAAAAATTTTCATACTACTGTGATCTATGAAGCCACAATTACATTCTGAAAATGAACTGTAAAATTCTTTGATACTCTTTTTTTCTGAAAATAAAATGTAAACTTGGTAAGTGCATCTGTCTTGCCAGGAGAAAAGACCAGTGATACACTGCTCTGGGTCAGTATGGAAATATGCCTAGAAGCAGGGGTTCCATGCTCCTAATTGACCTGCCAGTTTGAAATCTTTTCTTGGCAACTGTGACTTTCAGCAGAGTTGAAAATACTGTCCATCTTGAGCTCAGATGGCATATATGGTCTGAAGCAATATGGTGTTCAAAATAAAACCCCTAGGATGAGAGGAAAAGTTATGAATTTTTAATGAAAGAAAAAATAATCTATAACTGTTAGTTTCAAACCATTAGATTTAAAATATCCTCTCCTGTCTCTGAATTATTACTGCCAAGGAAATGATATTGGTTGCCTACATTTTTTAGAGAATAAAATTTAATTTTCTATGAGAATCAAACACTTGATCGATTAGTTAATTTGTAAGATTTTTGATGTAGACAAAAAGTAGGCCCAATATATTGCTTGAGGCTGACTCTCTCAGACGCCATGAGAAGTTTCAAAACTAATGTTGAAAGCCTTTGGTTCTTCTGATGAGATGGGTGCTTGGGGTGGGGCTGGCGATATTCATTCATTCATTCTTGCAGGTAAATCGCCTTGATTTTCCTTAAGAACTAACCTACACCAATCTTAGACCCAGTAGTTTTGATAATATCAACAGCATCCTTAATCTAGTAGTGGATGTGGGATTTGTAGGTGACTAATCAGAGAATCCATGCCTCTAGTAACAGTGATTGGGTCAGGGAAGAATATATGAGCTACTAAGAGCCAGGAACACACACTGTTAGAATCTTTTCTGAGATTATTCAAGGGGAACATTTTCCTCCTACCATCCCCCCCCTTGCCCCTTCTCTTTCTTTCCTTCCTTCTCTTTCTTTCTTTATGTTATTGTTATTTTGTTTTTGGATTTGAACTGTAGAGACATAAGCCTAAACTGCCAGCATACATACCACTACCCAGAAAGGAGCTTCCTTGATAACAGACATAAGACAGAGCAAGGCAAAGCCAAGAAGTGAAAAACCTTGAATTAGTGATGTTGTTCAAGCCTCTAGGTTCATCCATGCATAAAGTCAGTTCTACTTTTGAATGTTTATTTTATGTAAGCCAGTATGTTTTCTCTGTGCTTAATATAGCTTGAGTATGTATTTTTGAACTTGCAAATTTAAAAGCTCAGTTTACATCAGCCACAAACAGGGCATATGATATTCTGATGAAAACTAAAAATATATTAGGTATTCTTATGATCATGCTTTCTAACCTTTAGCATCACGTACATTAGTATCTGACATCATATCCAGAAATAAAAATGAATTTATAACTTACCAAGCAGAACAAATCCAACTGCCATAAATGTGCTCCATTGGATTAACACTGTTTCTGGATGAACCGCTGAGAACATATTTGGCCCTGGAGGCAGAGTAGCAACAGCAATTAGGTACCTATGAAACTAATGCCAAGAAGCCCCAGTAGCTGCAAGATAACAGATAAACTCTCACCATCCTATTCATTAGCTACTGTAGTGAGTGCCAAGGCAGAAGGGAGAAAGATGATTGAATAATTCTCCATCATTTTTAGTCTGCCAATTACCACATGTACAAAAGCAAAATAAATAATAGATCTGGTTTTTGTAAAATGCATCAGTACTTCAAGAGCCTCACCTTAAGTTGTGTGAAACATATATACTTTTAGGCAGAAATAGCCTTTGAGTTACTCTGCCTTGAAACCAGCTGTATTTGAGTGAGATCTGGAAAACCCATTCAAAGGCACTTGATTGAAAACACTTTCCACTTAGATGAACCATTAGCATTAATGAAAACCTACAAATCTTCTGTACATTTCAAATGAAAACCACCACAAGTGCTTAACCACTGGTCTTGACAGGATATGCTTTGTGGAGTCTGTGATGGGAACTTAAATTTGGGAAAAAGCGTAGAAAGAAAATGTTAGTCATCATGCACACAATTATAGGTTGGTGACTTAACGCTAGAGTATTTAGTGGGAAGCGGGAACAGTCAAGTGATATTTATTTGGTCAAATTCTGGAACAAAAAAAAAAAAATGAGTCTGTTTAACATGTTCCAACCTACACTGGACACTAAACTAAGCTACACTTACCACAAGAACCTCAGGGGAAAATCTGTGATGGTGTTGTTGCCAATGTCTGAACAACACCAGAGTCTAGCAGATTGAAAACCACTCATTTCTGTTTGTAAGAACAAGAAAGTTCCTGCCTCCATTCATTAGCTGTGGATTAATTCTCTCCCAGTTCTGTTTGTACTATTCTTACGTGATGCCCCACTGCCAGCATAGAAAGTTTTTGGAGTAACTTCTAGTAAAACAGACAAAGCATCTGTATAGATCTTCTTTAATATCTATAGTCTTGAATTACAGAAAATAAAATCATATAAGAATTCATTTTGTTGGATTTCTAATCCAGGAGCAAAATGGGAGGGAAACTCTCAAATCTTTGTGAGCAACAGAAAAATACACACCATTAGATCAGGAAAGGTTCCCAGGTGACTGAAATGCTTGGCAGATATGATGCTTTCTTGGGATCGGTAAGATGTATTTGAACACATTTCCATTTTATCAAACTCTCTGGAGAGAAGATAATTTTTTTTGAAATATCCTTGAGGTCTCACACTTTGTACTATTTGCTGAGAGCAAGATCTGAGCGACTTCCCTTTCACTTTTCACTTTCATGCATTGGAGAAGGAAATGGCAACCCACTCCAGTGTTCTTGCCTGGAGAATCCCAGGGACGGCAGAGCCTGGTGGGCTGCCGTCTCTAGGGTCGCACAGAGTCGGACACGACTAAAGCGACTTAGCAGCAGCAGCAGCAGCAGCAAGATCTGATGGCTGATGCATTAAGATAGGACTAGGTGTCTAACATCTGAAACAGGATTATATTGTTAGGTATACTGTTTGACTTATATTTTCTTTTCCAATGTGTACAAAGCTAGTTAGTGAAGAGATCAACTGAATTCTAAATTAATTAATTGAAAAATTATTATTTATGTCCCCATTGTACACAAAATATTATGGTAGATACTTTTAGGGCATATAAAGATAATTGCAAACTAGCATGGCTCTAAATTTATATTCTAGTTGGAAAACAAGACCTGGACACTGAAAATATCAGCAATGATTGCTTCAGTGCTTGGAGACACTGCTAGCGTTTGAAAGGAGGGACAGCGATAACCAAAGACTTCAATGCTGAGAAAATTCTTCATCTCTACAGATTTTTGAGTGTCCAACTGGAAATATAGTTTAAAGATCTATTTATAATCATATGAATCTGGGCTTCTTTTATAAATATACACCAAGATTTTTTGCATGAATTTGGTTTATGTTAAATTTTCTATTTTTAATATGCAAATCAAAGGGCTGTTCTTTATTTCCTTAACTTTACCAGGAATGGTTCATCATTTCAGAAGGCAAAATAGTATTTAAGCTGCCAAAACCACATATTTTCATCAGGCTATATTTGTGCCTTTTGTATCCACAGGAGAGAGATAGTATAGGATATATACATTTGTATCCTTGTTTGAAAGTGTCCAGTAGCATGAAAAATTCTACAACTGTTAGAAGAATACTCCAAATTTTGTTTTATTAGCCCTGCCCATAAATCAAATTTATGACTTTTATGTCAAGAATTTTATTTTCTGAATGAAGTAAAAAATTAAAAAAATACCAAAATTAAATGGAAAATTTTCAATAAAATTTGGCAGGGCTGAGTGATACTTTCTAATTTTCTCCAGATCAGCTTGTAATTTGTCTTGCTGTTTATCCCTTATTCAGTTAAAATTATTTCTCATCTTTCTGTTTTCTAATGTATCTTAACTAATTTTGTCTGTGAACATATATCCTAACACTTTTGTGTTAATATCTAATAATATTTATTCTGTTTGATTTTCCTATAATTTATGTATAAAAGGTTTCTGATATTCGTTTCTTTAAAATCAAATATTTGTTGATTATAAATAGGTGAAAGAATCTGACTACTTCATTAAACCATCTATTGTGATTGTGCCTAAAATTTACATATTAAAATATACATAATTGCTTTTGTTTTTTATTTATCTTTTAGCATGATAAAATTATATTTTATATTAATTTTTTGCAATTAGGTGCATAAGCATATTGCTTTTTTTTTTTGAATTCTGTATTGGGACAGTAATGAGATCATTATATAACACTTGTGTAACAGGGCATTGGATTTGAAAGATCTGAGATCCACTAATTTAGGGTTTTAATGAAAGTTAAATGTGATGATATGTATAAAGTGTTTACCAAAATAATTGATATGCAGTATGTGCTCAATAAATATAAAATCTCATGAGATGAGAAGAGATGATCCCTCCTGACTCTGGCAGGAAAGATCTCAAAGACCACACTGATGGAACTGCATTTCAAACAGAATTTTTAAAAAAGAGAAAAAATTCAGAAAAAAAAGGAAACAAAGAAAAACAAATAGAATGTGAATCATGATTAGGTTGGCACAAATAGAGGCAGAAGGTATATTCAGTGGGGAAATGTTTGAGCAAAGGTGTAAAGATTCAAAACCATGTTAAAATAGCATGTTCAGGGAGAGGCCAAGTGTTAAGGTTTTAGTCAGTGAGTGTCTATATATGAAAAACTATGAAATATTAGGCCAACCATCCCAAGGAAACATCAAGATAAGAGAAAAGAGAGGAGGGTCTGAGGGTCAAAAGTTAGATGAAAATAAGAAAAGGCTGTTAAGAGGAAAATTTAAGTGAGGATGGGGGGGCGGGTAAATTACAGAAGTTTCTTCCTTGAAAGAGAGTAGAACAAGGTAAGCTTTATCCACAAACTTTGTGACTTAGCCATAGACAGAAGGCATTACAGAAAGACATGAAAAGTTTAAAAGATAGTGTCACGAGAGTTAAAGAGAAGAATCCTGCTGTAAAGACCTCAAGAGCTGTTGCTTAGAATATAGACCACCGATTCTAAGCAGTGTACAAGGGTATAGGGATGAATTATGAGGGCTTCCCTGATAGCTCATTTGGTGAAGAATCTGCCTGCAATGCAGGAGACCCTAGTTAGATTCCTGGGTTGGAAAGATCCCCTGGAGAAGGGGAAGGCTACCCACTCCAGTATTCTCTGGCTTCCATTGTGGCTCAGCTGGTAAAGAATCTACCTGGGATGCAGGAGACCTGGGTTCGATCCCTGGGTTGTAAAGATCCCCTGGAGAAGGAAAAGGCTACCCACTCCAGTATTCTGGCCTGGAGAATTCCATGGACTATACAATCCATGGGGTCACAAAGAGCTGGACACAACTGAGTGATTTTCACTTCACCTCACTTCTCAGTATGGTAAAATCTTGAATTCCTTAATCTCCTTTGGCAATTTTTTACTGAAATGCCAGGTGAAAAAAGAAAGAAAGGGAAAAAAAAAAAAAAAGTGAGTTCAGTGACTGGAACAACAGGTTTTAATGAGAATAAATTTGGAAGAGCTTTGTCCAAGTTGGACCTTGTCAGTTCACAGATGAAAGTGTTATTCATTCAGTCATATCCAACTCTTTGCAATCCCATGAACTGTAGCCCACCAGGCTCCTCTGTCCATGGCATTCTCCCTGCAAGAATACTGAAGTAGGTAGCCAATCCCTTCTGCAAGGGATTTTCCTGACCCAGGGATTGAACCCACGTCACCTATATTTCAGGCAGATTCTTTACCATCTGAGCCACCAGGGAAGCCCCAGTTCACAGGTGAATTACAGGCCAAAAGAAGCAAGGCCCTTCTCTAACTCCATCTTCTTCAAGAAAAATATGAATCAAGAGTTCTCTGAAAAGGGGAAGGAGGAAATCATATTTTTTTTCCATTTCCAAGAGTACACCTGGCCAGTCCTCTCATTTGGTTAGAGGAACAGTAAAGATAAAAATCATCATGACATCAATTCAAAGGACTATGTTGTGAGAATTAATTCTAAGGTCTAAAATGTCCTTTGAGCTCCTTAGAGATATTATACATATATATATATAATGTGTGTATAAAAATATATATGTAGAAATATTATTGCTAATGAAGTTTGCTTTAATTAATTGTATGGCATCTATATGTTATCTGCCTATTAACTGGAATTAGGAAAAAAAACTGTGTATTACAATAATTAATACTCTAATAACAACTGTAAACAATTTTATAGGACCTTGCTGTTTCACATTTTTACAATAGTAATATCTTCAGGCAGTTTCTTTTTTAAAATAACTAATTAATTTTTAAATTGAAGAATAGTTAATTCCAGGTAACTTAGCCTGAATTAATCCTCTGAGATAAGAAAGCACAAAGACCTAGCTAATATCACAAAAGTAGAGAGGGGAAAAATACAGAAGACAAAATAAAAATAGCAATTTATTTTAATTCTTTAATTGCAATAAAAACAAAATAACAAATAATATCCTAATAAATTATCCTGACATAGGCTAGCTGTTTTACAGTGTTAACTCATCTGATTTGCATACCAATCCTGGAGGCTCAGCTGGTAAAGAATCTGCCTGGAATGCGGGAGACCTGGGTTCGATCCCTGGGTTGTAAAGATCCCCTGGAGAAGGAAAAGGCTACCCATTCCAGTATTCTGACCTGGAGAATTCCATGGACTGTATAGCCCATGGGGTCACAAAGAGTTGGACACTCTTCACTTTGACTTTTTTTTCCAGCTTTACAAGGAGAAAACTTGGCCTCGGGTTGATTAGAGTCTAATAATGTAACTTAGAGAACTTTGCAAGATGAGGTCAGAACCTGGGTGTGTCTGCCTATAAAGGTCAAGTCCTTTTCACAGGACTGGTCTGGAAGGAGACAAGATGGCTATTTGTAGAAGATCTTCTTATCATTAATTAGAGAACCAGTTTGGAGTGAGGACATTCTGTAAAGTGCTCAATTCTGTCCGACTCTTTGAGGCCCTGTGGATTGTAGTCGGGCTCCTCTGCCCTTGGAATTTTCCAGAAAGAATACTGGAATGGGGTGTCATTTCCTACTCCAGGGGATCTTCCCGACCCAGGAGTCCAGCCCATGTCTCTTGAGTCTCCTGCATTGGCAGGTGTATTCTTTTCCACTAGCACCACCTGGGAAGCCCACATTCAGTAAAAGGCAGTGGCAAAAATCATATCACATAACTGGTAGCTTTGCTAATTAGTGAGATTCATAAAGTGGAGAGACACCCAAATAGTAGAGGGGCTTCAGATGCATATTTGCCAAAATGAAAGACAAGTAGCCTCTATACTGAATAAAATACAGCTTAGATACTGGTACCTTAATAAAAATAGGAGTTTCATTTGATGAAAAGGTTTGAAAAGGAAATGGATTGATTCCATTCAGAGTGGCAGCTAACAGAGTGGCTTTGGGTGAAATCATTCCTAAGTGCATTGGGCTGCTTCTTGCTTGCAGGACAGAAATTACTGACTATTGGTTAAAATGCCATGTGAATTAATTTTCAGCCTCATTTATCCTCTGGCTGAGCATAAAAGCAATTTCAAAGAGAGAAAAATGGCCCCAATATGTGTTGCCACAAATCTTTTGAGAGATGAGAAATGTTAGCAACTAGCATAATTTAATTCCAGATTCAAACAACTATCACTATTATAGTTAACAGTTCTGGGTGTGTACATTTTCAGATTCATAAAAAAGTGTATTGTTTAATATTACATTTGAATTATTTCTTTTGGTATCTAATTTGCCTACAAGTCCTCTGGAACAAGACAGTATATTTAAGCATTGAATCTACCCTCTGGAAATCTCACTGGGGCCTTAGCTGGATGATCTCATTAATTATCTTTTCTAATTAATGAATCTCCCCTCTACTATAGGAATAGTTGTTTACTGTTTGTTTGTTTGTTTTTTTTTTCCTATGACATCCCTGGATTAACTGACAGTTTGTCTCATTACTTAAAATAATTTCACTATATAAGACGATTCTTATGAAGGTTAAACAGTATCTAAAAATTCTGATGAAGCAGGTATACTTATTTCAGCAACTAAAAATGGGTGAAAAGCAACATGGCAGTGACATCCTTTGCATATTTCATGCACCCTTCTAATAGTGAAGTAAATTAGGATACATCCATTTCAGGGTGAGTCATCCATTTCATGGCAGTCACCGAAGAACCTCTTGGGTAGGATAATGCTGCTCAATTTTTTATTTGATCTCAGTTAGACTCAGATGACTAATTCTTTTAATCTCAACTTAACCTCAAAGAACAAAAGCCTACTTCTGTTGGGCTGGTAAAACACTTTACATGAACTTTTGATCTTCACAACCTGTTCTGCACTGCAGTGATGGAAAAGACTGAAAAACTTTTAAACTGTCAAATTAGGATGAAAAACAGAGAAATAAGATTATTTATGTTGCTTGTACCTGTACCTTCAAGTCTGTTTCTGTAGTGCTCTTTTTTCTTTTTAATGAGGACTACAAATTGCTTTCACTTTTTATTATTACAGTCTTTGGACGATCTGAGAGGTAACTGTAATATTCCCCAAAATGAATGTCTGGCTCCAGAGAAAGTAATTTAACTATTCAATTACTAGACATTAGAAAATAGATTCTGGTGTGTACTGACTGAGGTGTGACAACACACTCACAGCAACACACACACACAACACACACACAACAACTGTAGGTCTGTGTAGAAAAAGGCTTCAAATACACTCTCATGATAAAAAATAAAACTAAACAAGTCTTTATTTAGTCATTTGACTATAAAAATCTTTAAAGGGAGATTTTATAATCTCACATTTCCAATGCTATAAACAGAGGATATTGGGTATAATTGAAACTTTTCTTGATAGATCAGATCATGACGGTGTCTAACAGGCATAGTCACTCAGTAATGTGTCAAATTCAGTCAGTGAATTCACAGCAACACACTCCTTTTGGACAAGTTTACTTATTTTCTGAAGGAACACATTGTACAGCACACCCTGGGTCTCTGTGTTTAAAAACCCTGGTTAAATACTAAGATGCCAAAATGATAAGTAACATATAAACTACTGAAGTCTTCTTGTGTATGTTAGTGACAGACCAAAGGGAAATACCCGATTCACAAAATGCAAATGGAGAGGTAGCTTCTGCCTCAAAGACCGGGCTTAACTCTGTCTACTCACCCAACATCATAACAGACTGTAGGTCTGTGTAGAAAAAGGCTTCAAATACACTCTCATGATAAAAAATAAAACTAAACAAGTCTTTATTTAGTCATTTGACTATAAAAATCTTTAAAGGGAGATTTTATAATCTCACATTTCCAATGCTATAAACAGAGGATATTGGGTATAATTGAAACTTTTCTTGATAGATCAGATCATGACGGTGTCTAACAGGCATAGTCACTCAGTAATGTGTCAAATTCAGTTTTTCTATCTTCTTTGCTATAAAGCTGTGAGTTGCTCATTCTCACACATTCATTCTTTCTTTAGCTAGATTCCTTATAACTTAAAAAAAAAAGATTTGGACACAAAGATTTTAAAAATAAAAATAAATTAGAATGAGCCAAGAAATAAAGACATGATGGTCTCTCTCAGTTTTGCTCTGTGGTTCTAAATTGACTCTTTCAAAATATTTCTCTAACAAAAGATGAATTGGAAATTGATTCTTCTGTTTTTTAACAATAGAGAAAACCGGGCAATATTCATGAAATAACTGTGTTTGGGATACTGGAATTAGGCAACACAAGTGAATTCTCCGTCAGACACAAGAAACAAGTGACATGAGTTTTTATAAAAAATTTTATTGGAGAATCGTTGATTCACAATGTTATGTTAGTTTCAGGTGTGCAGCAAAGTGAATCAGTTATTGTATATATACAGCCACTCTTTTTTAGATTCTTTTCCCACACTGGCCACTACAGAGTATTGAGTTCCTTGTGCTATAAGTAGGTCCTTACTAGTTTAAGGGCTTCCCTGATAGCTCAGTTGGTAAAGAACTCACCTGCAATGCAGGAGACCCTGGTTTGCTTCCTAGGTTAGGAAGATCCCCTGGAGAAGGGATAGACTATCCACTCCAGGATTCTTGGGCTTCCCTTGTGGCTCAGATGCTAAAGAATCCACCTGCAATGCGGGAGACCTAGGTTTGATCCCTGGGTTGGGAAGATCCCCTGGAGAAGGGAAAGGCTACCCACTCCAGTATTCTGGCCTGGAGAATTCCATGGACTGTATAGTCCATGGGGTCACAAACAGTCGGACACGACTGACTGACTTTCACTCACTTATCTGTTTTTTATACAGTAGTATATATATATATATGTCACTCTGAACCTCCAAGTTTATCCCCCCACTACTCAATACATTTAATAGAGCTCTATTGCACAGTTGTAATAAAAGCCCTTGAAATCCTTCTATAATATTTAAATTTGCATCAGCCAATATTTATTCGGATAGCTGATGTGTGCTGAATCGTTACCAATATAAGTCTTCAATGGATAATAATTTTGGAGGAACCTAAAAAAGTCCACTTAGTATTGAACAATGTACCGTGATTATTAACCTGGTGTGAATAAAAGCAGAGCAGGACTTCCCTCACAGGTCTAGCTGACATAATGCTTTTAATAGATAATAATTAGACTAATCGATGACAATCTTTGGGCTTCACATAGTATGATCCAATGATGCTGAAAGATGTCTTCTCAGGGAAAATCATTAGGGTTATCAGGTAATAATGCTGAGAAAGATACAGAAGCTGAGAGAAATTCTAATAGTCACAGTGACGGCAGCAAAGCTTGTGTACTACTCATGGCCTTTGGCTCATAGGTCCTGTTCAAACTTTGAGCTGAAGAGCCAGGAAATGCTGCTTTCTTACAGTGTCTTTATCTAACATGCTTCTCTTCATTACCTTATTCATTCCACAAATATTAATTGAGGGTCCTCTGTATGCCTGGCACTGTGCTGGATAAGAGGGATAAAATAATGAACAAAAACAGACCTAGATGCTGAAAACGAAAATTAACCTTCTTTACCTTGGAAAATGCTATCTATAAAATTAAATAGATGAGTAATTAGTAATGATTTCAGATTGTTGACAGCTTCCAATACTGCATGTTTCTGCCTGGGGAGAGCAGGCGTGGAGAAGGAATTGTACCACTGCGAGGCGCTTAAGGGAGGAAGCTAACCCATGATCTGCCTCCTGGTGGGTTCCTGAGGGTGTGGGATAAATGAATGAGTCTCTCTCCTTATTTGACTCAGCCTAGTGCTAAAATATAAATAAAATATATACATTAAGAAATCAGTGTTTTGTCATAGGGCCTAACAAACTGAAAAGGTTTTCATTTTGATAGTTCACTATATTTGTTATAGGCAGCGAAACTACCAAATTTTATGGCATTGTAACAAAATTTAGCCTAGTTGTAGTTGGCTGTTACAATCATAAATTTTAAAGATATATATTTTGAAAAAATGTATATAGCCTGAAAGTAAAACTTCATAAAGTGGTACCAAATGATACTTACTCATTAAATACACCACTCATAAAAGAGCATATGTTCATCACTATGATATTATAATGAGAGCCTATTCTTAACAGTTTATCCAGGTTTAGGATAGGTAGAAAGCTACATAAATGCCATTTTGATTCTGTACACGAATAGTGAAAAATGCTGAGAAAGAAGTGTTTCTTCCCTACTCAGTAGTATCACTACACAAAAGTTTCTAGAAAGACATGGTCTGGGGATTCTATCCTAGCTTAACACTCTGGCTTTATTTATTGTCTGCTGTTTTTTTCTGGTAGTTGTGTAATATGAGGACCTGCTTCTTATTAGGTTGAGTCATGGTGACAGAGTGAAGAAGAGCACACTTAAAAAATATCTCTACTCCCAAGGAAGTTAGAGTCTTAGAGTCTAGTGGGACAGTATCACAATTCTTGGGGTCTTAATTGATTAGAAAAGGGTGCACATGAAGAGAAATGGAAAGATTTATGTTCATCACTCTTGTTTGTGGTTCTCAACTCTACTCTAATGGATAACAGCATGGCCTTTGATATGGGGAACAGGTAGACTACAGTTATTTTTGTTAGATTTTGTTCACACCAGTGAATCATTATCACAAAAGTAAAACCTTTCAATAAAGATACCTAATTGAATGCAATGTAGCTATTGTGACTGCGGAATCTCATTAAAATGCACAATTGTACTGAAAGAAACTGCTGAGTATCTTGGAGCACATGGTCTCTGACACAATGAAATGTGGCTCTGGTGACAGGGAACAGTGTGAATCATGGTCCATGGTGTGAAAATATCACCCAAATTTACCTCAAATCCTTTACGTGACCAACATCATCAGTTTAATGAAACTTGACCCATCGGAGCAATTGTCTACATGCACTAAAGAGAACTTGCTTAACTCTGACGGTTCCACTGGGTTTTACATTAATTAGTTAAGATCCATATAATTGCGTATTTCATAATTGATTCTGACAAAACATTCATACAGGTACAGGCAAAATATTGTCTTTGGAACTTCACAAGTCATTAGACACATCTTCAAAAAAAGGACTTGTAGTCAAATCACCTGCTTCCTTGAAAATAAGGGTGATGTCATATTGACCAAGCCAGGATCCCAGAAAAACTATACTAATGGCATCAAGTTAATACAAAGTTAAGTGTTAAACTGAAAATCAGCTAGAGAAAAAGTTTTAGTCTTATATTTTTAGATGATATGAATAACTATGAACCAAAAACTAGTTATATAGTCTTATACATGTAATAAATAAATTGTCTGACTACCAGTTCAGACTGAAAAATGTGATGTTCTACTATAGATTTATTCTTTTTTTTTTTTTTTAGCCCTGAGGAACACCTACTTTGGTGGTGAAGAGTTAGGCTTCTGCTTTGTGCACATGTGCACCTGGCACAATGAAAATTAAATAACAATATTTTAACAGAGCAGACCAAGAGTCTATGCAGTGGATTCACTGGTGTCTCATAAAGAAAAGCAGGCTATAATAGTAAAGAGCTTGAATGCATGTCAAAGGGAGGTTTACAGTAGAAGTTCTGTCATTGATGAACTATGTATTTAAGTCAGTCATGTTTTTAGTTCTCTGTTCTTGCATGTGTGCATGCTCAGTCACTGAGACATGTCTGACTCTTTGCAACCCCATGGTCTGTAGTCCACCACACCCCTTTGTTTATGGGATTCTCCAGGCAAAAATACTGGAGTAGGTTGCCATTTCCTCCTTCAGGGGATCTTCCTGACCCAAGGATCAAACTGGGTCTCTTGTGTCTCCTTTGTTGGCAGGTGGATTCTTTACTGCTGTACCACCTGGGAAGCCTGAATAAATAATATCAAACATCAGTCGTGAGACTTTATCTAGCATGATAACACAATAAAAGAAATGAGAAGTATGACTATCAGACAGGAAAAAAATCAAAATAAATATTGTCAGACAACATGTTTGCATAAATAGAAAATCAAGAAAAAAGATAAAATATATAAATAGTAGGTATATAAGTTAATAAACAAATTAGAGTTTTTCGTATATTAGCAATAGGAAACTTAAAATAATAAATCTTCTTTTCTGTAATACAATATATAAAAAAAAGAATAAATTTAACAAGAACTGTGCAAACCTATATGATGAAAACTATAAGTCATTGCAGAAGGGTATAAAACCAAAATAAATGTGAAATCACATATTACTTCTGAGTGATTAAAATCTAAGATCACAAATACATTAATTCTCATCGAAATAAACTGTGAACTTAATGTAATCTAATAAAAATTCAAGAAGATTTGGAAAACAATATTAAGGTGAGATATGCCGTGTGCGTGTGTTCTAAGTTGCTTCAGTGGTGTCCAATTATTTGCGACCCTGTGGACTGCAGACCACCAGGCCTCTCTATCCATGGGATTTTTCAGGCAAGAATACTGGAGTGGGTTGCCGTGCCCTTCTCCAGGGGATTTTGCTGACCCAGGGATCAAACCGTGTCTTGTGCAGCTCCACTATTGCATGCAGATTCTTCACCACTGAGCCACCAGGGAAGTTCAAGATATGCCATGCTAGGTACCGAAATGTACTCTAGAGCTACAGTAGTTAAGTGGGAGGCTACCAGCTCAGGAATGGATAGAAAGTTCAAAGAAACAGAATAGAATCCAAAAAGAAGCTTTCAGTTAATTTTCATAATTTTGAAAAACTTGATTCTAATAATTTTTGCCAGTCTTCTCGCTATTTTTATGAAAGACACAATTTTCAGTTTCTTACCCTACCATTTTCACAGACAAAATTCCTTTAATGCAATTAAAAATTAGTTTTATAAAAGTTGGTTGTATCTACGGAAATCAATAGAGTAGTGATTTAAAAGTTCTAAATGCCATATATACCCTAGAAAGTACTCATGCATTTAGTAAGATCACGGCATCTGGTCCCATCACTTTATGGCAAATACATGGGGAAACAATGGTAACAGTGAGACACTTCATTTCCTTGGGCTCCAAAATCACTGCAGGTGGTGACCACAGCCATGAAATTAAAAGACGCTTGCTCTTTGGAAGAAAAGTTATGACCAACCTAGACAGCATATTAAAAAACAAAGACATTACTTTGCCAACAAAGGTCCCTCTTGTCAAAGCTATGGTTTTTCCAGCAGTCATGTATGGATGTGAGAATTGGACTATAAAGAAAGCTGAGCACTGAAGAATTGATGCTTTTGAACTGTGGTGTTGGAGAAGACTCTTGAGAGTCCCTTGGACTGCAAAGAGATCCAACCAAACCTAAAGGAAATCAGTCCTGAATATTCATTGGAAGGACTGATGCTGAAGCTGAAACTCCGATACTTTGGCCATTTGATGCAAAGAACTGACTCATTGGAAAAGACCCTGATGCTGGGAAAGATTGAAAGCTGGGGGAGAAGGGGACGACAGAGGATGAGATGGTTGGATGGCATCACCGACTCAATGGACACGAGTTTGAGTAAGCTCCAGGTGATGGACAGGGAGGCCTGGTGTCCTGCAGTCCATGGAGTCACAGTCAGACACAACTGAGCGACTGCACTGAACTAAACTATTTTACCTAAATATTTCTGGATTCCTTGCAGTTTTCTGTATTTCAGCATTAATTTCTTTTATTCAGTGTCTTTATAAAATATTCACAAAAGAACATTTATTTTACCTTAACTTGCTTCTTTGTTGGCTTAATATAATACTGTATATGAAACTCATTAGAAAATGTATATGTACTACAAAGTTGATGTTACTAACACACTTCAGAGTGTTTTCTGCTGGACATAAGTATTAAATATTAGATAACATTTTTCTGAAGAGAAGGACCATGATGCCCAACTCTCAAGCAAGAAAAAAAAAGGATTCACTTCAGCTGCATTTTGGTGGTAGCAATTCAGAGTGGGTGATACATTAGTTACATTTATCATAAAACTAATGTCTGTGGAGGACTGTTTTAGCAACTAAAAAAAGAAATGGGAAGAAGAAGAGGATCTATAATATCTTCTCATATCTTTATAATTGTTCAGATATTTATTATTTAATAACATAAAAGAGAATTACATAAAAGAGTTCAGTATCCTTCAAATTCTCTTTTACAAGAGAGTGAGACCGAGGGAAAAAGAGAAACAAATTTTGAGAAAATACCTAAATATATTTTGGGGGATCAAATATTCTATCATGTGATATCATGACATAATTAGTAAATTTACTTTGCAAAATTTAAACATTACTTTATGAAAAAAATCTTGTAAAATTTTTTATACTTTTTCCTGTAATAAAATTATCTAAAACATTGTGAAACAGGAACCCTGAAATTAGTTACCAGGAAAATAGACCATAATAGTTCCATAGACGTTATTAGAAGCTATTGAGTAATTTTTAGTTTGCAATTATATATCCCATATAATATGTTCAAGATAAAGGTAAACCCAGTACAGCTAATCTGTTGATTTTGGCCACGTTAATAATCAGTGTGAATCACTAAACATGAAATCAATTTGATTAAAAATCTGGAAAGAAAGGAATTGACCATATATTCATGACTGGTGTCTACTAGTTTTAATAAGCAAAAAAAAAATCAGTGATTTTAATTTTCTTCTTAATTAAAACAAAATTACATCTACCATTTTCCTTGATGTGCCTTATAATCATCTAGGAATACTATACTCCATTCCAAAATTAAGTAAGGTAAAGTTTCTGAAGAGGTAATGGCACATTAGAGGTGGCAAAAATGGGCTTAAAATCCCAATACTGAATTGAGACACAGAATAAATTAGAGACCTTTAGTTTAAAGAGAATTTACTCAAATAAACAGAATATTAATATTAAAATTTTGTTTCAATATTTAAAATAGGGTTTGAAGAGTAGTGCAGGCAACCTAGGCTGAAACTCCACGTATCTGCATTCTAGACCTAACCTTTAATTGTGTGTGATTGTGTAATTTGGGGAAAATAATTTAACACCTTTGTAAAATTATTCAGCTCAAATTATTGAGTATATTATAATGATGAAGATTGTAACGGTGGTAGAGTTTTTTAAGTTTTATTCAGCATTGCCTATCATCTAAAACGTCTTCCAGGGCTAAGATCTCTGACATAAATCTTCAAGCATGACAACCATAATTAACCAAGGTATTTAATGTGAAACATTTAAAGAAGTTGTGAATAAAAAAGAAAAGAAATATCTACTTTCAGAACATATCCTCTTGCTTCTCAGCAGATCTTCCCCTCAATCATACCAAACATAATTTCCACTTTAACTATCCCTTCTTTCTGTAGAACTACAAGGAGAACTTAAAAGGACAACCAAGTGAACAGTTTTTATGAACTTATTTACTGAGACTTCTGGTTCTGTTACTAATCAGAAGATGAGTTTTCCTTTGGTTTGCAGGGATGTTGATTTCTAATAAGACATCTATCTAGTAAGAGGGGCTTCCCTGGAGGCTCAGATGGTAAAGAATCTGCCTGCTGTGCAGGAGACATGGGTTTGATCCCTGGGTCAAGAAGATCCCCTGGAGAAGGGCATTGCAACCCACTCCAGTATTTTTGCCTGGAGAATCCCATGGACAGAGAAGCTTTGTGAGCTACAGTCCATAGGGTCGCAGAGAGTTGGACACGATTGAAGCAATTTAGCATACACGCACGCATATAATAAGAGGCTCAGTTGGCTTCACAGGGTTAGGTTATTGGAACACCTGAGGGGCTTCCATACTTCTTTCTTCTCAAGGACCAAAACGCATGATGTGCTGGAGCTAACTTATACTGGCAGAGGAGAACTGAGTGTGCCTACTTCTTTCCAAATCTGGGTTCAGTAGCATCGTGCATTAGAGCTATAATCAGCCATTGTGGGTGCATTGACACGAGGGAAATCAGTGAACGACTACTATAGGGCATTTGGGTGGAGAGAGAGGAATTATGCTAGGGGAAGCCCAGTTGTTACAAACTTACCTTGCTCAAATGGTAAAGAATCTGCCTGCAACAGGAGACCTGAGTTCAATCCCTGGGTCAGGAAGCTCCCCTAGCAAAGGAAATAGCAACCCATTCCAGTATTCTTGCGTGGAGAATTCCATGGACAGAGGAGCCTGGCAGGGCTACACTGTCCATGGGGTCACAAAGAGTTGGACACGACTGAGCCACTAACACTTTCACTTTTCGCTATTGGCCAAACACAGGTAAACTCTGGTTCCGAGGAGAAATGACCTATGTTAAACTTGTTGAGGAAGAAAGACACACAGTTGTCCTGCTTTTGAAACTAAAATCTCCTACCCAGGAGCCTCAAGGCAAGTTGACTCTCTAGCTGCTATGTTCTCAAAAGGAAGCATTTCTTATTTTACCTCTAAAGCTAAGTGACACAGGAGAGAGTCTTAAGAGACTGAATTTTGAGAAAGTGACAGACCGGTTAAACACTGAGGTCCATTAAACGGTCTTGCCCTTGTGGAATCCTAATCAGTGAGGGGCATCAAGGAGAGAAGAGAAAGTTGACAGTTTCCTTTTTTTCTCTCCCTTGCCCTCCTCCAGGTGAACATGGGGTAACTCAGCAGTTTCACTGCCACTTGGGCTTGTCCTCCGGATTTTAATTGGTACCATATTGGGATTTAGGGTAAGATGAAGAGAGAATAGAAGAGATAGCAGTTAATTGACTTAGTTCATTTTTAATTGATTGTTAAGTCTATAGCTTAATAATTACTGTATTTTTGAAGGACTTTTAAACTTGCCTTAGGGCTTATCATTGCAGTAACTACAATTCTCATATTCCTTGTGAACATAGTATTAGATTTGCTAAAGTAGTCCCCACCCTCATCATAGGAAGAAGAACTTTTTTTAAACTAGAGGAACGTCTTTTGTAAGTGATGCTAATGTGCAATGGGAGGATTCAAAATCACAAGACCAGATAATATATATTTTTTTCCTAAATTTTCATCTTTCCCTGCAAATTGCCTAATGATAAGAGTATTAAAGTTAAAATAACCCAGAGTATCATAGTTTTAATTAAAGCAGCATAAAATAGGGTTTAAAAATCTGTTCCCTTTCAGTTGTTTTCTGTCCCTGGTGGCCAAATGGAAACTATTGTCATTGTGTGTACCCTTAAGAAAGATGGGGAAAATGGAACCTCACAATGTCATAGCAGGTAAGAAATTTCAGACCTAAAGGCCCTTCATTGAAAACAGCCTACATCCAATTCTCTGATGCTTGACATTTGAGGGATGTGCGATGGATGTGAAATTGAATTGGGTAAAAAAAAAAAAAAAAAAAGGAAACCAAAAGAATGGAAGAGGAAGAAGGAATGAGTCAATTAATAATCTTGCACTAACCACATTCATTGACTCAAAAAGGAAGAAATGTTTAAAAAGCTGTCATGTAAGATCTCACTGTAGCAGCCAAAGGAAGTGTGTGGAACACCTGCGCCCTGGTAAATGTTACCCTCAAAGAGTCATTATTCTGAGTGGCTGATACAGAATTCAAATTTGATAGGTCTTGAATAAGGTATAATCATTTTTTTTTAATTCTCTCCTGTTAAAACTTGGAGATGTCTATTTAATTTCTTACAGCCATCTGACTCTAAGCATAATTCTTAAAGGGATTTATCTCACAGTTAGATATCTTTGCTTGCAGTAACTTCTAGATTCACCCTTGGAATCCTGGTGATGGATTTTTTAAATAGGTTTTATTTTAGTTATACTTAATGGACATTAGTGGTCTGAGTTCTAAAACGGTTTGGAACTTTCAGAAAAACCAATTAAAGAGAAAGATTATTTGTATATGCAGATAACACTCAAGGGAGGTGAACAGGAGATGTGGTGTTCCAAAAGGTAAAACAGCCGGTCCTGAGAACTCTGAGGAGTGCCCAGAGATGCTGTGGAGTGCGAGTCGTGGTCACTCTGAGAAAACAATTTGTTGTGAAAGGCAAAGGAATTTAAGAAGAAACAAAGAGCCCAGGCAGAAAACGCTGTTTCCCTAGATAGCAACTGAATCCAAAGAAACAGTAACACTTCTGGAGGAAAAGTATCATCGTGACCTAACTCAAAACGCACAGGACAGAAACTTGGGTTTTGGGGAAGAGCTGGGGAAATGGCCATGGGCTGGGGATACCTGGTTGAAACGGAGTGAGGCTTTGGCTCCAGTCAACTGATGTGAGACGTTTTACATCCCCGTATAATTTCATTTGCTATCGCTGAGTAACCCAGGATTCCATTGTATCACAGTAGTTTGCTCGTTGTGTAGACAGACTGTGTGTGACGTGCAGCAGTAAGTACCATGGCACAGATGAACAAGGAAGTAACAGAAGCCTCAGGAAGTTATGAACTCAGAGGTTGGAAGCTACAGAAGCTTCAGATGGGAACCCTCACTTGCAGCAGTGCCCGTGTGAGCTTCCTCGGAGTGACTGCAGACATTATGGAAATGCAGTTACAATCTATTTAATTTGGGTTTCAGTTCAGTTCAGTTCAGTCACTCAGTCGTGTTCGACTCTTTGGAACCCCATGAATCGCAGCACGCCAGGCCTCCCTGTCCATCACCAATTCCCGGAGTTCACTCAGACTCACGTCCATCAAGTCAGTGATGCCATCCAGCCATCTCATCCTCTGTCGTCCCCTTCTCCTCCTGCCCCCAATCCCTCCCAGCATCAGAGTCAACTTCCAATGAGTCAACTCTTCCCATCAGGTGGCCAAAGTACTGGAATTTCAGCTTCAGCACCATTCCCTCCAAAGAAATCCCAGGGCTGATCTCCTTCAGAATGGACTGGTTGGATCTCCTTGCAGTCCAAGGGACTCTCAAGAGTCTTCTCCAACACCACAGTTCCAAAGCATCAATTCTTCAGTGCTCAGCTTTCTTCACAGTCCAACTCTCACATCCATACATGACCACTGGAAAAACCATAGCCTTGACTAGATGAACCTTTGTTGGCAAAGGAATGTCTCTGCTTTTCAATATGCTATCTAGGTTGGTCATAACTTTTCTTCCAAGGAGTAAGCATCTTTTAATTTCATGGCTGCAGTCACCATCTGCAGTGATTTGGGAGCCCAAAAGAATAAAATCTGACACTGTTTCCACTGTTTCCCCATCTATTTGCTATGAAGTGATGGGATCAGATGCCATGATCTTTGTTTTTTGAATGTTGAGCTGTAAGCCAACTTTTTCACTCTCCACTTTTGCTTTCATCAACAGGCTTTTTAGTTCCTCTTCACTTTCTGCCATAAGGGTGGTGTCATCTGCATATCTGAGGTTATTGATATTTCTCCCGGCAATCTTGATTCCAGCTTGTGCTTCTTCCAGCCCAGTGTTTCTCATGATGTACTCTGCATATAAGTTAAATAAGCAAGGTGACAATATACAGCCTTGACGTACTCCTTTTCCTATTTGGAACCAGTCTGTTGTTCCATGTCCAATTCTAACTGTTGCTTCCTGACCTGCATATAGGTTTCTCAAGAGGCAGGTCAGGTGTTCTGGTATTCCATCTGTTTCAGAATTTTCCACAGTTTATTGTGATCCACACAGTCAAAGGCTTTGGCATAGTCAATAAAGCAGAAATAGATGTTTTTCTGGAACTCTCTTGCTTTTTTGATGATCCCGCGGATGTTGGCAATTTGATCTCTGGTTCCTCTGCCTTTTCTAAAACCAGCTTGAACATCTGGAATTTCATGGTTCATGTATTGCTGAAGCCTGGCTTGGAGAATTTTGAGCATTACTTTACTAGTGAGATGTATATATCTCTGGCTTGCAGTAATTTCCATTTATAGTTAAGTGACTGCTCATCCCAGTGTCAGAATGACTTCCAGAATCTACCAGCACTGTGCCAATTCCTTTGTGTCCTGAAAAGGCAAAGCCGAATGTAAAATTCATAACCTTTACTACCAGTGATGTCTGAATACTAATTGAAGAATAAGCTTCATCATGACAAACCACATTTAATCTTAATCACTACCCAAGACACCTTGAGATACCTAAAAGTTTAGAGTTCATATATGAAAGGAACTTAATAGAGATTTCTCCAAATTTTAGGATAATTTTCTAAATTAAAAAATATATGTATGTATATAAATATATAAGTATATAAATATATATGTATATAATATAATATATATGTATACAAATATGTGAACATATATATATAGTGAGTCTATATGTCAAACAGCCCTTCTAAAGGTAAAAAAATCTAAATTATCCATCTCTTGTCTCTAAGGAAAATAATATTACAAACTGTTGGCAAATAAAGAGATACTCAAAATGTGTGCATCCAAAAAAGAAAAGGAAAACACTGTATCATAACAGTGTGAGTTAATTAATGAAAGTATGTTGATCTCCTCCCCCTGAATTTTGTGCTGTTTTGGATTGTAAGGCACAAGTCTCAGATGCCTCTTTCGGAAGAGGTGCCCTCCTTTTCCAGCTGCTGGGAGCAGTGGTTGCCGTCAGCTCTTATTTCCTTTCCAGGAACTGCCCTGCCTGAAGGGCGCTGCCCTCCCCAAGAGGGC
The DNA here is from genome assembly GCF_029407905.1 of Bubalus kerabau. Lineage (NCBI taxonomy): Eukaryota > Metazoa > Chordata > Mammalia > Artiodactyla > Bovidae > Bubalus > Bubalus kerabau. Next base: position 269,547,571 of record NC_073624.1, on the reverse strand, counting down.
AACGCACATCCCAAACCAGCTGGCCAGTCAGGTACCCGTCTCCCTGGCCCTCACCTGACAAAGGGCCAATTCCAGCACCAGAGCTGCACGTCGAGGTTGCCAGGGTCCCTGTCGTGAACGCAGAACTGCAGAATGTTTCAGACTTTCCCTCTCTTACTAATCCTACCGCCCCTTCCCCCTGACCTCACAGTGGCTCCTCCTTAGGATACTCCTCACAACTTTCCTACACAATCATTTCAAGGAAATTTCATTTCAGGTAGTGATACGTTTCATGTCTTTGTTTGTCATTTTAAAAATTTAGCTTCCCATTGTAAGTAAATGTTTCACCTAACATGTCTGTGGTCAGAGTGTGACCACCAACTGCTGCCGTGGTATTCCTTGACCGCAGGGTCTTTCTTAGTATCACCTGATTTCGCACCCCCTACATTTAAAATTGTTCGAGAACATTTTCTAATTTCCATAGTCAAGTGTATCCGATCATCCCCCAGTTCTCTGTATAGTTTCTTTAACTTTTCATTCAGGTAAATAAGAGGAAGCATTTTACCTGATTGCCATGCCTTTTTATTCCTCTTTAATCTACAGGAATTCTCCCACTCTTATTTCTTTCATGGCATGGATATTTTTGAAAGGTTTAAGCCAATTGCATCATAAGCTGCCCACAATCTAGATTTCTTTGATTATTTAGGACAGTTGTGTGGTAGAATGTTAAACAGTCTGTATGTGATTGTTCTCTTGTGTTTAAATTTATCTTAACTTTTTTGAGAATACTAACTAGATGATGATAGGAATTTTCCATAGCACCACATCACTGCAAATCTAAAGTCAGTTTGCCTATTTGTCTCCTTGTTTGTGAGACAATGTAAAATTGGATCACTGTTATCTGCTGAGTGTTATCGGAGTTTTCCCCTTTGATCTGTGATCAAAGTTTTCCCCTTTGATAAGTGATCTGTGTGGCATACCTTGAAACCATGTTAATATCCTTGCACTGAATATTGTGCTCACAAGTTCTTGGCAAATGCTTAACTACTTATTAAGTAAGCTGGATAGGGAATTATTCTAAGAAATATAAATTACAAAGTGTGACCTTATATGGTGTCCTTTAATAAAATGAACAGAGCCAGGGGACTCCTGTCTTGGCAGCACTGGGGTTTACTGACTGAGAGGTCCCTGTGCCAGCACCTGCCATGGTTGAGGAGCTGTACCTGTGATACCACTGGCCGTTACATCCTATGCTTTAGCTTAAATAAATCGCTAGCTCCAGGATTGTGCATTGTTCTCGCGCTGAATCTGCTTCTTACCACTTAACTGTGTGCATCCACAGCTTCCAGGAAATTCTTCTGTGCTTATACTCTTCCTGGCGACAGCGTCACAGCATGTTTCTGAAGTGTACCAGCTGCCCAAGGGCTGTCGTGACAGCTGGGGTCGCCTTTGCCTGCTTGAGGCATCACATCCCACTTGCCTGGCTTGACAATCCCCCCACTGAAGAAATGATTGGTTGATGATTGATTGGTTGATATTAATTAGAAGAAGTTTGACCATCTTGGACATGGATTCTCAGGGGACAGCTTACCACTCTCTCTCTACCAGGTGGTGACAGCTATCGTAGATGTTGCTGCTTCTCAGCAAGGGAACAACTGAGCCGGGACCCATGCCTTTTCACTGAACTTTCTCATTCTGCTGCCTGTGTGGCTCCCGCTATCACTGTTCTTAGTTCTTGATGCATAACAGTTCTGAAATTATAATAGATACACAGATACATGTCTCCTTTTGTTTCTCAAGGGTTGATTCTTATCTCCTTCTATCACTGGTTCCGGATCCCTTTCCAAAAGTTCAGTATTCCAAACTAATTATTTCTGGACAATATTTTAAGTCAAGAGCTTATTTCCTACTGTTCTGTGTCAATGTTAATGCCAGTAAAACATTACAGATATTCAGCATTTCCCTCTTCACATGAAGCAGATAACCTCTAATTGGTCTGATGTGCTGATTAGGCTCGGAGAAGGCAATGGCAACCCACTCCAGTACTCTTGCCTGGAAAATCCCATGGACGGAGGAGCCTGGTAGGCTGCAGTCCATGGAGTCGCTACGAGTCAGACACGACTGAGCAACTTCACTTTCACTTTTCACTTTCATGCATTGGAGAAGGAAATGGCAACCCACTCCAGTGTTCTTGCCTGGAGAATCCCAGGGATGGGGGAGCCTGGTGGGCTGCCATCTATGGGGTCACACAGAGTTGGACACGACTGAAGCAACTTAGCAGCAGCAGCAGCTGATTAGGCTAATACTCTCAAGCCACCCATTTAACATGAGAAAACATGGCTTTTTCTTCTTCAGAAATTTTAGGGGTTTCATTAATAGCAGTTTTTAACAACTTTGCTATCAATGAGTAGGAAATGAGTACATAACACAGTATTTCCTTTCACCCTGTAATCCTATCCGCAATCTGCCTAGGAGCAATGGAGAATAGTGTGATGTTATTTCTTATTCAACAACTGAAAATGTACGTCATCACTTTTTGTAGTAAGATGTAGGAAAAAATATCTCTTTTCCCTCAACTACTCTTTCTTTATCCCTTAATCCTTTTACCTTGGTTTATTCACATCTTTCAGAAAAAGACAGCGAGCAGTTAATAGATTTAGAATGCTTTCCAGGATTTCTAAAAGTGAAGTGATAAACATATCCCCACACATATCCTCTGACTCACTTTCATTCACAGGTACAGCTGTGTCTCCCAGTAAGGCTACGAAACACAACCTAAACTCTAAAGACAAGCTGAATAGCCGTGCCAAACTGGCCTTTGACCTGGAGGCACACAATGAAGGGTAATGGAGTGATCATTCTGCATTGCCCTTTCGTCAGAATGCCATAGCTGAGTTGAAAAGTGGTCTGCGATGCCTCAACATTGCCTGTGTGAGGGAGTAATTTACTACCTTCTTAGGTATCATTTCCTGAGTTATGAAGTAAGGCAAACTTAAAATTTCTCATAAAGAATCAAGTCAGTTGTACCAACTCTCTGCTCTTTTTGTGCTTAATATCAATGTATAAACCCTAGAAGTCTTTAAACATATATGAATGTCTTCTCTTTTTTATCAGCCTATATCATCCTCAACCATTATATTAGTTAGAATTCTCCAGAGAAGCAGAACAAATAGGAGATTTAGGTAAATAGATAGATAGATATACTATATATGTACAAATACACATGTGACCACATATATAATATGTGAAATAATTATGCATATAATATGCATGATATATAATATGAATAATATGCATATTCTAAAATATGGAATATGTAAGATAATATGTAATAAATAGCCAATGGGAATTTGCTGTATGACTCAGGGAACTCAAACCACAGCTCAATAACAACCTACAGGGGTGGGATTAGAAGGGAGGTGGGAAGGAGGTTCAAGTGGGAGAGGACACGGGTCATAGCCATAGCCATTCCTAGCCATAACCTATGGCTATGAATCAACTTATGGCTGATTCATGTTGATATTTGATAGAAAGCAATGCATTACTCTAAAGCCATTATCCTTCAATTAAAAATAAATAAACGTTTAAAATAGGTGAAAAAAAAAAAAAAACAACAACAAAAAAGGAAGAGGTTCACTCTAGGGATTTGCCTCACATTATGGGGACTGTCAAGTCCCAACAGCTGCAGGGTGAGTCAGCAAGATGCAGAGTCAGTAGAGCCAGGGCTGTTATTTCTAGTCTTGAGCCCAAAGACATGAGACCTTTGTGGGTTGATGTAGTTCCAACTGAAGACCTGGCTCGAGATCTTGAAAGAGACAGTATTTCAGGCTGAGTCTGAGAACAGGAAGAGGCTGGTGTCCCAGTGTGAAGGCCGTCAGAGAGGAAGATGTCTCTCTTATTCAGGGAAGTTAAGTTAGTTGCTCACTCTTGTACGACTCTTTGTGACCCCGCAGACTGTAGCCCACCAGGCTCCTCCATACCTGGAAGTTTCCAGGCAAGAATACCGGAGTGGGTTGCCATCTCCTTCTCCAGGGGATCTTCGTGATCCCAGGGATTGAACCAATGTCTGCAGCATTGCAGGCAGGCTCTACCATCTGAGCCACCAGAGAAGCCTTTTACCATTTGTGCCTACAAGGAAGGCCCTTTTGTTCCCTTCAAGCAATAGATCGGATATGGCCCACCCACACTGAGGAGGGTGATCTACCTAACTCAGTCTACTAAATGCTATCCTTATCCAAAAATACCTTCACAGGAGCACTAGAGTAATGTCTGCTCAAACATCCGGGCACTCGGTGGACCAGTCAAGTTGACACTTAAAGCCATCTCTGCTACCTGAGTGTAGTTTGCTTTTCAAATGTCTACTTTTCAAGCACCCCCTTTATTTTCACTGGGGACACAGCATATCACTCTCACCACTGAACTTTATATGGCAGGTGACAGACTCCTTTAGGTGGTGGCAACTCAATTCAACCATCACATGTAAAAATAGCACCGATGTCAGGAGCTAGGATTCTGGTTATTTTGGTCAGATGCAACTTATTTATTTTTTCCAGAGAGGATTCTGTAGTTTAGAGGTAAAGGAAATATAGGAAATAGAGGAAAATCAAAGCTCCAGTTATTTAACGCATGCCATACATTTCTATTCCTGAGCAAAATATTCTCATATATCCATTTATATTCCTGATCAGGGATCTATCACAACTTTAATGTTTGACACTGGAGGCAAAAGTTTCTTTCTGAGAAAGGCTTTGCAGATATCCAAGCCCCTCATTTATGTTAAAGACAAAGAGTTTGAAGTGTGAAGAAATGAAATGTCTTACTCATGGGTGGGTAGTGGAAAATTAAAAGTAAAAAATTTCCCCTGATTCTCAGGTCTATGGCACATTCCAGTGTGTTATAGTCTCTCCTGTGCTGTGGCACCTAAGGAAATATCAGACAGAAATGCAATAAAATTTCACACTCCTCTGGGTAAGCCCAAACCACCTTTCCTTCCATAGTTAATGCTTTCCATTATTCTCATCTAAATCGTTAAGGGGAAATATCAGCAAACTAAGCCAACCTTCCAATAAACAGTTGCTGAGTGAATATAACCACCAATACAATAAATAGAGTGACCAGTATAGGCAGAATACTTCTTCTCACCATGCATAATAAATAGGAGCTTCTGCTGAAGAATATTTCAAAGTTATATTGCTATTCTCTCCAGGAAAGAAATGCAAAAAGAACCCATAAAAGGGATATATTATAAACCCAAATGAATAGCTGTGCCTGCTTGAGCAGTATCTTCTTCCTTGCAGACATAGTTACGTAGGAGCCAGCCCTAATGGAGACGAAAATAGAACAATAATAAAAAGTTTAAATTTCAGAATCTTGTCAGAGGTCCACTTTATTTCATAATAAATTTGTTTTAAATTTGATAGACAGGAGAAAAGAAAACAGAATACAACGAGGAAAAATATTTTAACTTTCGGCATCTAGTTCACACTATTTTTCTTATGCCTATTTATTTGAAAAAAAGCAACAGCTGTGAAGATGCAGGATGAATAGACGTCTAAGTGAGCAGCAAAGCTCACAAAAGGTTTCCCCTCACTTGAATCTGCTTGCTTTGCTCTAAGGACCCAAAGTGCTCTCAGTGTAAGCGGTAGCTTTTCTGCCTGTCATATCTAAGGACAGAGTCACTTTCTCATGGTTCTGGCTTTTGTGAATGCTGGCTTCAAGTGTCGGAGGAGAGCAGGGGCTGATCACTGAAGTGTGGAGATGATGGCTCACATCTCTGGGTTTGCAGTTGACCTCTTGGAATTGCTTCAAGCAGTCAAGTGCGGACAATATCCAGACCAGGAGAAAGGAAGGGAAAAAGTGAGATGCTTAAAACTCCAACAGGGTAAATTTGAAATAGTCTTTCTATAATTGTGCCATTATATTAGATTGTTTGCATATACTTCATTCTCTAAGAACTTTGATTTCTAGAGTCAAGACTCAAGAATTGAGAGCAATATGACCATGAAACTGGAAAACTACCTTTTAAATTTTAACTCCCTATCAGTCCCACTTAACCATGATGATGTGGTCACTCACTTAGAGCTGAACATCCTGGCCTGTGAAGTCCAGTGGGCCTTAGGAAGCATCATTACCAGCAAAGCTAGTGGAGGTGATAGAATGCCAGCTGAGCTATTTCAAATCCTAAAAGATGATGCTATGAAAGTGCTGCACTCAATATGCCAACAAACTTGAAAAACTCAGCAGTGGCCACAGGACTGGAAAAGGTCAGTTTTCATTCAAATCCCAAAGACAGGCAATGCCAAAGAATGTTCAAAGTACTGCACAATTACACTCATTTCACATGCTAGCAAGATTATGCTCAAAATCCTTCAAGTCAGGCTTCAAAGGTATGTGAACTGAGGAGTTCCAAATGTTCAAGCTGGATTTAGAAAAAAGCAGAGGAACCAGAGATCAAATTGCCAACATCCGATGGATCATGGAAAAAAGCAAGAGAATTCCAGAAAAACATCTACTTCTGCTTCATTAACTATGCGAAAACCTTTGACTGGGTGGATTATGACAAACTGTGGAAAATTCTTCAAGAGATGGGAATCCCAGACCACCTGATCTGCCTTCTGAGAAACCTGTATGCAGGTCAGGAAGTTACAGCTTTAAGTGGACATAGAACAATGGCCTGCTTCCAGATTGGGAAAGGAGTACGTCAAGGCTGTATCTTATCACCCTGCTTATTTACTTATATGCAGAGTGCATCATGTGAAATGCCCGGTTGGATGAGTCACAAGCTGGAACCATGATTGCCAGGAGAAATATCAACAACCTCAGTTATGCAGATGACACCACCCTTATGGCAGAAAGTGAAGAGGAACTATAGAGCCTCTTAATGAAAGTGAAAGAGGAGAGTGAAAAAGCTGGCTTAAAACTCAACTTTCAAACATCTAACATCATGGCATTCGGTCCTATCACTTCATGGCAAATAGATGGGGAAAATGTGGAAAGAGTGTCAGATTTCACTTTCTTGGGCTCTAAAATCACTGTGGACGGTGACTGCAACCATGGAATTAAAAGGTGCTTGTTTCTTGGAAGAATAGCTATGACAAACCTAGACAGTGTATTAAAAAGCGGAGACATCACTTTGCCAACAAAGGTCCATCTAGTCATTCACCCAGAGAGAGAGTATGCAAATGTTGAATCAGAGACCAATAGGAGTACATATTAATGATTTCTCCTTTAAAAAATACATTCATAAGTATCATTTTTTGTTTTTGTTTTGTAAAGGAGATTTTAAAGGCAGGATGGTCTGCCCAAACTGGAATCTTAAGCTCATGTGCTGCTAGTTCAATAGTAATTGAGGAAATGATCCCCTGTATTCAGAATTATATCTACATATAAGCTGAACACCCCATTAAGTCAAATAAAAAGAAACTAGTATATATACAAAGCAGACCTTAACAGTTTCCTGGATTTGTCTCTAACAAATTAAGGTAAATTCATCTGACTGGCATTCAAGACTGGTACCCTAATTTGCACAGGTCTTCCCGTGTACCTACTCTAGGCTCCAATTAAATCTATCCACTGCTATTGCTTCTTGCATTTATCTTATGCTATTAAGTTTTGTTTGGGTTTTTCCTTTCAATCTAAGCTTTATTTTCAAAATCCTATTCATTTTTCAAGCTACATTCCAAATACAATATTTCATAAAAATAGCTTTATATTTTTCCCCTTTAATTTTAAGCCCAAAATATATATCCTCTCCTCTTTTAACTTCTATTCCATTAAGATGAGAAAAGGAACAGCAGAATAGATGGGAAAGATTCTTAGGAAAAGATCTGAAGTTAAATAATTTTTCTAAAAGACATTAACACTCAAGTCTTTGTCTAATTTTTTCCCAAGTTACTTATTCTTTCAATGATTTGCAGACTGTTTATTTTGAGCCAGATCCTGTGCTAGAACCTGTAAATGAAAAGACGGATTAGCTATAGTACGTATCCTCCAAATTTTAACATCTAATGGTCAAGAGGGATTTGAACATTACCAGATTTAAAAAGCAGAGAAAATGGTTAAAGAGAAGCCGGGCAGTGGCAGACCATGTGAAATTTCCATAAGTATCCACATATCTAATTTATTCAAATTCACACTGTTGAGAACAGTGAGGATTATTTGTCACGTTATCCATTACTGAAGATACACTCTAGACATCCAGAGTGAAAAATAAACAAATAAACACAACAAATGAAAAACATAAAACCTTATTTGTGGCCCTGGGCATGTTTAAATTTCCTCCCCAGTTTCATTTGCTTCAGTCTTTAACATTTCATGGTTCACTTAGCCCCTATGAGTCAGATGAAACATTTTAAAAATCTATTCTTATCTACTTATTTGCATATATGTTTATTCTATAAGCTTGGAATTCTCAGATTAAATTTCCGACCACAATATTGAAGTCCCATGATAGAGCATAAACATTTTCAACCATTTCCTCTATAATCCAACCTTTAAAAATATTTTTTATGCTTAGTACACAAAATGTTCAAGTGTGCAAAAAGTAGACAGATGTATGCTTAGAAAATAATAAAAGTTAATAGGGGCTCAAAAATCATCTAGAAAGCTATAAGGCAGTAATTTCTCATTTTCCCAAAAGAGCAGAAATATGTAAAAGCTTATTATGGGATTACAGAAGGCTCAGCACTGGAGAACTGGAATACTGGCTTTATTTTCTGAATGAATATTAACTGTGTGAACCTGAATCAAACAATTAACCTCTCGGTGCTATCTATTGCTGTGCTAAGTCACTTCAGTCGTGTCTGACTCTTTGCTTGACCATGAGCCATAGCCTGCTAGGCTCCTTTGTCCATGGGATTCTCCATTACTCATCTGTAATACAGAACTTATCTTTTTTTCTGTCTTAAGTTTAATGGAATATTATGTCATTTGAAAGGACAGTGTTTTGACAACCTTTTCAAAATTTGAAACACATTTTCAAGTATCAAAAACTGAGTAAAAATGATAAACTAACAGTATAATGTTGAAAATTAAAATATGCACATATATGAAAAAAATCACCTTTCCTGTTTCGGCGACTTATTCCAAAAATTGTAGAATGTTCAAAATTAAATATAAAGTGAACCTCCTTATGGTAAGACTGCAGAGAGAGTTTGTCAGCTTCCACTCAATCTTAGTTTTCCATATCTGGTCTTCCCACCGTGGCTAACAGAGCTGTGAGGAGCCTGATTTTCAGAGATCCTCTTATAGTCCTCCCCAACACTTGGAGATTATAATAGAATGAAGATCCTTTCCTAAATAAAAGAAAAAGGTGCTTAATTAATTAATTAATTTTCATTATTTATAATTGCCATACAGTAGAGTGATCAAGAAAGTGGAGATAGGGGCTTTGAAATGGTTCCAGAGCTTTCAAAGCCAATTTTGTTCAAAGACAACATGTGTTGATAATGCGGCAGCCCAGTCCTTTAAGAACTTGAATTATAGGCCTGCTTGAAAAGTACAGTTTAGCCTGCTCAGTATCCCAGGTCAGGAAAAGGATTTGCTTTAATTCTAGGACTTTCTTCAGAGCCCGTGGGTCAGAAAAGTTTGTTGCAGTAGAGTTGATTTCTATACTGCTCAGAAACAGTCTTAGCGGGAATATTAGCAGGAAAATAAGACAGTATGAAGGCAAATAACTAGATGGATAGATGGATAAATAGATATAGATAGATGATTGATGGATGGTAGGTGAATATATATTGATAATTTTCATACCCTCAATTAAAATGTAATAAGCATATTGATGTTTTTACAATATGATCTAGTTATTGAATGGTACTATACAATGGTGGTAATTCATGATTTAAATCTTATCATAGCTATAAACATCACCTAACAGGATTATATTGTGATGGCATTTGAATAAGTACAATCTGGCTAGTCAAAGACATCTCAAAGAACTTATTAACATAGGTCAAATTTCTAAAAATCATTACAAAGACAAATTTCACCCAAGCATCTTTTTGCTTGAGTTTTGGAATGCATATAAAAATCAAGTACGTAGACAACGAGGAGAATGTTGGTAACCAGGGGCTGAGTGTGGCTGGGGAAGGACGAGTTGCTGTTCAGGGCATATAAGATTTCAGTTATGCAAGATGAACAATTTCTAGAAATCTGCGGTACAGCCTGAGACTCTGATTAACAGTCCTGTATTGTACACATAAAAATATACTATAAAGTAGATCTTATCTTTAGTGTTCTTACCACACTCAGACACACAAGCAGAGAGAGAGAGTCAGACACTGGATAAGTAAACTAAACTAAACTGGATAAGTAAACTAAACAAACAAAAATAATTATTATTATTAGGGAATTTAGGGAAAGTGTGTACAAATGTAAGCCAATGCACTTCGGTATATACTCTGTTCCCATGTCTTTAAAAGGAAAGCCCTCCAATGTGATAGTTCATATGTCCCAAAAAAGTTTGAATTAATTTCTACATTGTGTCACCAGGTCACACCTGAATGAAAATCCATTTTCTCTGTCCTTACTATAAATACATTGTGGTAGAGAGAAGGACACGTCCATCCTCAAAAGATGACCACGTTGTAATCTCCAGAACCTGTGACCGTCTTATGTGGCAAAGGGACTTTGCCGGTAAAATTAAACTGAGGATTTTGAGGTGGAAAAATTATCCTGGATTATCTGTACAGACTGACTGTAATCCCAGGGGCCCATGTAGAGGAACATAGAAGAGTCAGAGTTAAAGGAAACATGCTGACACTTCAGAGTAGGGGGAGAAAGACTCGAAATTTGAAGTTGCTTCACTGCTGGCTTTGGAGATAGAGAAAGGGGCTAAGGAGTGCAGGCAGCCTCTAGGAACCTGGAAAAGGCAAGAAACCGATTCTCCGCTAGAGCCTCCAGAAAGAATGAAACTTTTCTGATCCCTTATTTTAGCCCTGTAAAATCCATTTTGGACTTCTGACCTCTAGAACTAGAAGATAATTTTTTTAAGTCATTAAATATAGAGCAGCAATAGACATTTCATACAGACAACTTCATAATTCAACCCTTTACAACTTAGGATGTAGAAAATAAGGAAATATCTAAGGAACACTCAGTATTGCAGTGATTTGCTTGTCTGTGATTTACTTGGAGGCCAGAGCTAGTACCTATGTGCCAGTTACTCATCTGGCAAACCCTAGAAAGGAACTTCAGCTCTAGGTTTCTTTTGAATCAGAGTCACTTTCATATGAAATGAAACAAATCCAACACAAGAAAAGAAGCATGTGAGGATAATTAAATTTCAATTTCTTTCCTGCCAAGAATTAATGATTTTTTAAAAAAATTCTAAAGAGTTTTGCCATGTGGTCTTGGTCAAAAAAGGACTTCTCAAGATGACATTCTGCTATTTCTTATATTCTTTCCATCTGTGTCTCACATAGCAAATGTGCTCACTGTACAAGTCAAAACAAGATTTATTTTTTTCCCTTTGACAGTATTGAAGTTCAATTTTCACTCTAAAAATTAAGCTGTTCTTTCTGTCTCACATTTATTATAATTGATAACAGTCACTGGAAAATTTTAGAAGTCAGATGCGCCCTGATAGTTTGGTTAACACTTACAGCTGAAAAAAGTTCTGTTTGCCTTTTCCGCAAATTGAGACAACAGTAGCAGTCAGATGTTTGAGGTTCATAAATAGCCAAAATATGTTCTAGGAAATATTTAAGGAGTATAACATAAAATAAATAAACACAGAAGTTACAGTGAAAAATCACTAACATTTTCCATCTAGAAGGAGATTATCGATAATTATTAGGAAAAGAATGAAATCTATGCTCATTTAAAATTAGTACAAATTTACTCATCTGGAGCATATGCCATAATTCAAACCAAGTTAACAAAGCATATGCCTTGTAGGAATCTATAAGCCTTGGATTTTAATGAACATGTAATTATAAACCACAAGGGAAGCCCAAGAATACTGGAGTGGGTAGCCTATCCCTTCTCCAGAAGCTCTTCCTAACTCAGGATTCGAACTGCATTGCAGGCGGATTCTTTACCAACCGAGCTATTAGGGAAGCCATAAACAATAAAGTGACCTTCAATAAATTTATCATCTTTATGTAATTAGATGTTTCTAGAACATTTCAAATATGAATAGTTCATTGAAAATGTCCTTTAAGAATTCATTCTCTAGGAATATTCATGAGCTTTTGCTGCCTGTTAAAATGAAGTGAGATTGACCTAGAAAACATTCGGCCAGTCCACTGAAAATTCTTGACAGTGATGACTCAGGCAGGTGCTTTCATTACACCATTACAGAAATAGAAAAACAATAACACTTCTGTAAATACTCCTTCCTGTGGCTTCAAAGAACTTCACAAATGTTGCCTAGTATTTTCAAATGCAAAGAAACTATCGAAAGAGCAAACATCATTGAACATGAAGGAAGAGGTGAAGAAGCTCTCAATAGAGATGAGTGTGATCACAGCTTTAAGAAAGGTGACAGTCACTTTTGTAGATTCACGATCTGACATCTTCCTGCTTCATCTTTTATCTCTGAAATGTATTCAACACTGTCTCTAGTAAACGAGCAAACAAACATGCAGACAAATAGAAAATGTTCTCTTCGGCCCTTTGGAAAGGCAGGAAGCCTGGTCGTCACCCCTAAGCTTCAACCAGCGGCTTCTCTGTGTGCCAGCTAAGAGCAAGGCTCTCATAATCAAGAGTGTAGCCTAAAGAAAGGATGTTCACGGAAAGCAAAAAAAAAAAAAAAAAAAAATCGCTAAAGCCGCAACACTATTGAGAAACTGTGCAACGTGGGGCTCTTGTGGCCTTTTTTTTTGGTCTCTCTTTTATGCCCGCTGCTTGCTTGCATACTCAATCCTATCTAGTGACTGCAGGCATCTGGATTGACTTTATGTAGCTTCTAATAGATACTGAACAAGCTAGTTCTGTCATAACAGACAGAAGCTACAAAAGTATAAATGCAGACTCTTAAATTTCCATCTTTTTCTTTCTGCTCAGCCATCTTACTACTTCTGCCTTTTAGACTGTCTGTGTTAAGGCTGTCATGAACCTCTTTCAGCCTCCTTCACTGCCTATCATTTGGACAGAAGAAAACATTTCTGTTCTTTATTTTACATTATCTCTCATTTGGCATTCTCAACAATAGCTATGGAATACCTCAATAACAAGTCTTTTTACACCATGTTGTATTATAGTATGTCTTTATCGACTCTAAGCTTTGCAGGGGAAAAGTATACAACCCTTGATTCATTACTTAAGCTCAATACTGAAACTGAGATAGTGTTTATGAAAAGCTGTTTGAAGCAGACAGAATGGAAGATTACTCAATAACATCTGTTTCTCTATGATCTTACAAAAACTACATTATAACCCATGATACTGCTATTATTTCAAAATTACACTGCTTCTCCTTGAAATGGGAAGGTGGCTATTATCAGATTCTGAGATCAAGACCAAAAATTTCAATGGCAAGTCTGAGACTTAAACTGCCATCCTTAAAATGGAGTCCTTTAGCAACATCCATCCACTTTAGAATGTTATAAGAAATGACTGTTCCAAGTTTTAATTGTAATACTGGGGGGAAAAAGACTAATTTTAGTAAGAAATTTCTTATAAACTCATTTATTGGAATGCATTTGGAGAGCTTTGGGGGCTTGGGGAAGATCTTTAGGAAACTCACAGAGACTCAGGCAGAAGCTGCAAGAGATGAGAACAAACGAAATCTTACCACGGTGAGAATTTTCTCAGGCTCCTGCTAGTGGCATCCGCGGTGGATAACAGAAGCCACACCTGGATACGCTTATCTCTAACATGGCCTCAGCAAGGCTCTTAGAAACTTGCTTGTTCTTTGAATCATTCCTTCAGAATGCAAAGTTTAAAAATAGTTGTCTAATGGACTAGACCTGGTTAACATAACATAACATACCTTTAACTTTTAAGATCTCCCTTTAGGGAGATCAAAGTGAGAAAGGAATTAAGATGTGACATTATCGTGGGTCTCAGGAGAAACAGAGTCAATAAGATATGTTTATATCTACAGTTGGATCTTGAACAATGGCAGGGAAGGGTGCCACAAACCCACACAACTGAATATCCACACTAACTTATAGTCAGCCCTCTGTCTCCATGATTTTGCATCCTCAGATTCAGTCAAACACAGATTGCACAGTGCTATCGTATTTACTGTTGAAGAAAATTCACTTGTAAGTGGACCTGCACAATTCAAACCTGGACTGTAGAGCAGTCAACTGTAAATATGAAGATAAATATATGAACTAGCTCATGTGATTATGGAGGCTGAGAAGTCCCACAATATGCTGTCTGCAAGCTGTAAATACAAGAAAGTCAGTGGTATAATTCCAGGTTAGGTCTGAAGGCCAGAGAACCACAGAAGCTGATGGTGTAAATTCTAGTTCAAGGGCAGGAGAAAATTGATGCCCCAGCTCAAGCAGGCAGGCAGGAAGCAAAAGGGCTGAATTCCCTCTTTCTCATACTTTTGTACTCTTCAGGCCCACAACAAATTACATGACGCTCATTCACACTGGGGCAATCTACTTTACGAAGCCCTCTGTTGTTTTTGTTCAGTCACGAAATCACATCCAACTCTTTGCGACCACATGGATTCTGGCACGCCAGGCCTCCACGTCCCTCACCATTTCCTGGAGTTCGCCCAAGTTCATGTCCATGCTTTCTGACCATCTCATCCACTGACCTCCTCTCCTCCTGCCTTCAATCTTTCCCAGCATCAGGGTCTTTTCCGGTGAGTCGGTTTGTCACATCAGATGGCCAAAATATTGGAGCTTCAGCAACCGATTAAATGTTAATTTCTTCTAGAAACATCCTTGCAGGCATACCCAGAAATAATGTTTAATCTGGGCAGCCCTGGCCCAGCAAAATGGCATATAAAATGATTAACTATTGCAATGTGAAACCACAAAGATGTCAAAGGTTTTACTATAGTGAGGTTCCCCTAAATCTTAACCCATATGATTTCTGACTCTTACTAAAGTATATCTTTATTCTTGGGGCTTTAATATTTTAGGTTTTGCCACATCCAAATTACAAAATATATACAGTAGGAACAGTAGTGTGGATAATTGATAGTTTAATTTCATATATTTTTATTACTTTTACACATTAAAATAGAAGATACTTCATAATATTTAGGAGTTTCACTTAGAAATTTTTTCTTAATCTTAGGGATGTCAAAACTCTCTGAATCTAGCATGTCTACAAGAAGTTTTCAGCATGTACATACGCGAATTAAAAAAAAATGTTTACAAGTTACAAAGCTAATTTATAAAAACCTGCTTAGCTCATTATGGAAAACAAAGCTGTTTTAAGAGTAATAATTAAGCTTAAGTACTTAACAACAACTAAACTTTAATGACACTTCAAGGATGTTTGTTGGAAAAACCTTATTCAATTAGAGAAAGCTGAGTACATTATCAAGGATTTTGTGGAGAAAAGATTTCCCATATTCAGCAAAAAGAAGCTGCGTACAAGAAAGAAGTAACATCAGGCCAAAGGAGACTAAGATGTATACATGTGTGAGATTACACTATTTGAAATGTAATTGATTTGATCCAAGAATTAAATATGGTAAGGCAAAGAGGAGAAACTGTGACACGTCAGTATACAGTAAGCAGGAAAAGCTGCTCCTTTAGCCTATAAGTCTCAAAATAGGCCCAGAACTATTATTGGAAAAGGATATATATGGAAGGGTGAGAAACAGTCCTTCATACACAAGTACAGGGTAATTATAACCTGGAAGACTTTGTTTCATGTTTATAATGGCATTAGCATTATTTTCTACACAGTTATTGCTCATTAAGTTTCTTTTTTTTTTTTTTATTGTTCAGAAAGGAATATCATATGTTTATTGCAGCATATGCTGATTTTAAAAGATTCAATTACAGTGAGAGTCATTTATTTAGAATAATAGTCTAGCATAAAAATAGTACAAAATTTCAAAAAGAAACTAATGCGTGCCATTTAATAACCTCTTCCAGTCAAATTTATTAAGAGATATGCATGCTTAGATGCACATACAATTTTTAATATTAGGCTACAAATATTTCACTTTTGAATCTATTGATCAGGAGGCTTTTGCAAACTTTCAAATACACTAAGGTTTCTCAGGTTTTAAAGAGAGTGGCATTTGCAACTTGTCCAGAGCTCAAATTTCTTTTTTTTTTTTTTTTTTTTTTTTTAGTTTTTTTATTTTTATTTTTATTTTTTTTTTTTAATTTTATTTTATTTTTAAACTTTACATAACTGTATTAGATTTGCCAAATATCAAAATGAATCCGCCACAGGTATACATGTGTTCCCCATCCTGAACCCCCCTCCCTCCTCCCTCCCCATTCCATCCCTCTGGGTCGTCCCAGTGCACCAGCCCCAAGCATCCAGTATCGTGCATCGAACCTGGACTGGCAACTCGTTTCATACATGATATTTTACATGTTTCAATGCCATTCTCCCAAATCTTCCCACCCTCTCCATCTCCCACAGAGTCCATAAGACTGTTCTCTACATCAGTGTCTCTTTTCTTTGGAAATAAGTTGATGAGAGGGGACTTCCTTGGTGATGCAGTAGATGAGACTCTCCGCTTGCAAAGCATGGGACCTGGGTTTGATCTCTGGGCTCCCACAGGCCACATGTAACAACTAAAGATCCCACATGCCTCAATTAAGACCCAGTGGCTGCCTAATAAGTAAATACATTTTTTTAAATAGGTAAGAAAAATAACTGACCAGTTTATTAAGAACTTTATAGCATCCTAAAATATTATCAAATGTCCTCATGTAACAAATTAAAACCACTTGCTTATTTTTTATTTTTGGTCTTTCTCATCTCAAATAGGTGGAAAATTGAACATATTTCACTATGGGTCTTAGTATTCTGGAAAAAACAAAGTGCAAGATAACCATCTAAAGTTTCATATTTAAAATGTTATCCATATGAATATAAACCTAGGATTCTCCTGATTTTGATTCATGCTAGGAAAAGATTTTGCCTTACCTTGCAAAATCCAGATAATGATATTAAAAAATATATATTTTATATATATATATATAGTCATAAAGATTACCTTTAAGGAGAATTAATGAATAATTTGTCAACACACTACTCTGAGAAAACTCAGCTTATACTACAACACAGATGTTAGATTTCAGCCTTTTCTCAGTATCCTCAGATACTCAGATACCCATATAGCCTATAGAACCATGGATGGCTGCTTTCTATGGACTCCATAGAATATTACCAGGGAAACATTATTCACCAACTCAGTCATATTTATCCTAATCTATTCATGTGTAAATATGTGTAGATCATCACACACCATTCATAGAATCAAAATACACTGAAACTGAAAGTGTTAGTCACTCAATTGTGTCCAACTCTTTGTGACCCCATGGACTGTAGCCCACCAGCTTCCTCTGTCCATGGAATTCTCCAGGCAAAAATACTGGAGTGGGTTGTCATTTCCTTCTCCAGGGGATCTTCCCATCTCAGGGACTGAACCCTGATCTCCTGCATTGAGGGCAGACTCTTCACCGACTGAGTCACAAAGAAAGATCGGAAATACACTAAGCATAATAAAAAGCTCAACACTCTGGATGTCTTGTTTTATAAAGAAATAATAAAAATAGTTCTTCTTTAAATACACTGACATTGTAAGAGGTGTTTCAGTAGTCACTGTATATATATAACATTTATTTCTCAAAAAATTCTCTGATAATAGTAAGCTTTCCTAGCTTGCTAAAAGAAATTATGTTTATCCTTTTCTTCTTCAAGGTCATAATTATCTTCCACAAAGATATTTAGAGGTATCCAGAGATTTCTAGTGATCCACATATATAATTGTGACCTATATTTTGATTTAATTTCTAAATTAATTTTTGAGGCATGAGTATATATTGCTGTTTTACCCTGTTCCTGCATGTCTGTGTATCTATGTCAGAGGGACCATCCTAGACTGTAAATGCATGAAGAAGAAGAACTAGAGATTTTATATATATACATATATCCTTGGGGGCTTCCCAGGTGGCTCTAGTGGTAAAGAACCTACTCACCAATACAGGAAACTTAAGAGACACAGGTTGGGTCCCTGGGTCAGGAAGGTCCCCTGGAGGAGCACATGGCCACCCACTCCAGTATTTTTGCCTGGAGAATCTCCATTATCAGAGGAACCTGGTGTGCTATAGTCCACAGGTTCACAAAGAGACAGACGTGACTGAAGCAATTTGGTACACATGGCGCATATATTCTTAATTCATCACTCTGGGTATCTAACTTTCTTGCATATTCAGTCCTTCTATTATACTTATATAGATACCTTGTCCATTACCTAAATCAAGCTAATTAATTAGTAAAGTGTCTTATTTCTTGATCATCAGCATACATTATCTCCACAGATTTAGGCAAACCAATACAATATTGTAAAGTAATTAGCCTGTAATTAAAATAAATAAATTTAAATTAAAAAAAAACACATTAATTTTCTCTTGGGTTCTCTCTCAGTCTATACAGATTCAGGGCCAGGACCCAGGCATCTCTTAATTATTGCTTAGGTTCCTCCTCCAGGCTTTCCTATTATTTCCTGCCCTTTTGTCCTCCTCACTATTATCCCTTAGCCCACATCCTGATGTTATCCTTAGAACAACGTGGGAAGTGAAAACCATAAAGATCCTCTTGTAGAAACCTCTCAAAATATTTTCTTGCTCATATTAACAGATTTTCATTTGATTATTCTAAACAACAAAACATTTTCAACCAGAGGTGGGTAGAGAAAGTGGGTAAGGGGGATAGAAAACGTTGTCAGACTTATCAAATAAACCTCTTCATAGATCACAGCCTTCTCCTGGTTAAAGGGCGTGCATAACTCGATGAAGCTATGAACCATGGGCAGGTCATGGTGAAGAGTTCTGACAAAATATGGTCCACTGGAGAGAGAAATGGCAAACTACTCCACTATTATTGCCTGGAGAACCCCACAGAGAGTAGGAAAAGGCAGAAAGCTGTAATACTGGAAGATGAGCACCACCCCCCACCTCCAAGTTAAAAGGTGTCTAATACACTTCTGGGGAAGAGTGAAGAACAATTATGAATAGCTCCAGAAAGAATGAAGCGGCTGGGCCAAAATGGAAATGACAGCTGTGGATGTGTCTGATGGTGAAAGTAAAGTCCAATGCTGTAAACAACAATATTGCATAAGAACCTGAAATGTCAGGTCCACGAATCAAGATAAATTGGACATGGTCAAGCAGGAAATGGCAAGAGTGAATATTGACATCCTAGGAATCAGTGAACCAAAATGGACAGGAATGGGCAAATATATTAATGCCTACTACTATGGGCAAGATTCCCTTCAAAGAAATGGAGTAGCCCTTATTGTCTATGAAAGAGTTTGAAATGCAGTACTTGGATGCAATCTCAAAAATGGCAGAATTATCACAGTTTGTTTCCAAAGCAAATCATTCAATATCACAGTGATCCAAGTCTATGCCCCAACCATTGTTGCCAAAGAAGCTGAAGTTGACTGGTTCCATGAAGACCTAAAACATCTTCTAGAACTAATACCAATAAAAAAGATGTCCTTTTCATCATAGTGGATTGCAATGCAAAACTAGGAAGTCAAGAGATTACAGGAGTAACAGGTAAGTTTGGCCTTGGAGTACAAAATGAATCAGGGCAAAGGCTGATGGAGTTTTGTCAAGAAAACACACTGGTCATAGAAAACAACCTTTTCCAACAACCCAAGAGATGATTCTATACATGAACATCACCAGATGATCAAAACTGAAATCAGATTATGTTTTTGCAGCCAAAGTTAGAAAAGCTCTATATAGTCAGCAAAAACAAGACCTAGAGCTAATTGTGCCTCAGATTATGAACTCCTTATTGTAAATGTGAGGCTTAAATTGTAGAAAGTATGGAAAACCACTAGGCCATTCAGGTAAGATCCAAATCTAATCTCTTATGATTATACAGTGGAAGTGATGACAGATTCAGGGATTAGATCAGATAGACAGAGTTCCAGAAGAACTATGGATAGAGGTTTGGAACATTGTACAAGAGGCAGGGATCAAACCAACCCAAACAAAAAGAAATTCAAGAAGGCAAAGGGGTTATCTGAGGAGGCTTTAGAAATAACTGAGCAAAGAAGAAAAGCAAAAGGCAAGGGAGAGAGGGAAAGATATAGCCATCTGAATGCAGAGTTTCAGAGGATAGCAAGGAGAGAGAAGAAGGCCTTATTAAGTGAACAATGCAAAAAAAGAAAAAAAAAAAAGAGGAAACCAATAGAAGGGGAAAGACTAGAGATCTCTTCAAGAAAATTTGAGCTATCAAGGGAACATTACACCAAGGATGGTCACAATAAAAGACATAAATGGTAAAGACCTAACAGAAACAGAAGAGACTAAGAAGAGGTGGCAAGAATAAACAGAAGGACCATACAAAAAAGATCTTAATGACCCAGATAACCACCATGGTGTGGTTACTCACCTAGAGCCAGACATTCTGGAGTGTGAAGTCAAGTGGGCCTTAGGAAGCATTGCTACGAACAAAGCTAGTGGAGATGATGGAATTCCAGCTGAGCTTCACTCAATATATCAGCAAATTTTGAAATGTCAGCAGTGGCCACAGAACTGGAAAAGTTGTTTTCATTTCAATCCCAAGGAAAGGCAATGCCAAAGAGTGTCCAAACCACCATAAAATTGTACGCATTTCCTGCTAGCAAAGTAATGCTCAAAATCCTTCAAGCTAGGAATGAGTAATATGTGAACTGAGAAATTCCAGATGCTCAAGTATGGTTTCAAAGAGGCAGAGAAACCAGAGATCAAATTGCCACTATCTGTTGGTTCATAGAAAAAGCAAGGGAATTCCAGAAAAACATCTACTTCTGCTTCATTGACTACACTAAGGCCTTTGACTGTGTAGATCACAACAAACTGTGGAAAATTCTTAAAGAGATAAGAACACCAGACCACCTGACCTGCCTCCTGAGAAATCTGTATGTGGGTCAAGAAGCAACAGTTAGAATCAAACATGGAACAACAGACTGTTTCAAAACTGGAAAAAGAATACAATAAGTCTGCATATTGGGGCCGGCGTGAGGCACTCCGCCCATGGCAAAGGTCATGAGGAAGGAGGCTTGACATACGCAAAGGCGGGATCGAGCCTCAGGAGTCCCCCTGGAAATCCTCAAGCATCTACCCCCATAACCAGAGCCTGCCTACTTTACTACTTTGTGCTCTCACCTACACCTCTGGCTTTACGGGGGGCTGTCCCCCACCACCTCTTTCGGAGAAGGAGTTAACTTAGAGCTCCAGTTAATAATAATTCCTGGGCGTGATAGGAGTGTTTTAACCTACAAACTCCTCTGAAGGTTCTCTAGCCTGCCTGACAGGCTTGTCCGGCCACATGTGATTGCTCGCAGCCTCCCAACCGTGAGAGGCACGAGATGCTTTAAACCTTCTAAAAACAGGTTCCTTAGAGAAGTTAGAAAACCATTAGTATAAGTATAATGGGCTGATTAGAAATTGTATTGGTGAAGGGTTTTTCATTTGTTGAGCCAATGTTTACTGCTAAGTCTCCACATCCCCTGCCCTTACACACATTAATGAATATATAGAAGAAATAAGTATTAACCTTTGATATAAATCACGTTAGACCTTAGGCTAAGTAAATTCTTTCCTTAACTAAAACCCACTACACCCTCACCCTATAGGAATGTAACTTTATTTGGGTGGCATCTGATTTAAGAATAATCACCCCTGGAGAAATAAGTGTCCTGGTTGACTGACCGCTGTCACAAGGAGAGGGTCGTAAATTGTCAGCAGGCCCCCTGGCCAGAAGATGATGTAACACCCCTAAGACCTCTGTATACATTTGTATGAAGCACCTGACTTTGATAAAAGTCAGGACTGCTGACCCCGCGTGACTTTTGCATAACATCTCAGTGTATAAAAGTAGACCATGGAAAATAAAGAATGGGGATCAGTTCCTCGAAAGACTGGTCTCCCCATGTCTCTCTCTCTCTCACTCTGGTTGAGTCTCCATCTGGAGCGCGGAACCCACCATGCTTACTAATTATGCCTGGGCTTCTAAGATCCGACCGGGGAGGCCTCAGTGTCTCCTCTCCTTCGGGAGAACGGAAGGACGCCTGCGGCCTACGTAAGTGGTGCAAGCTTCTTGTCTTGAAGTTTTATTGGTCCCCCGCGTAAACCAAGCTACTCAGCCTCTTTTCTCCACTGAATTTTCCTACTGAGCTATCCTTATTCTATTCCTTAATTAACGTTTAATTAAGCAGTTGTTTCCTGACCCTCGCCTATGCCGTCTCTCCTTCGAATACCCTGGATCAGCTGGGGCTGGACCCCGGCAGTCACCCTGCTTATTTAACTTCTATGCAGAGTACTTCATGCAAAATGGTGGGTTGGAGGAATCAAAAGCTGGAATCAAGATTGCTGGGAGAAATATCAACAACCTCAGATATGCAGATGATACCATCCTTATGGCAGAAAGTGAAGAGGAACTAAAAAGCCTCTTGATGAGAGTGAAAAAGGAAAATGAAAAAGCTGGCTTGAAACTCAACATTCAAAAAACTAAGATAATGGCATCCAGTCCCATCATTTCATAGCAAAGAGATGGGGAAAATGTGGAAGCAGTGACAGAGTTTATTTTCTTGGGTTCCGAAGTCTCTGTGGACAGTGAATGCAGCCATGAAGTTAAAAGATGCTTGGTCCTTGGAAAGAAAGCTATTACAAACCTAAATGTGTATTAAAAAGTAGAGGCATCACTTTGCCGACAAAATTTTGTATAGTCAAAGTTATGGTTTTTCCAGTAATCATATATGGATGGATGTGAGAGCCCCAAAGAACTGATGCTTTCAAATTGTAGTGCTGAAGACTTGAACAGCAAGAAGATCAAACCAGTCAATCTTAAAGGAAATCAACCCTATATATTCACTGGAAAGAATGATGCTGAAGCTGAAGCTCTAATACTTTGGCCATCTGAAGCAAAGAGCTGACTCATTGGAAAAGACCCTGATGCTGGGGAAGATTGAAGGCAAAAGGAGATGGGGGTGGTAGAGGATGAGATGGTTAGATGGCATCACCACCTCAACAGACATGAATTTGAGCCAATTCTGGGAGATAGTGAAAGACAGAAAAGCTTGGTGTGCTGCAGTCCATGGGATTGCAAAGAGTTGAACAAGACTAAGTAGCTGAACAACAACAATCAAATGAAATGAAAAAAACTTAAACGGAATTTTTACATGTAGCATGTGTAGACTAGTCAATTTTTATAAACCAAAATTCTCCATGATCCGCAGCAGCGTTGCAAGTTCTATCATCTTGAATAAAGTATATTGCTTGAAAAGTAGAACTTTACTTACAAAAGTTTCCTTTCAGACTTCAAACAGCTCTTTTGCACTGCACACACATTCAGCCAGGTAAGACATAAAAATCAGGTCTACTCACTTCAAAGAAAAAAAAAAAAAACTGCACTATTATCATCAATGCTAAACTGTGAACTCCTAAAAAGCAAGTTTTGGATTTTTTCCACCTAATGCAGTGTCAAATTGCTGCCAGAAATATCCTGATCTCAGGATTTTTATTGCTGGTGATGATGTATGAAGTGGAAAGAACATAGCTTGATTTTCTAATAAGTGGTTGGGCTTGCACTACTGACTACATTATTGAAAAAATAAAAAGAACTTGGTAACTGAGTGAGTATGATAGGAAAGTCACTGATGGGGAAGAAAACTGGAACACTAAGAGGCGTCAGCATTACAGAGTCACATTTTTGGAAATATTGTACATTAAACCTAAGAAAGCAAGTTACATTGAATATTTTTTAGTAAGTTACTATTACCATCCATTTGAATAAAATGTAGTGTTTTCCTTAATATGCTTCCAATGGAAAGTAGTTTAATATTTTTAAACAAGAAACAAATTACCAAGAAGTATTTACCTCCATAGTCAATTTTCTTGCTGTAAAACACAATTAGGCTTCAATTACAACAATGCTTAGAGCTAAGGAATGATAGATGGGCTTGGGAAGTACAGATATGAGAAAATACATGTTATCTTAAAAATAAGAGCTATTTAGACTGCTATTGACACATCCTTGAGTTTCAATTCAATTCAGTTCAGTCACTCAGTCGTGTCTGACTCTTTCTGACCCCGTGGACTGCAGAATGCCAGGCCTCCCTGTCCATCACCAACTCCCAGAGCTTGCTCAAACTCATGTCCATTGAGTCAGTGAGGACAAGATGCCATTCAGTCATCTCATCCTCTGTTGTCCCCTTCTCCTCCTGCCTTCATCTTTCTCGGCATCAGGGACTTTTCAAATGAGTTAGTTTTTTAAAACAGGTGGCGAACTATTGGAGTTTCTGCTTCAGCATCAGTCCTTCCAATGAATATTCAGGACTGATTTACTTTAGGATTAGCTGGTTGGATCTCTTTTCAGTCCAAGGGACTCTCAAGAGTCTTCTCCAACACCACAATTCAAAAGCATCAATTCTTTGGCACTCAGCTTTCTTTATAGTCCAACTCTCACATCTATATACGACTACTGGAAAAACTATAGCTTTGACTAGACGAAGCTTTGTTGGCAAAGTAATGTCTCAGCTTTTTAATATGCTATCGAGGTTGTTCATGGCTTTTCTTCCAAGGAGCAAGCATCTTTTAATATCATGGCTGTAGACATCATTTGCAATGATTTTGGAGTCCCCCAAAATTAAGTGTCTCAGTGTTTCTATTGTTTCCCCATCTATTTGCCATGAAGTTATTGGACAGATGCCATGATCTTAGTTTTCTGAACGTTGAGTTTTAAACCAACTTTTTCACTCTCTTCTTTCACTTTCAACAAGAGGTTCTTTAGTTCTTCACTTTCTGCCATAAATGTGTGCCATCTGCATATCTGAAATTATTGTTATTTCTCCTGGCAATCTTGATTCCAGCTTGTGCTTCATCCATCCTGGCATTTCTTAGAATGTACTCTGCATATAAGTTAAATATGCAGGGTGACAATATTCAGCCTTGACATACTCCTTTCCTGATTTGGAACCAGTCTTTTGTTCCATGTCCGGTTCTAACTGTTGCTTCTTGACCTGCATACAGATTTCTCATGAGGCAGGTAAGGTGGTCTGGTATTCCCATCTCTTTCAGAATTTTCTACAGTTTGTTGTGATCTACACAGTAAAGGCTTTGGTGTAGTCAATAAAGGAGAAGCAGATGTTTTTCTGGAACTCTCTTGCTTTTGATGATCTAAAGGATGTTGGCAATTTGATCTCTGGTTCCTCTGCCTTTTCTAAATCCACCTTGAACATCTGGAAGTTCTCAGTTCATGTACTGTTGAAATCTGGCTTGGAGAATTTTGAATATTACTTTGCTAGCATGTGAGATGAGTTCAGTTGTGCAGTAGTGTGAACATTCTTTGGCATTGCCTTTCTTTGGGATTGGAATGAAAACTGACCTTTTCCAGTCCTGTGGCCACTGCTGAGTTTTCCAGATTTGCTGGCATATTGAGTGCAGCACTCTCAAAGCATCATCTTTTAGGATTTAAATAGCTTAACTGGAATTCCATCACCTCCACTAGCTTTGTTCGTAGTGATGCTTTCTAAGGCCCACTTGACTTCACATTCCAGGATGTCCTGGATCACTCTATGTGAGCGATCACAACATCGTGGTAATGCAGTTCATTAAAATCTTTTTTTGTATAGTTCTTCTGTGTCTTCTTCCACCTCTTCTTGATATCTTCTGCTTTTGTTAGATCCATACAATATCTGTGCTTTATTGTGCCCATCTTTGTACGAAATGTTCCCTTGGTATCACTATTTCTCTTGAAGAGATCTCTGGTCTTTCCCATTCTATTGTTTTCCTCTATCTCTTTGCACTGATCACTGAGGAAGGCTTTCTTATCTCTGTGCTATTCTTTGGAACTCTGCATTCAAGTCTATTTTTCCTTTTCTCCTTTGCTTTTTGCTTCTCCTCTTTTCTCAGCTATTTATAAGGCCTCCTCAGACAACCATTTTGCCTTTTTGCATTTCTTTTTCTTGGTGATGGTCTTGATCACCACATCCTGTACAATGTCACAAACTTCCATCCATAGTTCTTCAGGCACTCTGCCTATCAGGTTTAATCCCTTGAATCTATTTGTCACTTCCATTGTATAATTGTAAGTCATTTGATTTGATTTGGGTCATACCTGAATGGACTAGTGGTTTTCCCTACTTTCTTCAGTTTAAGTCTGAATTTGGCAATAAGGAGTTCATGATCTGAGCCACAGTCAGCTCCTGGTCTTGTTTTTGCTGACTGTATAGAGCTTCTCCATCTTCAGCTGCAAAGAATATAATCAATCTGATTTTGGTGTTGCCCATCTGGTGATGTCCATATGTAGAGTTGTCTCTTTTGTTGTTGGAAGAGGGTGTTTGCTACGACCAGTGCATTCTCTTGGCAAAACTATATTAGCCTTTACCCTGCTTCATTCTGTACTCCTAGGCCAACTTTGTTACCTGTTACTCTAGGTATCTCATGACTTCCTACTTTTGCATTCCAGTCCCCTATAATGAAAAGGGCCATCTTTTTTGAGTGTTAGTTCTAGAAGGTCTTGTAGGTCTTCATAGAACCATTCAACTTCAGCTTCATCAGCATTAGTGGTTGAGGCATAGACTTGGATTATTGTGATATTGAATGGTTTGTCTTGGAAAGGAACAGAGACCATTCTGTCAGAAACGAATGGAAATCATTCATCCTTGAATTTACATATAATCAAATTATGTAATATGCAAAATTTGATAATGTTCTTAGTCTTTCTGAGTCCCTGGTGGCTTACATGGTAGAATCTGCCTGCAATGCAGGAGACATAGGTTCAGTCCCTGGGTTGGGAAGATCCCCTGGAGTAGGAAATGGCAACCCACTCCAGTATTCTTGTCTGGAGAATCCCAAGGACAGAGGAGCCTGGCGGGCTACAGTCCATGGGGTTGCAAAGAGTCAGGCACCATGGAGTGACTGACAGTTTCACACTGAGTCTCATTGTTAATTGTTAACAGCCTCATCAATCTTTTTGTTTTGACACAAAACAATTCAAATTGAAAATGAAAATCGTGTGCTTTACTGCTGAGATGTATCACGAGGGGTTGGTTTCTCCAGTGATGAGAACTTGGTTAGAGGGCAAATGGTGATTAAAAAAAAGAGAGAGAGAGAGAGAAAGCAGTGATGGTCTGGTCCTTGAGGTAATGCTGTGATCTACAGAGCAGCCCTGCTGCACACCAATAAGAAGAGCTCTTTAGACAAGAGGCAAGGAGACCATCTTGCACAAGATCAATTTCCACCTCCACCAGTCATCTGATCTTAAATGGAAAGTAAGTGAACTCTGGCAGGCCCTACTCAATTCAAGGCAAGAATGCCTTTCTCCCTCCCATTTGCCTGAGATGTCCTCCAACGTGTGCTCTCTAAACTAATTTTCCTGTTTGTCTATTGAGTTGCATCTATCATTATTAATTGTTAACAGCCTCATTGTTAATTGCTTGGGACTAAAAACACATAGAAAAACAAGATAGAGCATGTTAGAAAAAACAGGTGAATCTATTCATGGTATGCTTTTCACAGAGCCATTTAAAAATAAATTATGTTGGATCATTACGTATTATCAATATCATATAATTATTATCTATTATAATTATATATGTATACATACTATATATATCTTATAGAATTCTATTTAACATATTTATACTAGAACCTCATTTATGCCCGTTATACATTTGAAATACCACTCTACATATTTCACAGATTTCATTTCTGTCTCCTGTTTGACATTGATTTTTCCTTATAGTAAATGGCTGCACTCGAATTACACAGCATCGGATTTAAATTAAGATAGGAAAACCAACAGTGTTCTTTTTAAATTATCTTCTCCTAGGTTATCCTGAAGTCTCATGTCATATGTCCATCTTGGATTGTTCTTCTTTCCGGGAAGGACCCAGGCTGATGGAACAGACTTGGTCTATGCATGTGGACGGCAGGGCAGAGGAGCCATGGATGAACCAACACATGACTCTTGATTGTTCTGCCTGAAAATAGGATGCTTCCCTTCCACTCACATCTCATTGCACAAAGCAAACCTGATAGCTATGCCTGATGTCTAGGCAACAGGCCCAGTCTTGAAGGGTTTGATGGGGAAATCTGTGATTATTTTGCCAGTAACATAGATAATCCTAACACTAAAAATGAAGTCCTCAAACAGTACTGGCTTTGCCTACTAATCTGTTATTCACTGGAAAACTGTCTTTCCTTATCTTTATACCAAAACTGTTCCTGCTCAGATCATCTCAGCACTGGCATATCTAATGGACACTTTTGTGTTCTTATGGTTTGCCTTATCAGAAGCATTTAAGGTTTCCACTCATATCTCCCTCTCTTTTTCCTTTTAACATTGAAGACTATATGATCTCTCCCCACACAAAACATGCTTCTTTACATCTTATTTGACAGCATTTGAATTCCTTCATGTTCTTCTAGACAGAGATTAGGTATTTATTCTTTAAAATGTTCTTTTCCTTGTCTTTTATATTAATCCTTAATAAACTATTATTTATTTTTAAAACAACTTTATTGAGATGTGGTTTTTCCAGTAGCCATGTATGGATGTGAGAGATGGACTATAAAGAAAGCTGAGTGCCAAAGAATTGATGCTTTTGAACTATGGTGTTGGAGAAGACTCTTAAGAGTCCCTTGGACTACAAGGAGATCCAATCAGTCCATCCTAAGGGAAATTAGTCCTGAATATTTATTGGAAGGATTGATGTTGAAGCTGAAACCCCAATACTTTGGCCACCTGATGGGAAGAACTGACTCATCTCAAAAGACTGATGCTGGGAAAGATTGAAGGCAGGAAGAGAAGGGGATGACAGAGGATAAGATGGTTGAATGGCATCACGTACTCGAGGGACATGAGTTTGAGTCAACTCCAGGAGTTGGTGATGGACAGGGAGGCCTGGTGTGCTGCAATCCATGGGGTCACAAAGAGTCGGACACAACTGAGTGACTAAATGGAACTGAACTGATACATCTTAGAGTATTGCTCATATAATTAAATATTCCTAGAATTCTCTTTAATCTTAGGTAGGAAATAGGTAGGCCTCTGGCTGGACACCTGGTATTTGTCAAATGGAATAAAATTTAAGCTTTGTTCTCACCCATACACTAGTGGTAAGCTAGTGGGAAAAGCTGAGCTCTGCTAAAGCAAAGAGATAAGATGCCCATGCCTGACATCCAGGAAGACTTCTCTGTCTGCACATGCATAGGAAGGCTTCTTGGGGATTGAAGACGGAGGCGACCCCCACTCTATAATAAGTGTGGACATGCACCCATAGGCCTCTATTGTGGGGTGCAGCTTAGAAAAGCATTGTGGACACATCTTGGGGAGGATCCATGGAGCAGTCAGGTGTGAAGAAAGAAACAAGAGAATTGGTCAAAGATAAACAAAGTCCCAGAAGTGATTTACGTCACCTATGTAAGTGGTTTATATCCCCTCCTTACTGTGCTCCTCCTTATTCGGGATGCCAGCACTCCTCTCCAAGTGTGTGTCTCTGCCTAGTTTCTATTTTTTTTTTAACTTTATTATTATATTATATTTTATTTTTATTTTTTTATTATATTTTATTTTTAATTTTAGGATAATTACTGTACAACATTGTGATGGGTTTTGTCATACATCAACGTGAGACAGCCATAGGTATACATATGTCCCCTCCCTCCTACCCGCCACCCCCACCTCCCTTCCACTTGCACCCCTCTAGGTTGTCAGAGAACCCTGCCTTTGAGTTCACTGCATCATACAGCAAACTCCCACTGGCTATCTATTTTACATACAGTAAGTGTATACTTCAATGCTGTTCTCTAAAATCATCCCACCCTCTCCTTCCCCCACTGTGTCCAAAAGTCTGCTCTTTATGGCCACATCTCCTTTGCTGCTCTGCATGTAAGACTGTCAGTACTGCTTTTCTAGATTCCATAAATGTGTGCAATATACAATATTTGTCTTCTGCCTCACTTTGCTCTGTATGATAGGCTCTAGGTTCATCCACCTCATTAGAACGGACTCAAATGCATTCCTTTTTATAGCTGAGTAATATTCCCTTATGTGTATGTACCATAACTGCCTTATCCATTCATCTGTTGATGGACATCTAAGTTGCTTCCATGTCCTAGCTATTGTAAATAGTGCTTGTGGTCAATGTTGGGGTACATGTATCTTTTTCAGTTATGATTTGCTCAGGCTATATGCTCAGTAGTGGGGTTGCTGAGTCATATGGTAGTTTTATTACTAGTTTTTTAAGGAATCTCCACGCTGTTCTCCATAGTGGCTGTATCACTGTGCATTCTCACTAACAGTGTAAGAGGGTTCCCTTTCCTCCACACCCTCTCCAGCGTTTATTGTTTGTAGATTTTTTTCTTAATTTTTTTAATTAATTTTATTTTATTTTTAAACTTTACATAACTGTATTAGTTTTGCCAAATATCAATATTGTTTGTAGATTTTTGTATTATGGCCATTCTGACGGCTGTGAGATACTTCATTGTAGCTTTGGTTTGCTTTCTCTAATAGTAAGCAGTGCTCCACATCTTTTCATGTATTTATTAGCCATCTGCATGACTTTTTTTGGGTAAATGTCTGTTTAGGTCTTCGGCCCACTATACCTAGCTTCTGACTTACTGCATGCCTCCTTATTAGAGAGGATGCCCACACCCTTTCTCTCTGGGTGTGTGTTCCTACCCTGCTTCTGATTGTGATAAATGCACTCTTCCCCTGTGTGTGCTCCCACACATGGTGCCGTGTCTTTACTAATAAACTTTCTACTTGTTTTACAGTGTTTGCCTCCTTGAAACTGCCTTGCTTTCAAACAGGGACAAGGGTTGGGGCCACTTTGCTTCTGGCCTCTAGCCCCTGCTGGTCTAGTGCCCAGGACTCTTGGTTTCCATCCAGGGTACCCAGGTTTCATTCCTGGGGAATAAGGTCTCTCTTCAGGACTGCTCACTACTTTCCTTCCAAGATCACATCTGCCTTCTTATGCCAAATGTTTATATCTGCTTGGTTCTATAGAAAAATCACTTCCCTGGAGAGCCCTCTATAACACACTGGTCAAAATTTATATTTAAGATGTGGTTTATATTTTCCTGTTATTATCCCTCATAGTATCCTGAATTCTTCTTTTTTTAATTTCAGAGAAACTACTTCTGGGACTTCTCCTACTAAATCCTCTAAAGTTCCTGTGTTCATTCATTCATTCCTTCATTCATTCAGAATTTGCCCCCTCAGTGAAGGAAAAGAAAACAGGAATAGCTTCAAGAGTATGTGCTAAAAGGAGATGAAGGTAAGTAAAGATTTATTTAAATATAAAAATATATTTAATGGAAGCAACCTAGATGTCCATCAGCAGATGAATGGATAAGAAAGCTGTGGTACATATACCCAATGGAGTATTATTCAGCCATTAAAAAGAATACATTTGAATCAGTTCTAATGAGGTGGATGAAACTGGAGCCTATTATACAGAGTGAAGTAAGCCAGAAAGAAAAACACCAATACAGTATACTAACGCATATATATGGAATTTAGAAAGATGGTAACGATAACCCTGTATGCAAGACAGCAAAAGAGACACAGATGTATAGAACAGTCTTTTGGACTCTGTGGGAGAGGGAGAGGGTGGGATGATTTGAGAGAATGGCATTGAAACATGTATAATATCATATATGAAACGAATTGTCAGTCCAGGTTCGATGCATGATACAGGATGCTTGGGGCCTGTGCAATGGGATGACCAGAAGGATGGTACGGGGAAGGAGGTGGGAGGGGGGTTCAGGATGGGGAACACGTGTATACCCATGGTGGATTCATGTTGATGTATGGCAAAACCAATACAATGTTGTAATTAGCCTCCAATTAAAATAAACAAGTTTATAACTAAAAAAATAAAAGAAGAGAAAACAGAAAAAATATATATATAATCTCATTCCATCCTACAATAACCTAGATGGGTAGACAAAGGCTTTTCAATTTTTCAGTTTAATAAATGAAGGTGCAGAGTTGAAGTAATGTCACTGGGATTTAAAACAATATGTGAGTGGCTTAAAAAGCTCTTTCATTAAACTGTATTGCCAAATGTGGTGAAATTGCTGCAAATCTGTTCAATGTTATGCATTGAGCCTTTTATCCCATGTAATCCAATTTCAGTGACCTGCCATGTTTTATGAATAGTGAGAGAATTATCTTAAAAGAAAGGATATATTACAAAGTAAGAGACTTTATATTTTAAAAGTACACATAATACACATACACACATATTTTATGACTTTTAACACAGATATTAGGTGACTACAAACCCACACAGAGTATATAAATATAAGGTATCTGTAAATGAAAATCAAAGAGTAAATCCATGTAGCATATGACAAAAATTGTAATTATTTTGTCAACACAATACAAAACATTCTGAAAGTAAACTTATCATGATTTTTACCATAAAACAAATAAACAATTCTATGGAAAGAAGTTTTGTATTATTTATCTATTCAAAAGTATGCATTGGAAAACATGCTTACTGATATGGTAAAGAAATGACATTGGGAAGCTGCTTTTCTTCTTAGATAATGATAAGAACATTTAAATGTACTCGTGAATATTGTAGTACATCCTTTCTCACACCCAGGATGCACCCGAGTATGATTGGGAAACTGATGAATAAACTATAATTCTTTCGGTAGGAGGGCCTGGAAACCACTCCTCTGTTTTGGTTTATTCCTTACAGTTTTCCTGTGAGACTAAGCTCAAATAGCCTGACTTTGACATGGACCTTAGCTGTTTTTACTTCTTTGAACTGCATCCTCAATCCCTACCAATGGTTTCTGAAATTCCCAAATAAACTATTATACTCAAATCTTTATCTTAGAATCAGTTTCAAGGAAAAACCATTCTAAGATACCTAGTTTTGCTATCTTGCTAAAGTAATACTGTAGCCTGTCTGGCTCCCTCTGTCCATGGATTTTTCCAGGCAAGAATACTGGGGTGGGTTGCCATTTCCTACTCCAGGGGATCTTCTTGACCCAGGGGTCAAACCACATGTCTTGTGTCTCCTGCAATGGCAGCTGGATTTTTTACCACTAGCAGCACCTGGGAAGCCCACAGTACAGTCCAAAATAAGATCAATTATCTGGCTGTTGCACAGAATGTAACTGTAGCCCTCTATATTAATGACCTCATATTAATCAGAAATGAGAAGCAAAAAGTAATAAGTATTCTTCATGCCTTAGAAAGACACATAGAAAGATGTGAGAAATTAAATATAAAAATTCAGGAACATGCTATTAGTTAAAATTTTAGTCAGTGGCCTTGTAATGGCAGTATATACCCTCTAAAATATAAAGCAAATCATTACGGTATGTCCTTCCTGTTACTAAGAAAGGACATCAGTGTTTGATGGCTTTCTTCTGGGTTTTGGAGGCAATGCACACATTGATTCAGTCCATTTATCAACTGACTTGTTGGCTGATACAGGAAATTCCAACTAGCCATGTAGCTTTGACTTTAAGCTGAGAGATCCCATTTAAATCTAAACAATTTAAGAAGGACAATTATCTCACAAAAAATAATTTCAAATTCCTGGAGGTAGAGATTCTAAATATTAATCACACCGTTGGCTTTATTCTTGTACCTAAGAATTTCACTGAGACATAAAGCAGGAGAATTT
The DNA here is from genome assembly GCF_029407905.1 of Bubalus kerabau. Taxonomy (NCBI): domain Eukaryota; kingdom Metazoa; phylum Chordata; class Mammalia; order Artiodactyla; family Bovidae; genus Bubalus; species Bubalus kerabau. The sequence continues at coordinate 269,513,820 of NC_073624.1, read as the reverse complement.
TAAGAGGGGATATTAGAAATCTTGATAGAGAGTCAGCCATAGATGAATATAAATAATTAGAAAAAGTGAGTCAGGGTTCAATTCAGGTCAAACACAAACATACATTGAACTTAACATGGATTGTTGCACTATCCCCTCAACAACCCTCAGTGGTGTCATATGCTGCTAAGCTGCTGGTATGTCACTTCAGTCGTGTCCGACTCTGCGCAACCCCAGAGACGGCAGCCCACCAGGCTTCCCCGTCCCTAGGATTCTCCAGGCAAGAACACTGGAGTGGGTTGCCATTTCCTTCTCCAATGCATCAAAGTGAAAAGTGAAAGTGAAGTCACTCAGTCGTGTCTGACTCTTAGTGACCCCATGGGCTGCAGCCCACCAGGCTCCTCCGTCCATGGGATTTTCCAGGCAAGAGTATTGGAGTGGGGTGCCATTGCCTTCTCCGGGTGTCATATGTGGAGAGGAAAAAACAAATAATCAAGATACCCAAGCTAAGGCTTCCTTGGTGGCTCAGTGTAAAAAATCTGCCTGTCGGTGCAGGAGACATGGGTTCGATCCCTGATCTGGGAAGATCCCTACATTCCATGGAGCAGCTAAACCTGTACACCACAACTGCTGAGCTTGTGCTCTGGAGACTGTGCTCTGGAACAAGAGAAGTCACTGCAGTGAGAAGTCCACACAACTAGGGAGTAACCCTTGCTCGCCTCAACCAGAGATAAGCCCTCACAGTAGTGAAGACCAAGCACAGCCAAAAGTAAATAAATAAAAACACTAGATACTTAAAAAAAAAAAAGATTACCCAGGCTAGATATTGGCAGTGTGGGACTGGAGGAGAAACACTGGTGTGGAAGTAGGGAAAGTGAAGTTGGAGTGACTTGAGTGAAACTTAACTGGGTATCATATTAGTACCATTGCCACAGTGGGGAGGAATGTAGTTTTTGAGCACAACTCAGACCGTTTAAATATTCTTTTAGGTTAAAATTTGCAAAGAAATCTTAAACTTCTCTTACCTGATGTATTGTCAGTAAAAATATTGGTTAGTAAAAAAATACATATATTGGTATTATAATTTTGAAATAATTACATTCAAATTGAAAGCTTGAGCAAATGAAATGTTACTAATGTTAGTGACTGAGATTTTACATGTAAGAGAAAAGGGGCAAAATTATAAAAACAACAAAGTTAAGAATTCAGCCATGTTAAATTTTAAACTTGTAAACATGAACTTATGATTCTTAGGTCACTGAAAGAGCAAGACACTCTAGTAGCAATCAGTACAGTTCAGTTCAGTTCAGTCACTCAGTCGTGTCCGACTCTTTGCGACCCCATGAATCGCAGCACGCCAGGCCTCCCTGTCCATCACCAACTCCCAGAGTTCACTCAGACTCACGTCCATCAAGTCAGTGATGCCATCCAGCCATCTCATCCTCTGTCGTCCCCTTCTCCTCCTGCCCCCAATCCCTCCCAGCATCAGAGTCTTTTCCAGTGAGTCAACTCTTCACATGAGGTGGCCAAAGTACTGGAGTTTCAGCTTTAGCATCATTCCTTCAATAAGTACCTCTAAAACTCAGAAACTCCAGTCTTGGTTTCCATATACCCTGCTAAAAGAAACCAGGGCTCTTGGACACATTTCAAGATCAAACGTGAGAAAACAAAATGTGAGTCTAGGACTTTTGTTGTGCAAGAAAATAAGAAAACCTAATGGGAAAATTGTCAAAAGGACATAAAATCAGCTTGAAAGTGTTCTCACTGGCCGATTAACACATAACAAGTGACTGCATTTGAAGGTAAAGCAATGAATAAATAAGTCTGTGAATTCTTTGTGATACTACAAAAGAAGAAATATAAGAAAAATTTATATTTATATAATAATACATGGCAAAATAGTTATATTACTATTTAAATATTAAATATAAAATCATTATGTTGACTATATTCAGGAAAGAAATGATTTCTAAAATACACAAATCAGTTTTCTGATAAATATGAGGGATTCTATTCATAACTTTTACTTTGCTAAAAATAGAAACTTATAAACTTTGCTACCTAAATTATACAATGTTTCACAGGTACTCACAGGAGAAATTCAAATTTATTTACATGTTTCCTACTGGTACAAATACTAGTTAATAAAAACCCATAACTATGAAGGAAGATGAATTAAATGCATATTTAATTTGTGAAATATTTTCAATGGAAATTATAAACTCTTTAGTAATGTCATACTTTAAATAATTATAATCACATTAACACATAATTTAAAGTAAATATAAGAAAATACCATTGATATTCTTTTAAGAAATGAAAGTACCATACATCTGTTTGAAGTGGATTCCAGAAGGAAGCAAAGATTCTTCATTCTTGCTGACTTTGTTTACTTCTAATGCTGCTGCTGCTGCTGCTGCTAAGTTGTTTCAGACGTGCCCGACTCTGTGTGACCCCATAGATGGCAGCCCATCAGGCTCCCCCATTCCTGGGATTCTCCAGGCAAGAACACTGGAGTGGGTTGCCATCTCCTTCTCCAATGTGTGAAAATGAAAAGTGAAAGTGAAGTCGCTCAGTCGTGTCTGACTCTTTGAGACCCCATGGACTGTAGACTACCAGGCTCCTCCACGCATGGGATTTTCCAGGCAAGAGTACTGGAGTGGGTCGCCATTTCCTTCTCCAATAAATGGTATTAAAAGATGCTTAAATAAAAGATGCTTAAATTCATGGGCAAATTAGAAAGCTCTTCTATTCTGGGATGAAGAGATCATAAATGCATGGCACTGACATGAAAGAGAGCATCGGTGCTCACAGAGTTTATTTGGCTGTAAAAGTCAGGATGGTGGTCTTGAAATAACTTATGCGACTGGGTGGTCACTTAGGAAGCTGCAAATATGATATTTACAATCTTTGTTAAGAAACTGCATGCTTTCTCCATGAGAATGTTTTGACTTTCCGTGAGAATTGTCTTTTTCAAAAATAACTTAGTGTTTTCTGATTATGATAGCTTCATAAAATCCCTGCTTCTATAAACTCTTATAAAAATAAAATGCACATATTTACATCTGTAATTTCACTAACTTCCATTATTCAAAAGTTATTACTGTTTCTTTCCCTTATATTTACAGAGATTGATAGGCATAAACAGAAGCAATCATAGAAAGAGAGTCCTTATTATAGCTGTATGTTGCTGCTGCTGCTGCTAAGTTGCTTCAGTCATGTCTGACTCTGTGCAACCCCATAGACGGCAGCCCACCAAGCTCCCCCGTCCCTGGGATTCTCCAGGCAAGAACACTGGAGTGGGTTGCCATTTCCTTCCCCAATGCATGAAAGTGAAAAGTGAAAGTGAAGTTGCTCAGTCGTGTCCGACCTCAGCGGCCCCATGGACTGCAGCCTTCCAGGCTCCTCCATCCATGGGATTTTCCAGGCAAGAGTACTGGAGTGGGGTGCCATTGCCTTCTCCGAGCTATATGTTAAATGAAAGCAAATTCTTGGTAGTTCTGAATATATGTAGCAAAAGGTGCCAGTTGACAGAGATAAATCAAAGAACTTAAGAATTTAGACATGGTGGTATACATAATAATATTTTAATTCTAAAGGGTTGTGGAACTCCATCATAAGTAGCAAAGTAATCTAAACCTATCCATTGATGGCATGTTTCAGAATTCAAAAGGAAGACCATGTTGTGTGTGTGTGTGTGCGTGCACGTGCATATATACGTACTTGTGTTTTGAGGGAGGGAGAATTCATCCTCCAATAATCCCACTGGAACTGTTGTTTCTTCTGTGTGGATAATAGGCAAGGTTTTGCCTGATGTTTTAAAATGCCTGGACCTATGGGTACAAGTAGATATGGTTACAAAGGATACTGTTTACACAAATAATTCACAAGAAACGCACTTCTAAAAATATAAAACTGTTTTCCTTTAGAAAATTGAGGAACGCTTTTAAGCAACATATTAAATATTTAATTCTCTCTAAGAATTTAATTTGCTTAGCCGGTGGAGTGTCCTTTAGGAAACAAGTTTTCACTTCAGTGTTTCTTATTCCTGGAAATGTGTTCATTTATTTCATGGTTATTTATTAACCCTATTCTGTGTGCTGACATCATGCCTAGAGTTGAATACAAATGAACTCGTCAAAAAACTTGCCCACATACAGTATTCATTTCTGTGTAGGTGGTGAGAGGGAAGGAAACATCAATTAAATAAATAAACACATAAGCTAATTTTACAGTGGGATTCAGTTCAGTGCAGTTCAGTTGCTCAGTTGTGTCTGACTCTTTGAGACCCCATGGGCTGCGGCACACCAGGCCTCCCTGTCCATCACCAACTCCTGGAGTTCACTCAAACTGACGTCCATTGAGTCAATGATGCCATCCAGCCATCTCATCCTCTGTCCTCCCCTTCTCCACCTGCCTTCAATCTTTCCCAGCATCAGGATCTTTTCCAGTGAGTCAGTTCCTCCCATCAGGTGGCCAAAGTATTGGAGCTTCAGCTTCAGCAACAGTCCTTCCAATGAATATTCAGGATTGATTTCCTTTAGGATGGACTGCTTGGATCTCCTTGCAGTCCAAGGGACTCTCAAGAGTCTTCTCCAACACCACAGTTCAAAAGCATTATTTCTTCGGTGCTCAGCTTTCTTTATAGTCCAAATCTCACATCCATACATGACTACTGGAAAAACCATAGTTTTGACTAAACGGAACTTTGTTGGCAAAGTAATGTCTCTGCTTTTCAATATGCTATCTGGGTTGGTTGTAACTTTTCTTCCAAGGAGCAGCGTCTTTTAATTTCATGGCTGCAGTCTCCATCTTCAGTGATTTTGGAGCCCCAAAAAATAAAGTCTGCCACTGTTTCCATTGTTTCCTTATCTATCTGCCATGAAGTGATGGGACCAGATGCCATGATCTTAGTTTTTTGAATGTTGAGTGGGATTAAGCAAATGAAATAAACAGGACATGGTAATAAGGAATAACTAGACTGAATTACAAGTAAAACTGGGAGATCTCTTTGGGACAGTGACATTTAGGTTGGTCCTAAATCATAGCTGGACTTCACTACATGTGTGAAGAACCAGTAATGAACTCCTTAGTGACTACTTAAGTTGCCTGCCCAAGGCCTGTTCAAATGAAGCCTAAATTCAAACTCAAATTTTCTTAGTAGAAGATTATTCTTCTCACACAAAGCATTTCTATCCATATGCATATGCTAAGTCACTTCAGTCCTGTCTAATTCTTTGTGACCCTATGGACTGTAGCCCTCCAGGCTCCTCTGTCCATGGGATTCTCCAGGTAGGAATACTGGATTGGGTTGCCATGGCCCTTCTCCAGGGGAACTTCCTAACCCAGGGATTGACTCTGGGTCTCATGTCTTCTGCACTGGCAGGTGTGTTCTTTACCACTAGCGCCACCTGGGAACTATGGTACTGGCCAAAGAAGAAAAAAATATTAATATTTTTGACCTTTTATTTTTCTAGAAATGGATATAGAAAACCTGATATGGCTGTTAATATTTTTTCCTCCTTTAATTATCTCAGATTTTACTTTGTATTTTTCTAGGCCATGCTTTAGTTACATACAAAATTATGATTGATGATCTTTCTCTTAACATTAAGTAACCATTTTTCAGTTCAGGTCAGTTCAATCACTCAGTCGTGCCTGACTCTTTGCAGCCCCATGGACTGCAGCACACCTGGCCTCCCTGTCCATCACCAACTCCCAGAGTTTACTCAAACTCTTGTCCATTGTGTCGGTGATGCCATCCAACCATCTCATCCTTTGTTCTCCCCTTCTCCTCCTGCCCCCAATCCCTCCCAGCATCAGGGTCTTTTCAAGTCAGTCAGCTCTTTGCATCAGGTGGCCAAAGTATTGGAGTTTCAGCTTCAATATCAGTCCTTCCAATGAACATGGACTGATCTCCTTTAGGATGGACTGGTTGGATCTCCTTGCAGTCCAAGGGACTCTCAAGAGTCTTCTCCAACATCACAGTTGAAAAGCATCAGTTCTTCAGCTTATGTTCTATTTAATTTGCTCTGTTTTTCATATAATGCTGCTTTTCTTTTGTTAGTTGTTGTCTACTGAGTCCTTTTCCACCCTTCAACTTCATCTGTTTGTATTTTTAGAATATGGAAGTTCCTCTTTTAATAAGCAGTTATATTTATATAATTCCAATCTTTTGTTCTATAAATAATATGCTTATTCCATCTGTCTTCATTGCTGATATTAATACTAGTGTGTATTTGGTCTCACTTTGCAGTCTTGTATATATGCCATACTGCTTTTGCATTGTTTTCCTTTTACCCCTTTTTAAATCATAACTTCCTTCTCTCCCTCATTATTCATTATTAAGTGATAAACTCTAACTTCATTGATTAGCCTAACTATTGAACAAACTTACTAACATTATATGTTTTCTGATGAAGGTCAAAGTCAGCACATAAATATATTTAACATCCTCCCCATGCTTCTCCTTTTCCCATCTTTTCCTTCTTATAAATTGATTCTATTTGCATTTAGCAACTTGGTTTGCCAATTAGTTTTTACCATTTCTTCTCGCTTCCCATTCTTTTTTTCTGTGTTCATTTTATTCCTTGCTGAAATGTATCTTTTAACAGCCTTTCTCCTAGACTTCCCACAACTGCTAAGCTCATAGTCATGTTTTGCTTAAACAAGTATTTATTTTGTTTTCACTTTTGAGTAAAATATTAGGTAGATAGAGAATTCTAGGTTTATAATGAAGTTACCTTTCCATTTAAAATATATAATTATATTATCTTCAGATATTTTTATTATAGATGAGGTATACTATAGTCAATATTTTTAAAAAATTATTTGTAACCATTCTCTTTTCTTTGGTGATTCTTAGATTTTTATATTTGTCCTTTGTATTAAGTAGCTTTATTAGAATATATAAAATATTGTTTTTGTTCAGTCGCTAAGTCATGCCTGACTCTTTGCAATCCCATGAACCACAGCACGCCAGGCCAGGGTTCCCTGTCCATCACCAACTTGTGGAGCTTGCTCAAGCTCATGTCCATTGAGTTGGTGATGCCATCCAACCATCTTATCCTCTGTCATCCCCTTCTCTTCCCGCCTTCAATCTTTCCCAGCATAGGGTCTATCCAATGAGTCAGTTCTTCACATCAGGTGGCCAAAGTATTGGAACTTCAGCTTCAGCATCAGTCCTTCCAGTTAATATCTGTTGGGGGCCGGCATGAGGCACTCCACCCATGGCAAAGGTCATGAGGAAGGAGGCTCGACATACGCAAAGGCGGGATCGAGCCTCAGGAGTCCCCCTGGAAATCCTCGAGCATCTACCCCCATAACCAGAGCCTGCCTACTTTACTACTTTGTGCTCTCACCTACACCTCTGACTTTACGGGGGGCTGTCCCCCACCACCTCTTTCGGAGAAGGAGTTAACCTAGAGCTCCAGTTGATAAAAACCCCTGGGCGTGACAAGAGTGTTTTAACCTACAAACTCCTCTGAAGGTTCTCTAGCCTGCCTGACAGGCTTGTCCAGCCACATGTGATTGCTCACAGCCTCCCAACCATGAGAGGCACAAGATGCTTTAAACCTTCTAAAAACAGGTTCTTTAGAAAAGTTAGAAAATTATTAGTATAAGTGTAATGGGCTGATTAGAAATTGTATTGGTGAAGGGTTTTTCATTTGTTGAGCCAATGTTTACTGCTAAGTCTCCACATCCCCTGCCCTTATACACATTAATGAATATATAGAAGAAATAAGTATTAACCTTTGATACAAATCACGTTAGACCTTAGGCTAAGTAAATTCTTTCCTTAACTAAAACCCACTACACCCTCACCCTATAGGAATGTAACTTTATTTGGGTGGCGTCTGTTTTAAGAATAATCACCCCTGGAGAAATAAGTGTCCTGGTTGACTGACCGCTGTCACAAGGAGAGGGTCGTAAATTGTCAGCAGGCCCCCTGGTCAGAAGATGATGTAACACCCCTAAGACCTCTGTATACATTTGTATGAAGCACCTGACTTTGATAAAAGTCAGGACTGCTGACCCCGCGTGACTTTTGCATAACACCTCAGTGTATAAAAGTAGACCATGGAAAATAAAGAATTGGGATCAGTTCCTCGAAAGACTGGTCTCCCCATGTCTCTCTCTCTCTCTCACTCTGGTTGAGTCTCCATCTGGAGCGCGGAACCCACCATGCTTACTAATTATGCCTGGGCTTCTAAGATCCGACCGGGGAGGCCTCAGTGTCTCCTCTCCTTCGGGAGAACGGAAGGACGCCTGCGGCCTACGTAAGTGGTGCAAGCTTCTTGTCTTGAAGTTTTATTGGTCCCCCGCGTAAACCAAGCTACTCAGCCTCTTTTCTCCACTGAATTTTCCTACTGAGCTATCCTTATTCTATTCCTTAATTAACGTTTAATTAAGCAGTTGTTCCCTGACCCTCGCCTAGCCGTCTCTCCTTCGAATACCCTGGATCAGCTGGGGCTGGACCCCGGCAAATATCCAGGGTTGATTTTCTTTAGGATGGACTAGTTTGATCTCCTTTCTGTCCAAGGGATGCTCAAGAGTCTTCTCCAGCAATTCTCCAGCAATTCAAAAGTATCAATTCTTTGGCACTCAGCCTTCACTATGGCCCAGCTCCCACATCTGTGCATGACTACTGGAAAAACCATAGCTTTGACTATATGTGCCTTTGTCAGCAAAGTGATGTCTCTGCTTTTGAATGCCCTGTCTAGGTCTGTCATAGCTTCCCTTTCAAGGAGCAGACGGCTTTTAATTTCAGGCTGCAGTCACCATCCACAGTGATTTTGGAGCCCAAGAAAATTAAATCTGTCACTGTTTCCATTGTTTCCCCATCTATTTTCCATGAAGTGATGGGACCAGATGCCATGATCTTCATCTTTTGAATGTTGGATTTTAAGCCAGCTTTTTCACTCTCCTCTTTCACCTTCAGCAAGAGGGTTTTTAGTTCCTCCTCACTTTCTGGCATCAGAGTGGTATCATCTGCATATCTAAAGTTGTTAATATTTCTCCTGGCAATCTTGATTCTAGCTTTTGATTCATTCAGCCCAGCATTTTGCATGATGTACATTGCAAAAAAATTAAATAAGCAGGGTGACAATATGCAGCTATAAAGCTGTCAAGGCTATATGAAGTATACCTTTTAGTTTTTGTTCTGTGTGTTTTATTATTTGTTAACTTAATATGCACATTTTTCTTCAATTCTTAAAAGTTTTAGCCATTATAACTTTGAATTGCATCTCTCCCCGCTTGCCTCTCTGAGCTGCGCATATAAATTCAAAAACACACTTGTTTTCTCTCTTTGTTCTGGAACTCTGAGTGATTTTCTGTTTTACATTTCTAATTATATGTTTTGATGCACTTAGCTTACTGTAGAGCTTTTCTATTAAATTTACTATATCAACTATTTTATTTTAATTCCAATATTTTAATTAATTTTTAGATTCGCCTGTTATTGATTGATGACTCCATGCTTTTATTCCATAATTCATTTGAGTGTGAGACTCCAAGATACCCACTAGCAGATTTTGCTTAAAAGCATCATTTGCCACTTCTACACAGGGCTTAAACACCTGCCTTCCATTCTTCCCCATGGTCTTTACAACTTCCTGTGTTCTTCAAGATGGTGATAAGAGCAATTCTTAAAGCCAGATACTACAGATGGGACAACACATATAAGTCCAGGTCAATGAACAATTACATGTGTCAAACTCAGCACCACACTCCAATTCTCATCCTGTACTGTTATGTGAGAAAGAACTAAATGTCCTGTCCTTTAAGTCAGCAAATCTTAATTTGAAAATTGATCTTGCATTGGAATATCTCTGTTTTCTACTGAGGCCATCTCAGCCCAGCCCCAGGGATCCAAAGCTCAGGAAAAGATCATCCAAATGTGTCTGAAACTCTGGACAACAGCATCTCTATCTTAAAAACCAGCAAATGGCTTGACTAGGATCCAAGTGGTACTGAAGCTTCTTTTTACTCCCTCCACCACATAGAAACAGTTTGTTTCTCCTACAAGTGGACTAAACTTTATCAACTATATTCTATGACTCATGCATGAGCTGTGAGGCCTTCTGTTCATATTCAAGGGTGGAAATTCTAAACTCAGTTCCTGTTTCTGAGCCTAGAATCTCTTGGACTGTGGAACTTCATTTCCTGTTGTGAATTCCAAAATATTTCTTCTTCATGTATTTTTTTCAGCACTGTGATATGGTTTTAACTTTATAAACAATTTCTATGTATTCATAGAAATGAGAGCAGTTATCCTGTGTACTTTATCTAACATCATGACTTCTGTAACTTGTCCTTAACAGTGAAATCCATGCACAAATATATGTATATAATAAAGATGTTTACTTTAGGATTCTTTACAAAAACTCAAACTAAATAAATGTTTAACAACAGGGTTTGATTAAATAAATTGCATTATTCCACAAAATAGAATTTGTACAGTCCATAGAAATGATGTTAAAACTATTGACTAAGCAGAACATAGATTAATTTTTAAATTTAAAAATAGCTGTTGATACTCTAGATCATGTATATATTTATGCATTTGCAGGTTTGAGTGCGTTTGTGCATATACAATGTGTTACAGTGATAGGCCATCAAGTTATTTTAAATGTGTAGCCTCTGAATTTGCATTTTCCAAAATTTTTCATGATGACTATTTTTTAATCTCAGAAGACAGGATAAAAAGCTAAACTTTTAAAGGTAATGTTGGTCTTTTGTAGTGAAAATAGGGGGCTTCCCAGGTGGCTCAGTGGTAAAGAATCTGCCTGCTAATGCAGGTGATGTGAGTTTGATTCCCAGGTTATAAAGATCCCTCGGAGGAGGAAATGGCAACCCATTCCAGTATTCTTGCCTGGGAAATTCCATGCTCAAGGGAGCCTGGCAGTCTACAGACCATAGGGTCACAAAGAGCTGGGCATGACTGAGTGACTGAGCATGCACACAATGAAAATAGAGCTTGTGTTAACTGACATTTACATAAAAACTTACAATTAAGACATCATTCAGCTTCTGATCTGTTCATTCTACGGTTTCTGGCACAAAAAACAACACCTATGCTTATTTACAACAGTCTATTTGCAAACAGGACTGTATCTGGGATCTTGAGCCTGCTGCTTCTTCTGGCTTGTGTTTGACAAACAGACGGATCTTCCATTATGCCCCCAGGGCCAGAAAACACAGGCTCTTTCAAGGAAAGCAGCAAATTATTTAATTTCCTTGTGGTTCCATTAATGACCTGATAGATCAACACGGCAGATCAGCACGGCAATGTAATTTGTAAAGTGCACAAAGTTAACGATGGTATGAAAAATTCAATAAATATAAAGGGAAGAAACACATTGAGCAAAGAACCAGTAGAGAAAAAAAAAAAATTGCCAACACACATTCTTTACAAAGCTCTATGGGAAATAATGAGGTAAATGGGAGCAGTGGAGAGAAGTATCATGAAACAATGAATTTGAATCTCTGAAGATGCCTTTTGATTGTGCATATGTTTAGAAAAAACAAATAATATAAAAATTTTTGTTGTGAACTATGTCTTAAAATATATATATTTAAAACAAAATCTAGAGGGCTCATGCAACTAAAAAAAATCACTAGATTCAATTTCTTTTAAAGCATTATATATAATATAAGCTCCTTGAGGACTGGGCAAATAGTTATCATTTTTGTTTTCCAATGTATCAGCCCAATGCCCTCCATGTAATAAGTGAGCATTACATTATTGATGAATTGAATAGAATTGACTGAAATTTCCAAAAGTAAAAGGTGATAAAAGCAATTATATACATGTGAAAAATGACAAGGCTGAATTCCAAAAACCTATTCTTTATCTGATAGAAATAATGTGTCCTTTACTTTTTCTACATGGAAACCACCCTTTAAAAATTCTTGGGTTTTGGGAAATTTATCTTTGCTTTTAATTTGCTCCTGTGCCATTTACTTACACCTTCCCTTTTAAGATCTAAGAACAGTAGGAGCATAAATGGGTATAAAATGAGCATTTTTTCCAAAATGAACCATTTTAAAACTCAAAGTTTAAAAATAATTAATGCATCTTCACATAGAATTTAACTGCTGCAAACAAGAGCTGGTCTACCCAATGAGGCTGACTTTTTCCTAAGCCTGGACGGCAATGAAAGCTTTAAGCTTTTCGGATGAAGAGAAGAAAGAAAGAAAGAAAGCCTCCGAGTAGGGGGCAGCTGTGTTTATAAACCCTGAAGCTCAGCCAATAGCTATTTTTGTATAAAACAAGGCCTGCTAACCATGGACGCAAAAACCTAACTCATGTCAGTCTGCCAACTTCGACAGTGAGACAACAGCTGTAATGTTGAGTCTGACTCCAGTAACAACCCTGGCAGGTTTTCATGTTGCTGCACCTCATATACATATGTATCCACTCTGCAAGGGAGGGTACTAAGCGCAAAAAAAGCATGCTGCTAGGGTACACAGACAAAAGCAAAAAATAAACAGAAACCAAAATCTAGGTCTCCTGTAAGGAATGTGGCTTGTTAAAGGTCCCATCCTGATATCCAGCCTACAAAATATCATCCCTCACTGTTTCTGAATTTTCTTGAATTAACTCAAAATTTTGGACAGTGTTTTTTTTTTTGTTTTGTTTTGTAAGATAAAGCACTGGTAACAAACTACTGAACAGGTCGGTTAAGTCCAAGTTATTTCTTTTTACACCGTATTTGTTAATGTCTGCAAAAGATAGACATTTTTCATACAGCCTATGTATTTTAGACTTTATACCCTTTCATTTTAGTATCCTCCCATGAAATACCTAGTTCTTCCCCACTATTATTAACTGAGATACCTCAAAAATCTGAAGGTCTGCATTTCAGTAGTGATCTCTACTTTTTTTGATAGTCGAAACCTGTCTTTAAGCCCAACATTTGGAATTTATAGAAAAAATAACATCTTAGGTCCAATGACCCACTTTTTTAAGACCACATCCCATCAGAAGATTAATTAATCAGAATTGATACCAGAGAGTCTACTGTCCTCACAGTCATAGTTTCAAATATCTCACAACTTCAAGCCATTTTCCATCCAGAAAGCTATTTTTAATAATATTCCCATCACTTCCACAACATTTTAATTTCTTCAAGATGACTGACCCATTTACCTCTTCACTTTCTCACAGTCCATCAATGCTGTGGTTTTCATCTCTCTTACTGTCCAGCTTAGATCCCATTGTCAATCATTTTAATCCTCACTTGCAAATACTCCCAATTGTCTTGTCTTCCATTTTTTTCTCTTGCATGCACTTGGCAAAACCTAAATCTAGTTATAGCCAAGGGAAAGTGAAGTCACTCAGTCGTGTCTGACTCTGCGACCCTGTGGACTGTAGCCTACCAAGCTCCTCCGTCCATGGGATTCTCCATGCAAGAATACTGGAGTGGGTTGCCATTGCCTTCCTTTTTTTTTTTTTTGACTTTTTATTTTTTTTTTTAATTTTATTTTATTTTTAAACTTTACATAACTGTATTAGTTTTGCCAAATATCAAAATGAATCCGCCACAGGTATACATGTGTTCCCCATCCTGAACCCTCCTCCCTCCTCCCTCCCCATTCCATCCCTCTGGGTCGTCCCAGTGCACCAGCCCCAAGCATCCAGTATCGTGCATCGAACCTGGACTGGCAACTCATTTCATACATGATATTTTACATGTTTCAATGCCATTCTCCCAAATCTTCCCACCCTCTCCCTCTCCCACAGAGTCCATAAGACTGTTCTATACATCAGTGTCTCTTTTGCTGTCTCGTACACAGGGTTATTGTTACCATCTTTCTAAATTCCATATATATGCGTTAGTATACTGTATTGGTGTTTTTCTTTCTGGCTTACTTCACTCTGTATAATAGGCTCCAGTTTCATCCACCTCATTAGAACTGATTCAAATGTATTCTTTTTAATAGCTGAATAATACTCCATTGTGTATATGTACCACTGACTTCAGGCTCTACTACAAAGCCACAGTTATCAAGACAGTATGGTACTGGCACAAAGACAGAAATATAGATCAATGGAACAAAATAGAAAGCCCAGAGATAAATCCACGCACATATGGACACCTTATCTTTGAAAAAGGAGGCAAGAATATACAATGGATTAAAGACAATCTCTTTAACAAGTGGTGCTGGGAAATCTGGTCAACCACTTGTAAAAGAATGAAACTAGAACACTTTCTAACACCACACACAAAAATAAACTCAAAATGGATTAAAGATCTAAACGTAAGACCAGAAACTATAAAACTCCTAGAGGAGAACATAGGCAAAACACTCTCTGACATGCATCACAGCAGGATCCTCTATGACCCACCTCCCAGAATATTGGAAATAAAAGCAAAAATAAACAAATGGGACCTAATTAACCTTAAAAGCTTCTGCACATCAAAGGAAACTATTAGCAAGGTGAAAAGACAGCCTTCAGAATGGGAGAAGATAATAGCAAATGAAGCAACTGACAAACAACTAATCTCGAGAATATACAAGCAACTCCTACAGCTCAACTCCAGAAAAATCAATGACCCAATCAAAAAATGGGCCAAAGAACTAAATAGACATTTCTCCAAAGAAGACATACAGATGGCTAACAAACACATGAAAAGATGCTCAACATCACTCATTATCAGAGAAATGCAAATCAAAACCACTATGAGCTCCCATTGCCTTCTCCAGGGGATCTTCCTGACTCAGGGATCGAACCCAGGTTTCCCACGTTGGAGGCAGACGCTTTAACCTCTGAGCCACCAGGGAAGCCCAACTATAACATAAACAGCATAATGCCTAGATAATGGTCATTCCCCATTGCCTTTCAAACAGAAATCTATTTCTTATTACTGTTATTATTATTATCACCATACTATTCATGAGCAAGCAATTTAGGAGAGGCTGACTCAGCCCCCAGATGTAGGTTCTGGTTAGACTAAGCCACGGTGTTTCACCATTCCTCTTGCTAGGCAGTGGCTGAAGCTTGAAAATAGGACAGAATTTTGTCCAGTGAAAGAAAGTTTTCTAAGTGGTTTCCAGAAACAGTTCCTTTACTCTTTAAAAGAAATAGTGGTGCTATGGTCCGTCGTTTTTTTGCCTAGATTGTCTGCATATGGCTCCTAGAACTGTGGCAGGCATTTTCCAACCGTGAGGGAAGCTAGTCATAGAAAATGCCAACATTTTGAGACTGGACAGAGGAAGTTGAATTAACTTTTGTTACCATAAACCACTGATTTAATCAACATTGTGACAATGCAATGTTGGGACTTTTTAACTGAGAAAATGAATCTTACTTTTTTTTTTTTTTGAATTTTGTCTTGTTTGTGGTCAAACAGATTCTGAGAATTCTGAGATACTGTTAAGTAACCACATATCTGGATTCCCTTTTAAACTGTGATCAATAACTTTGAACAGACCTTATAAACTACTGAGAACTGAGCAATATCATATCCTTCCTAGAAATTTTGCTGTTCTACTGGCTCAAAATGCTATTTTATACCATTTCACCTCCCCCTTTTTCAAAGATTTCCTTATCATTTTCTTAGCTTCATCCTTACTGATCATTTTCTCAATATCAAATGTGAAATCTCTACTTTCTTGTTAATAATTTTTTGATCCCATCAGTGTTTACATCCAACTTCCCTCTTGTTATGTCTAAAGAAACCATTGTGTTCCCATAAAGTATCAAGTCTTCCCCTTGAATTCAAGATCCCCATCATGCTTGCTTTCCAAAAGATTTGATTCCTTCTCTGGGTTCCATGTCTTCACCGGGTTTTCTCTGTTGTAACTACATCTCAAATTCAGGCTTAAACTTACATTTTCTGGCTTTTATCTCCATCATTCAAATGAGACTAATCTGGTAAGGCCACCAATAAATTTCATGTTTCTAAACTCAATATATGTTTTGGTGTCATGTTATTAAAACATTCAGCAGGATCTGATTCAGTTAAACTACTCCACTTCATCTTTCCTAAAATATTTTCCATTTTCCTTTCTCAGCCTTGGTGTCACTGACTCATAGTCTTTCTCCTTTATTTTCTTTTAAAACATTCTTGTGTGTATCTTTCTCCACTAAACTGTTGTTGAAGTTTCTCTGAGCTCAGTCTGGGTCTCTCTACTCTTCTCCATCTGTACACTCTCCCTAGGTGACTGGTGACTCCACCCAACTCCAGAGCTTTTTTCCAAAATCAAACATTACTTGAACAGAAACATGCCTACATGTTTTATGCAGTCTGTAATCTAATAACTCAAGAGCACATGTAACAGAATTCTTCACAAAG
The DNA here is from genome assembly GCF_029407905.1 of Bubalus kerabau. Classification (NCBI taxonomy): domain Eukaryota; kingdom Metazoa; phylum Chordata; class Mammalia; order Artiodactyla; family Bovidae; genus Bubalus; species Bubalus kerabau. The sequence goes on along the minus strand of NC_073624.1, from coordinate 269,497,534 downwards.
TTTGTACACTGAGGTTCCTCAGACAGTGATCTCACAACTTTTCTTCTCTAAATCTATAAAATTTCCCTAGGTAATTTCATTTTGCATCGCATGATAAATGTTGTCTTTATGCACATTATATGATGCACATTATATAATGCACATTTTTGTCTTCATCCAAGAGTCATGGATTTAGATATCATTGTATTTCAGAAATGTGTTAGTTGCTCAGTCATGTCCAACTTTTTGCAACCCCGTGGCCTGTACATAGTCCACCAGGTTCTTCTGTCCATGGGATTCTCCAGATAAAAATACTGGAGTGGGTTGCCATTTCCTTCTCCAGGGGATCTTTCTGATCCAAGGATTGAACCTGGGTCTCCTGCATTGCAGACAAATTCTTTACCATCTGAGCCACCATGGAAGCCCTTCATTTTGGCAATACTCAAATGCATATTTTACTGCCTCTGTGTTCCTGACCCAGACCCACCTGTCTGTTTGAGATCCTTACTTGCTCATCTCATTGAAATATTAAAGTTAACAAGTTAATGAAAGTACTGATTTGTTGGTCATCCCCCTAAAATAGTTACTTCAAGCCTTAGTTCAGTTCAGTTCAGTCACTCAGTCGTGTCTGACTCTGCAACCCCATGGACAGCAGCACACCAGGCCTCCCTGTCCATCACCAACTCCTGGAGTTTACTCAAACTCATGTCCATTGAGTTGGTGATGCCATCCAACCATCTCATCCTCTGTTGTCCCTTTCTCCTCCCACCTTCAATCTTTCCCAGCATCAGGGTCTTTTCCAATGAGTTAGTTCTTTGCATCAGGTGACCAAAATATTGGAGTTTCAGGATGGACTGGTCAGATCTCCTTGCAGTCCAAGGGATTCTCAAGAGTCTTCTCCAACACCACAGTTCAAAAGCATCAATTCTTTGGGACTCAGCTTTCTTTATGGTTAAACTCTCACACCCATACATGACTACTGGAAAAACCATAGCCTTGACTAAACAGACCTTTGTTGGCAAAGTAATGTCTCTGCTTTTTAATATGCTGTCTAGGTTAGTCATAACTTTCCTTCCAAAGAGTAAGCATCTTTTAATTTCAAGCCTCACCTCTTTCTAATTTCCCCTATCTCAGAATACTACAACTGACCCAATCACTAAGGCAAAAAACCTGGGAGTCATTTTGACTTCACCTTTTTCTTTATCTCTCTCATCTAATCCAGGAATAGGTCCAGCTGGTTTGAATGTCTAAATTGTATCAAACATCCTTTACTTAATCCATTTCATCTCTCACCACCTTAGATCCCATAACCACCTACTTATTTCAAAAGCCTCCTAACTAGTTTCTCAGATTTTCTCTTAGCTCACTCCAGTCTAGTTTCTGTCTAAGAGCCAGAGGGATCTTTTTAAACACAAATTAGATTAGACAACATCTCTACTTTAAAAACCTTTCCATAGCTTCCCATTTGCATTTCAGTTATAATAAAACCCAAACTTCTTGCCAGGCCTTTATAGCTCTGCAAAATCTGGCCCATGTTGGCTTTCTAACTTTGCACTAGTCTCTTCTAACTCACTAAACCCCAGGCAGCCTGGTGTTCTCTGTTTCTATAATGGTTCAAATTAGTTTCCATTTAGGGAATTTGAGATTGCCATTCCCTGGAATGCTTTCCCACTGGTTTTTCACACATCTGTCTCTTTTCATTCCTCTAGGTCCCTTTTTAAATGTACCCTCTTTGGGATGCATTTCTTAAATTCCATGCTAAGTAGCTTACCCTGCCCCTACCAAAACTTTCCTAACACAACTTCTTTCTCAGGGTTTATCACAATCAGTAACCATTCTACCCACACTTGTGTACTGGTTTATTGTGTTTCTCTTGCTGTGCTGTGCTTAGTCGCTCAGTTGTGTCTGACTCTTTGCGACCACATGGACTGTAGCCTGTCAGGCTCCTCTGTCCATGGGATTCTCCAGACATGAATACTGGAGTGGGGAGCCATGGCCTCCTCCAGGGGACCTTCCCAACCCAGGGATCAAACCCAGGTTTCCTGTATTGTGGGTGGATTCTTTACCCTTTACTGTCTGAGCCTGTCTCCCTTATTGGAGTATAAACTCTATGTGAGTGAAGATCCTATCAGTCTTTTCACCTTTAGGCAGAGTGACTAGCACATACTAAGTGCTTAACAAAATTTTGTAGAATTAGTGACTAAACATAAAGACTCAATAACGTTATTCATGGCCTAAAGAGAAACATGAGGTGATAAACATTTTACAGAAGACCTTTAGACCTCTCCCAGAAAAATCCTGAGATACTTTCTCATTTGTAAATCTTAGGCTTTCATGTAACTTTAAAAATATTTTAATACTCAGAATTACTTATAGTTAAGTCATGTCTCATTTCAAAAAGAAACTTCAAAACCCTGAGGCAGCTTCTCAAAATAAATATAGTAAAACTTTAAAACTGAATAAAAACTAAGTTAGGAGATTGCTTCAAAGTGGAAATAATATATAATAGCAATGACTGTTACTACTATTAAGAATTATAACTATTAGAATTGACTTCATGTAGATACTATGTTAATAACTACTTGCACTCTCCTATTAATAAATTGTCACACTATGCTTATAATATGATATTGTTCTCCTAGTGTTTCAAAATAGGGATACTAAGGTTTATAAAAAGTCACACCCAAGGCCACACAGCTAGTGGCAGACGGAAGCCACTGAGGTCTGAGCGCTGAACCTGCCATGTTAGATTTGTCACTCTGCTATGCTGCTTTTATAGGAAGAAGAATACAATAAAAAAAAAACAAGTGTGGCTGATTCTATATATCCACTTGCATCCCCTTTTGCTTGATGTTCTGTAAATTGAGGCTGTAAAGCTAAAGACTACAATCCCCAGACTGCTTTGCAACACCAAGCAGAAGTTTGGCAATAGAATGAAGCCAAATGAGTCAGCCTTTGTGTAGGGAGATCTGATCTTCTGGCATGTATAACCAGAGAGAGCTGTTATTCTGGGGCAGCTGTAGCAGTTTCTGTTTTCAAGTGCCTAGTGTTACAAGTGTTAGGTGACAAGCCATGGGAGCAGTAATGTTTCTCTGTGAACTATTTTTTCCCTGGTTCTTCTGGGGTTTTTGTGAACTAACTGTAGCTAATTAAATTATTTAAAACACATTGTTCTGCACGTAAGCACTGCATTTAATACAGTAAATTGTTACCAGATCACAAACTGGAACTAAAATATGGACTTGACTTAATGGAGAAAGTGGAAAGAGGAGAAGTCAAGTCTTAGAGGCTTGACACTGGAAAACTGGTCACACTTTATATACAATGGAAAATATTTGGTCAGATCATTATCTGATAAATTAGTTGAGCCAAACTACCCTCTGACTGATACTGAATGTTGGGAGCAGTGGGGACTGGTCAGAATGTTGGCTAGTGCTAACTCTATAGCCACCTTTAGGAAAAGTCTACAACAGCCAGATGAACCCAGATGGAAAGTAGATAGCTTGGGAGCACAGATAGGGGGAAAGGCCACTTTAGTAAGAGAAACACTCTCTCCCTACAGTGAAACATCTATATTCCGTGAGAATCCTCCAATTTGGCACCTCAGAAGGATAAACAAACAAACGTATCTTATACCCTAAACAGAAGCCATTGCAAAGGCAGCAAAGCAGCAATAAAACTGGTAGGCAGCCAGGCAAATGGAACAGTATGAAGGCAAAAATGAGATAAGGATTTGGCCTTGGCCCAACCAGGTAGCACAGCTGGTAAAGAATCCGCCTGCAGTGCAGGAGACACTGGTTAAATTCCTGGGTTGGGAAGGTCTGCAGGAGAAGGGATAGGCTACCCACTCCAGTGTCCTTGGGCTTCCCTGGTACCTCAGCTGGTAAAGAATCCACCTGCAACTTAGGAGACACCAGTCCAATCCCTGGATTGGGAAGATCCCCTGGAGAAGGGAAAGGCTACCACTCCAGTATTCTGGCCTGAAGAATGTCATGGACAGACGAGTCTGGCAGGCTACAGTGCATGGGGTCACAAAGAGTTGGCCACAACTGAGTGACTCTCATAGTTTAAATATATTAAATTACCTCAAGGGAATGGCCATTAAGTTAAGGGAGGAAGAGCGTGCAGAATGTAAGGGCTAGTCAGTAAAGAGGCTATTCAAAGTTAAAAGGCTACTCAGTAAAGAGAAAATTCAAGGTTAAAAACTTGGACTAGGTAATATCTTTGAAAGTGAAAGCTGCTCAGTCATGTCCGACTCTTTGTGACTCCATGGACTATATAGTCCATGGAATTCTCCAGGCCAGAACACTGGAGTGGGTAGCCTTTCCCTTCTCCAGGGGCTCTTCCAAACACAGGCATAGAACTCCGGTTTCCTGCACTACAGGCGGATTCTTTACCAGCTGAGCCACCAGGGAAGCCCAAGGTAATATCTTTGGTTACAGTTATATCTGTAGGATACTGACTGACACAGGTAATCTGCTAACATTCTGACAATAGAGTAAGTGATCAAACACCCAGTCTGGATTGCAAAGTCTTGCGACTGTCATTGCGCCACTAAAAAAGGTATGAAACAATTTCCAGTCTCCATAAACTCACGGTAATAGGCAATTGCTTTTGAAAAGTACAACAGCCTGAAGTACCAGATCTGACAGCATCTCAGGGAGCAGAGCCAGTGACCATAAAAAGAGAATGAGACCAAGACTGGCCAACCCAGAGCTTCTACTCTGCTGCTAGTTCAAGGAGTCCTTGTTGTTCCTATCAGCTAGGTTTGAAAGTTATTATGGGTATTACTTCTTGTATTTTATTAATCCTTTCTTTGCAAATGGAAGATTTCATTACAGTTCATCTATATTTTCTTCAACATTGTGCATATTTTGGGGACAATTTACCTTTTAGTGTAATAATTACCACACAAGCAGGAATTGCGTGTGGTCCTAATGGTGAAATTACCTGTCATCAAGATTACACATCTTGAACTTTGAGCTGGATGCAGCAACTAGAAGAGAATTTGGGATGTCTCCATTGGATTACAGGTGGTTCTATTCAAGATAAGTGTTAGTCACTAGGTTGTGCCCGACTCTACATAATCCAATGGACTGTAGCTGGCCAGGCTCCTCTGTCCATGGAACTCTTCAGGGAAGAATACTGGAGTAGATTGCCATTCCCTTCTCCAGGGGATCTTCCTGACCCAGGGATCAAACCTGGCACTCCTTACTTTGCAGGCAGATTCTTTACCATCTGAGCCACCAGGGAAATCCTTCTTCCTCATTGTATCTCCTGTTTGAGTTTGCAATGAATCCTGAAAAAAAAAAAAAAAAAAAAAAACACGAAAAAAAACAACCCTAAACACATTTTCTAGTGTCTGCACTATACCCGTACCAAACACTGAAACAATTCCAACCAATGAGCAAAATTAACGTGTGTTAAGGACTTCTGGGAATTTTTATTTTTCTGATGACATAGATAATCTCTAAAGATGGCCATCATAAATTCTTTCCTTTTCTTTACATGCATGCTCCTTCATATATCAAGGGGTGAAGTCTAATTCTTTTTTTCATGAATCTGGGATTGACTTAGTGACTGATTTGACTGATAGGATATAGCAGGAGTGATGTCAGGAATTTTTGAAACTAGGTCATATGAAACCTTTTAGTTGGACAAAGTTTAGTGACATGCTACGTAATGTAGAAAATGGTCCTAATGAATTGATAAATCGGGCAAATGAGATTTCCAAGCAGAATGTTGAACGTGCTGATTGGTTTCTGTTAGATGCATAAGATAAGATACAGAGAAAGAATGAGCTTAAAAAAAAATATTCAGTGTTTCATAGATGAATTTAGAGGGAAGAGAGGTAGGATTTACTGGGCTCAAAAATAGAACTGTTTATCATCTCCAGTCTTTGCAAGCAGCAAGAGGCTTCTCAAAATAAGAAGTGTCCTCAGGGCAAAACTCAAATCCAGAATATTTCCAATAACACGTGGCAGGAGGATAAAGTTCGGTTCAATGGTGTCTTTAGAGCTCCCTTTACTGATATTTCAGAAACATTTCTGGTAGGGCCTCAACCAAGACAGAAAGACTCCTATGATATCATATATCAAAGTGTCTTGTAGACTTTGCTAACTAGAAAATAGGATTCCTAATAATATTAAGGATATAATTCCATAGCATCAAGTCTTTCAGCCTAAAACAAAAGAAAAAAATTGTGGGGATGGCTTTTGTCTGATGGAGTGAACACCCAACAAAATTGGCCTAAAAGGGATAGAAGCGACTCAAACTAATAGAGAGCCCTTGGGGTCTCCAACCTTCCAAAGGCAGAAAGTAGGCTGAGAAAGCTACTCAGCAGCAAACACAGGCCAGTTCTAAATGAAAAGGGAAGCATTAGAGAGCAGAGTCAAAACCTGGAAGGCAGGCCCAAGTGACACAGAAACTTTTCCTTGGGAAGCAGGACTCAGCCCAATTGAGGAACAGGTAGATTTCAGACTTCTTGCGGATGAGTGACTGCAGTGTGCCTCCTGTGAGACTCCACCCTCTTAAAACTGGAGTCGTTGTTTGCTTTGCAAATTTCCTACCTTTGAAACAACACTGTAACATAAGTGTGTTGAACAGATAACTTACTGAGTTTACTGAGCAGATAGCTTATCTCTTTAGTTCAAAGATCTTCCATTAGAGAGAAATCATGCTCAAGAAACTGCATTTGAGAAATTGGACCCTCATCATCCCATGCTCATCCTTTAAAGGATGACTCCTACACTATAAACCGGTGTCATAATGGAATACAATTTAGGACATATGGAAGAGGAATCAGTCTATTCTGCATGCAGGACAAACATGCATATTGATAGCCTGAAATGTGGTGGGCAGTCTTCAGAAATGTTCACCACAGATCTCTTGTCTCCATGCCCGCACAGGCTGTAATTTCCTTCCCTTGAATCTGAGTACACCTTAGTTCTTTTCTTGACCACTAGAATATGTGTCAGAAGCAATATTCAAAAACATCTGAGACCAGGTTATTAAAAGTCTTTGCTTCGGTCATTTTCATCAATTACTCTTGGGACATTCCATCTCAGAACCCATCTGCCAGGCTATGAGAAAGTGTAGGCATTTCAGCTGAGTTCCCAGCCAACGGGCAGCATCAACTCAGCCACGTGAGTGAGTCACCTTGGACTCTTCAGCCCAGGGAAGCCTTTGGTTGTCCATAGCACCAACCCGCCTGACTGCAATCACTCGGGAGATCCCAAGTGGGGATAGTCAGTTGAGCTTAGGCAATATACAGTGATGATATAAATTGTTTCAAGCTGCTCAGTTTGGAGGAGGCTTGATGTGAAATAATAGATGGCAGGAACATCTGTTATCAGGACCGACCATGTTTCTTCTGGTCGTTTCCTCCTTCCTTTTGCAAACAAAGGCATGACGCCTGCAGCTGGAACAATCTTAAACCCATGAAGGAAATATTGAAACATTTTTAGAGACCTTGGCCCTGAATTCCTTGATCTATAAATGAAGCACTGGGAACCATGAACTTCCTGACTTCAAGATATTAGGAAAAAGAATCTCCTAACTCGGTGTTTAGCCACACACAATCACATAAACAAACTGACACTCCAGGGATGAGATGAATATGCAAAATGATACCATAAAGTGCTGTACTTCACTAAACTGGGGCTACCAGTTCTGCTTTGAGTGTTGCGGGTTAACAAAAAGCACCAGTCATATAGTTAGAAAATTGCCACAGTATATAAAATAAAAAATCAAACTAGCCATTCAATGGAAGCCCAAACATTTCTGATACAAAGTTCAAGCAAATATCTCTCATATAGATTCTTGTTAAAAAAAAAAGATATGGTGTTAGGCAGTATATAACTTACTCATTGTTAACAAGTTAAATATATTATCTTTTACAGCTATATATTTTTATAAGATCTCTCTCATAATACCAGACAGTCCAAAGCAATTCTACAAAATGAAGAACAATTAAGTCCAGTTTTACAGTTGTTGGCAGTCTGAATTAATCCAAGAATAAAATTCAGAATTTAAAGGGGTTGTTAGGGATTTCTACTAACAATCTTTATAAACACTTTGATACTAAGCTGTTGATAAACCAATCTGATAAAATTCAGCAGTGTTAAGTACTGAATATAATTAAAGATAGACACAAATGCTGATATGGAGATAGAGTGAACCATTTCTTATGGAAACTGAAGAGACTAATTAGGATATGTACCTGGATGGAAGGCTGATCAAATCTGGAGATTGGCTGAGGTAGTAATACAGTAACAGAATAAGAGTTTTCTCTTAGAACATTTCTGTTCATTTCACAATAAAGATGGCAAACTGATATATTAATGATCAGGCCCATAGCGTATTATTGTTGTTCAGTCGCTCAATGTTGATTTGGATACAAGAGGTGAAGGAAACGCTAAGGTTGATTTTCCCTTTGTTCTCTGTACTAGCAACAGGGTGACACTGGGTGACATTTATGGCGCCCTTATAGCAAAACTACATAATTTCAGAGCATAGATGTGAAACAATTAAATCATAGTGTGACCTTATTTTCCTACCTTTTGTTTACCTGTGCCTGTTTCCTCACCTCCCCAAATTTATCTTTTTATTGTATATACATTTATAAACTACCTTTCTTTGGAAACAAACTGAGATTTACATTAATAAAAATACATTTCCTAAACTCATATTCAGTAGGCCATTCTGCTACTTTACAGTTGTTTGACTTGGAGCAAATTCTTCAATTTTTCTAAGCCTTAGTATACTCATCTGCAAAATGAAGACAATAATCTGAAAGTTATTATTAAGAGTGAATGAATTAACAAATCTAAAGCATTTAGCACATTAGCATTCAGTTAGTCTGAACTATTAGTTATATGCGGAGAATAAGAAACTGTGGAAAAAGAAATATGGAAGATAACTAAGCTGAGGAAAATGATGGAGCCAAAATCCAGTACAAATCTGTTCGTCTCTGAAGCTAATCACGATATGGTTAATCTTCAGAGGATCTCAATCTGTTACAACAGACTCATTTGTGGAGCTTCTCACTGTACAGATATTTAGGCCACTCTGCATGTCCATATAACACAAATTCTTGAGGGTCAGAACAACACGTCACATATATTTATTAAAAATTTCCATAGCCTAGGAACTGTCACACTTTTTGCAGAAAAGAAATCTTGCTTTTGAATACGTCTATGAAGAGTTCCTAGTTCCTGCTAGTAATTTTGACTTTCGGGTTCCCAGGTATATTTGATTTTTATATCATGCATATCATAAATGAGTTAAAAGTAAATAAAACTGTGAGCAGATATCCAGTGTGGGTTTTTTTTTTCCCCTGGAAATAATGTTAAGTACCTTGATAGGCAACTAGTTCAGGAGCAATAAAGATTGGACCCTTGTGGATGCTAGAAATAAGTTTATAAACCTATCTTTATTTGTCAAAAGTCTATTTTACCATAGAGTTGAGAAAGAAAAAGAAAAAAAAATCTCAAAACTATGGTAATTTGTGAAATTAAATTCACTTATCTATATCTGGAAAATAGAACAATGAAATCCATTACAGAAGATGAGCCAGAGAATTGGGTTGGTTACTTTTTTGGAGACTAGCTTGCCATATTCCAATAAAGAATAATTATCAGCAGAAATGACACAGTTTGTCTTCTCTGAAAGACTACACCTATTGATTTTACCTTAGATTTTAGGATTTGTTCAATCCAGGCATGGTGTAACGCAAATTTGACAAACCAAGGGCAAAAAATTAAAGGTCTCATGTGTCTTGCATAGAAGTAAGTACATCTGCAGGCTTTTTGAACCTCCCTGACTACATTGGTGCTTGTTCACCTAAAATTTAGCTCAATTGTCCACAAGAAGCTATTAGCCCATGAGAAGCCTACCGGGTAAAATAAAAGTGGAATTTTAGGGCAGGAGATCAGACCCTGCATAGATGAACAGTAACAATAGAATCAGTGGGAAATAAACATAAGACAAGCAGATAAGAGTTAAAGTCTGAAGCTGAAAGATTGCCATCCTTCCCATTTGGAGTTAAAGGATTAAAAACAAAATGAAACCACCACTACCACCAAAACAGTATAATCACTCTAAAGAATCTTAGGCCAGGGGGTGAGCAGAGTTAAAGGAAAAAATAAGTTCCTAATCCTTTTAGAGTAATTAAATAGGTGTGGGGCCAGGTTGCCCTAAAAGGACCCTGAGATTAAGAGGAATAACTATCAGAGATGTTTGCTTACTTTGCTTCAAATGCCTATTTGAGAAAAACTGAGAAACTTTGACTTATCCCTGATGACATGTCATGAGTACTGAAGGAATCTGTATAATCAGAATGGAGAGAAATCCAAGTAAAAACACATATATTTAAGAGTTAGATGAAAAATAGAGCCGGAAACCTTTCTAGAGACCCTATACTGTGTCTTTATAATAGGATCCTGTAATGAAATACACAGTATCCCTGGCTTTTCAAACAGCCAGACATAGAGGTTTGGGCAAAGATCCCTCTTCCATCTTCTTCCTTCTGCTTTTACCTTTTGCCTTGTATCATGCCATTAATATGGGCAGGCAAAATATGTTGGAAACTGTGGATTTATAAAACATTCAACTTCTGATGTAGGGACTGATGTGAAATTAAAGGAATTATCAAACCTCTATCTTAGTAAGAATCTATCAAGCATAGCATCTGTACTGAGAATCATTTTTGCTGGATTCTTGTAAGTCACTGAAGATAAAGCTGTTTATGAATGCCATCCTTGAAAACCCTGGGAAAGCTTAAGGAGTATCAGGGAAAAAAAAATTCCTATCACACATTTATGAAATGGATTGTTTTACTATATTCATCCCTTCAGTAGTTTTCCTTACAAGTTCTTTTATCTTCCAACATGACAGAAACAAACTGTTCTTCCTTTACTGTTTTACTTTAAAAAGTACATTAGATAAACTTATGTTGAATAAGCAAAAATGAACAGAACTACAACGAAAAGTGCAAAAAAGAAGGAAAAAGAGAACAGATAATAAAAGGTAGTAGATTATATCCTTGGTAAACAACTAAACTCCAGAACTAGAGAGAAGCTGACAAGGTGTAGGTTGAGTATTCAGGCCAAGGATTTGATTCCATAGTAGTGTTTACTTATCTAATAATTATGAGAAATCAGGCAAAAAGTGATGTGCTTTTCCAGCCACATGTAGTGGCTGGTCAGGCTTCCAGATCAAGGGTGGAACATCTGTAAGCTACTCCAAACCTGTTCTTTTTCTCCACTTACTTCCCTCCTGAGCTATGAATGCAATTACACCAGTTTCCACTGATCTCTAATTCTTAGGTCAGGCTCTTTCTAATAAGACAGCCAAAGGAAGTACAAAAGGGAAAGGAGAATAGCTAACATGTTTTCAAACACCAGCTACTTTACAGTGTGCATTTAGTTTTGTAGGTGAAAATCTTAACCATATTATCACCATGATTGCTACACATCTAATGAAAATTTATGTACATTGTGTGCTAAATAAAATTTGGTGTACTATCTGGCACTTGAATCAAAGTAACTTATTATGATGCTTAAATAGTAGATTTGCAATTTAAGAATGACTATATGAAAGGAATGAAATACGAGCATTTTTAACAAACATGTCAGAATTTCATACTCAGATAAAAGATATCCTTTTTAAAGTAGTGACCTAGAGAAACTGTGTATTTCTAATAAAGTTGCTGCCACATATTAAAACATTTGGTAACATCCCCTTTAACGCCAACTTAGAGATCATGTATAACGATTATCATTGCTTTATCTTAATAGCTAGTTTTCTTATTTTCTGATAGATTTGATTCTTACTTCCATTTAGTTTTAATGCAAAAATCAGTTTATAAATAACAAGTATTAAATGAATTAACACTATTTCTAAGACACTACAGTAAATGATTTTCAAATATCACAAAATGTTAGGTATGATCTGGTTTTAATAACATTTTTAAATGATGAAGCTTCATATAAGAAATCTGGAGGCTTGGTTTCTTTCGGAAAATAAAACTAAAGTATTTATCAACACTGTGTAAATAGTTCCTCATAATAACTATTAGTGGGAGCTGAACAAAGGCTGATCCCTTTAGAACAGGAAATACATTTTCTCTTTAGTCTTTGTTTACATAATATACAGAATATACTGACATCAGGGGGACTTGGCTCACTGTGGTAAGCCTGTTAGCATATAGGAGAAACTAATTTGGCATTTTAAGTGGTCAAATACTCCAAGTTACCTCATTGCTAGAGGATTACCTGTCCTTGCCTTGCTGAACTCTAGAGAGGCTTCAGGGTTTGTTTTGGAATAAAATGTAGATGGAAATGAAATATACAACTTCAGGGCAGATGCTTATGAACTAGCATGCAGTTCACCGCATCTGGACATTTAGCTATGAGGCAATATTCCAAGCTGAGGTTTCTTCATCAGCTCGGCCCTGGAGAAAACACTATGAAGAGCAGAATCACCGTCCATAACAAATGGGCAGTGTGAGTGAGAGAGAAATCTCTGCTGTAACCCACCGTGATCTGGGGACCATCTGTTACTACTCTATCAACCAGCCTGTCCTGACACACACATTTAAATTACCTTCACGGCCCCTCTAGGAAAAGGAGTCTGTGACCCATACTTTCCCTGTCAGTTCTCCTCTAGTTTTTAGAATGTGAAAAACTGAAGCTCAGTAGGGTTAATTACATGTTCAGAAGACAATGAGGTCAGTCTCTGTATCTAGGTCTGACTCCAAAGTCTATGCACATACTTCAATTCCTTCCTCTTCTACGTCATAACGTGATGGGAACGTTTCCACTGGTACTTCTCTCACAATACTGTAAACAAATTAAATGGCTTTGAAATTCACTGGTTTCTGAAATATCTAATCAACGTGGTATCATAACAAGGAAGTTGTTAAAATACAATAACTTTTGACAGATTTTTGAAGAAATCATATAAAATACATATGCTAATATATAGATCTATAGCTTTGGGTTTACTGTATAAACACATCTTGTTTATACCACATTCAAAGAATTTTAAATAGTATTTATTGTTTTACACACAACACAGACACTTTTATATTTAAAAAACTCAAACTCAAGATAATAAATTTGGCTTCTTTTCCCCACAAAAATGGGAAATACATCTTGATAAAGTTACACACCAGTTGGTTGTTGGGATTTATAGTTCCAGGAAAAAAAAAACAACCCTTAACCAGCCAAAAAATAAATTATATATATATACACATATATAAATAAAATGAACTGATTAGTACATAAGCAGTTTACAATAATAAGGTAAATAAGAAAGATAAATTGATCAGAAAACACACTGCTTTAAAGTAATTTTCAGATCTCTTATAGTACAATTTACTCCCAACAACTCTGAGCCCATTAAGAGCACTTCTATACAGAGAAAAACTAACAAATGATACACATTTATTGCAACAACAAATTGAAGGTTATCATAATATATGTAACTTAAATACCCCCCAATTGATAAAGTGGCTTTTTATTCCTTAAACATAGACATTCTGCTCTTCATTGTAGAAGATGAAGTTTTCTTATCAAAAGGCACATTCTTATCTGCAAGAAAAAAAAATACTATAAATGCCTATCCTGGAACAAATTCAAATACACTTGAAAATATCCCCAAAGACTTGGAGTGCCAGAAGATAATGAAAGTATTTAATTTAAGGAAATTATAATGAAGGGCACTAATAAAACAGTTACTTTGTCTACACTAATTATATCAGATACTATTCTTTAAATTATACTTCTAACTTTTTCAAACGAATTTTATACATAGAACAACTTTGACAAGTATACAATGTAATTATTTGTTTATAGTTTCTGTAAACACAATCCTTAACAGATCCTATTTCTAAACCTTCAGAAAGCAGCATTAATTGAAGCTGCAGGCCTTGAAGTATATTCAATGAAACAATCAAAAAATGCTTTTAATATTTATAATACAGTTATAAAATTTTTCCATACAGAAGATAAGGTTTTCTATAAATTATATGATGTGGCAAATATGCCTATTTTCTTACCTTATTGACTAGTTTATGGTAATATGAGGTTATATTTTCATCACACATATTTATACACCTTAATTCTATTTATACATCAGGCTTTACTGCTACTTAATCTAAACCACAGATGCTAAGGAACTTCTGCTAGTAAGAGCCACTACAACCAAAAGCATTTAATCCAACCAAAAGCAAAGGTATGCAGATTTTACTAACTTAATAAGTTGTCCTTTATAATCATCATTAACATATAGAACTTCATTGGAGATACCTATGAGAACGAGTAATACTCTCTTCCAACTTAATGTTTTATCTAAATTATAATAAGCAATCTACAATAGATCTCTAAATGATTATGTTGTTATAAGCTAAGGAAATTCCAATATATTTTGAGGGTAAATTTAAGCTTTTTAAAAAATACATATTGAAGGTTAATAAAAAACCTGCTACTCATGAACAATAATTGCCCAGAATTCATGCATTCATTCAGGGTCCCCTGCAAAACCAATTCTCTATTGCCAGCTGCCAAGTTTAACCTTCAGAAAATACTTTGAATAGTCAGAGTGACATATTTTCATTGTCTGCTCAATATCTATTATCTCCTCTTTGCTAATAAAAATACTGATTTATTTTTGTGAGCTAAGTAGGGTGACAATATGCTGGAAGGAGGGAAGGTTCTGAGAAATTCTGATTTCCTGATAAAAGGACAGATGTGACTTGGGTCTTGCCTCTCACTGTCTTCTTTTCTGGTATACAGATGTGATGGCTGAAACTGCAGCAGCCATATAACTAGGATAAAGCTTTAGGTAAACCACATACATGTAGACCCTGTCATCAAACTGCCATTGAACAGATGCCAGCAGCCAACTTCTGCAGGCTTCTCATGATATGAGAAAAACTTGAGTCTCTGTGATTCTAGATTCTCCATTACTTATATTAAAAAACAGTAAAACTAATAGAAGTAGAGAAGAGACTGGTGGTTACCAGGACTGAGGGAAGAGGGAAATGAGGAATTGCTACTCAAAGGCTATGGAGTTTCAATTATGCAAGATGAATATGTTCCAGAAATGTTAGATGTCCATCAGCAGATGAATGGATAAGAAAGCTATGGTACATATACACAATGGAGTATTACTCAGCCATTAAAAAGAATACATTTGAATCAGTTCTAATGAGGTGGATGAAACTGGAGCCTATTATACAGAGTGAAGTAAGCCAGAAAGAAAAACACCAATACAGTATACTAACGCATATATATGGAATTTAGAAAGATGGTAACAATAACCCTGTGTACGAGACAGCAAACGAGACACTGATGTATAGAACAGTCTTATGGACTCTGTGGGAGAGGGAGAGGGTGGGAAGATTTGGGAGAATGGCATTGAAACATGTAAAATATCATGTATGAAACGAGTTGCCAGTCCAGGTTCGATGCACGATACTGGATGCTTGGGGCTGGTGCACTGGGACGACCCAGAGGGATGGTATGGGGAGGGAGGTGGGAGGAGGGTTCAGGATGGGGAACACATGTATACCTGTGGTGAATTCATTTTGATATTTGGCAAAACTAATACAATTATGTAAAGTTTAAAAATAAAATAAAATAAAATAAAAAAAAATTGAACCTAAGGTTAACAATACTGTATTCTGTGCCTAAACATTTTAGAGAGCAGATCTCATTTTAAGCATTTTTAAGCATTCTTACACATGCTTTTCTATGAAGTAAAGCAAATGTGTAGTAATAATACATTTTATGGAAATCTCAGTTTGGGTATTTTTCAAGCTTCAAGAACGTTCTGTCTCTGTAAATATTATGCAATGATATAGTATAAAAAAAGACATTTTCAAGGACAACCTAAGAGCTAACTCAGAAAATCCTAAACTATCAAAACAGCTATTAAACCAAATCAAGTTGGAAAGGGAAAACTGTCCTACTGTAGTCAAGAATATTGTTATTCCTTCTTCATTTAAATACACTTGCAAATATTAGATTCCTGGAGTTTTTTTTTTTTTTTCCTCCCTGGTCCTTTTTAAAGAAGATACAATGTCTTTGGATTGTACAGAATGAACACTATCTGAGAATGCTCAGGAAGGTTAATGCCTTAATAATTGTGTTTAGGACTTTTTCTTCATAAACTTGAGATCCTTGTCCCTTTACTGTCCTGCAACCCAACTCATATAAGTCAGCCTTCTGGGTGGCAAGCTCTGCCTGCATTGCCCATCCAGCCCAGCATATACCTTAGAGAGTCTGCGACCCAGACTATCACAGCTGAACACAAATCCTGAACCAAGGCAGTAAGCAAGCATTTTATTAAACAGATCAACTGTTGTATGAACAGAAACTTGTGATTCAGCTATTCTATAAGAGTTTCCATTTGACAGAATTACTTTAGATCAGTCTAGCACTTGTTCTAGCTCTGTACTGTCTAAAACAATAGCAATCTGGCAATTAAAGTTAAAATTTCAATCAGTTAAAACCCAATAAAATTAATAATGGACATGAGTTTGGTAAACTCCGGAAGTTGGCGATGGACAGGGAGGCCTGGTGTGCTCCGGCTCATGGGGTCACAAAGAGTTGGACACAACTGAGTGACTGAACTGAACTGAAAATTAAAAATTCAGTTCCTGGGTCACGCTAGTCAACTTTCAAATTTCTGAAAAGCCACATAAGGCTAGTGTGGCTACCAAATTAGACAGGGCACCTCTAGACCACGTCAAGAGATGAGAAAACAGCATTACCAAACAGTGTTTAATGTTACATAATCATTTAATAATATTCACATTTTTCATGTTCTTTACCAATAAAGACATTGTGATGATAACTGGAGCAAGGCAAAATTTCTTTCTAAGGCTCAGTGTCCACAGAAAAGTAAAACATTGAGAAGAACCCCCTAAACCCTACAACAGACATTCTCTTTAACTGTTTAAATAATAACAAAGACAGCATAGTTCCCTTAAAGTGGATAAGGTACAGACTATCCTACTAGTAACACACACTGGACATCCTCAAATACCAATTTCTAGCTAAAATAAGCATTAGTACTTTGACAGATTCCTATACATACTCTATTTACTTTGAATAACCTTAAGTGTTTATTCTGATAAAATGTTATGCTCCACGTTGAAAGCAGTGATTTAGAAATTAGAATTATTTATTATAAATTATTATTTGCAAATTGATAACTGTTTGAATAAGATCTTCTTAAATGAGAGCTTCTGGTCAACACACTTAGATCTGTTTCCTGATTCTGATATGCTGATGTTAATAACCAGAAAATATTCTGTGGCCAAGTAACACTGAGCACAAATGTAACGAACACATATAATACAGTATTAAATTTAATGACACAGAAGAGAGGAGCTAAGAAGCAAATTTAGAGTTTTTAAAATTATATACATGGCAGAAATTACTAGAATAGCCTTGAAGTGACAGAAGTACTAGCTTTTAAAAGCTGCCAACCAAGATGGTCAAAATGTCCTTTACTGTACACCATTATAAAATAATAATAATAACTTTTCTCTTTAGCAGAAATCAAACAGAATAACAAGGTATTATTTCCACTTGTTTTGTGTTATGAAGTAATGTTTAAAACTACATTTTTGAGACTGGTTATGAGTATTTATTTCCAACATGCTTGTAAGAAAATGAAAGGTAAGTTTTGGTTAATACATAGTCATCTCTGATTTCTCATCATATTTCTATCAGAGAGAGCTAAAATGTCCTACACAATTGTTAAAACATAGGTATGTGGTTTAGTTTTATAATTCCTTTGAGTAAAATGTTTCACTAACCAAAAGAAATTATGTCTAATATACAAATAGATGTAATATGATAACAACAGCAAATTCAAGAGAAATTATATTAACTAAACAGCTTGAGCTATGTTTTCCCACATATGTACAAATTTTCCCAATTTAATCATATTAACCTCAAAGCTTAAATTAGCAGACCTAGTGGTAATGATGGTTAACTCCCTAATATCCATTCAACCCCAGATGATAATTCTGAACTAATTATGGTATTTTCATTTTTCTTGCCACAGTTCAATTTAGCAATGATCACATAACCAATGATACAAAAAACAAAAATAAAATTCTGTTAAACAGAGTTTCTGGGGAAACTTTTCTCATTCCTAAGGAAAGAGACACAAGATAGTTGGTACCTAACTTTCACTGAAAATTACTATTCAGGGCATGATTATAGGAACTGCTGGCACCATCCTATTATTGGTCTAAAAATGAAACTCACACATGAAGACAGTCAGAATTAGGAGGATCAGGGGGAATAGAAGCCAGAGCCCTGATGTACTGTTCTTGGAGTTGGCCCTGCCTGATCTATCTTATTACATGAAAAAATAAACTTCTCTCAGGAGATTTAGATTAAACCATATAGTAGCAGTTCCATATAGCTCAATCTAATGCAAAGAAATGGTAAAAATTATTACTCCAAATTTTAACCACCAACAACAATCATTATTAAAATCTTTATATATTAAAAGCCACACCCATTTGTAGTCACTCAGGAAGAACTGACTACAAAAGGCTAGTTTCATACTGTGATTAAATCATAAGTAAAGAAATTAATCTACCTTTCTGAAAATGACTTGTTTCTTGTTATTTTGTAGACAGAGTTTAGAAAATAAAGGTGAAGGAATTTTAGAAAGCACTTAAACAATGAAGGAAGCATCAGTAAGAGATGCTCCAACAAGAATCACCAGCAGTTTTATTGCAGACTAATATGATTCTGTGTTGCAAATAACAAAGCAGGCAAATAATATTTATATTTCTCATTTTAGGGGTCCCATTTGATCGCTTCTCGGCCTTTTCACTAAGATCAAGTATAGGGGTCCCCATGTGAAAAACAAAAAAATAATACTGTGTGCTAGTATAGAGGACGGAATGAACAGACTTTAGAATTATTTTCATTATGGGTATAAATCATATAAATATTTAAAAAATGGAATGAGGATTGCAGTAGGAAGAGAAGCCTAGATTATTTAAACTCTCCAAGCCTCAGTTTTCCTATCTTTGAAGTCAAAGCAATACAAACTACTTTGCAACACAGTCTCAATGAATTCATCGTATACGTAAGGAGCTTAGTACAGCATCTGGTACATCCTGCACTAAGGTAGGCGTTTACTATTAAGTGATTATTATACCTATTATAGTTCTGCTACTCTACTCTCAGTTAGAACTGGACATGGAACAACAGGCTGGTTCCAAATAGGAAAAGGAGTATGTCAAAGCTGTATATTGTCACCCTGCTTATTTAACTTACATGCAGAGTACATCATGAGAAACGTTGGGCTGGAAGAAGCACAAGCTGGAATCAAGACTGCTGGGAGAAATATCAATAACCTCAGATATGCAGATGACACCACCCTTATGGCAGAAAGTGAAGAGGAACTCAAAAGCCTCTTGATGAAAGTGAAAGTGGAGCGTGAAAAAGTTGGCTTAAAGCTTAACATTCAGAAAACGAAGATCATGGCATCTGGTCCCATTACGTCATGGGAAATAGATGGAGAAACAGTGGAAACAGTGTCAGACTTTATTTTTCTGGGCTCCAAAATCACTGCAGATGGTGACTGCAGCCATGAAATTAAAAGACGCTTACTCCTTGGAAGGAAAGTTATGACCAACCTAGATAGCATATTCAAAAGCAGAGACATTACTTTGCCAACAAACGTCCGTCTAGTCAAGGCTATGGTTTTTCCAGTGGTCATGTATGGATGTGAGAGTTGGACTGTGAAGAAGGCTGAGAGCTGAAGAACTGATGCTTTTGAACTGTGGTGTTGGAGAAGACTCTTGAGAGTCCCTTGGACTGCAAGGAGATCCAACCAGTCCATTCTGAAGGAGATCAGCCCTGGGATTTCTTTGGAAGGAATGATGCTAAAGCTGAAACTCCAGTACTTTGGCCACCTCATGTGAAGAGTTGACTCATTGGAAAAGAGTCTGATGCTGGGAGGGATTGAGGGCAGGAGGAGACGGGGACAACAGAGGATGAGATGGCTGGATGGTATCACTGACTCGATGGACATGAGTCTGAGTGAACTCCGGGAGTTGGAGATGGACAGGGAGGCCTGGCGTGCCGCAATTTATGGGGTTGCAAAGAGTTGGACACGACTGAGCGACTGAACTGAACTCTATACTCTCTCCAGTTTTTCTCCTGGCTCAGTTACAAGATCCGTGCCTGATCTTTTCCCTCTGAAGACATTCTCTCTATCACTACCATTCATTCCCTTGGATTTTCTACTATTTATATGACTGCTCTGGGAAGCCCTTAGTAAAAATCCTCTTTGAGGGTCTACAAAGACCTTGTGATACACTCTCCATATAAGTGTTGATTTTTCCCTTTAAAAATAATGCATTATCATGGCATTAACCATGATTATCAGCCATTACTAAAGTGAGTCACAGTGGGATCTATACAGAACAGTCCCCACTTAGGACAGTTTGACTTAACAAGTCTTTGATTTTATGATGATGTGAAAACAATATGGATTCAGTTGAAGCCATACTCCTAATTTTGAATTGAAGATGATCCAACAAGATCTTTTCTCAGGCTAGCACGACCTCCTTTGTGATGCTGGGCAGTGGCAGGGAACCAGGGTTCCCAGTAAGCCATGAGATCATGAGGGTAAACAAATGATACACTTAAAACCATTCTGTACTCATACAACCAAACTTTAAGTGTAGCATTCAACAAATTACATGTGGCATTCAACACTTCACTATAAAATAGATTTGTGTTAGTTGATTTTGCCCAACTATAGGCTAATATCAGTGCTCTGGCTAATATAAGTGCTCTAAGCATGTTTAAGGTAGGCTGTGCTAAATGCTGATGTTCAGGTTAGGTGTATTAATGCATCTTCAATTTATGATATTGTCAACTTATGATGGCTTTGTCCAGACATAACTCCATAGTAAGTTGAAGGAGATCTTTTCCATGAGATAAACTGGAAATGTTGAATAAATTGATGGCATAATGCATGTTTAATATCTGACACCAACACTGGAGGGCTCCCCAGGTGTCTCAGTGGGTAAAGAATCTGCCTGCAATGCAGGAGACACAGGAGATGTGGGTTTGATTCCTGGGTCGGGAAGATCCCCTGGAGGAGGGCCTACCACCCCACTCCAGGTATTCCTGCCTGGAGAATCTCATAGATTTTGGCGGACTATAGAGAAGCCTGTCAGGCTACAGTCCCATAACATCAAAAAGAGTTGGACACAACTGAAGCAACTGAGCATGTATGCATGTGCCAACATTTGAAAACCAGAGAAAGTCCTACCTATTAAATCTACTTCAAATGAACTAACAGAGTTTTTACTCTATATCTCATCAGAAAATAATCTCTATGTTACAGAAGGTAATAGAAATACAAACACACCTCTACCTACATGTTTTTGAAATTTCTGTCCAGTAGGAGAAAAGAAATGAGTCTACCTTCCTCAAAGTGAGAGACAGAAAGAGATCCATGTTTGCATAGACTTTGGGAAAAAAAATCACAGCAGATATCTAAAATCAGTGTAGGTATTATTTAACATTGTTTGAAGAAGAAAATAAAAGGAGAAAAAAAAATAGCCTTTGCTTCTTGGCACCCTGAAGTATGCATCCATCTCATTGCTCACTTCAAAAGGTACAAAAGCAGGTTGGGCCTAGAGAAGAGCCTTTCCTCTGGTTTTAGCAAGGCTGAAAAATGATAATCAGGAAACCCAACTCTAGTTCAGACTTCTTTGTTCTTTATTCCTGGCCTATGGATGTATATCTATTGTTAACTGCATGAGGCTGGGTATTTTATCCATTTTTGTTCACCGCTATCCCCAGAGCTTAGTGGAATGCTTCGGGATACATGGCAGACAGTTTATCATTGCTTTTAATAAAGAGATGAATCCATCTAATTTATTACGTCCTCTAGGATATCACAGGCACCTCCAATATTCATGGTTAAAACTGACTCCACACTCTTTGACAAAAATCCCACTCCTATAAATTTACCCTGAACATACACCTCCAACAATACAAAAATATGTATGTGCAGGGTTATTCACTTCAGGATAACTTGTAACTGCAAAATAATTGAATGAAAACTACCCAAACATGAAAGTATAGGCAACTGATTCAATAAACCATGATACATACACCATGTGGAACACTACACAGCTGTGAAAAAGAAAATCTCTATGAACTTACATAGCATGACTCACAGGAGTACTATTAAGTGCAACCAAAAAATATAAAAGTATATAAACTATAGGCTACATCTTGTGTGAGAGAGAGAAATGTAAGAAATATATATTCCAACCAACTTTCATCAAAAGAATCACAGAGGACCAACAAGAAAGTAATGAAATTGACCATCTACAATGGGTGAGGTGGGAAGAATTGTGGAAGGTATCAAGAGAGCAGTACTTCTCTGAGTGTATCCTAGAGTGAGCAGGTATGTATTCTTAAAATTTTCTGGTATAGTTTTTACTTTTGGAGGCATGCTGCTGCTGCTGCTGCTGCTGCTAAGTCAATTCAGTCGTGTCCGACTCTGTGCGACACCATAGACGGCAGCCCTCCAGGCTCCCCGATCCCTGGGATTCTCCAGGCAAGAACAACAACAACAAAAAACCCAAAACAAAACAATAAGGATGGGAAAGGCAGAAGAAAACTAGAACAGAAGCAAACAAACGACTTAAATTATATTTTAAAGGTCTACTATAAACACTGAAAAGGGAGAAAAAAAGAACTAAGCCAAATCACTTACAATACCTGACTACCCTCAGTTCTGGGCAGGATGAGGTTGTAAGGAAAAAATTGCAAACAAATCCTAAACTCTTAGTAGTACGTTTGTCTACTGTATACGCAAAGTGATTCTGACACGGGATTAATTTTATTGTAAGATTGAGCAGTAAGTAAATGTGTTGATGTTGTTGGGAGCCAGGATGTTGCTGGAAGTCATTCTTAACACAATGAACAAGAAAAATGTCATTATGGAAAAGGAAGAAAGCAAGAGAGAACCCAGTGGGGATAGACTGGAATAGCAGAATGGGAGGCGTAAAGTAATAGTATATAAAGTATGCACATATATGCAAATGTGCATGCATATTGGAGCAAGAAATGTAACCCACTCTAGTGTTCTTGCCTGGAAAATTTCATGGATAGAAGAGCCTGGTGGGTTACAGTCCATGGGGTCACAAAAAGTGGGACACCACTAAATGTGTGCACACATATACACTCATGCATGTATAAGGGCACATATGTGTGTGTGTAAGTGTTATATATACATTCATAGAATTGTCTGCTGAAGGACGTCTGGAAGCAAAGAGCTCAGCTAGTACCCAAAGGAACCAGGGCTCCTTTGAGATATGGCTAATTCCATGGCTAGTGCAGATATAAAATGAGCCTGGAACACCTTGTTAGGCCAGAATGTAAGGAAATTCTTTAAAAAAAAAATGGGAGCAAGTCACAAGGGTACAGAAGTCAGCTTGAGTAGGCCTCCACCGGCAACTACATCAATGAATTATAAACCTTCGAAGAAAGAGAAAATCATGAATCCTTACAGTCAATAAGATAGATAGTAGTATAGGGTAGTGTGAAGTTGCTCAGTCATGTCTGACTCTTTGCGACCCCATGGACTGTAGCCTACAAGGTTCCTCCATCCATGGGATTTTCCAGGCAAGAATACTGGAGTGGGTTGCCACTGATAGACAGATATATAGATAGATAAAGAAGAAACAAGGATAAGCTCTTGCTAACAGTACATGTCACTGCTAAATGGTAAATATGGAGGAAATGTTGAAGTTGGAAAATCATGATTTTACAACTATCATGGTGAAGATTAAATCAGGCAAGAATAATGACAAATGGGTACTAAATCTAGGGGGACATTTTGATGAGAAGCAGAATACTATATGATTTTAAAATGCCTTTTTAGTAGTTGCAAGGGGGAAGAAAAGCACATTTTGGAAAATTAGACAAAATTTTGAAGAGGTACATCACAATTACCACTGCTACTGAAGGACAGATGAACACTGTGTGTCTGCAGATAAGGATGTCCCGAAAAGGATGCAGAATGATGTATGGAATATTTCCACCAAGAATGCACACTCTGAATCTAATAAAGAGGAAATATCAGAAAATCACTTATATATAAAATGAGTGGGATGCATTCTTCTGTATCATGATGACTGGGAAAGAGAGAACGTAAGAGAACAAATGAAGTAAACTGTTAAAGATAGGTGACTCTAGATTAAAAGTTTAGGGTACTTTTTGTAATATTTTTATTCCTATAACTTTTCTATAGAATTGAAATTATTCCCAAGGCGGGGGGTGGAATTAAGTAATGCATATGCATAGGCTCTTTGAAGAAAAAAAAATCCAACAACATAGAAATATATAAAATGAAAAGTAAAAAATGAAAATGAAATGTCAGTCCCCAAATCTCACCTATTCTCCACTGGAAGGTAAGCTTTACAAAGTCAGGATATTTAAAATTTTTCTTTTCTGTTTTGTTGCTTTAATGTGACCCAAGCCCCTAGACTAGTGCCAAGCATTAAAAAATTGCTGTATGAACTAGCTGCTATATCACTGATTTATTGGACGGATGAGGCTTAGATGATAAAGAATCCGCCTGCAATGTGGAAGACCTGGGTTTGATCCCTGGGTTGGGAAGATCCCCTGGAGGAGGGCATGGTAACCCACTCTAGTATTCTTGCCTGGAGAATCCCATGGCGAGAGGAACCTGGTGGGCTACAGTCCATGGGGTGGCAAAGAGTCAGACACGACTGAGCGAATAAGCACAGCACACAAGCACACTTAATGATATGCCGTCCTCCTTACTTAGTCCAGACATATGTATAAGTTTTTCCCAAGTCTTTTAAGTAAATGGTATCAAAACATTAAGAAATTCAAGTTTATTTCATTATCAATCATCATTGATAATTATCATTATTCCCAAAACTTCCATCTCCATTATTATTGGGTTCTTTGTTTGGCCTGAATGAACGTCTTGGCCAATCCAGTATTTCCATTTCTCTATCCTTCACCTTCTAAACAGAATACTTGAATCCTGTTGACAGCATCTTTCAAAGCCTCTTGAAAAATTCACTCCACTCTATTTCTCTTTTCTAAAAACACACACACACACACACACACACACACACATATATATATATATATATATTATTTATTTGGCTACTCCAGGTCTTTATTGTGGCATGTGGGGTTTAGTTCCCTGACCAGGGATTGAACATAGGCCCCCCTGTATAGGGAGGGTGGAGTCTTAACTGCTGGGTCATCAGCGAAGTCCCTACTTCTCCAATGTATGTATACCATCTAACTGATCTTTTTCCTGGTCCCCTTGCTGTTTATCATAATCTTCCTCCAATTTATGCACAGTTATCTTCAAAATATAGCTTTCATTATGTTTTCCCTGTCTTAAAAATTTCCAAGTGGCTTTTTGCAACCTGTAGAATAATTTGTAACGGATTTAACATGGGTCACAATCTGCCTTCTTATTTATTGTTCTGCCTTTTGCATTCAAAGCTCAAAAATCATTCATTCCCCCATTCATTTCTTTCATACATACTAATATAGTATACACTTCTTTCAGTTCCCTGAATATACTTTACTCTGTTGCTTCTGATTCTCTGTGACTGCAGCTCTCTCTCCAACTCTGGCCCCTCTAGCCACCCTTCATTTAGCTAATTTTTATTCATGTTTCAAGTCTCAATTTTCCTGTCACTTCCAAGAGGTTTTTCTGGATCATTCGTTTCTGCAACCCCACTATATATTCCCACATCATCCTATTCTTCCTCTTTCTCTGTTTCTGTAACTCTGACTCATGTTTAGCTCCCTGATGGAATGCAAGCTTCATGAAAAGAGGGGTATATGAAAGATAAATAGGAGAGACAGGCCTGTGATGAGGTGAGACGCAGATAAGAGATGGCTGTGCGTGACGACTTCATGGAAACTCTCGCCTTCTTATATCCCTCCCACCTTCCCTGCTTCTGCCCCTCTTGATCTCTCCTAGGCCACTTTTCCCACTACAACAAGAGGTCTCATTCTTCAACACACATCTGATTACTGATTATATACACTCTAGCCAAATAATATCAGTAACAATAGCAGGATAACAACAAACTCCTTAAAAAAAAAAAAAAGACAACAACCAAAAAAACTGGCACCTTCCCAGGACTTGTCACAGCTGATCCCCACATGCAACATATTGCACGTATAAATACACACGCACATACAAAAGTCTGCATTCTAGACATTTTGTGCTGCTCACTTTCTGAATAAACTATCATCTGTCACAACTACAAACTCTGGGTTGTTTTTTGCTGACTGTAACAACCTTTGTCTTGAGTCAAGCACACTTGAAATAGACAAGCTAGGCTTCAAGTTCAGTTCCTCTTTGGAAACAACCCTGACTTCCTAAGTCAACAACTTCCTTTTCTGTGTTCCCTTTCTGTGTTTGTGCAGAAAGAGGGACCTCATATGCACTGCAGTTTTTAAAACATGACAAATACTATACTTTTAAAATATATTAAAAACTTTGCAGAAGATTAAAGGAAAATAATTATACAATAAAGTGAGACTCTGCCCCCCAATCCTACTCCATGAGCACCTTCTGTAGGATGAGCCCAAGAGGAGAGACAAGATGAGCTGTTTGCTCATTCTCAGTTCCCAACAGTATTTCGAAATGACTCTGTCATTCTAGTATGTAAAGATAAATATGTTACACACAATGGCTCCTAAATGCATGTGAGCAACTTCATCTGACCTAAGCCAACAGTTAATAACTGGTAATATTAGACTAAATGGGAACTGTACAGTACTTTATAGCCAATTTAAGGGCTTTTCACGGGGTATATGTGAATGTTCTAAATAAACCTTAGAATGTTCTAAATAAATACATTTTAATGTACTTTATTCATGTTTATTTTCACTAAGATACAGAATTGCTAACAAGCAAATACAGCTGTTTGGGTCACACATATATCTAGACTCTACTATTACTATGGCATTTTATGAATATATTTTTATTAAATGAATTAATTACCTGCACCCAAAAGCTCATATATACTTGAGTTAATAATCCAATTTTTGTTGAGACTTTTTTTTTAACCCCCAGATTTCTATTACGCTTTCTATGTATGTACCTGACGCTGGATGCTGGCTTTTCTTCACCCAAATAATGTCTCCTCTACTTCAACATGGCCTTCCCTATTGAGTGGAAACTTTATTGCTTCCCTTCCTCATGCCATCTGCACTGAAACTAGTCTATATCCATGTAACTCTGTTTATCCAAACCTTTTAGGAAAGCTCTTAACTCAGTGAGAACAGATATAAGAACAGACATAATAGCCACAGTACCAGACCGCTGACCATTAGCCCCACAATTTTGCCAAAAACGCTGATTACAAATAGAGTAACAAAGACTAAAACCAAAATATTTTCAGAATGCAAAAAGAAAATCAAGTTTACTAATCTCCCTGTACACCTCCCAGAACCTCCCCCCGCCCCCCTCACATGCACATACACACACAGAGGATTATCTTCATGCAGCAGCAAAAGGGAAGGAAGCCCCACAGGAGCCCTGCAGTGACGATTTCTCTGGGGGATGGTATTCTATCCTACACAACTATTTTAGCAAAGCAAAGCAAATGTGAGCTATTGGTTGGGTAGCACAAAAAACTTCATTAAACAGAACCCAAAACTCATCATTTAGGATAAAAACTGTTAAAAGAAATTCAATTTTAAACTGCTCAACACTTACCTTCGAGGATGATTGGCATCAAACAATGTGTTATCATCCTCCTCATCATCTTGCTCTAAAGGGGTCAATTCCATGTTTTCTATGTTAGTGTCCAAAACCCCGTATCTCCTAGTCTTTCGGTTCCTTCTTCTCATCCTATTAAATAGAAAATATTAATGAATAAAAATTATTTCTAAGTGTGGTATGGATGATTTTAATTGTACACTTATTTGTAAATTAAAAATAAATTATTCCACTTTCTGACACTGAAGGCGTTCAGTCTCAGAATGGCTACATTTCAGAAATGTAACCAGTTAACCATTTAAGATTATTTATTTATTTTCGATTACTTTTTAATCAACACCTACTCCTGTATGTCTTGTGCCATCACCATTTCTTCTGACTGACACACTTTCTTCTCTGTCAGCTGATAATGTTGACAGATAATCTCTTAAGTCTTTGTTCTGGTCCAATAGTTTTACTGAGGCCTTCTATTCCAGCCGTTCTCCCATCTCTTGTAGGCCTTCTTACTTCTTAACTTTCGGCCCCGCTAAGAAACTGTATGCATCAGTTCAGTTCAGTCGCTCAGTTGTGTCCGACTCTTTGCGACCCCATGAATCGCAGCATGCCAGGCCTCCCTGTCCATCACCAACTCCAGGAGTCCACCCAAACCCATGTCCATCGAGTCGATGATGCCATCCAACCATCTCATCCTCTGTCGTCCCCTTCTCCTCCTGCCCTCAATCTTTCCCAGCATCAGGGTCTTTCCCAATGAGTCATATCTTTGCATCGGGTGGCCAAAGTATTGGAGTTTCAGCCTCAA
The DNA here is from genome assembly GCF_029407905.1 of Bubalus kerabau. Lineage (NCBI taxonomy): Eukaryota > Metazoa > Chordata > Mammalia > Artiodactyla > Bovidae > Bubalus > Bubalus kerabau. Next base: position 269,468,946 of record NC_073624.1, on the reverse strand, counting down.
CATCAGTCCTTCCAATGAACAGCCAGGACTGATCTCCTTTAGGATGGACTGGTTGGATCTCCTTGCAGTCCAAGGGACTTGGGGAGTTATAGTTCACCATCGGTCACAGTGGTAGAGAATCCACCTGCCAATGCAGGAGATATGAGACACAGATCAGATCCCTGAGTCTGGAAGATCCCCCAGAGTAGGAAATGGCAACCCACTCCAGTATTCTTGCCTGGATAATCCTATGGACAGAGGAGCCTCATGGGCTACAGTCCGTGGGGTTGCAAAGAGTCAGATATAATTGAGCGACTGAGCACACTCATTGGTCCTTTGGAACCACAGGATTTAATAACATTTGCATGCATCGCTTTGATTTTAAAAACTGAAAACTTAAGAATGAGTTAAGAATACTCAAGGTTTTACATTCTTCTCTTCTGTTTTGCCAGTCTGTTGCTCAATTTTCTAAATCATATGGCCTTCCAAACATTCTTGCAGTTTCAGCCATGTGAAATTATTTTTGGAAATAAACTAGATTCTTCCAGGTCATTAAATTGTCAATATGTTAATAACCAGGCCATCATCAGTCATAGGATACCTTAGCAAGTCTTTAAAAAGGAAACGACATGAACATCTATCTTAAGGACTTTTAATAATTATCTCAGCTGACATTCTTCTCCATTTCCAAGGTCATCATCATTCCTTGAATGATTTCTCAATCTTTCAATGAGTGGATAACTGAATCTGCCCAATAATGCTATTTTTCTCTTTCTGTGTAAAATGTAAACATTTGACTGCATTGCTATGAACACTTTATTATTTATTCTAGTTTCTACTGTCTTTTAACATATATAAATGCTACCTTCTGAACGTGAATCCAAGCTATTTGATAAGAACCTATTTCATATGCAAAGAGAGTGCACTCTTTGGCACCAAATAAGTTGGGGAATGTAGTTCAATTAAAATAATTTTGTATTTTAGGAAATGTTACTAATTCACCTAAGAATCAGATCAGATCAGTCGCTCAGTTGTGTCCGACTCTTTGCAACCCCATGAATCGCAGCACGCCAGGCCTCCCTGTCCATCACCAACTCCCGGAGTTCACTGAGACTCATGTCCATCAAGTCAGTGATGCCATCCAGCCATCTTATCCGCTGTCGTCCCCTTCTCCTCTTGCCCCCAATCCCTCCCAGCATCAGAGTCTTTTCCAATGAGTCAACTCTTCGCATGAGGTGGCCAAAGTACTGGAGTTTCAGCTTTAGCATCATTCCTTCCAAAGAAATCCCAGGGCTGATCTCCTTCAGAATGGACTGGTTGGATCTCCTTGCAGTCCAAGGGACTCTCAAGAGTCTTCTCCAACACCACAGTTCAAAAGCATCAAAGTCAAATTAAAAAAACAACTACATATTGTAAAATAGAATTTAAACTTAAAATGAGACTCCCCTAAGAATATCTTTCTTAAGTCTAAAGATATATGCAATGGCTACGTGATCATGGCAGCTTTATGGCCATAAAAACATCAAATACAATACACCCATATGCAGTGATTTTTTTTTTTTTTTCCTGTCCTCAGGGAAAGCCAGAAACACTTATGAAGCCTTAATATTGGGCTGATTCAAGGGGCCATCTGCTTAAAATATTAATAAACATTAAGTGTAAAATATAATACATATAAAAAATGCATTGAAATCTTAAGTAAAAGGCTACTTCTAATATGCAGTGTACATTATTTTTGAACAAAAGAGCAAAGGAGGATTTAAAATTCATGCAATTTTAAAAGCTGTGGTTCTCTCCATAAATTATTATTTTCATTAAGCTCGCGATGCTCAAACTTTCTATGTATGTTAATAACTACATATATAGCATTATATATGTGTACATTATTTTACCAGAGTAAATGCATATTGCAATCTGAAAACAAATTTTGTTGGGTCTTAAAAAATGGAACTTTAAATATGTAGAGAGGAAAATATGTAAGCCTAAGAAAGCAAGAGAAAGTAGCAGTATGGTTTATATTATTGAATTATATTCCTTTATCACATGGCAATCACAGGTCAGATACCTTCTAGATATTGATCTTGATCAGATACCTTCTAGGTATTCAAGTTATTATTCAAATAGTTGTCTCAACTGAATGCAGATTCCTCAATGTTTCATTATACTCAGGTTGGTAAGAATCATTTCTGTTTAAATAACATGTAAAAGCTACAGTAGAAAAATAAAGCTAAAGTACTAAAGTAAGGTTGATAAAGTTTTATGTAAAAATGTATGATGCCACATAAAATAAACACAACAGAATAAAACTTCATTTCGTTTTACTACTCTGTGAAAGGGAGACAAGCAATCATCGTAACTTGCTACAACTTGCTGCACTGATCTGATTTTCCTGTTTTAACTGAATGCCTGTAGGATATTATTAAGTAATTTCTTCTATTTATCATTCAAAACTAGACTGAGGAATACGGTATTTAATGGATATTTTACATACATACACTCTCCTATGTGATCAGGTACAATGATAAGGCTGAGTAAATCTTAATAAAGATACAACTTATGATATAAAATTTACCTTGAGTATTTTGGGGCAAAAAGGTGAATTAGTAACCAACAATGATTTTTGGAACTCATTTTGTTTTTGTACTGAGACAAAGCTATATAAAAACTGGTGAGCCACAATTTCAGTTGTCCATGACAACACAGTATACAGCACATAGCAAAAATTATTTTATCTGAAATTTCTCTCATCTTCATCTCCCATTCTTTTTTCTCCCTGCCCCCACCCCATCTCTAGCCTTGTCAGACCTAACCTCTTGCAGATTAGTTTCAGGGTTCATATATTATAAGAATATGGTATGGGGGAGATTTTAGAAAATACCATGAACACTCCCAACAAAATATTACAGTTGAAATTGCAGATACAAAAAGAATTCACTAAAAATAATTACTATTTCTTGGGTGTGCATATAAGTCAGGCAATTGAAGTAAGCAGCTTACAAGCACTACCTGAGGTAATCCTCACCACAAGCCTTTAAGTACCCTTATTCTAAACATAGAAAAGTCAGACCTTAGAAAAAATTAAATTTGGGACTGTAAATAGTAGAGCAAGTAATCAAGCAATTTTATTCCCAAGTCTGGGTTCTTAAACATTAGGCTGTATTATCTTCCTATATGATTCAAAGTAATTTTAACCAAGGTCCAAGGTTAGCTACCAGTCTTCTGATCTCTAACACAATCATCTTACATTATACTAGACTGGATATATTGTTTTAAGTGAATTGCATTTTCTAGTTCATCCTTACCTGGTAAAAAGTACGAATTTGGTGGCCACTAGCAGTAACAAGTGCATTTATGTTCTTCTGGTTAGGCCATTTCTTAGTTTTGAACACTGCAACAGTTACCGGCTTTTTATGTATCCTGAAGGAAACTTCTGCCTTAATGGAACCATGATTTTGCTTAGACAGCAACTGATCCCAGCCCTGCTGTTGCTTAGTTGCTTAGTCTTGTCCAGCTCTTTTGCAACCACATGGACTGTAGCCAAACCAGGCCCTTCTTTCCCAGGACTTAATTCACCTCTCCTTCTGTGGAATATGACTCCTAAACTAAGGGACAAAGAGACTGAAAACTACTGCATACCTTCACAGTGGATTGTTCCTGCCAAGAAACCTCTGTGATATTTTAGTGTCTCCTCTCCTAAACTGACTTAGTTTCTGTGAATCTCCAGTTGCTCTTCGACTTTGCTGTTGTTCAGTTCCTCAGCTGTGTCTTGACTCTTTGCAACCCACGGACTGCAGCACACCAGGCTTCCCTGTCCTTCACTCTCTGTTTGCTCACACTCATGTCCATTGTGTCAGTGATGCCATCCAACCATCTCATCCTCTGTCGCCCCCTTCTCCTCCTGCCTTCACTCTTTCCCAGCATCAACATCTTTTCTGATGAGTCAGCTCTTCACATCAGGTGGCCAAAGTACCGGAGGTTCAGCTTCAGCATCAGTCCCTCCAATGAATATTTAGGAATGCTTTCCTTTAGGATGGACAAGTTGATCCCCTTTAAGTCCAAGGGACTTTCAGGAGTCTTCTCCAACACCACAGTTCAAAAGCATCAATTTTTCGGTGCTCAGCCTTCTTTATGGTCCAACTGTCACAGCCATATATAACTACTGGAAATGCCATAGCTTTGACTAGACAGACCTTTGTCAGAATGTCTCTGCTTTTTAATATGCTGTCTAGGTTTGTCATAGCTTTTCTTCTAAGGAGCAGATGTCTCATAATCTCATGGCTGCAGTCACCATCTGCAGTGGTTATGGAGCCCAAGAAAATAAAAGTCTCTCACTGTTTCCCCATCTATTTGCCATGGAGTGATGGAACTGGATACCATGATCTTAGTTTTCAGAATGTTGAATTTTAAGCCAGCTTTTTCTCTCTCCTCTTTCACCTTCATCAAGAGGCTCTTTAGTTCCTCTTCACTTTCTGCCAGAAGGGTGTGTCATCAGCATATCTGAGGTTATTGACATTTCTCTCCGCAATCTTGATTCCAGCTTGTGATTCAGCATTTTGCCTAATGTACTCTGCATATAAGTTAAATAAGCAGGGTGACAATATACATCCTTGACATAATCCTTTCCCAATTTTGAACCAGTCTGTTGTTCCATGTCTGGTTCTAATTGTTGCATTTTGACTTTCTGAGATCTCAATATTCTTCCAGGAAATCCCCTTTAGTTTAAGTTAGCCAGGGTCATTCTATGTGTTTAATTAAAATAGTAACTAATAGAAGTAGTAATCTAATATTCCTTTAATATTGGAAGGAAGTGTTAAAGGAAAAATACACAGGAGATGGAAAATGTTATTTCCTTTGACAAGTCTAATAAAATAACGGTTTTCCCTACCTGAACATTTCTCAGTGTAATCAAACCCAGTTCATTTAGTTAATGCCTGAATGCAAACACTGTACTTAGCCTTAGCGAAATAATGATTTGTAAATAGCCTTTGTTCTGAGGTTTTTGAGTCTTCCCTAGACCCACACTGATCCTTGATTAAGAAGCAAGAATGCTCATATATTAGGCAACTGCTTACCCAATGCCTACCACATTTTGTACATAATGTTCAGCACTGGGGATATAATAGAGAATAAGACATACAACGAGTCTCTTTTCATAAAGACTATATACTAATCTTAGGAAGCCTACTTTATTTCTTATATATATATATATATATATATATATATATATATATATTTCAATTTCTACAGAAAGAATCTAATTTTTCTTTAGAATAGTTCTAGACTCAGAGGGGAAGTTACTTCTAGTTACACATTCATAATAACTGAATTAGATTAAAAACAGTATGGAAGTTTTATGGAGTTCAAGTACTTTACAAGTAAAATATTCTCAGTGTTTTCTCATATCAGTTAACGAAAGGAGACTTTTTGGCCCGTTCTTCCCTGTTGGCACAAATAAATAATGCTGCTGTGCTGCCACACCTATTTTGGAAGTGGAGAGTCAAAATGGATATTCACCAAAATAAATGATTTTCATAATCTGGAAGCAAAAAGAATGAGTTCTGTTCTGAACAGTGCCCAGACATTGTTAGCATCAATCAAGTTGGACATCAGGTGGCCAACTATACTTAGGAGTTGGCCTGAATGAATGTACTAGATACTGGTTCAAGAGTCCAATTTTTCTTAGTCATAGATTCAGAATTTTGCTGTTAACAATGTTAGTGATTCATCCAATAGAATCAGACTGAAAAGACTGTACCCTTATAAGCTTTACAGAAATGAAGATGGAAAATCCATGGCAAGAAATACTTATATGTTAAGATTACAAATAAGTGAAAGCAAAATGAAAAAAGATCATCCCCAAAAAGTTATCATCAGACTCATCATTTATTTTGTGTATGAAACAATACTTAGGGTACTCCAATGCTATATGGGAAATATACAGCATTAAATAACAATTACATGGTGAGAAGAATAATTACTGCTCAATTTTCTTCTAATATTTTTTTCATATCAAGAAGAAAGTTTCAGTTTGGTGGTTATATGCCTGTAACACCTCATGAACATTTTCTAGCTTTCTCTTGAATAAAAAGTGGGCCTGGATTTGCTGGGTTTTGTGAACCAATACTATGCAGCTCAAATAATGTTTCCACCGGTGATTTTCAAACATTTGATCATAAATTGCTTTACATTCTTAGAAATTATTTAAGACCCTGAATAGATTATAATTATGTGATTATAAATATCAATTATTAATATATTAATTAAACCTAAGAAAATTTTAAATACCATTTGCTTTTTAAAATTATAATAAATCCACTACAGATTAACATAGCTTTTTGTGAAAAATATATTGTCAAAAAGAAAACCAACAAAGGTGAAAAAATGGCATAGATTTAGATTTTTTTTCAAATCTTGTTAATGTCTGGCTTAAATAGAATGAGATAGAAAATGAAAAGAGAGAAATTAGAAAAATAGAAAACTGCTTGATTTTGATATCTGCTTCAGCCTTCAATCATTTGCTATGCATTGTCTATTTGAAGGATATGAAGAAAATCCAGGTACAGTAGATATGAACTTGGAAAATGGAGGTACATTTTAATAGCTTTTCAGATTCTGGTGTTAACGTGTTTTTTTTGATAGAACACCAAAACTCAATAAGAGGTAGTTTCTTATGAGTTGGCTGCACTGTGGAATTTGAAACTATTATCAATGAACTTCTTGGGTCCTATAAACTTATGGTGAAGTTGCTCAGTCATATCCGACTCTTCGCGACCCCATGGACTGTAGCCTACCAGGCTCCTCTGTCCATGGGATTTTCCACGCATGAATATTGGAGTGGGTTGCCATTTCCTTCTCCAGGAGATCTTCCCAACTCAGGGATTGAACCCGGGTCTCCCTCATTGTAGGCAGATGCTTTACTGTCTGAACCACCAGGGAAGTCATAAACTTATAAGGGAATGTATTATTTTGAAAATAGTTTCAATATTGCAGATACCTGAACAGGTCTCAGAGATCCCTCCCACCCTCCAGGGTTCCCTGTTATGCTGTACTTTATCAGTTAGTTATTTAAGCCAAGGAATGTTGGCTTAAATAATGTTTTTCACTCACAAAATAATAAACAGATATGTTTAAAAGGAAACTTTTTTTAAGTAAATCCATTTAAAGAAATATATGAAATGGTTGAGGGTAGGCAGTTACAGGAAAAAAAAAAAAAGTGAAATAATCTGGAGAACAAACCAGTGCATTCCCACACAACTACCTCTACTGCAGTAAATAGAATACCTAGTGCTTCCTTAGCTCTTCTCTTGGCTGGTTTCTTCTAACAGTGAGTTCTTAGCTCTGCATTTCAGCTCTTCAGAGAGGTGGTCCCCCACTCAGTTAAAGAGGCTTTATTATGATTTTTCCAAATCGGTCTCATTACATAGTTGGAATGTTATAATACCATGATTCATGCCATAAAATAACTTTACTTCTATAACAATAGAACGTATCAAGTGGAAGTTACTTACGACAATGTAAAATATCACTAATTGAACTATATAATTCCTTTTCCACTTGATAAGGCATTAAACAGAGTAGAAAAATAAGTGATAGTCATTTACTTATTCATAACCTGGTACTTAATCAAAAGGTTGATCACAGATTTGGACACAGACATCATGGAAAAAAAAATTTCAAAGCAAATGATGGATTGTACAATCAGTGATGATTATTATATACCGTGGGACATCACTTTATTCTCCTAGGTCAGTTTTATCGTAGGTAAAGTGAAAGATGTCATTTAAGTGTCCATATTTGTAACAAATCTGAAATTTAAGTAATTCTCTAATCTAACATTCTATAGTAAGAATACGGAAAAGGCAATGACAATCCACTCCAGTACTCTTGCTTGGGAAACTCCATGGATGGAGGAGCCTGGTAGGTTACAGTCCTTGGAGTTGCGAAGAGTCGGACACGACTGAGCAACTTCACTTTCACTTTTCACTTTCCTGCATTGGAGAAGGAAATGGCAACCCACTCCAGTGTTCTTGCCTGGAGAATCCCAGGGACGGGGGAGCCTGGTGGGCCGCCGTCTATGGGGTCGCACAAAGTCGGAGACGAGTGACATGACTTAGCAGCAGCAGTAAGAATAAGCTCAAAAAACTATTCATTTGTAACTTTAAGCTTCTGAATGACTTAGAATTATTTACAGATGAATTCATTTTAGAAAAGTTTTTTGGAAGATTAAAAAAAGTAAATCTATCCATTTACTAATTCAAATTTTGTAAAGTTAAAATCATATATAGTTGTTAAGCTATTAAACATACTCTCCAATATTATAACGGGATCATATTTATGACATTTTTCTTCCTTTGCTGCATAGGTATCAGTTTTCCATCTTATCAAGAAATCGGTAACATTTCACACCATATTATTTCAGTTCAGTCGCTCAGTCGTGTCCGACTCTTCGCGACCCCATGGACTGCAGCACGCCAGGCCTCCCTGTCCATCACCAACTCCCGGAGTATACTCAAGCTCATGTCCATTATTTAGTGTCATGCAAGATGAATGCTAGATGTTTCTAATGCGGACTCTTAACAACGATTGAACCATACTCAGTTGTCAGTTTTCCGGGTTCAGAAAAGGTGGAAAGCAAGAAACTTCATAAGGTACACTCGATGGTGGCGAGTTAAAAGTCAACAGCAGGAAATTGCTGTTAAAAGAACTTCTTTTTTACATTTTATAAAATAAATCATCCTTAAAGATCATTCTGCATTACTATCAATTTACTCAAATAAATATTGATATAGAGGTTCGGTGCTAATTTATAGTTTACACATGAAAGGGAGGCAGCAGGGACTTGGCAGTCTGAACACTCCCAAAGGTACCACCGGCTTTCAAGACCGTCCTCGTCACAATCTCACTCAGCAGGCACCGTGACTGAGGGGGTGGGAGGAGGTCGGCAGATAAGCGCGCATCAGGCCTGCCGGGGACGCTCGTGGAGGCTTCGCCTCACCTGACCGTCCTGACGACGAAGTACACCAGCACCGCGCCGCTCACCACCATCAGCACGGTCAGGGCACGCTGGGTCATGGGCTTGTCGCCGGGGTCGGGGCTCACGGCCAGGACGCCGCCCGCCGGGCCCCCGGCCCCCGCCTTCCCGCCAGGGTCGTCGGCGGCCGGCCCCGCCCCGGGCGTGCTGCCATTGCCGCCCTCGGCTCCCCGCGCGCCCGCGGCTTCCAAGGCCGGAGCGCGGCCCGCGGGCCGGGCGGCGGAGGAGCCGGGTGGCGGAGGGGGCCGGGTGCGCGGACCGCGCGCCGCAGGCTGGAGGTCGGGCGCGGCCCGCGCTGCCGGCGGCCGTCCCGCGGAGGGCCCGCTCAACTCGGGCAGCAGCAGCGACAGCAGGAGCGCCGAGGCCAGGGCGCGGCTGAGGCAGCAGCTGCACAGCGTCGGCTGCATGGTCCGCGGCCGGCTCCCTCACCGCGCGCGAGCTCCGGCGCCCGCCGCCCTGGCTCCAGGCGGGACCATGGGCGTGTTAACTGAAGAGACGGAGGAGAAACGCTGACGGAAGCCCGGGCGAAGACCGGGCCCGCTGCAGGTGGCGGAGGCGGCAGCCGCGGCAGCTGCCGTCGACAACCGGAAGTTCGTACATCTCAGCGGCCCCCTGCTACTAGGGACGCTCCCGGTTGCTAACCTTCCAGGGCTGGCGCGTTCCGTGACGTCAGGAGCGCGAGGCCGTCTGCGCCCCGCGCACTTCCGGAAGGCGAGGGGAAGGATCCTGCGGTTGGCTCCCTACAAGGAAAGCAAACCGGAAGAGAGTTGTGTCAAGTGTACAGCAACGCTTTGCAGGAAGAATCCGGGAGAGAGTGGAAGCTCGTGATTTGAGTTCGTTGGTGCAAAACTGAAGAAACACAGCCAGTTATTTATTAAAGACCGCCTTGACGTTTCCCTCAGCTCAGGTACATATTTTACTAGACTGGGTTGTTAGGTCACTAGAAAGAAAGTAAACAGTTGTGTCAGGTGTGCAGCAACTCTTTGCAGGAACAAACCAGGAGAGATTGGAAGCTCATCATTTCAGTTCGTTGGTGCAAAACTGCAGAAACACAGCCAATCATTTATTAAAGACCGCCTTGACGTTTACCTCAGCTCAGGTACACATTTTACTAGACAGGGAGGTTGGCTCACTAGAAAGAAAGGAAACAGAGTTGTGTCAAGTGTGCAGCAACTCTTTGCAGGAAGAAACCAGGAAAGATTGGAAGCTCATATTTTGAGTTTTTTGGTGCAAAACTGCATAAACACAACTAATCATTTATTAAAGAGCTCCTTGACGTTTCCCTCACCTCAGGTACACATTTTATTAGACAGGTATTTTTTTCCTGCCTCTAGGTCCTTGACCTCCCTTTCCTTAGAGCATTACGTTAGAAAACTGGTAACTATACCAATAATTGGTACAGGTATTGGTAACTGGTAATTGATTCTCTGCATTTTGGGGATATAAATCTTTTTAAAAGTTCTTTCCCGTGTTACAACCCAGGGCTGTCTTTCTTAAGGAACTAGGAGTCATCCTTTTAAAATGTCAGAAAAGGAGACAGCACCCGTATCTCCCAGTCTCCTTGGAAGCATAGAAGCCTAAGTTAGGCAGGCGCTTTGTTTCAAGTTGTAAAACTGCCTCCAGTCACGAAGCTTAGAGAAATTTTACTTTTTCTATGTGAAGGCTTCCCTGGTAGCTCAGATGGTAAAGCATCCGCCTGCAGTGCAGGAGATCCGGATTCAACCCCTGCGTTGGGAAAATCCCCTGAAAAAGGACATGGCAACCCACCCAAGTATCCTTTGCCTGGAAAATCCCATGGACAGAGGAGCCTGGTGGGCTACAGTACATGGGGTCAAAAAGAGTCGGAATTTCCTTTGGGTAAACAGAACTGACCTAAGAGTTTTCCTACTCTTAAAATATCTTAAGCTTTCTGTTGAGTTGAGTTCAGACAGAGTCCTGGCCCCCCTTTTCTGTTGTGATCATCTTGAATAAGTCTCTACCTGTTTTAACTTTGACATCAGTAATGTGGAACTTTGGGGTGAGCAGATATAAACAAAAACAACAGACCAGAAATTGAAGTTAGTATCTGTTCTTTTAAAAACTTCCTCATTCAACAAATTTTTTACATTTTCTACTCCTTCAGAACTGTGTTTGAGTATTGAACAGAAGACAAGATATCATCCTTGCTCTCATAGTCCTTAGGGTCAGATGGAAATAACACAATAGTCACATTCATTCTTATTTTGAAGTGCATGTTAAAAATGACAAGCACAGAGTCTATAGTAAAAATTGTGTAAAGGACTATTGTAGGTAAGGTGGTCAGTATAGTGTCTTCTAGCTGCTTGTGGGTAATAGACTCATGCAAACCCATGTAGAACTGCCGGGACTAGGCATCTTAATGCTGGGTTCCAGTGTGAGAAAGACCATTGGTGACACACACTAATTTTAGTTTCCAACCTGGACATTTATCCATAATGAAGTGGCTCCTTGGGTTTCTTCTCTCCCTTATCCACAATCTTATTCAGAGCCTTACATGGAAGGTTAGTATTTAATGCTACTCCTTTCCACTCCTCAAAAAAAATCCAATATTCAGCATACCAAAAAACAAAACAAAACAAAAGCACCATCTTTCCTTCCTTACAAGATCTCATTTTACCATTGTGTTCCTCATCTTGATTAATGGCATTATTCTTTACTCAGGTGTTCAGATGTAAAATCTTGGAGTCATCATTTATCCTTAGCTTTCTATCTGCAACATGCTTACTGGTTATGGCAATGTACTAAATAATTCTGAAATAGCAGAGGTAAACTAATGATTCCAAATGATTCGAACATTCTAATCATTCTAGTGTTTCTGCAGCTAGCTACTTGAATCAGAATCAGAAATGGAATTTGTTAAAAATGTTAGTTCTAGGTCACTATTCTAGAAATTCTGAGCCAGAATTTTGGGGATTGGGAACATGGATTCTGTATGCATTTTTACTAAGCTCTCAGGGTAAGTTTTATTTGCACTAACATTTAAGAATCTCTCCATTCCCTCACCACCTATATCCAAATGTTATCAACTTTTCCCTATTTCCCTAATGTCTCTGTCGTTAATCAGTTCTTTTCTGTTCCCTGCTTCTGACAAAGAATTATTTTTAAATTGCTTGAGATCTTAAGCAGGCAGAGAAGCTGGAAATTATTGTGGTTTTTGCATAATACTGTGTTATTTGTAAACTGTCATGAAACATTTTTAATTCCATCACAGGAACTAGAAACCAGTTTCCTGGGAGAAAATATTGTATTTTGCTTGTATAATATAAAATGACAATTTGGGGCACACATGCCTATTTAAAAGACAGAATGCCCAACTAATTGGTGTTTTTGAATTTTTTCTGTTAATAATAATGCTACTTGTTCATTTACATGTTTTTGTCTTGCAAACAAGTTGTATCAATCAGGAGAGATTTAAAAACATAAAAGAGAAGAAAAGTTATACTTACTTAAATTAACCTGCATACTAGGAAAAGACCCCTATTATTCTGATTTATCAGGGAACACCCCAGCTGACAGAACAGGAGTCTTCCACGGAAGTGTGTAAAATACCACTGGCCTATTAAGTAAAATCTAATTGTCCCTCCCTGGTCACATATTGAATAATAATATTGCATATTAATTATCTGTTGTGTACCAGATCTCATGTTATGAAATGCTAAACAATTCTGCCATTATTGTTCCTAATTTACAATTAAGAAACCACAATAAAGGGTAATCAAGTTGGTGAAAATCAGCATGAGTAAAAGCAATAGAGCTGGGCAATAAACTCAGGCACTATAGCCGCAGAGGTCAATATTGCCTCTTACATTTTGTCTTCTCCTAGTTGTAGGCTTCCATGATTTGAGTCTAGCTTATTGTCTCAATCAGCTATTGTTAGAATAATGCTGCATAACCACTATTGAAAAATACATCAGTGGCATACAGCAAATAAGCATTTATTTTTCACATGTTTTTGGTCAAGGTGAGAGTTACAAATTTAAGTTGGCCTTATGGATAAGTAGAAAGGGGATGGGGGATAGGCATAAAGAGAAATGAGCAGCCATGCATGTCTTTTTTCTTTTTAAACAGTTACTGGTTACCCAAAGTCCTACCTGATGGCCTTGACACATATCTCATTGGAGAGAGAGATGTCACATGGCTTCTTCTAGCTTCTGGTAATCTGAGAATTGTGGTATTAAAATGGGCATATTCTACTCCCTATAGAAATTTATGTTAGTAAGGAAAAAGAAGACAACTCATATTGATAGGGATTTCATTTATATTGATGTGTGTATGTGAAAGTCGCTCAGTCGTGTCTGACTTGTTGCGACCCCATGGACTGCAGTCTCCCAGATTTCTCTGTCCATGGATTTCTTCAGGCAAGAATACTGGAGTGGGTTGCTGTTCCCAACCCAGGGATTGAACCCAGGTCTCCCACGTTACAGGCAGATTCTTTACTGTCTAAGCCATTTATATTGATAGGCATATCAATTTTAGCTCCGTCAATGGCACCCCACTCCAGTACTCTTGCCTGGAAAATCCCATGGACGGAGGAGCCTGGTGTGCTGCAGTCCCTGGGGTCTCTAAGAGTCGGACACGACTGAATGACTTCACTTTCACTTTTCACTTTCATGCATTGGAGAAGGCAATGGCAACCCACTCCAGTGTTCTTGCCTGGAGAGTCCCAGGGATGGCGGAGCCTGGTGGGCTGCCCTCTATGGGGTCGCACAGAGTCGGACACTACTGAAGCGACTTAGCAGCAGTAGCAGCAGCAGTAGAGAACAAGGCTCAAATAAATGTTCTCTGGTGGCAAAATTTCCTTGCTTGCCCATTAAGGAAGAGGGAATGTAGGAGGTTGTCTCAACTGTAATGGTCATTCATAGTGACATCTGATAGAAGGAGTCTCTCATACTTTTAAATGGCAGGATACTGCCACATCAGGTGGATTGTGTATACCCTAAGGTCCAAAAGGAAAAAGTTCAATAGTCAGGAAAAGGGACTATGAACTGATCACAAAACCAGAAAGTGGAGAGAAAGCACTAAAAATCTTGAAGGTGAAGGAAGAGTTGGAATTTCAGAGGACCACTAAAGAACAATAATTCAAGATAAGAAGGAACAGTGTTGTCGGACTAGGCACTGCATAAACAAGTAGGAATCTGAATAAATGTTAAGGTTAACTATCTAAAGCACACAAACAAACAAACACCGACTATATAAATGGGCTGTGGTTCCTGAGAGGAAAGAAACGAGGTGAGTATTTCTGGAGCTCTGCCTGTGGAAAATTTCCCAGCTATAGTGCATGAACCTGGAGTTCAGTCAGAATATGGGAGTCTCTCTTATCTGAAGAGGCAGAGATCAGAGTTCTAGGCTTTTAATGGTTGGGGTCTGTGGGCCAGGGCGTTAAGAAAAAAGTCTGTGGAGGTCATGATGTTCATATAGAGGTTCCCCACACATCCTTGACTGAAAGCTGGATAGTACTACCAGACATGGCCACACGAAGTTAATAAGAAACTTGCTGTTACAGAGGTGGGAGCAGAACAGAGACATTAGATATTAAACAGTGCTGGGGACTTTGGAATTAGGGCCCAGACATACTGAATAGATCTCTTTAACACCTCCTAACATAGTGGAAATCAAATGGAATCACTGCTGTATGATAAAGACCACACCCAGAGAAAGGCCCTCTTTATACTCACTTTAACAAAGCTTAGAAACTAAGCCCTAACAAGATTCTTAGAGGAGAAAGAGTTTGAGATTGGATCTCACCAGTTTACTAAGGGGCTTCCCAGTAGCACTAGTGGTGAAAAATCTGCCTGCCAGTGAAGCAGACAAAAGAGACGGGTTTGATCCCTGGGTTGGGAAGATCCTCTAGAGTAGGAAATGGCAATCCATTCCAGTATTCTTGCCTGGAAAATCCCATAAACAGAGGAGCCTGGCAGGCTGAAGTCCATGGAGTCACAGAATCAAACATGACTGAGTACACAGCACACAGTTTACAGGGACTTGCAAATAGATAAACAGAAATTATACAGTCTCTAAAAAGGAGATATAGAAAGATTCAAGAAAAGAACAAAGCACTTGGAACTTACACGACAGTATTATACAGTTGAATATATATGCACTGGAGCCCAAAAAGAAAAAGCAATATAATGAGGCAATAAAATATTTAAGTAAATGATTAAAAAACTTTGATTTACAGTTCCAAGAAGATCAGAGAGTAGTAAGCAAGATAAATGCCAAGAATAGCACATATAGGCATATCAGAGTCACACAGAGTCACAGATATCAGAGTCCAGATTAGAACATCTTGAAATGAGCCAAAGAAAAAGATGCATTACACACCAAAGAAAAATAACGCATATGAAGGCATAGTTCTAATCTGAGACAATGGAGACCAGAAGCAGTAGCATCTTTCGGGTGCTAAAAGAAATTAAAAAGTTACCAGCCTTGAATTCTATATCCAGTTAAGTTATCTTCTAAAAAAAAAAAGTTAAAGATGTTTTCAGGCAAGTGAAAGCTGAGGAAACTCATTTCCAACAGACTAAACCACAGGATGTTTTTCAGGCTGAATTGAAGTGGTACAAGTTGGAAAATTTTATTTACAGAAAGTAGAGAATGGCAAGCAGAAATGGAGAATCACTGTGTAAATACAAAAACCTATTTTTATTTCTCCCTAATTTTCTTAAAAAGAATGCAGTGCTTTGCATAAGGCCATGTTTATGATGTATGTGCATATAAAAACATGGCAATAGAACTTAAAAGAAAAGGGAGGTGAAGTAAATGGAAATAGACTCTTTCCCATTTGTGAAATATGATATGTAACATGTGAAGTTTGAAATGTCAGGTGTGAAAAGGGATTCATGAGGTAGGAAGCTCCTAAAGGTTAGAAGTGGGATGTTTACAAATAGAATCGTGCTCTCCTAAGGCTATTGCATTTGTTAAATATAAGGTGCGAAATGTTAAGTGTGAAAGGGTTTATGAAGTAGTAAACTACTAAGGGTAGGAGTGAAAATTGAAGTGACCCAATATTGTTGCCAAATAGGCATTGTAACAATTATAATACAGAGAAATATTCTTAGAGCAACCAGCAAAAAATAATAAATAGAAGTTATATCTATAAAAGATAATATAAATAGCACCAAATAAAAATATACCTTTGTCATTTATTTCTTACAGTAGATCATGAAGATTGCATTTTTTAAAAATAATAAATGTGATACATTGATACCACTGAAGTTTAGAAACTTATCAAGACAAAATAATTCCACCACCCTAAGAGTGTCATTTCAATATTCCAGGATTGTATATGTGCCTGTGTGTATATATGTATTCAGTTCAGTTCAATCGCTCAGTCGTGTCCAACTGTTTGTGACCCCCATGGACTGCAGCATGCCAGGCTTCCCTGTTCATCACCAACTCCTGGAACTTGCTCAAACTCATGTCCATCAAGTTGGTGATGCCATCCAACCATCTCATCCTCTGTTGTCCCCTTCTCCTGCCTTCAATCTTTGCTTATATATTTAGAACAATGCTTGCATGCTCAGTTGCTCAGACCCTTTTCTACCCTATGGACTGTAGCCTGCCAGGCTTATCTGTCCATGGAGTTTTCCAGGCAAGAATACTGGAGCATGTTGCCATTTCCTGTTTCAGGGGATCTTCCTAACCCAGGGATTAAACCTGTGTCTCCTGTATTGGCAGCTGGATTCTTTACCACTGAGCCACCTGGGAAGCCCAATCAGAACAATAGACTATATGTAATTTATATTCTATTTTTATATTTATGTCATAAATGATATTTTATTTGTCACAAAGGTATCTGTAAACATGAATTTTAATGATTTTTTTTATGTATTTACTATATTGGACAATTTCCCTATAGCTAGAACACTGTTATTACTAATGATGTAATAACATTTGTTATTGTGATAACATTTGTCGTGTCTGACTCTTTGTGAGAGGACCCCATGGACTTCAGTATGCCAGGCTCCCCTGTCCTTCACTATCTCCCAGATTTTTCTCTTGAGTTCCTTTTCACTTTCTGCCATTAGAGTGGTATCATCTGCGAATCTGTATTTATTAAAAATACCACTAGTGTATTATTTTGATTAAATATTTTCTGCATCTTTGCCATGAATTATTTCTTAAGGGAATGTGTGTTGATGCTCTCATTTTAGGGTATTGGGTATACAGAATTTCTCTGCCTTGAAGATTAAAAAAATATTTTCTTGTGTCACTTGTTTAAAAAGCTGAAGTGGATAGAGCTGAGGCAGTACTAACTGATGAATGGTTTCACTGACTGTAGCTGAGCACCCAGCCCAATGAATAATATTAATAGCTGTGGAAAGTAAACCCAGTACTGTGGTCAATACAGGTAAGAACACAGGAGGGTGATGTGTGAGACCAGGGCCACTGTGAAGTAGGGCTATAATACCTTTGTCTCCCATTCTTTGCATCAGCACTTGGGAGATGGTTGGGCCCCAGAGAGGAGGGTTATACTAGTTCACGTTTTATCCTATGCAGCAAGTTAGTATTCCTGAGGTGAGGGATAGTGTATTGGCAGTGAACCTAAAAGCAAAAGTCAGTATCAGTTTTGAGGGGAAGAAAGAATGAGATTATTGTGTGAAATAAAGCAGTTTCGACTGGTTTTATATGCCCACTGCACAGTAGAATCTTCCTTAGCATGAGTGTTACCAAGTGGGTAAAAACCTGCACTTATGGGGCAGTGGGAATTTATTGAGGCACGAATGGTCACTGGGGTGAAAGGGTCATGAGGTTTGTAATCTGTAAGTGATATGTCCGCAACTCTTCCCTCGGGCCTCTTTGGTGCAATATAGTCTTTGGTGGTTGATATTAGCAGGTCAGAGGAGGGAATGCAGTTTATGTCTAGGTGAGAAACAGGATGGGCACCTCAAAAAAGAAACCGGATCCACCAAGGCCATTAAATATGTAAACCTTTGTGAACAGATCTTGCCATTCTTTGATAGAGCTAGAACCCAACTTGGAATTTGCTGGATACACTATACTTGTTTGTTTCATTCCAGAAAGAGCGTATGATATCTGGATAGCCATAGTTGTATTTTAAAGTGGCTCTTTAATTTGAAAGATATACTTAATGCCATTCATGAGAGAAAAATGCTTCCTAATGATCCATTGCTTCCATATGATGAAAACCTAGTTTTTATTAATAAACATTTTCTGTGAATAGCTGAAACTATTTATATATTAAAAATGGTTAAAATTTTTGAATATTTAAAAATATTTGAGCATAGTAAGTTTATATGGTTCAAAATTCAAAATGTATAAAAAGATATTTACTGAAAAACTGTCTTCCATCCCTACTCACCAGATAAACAGCTCCTCTTTCAAAGCCTAAAAATATCTTGTTTTTCATGCAGCTTCCAGAGATAAACATATGTATATAAGTTATATAAAAGTGTCATTTTTAACACAAACAAGATGGTAGTGTTCTTTACATACAGTCTGGTACTTTGCTTTTTTGTTGGTATTATTTTTTTTTGTTGGTATTATTTTTTAAAATACTTTAGCGATCATTCCATATCAGTATATTATGAGACTTGTCATAATGTTTTATTTACTTCTGTGAATTTTTTGTGAGCCGTAGGCTTTTTTGCCTTCTTTGGTCCCTTTCTTCATGAATAATAGTAATGGTAATAGTAATAATAGCAATAATAATACGACCCAGAGGGATGGAATGGGGAGGGAGGAGGGAGGAGGGTTCAGGATGGGGAACACATGTAAACCTGTGGCGGATTCATTTTGATATTTGGCAAATCTAATACAGTTATGTAAAGTTTAAAAATAAAATAAAATTAAAAAAAAAAAAAAAAGTTCTATTTTATGACTTCATGTTGGTACCAACTATGTGTTGATATAAAGATGAATATAATCAAGGCTGGAATGATTATTATTTATTACTATTATTTCTTGAAATTTAAATTAACATATTTTCATGGATTCCTATGTGTACTGTGAGCCTTAGGCTCACAAAGTGAAAGATAGGTCAGCTGTGGTTTTATTACTACAAAGTTTTCCATAGTGAAGTGAAGTGAAAGTTGCTCAGTCGTGTCCAACTCTGTACGAACCAATGGACTGTAGCCCGCCAGGCTCCTCTGTCTATGGATTTCTCCAGTCAAGAATGCTGCAGTGGGTAGCCATTCCCTTCTCCAGGGGGTTCATCCTGACCCGGGGATCAAATCTGGGTCTCCTGCATTGCAGGCAGATTCTTTTTTTTTTTTTTTTGCAGGCAGATTCTTTACTGTCTGAGCTAGCAAAGAACCCGTGGAAGTTTTCCATAATAAGCACATTATTTTAATCAAGTCCTCATTGATGGATCATTAGGTTGTTTCAAAAGTTTTTGATTTTTTAATAGTAAATGGAGTTTTAAAATTGTAGGAAAACAAAAAGATGCAGCCAAACACAAGAAGTATTTACATACCTATTTAGAATAATACTGCCTTCTAAACTAAAATTATTTTATTTTCCTGAATATTTTTAGCTGGTAGCAAAACAAATTGCCATCTAGTGCTAGTACAATGTGTGCATGCTCAGTCCTGTCCAGCTGTTTTGCAGCCCTGCCGCGAGGCTCCACTGTCCTTGTAATTTTTTAGTCAAGAATACTGGAGTGGGTTGCCATTTCTTTCTTCAAGGGATCTTTCCGACCCTGGGATCGAACCCAGGGATCTTCTGCATTGCAGGCATCTTCTGCTTCTCTTGTATTTCCTGCATTGGCAGGTGGATTGTTTACTACTGCAGCACCTACAGTATCATTTATTGTCTCAATTGATTTTTATATTCTTTTTCTCCCTATGTGGCTCAGAGGTAAAGAATCTGCCTGCCATTGCAGAAGATGCAGGTTTGATCCCTGGGTAGGGGAGATCTGTTGGAGAAGGAAATGGCAATCCACTCCAGTATCCTTGCCTGGGAAATCCCATGGACCGAGGAGCCTGGCAGGGTACAGTCCATAGGTTTGCAAAGAGTTGGACATACTTAGTGACTAAACAATAACAACAACAACTCTCTTTATGTACATCATCCCCTTCTCTTTGTCTCCTCCTTTCATTCAGCTAAATATTACCATTCTCTTTAGAGTTCTTCCTTCTTTGCTATTAGTTCTTTAAGTTTGTCCTGAAGGCATTTATTTATATTTAAACACTTTGGTAGAATTCAAAAATGAAGAAATGGCCAGAATTTACCCCAATATTGTTAATATTTGAAATGTGTCTGCATAGAATTTCCCTGGACTGAATTTATAAATAGCCTAACACAAAAATTAATTCATATGCTGCCAAATGTCTTATAAACTAAATGATCAAATTGTCTTATATCCTTGACTCTCACAAGTTTATCAACTGTTTGTGCTTTTTCTTTATCCCCTCCTTTATACCTGTCTCTTGACAGATTCATTTGTTAGGGATATAATTGACTATCTTAACAGTAACATGAAGCTCTCATAGCATATTTAGCTTAGTATGGCTTCTCTCAGTGAGATATTTTCCTAATTACTTTTATATTTGTAGGCCAGGGATTAAAACTAAATGAGGCTGGGGTTGGATAGGTAGATGCTTATATAATCAACCAGAGAATGATGGTGCTGTCTAAAAGCAGATGTTGTTACTTGTTTTTAGTCAGTTTTTATTATATAAGATTAGAAGGCATAAATTGATTTCTCAAAGTAAACCAGAAATTCATATATTTAATGATATCACTTTTCCATTAGTGAAGAAAATAAATAAAAATATCAAAATAACAAACAGTATTCAGTCAGCACTGCATACCAAATAAAACATATGTGTAAGCTGTAGAACTCATTGATAGGCAGTATAAAACTTCTGTGTAAACTGTACGAGGACAGGAATGCATATTTGCCTTGGGATTTAACAAGTGTTCCTGCATGTGGTTGGTGTTGAGTAAATATAGGTGAATATACAGAATGAATTTAAAAAGTAAGACTTCTTATTTTGAATAGTAGTAATAATGTTTCTTTTATTCATATATCACAGCTTGCTGAGAAATAAAGAAGATGGAAAGATGTAGTGCAAATTCTTCCAGTTAATCAAACTCTATTATTTGAAGGAAAAAATAAATACTAAATAGACTTTCATGTATCTATAGAGCCTTAGAATTCTTACATACTTACAAAGAATTAAGTGTAATCCCCTATATTTTGTTGAGGAGAAAAGGGATGTCTATAGAGGTTGTATAATTTTTTTAGTGGGAAAAATTACCAAAGGCAGGACTGAAATTGAAATCTCTTGATTTTTAAAATGGGGCCTTTTTGTACTATGCAGTGTTTTCTAGTTTGTCACTAGTACTATCCCTCAGCAAACATTTGGATAATAAGGATTTACTTCCTACATCTATAAGGGGTTCAGATTTTTAAAAATTAGAACTTCTGTTAGGAAAAAGTTTTTTAATTAAATTAATATCTTTTCATTATCATAAATGGACTTATTATAACTATTGGGTACACACAACAAAGTTTGATTTTATGATTAAGATACCATTAAAAATCATTTAAGCCATAATGAAAGTTGTAACTGGTCTGAAGACCACTTTTGGCATAGTTAATATTCACAGCAATGAATGATTCTTCCTGTTATATCAAATAAACTCATCTTTAAAGCTGAAAATGATGTAGCATCTCCATAATGTTCATCTCAAAGGATGACAAGGTGTCAAAGGATGATAAGAAACATTGAGTAAATATCTAAATTTGCTGTAAAGAAAATAAGAATTTTCCTTTAAAAATTATCATCAAATATATTTGTTATATGTTTTGCTACAGTGCTAATAAGGAAACCCTATTCTAATAAGGATATGCTAGTAATTAATGGATAATTATTAATCTTAGATAGCTAATAAGGTTATCCATACTCATTATCACCATCAGCAGTCAGCATAGGCATACTGAGAAAGGAAGTCTGAGTAGATCTTCAAGGAAGTATTTCTTTCCCACAAACACTGTTGCAACTTCCTAATTTTGATTTTGTAGAAAGGGTACAGTACAGTAAACTGTGATGGCAGCCTACCTGTATCCTCAGGAATGCCCCCAGAATGTGTATTAATCTGCTGAGCAGGTCCTAAAGGTGGAAAGTGAAAGTGAAAGTCATGTCCAACTCTTTGCGACCCCATGGACTGTAGCCTGCCAGGCTCCTCTGTCCATGGAATTCCCCAGGCAAGAATACTGGAGTAGATAGCCCTTCCCTTCTCCAGGGGATCTTCCCAACCCAGGGAGCAAACCCAGGTCTCCCACATTACAGGTGATTCTTTATGGGCTGAGCCACCAGGGAAGCCCCCTAAAGGTGGAGGGAGAAGAATTTAGCCTAAGCTTCTAAATGGAGCCAGGTGGTACATTCACACAGCTTTTCATATCAAATAAATGATCACAAGCTCATGATGCAGTTGAAATATTTATCCAGCATCACTCTTTGGCTTATGTATTTGATCTACTTATTTATTTAATTCTTGGCTTGGTGTTACTTACGTTTCTATGGAAGACATTTACCTTACACTTGGCTTACTGCACTGCAGCCTCAAGAAAGACCTTTGAAAACTTATAGGATATGTACAGGACTATTCAACATCCACTGGGTCACAGGAAAAGCAAGAGAGTTCCAGAAAAACATCTGCTTCATTGACTACGCCAAAGCCTTTGACTGTGTGGATCACAACAAACTATGGAAAATTCTTCAAGAGATGGGAATACCAGACCACCTGACCTGCCTCCTGAGAAACCTGTGTGCAGGTTAAGAAGCAAGTTAGAACCAGACATGGAACAACAGACTGGTTCCAAATCGGGAAAGGAGTACATCAAGGCTGTATATTGTCACCCTGCTTATTTAACTTATATGCAGAGTACATCATGCGAAAGACTAGATGAAGCACAAGCTGGAATCAAGATTGCCTGGAGAAATATCAATAACCTCAGATATGCAAATGACACCACCCTTATGGCAGAAAGCAAAAAGGACCTAAAGAGCCTTTTGATGAAAGTGAAAGAGGAGAGTGAAAAAGCTGGCTTAAAACTCAACATTCAGAAAACTAAGATCATGGCATCTGGTCCCATCACTTCATGGCAAATAGATGGGGAAGCAATGGAAACAGTGACAGACTTTATTTTCTTGGTTCCAAAATCACTGCATATGGTGACTGCAGCCATGAAATTAAAAGATGCTTGCTCCTTGGAAGAAAAGCTATGACCAATCTAGACAGCATATTAAAAAGCAGAGTCATTACTTTGCCGACATAGGTCCCTCTAGTCAAAGCTATGGTTTTTCCAGTAGTCATGTATGGATGTGAGAGTTGGACCACAAAGAAAGCTTGGCACTGAATAATTGATGCTTTTGAACTGTGGTGTTGGAGAAGACTCTTGAGAGTCCCTTGGCCTGAAAGGAGATCAAACCAGTCAATCTTAAATCAGTCCTGAATATTCATTGGAAGGACTGATGCTGAAGCTGAACCTGCAATACTTTGGCCACCTGATATGAAGAGTTGATTCATTGGAAAAGACATTGATACTGGGATAGATTGAAGACAGGAGGAGAAGGGGACGACAGAGGATGAGATGGTTGGACGACATTACCAATTTGATGGACATAAGTTTGAGCAAGCTCCTGGAGTTGGTGATGGACAAGGAGGCCTGGTGTGGTGCAATCCATGAGGTCTCAAAGAGTCATACACGACTGAGTTACTGAACTGAACTGATTAATTAAAATTTTCATGTATCTTACAGGGTCTGTGTGAGAAAACATCACTAAATGAAGACAGTTACAGGAAGTACAAACTGGGAATTCCATTATTTAGTATCTGCACAGTTCCTATCTTTTTTTAGAACAAATGACTTTGTTCAGCTTGAATTACTGGAGGATGCTAATAAATAGAACAGTTCTAAAAACATACACTGAACATCCTGTCATGTGAAAACTGCATATTCTCTCACAGCAAAAGAAACGATGATGAAAAGCCAGTTCTGTACTTTACAGTTAAAGCAAATACAGCAGAGGAAAAGGAAAGAAAACTAGTATCCAAGAATGATGTCAATCTCAAGATACTGATTTAATTATTATGTTGCTTATCACCAGGGGAAAAATGCTTTACCCTCATGAATGTATCAATCAGAGCTTATGGAAGAGAACTTTTAAAGTAGATTTTATGCTTTAGTGTGATTCATTCATGTGTTCATTCATTCATCCTTTGAATTGATCAAACCTGTATGAGCACTAAATGAACATCTTCAATATCCCCTCTTTGAGAAATGTTCACATTCACACTCCCATGGTCATCGGCAGGCTGACCCTTTTCATCCACGGCTGGCAAGCTTGAGGTGGGCACCTGACCCAAGGTAAGCCGTTCACAATTCATTGCAATGAATTTGGAACTAGCACTAAGATTGCACTCAGACCTGGGAATGTTTTTTGAATGGTTAAAATGTAAAAACACACTCAGGTTTTCTCCCATGTCATCTAGGGTGTAGCTGAAGCTGATACAAATGCTGAAAAAAAAAAAAAAAGAAAGAAACCAAGTGGATAGTGACAGTAAGTTTTGTTTCATTTTTTGCTTTTCTAGGTTTGTTTGCTTTCATTCATTTGGTTGTTTTGTTTTTCTTTTAAATAACTGCATTTTATTTTCCAGTTGTGGAATTTTTCCAAGATATTTTCATACCGTTCTGTTTTCTGATACTGTGCTCTTACATTTTCCCTTAGTTGTTTTCTTATACTGATATGCTGTCCTTTACTTGCTTTTCAAACAATCTCAAATAATATTAGCTCTGTGGATGAGCTATTGTGTTAACACACTGATATGATAACCAAGACATAGTCCCAACCTTTAGGCCCTCACAGTGAAATGAAGGAACTGATATAATAACATAGACTCAGTAAAACTAAAGTTGGACTACATTTTTAAAAAAGAGGAATTCCTGTATGAAAATAAATGATAACTATGCTGTTGTACAACATTGGGTTAAAAATTTACAGATGGCTAAAATAAATAAAATCCATTTTTTGATCTCTTCACCCATCTGATTAAATAACTAATAAAACTATTTCATGTAATCTGTATTAGCTAACTTCAACTGCGTTACTGGATTTTATTTGACTCGAATTTGCATACTTCTCTACCAAACTCTATAAAGAAAAACAGTAAATAGTAATAGTAATAATAATGTATATGGATCACAAAGAGTCAGATATGACTGAGCAACTGAGAACACACATGGCGGCTACATACAACAAGGGTACAAAATCACCAATGCTATAATGAAAACCAATAAACAAAATTACTGAATGAATACAGGATCTTAATTTTATTTTCTTAAATCTAAATCCCACATGTCTAGTATAGATTTCTCCTTAGAACAATTTCCCCAAACAGATTAAAACAATAATGCCTAATTGTGTGAAATGCTTCTGTGTTATATATTGACAAATCCGAGTGTTAGGTAATTTTACACAAAAATACTGCCTTCACAGAATACTTTTAACAAAGCAGGACAATATTATATGAGTCAGATTTTTGTGTTTCTAAAATTCTCTGTTCTTAAGAGTTTTAAATTGAAAGATAAAATTTTTAAATGAGATGTGAACAAGAATGCCTATGAGAGTAAATGCAGCTTCTAGTTAAGCTAGGTTTTTAAATATTTTGAATATTTGAATTTTCAAATATTTAATATCTGAGATAACCATTAAGAACTTTATTTTTTGTAAAGCACAATGAGTTTAAAGTTCTTTGTAAAACATAGTGATGAAAAGTCTTTCCCAGAAATACTATATATATATTTAGTGAAAAGTGATATGAAGGAGGAAATACTTGAGTCTGGGAAATTTAATCTCATTCTGGAAAAGAATCTTGCAGAATTATACTTTGGAGAGACAGATCTTAAGTGTCTGCAAACTTCAGATTCTTGGCATATTAAAATTAAAGCTAAGTGTTAAAAATTCATCTGAGGTCACTAGAGAGAGAGCTTCTGTTAAAGGTAAAAGTATATGTCTAGGGAATACATTAGGAGAATTTTAGAATTAGAATTTAGTTCACTCAGTAATAAAAATGCCAATGCAGAAAACTGTTCATCAGAAAGCATACAAGAAATAGTGAAAAATATATATTTGAAAAATATATATTATCAAGTGATTTCAATTTTTAAATGTTCAATTGTAAATCTGATTTATTAAAGTACAAAGAAGATATATTAGTTTAAGAAATGTACAAAGTTTGTGCTGGTTTTCTATTTCCCTGATAAGCCAAAAGATAATTTTTTTTAATAAGGAGAGAAAGTCTAGAGCTGACAATAGTCTTTTGGGGCTTGAACGCTTGGGAACAGCCAGTGAGCCCCAAGTCACCCCCACTTCCCCATCTGTGTCTGTGAGTTTGTCATATTCAGGAATATGAAAATGACATTCATATTGTCATGAATAGTCTTGTCCAACTTGTCATTGTCCAGTCTTGTCATTGTCATGAAGAGTCACTCCCATTCTTCCCCATCTGTCTCTTCCACCATGTTCAGGAAAAGAAATACTTTGATTTTAGAGATAGCGCTATTGGAAGTGGAGAGGGGGCACTAGGAAGTTAAATTGTTAGCAGCCAATCTGAAAGAATCTGAGGTTTTATCTCTGGATCCTCCTCTCACCTCCATATTCGTTCTGTTAATCCTGATGTAGTCTTCTCTTTGGTACTTCTCCAAAGAGATCACACCAGGTTTAAATTCTTCCTTGAGCCTATTCCTCCCTTCGAATCTAAGACATTCTTCCTCTAGCATATCTTCACTAATTAGTCTTTAGGCGACTTATGTCTCTGGCTCAAGTTTTATCAGTTTAACTGCAAATTTATAAATATAAACACACACGATCTGTGTCCTATGTAATATACTAAAGTTTCCCACAATTCTGAAAATTCATTATGTGATGTTTAAAGTCTCTATCATCCAGATGGCTCTACAGAAAACTAGATTTGTTGCAAGCATTTGTTACAATAAATAAAATTCTTTTTTTTCCTGTTTTTGTTTGTTTTTGATTTTCGGAACAGAGAACATTGATAAGCTCTTTGTGTTGATGGACTTCCCTGGTGGCTCAGATGGTAAAGTGTCTGCCTACAATGCAGGAGACCTGGGTTCAATCCCTGGGTTGGAAAGATCCCCTGGAGAAGGCAATGGCAACCCACTCCAGTACTCTTGCCTGGGAAATCCCGTGGATGGAGGAATGTGGTGGGCTACAACCCATGGGGTCCCAAAGAGTTGGACAAGACTAAGCGACTTCACTTTCACTTTCACTTTGTGCTGATAGGGACAGGGGAAATGGGGGAAACTCAAACACTCAAATGAGCTCGTTTTCTAAATAACTTTAAACTGCAAAAAAAAAAAAAAAAAAAAAAATTGATTCATGTATTTCAGAAAACTTTCTTTGAACTTTAAACAGATTTATTTCAGAAAAAGATTGGCTTTAAAGGATAGATTTCTCAGTTAAAAGAAACAATAATTGCATTAAGAATTTTATACTGTGAGGTTAGTATGATTGCTTTTCAAAAACTAATATTCCAGGGTGGTGATTGGTCTTACTTGTAACTGGCAATAGGTTACTAATTTTATTCATAATTTCCATGTTTTCACATCAGAATTGGAACCAAAAGTGAGGGCAGAGAGGCTTAAGTACTGTGTATTCAGGGAGAGCTGAGGACAAATGAAGATAAGACACTTCTTCAGGTTTATTTAGAGCACACTATTGCTCCTGTCCTGCTGTGGACTCAAAGATGTCCTTAAAGACAAAGGTAGAGAATGACAGACTTGAGAGAGGATAGTTGAAGGCAAAAAGCAGAAATAAAAAGTCATTTCAAGTTTCTAACCCACTAAGTTTGAATTCGGTGAAATGATTTACACTGTCTCGGCAGTTTTCATTACCTTTTTTGGACTGCCTTGTGTGAAAGCATGATTTTCAGCAGTGAAATGCTCTGTGCCTACTTGTTAGGCTTCTGTGTGAGAATGACTTATGTGCAGAATTCCTCTTTGAAAAATGGAAGTTGTATAGATTGTAGTTTAGAAGCTTTTGCCTCACATAGCATAGAAATATAAAAAGTACATGATTAGGCAATAGGGCCGTTGTCATATCTAAAGTATTTAATTATCCTTAGCATTTTAAAACTTTTAGATATAAAATATAATAATACACTGTTAAAGTACATCACACAAATCTGTATCATGTGATCTGAAACAATATATTATGCAAATTAATTTACGGTTTAGCATTATTAGAATTATGTGATCTAATAGAACAAAAAAAGGACTTCCCTGGTGGTTCAGTGGCAAAGAATCTGCTGGTAGTACAGGAGATGCAAGAGACTTGAGATTCAATACCTGGGTCGGGGAGATGTCCAGAGGAGGGCATGGAAACCCACTCCAGTATTCTTGCCTGGAAAATTCAGTAGACAGTGGAGTCTGAAAGGCTACCATCCAAGGGGTCGCAAATAGACACAACTGAAGTGGCAAAGCATGCACACACAATAGAACAAAAAACTATTATATTTCCAAGGTGATTTAATAAACTCTCCATATATGTTGGTCCAGGCATAATCCTCATGAAAAATTATTTAAAGTGATTATATTGGGCTTATGTAATGTAGAAAATCAAGTCAAAATATAATAGCTGAAACTTTGATTATTACAACAAGCTTAAAATTTATCTTTCACTGAAGCTTGTGCTTCTTCCAACCCAGTGTTTCTCATGATGTACTCTGCATATAAGTTAAATGAGCAGGGTGACAATATACAGCCTTGACGTACTCCTTTTCCTATTTGGAACAAGTCTGTTATTCCATGTCCAGTTCTAACTGTTGCTTCCTGACCTGCATATAGGTTTCTCAAGAGGTGGGTCAGGTGGTCTGGTATTCCTATCTCTTTCAGAATTTTCAACAGTTTATTGTGATCCACACAATCAAAAGCTTTGGCATAGTCAATAAAGCAGAAATATATATATTTTCTGGAACTCTCTTGCTTTTTTGATGATCCAGCAGATGTTAGCAATTTGATCTCTTGTTCCTCTGCCTTTTCTAAAACTAGCTTGAACATCAGGAAGTTCACGTTTCACGTATTGCTGAAGCCTGCCTTGGAGAATTTTGAGCATTACTTTACTAGTGTGTGAGATGAATGCAATTGTGCGGTAGTTTGAGCATTCTTTGGCATTGCCTTTCTTTGGGATTGGAATGAAAATTGACCTTTTCCAGTCCTGTGGCCACTGCTGCGTTTTCCAAATTTACTGGCATATTGCGTCAAGGCTGTATATCGTCACCCTGCTTATTTAACTTATATGCAGAGTACATCATGAGAAATTCTGAGCTGGAAGAAGCACAAGCTGGAATCAAGATGCCGGGAGAAATATCAATAACCTCAGGTATGCAGATGACACCACCCTTATGGCAGAAAGTGAAGAGGAACTAAAAAGCCTCTTGATGAAAGTGAAAGAGGAGAGTGAAAAAGTTGGCTTAAAGCTCAACATTCAGAAAACTAAGCATGGCATCTGGTCCCATCACTTCATGGGAAATAGATGGGGAAACAGTGGAAACAGTGTCAGACTTTATTTTTTTGGTCTCCAAAGTCACTGCAGATGGTGAATCCAGCCATGAAATTAAAAGATGCTTGCTCCTTGGAAGAAAAGCTAAGACAAACTTAGATAGCATATTAAAAAAGCAGAGATTTCACTTTGTCAACAAAAGTCTGTCTAGTCAAAGCTATGGTTTGTCCAGTAGCCATGTACGGATGTGAGAGAGAACACTGAAGAATTGATGATTTTTAGCTGTGGTGTTGGAGAAAACTCTTGAGAGGCCCTTGGACTGCAAGGAGATCCAACCAGTCCATCCTAAAGGAAATCAGTCCTGAATATTCATTGGAAGGACTGATGCTGAAGCTGAAACTCCAATACTTTGGTCCCCTGATACAAAGAACTGACTCATTATATAAGGTGCTGATGCTGGGAAAGATTGAAGGTGGAAGGAGAAGGGGATGACTGAGGATAAGATAGTTGGATGACATCACCAACTCAATGGACATGAGTTTGAACAAACCCTGGGAGATAGTGAAGGACAGGGAACATTGCTATGCTGCAGTCCATGGGGTCACAAAGAGTTGAACGCAACTTAGCGACTGAATAACAGCAACACATTTTGCAGTAAGCTCTTATAATATTAGTGCCCTGTGACAGCTATAAAGTTATTTTCTAAATACCAATGCCACCTTTTGAGAGGATAGCAAGTGAAGGTAGTTGAATACAGAGATATCATAGGTACCTTCTCCCTTGGTCACTCTACATCCTTCAAACCACATACAGTGCCCAAAGTTAGCGCATTCCTACATTTTTCTCCACCTCCCAGAATTTACTGAAGGAAAAAAACAAAAACAACACCAGAAATTTAACACAGTTAAAAAGAAAGAATACACTATGTTAGACAACCCAGAATTAATAGAGGTGGTAGTTCAGTAATTTAAAATAAATGTAATAAATATCCTTAGAAAACAGAATGTTGGTAGCGTGAAGGAGGAACAAGAAATTATAAAGATGAAGTGAAAATACTAAATACTAATAAAAAAAAAAAACCTGTTGCCTCATTCTGTTCTTTCCCATCACTGCCAATGTTTCTCTGGAATGTTATATGGATGGATCATATTTTTAGTTCTACAGTATTTAGAAATTGCCTTTCTTTCTTCTGTCCATCTTTCCTTCCACTTCCAACTTTGATGTTTGCTTTGTCTTCACTAATGGCTTTAATCAAATTAATTATTCACTGTTTCTTCTTATATATCTGTTCAATATAATGAAGAAAAAAGAAAATGAAAGACAGTGTCTAGTAGGCATTATGTCTTTATGCCTGCCCTTTAATCCTAAGTGGCAGTAGCAACCCCTCCATCTGTAGTGACAACCTAGAATGCATCTGGAGATTCTCAGATGTCCCACTGGGTACAAATTCAGCCTCAGTTGACAACCAGTGGTAAACACACTTCTAGTTTCTCTCACCATAGATTGATTTTTGCTGTTGCTGAATTTCATGTGATTGGGATTAGATGGTATGCATTTTGTCTAATCAACTTATTGCTGTCCTTGAGGGTGGATCTATTTATGCTGTTAGCATCGATGTTTTAGCTAGTTTGAAGATTAATCTCTACTGTTTGGCTGAATTTCTTTTTTCTTTAGGAAAATTTATTTAGAGGATTGGCTTTTTAAAATTTCTGGTTTATATTAATTTAACAGAGGATGAGATGGTTGGATGGTATCACGCACTCAATGAACATGAGTTTGAGTAACCTCCGGGAGTTGGTGATGGACAGGGAGGCCTGGCATGCTGCGGTCCATGGGGTCGCAAGAGTCATACACGACTGAGCGACTGAACTGACTGACATTACAGTTCCTATTTGGAAAGTGTATTGAGTTTTTTGTGGCAAAAGATAAAACTGATTTTATAAATAATGTTTGTCAATTTTAAAAGAATATATATGTTGATGTATGGCAAAAACCAATACAATATTGTAAAATAAAAAAATTAAAAAAATAAAAGAATATATATTCAGGATATAGTATAAAATTCTAGGAATATTAAGGGTGGTTCTTAAATCTTTTGTATCATTAGTTTGTCTCCTTAGCCTACTGAATTCTGAGGTAAAGTGGTTCTTGTCTCCTAACATGAATTCTTTTTGGAGGGAGGAAGGAAGCATGGCACAGTCTTTGTTTCTAATACTTTTACTTTGTATATTTTGCTGCTCTGTTAAAAGAATGTATGTTTATAAATGCTCATAGTATTGTAGCTTCTCAACACTCTGACCGATTCACATTTGTTCTGTTAAAACAAAGTAAGATGTTTTTCTTGAGTACTGTGTCATCTAATATAAAGCTGCCATCTTACAATATTTTTTGTTTGCCTTTGTTATACTTTTGCCTATTATTTACTGGCTTATTTTTTATTTTTCTAGTCTAAGTTACATGTACCTAGATTTCCTTTCCTCTTTTTTCTTTAATAATACATTAAATTTTTAAAGTCTTAATTTATTCTTATTATAATAACCTTTGACTTGTCTTATTTACCCTCGTTGACTTTACATTTTATGTTTATTAGTCTTTCTTAAGAGTTCTTTTCTTGTCTTTTATTAATTTTGCTAAAATGAAACTTGTTTTCATTTTCCCCTTTCATGATTTGAATGTTTTTGTGTCAAATTTGTATTCTCCTTCTGGTGTCCCTCTCTGGTGGCTCAGCTGGTAAAGAACCTGCCCGCAATGCAGGAGACCTGGGTTCATCCCTGGGTTGGGAAGATCCCCTGGAAAAGAGAAAGGCTACCCACTCCAGTATTCTGGCATGGAGAATTCCATGGACTATATAGTGCATGGGATTGCAAAGAGTCGGACACGACGGAGCGACTTTCACTTTTACTTTTCTGGTGTCCCTAATTTTTAAGAAACATAAATAGCTATAGATTTTGAGACATGTGATGCTTCCCTGATCTCCCATTGTTTGTATATAATCAGTTTTTCTATATCTAATCATTTTTTTAAAAGATCAATTTCATTTGTTATACATGTTCTGAATGTTATTGTAAGTTTAATGGTGGGTTTTCTTTTGTATGCCATTGCCACATGTAATTTATTTAAAAAGTAGTTATTATGATTATTTTCAATTTTATAAACTTCTCAGGATCTCAAAAGTTCATATATTTTGAATATTTCGAATGTTGAAATTTTCTCTTATGATCCC
Source organism: Bubalus kerabau (assembly GCF_029407905.1). Taxonomy (NCBI): domain Eukaryota; kingdom Metazoa; phylum Chordata; class Mammalia; order Artiodactyla; family Bovidae; genus Bubalus; species Bubalus kerabau. Next base: position 269,436,203 of record NC_073624.1, on the reverse strand, counting down.
ACTGTAGCTGTGAAACAATGATTTCGGCCTGAGCCCTTGTCTGCAAGAAGTTCTAGATGACGAGGTCTCCAGGGGGAAAAGAGGAAAGCTGTGGAAATGAATACTTTACTCGTGGTGCCCTGAAAACCTGTCAGTTTATTTTGGGAGATAGACATGTAGCCGAACTATTCAAATCCAAACTTATCAGTGATGAATAGTGATGAATGGAATTTCTAACCAGGAAAGAGAATGAGGACAGAAGAAAGAGTGTGAGCAAACGAATAAGGGGAGGTGTGAGAGTGACTGGCATATGCACAGACCCAGTGACAATGGCATGAATGCAAAGTCAAAAGGCACGGAACTCAGTGGCAAGGGATACAGCTAGAGATAATAAAAGATATGTGAATGAGAGGATTTGGGGTATGGACTTTATCCTGTTGGCAATTAAAATAATTGAAATATTTTCCTCAAGGAAAACTATGAAAAGGTTTACATTTATAAATGATAAGTCAGGTAGTCAATGATGATTTAGAAAGAGCTGAGATTAGAAAGTATTGAACAAGTGGTACCAGAAAAGGAAATGGAAACAGGGAATTTATTCATTTGGGGTAGCTTTTTATCAGAAATCATAAATAAATGGTGTGCAGGTATTGTTAGAGACAGGGATTCCCAGATGGCTCAGTGGTAAAGAACCTGCCTGCAAAGCAGGGGACGCAGGTTCAATCCCTGGGTCAGGAAGATCCTTTGGAGAAAGAAATGGCAACCCACTCCAGTATTCTTGCCTGGGAAATCCCATGGACAAAGGAGCCTTGTGGGCTGTGGTTCATGGGGTCACAAAAGAGTAGGACATGATTTAGCAACTAAGCAACAACAATTATTAGAGATGGCATGGTCAGAGCTGTCTCTTAGATTTCAAGTATTAGTGACTGGTGGATGCTGAAGTCATTAAGCTTTAAGCAAGGTGGAAAAGCACATCCCATTGTATATAAACTTTGTTTGCGAAAGCAGTGGAATACTGCAGTTAGATAGGGTTGAATTAAAATCACTGTACTTAACTTTACTTTTCTTTTTTTTTAACACTGTGCATGCTACTTAATCATTTTCATTATTGTGTTCATGGTAAAACATGTAGAGTAATTCTACTCAAGAATTTTTGTAGAGATTAAAAGAAAAAAAAACAAGAAAAAACAGTTAATGTATGAAATGGATTGCTCATTTTATCATAACATTTTTATTGGATTGGCCAAAAGGTTCATTTGTTTTTTTTTTTTCTATAATATGGCTCCAGTGACACTTACTTGACTTTAAATTCATTTGAAACAATTTTGTTAGATTGTATTATGACAGCTGTCATATCAGCATTCATTAAAAAAATCAAAATTGGTGAATTTTTGTGTAGCCATTTTAATATTGAAGATGAAAGGAAAAAAGCAACATTTTCAGCATATAATGCTTTATTATTTTAAGAAAAGTAGAAATGCAAGTGAAATGCAAAAAAGATGTGTGCAGTGCTTAGAGAAGGTCCTGTGACTAATCGAATGTGTCAAAAATGGTTTGGGAACTTTTGCATTGGAAATATCTTCCTGGACAATACTCCATGGTTGGGTAGACCAGTTGAAATTATAGTGATCAAATCAAGACATTAATTGAAAACAATCAGTGTTACACCACATCAGAGATAGCTGACATACTCAAAATATCCGAATCAAATGTTGAAAATCATTTGCACCCCCTTGGTTATGTTCAGCACTTTTATGTTTAAGTGAAAAAAAAAAAAATAACAAAAGCCTTCTTGACTGTATTTCCGATTGAGATCCTCTACTGAAACACAACAAAAATATTCTGTTTTTAAAACAAATTGTGATGGGCAATAAAAATGAAAAGTGGATACTGTATGTAATGTGGAATGGAAGAGATCATGGAGCAAGCAAAAGGAACTACCGCCAGCCACACCAAAAGCGGGTCTTTATCCAAAGAAGGTGACACTGTGCATATGGTGGGGTTGGAAGTGAATCCTCAATTATGATCTCCTTCTGGAAAACCAAATGATTACTTCCAACATCTATTGCTCTCAGTTAGACCAACTGAAGGCAGCATTTGACAAAAAGCATCCAGAATTAGTCAACAGAGAATGCATAATCTTCCCTCAGGATAACATAGACTGCATGTTTCTTTGATGACCAGGCAAAAACTGTTCAAGCTTGTCTGGGAAGTTCTGATTCATCTGTCTTTTCACCAGATATTGCACCTTCAAATGTCTGTTTATTTTGGTCTTTACAAAATTCTTTTAAATGGGAAAATTTTCAATTCCCTGGAAGACTATAAAAAGCACCTGGAACAGTTCTTTGCTCAAAAGGATAAAAAGTTTGGGGAAGATGGAATTATGAATTTGCCTGAAAGATGGCAAAATTGAGTAGAACAAAATGGTAAATATGTTGCTCAATAAAGCTCCTGGTGAAAGTGAAAAAAGTGTGTCTTTTATTTTTACTTTAAAACCAAAGGAACTCTTTGGCAAACCCAATATTATTGTTGTTGTAGTTAATATTTTTGTTAATAACATACTTGAAATTTCTGTTGGTGAACTATATAGATGTTCAGAATTTGGTAAGTGGATTAAAATGAGCTTTGTGCTTAGGAGAATGTTCAACATTGGAGAAATAATTTTGCATTTTTGGTATCATGAAAGGACCTGTAGAAAAACCATAATTGGAACAAAGATATTGCTCATCTCTGCACAGGAGAACAGATGAAACACTATTGCTAAACCAGTCGGATAAATAATAGTGATAAGAAGGAAAATCAAAATAGTGCTGCCAGTTAAGCTGAAGAAGAGAGAATGTCCAAAAAGACAGATATCACAAAGAAATAGCGGCAGTCAGAAAAATAAAGTCTATTTGATCATTCAGAGGTCAATTTTAGATAGTTTCTCTGGAGTGCTAGAGGAAAAAAATAATAGTACAATGGATTCAAGGCAGTGAAAGGCATAAGCATGAAAAAAAGAGGATGATTGCTCTTGAGAGTCTCTGTCAGAAGAGAGGAAAGAATGGAAACTGAAATACATTAAATATTTCCTATATTTTCTAAGTGGAAAGGACTGACCATGTTCGAAGCTAAGGGGAAGGTGATAGTCAAGGGGGCAGGTTATCAGGTGTATACATCTTTCTGAGGCTCTCATAAATGTGACAGAAACCTTAGAATACTCTTGGAGCTTTATATTTCACTTTAGCTTATTCTTTCTTATGCCTCACCCATCCTGTATCCATCTATGTTTCAAAGGCATGCACATTTCACACAGGTTTTATTTTTATTTTCTGCTACAAGCACACATTCTTTAGAATATGTTATAATTCAAATGTGACCTTTGGGGACAAAAGGAGTCAGTAAGTAACTCCTGTAGGTCACAGAAGCAGGTTAGACAACAGTGGATGTAATACACAATTATCATCTGTTTTCGGCTGCTCAGTACTGACAGAGTGGGCTAAATAACGGTCATTGTCCTTGAGAACATTGGACTTGTCAAACGTAGCATCTAAAAAAGAAAAAGCAGAAAAAATCTGTGTTTTCTTTGGTTTGTTTATTCAATGGCCAGTAGTGACAATATAGGATTAATTTTATTTTTAAGGTTCTAAGTAGAATAAAAATCCCAGTGAATAAACATAGATATTCATTAAATACAGTGATGTTTGTGGAAGCTCCATTTAATTCTAGATATGCAAAATTATTGTGTGTATAGTATAAGCAGAGATATAAACTGTGATTGTATTATTGGACATTTTTATAATGATTTTGTCCTCGCTGGTCCTTATGTTTTTTAATGCTATAGGCAGAGATAATTTGGAGGGTATAAAACTGCATTTACCAGTATTGAGCTGCAGTGATGTAAAAAGTTTTGATTCAATAGTCATGTCATATTTGGTCAATAGCCAGCTATCGCCATTAGTGAGAAGTGAAACACCTACACAAAGTGCCAAGTTGGTAAGAGAGACAAATCAAAAGAAGATGAAGTGATCCATGATGAGCAGGGAAAATCAATAAGATTAAAAAAAAAAAAAAAAGAGCCTATCTCTTAAAGTAAATGAAGAAGAAACTGGCTGATGTTTGAACTACATTTGTCCCATGTAAACAGTCACTCAGAGCAGTGAAGTTTAGCACAAAAATACTTATTGTTTGTTTGAATTCTCCCTGATTGTGAACCTATTCTGAAACTGTATACAGTGATTGTACCTGGTAATACATTGAAAAAATGTATGTCTTATTTAAAAAAATAATTTTAAAGAAGCAATTAAAGTAAGGTCTACACTATGCAAAACCCTCTCTGTGCAATAATAAGCCACATGCCTGATTGTCATTCTAGACATTACTCCTACTGGTCTAATCAGATTGAATAAAGAACAGCATGTGAATAGTGTGTAGGTTGGCCTTGAGGCTAACTTAATTCAATATTCTATCTCGAAGCATACAGAAAACGTCTTAAGAAAACATCAAAGAGGAATTCATAAGTCCTTGAAGAGCTTAACTATTTCATGAATCATAGGAGGATAAATGGGAACTTTTGACAAGAATGGAGACTTGTGTAGGTACAGGTGTAGATACAGCTGCTCTGATACTACCCTGTTGAGCTTCTTCTTGGAAGAAAACTGTCTCAGCTTCTGATTAACAGTAGGCTTTTCTAGTAAATCCATTGCTTTAACTGGAGAACACACCAAAGTAGGAGAATTCAGGATTTTAGGGGGGCATTCAGCACATTACTTCACAACTCAAATATAGTATTGCTTAATGTCTCCCAATGATGACTCATCCTTGGATGAGACAAAATCAGGAGGATATCCAGTGCCTCTAAAATCAAAAGGCAAGGGTCATCCTTTCTAATCATGGAGCTTTTGGGAAGGGTAAGGAAAGAGTGGGTTTTCATCTTCCTCTACTACCCAAATGACTTTATTAATTCCAATCTTTGCATTCCAAGTCAAGGACTCTGTGGTAAGCAGCCTTAAAGATCTCCCCTAATGCCTCCTGATATCCAAATCCATTCTGTCAATTGACTAGGGATAGGTTATTTGATGAATTAGATATGGCAAAAGGGATGGGATGTCACTTCTGAGCTTAAGTTATCAGGCACAGCTTCCAACTAGATTTCTCTTCCTCTATTTCCCTCCCTCCCTTCCACCCCTCTCTTTCCCTCCCCTTTCTCTTTCTCTTCACTGGAATTGGAGTAGCCTTATTCATGGTGAGACACTGAAATCTCTTACTAATGGCCATAGCAGTGAGCTTGGAAACAGATTCTCCAGGCCCAGTGAACCTGTAGAGATGCAGACCAGCCAACAGCTTGACTGCAAACTCGAGAGAGACCCCGAGCCAAAAGCATATGGCTAAGGATTCCTGACCCTCAGAAACTAAGCTTTTTGTCTTAAGCCACCAAATTTTGCAGTAATTTGTTATGCAACAATAGATAGTGTAGGCTATTTCCATCTACACTGGGATAAACCTTTCCATTTATGAAGCGACTTAAAAAAAAGTGATGTCAAAAATTCTTTCACATTATGAATGCCACTGAGTTGACTGTAGCCACCCCCTTTCAGTAACCATGATCCAGGAGATTCAATAGGAAAAAAAAAAGGTTCTATTCTTGTTTTCAGAATTTTAGTCATCTTATTTAGCTCATGGAGTTTAGCACACATGGCAAGCACTAAAGTTAGGAACAATTTCTATAAAATATTGTAAAGGTTTTTACAATCTACAATTATTCATATTTATTATCATTCACTCTTCAAGTAATTCTTGCTGCTTGCAGTAATCTACTGGATTGTTGAAGAGATAAAATGAATAAATATATATAAAAATTCATGTTGATATATGGCAAAACCAATACAATATTGTAAAGTTAAAAAATAAAAATTCAAAAAATATTTTTTATTAAAAAAATTCAAATGGTCCCTGAATTTTTATAATTCCTATACATGTGCTCCTTCCTGTGTTATTTTGTTCTGTTCATCCTGACAAATAGGGATCTCAACCTGTCAACCTGTCACTGTGATCCTTACTTCTAATCCAGATTGTATTGGCCCAGAATTGTTCTCCTGAATTCTTATCATGATATTCTTCCTTAAAATACTGCATTTAATATTTAATATTAAATCTGAATTAAACTCAAGATTTTGGGCCTATCCTTCAATCAGGATCAATTTAGTGGAAAATATTCCAACTTAAATATAGCCTGCCTCTTAACTAAGATCATTTCAAAGCATTTTAACCACAAAGAGGAAATGTCAATAGTTGTCAGTCCTTTTATGAAAAAAAAAGCACTAATTGACTTAAGATCTACAGTGTCAATTAACCCGAGGGTGATAGAGAAGAAATATTAGCAAACTAGATTTGAATGTGGACTCGGTCATGTTAGCAAAAAGTCCAGAATATACCACCAGTACACATTTTGAATTACTGTACATTCTTTTTTAAAAAAATAGATTTTTTTATTGTAAAAATTTAACAGTATTTTAACATTATAATGATTCAATCAGAAAGTATTAAGGAAGCAAAGTTATAAAGGAACTAAAAAGTCATAAATCTCTACATTGAACTTGGAAATAATCTTCCTAGTGTTTGGTCTGTACATATGTTATATTCCATTCAATCTAAGGTACCATCAATTATAGGATGCTTCTTTATGTTATGATACATTAAGAAAGATAAAAATATACTATGTTAAAACTATGATATGCTAGTTAAAACTATGATATATTAGGTTCTGGAGAAGGAAATGGCAACCCACTCCAGTGTTCTTGCCTGGAGAATCCCAGGGATGGGGGAGCCTTGTGGGCTGCCGTCTATGGGGTCACAGAGTCGGACACAACTGAAGTGACTTAGCTTAGCTTATACTAGTTTAACATACTAGTTGAATCTATGATAAAATCCTTGCCTATGACATATTTTTATTTTTATATATTGAAAGGGATTTTTAGACATTTAGCAAATACTTTAACCACTTATCAGATTTGTATATGCAGAAAAAATATAAGTAAACAAATGGATTAAGATACTCCTAAAAAGTTTTAAATGAAATTGTATCTTAATTTTTTGTCTCAGAGCGGTCAATGTACATGTTTTACCCCATAATATCTGCTGCAGCTTCAAAAGTAAGATTATGCAGTGTTTATTATAAGATGTCTATTATCTCCCTATAAGTTATTGACACTCATTCTACAAAATTTGATCCACACATACAGGCAACTGTAAATAAGTCAATTTTGCAATCTCATAAAAAAATGACAAGATCCATTCTAATTTCAGAGATGTTAGGACATCAAAACAATGTATCATTAGTGTACAGTCAGGAAATATAAAATAATGCCAGGGAATTCAACAGAAAGAACCTAATAGATAACTACTTAGAAAAATGTAAGAGAGCATAAAAAGCAAATATATAGGTAAGACACCTAAAATGTTTTGTAAACTCTGTTCTTGACAGCTAGTAATGTAGTATTCATGGGCTTCTCCAGTGGCTCAGTGGTAAAGAATTTGCCTGTAGTGTGGAGCATAAGAGTTTGATCCCTGGGTCAGGAGGATCCCCTGGAAAGGGAAATGGCACCCACTGCAGTATTCTTGTCTGGGAAATCTCATGGACAGAGGAGCCTGGTGGTCTGTAGTCCATGGGTTTTGCAAAGAGTCAGACACAACTTAGTGACTAAACAACAGCAACTCAATCTGGTATGCTTATATCAGCTTTTCTATTTGGAAGAGCAGGCTAACTTAAAGTATGATGGTTTCACTATCAAACTCCATATTATTCATTGTTGTTACTGCTGTTCAGTCGCTCAGTAGAGTCCAACCCTGCGATCCCACAGACCCCAGCACTCCAGTGCCGGGGTCCAGCCCCGGTGGATCCAGGGAAATTCGAAGGGGAGACAGCTTTGGTTAACTGAATACAGTAGCTTTAATTAAATATTAATTAGAGATATAAAGAGTAATAGAATAAGGATAGCTCAGCAGGAAAATTCAGCAGAGAAAAGAGGCTGAATAACTTGGTTTACGTGGAAAGCTAATAAAATTCCAAAGCAAGGAATTTACATCACCTACGTAGGCCGCAGGCATCCTCCCATTCTCCCAAAGGAGAGGAGACACTAAGGCCTCCCCAGTCAGATCTTAGAAGCCCAGGCATAATTAGTAGGCTTGACGAGCCTCCATGTTCCAGATGGGAACTCAGCCAGAGGTTGAGAGAAAGAATGACATGGGGAGACCAGTCTTTCAAGGAACTGATCCTGTTCTTTATTTTCCAGGGTCTGTTTTTATACACTGAGATGTTATACAGAAGTCACGCGGGGACAGCAGTCCTGACTTTAATAAAAGTGCTTTATACAAATGTATACAAAGGTCTTAGGGGTGTTACATCATCTTCAGGCCAGGGGGCCTGCTGACAATTTATGACCCTCTCCTTGTGACAGCGGTCAGTCAACCAGAACACTTATTTCTCCAGGGGTGATTATTCTTAAAACAGACGCCACCTTCCAAAGGTACCAGATAAAGTTACATTCCTATAGGGTGAGGGTGTAGTGGGTTTTAATTAAGAAAAGAATTTACTTAGCCTAAGGTCCAACGTGATTAACATCAAAGGTTAATACTTATTTCTTCTATATATTCCTTAATGTGTATAAGGGTAGGGGATGTGGAGACTTAGCAGTAAACATTGGCGCAACAAACGAAAAACCCTTCACCAATACAATTTCTAATCAGCCCACTATACTACACTAATAATTTTCTAACTTTTCAAAAGAATCTGTTTTTAGAAGGTTTAAAGCATCTCGTGTCTCTCATGGTTGGGAGGCTGTGAACAATCACATGTGGCCAGACAAGCCTGTCAGGCAGGCTAGAGAACCTTCAGAGGAGTTTGTAGATTGAAACACTCCTGTTACACCCAGGAATTATTATTGATTGGAGCTCTAAGTTAACTCCTTCTCCAAAAGAGGTGGTGAGGGACAGCCCCCCGTAAAGTCAGAGGTGTAGGTGAGAGCACAAAGTAGTAAAGTAGGCAGACTCTGGTTTTGGGGGTAGATGCTCGAGAATTTCCAGGGGGACTCCTGAGGCTCGATCCCGCCTTTGCATATGCTGAGCCTCCTTCCTCATGACCTTTGCCACGGGCGGAGTTCCTCACACCGACTCCCGGCACTCCAGGTTTCCCTGTCCTTCACTAGCTCCCAGAGTTTGCTCAAACTCATGTCCATTGAGTCGGTGATGTCATCTAAAAATCTCATCCTCTGTCACCCTTCTCCTCCTGCCCTCAATCTTTCCTAGCATCAAGGTCTTTTACAATGAGTTGGCTTTTCAGATCAGGAGGACAAAGTATTGGAGCTTCAGCTTCAGAATCAGTCCTTTCAAAGAATATTCTGGCTGATTTCCTTTAAGATTGACACCTTTGATCTCCTTGCAGTCCAAGGGACTCTCAAGAGTCTTCTGCACAACCACAGTTTGAAATCATCAATTCTTCAGTGCTCGACCTTTATGGTCCAACTTTCACATCATACGTGACTACTGGACAAACCAAAGCTTTGACTAGATGGACCTTTGTTGGCAGAGTGATGTCTCTGCTTTTTAATACCTTGTCTAGGTTTGTCATAGCTTTTCTTCCAAGGAGCAAATGTCTTTTAATTACATAGCTGCATTCACCATCTGCAACGATTTTGGAGCCCAAGAAAATAAAATCTATCATTGTTTTTATTTTACTCCCATTTGTTTGCCATGAAGTGATGGGACCAGATGCCATGATCTTAGGTTTTTGAATGTTGAGTTTTAAGCCAGCTTTTTCACGCTCCTCTTTCATCTTCATCAAAAGGTTCTTTAGTTCCTCTTCACTTTCTGCCATAACAGTGGTGTCATCTGTATATCTGAGATTATTGATACTATTCCTAGCAATCTTGATTACTTTGTGGAAATATTTGTTAAGGATAATATTCATTATGGAACATTTTTTGACCTTATCTGGTCTTTATTTCAGTGATTTGGACTCAATTTTGGCTGCATATGCCTTTACTATTTGGTTAAAAGTGACCAAAACTAAAAATATGTTACATATAAAAGGATTTATTGGCCTATGTAAGTCAAAAGTCTATTTTTATATATAATTCTTTAGTGGATGAATCTCAGTACTTAAAATGTTGTTGGAATACTCTCTAAATTTATCTAACACTTATACAATACCTGAGATGAGAGCTATTTGGAATCAAAGCAGGCACCTCTTTATTGATTTTTATATAGTAGTCATAGTTTAATTCTTTTTTAAAGCTTCAAATTTGGTAGGAAAAATCTTGACTTGCTGCTACTTTCATTTCAACTGGAAATGTGTCCCTCATTTTTAAAAAAAATAGAAAGATACATACTCTCTTCTCTGAAGTTGACAAAAATGTATATTGTTAAGTTTGGAGCCATTCATTATATAATCAAAAGTTAGAAAGAATGACTTTACAGCAGCTATTCCAAAATCAAAGGCATTTTTGATATTTGGTGCCTGGTGGATTAGTCGCTAAGTCATGTCCAACTCTTGCAACCCCATGGACAGAAGCCTGCCAGGATCCTCTGTCCATGGGATTCTCCAGGAAAGAATACAAGAGTGCATTGCCATTTCCTTCTCTGGGAGATCTTCCTGAACCAGGAATCTAACCTGAACCAGGTTTCCTGCATTGCAGGCAGATTCTTTACAGACTGAGGTAGGAAGGAAGCCCTTCCAACAATTTACTGATTTCAGTTCAGTTCAGTTCAGTGGCTCAGTCATGTCCGACTCTGCGACCCCATGCACTGCAGCATGCCAAGCTTCCCTGTCCATCACCAACCCCGGGAGCTTGTTCAAACTCATGTCCATCGAGTCAGCGATGGCATCCAATGATCTCATCCTTTGTCATGCCCTTCTCCTCCCGCCTTCAATCTTTCCCAGCATTAAGGTCTTTTCCAATGAGTCAGTTCTTCACATCAGTGGCCAAAGTATTGGAGTTCAGCTTCAGCATCAGTCCTTCCAATGAATATTCAGGACTGATTTCCTTTAGGATGGGCTGCTTGGATCTCCTTGCTGTCCAAGGGTTATCAAGAGTCTTCTCCAAAACCATAGTCCAAAAGCATAAATTCTTGGGAGTTCAGCTTTCTTTATAGTCCAACTCTTACATGCATACATGACCACTGGAAAAGCCATTATTTTGACTAGGTGGACCTTTGTTGGCTAAGTAATGTCTCTGCTTTTTAATACCTTGTCTTGGTTGGTCATAACTTTACTTCCAAGGAGTAAGCATCTTTTAATTTCATGGCTGCACTCACCATCTGCAGTGATTTTGGAGACAAAAAAAGTAGTCTCTCACTGTTTCCATTGTTTCCCCATCTATTTACCATAAAGTGATGGGACCGGATGCCATGATCTTAGTTTTCTGAATGTTGAATTTTAAGCCAGCTTTTTCACTCTCCTCCTTCACTTTCATCAAGAGGCTTTTTAGTTCTTCACTTTCTGTTATAAGTGTAGTGCCATCTGCATATCTGAGGTTATTGATATTTCTCCCAGCAATCTTGATTCCAGCTTGTGCTTTATCCAGCTCAGGATTTCTCATGATGTACTCTGCATATAAGTTAAATAAGCAGGGTGACAATATACAGCCTTGACGTACTCCTTTCCCAATTTGGAACCAGTCTGTTGTTCCATGGCCAGTTCTAACTGTTGCTTCCTGACCTGCATATAGGTTTCTCAAGAGGCAGGTCAGGTGGTCTGGGATTCCCATCTCTTTCAGAATTTTCCACAGTTTCTTGTGATCCACAGGATCAAAGGCTTTGGCATAGTCAATAAAGCAGAAATAGATGTTTTTCTGGAACTCTTGCTTTTTTGATGATATTGGCAATTTGATCTCTGGTTTCCCTGCCTTTTCTAAAACCAGCTTGAACATCTGGAAGTTCACAGTTCACATACTGTTGAAGTCTAGCTTGGAGAATTTTGAGCATTACTTTGCTAGTGTGTGAGATGAGTGCAATTGTGTGGTAGTTTGAGCATTCTTTGGCATTTTCTTTCTTTGGGATTTAAATGAAAACTAACCTTTTCCAGTCCTGTGGCCACTGCTGAGTTTTCCAAATACTGAGTGCAGGCCATTCACAGTATCATCTTTCAGGATTTGAGATAGCTCAACTGGAATTCCATCACCTCCACTAGCTTTGTTTGTAGTGATGCTTCCTAAGGCACACCTGGCTTCACATTCCAGGATGTCTGGCTCTAGGTGAGTGTGAGTGATCACACCTTTGTGATTATCTCAGTCACGAAGATCTTTTTTCTATAGCTCTTTTGTGTATCTTGCAAGCTGTTCTTAATATCTTCTGCTTCTGTTAGGTCCATATTATTTCTGTCCTTTATTGTGCCCATCTTTGCATGAAATGTTCCCTTGGTATATCTAATTTTGTTGAAGAGATCTCTAGTCTTTCCCATCGTATTGTTTTCCTCTATTTCTTTGCATTGATCACTGAGGAAGGCTTTCTTATGTCTCTTTGCTATTCTTTGGAACTCTGCATTCAAAGTATATCTTTGCTTTTCTCCTTTGCCTTTAGCTTCTCTTCTTTTTACAGCTGTTTGTAAAGCTGCCTCAGATTTCCATTTTGCCTTTTTTCATTTCTTTTTCTTGGGGATGGTCCTGATCACTGCCTCCTGTACAATGTCATGAACCTCCATCCATAGTTCATCAGGCACTCTATCAGATCTAATCCCTTGAATCTATTTCTCACTTCTATTATATAATCGTAAGGGATTTGATTAAGGTCATACGTGAATTGTCTAGTGATTTTCCCTACTTTATTAAATTTCAGTCTGAATTTGGCAATAAGAAGTTCATGATCTGAGCCACAGTCAGCTCCCAGTGTTGTTCTTGCTGACCGTATAGAGCTTCTCCATATTTGGCTGCAAAGAATATAATCAATCTGATTTTAGTATTGACCATCTGGTGATGTCCATGTGTAGAGTCTTCTCTTGTGTTGTTCGAAGAGGGTTAGGTTTAGGATTATATCCAGCAATTGGCATGTATATTGGAATACTTACTTTGCCTTTTAAGATTAAATATTTGTGGGTACCTTACTTACTTACACATACATGGACACACCCTTTTTTAAAAATCAGAAAGTATTACTGAAATGAGCTGCCCATGTTTTCTAGATTAACATTCTTGTTGCCATCATTTTAGCTACAGACCTTTTCAACTTTCACTATCTGTGCATTCCTTTGATGGTATGACTTCCTGTGGAAATCCCTGTGGAGACCTTAGTGTCCTCTTTCAGGAGTTCCTCTATGCCCTATCTCTGTGTAGAGGAAGAAAGACCTTCTATTAAATTAGACATTCACATTAGACATTCACATACACACATTAGACATGTGTGTATCATTTTAAATTTCTTTCTTTCATAAAGGGCTGTCCTTTCTCCCCGTTGCCTAAACTGTTAGCTACTGCTTGGCTTTGGTTTAAGCCACAGAACATAACACATACACTAGAGGCTTGTCTGGAGAAGGAAATGACAACCCACTCCAGTACTCTTGCCTGGAAAATCCCATGGACAGAGGAGCCTGGTAGCCTACAGTGCATGAGGTCGCAAATAGTCGGACATGAGTGAGCGACTTCACTTCACTCACTTCATATTTCCTCACTGGAGAAGGAAATGACAACCCACTCCAGTATTCTTGCCTGGAGAAGCCCACAGACAGATGAGCCTGGTGGGCCATGGTCCATGTGGTCACAGAGAGTCGGACAAGACCGGGGTGACTAAGCACGCACAGAGGCTTGTCAGGGAGAATGACCTCAAACTCATTACTGCTCAGTATTTCAAAATCTTTGTGGAAATCATATCTACAAAAGATTTCCTGAAAAATTAAGTAGTCCACCCATTTTTATTGCTAAGAGATTCTTAAACTTGGATAAGGAGGCTTTTAAGAGCACCTTATAATTGCACATAACCTTTATGTATATGAATTTTAATGTGTGTCTGTTATTTTCGCCAGGTGTTCAGAGTGGTCTATAACAAAGAATTGGTTAAGAATCTTCCCTGTTGATATTTTCAGAGCTATAATTGGATTAGTTAGTACAAAAAGACCAGAAGGCTACATTCTGTATACCTGGACTTTAGTATTCCAGAATTATTGCATATAATTAATTATCCCTAAATTGAGTGTTAAATTTTCATTTATATTTTAAAAACAATACCAGAAACATATCATACCACTTTGTCTAGTGAAGATATTTATCTTTGGCATCTGTATAAGCAATAAATGTGATTCTTTGAGAAACTGGCCTTTCTTCCGATTTTGGAAGCGATGACTCAAAGAACTGGATGTCTTTCCTCTGGCGTTACTGTTACTGAGAGTGCACTGCCAGCTTGCATGCTCTGTGCCAGCTGTTGTACTCCAGGGCATACATTTCGCATAATTCTTAAATTTGTTCTACTGTCTCTACCCTTATTTACCTTTGCCACAAATTCCTCACTTCTTTTTGATGTGTATTTTGTTTTACTACATATTTTTATAAGTTGTCCTAAATCATTTCCAAGAATACCAAGTGTACAAATATAGATGAATAAATAAATAATAATAGTGACTGAGGCAGCATGTAAATCTTTTTGTTTATTTTATATATTTTTCACAGTCCACAGTTTTAAAGTGCTTTCAGAGATGCTTCTTTAATAAAATTTTGTAGGTTTTGTTATAAATATTATTATTAAAGTTTAAAAGCTACTAATGTATCCTTAATAAAGTAAAAACAGCTAAAGTAGCCAACATTGAAAAATGAATCCAAAGTATTTTAACCTGAATGGTAAAGTAGGGAAGCTCTTTTATCCCCCTTCAGTTGTAAAAATATGTTTTAGACATCATTGCTTTTGGTAGATTTATTTTTTTCAGTAACTTGTTCAGAAAATCTAAAAAATTGAATACTTTTCAGAACATGTCTACTCTGTTTTCTTCTTATAAACATAATTATGAGTTTGTACTTTGGGATACATTTTATTGCACACAAGTGTGCTATTTTGTGTGTTTGTATGTATGTGTAACTAAGCTTTGTCTTTTAGTAAAATTACAGTTCCTCATATGGTCTCTGTTTTGCTTCCTTTGGTTTTATACTTGCATTTGTAAAAAGTTAACAGTACATACTGCTTCTTTGTTGCTGTTTGTCAAATATGGGTTGCCAACTACTGTTTGATTGTATTGTGGTGAGATTTACTGATGAATGGAAGGAAAATAAAAAAGGAAATTGATTTTTCTTCTTATGTTCTGAGTAGGACTCCCCAGCCTACAATGCAATCTACAGAACAATCATCTAAACATATATTTAGTGGGTAAGACAAAGCCCAAGCCTAAGGCATAGCATATCTAATAAGCAAACCCTAAAGATCACTTGTAAACCATTTCTTCCCAGTCGCATATTAATTGTGCTGTAATGGAAACACTGAGGCTTAGCTTAGAGAAAAGAATGGGAATCCTATTCCTATTATATAAAACTTCAGCAGTGACAGGTTAGATAAAATGTTTAAAGCAGCATAAAATACAAGCATATGTATTTTTAAAAAAGAAAATTAGAGATGCCAAGGGAAAATTTCATGCAGAGATGGGCACAACAAAGGACAGAAGTGGTAGGGACCTAACAGAAGCAGAAGATATTAAGAAAAGGTGGCAAGATACACAGGAGAACTATACAAAAAAGATCTTAATGACCCAGCTAACCATGAAGGTGTGATCACTCACCTAGAGCCAGATATTCTGGAGTGTGAAATCAAGTGGGCTTTAGGAAGCATCACTATGAACAAAGCTAGTGGAGGTGATGGAGTTCCAGCTAAGCTATTTCAAATCCTAAAAGATTATGCTATGAAAGTGGTGCACTCAATATGTCAGCAAATTTGGAAAACTCAGCAATCACCACATGACTGGAAAAGGTCAGTTTTCATTCCAATCCCAAAGAAAGACAATGCCAAAGAATGTTCAGACTACCTCACAATTGCACTCATCACACACACTAGCAAAGTAATGCTCAAAATCTCCAAGCTAGGCTTCAACATTACGTGAACCAGAAACTTCCAGATATAAAAGCTGGATTTAGAAAAGGCAGAGGAACCAGAGATCAAATTGCCAACATCCTTTGGATTAGAGAAAAAACAAGAGAATTTCAGAAAAAAACCTCTACTTCTTCATTGATTATGTGAAGGCCCTTGACTGTGTGGATCACAGCAAACTGTGACAAATTCTTAAAGAGAGGGAAATACCAGACCACCTTACCTGCCTTCTCAGGAATCTGTATGCAGGTCAAAAAGCAACAGTTAGAACCGAACATGGAACAATGGACTGGTTCCAAATTGGGAAAAAGAGTACATCAAGGCTGTTTATTGTCACCCTGCTTATTTAACTTATGTGCAGTATACATCATTTGAAATTCCAAACTGTATGAAACCCAAGCTGGAGTCAAGATTTCAGGGAGATATCCAATGGGAATTTGCTATATGTCTTAGGGAACTCAAACAGGAGCTCTAACCTATCTCATACCAACCTAAATAGGTAGATTTGTGGGCTACAGTCCATGGGGTCTCCTAGAGTCAGACACGACTGACTAAACCACCACCAACCAATGTAGGCCTAGGCCAGGTTCAGTGCCTATTACCTGGAAAGTGCTCAGTAAATACTTACAATCTTGAATATTTGATGATACTCTTACAAAACAGAAAGGCCATGCATGGTGAGTGTGTGATTCAGAAACAATTGTCAGGGAAGGAAAAATGAAGGACCCAGGTTGCCAGAAACCAATTCTGCTGGAATATAAGGAAATGGCTGTGTGGTAGCTACTACTCAGAGAGCTGATATTCGTGGCTCCCTTTTATATCAGGGCTGATTTAGCGCCATCATTTTTCTACTCAGGTTTTGCTAGACGTATCAGAGCTAGGCTGACTCCTACAGAAAGAAAAGGAAACATGAGACAGTGTCACTTTCTTCACAAGTCTGCAGTGAACTGCTGAAGTATAAAGATTTCATTCTCAATACACAAAGCGAAAAATCTGTGGATTTTTAAGGACTGCTAACGTAGCCTCAGGGACAAACTCTCCAAGTAGTCATCAACTAGGCAGGGAAAAATGGAACAAAGACACTTCAGGCTGAAGAGTTTTGTTGGCTTGAGAGAGACTATTTGAAGGAAGAGATAGCTACTAGGAGCCATGTTCTTTCTACCTCAGGAGAAACTCAGTGTTACTGTATAAAGAAATCTCCAAAATAAAGTAAAAACTATAGAGGTATGCATTTAGGGATATGGAATCAAATCAAAGAAGGTAAAAGTATACTTCTAGGTTCTTCTACTAATTCCCTTTGAGAATGTTTGATAATTAATCCCTTTGATTAATTTCTTCATGTCTCTGATTTACTATTTAACCTGTCAGGATTTGGCCTGAGAAATAGAATAATTATGAGTGATGTAGAGTAGAGATTTGTTGTAGAGGTTTTCACCTTACACAGTTGTGGCTGGTGCAGAAGTCTACACAGGCTATTGCCTGTGGAGCTTGTACCAGCCTTCAGATCTAAAAAGGTCAGGTAGTCCAACAGTTTGGGAGAAAATGTTAATGTGTGGTAGGGAAGAACTGAGAAAATTTGGAACCTAAGAGGAAAGACTGTAACCCATGAACCTGTGTTTTATTATTCCAAATCTATAGTGCATGTAACCTATAAGATAAGCTGGTACCATTTTCCATAGTGTGTGTGTTCAGTCATTCAGCCATGTCTGACTCTGCAACCACATGGACTGTAACCCACCAGGTTCCTCTGTCCATGGAATCTCCAGGTAAGAATACTAGAGTGGGTTGCCATTTCCTTCTCTAGAGGATCTTCCCAGTCCAGGGATTGAACTGGTGTTTATCTGAGTCTTCTGCATTGGCAGGTGGATTCTTTACCAGTGTGCCACCTGGGAAGCCCAATTTGCCATAGAACTGAATACAGAACTCGAAGTTCATGGTTAACCCAAAGTTCTTCAGTAATAGCATTTTATCAGATTATATCCACTCTCTTCACACACACTCTTCATTTCTCTACAGAGCATTTCAAAATGCCCTAAAAGAGTTTTTAAAAGGCTACTGTATCTTCATTTGAAATTGATCCACAATTATCTTCAAGAAGCAGAATCCTTTCTGAGGGTACTTTCAGACTAGAGTGCTTTTCCAAGAGGGTAATTCTCAATACAATGAAATGGAATATTTCTCTTGCACTTTTAGGATCTGTGTGCAGCAGTGGTAAAGTTAAAAAAAAAAAAAAAGATTCATCGGTCATTTAATAAGATGATTCTTCCCATCCCTTTTTCTTCAGAATTCATGCTGTATTTTGTAGCTATCTCTACAAAGGTTATATCTACCAGATTAGTCCCTGACACATGAAGAACTTCCATTCACATTCATCCGATGACCTGTTGCAATGCTATGCTGTTCAGGAATTTAGTGCCTCAACACAATGACTGGTTGAGCGATGTAGTTTTCATGCACAGTAGTAATGCTATTTTTATTTTCCCTTTAGGGAGGAATGTTGGAGGCAGACTCTTTAAAAATAACTAGTTTAGAATGAAGCAGCCATATGGCTGATTACAAAGATGCTTTTTATTTTAGTTCAGTTTTGATTAAGTTACAATCTGATACTATAAGTACTTCCATAAAACAACAGAACAAAGCTTAGGCATTTCAGTCTTAGCATTCATATTTGTATATAAATGTTGATATTCTAAAGATAATATGAAGGATCAAGCATTGTATACCTTTAAAGTTCTTGATACTTAAGAAGTTTTTCATATTTACATAATGGCTTACTATAGTACTTATATTTTTCATATTTATATAATGCCTTACTAGACTATTTACTGGAGAAGGAAATGGCAGCCCACTCTAGTATTCTTGCCTGGAAAATCCCATGGATGGAGGAGCCTGGTAGGCTGCAGTCCATGGGGTCACTAAGAGTTGGATACGACTGAGCGACTTCACTTTTCACTTTCATGCATTGGAGAAGGAAATGGCAACCCACTCCAGTGTTCTTGCCTGGAGAATCCCAGGGATGCGGGAACCTGGTGGGCTGCCATCTGTGGGGTCGCACAGAGTCAGACACGACTGAAGTGACTTAGCAGACTATTTACTCCAAAATGATTTGAAGTTTAGTGAAAAATCTGAAAAAGAATAATATATAAAATTATTCCTTAAGAAAGAAAGTTCCTCCAAGATAGTTTATCTACTGCACATGAAAGTAGAATTAAGCCATATATATACCTAGAAATTCACATTTTTAGGTTCATTCGCATTAGCAAGGATATTACATAAATGGTCATGAGAAAAAGTCGATTTTCATTATCCTTTCTCTCAAAGAACCAATGTTGCCTTTCATAGTAATTTATTGTCTTTTCTTTCATAATGTTTTCTCACAACATAAAAGATATAGAAATAAGAAAAGTAGGGGGAAATCAAAGGAATATGAGATCTATGTACATTGCTGCAATGATTTTTAATTTGTTCAAATGTTTTTCTGTGAAGTTTGCAGAAAAGCTTTTTCTAAATCTTGAATGTCAGAATAAAGTGTATCAATTTGCTACAGTAAATTTTAGATAGAAAAAGTTGGTATTATTAATTTCAAAATTTGTATTGAGAAGTTGCCTTTTGAAAGCCATTACATTATGTCCAAATCTCGAAATATAATTGTTATCCTACTTTTGTAAGTATCATAATGTCACAATATTATGTACACAGGTCTATCACATAGTATCAGGTCTTGATGTTGAATTACTCACTATATAATTTCATTTTTAGACACTGAATATAATTTAAGTTTCCAATTAGTATTTTTATGTGAAGCAAAAAAAAAAAAAAAAATTATGAGGAGGTTAAGAAAAATTTGAAGAGATTTCAGTTATATTTCGAAACATTTTCCCTGAAAGTTTTTTAGTAACTTTGGTACTCCAGGTATCAGGTTTGTACTTGAATCATCAATTATATTTGACATTGGAAGTTTACTTGAAAAGCCTGTAGAAAAAGGTAACCTTGACCCTTTCTGGGAAGCCCTAGTCTGTCAGTCAACCAGTTAGTCTATAAGTCGATCAGCCAGTCAGCCAGAGAATCACTCAGTCAGTCAACCAATTAATTTACACTCAGTTGTTACAAGGTAGAACATTTTGGAACTGAAAAGAAAAGGGCAAACTTCCTTAGCACTGCAAGCATATGATTCAATCTTCTGTCTAGGCTGTTATATGGGAGGGCAAAGAATCACTTAATAGCTGAGAAGTTTTCATCTGGGGATAAAATGGTGATCTGTGATTTGCTTGATTTCAAGTAAGTAAATCACCTACTACTTATCATTATATTCAGATCATTCTGGGATACTACATAATTTTAGGCAAGACAGTAGGTTATAATGTACACAGCACAAGGTTTAAAACTTAATTTGGTTTCCAATTCATTTTATAGCTTTTATCAAATCTAGTTTTTGATCCATGGATTGTTTACTTAGACTGTTGGCTTAAATAACTCCTCTACCTCATAATTCTGGAATTTTATGATCTTTCCTTTATTTGTATCAATCTATAGAATAGTAATTCTCAACAATTTCCCTCAGCTTTTCAGTGAACTATAAGCTCCTTTCATTGCATCAACACAAGCTGATATTGTATACCATATCATTTTGTCAAGTCAACTTTGCAAACTTTTTAGTGATGTAAGTCAAATAGATTATTCAGTTGAATGGGTGGTGGTACAGAATTGGGAACCTCTTGCTACAAGTAAAAGGTAACACAGGATATTATTAATCCAGTGTTAAAGAAAAGTAATTTCCTTAAGAGGGTGGGTATAGGCCTGTCATATTAAGATAGTAAACAATTACTGGAAGAATAGCACAATGGAAAGTGTGAAAATGTATGCAGTAAGATAACTGAAAAATGGTTTTCTAGATACTATGACAATTTGTTATACTTTAGTAGTGATTGTGGACTTCCCTGGTGGCTCAGAGAGTAAAGCATCTGCCTGCAATGCAGGAGACCTAGGTTGGATCCCTGGGTCTGGAAGATCCCCTGGAGAAGGAAATGGCACCCCACTCTAGCACTGTTGCCTGGAAAATCCCATGGATGGAGGAGCCTGGTGGGCTACAGTCCATGGGGTTGCAAAGAATTGGACACAACTGAGTGACTTCGCTTTCTTTCTTTCTTTCACTTTTTAAATTAGTGATTGTCTTATAATTATAATTGCCTTTTAAAAATGTTGTGTTGGGTCTTGTAAACTTTGCCAGTGTGCTACTAAATAATTCAGATGAAGGTTGGATGATGGAGCTGATCTACAGTGAATTCAACTCAAATTAGATGGAGCCTTTTGAATCCAGTCATAAAATTTAAAAAAGCATATCTAGAGACAGACCGTTTTAAGTCCTCTATGACTTAGAGCAAGATGCTTTTCTGAAGCACATGGCTACATTTTGATATGGTACCTAACTTTGAGGAATATATACTCCAAGTTGCTATGCTGAATAAATATTCAACATGCAGTCATATTCAAATTTTGAGATTTTTTTTCCCTGATAATTAAATATTTCCCCAGCTGATGAAATTCTTAAGCCAAAAGCTGTTGTGTTTTAAAACATGTGAGGCTAAGAATAAGTATGAAAAATTACCTTGGCTCAGAAATGGAAAAAATGAAATGCATGGATCAAATTATGTAGCACCTCTTTGACAGTTTGACATGAGGCCAGAGGCAAGAGTTTACACTAAACGTTGTTTTTAAAATGCAACCTTTAGTGTTATTTGATTTTCTCCTCAAGCAAACTAAGATGTGGACTTTAATAATCCCTTCTGACAATTTTATAAAAATGGACTGCCATGCTTAATTGATGATGGGCCTCTTCATCTGCCACCCCCAGGCATTTTCTGTAAGTTATTGATACGGAGTTCACAGCCTCTATCCATCAGATCTTTGACTGCATCTGTGTTATTAACCTTTGGGTTGATCTGACAGTAGCATCGGCCCGCCTAACTGGCTGTCATGTCAGCTTGACAGTTGGGCTTCGCGTGTTTTCTTTCACATTCACTTTGTCTCCGAAGATCATCTGAAGATAGGAACAAAGCCAATTACTTTGTGATTTCTAGATTGTCCAAATTTTCTCCTAATGTAATGTCAGGCAGAAATAAAATTCTAAAATATATGAGAACCTGATGCACTGGTAATGAGTCAAAAGTCCTTGTGCCATAGAGATCCAGGTTCTGATTTCTGTTCCAAATCTTTGTGACTTTTTGGTAAGTTACTTAATTTCTCTGGGCCTCATTGCTATTGTTGTTCAGTCACTGCTCAGTTCTGTCCGACTCTCTGTGACCCCATAGACTGCAGAACACCAGGCCTCCCTGTCCTTCACCATCTCCCAGAGCCTGCTCAAACTCATGTCCATTGAGCTGGTGATGCCATCCAACCATCTCATCCTCTGTCGTCCCCTTCTCCTCATGCCTTCAATCTTTCCCAGCATCAGGGTCTTTTCCAATGAGTCAGCTCTTCACATCGGGTAGCCAAAGTACTGGAGCTTCAGTATTAGTCCTTTCAGTGAATATTCAGGACTGATTTCCTTTAGGGTTGACTGGTTTGATTTCCTTGAGTCCAAGGGACTCTCAAGAGTCTTCTCCAACACCAGAGTCCAAAAGCATCCACTGGTATTTGGAAATAGAGACAATGAATTTCCCTCCAGGATTTATTCTCCTTGTATTGTATTAGTTTATAGATAAACTCTACCTGTCAGGGACAGATTTATCTTTTGGAAGTGTTAAGGATACAAGAATATAAAATAAATGAATGTGTTGTTAATTTCTTCTCCCTTAGGGTCTTGGAAGAGGCACATGTGAGGGGCTCTAAAAGTTACATCACATTAACTTCATAGTAAGTCTACCTTGACTGCTTCTGCCACATAGACACGTTTTAGCAGGGCTTCTGCTCTTCCAGCTTGGTACGACATTTCTTAACCTGCCATATACTTGAGTGAGATCATTTGACTAAGCTCTGGCTCACAGGAGAACACAAACAACACATGCAACTTTCAGGTTCTGTACTTAAAATAGCCGACTTATAACCCCTCTCTCTTTTTTTTTCTTTTCCCACTGGCTGGAAAAAGCAATACCAGTGCAATAGTTGGGCTTGGGAAATGGCACCATCCTGGACTCAAGGAACGGAAGCTCTACCTTGAATCTGGCAGAGCCTTCTCGGGATAACCCATTCTGGATCACCCTAAATGTCTCAGTTCAGTTCAGTTCAGTTGTTCAGTCATGTCTGACTCTTTGAGACCCCATGAAGGGCAGCACGCCAGGCCTCTCTGTCCATCACCAACTCCCGGAGTCCACCCAAACCCATGTCCATTGAGTTGGTGATGCCATCCAACCATCTCATCCTCTGTTGTCCCCTTCTCCTCCCGCCCTCAATCTTTCCCAGCATCAGGGTCTTTTCAAAAGAGACAGCTCTTCGCATCAGGTGTCCAAAGTATTGGAGTTTCAGCTTCAACATCAGTCCTTCCAATGAACACCCAAGACTGTATATGTCTAAACATTGTTTAAAAAAGAAAGAAACTTGTATCTTTTTTTTCAAAGTCAATGTATATTTGGATCTCCTTGCTAAAATAGCTTAGTCTATATCCTAACAAATAAACACAGCTACATTTCTAGTATTTTTATGCTGCTGTTTAGTCGCTAAGTGGTGTCCAGCTCTTTGTGGCCCCATGCACTGTAGCCTGTCAGGCTCCTCTGTCCATGGGATTTCCCAGGCAAGAATACTGCAGTGGCTTACCATTTCCTTCTCCAGGGGCTCTTCCTGACACAGGGGTTGAACCCAGGTCTCAGGCATTGCAGACAAATATTTTACCACTGAGCCACCAAAGAAAGTATTTTATGAAGGTTAAATTATATAAGCCATGTAAATGCTTGCATGTGGTACTGTGCAAATACTCTCTTTGAAGATGAAATTTTTAAATTATCTACTTTTGTTTGGACAGACAAGTAATCCTAAAATCAACAGAGAAGTTAAACCTTAGTGTTAACAGTTTAAAAATATCTATTTCTTTGTCTTAATAATAAATGTTTCACTGGTTTTGAACTTACAGGGCAAAAGTACTGCCTAGTATCATCCTATCCTATTTTCGTATTTATTATCCTTTATGGATATTTAGATGAGATAATAATATATAGGATTTTATAATATATAGATTTTAAAAATCTATATATATATTATATATTATATATTATATATTATATAATTATATATTATTATATATATATATTATATATATAATATATAATATATATATATTATAATATATATATTATAAAATATATTATATATTATATAAATCTATATATATAGATTATATAAAAATCTAATATATAGATTTTAAAAAAATTATAGGATATATAGTAGGTGCTGAACATATATTGAAATAGACTATTTCTCTCCTTTTCTCACATTCTACATTAGATATAAAATATAATGACTTTAAAGATCACAAATATTCATCCATTGGCTTTCCTATTCTTTGAGAAACTGCACCTTCTCCCCACATTCTAACCATGTGATAAAAGGGAACTATTGGGGTCGTGCCTCTTTCTTCACAGACATCAGTGGACTTGTGCATACTTCCCTGGTATTTCTAAAATACTGGTGGGGGAGGCACTCTTTTTCTGTGTGGCTCTGCTGTTTTGGAAATGTGGAAATTAAAGCTTTCTGTACTTTTGTCTCCTATCACACAGGAAGAGTTGTGGTAATAATTGATCCATTTGTTCTCAATGCACAAGACAGGTTTCACTCTAGCTTGTATTATAGTTTGAGGCCATGAAACAAAGTATCCCTCCTTAAGTTGGCTTAAAGCTCAACATTCAGAAAATGAAGATCATGGCATCCAGTCCCATCACTTCATGGGAAATAGATGGGGAAACAGTGGAAACAGTGTCAGACTTTATTTTTCTGGGATCCAAAATCACTGCAGATGGTGACTGCGGCCATGAAATTAAAAGACGCTTACTCCTTGGAAGGAAAGTTATGACCAACCTAGATAGCATATTCAACAGCAGAGACATTACTTTGCCAACCAGGGTCCGTCTAGTCAAGGCTATGGTTTTTCCTGTGGTCATGTATGGATGTGAGAGTTGGACTGTGAAGAAGGCTGAGCGCTGAAGAATTGATGCTTTTGAACTGTGGTGTTGGAGAAGACTCTTGAGAGTCCCTTGGACTGCAAGGAGATCCAACCAGTCCATTCTGAAGGAGATCAGCCCTGGGATTTCTTTGGAAGGAATGATGCTAAAGCTGAAACTCCAGTACTTTGGCCACCTCATGCGAAGAGTTGACTCATTGGAAAAGACTCTGATGCTGGGAGGGATTGGGGGCAAGAGGAGAAGGGGATGACAGCGGATAAGATGGCTGGATGGCATCACTGACTCGATGGACGTGAGTCTCAGTAATCTCTGGGAGTTGGTGATGGACAGGGAGGCCTGGTGTGCTGCAATCCATGGGGTCGCAAAGAGTCAGACACGACTGATTGACTGATCTGATCTGATCTGATCTGAAGGTGAGTTTCTTTCACTTGCTGTGAAAAGAATCACTGAATAAGGAGGAGTCTCTTTGCTGCAATGCCATATCTCCCGTGAGCTGTTGTTGGAACGAAAATCAGTACGCCTGAATTCTCTACTGATTTTCATTATCCATTCTCTCAAACTGGCAAGTGCTCTGCCTTATACTAAGAGGACCGTTCTCTGGGACACATGCCTGCCTTCAAGCGGTTTACCATAGAGAAGAAATGATATGAACCAATAAATAGCTAAATAACAATACAAGCTTTAAGTAACTGTGAAAAGCAATAAAGAAAAAAAAGATATAACAAGACAGCTCATCTTATCATAAGTAATTTCCTGTAGAACTTGAGGTTCAGAGCAATAAGCAAAAGCAAAGCGTATCATAAATAATTAAGAGAGGATGTGTTTAAAACCTCTGTGGGACAGTCCCTGAAGTCATGCCCTCCCTGTTTCTTCAGCCTGAATGAGGTAAACAGAGCTACCTCAGCAGACACACAACCAAACAGGACCCGGTGGGGTTGTCCCGGGACAGGCTCTTTCCCCACGTCCTGCTTTAGCTAGATAACATTATTTGATGCATGTTTCCTGAGTTGTTTTACAGATGTGAAAAACCGTTGCCAGATGGAAGATGTTAACTGCTTGATGATCTTGAGAGTGAGCACAGAGCCCTAGGCCTCCAGGCCCCAGGGACCTACAATGTTAACCCCTGTAACACCGCCCTCTTACTTCACCATCGGCCAATCAGAGAACTGTGCACGATCTGATCACAAACCCTGTGACCTCCTTCCCTTGAACTGGCTTTTAAACATGCTCAGCTGAAACCCTTGTGGAGCTTGGGGTTTTTGCAGGAGGAGGGCATGAGCCACGCGTCTCCTTGCCTGGCCTCACTCTGAGTCCAGCACATGAACTTGCACTAACCGCCAAACTGAAAAATCTGCAAACATATGAAGCGTCTAAAGGCTCTTCTCCCCTTCTCCCTCCGCCACTTCCATTGCTCCTCCCCTCTCTGAGTATCCTATCTTCCTTAGATTTCCCTTGAGACCATTCCCGCACATGGACTCTACACGTCTACAATTCTACCCATTAGTCTAGCAGGATGTAGCACAATGTTCATCTCCAGAAGCATAGAGGTTCTAAAGTTTTTTTTTTTTAATTAACAGTGCTGCATAGTATTCAGTAAAATATAATTAAGCTTCACATTTTCTCTCTTTGGTTGTAGTTTCTATTTATATTTCCCGGCTTTAATGGAATGCTGGGGAGATTCTCCTGAACCACAGTAGATTTGTATGGATATTTGTTTGCATACTTTTTGAAAGCCTTTTCACAAGTTCTGAACTCCATTTCCTATATGTCAGCTGCTCATAGAGTTTCCCTCATAGGTCAGATCTATAACACCACTTCCTTTATTCTCTTAAAAATGAACCCATCAACCAAAACCACATTATTGACTGACTTAGAATATTTATCACCATGATCACTGTGATTCATTTGCTAACCTTGACTATTTAGCTATCTTGACTGTAAACAGTGGTTTGAAAAAGCAAGAATTTTTTTGGTTGGTACTGTGTAGACTGTTTGCTATATGGCCTGGGCATACATGACCTAGTTAGAAAGGCAGAGCTGCATTTTGGCAAAAAATCAGAGACCTTGGAATAGGAACCCATGTAGTCAGACTAACATGGGTTTAAGCTTGGACTTACCATTTATTAGCTGTATCACCTTAATCAAGTTACTTACTGTCTTTAAGTTCTTTAAGTTTCACCAATTATGAGGTAAGACTAGCAAATACAACCTACAAAATTATGCAACTTAAGAATGAAAGCATTGTTGACGTAAAAAATAGTCACAAGCCAAAAGTTTAGAGTTATGTTTTATTTGGTGGGAATTTTTTGGATTTCAAGCCTGGGAGATAGCATCTAATTAAGCCTGAGAGAACTGAATATTTAGGCTTGAAGGCCTAAATATTCCCACCAAATATAACAGCTCTCAACTTTTAGGTTATGACTATTTTTTAAGTTGATAAGTTTTAGAAAACGCAGAGGGGCAAGAGGTCAAATTGCCAACATCCGCTGGATCATCAAAAAAGCAAGAGAGTTCCAGAAAAACATCTATTTCTGCTTTATTGACTATGCCAAAGCCTTTAACTGTGTGGATCACAATAAACTGTGGAAAATTCTGAAAGAGATGGGAATACCAGACCACCTGACCTGCCTCTTGAGAAACCTATATGCAGTTCAGGAAGCAACAGTTAGAACTGGGCATGGAACAACAGAGTGGTTCCAAGTAGGAAAAGGAGTACATCAAGGCTGTATATTGTCACCCTGCTTATTTCACTTATATGTAGAGTACATCATGAGAAACCCTGGGCTGGAAGAAGCACAAGCTGGAATCAAGATTGCTGGGAGAAATATCAATAACCTCAGATATGTAGATGACACCACCCTTATGGCAGAAAGTGAAGAAGAACTAAAGAGCCTCTTGATGAAAGTGAAAGAGGAGAGTAAAAAAGTTGGCTTAAAGCTCAACATTTAGAAAACTAAGATCATGGCATCTGGTCTCATCACTTCATGGGAAACAGATGGGGAAACAGTGGAAACAGTAGCTGATTTCATGTTTTGGGGCTCCAAAATCACTGCAGATGGTGATTGCAGCCATGAAATTAAAAGACGCTTACTCCTTAGAAGGAAAATTATGACCAACCTAGACAGCATGTTGAAAAGCAGAGACATTACTTAGCCAACAAAGATCTGTCTAGTCAAGGATATGGTTTTTCCAATGGTCATGTATAGATATGAGTTGGACTATAAAGAAAGTTGAGCACCAAAGAATTGATGTTTTTGAACTGTGGTGTTGGAGAAGACTTTTGAGAGTCCTTAGACTGCAAGGAGATCCAACCAGTCCATCCTAAAGGAGATCAATCCTGGGTATTCATTGGTAGGACTGATGCTAAAGCTGAAACTCCAGTACTTTGGCCACCTGACTCGAATAGCTGACTCATTTGAAAAGACCCTGATGCTGGGAAAGATTGAGGGCAGGAGGAGAAGGGGATGACAGAGGATGAGATGGTTGGATGGCATCACCAACTCAATAGACATGGGTTTGGGTGGATTCTGGGAGTTGGTGATGGACAGGGAGGCCTGGCGTGCTGCGGTTCATGGGGTGGCAAAGAGTCGGACTCGACTGAGTGACTGAACTGAACTGAAGAAGAGACCATAGCAGATTGCTCTCCTCTACCTGAATTCCATGAGGACCCAGAGCCTTGGTACCAGCAGAGGTCCCTTGTGCCCATCTGCCTCCTTGGGAAGTCCAGAAGAATTACAGTGTGTCTCTCCTGGTTCTAGGATGTCCTGTTATTGGTTGATGGTCCTAAGTTTTATTCGGTGGGGGAAGACGTTACCCTTGAAACTTGGTTCAGGAAGAGGTTCCTGGGTTGTTCAGTTTAGACACTTAGCAGGTTATCCTTAGTGTAAAAGGCACTGGGAATATTTTGTTTGGATACTGAGTGGTTGATTGTCCTCAGTTTAGAGACTGGGAAGTCTTGGCTGAGTTAAACGTGAGTAAGGTGGGATGAGTTGTTAGGGGAAAGTCTGACCTGTTGTTTTTTCCTTGAATTGGCTACCTTAATAGAGTTTGTCAAAATAAAACAATCTCATGAGAACTTCTGAGCTCCAAAGAAAGGACTCTCTCCTCCTGGCTGGCAAGGGCTCTCTCAGGCAACTGAGAAACTTGGAGGAGTGGTGGAGGCAAGACCTCCCAGGATGAAGCTGTCCCTATAGGGAAACCCACTCTCATAATTAACAAACTGCTCACCTGGAGACCCACATAAGAGTTGGCCATTCCACAGTCCGAGCACCCATGGAAGTCTTATACTCCACTAGGAGACCCCAGACACAAAGAAGGGGCTAAAACAACTCTGGGGCAAAAACCAGAGAAGTTAAGCTTCCAAGCAGCACACACTGGCCCACCACATGATCACCGGTAGTGATTTTATCTCAACAAACTGACTTAAAAATGGGAAATAAAGAATTGAAAATAAAAGGAATGACAGATTTTCAGCCTCCAGCCCATACCCTAGCTGGGTAACTGTACATGCAAACTTACTTAATTGGAAATGAAAAGAAATCTCACCCTAAAAATGTAAGGGGCTCTTTCATTTCATATGCAGTTAAGTTACATTAAGGTTATCATCTGGCTTGGTAAAAATATATTTTCAGACTTTAAACAAAAGCCTTCTAGGGGGAAACTTGGCATTTGTCTGTATCTTTGAGATGTAAATGTTCTACCTGATCTTCCTAGGATGAGTTCTGTGTTTGTTTGTTTACATTTTTTTGAAAACTTGGCCTTTGCTATTCTATTTTTGAGAGTAAACTCTAGGGCTTAGGTTACATCCTCTCCCACCCTTTTATGGGAAGGCCTCTTGCATCTTAATGATTTAAATTACTATTAATATGTTTATTTTATTAATGGCCAAATAATAGATCATTTTAAAATTGGAGAAACTAACAAATTGGTGAATCTAGAGCACTCTTGTTATAAACAGCTGTTTTATTGGTACCTATAAAACAAAAATAATATTAAAGGTGAAAAAAATATATCTAATATTTAACCTGAAACTGAAGCTCCAATACTTTGGCCACCTGATAAGAAGTGCCTACTCACTGGAAAAGGCCTTGATTCTGGGAAAGATTGGAGGCACGAGGAGAAGGGGAAGACAGAGGATGAGTTGGTTGGATGGCATCACTGACTCAATGGACATGAGTTTGGGCAAACTCCAGGAGGTAGTGAAGGACTGGGAAATCTGGTGTGCTGTAGTCCATGGGGTTGCAAAGAGTCAGATAGGACTTAGCTACTGAACAACAATGTTTAACCTAAGAACTTCTGTTCTTTTAAAACAAGTGAGGAAAATTGGTTTGGGAAGATTCATATGTGGTGTTTACTTCCCCTTAGTGGGTCTTTCAGATGCTAAAAAGGGCACTGAAATAATTAATGTTAACAGAAAAACTTGTAAGGAAAATCTAGCCACTATTTTCAACAAGGTAGAAAAATTCAAGAGGAATTATCTCAAATGAATAAAGAAATCTTTAGATGGTTATTTAAAATGGGATAAGTAAATTGGACATTTATGTAATTAAAACAAGATTTGATATTACTGCACTACCTAGAGTTAAATGGGCCAAAAGGGACATCTACCAGCCCTCAATATTAAAAGCCAAACAAGTCAGTTCTATTTACCCTGGTTTTAAAATTATATGTAGAGGAATACAAAAATTTACACTGAGATATCTGACCAGCAATTATTTGGGACAAGGTTAAGCCAAAGAGCCTGACCTTCTTGGCTCAGCCTCACTCTGAGGATTCCAGAGTTTTTTGTTATAAGAGTAGGTAAAATGGACAGGTAAGGAAAGAAAATAAAAAAAAAAAAAAAAAACTTCTGAAATTCCTCTAAGACCAAGTTTGTTGATTGAATCCTAATGATATCAAAATTAAAGGTATAAAAGTTGACAGGATTGAGATAAAAGTATATAAAATTGATATATTTAAATGGACTTTATATTAGATGGTTACATTTCTTGATAAATTATATTGTGGGATAGACATGTTTCACTGGGGAATAATAGTTCCCCTGTGTGGTATTATAAGACTAGAGATATAGATTTCCACTAAGGAAATGTTGACTAAATGTACTGACAAATAGGGTTATCTGGGCCACACAAATAAGTAAAACTGGAAACTAAATGCAAGGGTTAAAAATAAAATAAAAATTGTGATTTTGCTTCAGTTTGTGAACTGAGAAAGGTCTTTGCTAAATGCCTTATAAAACCTGTGAAGGCATGATAAGTTAAACTCTATAGACTATAGAACTCATAAAATAAATTTCAATTTAGTTAAAAATCTTGTCACTGATTTCAGTAACTTTAGGTGATAGAACTGTTCTTTGGGGAACTAAAAGCAACTGGCTTTCTCTTGCAAATCTCTAGAAACCAAAATGTAATTTACAACCTTATGGACAGAAGCCCAACAGGTTCCTCCATCCATGGGATTCTCCAGGCAAGAATACTGGAGTGGGTTGCCATGCCCTCCTCCAAGGGATCTTCCTGGCCCAGGGATTGAACCCGAGTCTGTTACTTCTACCTGCATTGGCAGGTGGGTTCTTTACCAGTAGCATTACTAAGAAACCCCAAATACAGATCACAAGGACCTGAGACTGACCCTAATCAGCTCCACCAGACAAGACCTAACACCAAGGGAAAAAGGTGGTGGTTTTAAAATTTATAGAGTTGGGAATGCTCCCTCAGCCAAATCTTAAAGACATAGTCTTATATCTATATCATATATATATATATATATATATATATATGCTGCTAAGTCGCTACAGTCGTGTCCGACTCTGTGCGACCCCATAGATGGCAGCCCACCAAGCTCCCCCGTCCCTGGGATTCTCCAGGCAAGAACACTGGAGTGGGTTGCCATTTCCTTCTCCAGTTCATTAAAGTGGAAAGTGAAGTAGCTCAGTCGTGTCTGACCCTCAGTGACCCCATAGACTGCAGCCTACCAGGCTCCTCCATCCATGGGATTTTCTAGGCAAGAGTACTGGAGTGGGGTGCCATCGCCTTCTCCGATATATCATATATATATAGTCAGGGGAATTTGTAATTTCCTCAGTTCTCTCTTGCTGTAGCAAAAATTTGAAGTGTTGATGGATCCATATTACAGCTCACTTTTATTTGTCAAGCAAAGGAAAATACATCCTGGAGGCATGAAGGCGGGCTGACCCAAAAGAAGCAAAGAGAAGAGAAGCCAGAGGCTCAATTTTGGCTCCTACTTTTATATGTTTTTTTGTTTGTTTGTTTTTCCTCCATCCCCTGAGCTTGCCCTATGTACATTGGGCTAGCCAGGAGGGCTCTTTGCTTCACCTGAGGGTCTCACTCTGGTCCTCTGACCTTCCTTTATTTTGGGGGCTTTTCCATTCTTTGTCTTTTAGCCACCACTATTCTGGACTCTTTTTCCTATTCTAACTACCTAACATATATCTTATATATATAATATATATCTTATGTATATATAAGATTATAGATATAACCTTAAAATTTTAGTCATCTGAACAAGCAACCTTCATGTACCCCAACTGTTAGTAAACTAGTACTTTTATATTGTATTAATAATACCTGGTTCATAACTAAGCTTTTAAGTGAAGCTGTGAGTTTGTCTGTTTATGTCGGTCTACACTTTATACTTATGAGATATCTCTACCTTTGGAAAGTACTGTCAATAGTAAATTTATAAAGAAAGTGAAATCGCTCATTTGTGTCCGACTCTTTGCGATCCCACGAACTGTAGTGTACCAGGCTTCTCTGTCCGTGGGATTTTCCAGGCAAGAGTACTGGAGTGGGTTGCCATTGCCTTCTCCAGGGGATCTTCCTGACCCAGGGATCAAACCCAGCTCTCCTGCATTGCAGGCAGACGCTTTACCCTCTGAGCCACCAAGGAAGCCCGTATAATTTATAAAGAGCTCTATTTAATTTGAAAAGAAAGTGCTAACATTTAAAGAAACTGGCCAATGTTACTTTCAGATTCACATGAACTGGGAAATATTCAATATTAAGTTGATAGCTGGTATTAATATTTAAATTTATCTAATTAATATAGACATGTCATTGAATCATCAAAATTAAATGTAACACTTTACTTCAGTTTAATAAATAAGACCTCAATGTATCTGTTGCAAGGAAAATAATTCGATATGATGAAACTTTAAAGTAACTGAGATAAGAGCTTTTGGGTAAACCTTTTATTTTAGAAATGTCTACTTAAAACAATCTTTCTGGATATTTGGTAACTTGAAGTTCTACAGCTATGCTTATTTAAGTTAAATGATGAAAGTTTATTAAATAGTTAGAAGATACTGAGACATTATTGACTAAATAGAGTCCTAAAGTTATTTAGCACTATTAATGAAAATGTTTGGTGTCACCCTGAGATGGTCTCAGATGTTCAAATGTTTTTAGAAATTATCACTTATGTTTATGTTCACCAATCTATAGAATGCCAATATAAAAGATGGTTCATAATTGCTTACTTCTTAGTTTTTATTAAAAATTAAGGTTTTAAGAGTTCAGGATTATAATTTAAACATGTAATTGGTGGCTCAGACGGTAAAGTGTCTGCCTGCAGTGCGGGAGACCTGGGTTCGATCCCTGGTTTGGGAAGATCCCCTGGAGAAGGATTTGGCAACCCACTCCAGTACTCTTGCCTGGAAAATTCCATGGACTGAGGAGCCTGGTAGGCTACAGTCCATGGTGTCGCAAAGAGTCGGACACGACTGAGAGACTTCATTTTAAATCTAGAGGAATAGCTAACATTTCAGTAGACCGTAAGCAGTAGAATGTCTGTTTTCAGTAAGGAAGTTACGAGGAATGGAATTACATTTTATTGAGTAAAAAAGTGAGCTGTTTGGTTTCATTTAGGTGGAAAATGAGAAACAGGCTGGATACAGAAAGTGAAAGAAACCCTGAGGAGGAAAAAGTTTTATGCACATTCAGGATTAACAGACTTTTGATTGAAGTTAACTGAGTAAATGGATTTTGTTAAGTAAGCTAATGCAAGACTGGAATTTGACTTCTCTTTCTATTAAAAGTGCTCCTTTTTGATAACAAATGGTGAGAGTTTCTGTGCTCTTGAGTAATCTGTATTTATTTTCTTTTAATTGTTTTTGTGACTTTGGTTAAATGAATGAGCATTGTTTCAGTGACCTATGATCCTGTTATGTTTTAAAAAGTTTTTAATATTTTTAACAAACTTCCCAAATATCATAATATAACTAAAGCTCTTTTAGACTCCAATTGACTCTGGGGTGCTTCAAAGAAACATCTCTCAGACACTTCAGAGAGAAATGTTAAGCTAAGTGTATTTGGTATTTTTATTTCAAAACCATTGTCCAGTGACTTAATGTGAACTTTAGGTTGTAATGTATGGATAAATGTCATTAATATGAATATTGCGAAATTTATATGGACTCCCTAATATCTGAGATGTCTTGATATAATATTATCAGTCATTTCTATTGGTTATCCTAAAATGTTATATGTTGCAGAAATGTCCATGTTTCCTGCTAATTGCCTTGTACTCAAATCTTTATGCTATTTTAAGTTTTATACCTAATAGGCTCAGTTCAGTTCAGTGGCTCAGTTGTGTCTGAATCTTTGTGACCCCATGGACTGCAGCACGCCAGTCCTCCCTGTCCATCACCAACTCCCGGACTTTACTCAAACTCATGTCCATTGAGTTGGTAATGCCATCCAATCATCTCATCCTCTGTCATCCCCTTCTCCTCTGGCCTTGAAACTTTCCCAGCATCAGGGTCTTTTCCAACGAGTTGGTTCTTTACATCAGGTGGCCAAGGTATTGGAGTTTCACCTTCAGCATCAGTCCATCTAATGAATATTCAGGATTGGTTTCCTTTAGGATGGACTGGTTGGATCCCCTTGCTGTCCAAGGGACTTTCAATAGTCTTCTCCAACATCACAGTTCAAGACCATCAATTCTTCTGCACTCAGCTTTCTTTATAGTCCAAATCTCACATCCATACATGACTACTGGAAAAACCATAGCTTTGACTAGAGGGACCTTTGTCAGCAAAGTAATTTCTCTGCTTTTTAATATTCTCTCTGGGTTGGGCATACCTTTTCTTGCAAGGAGAGTCTTTTAATTTCATGGCTGCAGTCACCATCTGCAGTGATTTTGGAGTCCAAGAAAATAAAGTCTCTCACTGTTTCCATTGTTTCCTCATCTATTTGCCATGAAGTAATGAGACCCGAATGCCATGATCTTAGTTTTCTGAATGTTGAGTTTTAAGCCAACTTTTTGACTGACTTGCACTTTCATCAAGAGGCTCTTTACTTCTTGTTTGCTTTCTGCCATAAGGGTGGTGTCATCTGCATATCTGAGGTTATTGCTCTTTCTCCCAGCAATCTTGATTCCAGCTTGTGCTTCATCCAGCCTGGCGTTTCTCATGATATACTCTGCATATAAGTTAAATAAGCAGGGTAACGACATACAGCCTTGACGTACTCCTTTCCTTATTTGGAACCAGTCTGTTGTTCTATGTCCAGTTCTAACTGCTGCTTCCTGACCTTCATAAAGATGTCTCAGGAGGCAGATCAGGGGGCCTGGTATTCCCATCTCTTTCAGAATTTTCCACAGTTTGATGTGATCCCCATAGTCAAAGGCTTTGGCATAGTCAATAAAGCAAAAGTAGATTTTTTTTTCTGGAACTCTTGCTTTTTCGATGATCCAGCAGATGTTGGCAATTTGATTTCTGGTTCCTCTGACTTTCTAAATCCGGGTTGAACATTTGGAATTCCACAGTTCACATACTGTTGAAGCCTGGCTTGGAGAATTTTGAGCATTACTTTGCTAGCATGTGAGATGAGGGCAATTGTGCAGTGGTGTGAACATTCTTTGGCATGGCCTTTCTTTGGGATTGGAATGAAAACTGACCTTTTTCCAGTCCTGTGGCCACTGCTCAGTTTTCCAGATTTGCTGGCATGTTGACTGCAGCACTTTCACAGCATCATCTTTTAGGATTTGAAACAGATCAGCTGGAATTCCATTGCCTCCACTAGCTTTGTACTGAACTGGGTAACAAATGACAAACCCTAAAGAAAAACCTGGCCACTTCATGTGGATCAGTGGAAATCAATTAATGGGACTGAATAATTTGATATATATGATCTATAACTTTGATGATGGAAAATATACTTGCTTGAGTCTGTTTTCCATTTAACCTTTCTCTGTTATGCTGTGACCTACCACAAATGGATAAAGTATGTCTTTGTAAATTGAGATTAAACACTTATCTTTTCTCTACCTGGTTAGTTCTGCCAATCGCATATGCTTGTCTCAAAGATTAAGCCATGCATAGTGTGTACAGCTTATACAATGAAACTGCAGATAGCTCATTAAGTCACTTATAGCTCCTTTGGTTGCTCAGTCTTTGCAACTGGATTATAACTAATTATACTAATCATTTTTTAAATTTGTTCTTTGTTTCCAAATTGTTTATGCTTTTGTCTCTCTGCTGCATCATGACTTTGTCAGTGGTACTAGGCACATTACTCCTATCTGTCTATTTTATAAGAGGGTTGCCTTTTACAGTATGCGACCAGGCCTCCAACAAATGTAATGATGACTAGGTGACTCGAAGAAATTGATCAGAAATATACTTCTATATGCCATCAATAATTGTAATATTGTGAGGCCAAGTATGGGAAGAAACATTAAGGGAAATATCTCCTGGACCCTAATATGTTAGAAGATAGAGGATCCAGAGAATTTTTAACCATCTACCAATGGGCCTAACCTGAAAACTAACACCTGGAGTGGCATATCAACAAGAACTTTTACCTGATCTGGGATGAGCAGTGCCTTGGGACCAAAAAAATGGTCATGAAATGTCTCCCAAATATTGGTGAAATTTCCGACCATGGGGAGGGACTAAGATGTGGAGGATTTCCTGCCATATTAATAAACAAGGATGACGCAGTCTTCAGCGATTCCAGTCCTCCAGTGCCTAAAGACACTCAGGAAGGAAAAGCACCTGTGATCTGGCAGCTATCAGATTGCAACCACCCCCTACTTTGAGCCCTGAGGAACTCTGGATGCAGCATACTGGCCCCAGAGAGCTGAGATGCATATGTAAAGAACAATTTCACTGAGCCCAAACTCTTGCATCTTCCCATGCATAGAAAAGTGCTAAATTCCTTAACTTGAGATATCTGGTTTCCTTTAATTAACAATAACCTTTCGATGTTCAGACTACCTACCCTTTGTTGTAAAATTTCTATATAGTCTGGCTCCTCCCCTAGCCTCCTTGGAGCAGTTTTCTCAGGGTCACTTGAGATGTTTTCTCCTAGGCTTGAAGTCCTAAATATTTCCATCAAATGAAACATAGCTCTCAACTTTTTGGCTGTGACTATTTTGTAAGTCAACATCATTCATAAAATGTATACCAGGTCTATAGTGAACACTCAGTGAATAGTAACCATTAGGTGTGATTGAGATGACAATGAATACAAATAAGCAACAAACAAATGTATGATTGTATGATTGCAATTATTTTTAATATTGTAAAAATAATTTAGCAAAGTAAAAGAACCATTTGGGGACTTAGTTTGAAAACTTAGTATTCCTCTAAAAAAAAAAAGATGAGAACAAGATTCATGCTTAGATGATTTTAAACTAAAGTTATTCTAATATTTAATCCAGTAACCAATTATTGGGTTTAGACTAAAGTTATTCTAAAATTTAATCTGTTAAACAGTTATTGGATATTGTCTCTGTGCCAGGGGACTTCCCAGGGGGCTCAGTGAAAAGGAATTCACCTGCAGTGCAGGAGTGGTGAGTTTGAAGATCCCCTGGAGAAAGAAATGGCAACCCATTCTATTATTCTTGCCTGGGAAAAGAAGGCTACAGTCCATGGGGTTGCAAAGAGTTGGACATAACTTAGCGACTAAAACAACAACAACAACATTGAGCCAGGAAATATGAAAGGATCAGAAATACAAAATTAAGTATAGTTTAGTGTTATAAGCATGCTGATTGATCAAGTTCATGACAAAATCTGAATGAAGAAGGGAAACATACTAGATAGTTATCCAGATATGAAATGATGAGATAAGTGTATGACATTTTCTTATTTGCTTAAATGTGATTTATTTCATTTCTACTTTCATGTTTTAATAGTTATGGTTTTCAATATATACTCAAATTTCTGCAATAGGAGAAACATCTTAATTTCCAGCCAGATTTAGTTTGGGTATTTTTCAATGCAACATTCATGATCTTATTATTAAACTAGGATAAATAATCTGTGGAATTTATTGTGTTTGATCATGATTGCTTACCTATCCAAAATAAAAACTGGCAAAATTTGCTTGTATATAGATAATTAATCTTGCTAATTGTCCAAAAATAGTATCTATATGGATTATTTTCATTCCTTACTGATTTCCTCATCCTATAAATTCTTACCTTTATCCAGGATTTCCATTGTCTCTTTTCTATCTTCTATATAGTTAACTATCTTGGTGAGGCCAACTATTCAATTATTGGGAGATAACATTTTGTGATTTAAAAAGGACCTCCAATTTTGTGTAAATATTTTGGTTCTTGATATGCAAGATGTAAGGACAAAAACAAATTAAAAGCAAAAATGTTTGCTTCTCCCTGTGAAAAATAAGGGAAGAGATATTTTACCCTCATTTTTCTTAGATATTTGATTTAGAAACCTTATCATTATAAGTACTTTCTCAGTCTCTTTGAACTGTATGTAAATCTTTTTAAACTTCAAAAAGTACTTTGTCACTTTTACAGTTCGGTAATATCTTTCTGTAGGACCTAGGAACCATCTCTCTGAAACACCATCATCAAGGAAGACAGCACCCGTACCTCCCAGTTTCTGTGAGAGCCCAACGATGACCAAACTGCAAAGCTACCGCCTGTCGTAGAGGTAAGAATTTCATTTGCATTTGGGTAAATCCAATTAACAAATACAATTGGTCATCTCAATTAGGTGAATTTAGAATGAACTATGGTGCTGTCAAGTCCTCTTACTTGAATAATTGTTGTTGTTTACCTTGGGAACCCATTTGGAACGGCTTATGTCTGCTTGGCTATATAGAAAGGTGAGATTTCTTTCAGCCTTTGGAATCTCTTAGTTCTCTTAGTGGGTTACCTGTGAGACTCATCATGTTCTGGCCTAATACTCATTCAAAAATAAAATTATTTTCTCTCACTTCTGCCTTTGTGAAGCCATTCTTCTGGCTTGGCAGAAGATTTTTCTAAAAAATCTTATTTCCTCAACAAAGTAAATACAAAAATCTTATTTCCTCAACAAAGGTAAATACATTCACTCATTGCTCAGCAGCTATTTAAAAGTAAACAAAAATCTGTATGTGTGTAAGTATATGTTAGTCTCAGTATTTTGATACTGTTTATTATAAGTGAAAACCAATAGAATATCATCAGTTTCATGTGTTATAAGCTAAATTA
Organism: Bubalus kerabau; assembly: GCF_029407905.1. Taxonomy (NCBI): domain Eukaryota; kingdom Metazoa; phylum Chordata; class Mammalia; order Artiodactyla; family Bovidae; genus Bubalus; species Bubalus kerabau. Next base: position 269,396,625 of record NC_073624.1, on the reverse strand, counting down.
TATGTATTAGAGAAATATGTGGAAGAATACACAGCAAACTGCTAATATCAGCTAATTAGTTGGGGACAGAATATTACATTTTGTCTTATGTATCCATCCTCATATTTTTCAACTTGTTGCAATAAGTTTGTATTATTGTTTGTTTTTCTATTACAAAGTATAAATTAATTTGCAAAAGATGCTAATTGCACTTGCAACCTAAACATCATTCATTAAAGCAGGGACAATTCCCCTTGTACTTTTTTTAATGTCTGACTTTTAATGCAGTGCTATATAAATATTTTTAAAATGAAAACATGTATGAATGAATGAATACCCATAACCAGAGAAGATTTTTTGACAGAATACTGAAGACGTGAAGAAGCTATACTGAAATAGTTGACAGAAGTTTGGGGGTTTAAAAAAAAAACAAACCCTACACAACAGAAGCAGTATATAAATAAAGAAATTTTGGGACAAGTTTGGCCAATAAAAGACTTGGTTAAGTGACTTATTTTGTTTAAAAGAGATCCTTTTGTATTTGTGAGTTCTCAGAACATATTGGCATGCTTATTAATATCCTTGTTGGTGGCAAAGAGGCTGAAGATAGAAAAGGAGACAGGATAACTAAAAGCTGGAGATCACTGAGAAAGCAGGAGGAGGTACTGGTGTTGAATTCGTTCATCCTGAGTTCTTCTGTTATAACAAACAGGAAGGAAATGTCACAGAGGCAAGTCTGCTAGTGAATCTGTTGGAAGATTTGGAGGATCTTGGCTGAGGATGACTTTTCTCTCTCTGTGAGGCCAAGAAATGCAATATGATGCATCACTTTTTAATGCTGCAGTTGCTCTAGTGAGTCCAGTATATGTACAAACAAAAGTGATACCTTACATGCAATGCAGGAGACCCCAGTTCGATTCCTGGGCCGAGAAGATCCACCAGAGAAGGGATAGTCTACCCATCCAGTATTTTGGGATGGACATGAGTTTGGGTAAATATCAGGAGTTGGTGATGGGCAGGGAGGCCTGGCATGCTGCCATTCATGGGGTCGCAAAGAGTCAGACACGACTGAGCAACTGAGCTGAACTGAATGGAACTGAACTTGTGGCTCAGCTTGTAAAAAATCCACCTGCAATGTCGGAGACCTGGGATCAGTCCCTGGATCAGGAAGATCCCCTGGAGAAGGGGCAGGCTACCTACTCCAGTATTATGGCCTGGAGAATTCCATGGACTGTATAGTCCATGAGGTTGCAAAGAGTTGGACATGACTGATATACTTTCACTTTGCATACTTTCAAAGCTACAAGTTTTAGTGGTCATTTGCATATTCAGCTACTAATTCTGAAGAGTGGTCATTGTGTTTGACTGCTTAAAGGCAGATGTTTTTTCATTCTTAGTTCAATTCAGTTCAGTTCAGTAGCTCAGTAGTGGCCGACTCTTTGTGACCCCATGGATTGCAGCACACCAGGCCTCCCTGTCCATCACCAACTCCCGGAGTTCACTCAAACTCATGTCCATCGAGTTGGTGATGCCATCCGGCCATCTCATCCTCTGTCGTCCCCTTCTCCTCCTGCCCCCAATCCCTCCCAGCATCAGAGTCTTTTCCAATGAGTCAACTCTTTGCATGAGATGGCCAAAGTATTGGATTTTCAGCTTCAGCATCAGTCCTTCCAAAGAACACCCAGGGCTGATCTCCTTTAGAATGGACTGGTTGGATCTCCTTGCAGTCCAAGGGACTCTCAGGAATCTTCTCCAACACCACAGTTCAAAAGCATCAATTCTTTGGTGTTCAGCTTTCTTCACAGTCCAAATTTCACATCCATACATGACCACTGGAAAAACCATAGCCTTACTAGACGGACCTTAATTGGCAAAGTAATGTCTCTGCTTTTGAATATTCTATCTAGGTTGGTTCATAACTTTCCTTCCAAGGAGTAAGTGTCTTTTAATTTCATGGCTGCAGTCACCATCTGTAGTGATTTTGGAGCCCTAAAAAATAAAGTCTGACACTGTTTCCACTGTTTCCCCATCTATTTCCCATCAAATGATGGGACCAGATGAAATGATCTTCGTTTTCTGAATGTTGAGCTTTAAGCCAACTTTTTCACTCTCCTCTTTCACTTTCCTCAAGAGGCTTATTAGTTCCTCTTCACTTTCTGCCATAAGGGTGGTGTCATCTGCATATCTGAGGTTATTGATGTTTCTCCCGGCAATCTTGATTCCAAATTGTGCTTCTTCCAGTCCAGCGTTTCTCATGATGTACACTGCATAGAAGTTAAATAAGCAGGGTGACAATATACAGCCTTGACGTACTCCTTTTCCTATTTGGAACCAGTCTGTTGTTCCGTGTCCAGTTCTAACTGTTGCTTCCTGACCTGAATATAGGTTTCTCAAGAGGCAGGTCAAGTGGTCTGGTATTCCCATCTCTTTCAGAATTTTCCACAGTTTACTGTGATCCACACAGTCAAAGGCTTTGGCATAGTCAATAAAGCAGAAATAGATGTTTTTCTGGAACTCTCTTCCTTTTCCCATGATCCAGCGAATGTTGGCAATTTGATCTCTGGTTCCTCTGCCTTTTCTAAAACCAGCTTGAACATCTGGAATTTCACGGTTCACATATTGCTGAAACCTGGCTTGGAGAATTTCGAGCATTACTTTACTAGCGTGTGAAATGAGTGCAATTGTGCGGTAGTTTGAGCATTCTTTGGCATTGCCTTTCTTTGGGATTGGAATGAAAACTGACCTTTTCCAGTCCTGTGGCCACTGCTGAGTTTTTCAAATTTGCTGGCATATTGAGTGCAGCACTTTCACAACATCATCTTTCAGGATTTGAAATAGCTCAACTGGAATTCCATCACCTCCACTAGCTCTGTTCATAGTGATGCTTTCTAAGGCCCACTTGACTTCGCATTCAAGGATGTCTGGCTCTAGGTGAATGATCACACCATCGTGATTATCTTGGTCATGAAGCTCTTTTTTTGTACAATTGTTCTGTGTATTCTTGCCACCTCTTCTTAATATCTTCTGCTTCTGTTAGGTCCCTACAATTTCTGTCCTTTATTGAGCCCATCTTTACATGAAATGTTCCCTTGGTATCTCTAATTTTCTTGAAGAGATCTCTAGTCTTTCGCATTCTGTTGTTTTCCTCTATTTCTTTGCATTGATTGCTGAGGAAAGCTTTTTTATCTCTGCTTGCTATTCTTTGGAACTCTGCATTCAGATGCTTATACCTTTCCTTTTCTCCTTTGCTTTTCGCTTCTCTTCTTTTCACAGCTATTTGTAAGGCCTCCCCAGACAGCCATTTTTCTTTTTTGCATTTCTTTTCCATGGGGATGGTCTTGATCCCTGTCTCCTGTACAATGTCACAAACCTCCATCCATAGTTCATCAGGCACTCTATCAGATCTAGTCCCTTAAATCTATTTCTCACTTCTACTGTATAATCATAAGGAATTTGATTTAGGCCATATCTGAACAGTCTAGTGGTTTTCCCTACTTTCTTCAATTTAAGTCTGATCTGAGCCACAGTCAGCTCCCAGTCTTCTCCCCATATGGACCAACCTGCAGTTGATCACAGATCATCAGCCCATTTTCTCCTTTCCTCTTGGTGTGTTCCTATCTGGGGTCCTTGGTTCCTTTCTTCAGTCAGGACCACCAAAGGGCTTGAAAGAGAAGGTAATAAATTCTAGATCCATTTGTTCCCGTAAATTTTAAGATTCTTTCTTAGTTGTGAGAGAATTCAGAAAGGAAGCAAAGAGGTTGAAAAAGTAAAGTGAGAATTTATTTAAGCAAGAATAAGGTCTCAGAGGGAAAGCAGGCAGACAGGTGAGGAGCTGCTGCCCTGGGTTTCTTTGGCAAGCTGATTATGAGGGGCATACCAATGGAGGGGTGGAATACTCACTGGGGAGGGAGGAATTTGGGGGTCATCTTCCCTGATTTTCATCCCTATTCTGTCTTCCCAAGGGGAGAAGGGATTTTTGTCCTTATTTAGCTTAGATCAGAAGTGTCAAGGCATTGGTGCATGATGGGTACTTATCTGTAAGGCTAATCTTATTCTGTTGAGAGCATAATGAGCAAAAGTTTATATTTGGAGCCAAGAGATTTAAGCAAAAACCACGTTGTTGGGATACAACGGCCCTGCCTGGCCTGAATTAGTAGCTGACTATGCACCTTTCTTTGCTTTCAGGACATTTATCACCAAAAATGCATGGTCTTCTGTTAGTCTGGAGGTTCTGCTTTTCTTTGTTTGCCTATGGGCCCCAGCTGTTTACAAGATGTTTGATTTTCTGCTACCTGGCACCTGCCCCTATTTCTCATATCTATCTACCTGTCTGTTATAACCTGCCTGTTATAATACCTTTTATTCCAAAGACTCTGTGTCAATTGGGGTTTAGTTAAGAAATCAGAAGTAATTCCAGGTATTTCAAAGAGTAAATATCTTGATAAAGGGGACTGAAAAAAATTAGAAGGCTTGGGATGGGAAAGATTAGGGAAGCAGCTCTACCATTTAGGAAATCAGGAAATGCTTAAATTATAGGAAACTACTGCCATTGATTTCACTGTCTACTGTACTGTAACAGGTAATTCTTTGTAGGACACTGGGAAGCTGCTAGAAAAACCTTGTTTCTGAAGCCTTAGTAATTGCTAGCCACAGCCACGAGAATAATAATTGCTTTTGCTTTTTTGTATTCCCTCCAGATTTAGACCAGTTCCTCTCATTGGCAAAATGTAACCTAGGGCTATAATGACAAGAATTCTTGAAAATGCAGTTCCTAGACTTCCAGCTAGTATTATAAAAGGAAAACATAGAAGGGGAAAAAAATGGGCTGAGTAGCCCACCCAATTCTACATAATCCAGCACATTTCTCAGCCGAATTACCCACATCCTTTCCCAGGGAACAGTTCCCACTTGACCTACAGTAAAAGATGCTGACTCTGTGTTCTTGCTAATTCAGGTGAGACCCTAGTAGAAACTACGCCAGAAAGTTGAAGCTAGTCAAGCTTAAAGGGCTAGGTTGATTTGCCTCTAGTGATCATTATCACAGGTCTTTATCAGTAGCCTCAAGGGCATAGCAAATTAGTGCAAGAGTCACTTGTATGGTTGCCAAACAGAAATTTAGTGATATTTCTATACTTCCCTTAACTCCCACCAAGTTGTTTGAAAACCAAAAAAAAAAAAAAAAAAAAGGGGGGGGGAGGGGGGAGAAGTAACATGTTCAAAAGATCACTAAACACTTGCATTCAGAATAAGTTATACTTCTCAATCTATGAGGTAACTGTATTGCATGTAATAATTTTGTAAAGATGATTTGTAAGAAAGTTCAAGAAAAAAACTTATAAATGAAATTGCTTTGACGATTTTAACTTAAAGCAAACTTGTGAACTAACTTTGGTAAAGAAAGTAGAAAATTAGGAAAGTTTAAGCAGGATGCAAAGACTACAATCACAGTATATTCACATAGGTTATTATACTGAGTAATCCACAAGGAATCATTACAGTTAAACTTAGTAAGGAGATTTGGAAAAGCTGAGAATACCATAATAAAATCAGTGAGTTTTATGAAACCATGATCAAACCTTTCAGTTTTGTGAAATGTCAAGAATTTCTTATTTCTAGATTTAAATCTGAATGTCTTAGACTGCTGCTTATTTCTTCCACAAGAATATTGGCAAGCATATGCAACAACTATCTTGCTTTGTAGAAGCCTCATTTTATTTCTGTTTAGGGAAAAGTTCAGACTCTGGGAAGAAGATAGTGGTCATAACAGGGCCATTAGATGATTAAATTGGGACTGATGGAAAAAGAAATGGAAGACTTAAAATATATTCTTTAGTTTTAGGAGAACCTGGAATTTGAAGGTCATGCTTGGCAATGCTTAAATTTCACCCTTAATTAAATACACAGTTTAAGACTCCTTAAACACATACAGCTTTTAAAACATGGGAATTTCAAAACAAAATACCTGAGTTTCTCACTTCTTTTATTCTCATCAATTCAGTTCAGTCATTCAGTTGTGGCTGACTCTTTGCAACCCCATGAATCACACCACGCCAGGCCTCCCTGTCCATCACCAACTCCCGGAGTTCACTCAAACTCATGTCCATCGAGTCGGTGATGCCATCCGGCCATCTCATCCTCTGTCATCCCCTTCTCCTCCTGCCCCCAATCCCTCCCAGCATCAGAGTCTTTTCCAATGAGTCAACTCTTCACATGAGATGGCCAAAGTATTGGACTTTCAGCTTCAGCATCAGTCCTTCCAATAAACACCCAGGACTGATCTCCTTTAAGATGGACTGGTTGGATCTCCTTGCAGTTCAAGGGACTCTCATGAGTCTTCTCCAACACCACAGTTCAAAAGCATCAATTCTTCGGTGCTCAGCTTTCTTCACAGTCCAACTCTCACATCCATACATGACCACTGGAAAAACCATAGCCTTGACTAGACAGACCTTGGTTGGCAAAGTAATGTCTCTGTTTTTAAATATGCTATCTAGGTTGGTCATAACTTTCCTTCCAAGGAGTAAGCGTCTTTTAATTTCATGGCTGCAGTCACCATCTGCAGTGATTTTGGAGCCCAGAAAAATAAAGTCTGACACTGTTTCCACTGTTTCCCCATCTATTTCCCATGAAATGATGGGACCAGATGCCACTGCCTTCTCTGATGGTACATTATAAATGTGCATATTTAGGTATGCAATAAACATTGCAAATGGCATGGTTGATGATGATGGTGATGTGATTCTGTTGGTAGGTAGATTAAAACTTGATTGGGGAATTGCTTGGATGCCAATCTGATAACATTAGATACAATTTTTACCTAAGGGTATGGCAACCCACTCCAGTACTCTTGCCCGGAAAATCCCATGGACGGAGGAGCCTGGTAGGCTGCAGTCCATGGGGTTGCTAAGAGTTGGACATGACTGAGCAACTTCACTTTCACTTTTCACTTTCATACATTGGAGAAGGAAATGGCAACCCACTCCAGTGTTCTTGCCTGGAGAATCCCAGGGACAGGGGAGCCTGGTGGGCTGCCATCTATGGGGTCGCAGAGTCAGACACGACTGAAGCGACTTAGCAGTAGCAGCAGCAGCAGAAAAGAATTATGGAAAATTTAAATGACAAAGTCAAAATTTTAAGAAAGTACCTGTAGTTGCATATATAATGAAATCAAGCATAGTGGGGAAAAGAAAATGTGTTGACGGGGAATCCAGTTTGAAAATGTAGATTAGTTGTCTGAGGAAGAAAAAAATTAGCAACTTCGGCTTTTTAGAAAATCATAAATGAATTAATAAGGACTTGAACCTCAATGACTTTAGTGAAAATGAAACTAAAGCAGTGCAAAATGAGAATTGTGACTCCTGACATGAAATCAGCATATTTATATAATCAGCATCCCCCCATCCCTAACATATCCGTGCTATTGTCACCTTTACTATATTGCAAAGAATGTAGAATATGCCTGTAGGACAGCATCCTAACTGCTAATGTCTGTCTCACCTTCAAGTGTAGTGTAATGGGTTGGAACATATGTAGTTTGAAAACACATATTCTTTTCTCACTTAAACTAAAGAGTGAAATGTACTGAACAAACTGTTGTACAACACTTTTAAGCTAGGCTTGCAACCTTGGGATGTTATCACACTTTGTATTATCACTCTGGATAAGATGCATACAAAGAGGGAATGAAAAGAAAGTGAAAGTGAAATTGCTCAGTTGTTTCTGACACTTTGTGACCCCATGGACTGTAGCCTACCAGGCTCCTCCATCCATGGGATTTCCAGTCAAGAGTACTGGAGTGGGTTGCTATTTCCTTCTCCAGGGGATCTTCCCAACCCAGGGTTCAAACCTGGGTCTCCCATGTTGCATGCAGACACTTTACTGTCTGAGCCACCGGGGAAGCTAGGAATACAAGTGGAATAGAAAGGAAGAAGGAGGGAATAGAAGGGGAAAAAAAGAATGGCTCCATTTCCCAATGGCCAATTGCTAGAACCAGCCTCAGATTCTGCTTGCTTCTTCTTTTGCTTCCAGAATCTTTCTAAGCCGTTTTGCATTTCAAATGGAGGGTCAACTCCTAGTATGGAGGCATTACCACGGTCTGTGTGATCATCTCAGCCACTGAAAAGGAGAAAGAATCTCAATAAGCAGAACGGTTAAAAGATTCTAAGAGAGAACAAAGGAGGAAGAATTTTGGCCATATTCAAACTCCATCGGCAATCTTTTTACTCTTTGTATCCAAATGTTGCTATTTATTGTCACATCATTCCTGTGTTTCTCTGGTGCCTCTATATTGCCCTTGAGAGGAAGTAGAATATGAAAATGGGAAAAGGATCTAAATCCCATGTATTATGTAGCTTCTTAGTTCTTTTTTTATTTTTTATTTATTTATTTTTTGCTTCTTAGTTCTTATTCTCACATATTCAACAACACATTTTTTGCCCACTTCTTATAATATTTGGTACAATTTTTTAAATTAAGTAGCTTTTAAAACTCTGGCAAATTTATTTCAAAGTAGATTTCATATTACAAATCATGGCTTCACAGCATGCTACCCCCAAATATGACACCTTAGTACTTAGGATTTTAAGCTGAAGTCATTTGAACAGCAGAAGCAGGTATGTCTCTTTAGCTTTCCTCTGCCCGCTCCCTTACAACAGGTGGCAAAAACCTCATGTGAGAGGTATCCTCTATATCAGAAGGAAGGAGCAGTCTTTATCTCCTAAGACAAAAGGATCCCCAAAAGAATTCAAACAGGCCTTGTTAATGTTTCCCTAGTTTCTACACTTCCTTCATACCCTCAGACCTATCATATTTGTACATGACTGCGCACTCTTCTTGATAACTAGCATAAAAATACTCAGGTCTGTTTCTTTTGGTCTTCATTTCCTTATGTAGATTTCCATGCTATGTAAAATGTATATAAATCTGTATTATTTCCTTCTATTAGTATGTCTTTCTCAATTTAAATTTCAAACCCATTTAGAGATCCCAAGGGAAGGTGAAGAAAACTTTTCCTTCTCTTCACTACCAATATTACTAAGCATAAAAGAGGGCAACAATAAAAATGTATAAATTAGTTTCTTTGTAATAACATGAAATAATTTTGTGAATCACCAGAGGTATGTGGGGATTTCCCAGGTGGCGCTAGTGGTAAAGAACCTGCTTGCCATTGCAGGAGACATAAGAGACACAGGTTCGATCCCTGGGTTGGGAAGATCCCCTGGAGGAGGGCATGACAACTCACTCCAGTATTCTTGCCTGGAGGATCCCATGGACAGAGGAGCCTCGGGCCATGGTCCATGGAGTCACAAAGAGTCGGACATGACTGAAGCAATTTAACATGCAAGCACTGAAAGGTATATGGGCCACACTTTGGGGGAGCAAGGTATTAGAGGCTAGACTTCATCATGAAAGTTGCAAAGGCAGGATTACCAGGGTATTTGGTGACTGATTGTAGGTAAGAAGGGCACAGTTGACACAAATAATAATTAGTGTAAGATCAAGTAAACTTGTCATAAAAATGAAAAAAGTGAGATACAAAGCATATCATTGAAAATTACAAACTGATATTTGTACAAATAGTAAGGAAGGAGATAAAGGTTTCGAACTGATCATCCTCCGATTAATATTTGATAATCCAAGAAAAAATGTTCTAGTTCTCTTTCAAAAAAAAAATGAAGAAAGAAACAGCATATAAGCATTTCAAAATGGCATATATGCATTCCTGAAAAACCCTTACATTCTGCAAAAATCGTATAGTCAAGTCTGTTACTCTTTACAACTTCATAAACAGAGCACTAACATAAAGAGAAATAATAGTCCTTTTAAAAGACATTGACAGATTTTTAAAAAAGCAAATTCCTAATAAAAAAATAAATTGTACTGTAAGAATAAGACGTTTAAAAGAAACCAAAAAAGGGAAAACAACCTGATGGAAGATATATCAGGAGTGTGGAGTTATACAAACAGAGAAAAATTACAAAGATGGAGACAAGTTAGTAATAAAGACAAAGCAAGTGGCCGAACTCTGGGAGGGTAGGGAAGGACAGGGGAGCCTGGCATACTGCAGTCCATGGGGTCATAGATTCAGACACAACTGAGCATGCACGCATGCACACACAATCTAATGACACAGGTTCTTAAAAGCAGAGACTCTTTCCTGGCTGTGGTCAGGCACACATGACTATGAAGAGAGGTCAGAGTGATACAACATTGCTGGTTTTGAAGAGGAGTAAAAAGGACATGTTTTGTATCCTCTAGAAACTGGAAAAGGCAAGGAAGGACACACATTCTCCTCCATAAAGGAATTCCAGAAAGGACTACAGCTGTGCAGATGCCTGCATCCTAGCCTAGTGAGATGCAGGATCCCCGTCAGCCTACTGCAGCAGCTAGCACTGCGACTATTGCTGTGACCACTACCACTGCCATTATAGACCTGTAAGACACTTGTGTCGTTGTAAAGCCACTAACTCTGTGGTAATTCATTAAGCAGAAATAGAAAACTCATATGACATGTGTCTGTGTTTTGCATTTTTTTATATGCCATTAGTGACAGAATGATCTCTGTTCGTTTCCAAGGCAAACCATTCAATATCACAGTAATCCAAGTCTATGCCCCAACCAGTAACGCTGAAGAAGCTGAAGTTGAATGCTTCTATGAAGACCTATAAGACCTTTTAGAACTAACACCCAAAAAAGATGTCCTTTTCATTATAGGGGACTAGAATGCAAAAGTAGGAAGTCAAGAAACATCTGGAGTAACAGGCAAATTTGGCCTTGGAATACGGAATGAAGCAGGGCAAAGACTAATACAGTTTTGTCAAGAAAATGCACGGGTCATAACAAACACCCTCTTCCAACAACACAAGAGAAGACTCTACACATGGACATCACCAGATGGTCAACACCGAAATCAGATTGATTATATTCTTTGCAGCCAAAGATGGAGAAGTTCTATACAGTCAGCAAAAACAAGACCAGGAGCTGACTGTGGCTCAGACCATGAACTCCTTATTGCCAAATTCAGACTGAAATTGAACAAAGTAGGGAAAACCACTCGACCATTCAGGTATGACCTAAATAAAATCCCTTACAATTATACAGTTGATGTGAGAAATAGATTTAAGGGCCTAGATCGATAGACAGAGTGCCTGATGAACTATGGAATGAGGTTCGTGACATTGTACAGGAAGCAGGGATCAAGACGATCCCCATGGAAAAGAAATGCAAAAAGCAAAATGGCTGTCTGGGGAGGCCTTACAAATAGTTGTGAAAAGAAGAGACGTGAAAAGCAAAGGAGAAAAGGAAAGATATAAGCATCTGAATGAAGAGTCCCAAATAATAGCAAGAAGAGATAAGAAAGCCTTCTTCAGCGATCAATGCAAAGAAATAGAGGAAAACAACAGAATGGGAAAGACTAGAGATTTCTTCAAGAAAATTAGAGATACCAAGGGAACATTTCATGCAAAGATGGGCTCAATAAAGGACAGAAATGATATGGACCTAACAGAAGCAGAAGGTATTAAGAAGAGATGGCAAGAATACACAGAAGAACTGTACAAAAAAGATCTTCACAACCCAGATAATCACAATGGTGTGATCACTGACCTAGAGCCAGACATCCTTGAATGTGAAGTCAAGTGGGCCTTAGAAAGCATCACTATGAACAAAGCTAGTGGAGGTGATGGAATTCCAGTTGAGTTATTTCAAATTCTGAAAGATGATGCTGTGAAAGTGCTGCACTCAATATGCCAGCAAATTTGGAAAACTCAGCAATGGCCACAGGACTGGAAAAGGTCAGTTTTCATTCCAATCCCAAAGAAAGGCAATGACAAACAATGCTCAAACTACCGCACAATTGCACTCATCTCACACACTAGTAAAGTAATCCTCGAAATTCTCTAAGCCAGGCTTCAGCAATATGTGAACTGTGAACTTCCTGATGTTCACGCTGGTTTTAGAAAAGACAGAGGAAACAGAGATCAAATTGCCAGCATTCGCTGGATCATGGGAAAAGGAAGAGAGTTCCAGAAAAACATCTATTTCTGCTTTATTGACTATGCCAAAGCCTTTGACTGTGTGGGTCACAATAAATTGTGGAAAATTCTGAAAGAGATGGGAATACCAGACCACTTGACCTGCCTCTTGAGAAATTTGTATGCAAGTCAGGAAGCAATAGTTAGAACTGGACACAGAACAACAGACTGGTTCCAAATAGGAAAAGGATTACGTTAAGGCTGTATATTGTCACCCTGCTTATTTAACTTCTATGCAGTGTACATCATGAGAAACGCTGGACTGGAAGAAGCACAATTTGGAATCAAGACTGCTGGGAGAATCATCAATAACCTCAGATATGCAGATGACACCACCCTTATGGCAGAAAGTGAAGAGGAACTAAAAAGCCTCTTGATGAAAGTGAAAGAGGAGAGTGAAAAAGTTGGCTTAAAGCTCAACATTCAGAAAACGAAGATCATTTCATCTGGTCCCATCACTTTGTGGGAAATAGATGGGGAAACAGTGGAAACAGTGTCAGACTTTATTTTTTAGGGCTCCAAAATCACTGCAGATGGTGACTGCAGCCATGAAATTAAAAGACGCTTACTCCTTGGAAGGAAAGTTATGACCAACTTAGATAGAATATTCTAAAGCAGAGACATTATTTTGCCAACAAAGATTCGTCTAGTCAAGGCTATGGTTTTTCCTGTGGTCATGTATGGATGTGAGAGTTGGACTGTGAAGAAGGCTGAGCGCCGAAGAATTGATGCTTTTGAACTGTGGAGTTGGAGAAGATTCCTGAGAGTCCCTTGGACTGCAAGGAGATCCAACCAGTGCATTCTGAAAGAGATCAGCCCTGGGATTTCTTTGGAAGGAATGATGCTAAAGCTGAAACTCCAGTACTTTGGCCACCTCATGCGAAGAGTTGACTCTTTGGAAAAGACTCTGATGCTGGGAGGGACTGGGGGCAAGTGGAGAAGGGGACGACAGAGGATGAGATGGCTGGATGGCATCACTGACTGGATGGACATCAGTCTGAGTGAACTCCAGGAGTTGTTGATGGACAGGGAGGCCTGGCGTGCTGCGATTCATGGGGTCGCAAATGTCGGACACAGCTGAGCGACTGAACTGAACTGAGTGATACTACAGAATATTTATGCTAGAAAAAAAAAATCATATGTCCTTCAATGTGAATTTCACATCACATTAACTTTACACTAATTTATACTTACAGTATATAGAATCATTTGCATTACAGAAACATGAAAGTGAAAGAAAGAGAGTAAAGTTGCTCAGCCATGTCCAAGTCTCTGTGATCCCATGGACTGTACCACAATCTTCTGTCCATGGGATTTTCCAAGCAAGAATACTGAAGTGGGTTGCCATTTCCTTCTGCAGAGGATCTTCCTGACCCAGGGATAAAACCTGAGTCTCCCGCATCACAGGCAGATGCTTTACCGTCTGAGCCACCAGGGAAGTCACATGGAAACTTCACATGGTCACATGTGAAGTCACATGGTCAAAGAGACTTCCCTCAAAACATATTTGGAAAAGGTTCTCAGTTAAAGTAAGCAGCTGGAAAAAGTAAAATAAGTACAAAAAGCAAGGCAGATAAACTACAGAAGTAGGAATAAATCATCCCAGATGGCCTGTGGAATAAAGGTTTTATGATAATGTGAGGAAACAATTCTACTCATGTTAGAGCAATCATGGAGAAAATTTTAAGCTATTTTGTCTTATCATCGAGGTTGTCAGATAAAATACAGGTTGTCCAGTTAAACTTTAACTTTAAATAAGTGATAAATAATTTTTGTTTTAATATACGTTTATCTCATATAGTATTTGGGACATATTTATAGTAAAAAGTTGTCCATCATTTATCTAAAATTTAGATCTTTCCTAGGCATCCTATTGGAGAAGGCAATGGCAACCCACTCCAGTACTCTTGCCTGGAGAATCATGGATGGAGGAGCCTGGAAAGCTACAGTCCATGGGGTCACTAGAGTCGAACACAGCTGAGTGACTTCACTTTCACTTTTCACTTTCATGCCTTGGAGAAGGAAATGGCAACCCACTCCAGTATTCTTGCCTGGAGAACCCCTGGACAGAGGAGCTTGTTGGTCTATGGGGTTGCACAGAGTTGGGCACGACTGCCGCGACTTAGTAGCAGCAGCAGTAGCAGTAGGCATCCTATATTTTTATTTGCTTAATCAGGCAAACCTACTCATTCTAAAAATTCTTAAATCTAAGATACTTTTTTATTAATATATTTGAAATCAGAATCTTTCAATTTAGGTATTTGATGTGTTTCACTGTACTTAAAAAGAAAAAAAACATTAAATTTATGGTATATCTTACAATGTATGGCACCTTAAAATCATGGAAAAAGGTAAGAACTTTTCTTTAAAAATGTCACTTTTTTCAAAATTCCTTATGTTTAACAGTTTTATCTAATTGGCTATTTGATTTTTACACTTAATTGTCTGAGAATGCATTTGTGTCTCTCTTTCTGGCTTAAGTTTAATCCCTGATAGCGGAACTATTAAGCAAAAACTTCCATCCTGTGATGTGCTATTGTGAAGTGGCTCAGTCACGTCCTACTCTTTGCGAGCCCATGGACTGTAACCTGCCAGGCTTCTTCACCCATTGAGTTTTCCAGGCAAGAATACTGGAGTGGGTTGCCATTTCCTTTTCCAAGGGATCTTCCTGACCCAGGGATTGAACCTTGGTTTTCCATGCTACAGGCAAAGTCTTTGCCCTCTGAGCCGCCAGGGAAGCCCAATGTGCTATTATGTGAGGCTAAAACAAATGTATTTGTGTTTGTGTGAGGCAGCTCTGTTTGCAAAGTGAACCAGTAATGATTCCAAAGACAGCCTGATGCTGAAAAATTTTCAATCATGACTCCACACTATCGCTGATCTTCGATTTGAATTGTTTTCCAATCATTTAACATCTTAAGTCTCCTAAAGTAGGGAATGGCACCCCACTCAAATATTCTTGCCTGGAAAATTCCATGGACAGAAGAGCCTGGTGGGCTTCAGTCTGTGGGGTTGCAGAAAGTTGGACATGACTGAGCGCCTGGTCACATACACATACAACAGCTTAAGTGTCCAAAGAATTTTACTTCAAAATTCCAATTATTTGAATTTTTTATCTTTGTGTTTTCATATGTATTTTAAAACTTTTCTTTTTTCCCTACATTTAAAGATTTTAAACTTTTGAATCTTTTTCTTTATGCTGGCTTTTAATTTAAATATGTTAGAGACTGTGTATCTATTGTGAACTGATTAGGTTTTAATCAGTTATTTTTCTGAATAAGGCAATGAGTCCCAGGAAAACAAGTAAGAAAACTATCAACATTCCTTAGCATTTCGATATGCATTTAGGCAGAAATTTTCTGGCCATAAAATTCTTCAGATAAACTAAACTCATTAAGTCTGCACAATTTTATTACTCTGATTTATCTCATAGACTTGTAAGTAAAAATAAATGTACTCTGCATTCCAATGTGGCACAATTGATGGAAAATTTTTATTTAAAAATAATAAATGGGAGTTTTTCTTTTATGTAAACAATCAAAAGATTCATCCATTGGCAGCCCCGATTTGTCTCCAAAACTGAGGATGAAAATTAGAGCAGTCTGCTAGAAGAGGGTTACTAAAAGATACACAAATTATCAAGACAATTGATTCTAACCAACTGTGCATGAAGTACATTTATTCACTCTGGCTATTTTTAAAAAACAGGTAAAAAAACTTGTGTATAGTTTTGTGGTATTTCATTTAGATTCTTCTTTTGCTTCTTCTTAGTTTCTAATTTTATTATTTTATACTTTGTCAAACTTGTAAGCTACATATAAAGCATAAATAACATTTATTACTTAAAGATTTTTCAGCATAATAATCCTAAGAAATACTTTCAAATAATATTTGACATTAAGTTGAACGCAAACAACCCTCTCTGACTTATAGAAACGATGATAGTGGAGTGCAGACTGAATTACAAAGAGCAAAATGCCTTCCCAGAAGCTATGAAGGATTAAGAAATATCTCAGTTTGTGGCATTTGATTTAGTATTATATTACTCTGAATTGCCCAAGGTTTCTTTTGGAAAAAAAAAATTAATCTTTCATTTCATAACCACCAATATCGGTAGGAGTTGCTGTATTAGATGGTCAATAGCAGACATATTTAAAGGCTGAAAAATGGTATTGCGTTTGTATTTTATATGTACTGACAATTTTCTTCAACAAAATGTCTCTTTGTACTTATATCTCATAAATGGAGGCTTTTGCTTCAAAATCCAAAGTATTCTCATAGGTCATATTTAAGGAAGCAAAGGTTTTTAGCTATAAACAGTCACAGCTTTAAAACAGATGTTTTTCAAAGTTCACTTATAGTTTGGTTTGTTGCTGCCAGGAATATATTTTCACATGTATTTAACATTCCGTTCAGTTCAGTTCAGTCACTCAGTCGTGTCTGACTCTTTGCGACGCCATGGACTGCAGAACACCAGACTTTCCTGTCCATCACAAACTCCCAGAGCTTTCTCAAAGTCATGTCCATCAAGTCGGTGATGCCATCCAACCATCTTATCCTCTGTCATCCCCTTCTCCGCCTGCCTTCAATCTTTCCCAGCATCAGGGTCTTTTCCAATGAGTCAGTTCTTCACATCAGGTGGCCAAAGTATTGGAGTTTCAGCTTCAGTATCAGTCCTTCCAATGAATATTCAGGACTGATTTCCTTTAGGACTGACTGGTTTTATCTCTGACAAATAGACTCAAGGGATTAGCTATTTAACATTAGACATCATGATTAGCTTCCAAGAAGAGTCTGAATAAGAATTAAGGATATCAAAGAATAAGATAAACTATATTTTCAATGGTAAAATATATTCAGTTCAGTTCAGTCACTCAGTCGCATCTGACTCTTTGCGACCCCATGGACTGCAGCACACCAGGCCTCCCTGTCCATTATCAACTCCCGGAGTTTACTCAAACTCATGTCCATTGAGTTGGTGATGCCATCCAACCATCTCATCCTCTGTTGTCCCCTTCTCCTCCCGCCTTCAACTGGAATTATAATTTGGTATTCCAGAATTCATTTATGTATTCCTCCCCTCCACCTTCCCACATGTTACAAAAAGTAGTAACACAAAGTTATATCCATGAAAAAACAACAGTTTTGGAATAAAAAATATCTAGGTTTGAACTAGAATTCATTTTTGGCAAATTCCTTGCCACCTCTGAGCTCTATTCACCTTTTCTGTGAAGCAGAGATAATATTGGTGTGCCATTTTGGGGGGACTGTTATCCATAATTTTTTTCACATTTGTGCAGAGTCAGAATTTTCTGAATAAAATTCACTCAAAATCTTTGTTAAAAGATGATTAATAGCAAACATGCCTTGAAAGCTTAAGATGGTGAACTGCTCCAAAGATGTTTAGACTTGCCTCCCCTAGGATCATTTGCTGTTGTTCTAGCTTTGGAAGGCTGAGGACTTTCCACTCCCCTCCCAGGAAAGATTTGTTTACATTCTAGCTCGAAGGTCGTTCTCTCTCTCTTCAAGGGAAGGAGGGACAGATGTTTTAACTGCCCTGTATAACTTCTGAGTATCACAAATCATGCTTCCTCCTCAGTGGTACAAACTCACTGCAGGCATGAGGTCATATCAGGCTCTCACCACGTTGGCCAATGAAGGTTGGGGTTTGGAGAACCAGCACTAAATGCTCTGTGCATAATGAAGATCTGTTCTCTCATCCAGAGGCCTTATGTATCCCATTAAGCACGAAATATAAATATATAACTTAAACAGCCATGTGTCTTGTTTCCTAAGAAACTAAAATTTATTCAGCAGCAATATGCCCAACCCAAGGATAAGGCATGCTTTGGTGACTCCTGAGAGCTTACATAAATGCCTTTCCTTATGGTTAATTTGGAGATAAGATTAAATATGGCCAAAGGGATTAAAGTTGATGCCAAGTTGATGGTAGTTCTGTGAGAGATTTTTCCTCCTAAGAGGGAAAGAATGCTATACTAAGAGAATCCCTTCCCCTCTAAATTGCTTGTATTTTGGAGCTTGTTGTGTGAAGATGTGATACTTGGAGATGCAGCAAAAATGAGACTATTTGAAACAAGTCTAAAGAAGGAAACCAATACACTGAGGATGAAAGAGCAGAAGAATGTCAAATAAATGAGCAAAAGAACAAAAGAATGTTCTAGGTGACATCTTAAGCTGCTGAATCAATCCTGAACTCATTTCTTTTTATTTTTTAAAAATATATAGTAACAGCTCCTTACAATGCAAACAGAGTTTTGTTGAGAAAACATTCTAAATAATATAAGAATCTAACTCAAGAAATTATGAAGATTAAACAAAATGAGGGCTAAATTAATTAGAATATATGTATTCTAATATATACATTTGTATGTATATGTTGCTCCTGCTGCTAGTGGAGAAGATCTCAGGTCCAAGCATCCATTTGTCTATTGTATAAGTGCCCGTATCAAATAGGCTTCCTGGTGGCTCAGTGGTAAATATTCTGCCTGCCACTACAGGAGAATCAGGAAATGTGGGTTTGATCCCTAGGTCAGGAAGATTCCCTGGAGAAGGAAATGGTAAATTGCTGCAGTATTCTTGCCTGGATAATCCAATGGACAAAGGAACCTGATGGTATCATAAAGAGTCGGGCACGACTGAGCACTCGTGCTTGCTTCTTGCTATATCAGATAACTCATGTATCATACTGTATTACAAGTCAGGGAGCGTTTGTGAAAGAGGGGTCGTTGAAGCCCAAGGACAGAAATAAAGGGGCATAGTTGTCAATGACAGGAACATTAGAGTAAATGTCTAGTAAAAATAAATAAAAATTTAATTAGACCAGTCTGGGGGCTTGTTTTTCTTATCTTCTTTTAAATAAGTGGCAGTTAACTGGCTTCATACTAAACATTGGAGAGGAGGATTTCTTTCTTGTCACCTGGAATCTGACCACTATACTGTCCTCTTTTTTATATTCTAGGTAATGTTTTTTGGAATGGATTTCTGTCTTTTCTTTTTTTTTTTTTTTTTTTTTTTTTTTTTTTTCGCTTTTTAATATTTAATTCTTTCTTCTCAGATACGTGGTTGGAAAAAAAATGGGGACACAACATTACAGAATTTCAACAGCGATTTGATTTCTGTCTTTTCTTTTTTAAGTGAAAGTTAAATTTGTTATAATGCCCATCCCCTAAAGCCAACAGAGATTTGTAGATTTAAAGGGATCACATTTGGGGACTCTATCGGTGTTTTTTTTTTTTTAAAAAAAAGCCAGCCTCTTAGTGGGGTCAGTTGAAAGTGCTCATTTGGGACCGAACCTCTCAAGGAGAAAGAGCCTGGCAGGTCCCCCAGGGCCTGCAGATCTCTGTTGGTGCTAAGCTTCGGCTACATACTCTTATGCTTTAATACATAACTGCATTGGATGTGAAAGAAACATACCTGTATAGTCACTGTTCTATATATTAACATTTAACACTGCTGTGATCGCTCAAGGACATTTTATGTTATGGCTTTAAAGCAAAGGCATGATGATTAGAAACTATTTAAGCTTTTTTTCTTTGAAAAACAAGCTCCTTTTACAGAATCTAAGCAACAGTAGTGCCTGTGGTTTAGCCCACCAATCTTGACGACTACAAGTAGCTGATGCATTGTGCAGATGATGCTTGAGATGGTTTTTGCAAAAGCAGAAATCACTGCAAGGTAATTACGTTGGATAAAAGTGGTATTTTAAACCTTTGAAATAAATAGATGTAACTGTACCTTGGTACAGCTTTTCACTTGTTTAGTTTTTAAACGTTAGTATAATCTGAATAAATTTAATATAAAATGTTGCCAAATTCAATGTAGAAAGAATGTGACAAAACGCCTTGGGTAGTTCTGTTTGTGTTTTTGCATATTGTAAAAGCAGTGTCACAGCTAAAAATAAAGAAATTGTTTCTAAAGGTAAATTATTGTGGTTTAGTTGCTAGTTTGTACTGAGAGTTGACCTCTCCCTGTGCAGTTTTTTGTTCTAAACTTGTATAAATAACACTTGTGTGACTGTCTCCCTTCTACCTTGTAACAGTTGCTTCAGTCTACATTATAAATAAAGAACCACTAGAAAAAAAAAAAAAAAATTTAATTAGAGCAGTTGTTCTTGAGTAGAACCCTTTATATTCTTAACAATTATTTAGAATTCCAAAATATGTTTTTTGTTTGACTTTTTTGATATCAGTATTAACTGAAATAGAATTTAAAACTGAGAAATTAAAATATATTTATTATCTCATTTTAATGTTACTATAATTTATTTAAAAACATATTTTATATCAAACTTACTTTCCAAATTACAGAAAAGAGAAAAAAAATCATTGTTTAATTTTTTTTGCAAATTGCTTTATTATCTGGCTTCTCATATCTGCTTCTGCTTTCAGACTGTTGTGCTATATAAATTTGATTGAAGTGTAGTGAAGTTTTGACTTGACACAGATATGTAGTTAGAAAAAGAAGGTATATTAGAATACTCTTTTAAGATAATTGTGGTTTTTTTTTTAACTACACCAAAACCCAAAACTTGGCAATAGATTGTTTCTTCAAAGTTGATTGTAACATAGAATCTCGACCTGGCACATATTTCACAGCAGTGAGTATGAAACACTTTGATCTGTCTTGCAGTTTAACTACTCTTTGTTGTTTTTGCCTAGTCACTAAGTCGTGTCTGACCCTTTTGAGACCCCCATAACTGTGGCCCACCCAGGATCCTCTGTCCATGGGATTTTCCAGGCAAGAATCCTGGAGTGGGTTGACATTTTCTTCTCCAGGGGATCTTCTTGACCCAGGGATTGAACCCATGTCTCTGCATTAGCAGGCAGGTTCTTTACCACTGAGCCACCATCGAAGCCCTTAATTACTCTTTACCCATGAATAATCTTGTAATAGCATTGACTATTTAGAAAGTATTCATCACCTGAGTATTGTACATCTTCTAAAAGTTGACAGATTCGTGTCACATTTATTAACATCATGGATGTCCTTATCAGAATATTATTTAGGTATTGGGAAACTGTCTAGTTCATAATGACACACCTGCTTTTCCCAAAATTCCAATTTTTCCTTGAAAGCTTGAAATTTATCATTGCAGCAAATATTGTCAGTTGTTTTCCTTGAAATGAAGTCCACTTCATTAAGTTTTGAAAAACATGTCTGTCAAAACATGTCTGAATAATTATAGTATGTCTTATCAGTTGTGTTTTCAGGTAAAAATGGTGTTCCGCTAAAAAGACAGCTAGTTGATCTTGAATTTAAGACAATTGCACAAGTGCTTTTACTTGAGAAAGCTTTCATACTTCAGAATGTAGAAGTGTTTTCTCTACATCTGCCATTTTGTCATATAGGTGATAAAAAGATATGAGTGCAAAAGTCTGGTTTAATTAAATTAAAACTTTACTGCTTCATTAAGAACACTGTTATGTGAAATTCGATGTTTACTTTTTTAAAAAATTATGAGTGCCTGGCAATAAAGAATATAATGAGTGCTACACTATGGGTATAATTTGGTCCCGTTATTTTAATTTGTGTTAAGGTGATAGCATTTTTACAATTGTTGTTTTTGTATCATCAATGTGCTTGTCAACCCAGGGAAGAAAGCAAATTATGTCTTAGTATTATTATGGAATAATTTTAACCTCATTGACTCCTGAAAGTGTCTTATGGACTTTTTTTTGGTTCTATATATCATACTTTGAGAACAACTGAATTCTCAAAGGGTGGGAGAAAAATATATCAATGTATTTCACATCTCTCTAAAATCCTGATATAATTAACACCTGACATCAGCTCATTAAAAAAGAAAGTTGTTTATTTGGGTTCATCAACCATCTGTCCCAATAATCTGCAGTTCTTGTTTTCCCAATGGTAGCTTGTTGTGCTCTAGGATTTTTCCATAAGTATAGTTGTTGGAATCGGTGTGATCTTAGTGAATCTTTGATTCATGATATCTGGGTCTCTTGCTGTAGATGAAGGGAAAAACCAAATTTTTAGTTTTTGGTTTTTATAAAGTCATCCAAATGGAGTATTTACTGCAGCAGATTCAGATTTTTAGCAGAGCTTCATTTCTTTTTTTTCGTTTCTTTTCGGTCATCTTTTCTGTTATCATTTCTTTTCTGTCATAATATGCATGAATTTGTTGCATAGTTTTCCTTTTCTCCAAAGGCTGTTACATTAGAAGCAAGCAGGCTTATATTTGCATTATTTACTCTAAACATCTGCTTTATAGAGACAGGTAATAATTCTTGTTGACTCAACAATTTTATCTTGCTTAGTGAGATGAAGTTCAGTAACACCAAAAGCTGCAACAGTTTTGTGGTCAGCAGTTACTGATGGTTTTGTTGTTGTTCAGTTGCTATTGTGTGTGACTCTGCAACCCCATGAACTGCTGCACGCCAGGCTCCCCGTCCTTCACTGTTTACTGGAGCTTGCTTAAATTCATGTCCATTGAGTTGATGATGCTATCTAACCATCTCATCCTCTGCTGCCCCCTTCTCCTTTTACCTTCAATCTACAAAGTCATTATTTTTATGTACTTTTCATAGTACTCTCAGTTCATTAACCAGTGGCATTTTTTTTTAAATCCCAAGCTAAGAAAATCACACAGAAACCTGTAGAAACTCTGCTTAGTATGGCAAGTGAAGATAGAATTTAATTTCTAGAGGCTAGAGAATGCCTTTTTGTCCAAAACACAATGCTCTTTACTGATATATTAAAATCTGTGTAGATTTCAAATATCAATGTGGTATTAATTGTTATACTGATTTTAATCTTTATTTCATTTTTGGTAATTAAATCTATTTTATTTTCTCTTATCCACTATTTTTATTGATCTAATTGTACTTTATTTTTTAATGAAGTATAGCTGACTGACAATGTAGTGATAATTTATGTATATACATATACGTCTCTCTCTCTCTCTATATATATATATATACACACACACACACACACACACACACATAAGAAGTGAAGTGAAATGAATGTCGTTCAGTCATGTCCAACTCTTTGTGACCCCATGGACTACACAGTGTGGGATTCTCTAGGCCAGAATAATGGAGTGGGTAGCTTTTCCTTCTCCAGGGGATCTTTTCAACCTAGGGATTGAACCCAGATCTCCTGCATTGCAGGTGGATTCTTTACCAGCTGAGCCACAAGGGAAGTCAAGAATACTGGAGTGGGTAGCCTATCCCTTCTCCAGGGGACCTTCCCAACCCAGGAACTGAACCAGGGTCTCCTGCATTGCAGGTGGATTCTCTACCAACTGAGCTATCAGGGAAGCCAGTATATATAGAGAGATATATCTATATGTATAACTGAATCACTTTGTTGTGCAGAAAGGTGATTCAGTTATATATATATATATATATATATATATATATATATATAAATTTGTTAAAAATATTTTTCCATTTTGATTTATCATAGGATATTGAATATAGTTCTCTGTGCTGTACAGTAGGGTAGTATTATTTATCCATTCTATATAATAGCTTACATCTGCTAAACCTAACCTCACACTAATCTTCCACTCCATTCTTCTCCCAACCCTCTCCACCTTACCAACAACAAGTCTATTCTGCATGTCCCTGAGTCTGTTTCTGTTTCATCGACAGGTTTATTTTTGTCACATTTTAGATTCCATGTATTAGTGATATCAAGTGGTATTTGTCTTTCTTTTTGACTTACCTCCACTCAGTATGATAATCTCTACGTGCATCCATGTTGCTGCAGATAGCATTATTTCATTCATTTTTATGGCTGAGTAATATTTCATTGTATATATGTACCACATATTCTTCATCCATGCACCTGCTGATGGCATTTAGGTTGCTTCTGTGTCTTGGCTATTGTGAATAGTTCTGCTGTGAGTATAGTGGTGCATGTATCTTTTTGAATTAGAGTTTTGATTGGATACATGTCCAGGAGAGAGATTGCTGAATCATATAATAATTCCATTTTTAGTTTTCTGAGGAACCTCCATACTGCTTTCCACAGTGACTACACCAACTTAGATTCCCACCAACATTGTATGAGGGTTCCCTTTTCTCTACATCCTGATCAGCAACTGTTACTTGTAGAGTTTTTAATGATGGCCATTCTGATCTGTGCAGGGTGGTACCTGGTTATACTTTTAATTTGCATTTATCTAATAATTAGAGGTGTAAAGCATCTTCTCATGTGCCTATTGGCCATTTGTATTTCATGTTTGGAGAAACATCTTTTTAGGTCTTCTGCCCATTTTTTGATTGGGGTGTTGGTTTTTTGTTGTCAAGTTGTATGGGCTGTTTGTATATTTTGAAAATTAAGCCCTTGTAAGTTCCATCATTTGCAAATATTTTCTCCCATCCTGAGGGTTGCCTTTTCATTTTGTTTATGGTTTCTTTTGCTGTGCAAAAGCTTGTAAAATTGATTAGTCCATTTTGCTTAGTTTTGCTTTTATTTCTGTTACTTGGGAGACTGACCTAAGCAAACATTGGTACAATTTATGCCAGAGAATGTTTTGCCTATGATCTCTTCTAGTAGTTTTATGGTGTCTATAAAGAAGGGGAAACTATAAGGTACAGTTGATGTAAATTCCATATGTAATCAAGGTCATAGACATTAGAGATCATCTGAAGTGCATGTCATCATCAAAGGTTTGATGGCAAATTTTCAACAGGACAGGTCTGTCCTATGTTTAAGTCTAGGTAATTTTGAGTTTTTCTGTATGGTGAGATTGTGTCTCTTAACAAACTATTGATTTAAAAGTGGCTGTCCAACTTCCATAGCACCACTTGCTCAAGAGATGGTATTTCTCCAATTTTATACCCTTGCCTTCTTTGTCAAAAATTAATTGACTGGAGGTGTTTGGGTTTATTTCTGGGGTCTCTACTCTGTCCCATTGATCCACATGACTATTTTTATGCCAATACCACACTGTCTTGATTACTGTGGCTTCGTAGTGTTGTCTGAAGTATAGAAGGGCTATGCCTCCTGCTTTATTCTTTTTCTTCATGGTTCCTTAGGCAATTCTTGGTCTTATTTGGCTCCATAGAAAATTTAGGATTCTTTTCTCTAATTCTGTGAAAAACATCATGGGTAATTTGACAGGGATTATATATGGTTTCACTGGTAGCTCAGGGCTTCCCAAGTGGTGCTAGTGGTAAAAAAAAAAAACAAACAAAAAAAAACCAGGCCTGCCAATGCAGGAGACATAAGAATGCGATCTCAGGGTTTGATCCGTGGGTTCAATCCCTGGGTCAGGAAGATCCTCTGGAGGAGGACATGGCAACCCACTCCAGTATTCTTGTCTGAAGAATCTCATGGACAGGGGAGCCTGGCAGGCTAGAGTCCATGGGATCACAAAGAGTCGGACACAACAGAGCAACTTAGGACTCATGCTTCACTGGTATCTCAGTGGTAAAGAATCTATCTGCCGATGTAGGAAATGAGATGCAGGTTCAATCCCTAGTCAAGAGATCCCCTGGAGGACGAAAGGTAACCCACTCTGGTATTCTTGCCTGGGAGATCCCATGAACAGAGGAGACTGGCAGGCTGTGGTCATGGGGTTGCAAAAGACTTGGACATGACTTAGTGACTAAACAACAATAGGACATTAAATCTGTATACAGTTTTGGGAAGTGTTGCCATTTTAACTGGAGAAGGCAATGGCACCCCACTCCATTACTCTTGCCTGGAAAATCCTATGGATGGAGGAGCCTGGTAGGCTGCAGTCCATGGGGTTGTGAAGAGTAGGATACAACTGAGCGACTTTGCTTTCACTTTTCACTTTCATGCATTGGAGAAGGAAATGGCAACCCACTCCAGCGTTCTTGCTTGGAGAATCCCAGGGACGGGAGAGCCTGGTGGGCTGCTGTCTATGGGGTCACACAGAGTTGGACACGACTGAAGTGATTTAGCAGCAGCAGCAGCCATTTTAACAATATTAATTCTTTCAGTTCCAGATCATGGGATATCTTTTCAGTTCCATGGATCACCTTTAATTTCCTTTTAATTTTAAAGTAGGGGAAACTACAAGGTATACTTTATCCAAATTCCATATGTTATCAAGGTCAAAGACATTAGAGATCATCTGAAGTGTTGTGCCATCATCAAAGATTGATGGCAAACTTCCAGCAAGACACATCTGAATATCTTGGGAAAACTGTCTCATCAGATGTCTGTTTCAATTTCAGGAAATCTCTGCTTTTGCATTACCAGATGATGTTCAGGTCCAGTTAGAATTTGGTGCTTTCTTTAGGTGTGTCATGTGAAACGACTGTCTATTCCTTAGAGTTTGACAGCACAAAGATTCGGTTTAGTCCACCTAATAAGGTCCTTTCCAATGAGGTTGAGGAGAGTTCTTCTGGATGTGTCTTTTCCAATAGATAAAAGCTCCAGGTTGCAAGGTCTGATGCTTAAAGTCTTCCTCTTCCAATAATATACTGTAAAAAGATCGATCTACCCAAACACGGTTATTTTAAATAAAAGGAATTAGGTATTTGCAATATTGGAATATTTAACTTATATGCAGAGTACATCATCAGAAATGCTTGTCTGGATGAAGCACAAGCTGGAATCAAGATTGCCAGGAGAAATATCAATAACTTCAGATATGCAGATGACACCACCCTTATGGCAGAAAGCGAAGAAGAACTAAAGAGCCTCTTGATGAAAGTGAAAGAGGAGAGTGAAAAAGTTGGCTGAAAGCTCAACGTGCAGAAACCTAAGATCAGGGCATCTGGTCCCATCACTTTATGGCAAATGTATGGTGAAACAGTGGAAACAGTGAGAGACTTTATTTTTTGGGGCTCCAAAATCACTGCAGATGGTGACTGCAGCTATGAAATTAAAAGACACTTGCTCCTTGGAAGAAAAGTTATGACCAACCTAGACAGTGTATTTAAAAGCAGACACATTACTTTGTCAACAAAAGTCCATCTGGTCAAAGCTGTGGTTTTTCCAGTGGTCATGTGTGGATGTGAGAGTTGGACTATAAAGAAAGCTGAGCGCCGAAGAACTGACGGTTTTGAACTGTGGTGTTGAAGATTCTTAAGAGTCCCTTGGACTGCAAGGAGGTCCAACTAGCCCATCCTAAAGGAAATCAACCCTGAATATTCATTGGAAGGACTGATGCTGAAGCTGAAATTCTATTTTGGCCACCTGATGCAAAGAACTGACTCATATGAAAAGACCCTGATGCTGGGAAAGATTGAAGGCAGGAGGAAAAGGGGACAGCATAAGATGAGATGGTTGTATGGCATCATGACCTAATACATGAGTTTGAGTAGACTCCAGGAATTGGTGATGGACAGGGAGGCCTGGCGTTCTGCAGTCCATGGGGTCACAAAGAGTTGGACATGACTGAGTGACTGAACTGAACTGAATATTGGAATAGCCCTCCTTATGTCAATTATGTGTCAAGAGAATCAGAACCCAAGTGCCTCACATGTCTGTGACTATCTCAAAAGGTGAAAGTTGATAAGTTCCAAAAGTGGTGATTCTGAGATTTAGAAAGACCAACAGCAATGCTTTCAGTTGAGGTATCTGTGGGAGTAGGGGACTCTAGAAATTTTGCCAATGGAATCTTAGTATTGCCTTTAGTGCATTTGACTAAACCAGAGGATTGAGGGTGGTATGTGCAGCAAAAGTGTTATAAAACTAGCCAAACCACACAGGCTTCTCAAAGCACCTGGATAAGTAAAATGGACACCTTGGCCACTAGGAAGTTCAAGAGGAACCAGGAAGGGATAATGTTTTCCAAAAGGACTTTAGCGACAGTAGAGGCAAGTAGCCTGTGTGCAAGGGAAGGCTTCATTCTAGTGTGGAAACGTATAGACCATGACTGAAGAATATGTATATCCATGAGACAAAGGACACTGTATCAAATACCATTTGCCAGACTTTGAATGGTCCATTATGCAGCTGAAAATGTCCAGGAGTGGTACAAACAGGCTTCCCTGGGTTGAACTTTAGATGAATGGGATAAGTGAGGAAGGTACTTTTACAGCCTGGTTAATGTTTCCCCACCAATATTGCTTCATGAGTGCTATCATTTTGTTAGTGGACCAGTGGCTTAATGCATGTGCAGTGGTGAGGAGTGAGAATTTTAGAATCTCCAGTAGTACTGGGTTGTCACTTGATCCAAACCAGAGCTTTCTCTTTTTATCAGACCAAAAGTTAATTGAATTTCCAGTCTCTTTTTCCTTTTTTGGGGCCAACTTTTGGACCTCTCTAGCCAGTTTTTCTAAATTTTCATTTGGAGAATAATCCTTTAGATGATGACAGAGGTCTGGCTACTGCTGTCCCTTTAAATGGCAGCATTCCTTATGAATCAGCAAGGTGATTTCCCTTAGCTTTCTGAAAGTCAACTTTAAAATGCTCCAGAATCTTAGCACCCCAGGTAAAAGTATTTTATTTAATAATTCCAAAATATAGGGGCTATTTAAATTTTTTTTCCACTGAAAATAAGGAAGTGTTACAGAGTCCAAGCTGGATCTGCTTGCTGCACAACAGACCCATGAATCCTGGAGATGAGCTGTTGAGGCAAGGAAGAGCCAGGCAAGGAGCTGGCTGACCGAGAAGCTGGCAGGCTAGTGCTTCAAAATAGCCATCTTATTGGGGTCTGAAAGCCAGGTTCTTTTCTAGATCAGAGATGGGCAGGGTAGGGTGGGGTGGGGGCAGTGGGGGTGGTGGGAGTTGAGGAAGTAAAGTGAAAAGGCCATTAGTCTTCGGAACATCTCGTAGAATGGCAAGCCTCAGGCAGGAGATGTGTTAATTTTTTCCTTCCTGCCATCTACAGGTGGGCAGGGTCCTGAACAAAGGCACTTTAGTTTAACAGTCAGGCAAAGGGGCAGGAGTCTCTGAGGCAAGTCATTCCATATGATTATAATAACACAAGCAACCAAAAACAAGTTAAAGGAACAGTTTCAACATGGAGTCAGAATTGGCTTCTTCTCCGCAGCAGAAGCACCTTGCTTCCACAGCATTCCAAAATTATGAGCCACTCTGAAAGCATATTTACTACTAGAATAAATATTGGCTATTTGCCCTTGGAAAACACACTCAGTCGTGTCCGACTCTTTGTGATCCCATGGACTGTAGCCAACCAGGCTCCTCAGTCCATGGAATTTTCCAGGCAAGAGTACTGGAGTGGGTTGCCATTTCCTTCTCCAGGGGATCTTCCCAACGCAGGGATCGAACCTGGGTCTCCCACACTGCAGGCACACGCTTTACCATCTGAGCCAATAGGTAAAGATGCTGCCTCAGCATCAAAAGAAGTTACAGTTAAATAGCCAGCACAATATTTGTGGTTGTCACCTTTTAAGTAAGAACCATTACTGAACCATGAGAAGTCAAAGTTATCCAGAAGAATTTTCCATAGATTGTCACAAGGAGTCAGGAGGTGGTCCATCGCTGTTAGTCAGTCACAAGAGACTTCACTGGTGATGGAGGAGAGAAGAACAGTGGGGTTAAAATTTTCACAGTGAACAAGAGTTATGTGAGAGGTAGTTAACAAAAGGACTTCAGAGAAGGTAAGGTCGCTGACTGAGAAACACTGAGTGTGATGAGAATTCAGGAGAGCTTCTAGTGTATGGGGTACAAAAATGGTTAAAGGAGATCCAGTAATGATTTTCTTGGTCTTGTCTTGTAAGTAGCTAAGTTGTGTCCAACTCTTGCAACCGCATGGGATGGTAGCCCGCCAGGCTCCTCTGTCCATGGGAATTTCCAGGCAAGAATACTGGAGTGGGCTGCCATTTCCTTCTCCAGGGGATCTTCCTGACCTGGGAATCAAACCTGAGTCTCCTCCATTGCAGGCTGATTCTTTACCAACTGAGCTACAAGGGAAACCCCTTGGTAGCCCCTTGATTTTCTTGGTGATGTTAACCAAAAGGGCAGAAGAACTAATGGATCTAAGCCAAGGAGGGGCTGTAATATCCAGTAGGTCAACAGTGGTCCCTGTGCTTTTGAATGGGTACCCCAAGTTTATTCCCTTCCTTTTCATATAACAAAAAGGAAAAAGGAAATCTGATTATTGGGATGCCCAAGGGCAAGTTGTTGTTGTTGTTAAGTCACTCAGTCCTGTCCAACTCTTTGCAACCTCAAGGACTGCAGCATGTCAGGATTCCCTATCCTTCACCATCTCCCAGAGTATGCTAAAACTCATGTCCATTGAGTTGATGATGCCATCCAACCACTTCATCCTCTGTTGCCCCCTTCTCCTCTTGTCATCAGTCTTTCTCAGCATCAGGGCCTTTTCCAATGAGTCAGTTCTTCGCATCAGGTGGCCATGATTTTAGTTTTTGAATGTTGAGTTTTAAGTTAGCTTTCTTGCTCTCTTCTTTCACATTCATTAAGAGGCTCTTTAGTTCCTCTTTGCTTTCTGCCATTTAGCATGGTATCATCTACATATCTGAGATTGGTGATATTTCTCCCAGCAATCTTGAGTCCAGTTTGTGCTTCATACAGCTTGGCATTTCTCATGGTGTACTCTGCACATAAGTTAAATAAGCAGAGTGACAATAAACAGCCTTCATGTACTACTTTCCTAGTTCTGAACCGGTTCACTGTTTCATTTCTGGTTCTAACCATTGCTTCTTGAACTGCACACAGGTTTCTCAGGAGGCCAGTAAAGTGGTCTAGCATTTCCATCTCTTTAAGAATTTTCCACTGTTTGTTGTGATCCACACAGTTAAAGGCTTTATCATAGTCAATAAAGCAGAAGTAGATGTTTTTCTGGAATTCTCTTGCTTTTTCTATGATCCAACATATGTTGGCAATTTAATCTCTGATTCCTTATCAAACTCTCCTTTAAGGTCTTGAAAGCCTTGTTTAATTTTCCTCATAAAACAGGATCGGGTGTTATAGTTTAGTAAAAAGTATAGAGGTTTAGGCATAAGACAGAAATTTGGAGTTCAGTTTCTGCAACGAGCAGTTAGCTCAAGAAAACTTTGCTGTTTGTGCTTAGTTTTAGATTTTGGGAAACAGAAGACATCATGAACTCTATCTGGATCTATCTAGGTATCAGCTCTTTTTCTGATATCAGATGACCTCATATCAAACCTGGATTTGGGAAGGCTGTGATTTTTCTTTTTAAGGCTAAAAGTTTTAGCAAGGAGATGCTGGCTCCTGTGAGGGTTTGAGGTGGAGAACAAAGTAGCAAATCATCCACATCTTGCAACAAAATAGGACCCCTAGGGAACATTTTATCATTTGGTTCAACCTTCAGGATTTGTGAGAAATAGAAAGGACTCTCAGTAAAACCCTGAGGAATTACAGCCCAGGAGAATTGTTTTTCTTCCCAAGTGAAGGCAAAAAGATAACTGAGTTATCTGAGGTTGGTGATGTTTCTCCCAGCAATCTTGAGTTCAGTTAACTTCATCAACTGGAATTCTAAAGAATGTACTGCATAAATAATTTACAGTAAATAATTTGCAACCAATGGGCTTGGGAAAGGATTTTAGTATATATGAAGGTTTGAAACAATAGTTTCAAGGCATAACAGTGTTGTTGATTGCATAGAGGTCCTGGACAAACTTCCGCTTGTTCTCACTGGTAAACTGGGAGTGTTACAAGGGCTAGTACTAGGGATAATGAGTCTGAACTTTGTAATCTTCTATGATGGGCTTATTATATTATATATTCTATGATGGGTTTTATTCTTCAAAGGGCTTCTTTACTGATGCTAGTGCTCGTGCTCAGTTGCTGAGTTGTGTCTGACTTTTTGCGACCTCTTGGACTGTATAGCCTGCCGGGCTCCTCTGGAATTTTCCAGGCAAGAATACTGGAGTGGGCTACCATTTTCTGCTCCAGGGGATCTTTCCAACCCAGGGATTGGATCCGCGTCTCCTGTATTGGCAGGCGGATTCTTTACCACTGAGCCACCTGGTAAGCCTTGTCTTTACTATGTGCTTAGTCGCTCAGTCGTGTCCAACTCTTTGTGACCCCATGGAGGAGGATTCTTTACTGTCTGAACCATCAGACAATAATATAAAGGGAAGACCTTTAGTTATAAGTATCAATTCTGGGAAGAAGATTTTTGGGATTTATATGAATCTTGATGGGAGATACACTTTGTGTTTCACCAAACCAATCCTTGGTACAGAAGATCCCCTGGAGAAGGAAATGGCAGCCCACTCCAGTCTTCTTGTCTGGGAAATCCCATGGTCAGAGGAGCCTGGAGGGCTGCAGTCCGTGGGGTTGCAAAAGAGTAGGATAGGACTCAGCAACTAAACAGCAATAGTATCAGTTGGAGATTTTGTTCACAAGGGAGATGAGAATGGATTTGATAGGGATAAATGATGAGTGTTTATAAGAAAAAATCAAAGTTTCACTTAATTCATTCAAAATTCATTACTTTGATGATTAATGTCAAACTCTAGACTTATTTCCCCAATTTTGGGAGGAAGAAATTCCAGCATGATACTTCTTTAAGGTGTCTCAGCCTAATAGATGGATAACAGCAGATAAACCAAGGAGAAAAGGGTGTGCATTTATCAGAGGGGCTAAAGAAAAAGGAATCTGTCCATGTAAAGAAACCACTTGAAGTTCTTTGGAGAGTCTCACTATCTGAGCTGCTTTAACATGTATCACTACCTTTTGGTAGTGGCATTGAGCACTGAGAGTGTGGCTCTGGTGTCCATTAGGACCAGAAGAGAATCATCCTCAATCTGAAGAAATGTTGGTTAAGAGGGATAATTGGGAAGAGCTCTGTTACTTCCTAGGACCACCCAATACTAAGAGTTGGAAGAACATTGGAAAGCCTGATTATAAGGCTGAAGTCACGTAAAATGCTTAAATTTGTAACAATCTCTTTTCCAATAGCCTGCTGCTGCTAAGTCACTTCAGTCGTGTCCGACTCTGTGCAACCCCATAGACGGCAGCCCACCAGGCTCCCCCATCCCTGGGATTCTCCAGGCAAGAACACTAGAGTGGGTTGCCATTTCCTTCTCCAATGCATGAAAGGGAAAAGTGAAAGGGAAGTCGCTCAGTTGTGTCCGACTCTTCGAGACCCCATGGATGGCAGCCTACCAGGCTCCTCCGCCCATGGGATTTTCCAGGCAAGAGTACTGGAGTGGGGTGCCATTGCCTTAGCTCTATGCATTAGTAACAGAAAGTCAGGGGGGTTTATTTTCACTTAGGAGGATTCATTTGTTGGAGTCGAAGATGAAGAATTTTGGCATTATTCCTTTTAGGTGACTCATCTAGTGTTGGAAAGAGCTGGTTTGCCCAATGAGCTACATCTGGAGGGGACATAGTTTTCCATTCCATCCCAGTTTTTTTTACCAGAAGGGAAAGGTTCTGATTCAGTCCATTAGTATACATAGAATTAAAAGCTACCTGGGTGGAATCAACATCTGAGGAAAAGTCCAGAATTTAAAAATAATCTGACATTAGTTGTTAGATGGGGAACAGTGGAAACAGCAGCAGACTTTTTTGGGGTGCTCCAAAATCACTGCAGATGGTGATTGCAGCCATGAAATTAAAAGACACTTCCACCTTGAAAGGAAAGTTATGACCAACCTAGACAACATATTAAAAAGCAGAGACGTTACTTTGCCAACAAAGGTTCATCTAGTCAAGGCTATGGTTTTTCCAGCAGTCATGTATGCGTGTGAGAGTTGGACTATAAAGAAAGCTGAGCACTGAAGAATGTATGCTTTTGAACTGTGGTGTTGGGGAACACTCTTGAGAGTCCCTTGGACTGCAAGAGGATCCAACCAGTCCATCCTAAAGATCAGTCCTGGGTGTTCATTAGAAGGTCTGATATTGAAGCTGAAGCGCCAATACTTTGGCCACCTAATGTGAAGAACTGACTCATTTGAAAAGACCTTGATGCTGGGAAAGATTGAGGGCAGGAAGAGAAGGGGACAACAGAAGATGAGATGGTTGCAGGACATCACTGACTCAATGGACATGGGTTTGGGTAACTCTAGGAGTTGGTGATGGACAGGGAGGCCTGGTGTGCTGCAGTCCATGGGGTCACAAAGAGTAGGACATGACTGAGCACCTGAACTGAACTGAACTGATATTAGTTGTTGTAGTCATGAACAGATATCAAGTTTTTGTGCTCAAGTTGAAATTTTGTTCCAATCAGTGGTCTTTGGAAAAGCTCTAGGAATTTCTCAAAGATGTCACTTAGGATGGCCTGAGTCTAATTACATAATAAATTAGTGGGCTTGCCTCTCATTTGTGATACCAGAAACCTTTCAGGATTTTCCTAATTAACATTTCTCACCCAGTGCTGGGCATGGTCTTCATTGATAAGCATATGATCTAGCTGATTTGAGTCAGAGAAACCAGGTTGATACGTTTCAATGACTACATTAAATTCCTTAGCAAATCTGTGAGGAGCTTTAATTACTTTGGGAAAATCTTTGATGGTAGTTCACAGTTCAGCTTTAGCCCAGGACAGATAAGAAATTAAGGGTTTAGCATCTGGATCCCTGGAAGGCTTACTCTAAAGTAACAGGTTCTGGAAAATTTATAGGAAAAGGTATTGGGCAGAATTTTAACCAAAAAGGGGAATTTCAGCAAGTAATTTGTATGGTGACCTGCTGGTCTTGAGGAGACATAGGAGTTTTGTTTTGTTTTGTTTTGTTTTGTTTTTAATTTTATTTTATTTTTAAACCTGAAACACTGTATTAGTTTTGCCAAACATCAAAACGAATCCGCCACAGGTATACATGTGCTCCCCATCCTGAACCCTCCTCCTTCCTCCCTCCCCAGATGGCGCCAAAGATGAAATCTAACCACAAGGAGCCTTAGGAGAGAGACAAGATGGCACCAGAGGTAGAGCTTGAGACTAAAAAGCCAAGGAAGAAGAACCTGAGTCTTCAAGGGCCGCTTTATCCTAAATTTTAAATAGTTTGTTTTTCTCAGTTGATCTTAAAATCTTACTTTTCAAAGAGGTAATTTTAGACTCCTGGTAACTTTTGGCAGCCTCAAAGTACTAATCAAAATAGGCATACCAGTCAATTTTGGAAAGTTTTGAGTTGTTTACTATGATTCAGTTTTAAGGAAATTAAGTTTGGGAATTTCAGTTTCCCATAACGGCCATTGATATTCTAAATTTGTCTTGGTCAGGTTGGTCCATTTTATTGCAAATGCACATGAGGAAGGACAGTGGTTTTTAAACATAAAATAGGTTGTATTGTGGGTATCCTCACAAACTTAAATAAGTGGGATCCCACTTCTCAGAGGTTTTTCTCTAAAGAGCAATTTCCAAGCAGTTCAAATAGCTCAACTCACGCAGCTTGCGAGCTAATACTAGCTAATTCTAAGGTAATAGCCAAGACAAAGTCTTTTCCAGCCAGTTTACAGAGAACAACTCCTATTCCAAGGGAATGGGTGCAGAGCTGAGCTGCCACATGCTTCACTGCTTCAGCAAAGCAGCCCCTGTTCTGGAAAGAACAGGTCAGTGCTTTTTCAGCCAGCTTTGGTTGAAACAGTGATCCCAAGGTCAGACTGACATGCCAAATGGGGACTTGCATACAGAATAAGACCTTAACCTGAAAGATGAAACCTTAAAATTGATCCCAAATGAAGACTAAAGAGTTTCAAAATCAAAGAGGAAGTGAGCTTGAATCCAGGAGAAATATATACCTTCAAGCTCCAGGGTCAGTGAGAAAAGTACCGAGTGACAATGGAATCAATCGTGGGAACTGCACCTGTTTGCTCCCTAGGCTCAGAGCTCTCAGGGGTCTTTTCTGGTTCCTCTGCAGGCCATAGAAATGTTTACTTGAACAGACAGCCTAGTATTTCTCCAGAAAATATGTATTTATTCAGGATCAGCAGAGAATTAAAGTTCAAGGTCTGCAACCATGTTGAGCCACAGGCAAGTCTCCACACAGCACAGAAAGGAGAACACTATTCTGGAGAAGAAAAGGAAGTTGGGAGGGTTACAGTTAACAGAGTTCAAGGTTTTACATTGGTTAAATGCTTCCAGGAAAGGAGAGGAGTATTTCTTTTTCCTGTTGGACTCTGCTATCATTGCGGGATATGATACCTCCTCTTCTTGTCTCTGGATTCTATCTAATTGAGGTTTTGGTTTATTTTATTTTTTTTACAAAAGGGTTTCAGGATGTATCTTGATTTATCCAGTGTTTATGTGTGAGAAGTCTGAAAAATATTATACCAGGAAGGTGGGAACCTAAGGTTAGGAAAGGGTATTTGCTCTGTGTGCATATAGACCCGTGTGTGCCCACATGTTTAGACTGAAAGAGCTATACTATTAAAGCCATCTGTCACGTGGCACACTGTGACTCGTATTGTGGTAGCACAATATGAGAAGAAAGGACGATTTTCTCAGCTACTTGTTCAGATTATTCCTTCTAGGCAAGTTAGTGGAATGATTTCAAATCAACACTCAGGATCATCTATGTTAGGGAAAAATCATTATCAACACTAAATGAATGCTAGTATGCCATGGAAACACAGCTGTCCATTGGGATACACAGGGGATTGTTTCCAGGAGTCTCCTGCCACTAAAATTCGAGGACGTGCCTGTCTCTTAAATAAGATGGTGTTATACATTGAACATAGTTGGTCCTCTACATCTGTAGGTTTCACACCACAGATTCAACCAATCAAGATCTGAAACTGTCTTCCTGATATTTCTATGTTATTATAACTTTGGGGTATTGCTTACCCTTCAAATTTATATAAGGAGTGCCAGCAATTTTATTATTGATAGTGGTCAAGTTTGAAGCACACTTTTTTATTATACTTTATATAAGCATTGGAGAAGACTCTTGAGAGTCCCTTGGACTGCAAGGAGATCCAACCAGCCTATCCTAAAGGAGATTAGTCTTGGGTGTTCATTGGAGGGACTGATGTTGAAGCTGAAACACCAATACTTTGGCCACCTGATGCGGAGAGCTGACTCATTTGAAAAGACCCTGATGTTGTTGAAAGATTGAGGGCAGGAGGAGAAGGGGATGACAGAGGATGAGAGGATTGGATGGCATCACTGACACAATGGACATAGGTTTGGGTGGACTCCAGGAGTTGATGGACAGGGAGGCCTGGTGTGCTGCGGTTCATGGGATTGCAAAGAGTCGGACACGACTGCGTGACTGAACTGAACTGTGTAAGCATTATTTAAGGTTAAAGAATATCTTGAGATTTTAAGTTAGCAGTTGTAACTGCTTATCTGTTAGAATCAGACATTTTATATATATTTATGCAATCAGAACAAACAAAAAAGAAAGACATTAGATGGTAGGCTAATGTGTAGTGCGTGCATACATGCTAAGTTGCTTTAGTTATGTCTGACTCTTTGTGACCCTATGAATTGTAGCCTGCCAGGTTCCTCTGTCCATGGGATTCTCCAGGCAATAATATTGGAGTGGGTTGCCATGCCCTCCTCCAGTGGCCTTTCTTGACCCATGGATTGAATGTGCCTTTTGTACATCTCCTGCAGTGGAGGGTGGGTTCTTTACGGCTAGCACCAGTTGGGAAGCCCCTAATGTACAGTAGCAACCATCATTTAGTGATCTTTGAGTTCAACTTTTTAAGTCTAAACAGCTTCAATTTTCTTACTGATTGAAATGATAATACATGTTATAAATATTATTTTAATAATAAATCTATACTAATAGTCATGTTTATATTTTTACTTATTGAAATTATATGTAAGATTTTAAGAAAAGTGCTCATTTGCTAATAACACTTATGACTACTATTCTCAGTTATTAATTGAGAAAGTGAACCTGAAAAAGAGAGTTAGCACTGTTGTGGGTTAGGAATTCTAAGAAAAATCTAAATTTAGATGTTTAGGGTTTGATGTAGTAACTTAACCTACATTGTAAAATGTATTTGTAGTTTATCATTATAGTTTTCCAAGGAGAGTTAGTATGGAAAAGGTCACCAAAGAAGTTAAAAAGGGAGGAGAATATACAAAGAGCTAAGCTTAAGTCTTGAAGACATCTCACAATTGAGAGAAATACATAGAGGAGAAATTGCGTAGCATATATTGAAAAATTTATCTCATAAAAATCCAGTTTGAAATACAGAGAGTGCATTTACATTCATGCTGTAAAGCAAATATATTATTACAGTTATGCCCTAGTTTGAAATCTCTAGTTCAGAACACCATTGATGCTCTTTCCATTGGGAGATGGATTCTCTTTCTCTACCCCTTTGAATATGGCCTTTGGTCTTGCTTTGATTAATGAATGTGTCAGAAATGGCACATTTCTGTTCTGTGCATCTTCTGAGCCAGTCATTAGACCTTGTACTCTCTTGTAGAGTATGTATCACATGTGAGGAATCTCAGCCTGATCTAGTCACCTTGAGGATCAAAGATACCTAGAGAGAAGCCCAGGTATTCTAACCATTGCAGATGAACCCAACCTGGGCTATCTTCTCAGCTAGATGCAGCATGAAGGTGCACAGTTAAAACAGCACAGGAATACCCTCTCAGACCAAATATTCATGAAAAACAGCATGATGTTTCAAGCTACGGGATTTGAGGTGGCTTCTTATGTGGCAAAGTGTAACTGACACACTTGTCAAAATAGGTTCTGTCTGTGTATGTCTTGTTTCTCTGTCTGTTTCTAAACTACATTCAGCAAGGCCCTTAGAATTTGTGGCTAGGATTTCATTTCATTTGGTTGATATTAGGTGTAGTTGAATGTAAACAATGACTGAAAATACATGCTCAAATGCTTTACTGGAAAGCATTTTAGGATGATTGAAACAAGTTTTATGGCAGGTTATCTATTTCAATACTAACAGAATATCATTTTATTCCCATTACTGTTAAGAATAGAATCTGAGAATTAAATAATAAGTATCTCTATGACACAAACTCTGGAAAATCCTTAAAAGAGATATGGAACAACAGACTGGTTCAAAATTGGGAAAGGAAGAGGAGGAGCCAAGATGACGGAGGAGTAGGATGGGGAGAACACTTTCCCCCCAACAAATTCATCAAAAGAGCATTTAAACGTCGAGTAAATTCCACAAAACAACTTCTGAATGCCAGCAGAGGACATCAGGCACCCAGAAAAGCAACCCAACTCTTCGAAAGGAGGTAGGAAAAAATATAAAAGACAAAAAAAGAGACAAAAGAGGGAGGGATGGAGTTCCATCCCGGGAAGGGAGTCTTAAAAGGAGAGAAGTTTCCAAACACCAGGAAACCTTCTCACTGCTGAATCTGTGCCGAGCTTTGGAAGCACAGAGGGCAACATAACAGGGAGAAAAAAATAAATAAACAATTAAAATCACAGATTGCGAGCCCTATGGTAACTCCCCCAGCAGAGAAGCAGCGCAGATGCCTGCATGTGCCAGTAGCAAGCGGGGGCTGGGCAGGGAAGCGCGGCACGGGCCGCGTTGCTTAGAGTAAGAATCTGCCCCGAATGTCCTGAGCGCTATCTGAGTGAAATAATTTGGGCTAGCAAACCAGACTGTGGGATATCTACCACGCGAAAAGCCAGCCCTAACCTAAGGCACTGCCAGGCCCGTGCACAGAACAAAGGACCAAACAGAGATAGCCGGCTGCAGACCTTCCCCCTCCGGTGACAGGCAGCCAGAACCGGAAGGGGGCAATCGCAGCCCCAGAAAGACACTATCTATAAAACTGTAAGCAGGCTTCTTTGCTAACTAAAACTTCTTGGGGTTCTGGACTGTCAACATCTGCCTGAGAAGGTGTGCCGGTTTTACACCCAGATAACCGAGTGGCGGGGAGGCGATAAGTCGCAGCATTGGCGCTCGCCAAACACCTTATCACCTGAGCTGCTCGGATCTGGGAAGAGCACAAAACGCAGGCCCAACCGAGTCTGAGCCTCTTAGGACTACCCAAGTGCCTGAACCTGATCGGCTTGGACCTGGGAGCTCAGCCCAGGGCCGGCCTCTGATTGTTCCCGGCGGAACAACCTAGAGCCCTAGAGCCTGAGCAGTGTGGGCAGGGAGGCTACACGCGCCTTGAGCGGGGGTAGGCCCAGTGTGGCTGAGGCATTGCGAGCGCACGCCAGTGTTATTTGTTTGCAGCATCCCTCCTTCCCTCCGCACAGCGCGACTGAACAAGTGAGCCTAAAAAAAAAAAAAAAAAAAAAAAAGTGTCCTCCACCGTCCCCTTTGTGTCAGAGCGGAAACCAGACACTGAAGAGACCAGCAAACAGAAGAAGCTATAACAGAGGGAAATGCCTTGGAAGCTACAGGCCATAGATTAAAACCCTGTGGTTACTACGGACTACATAGGAAGGGGCCTATAGATTTTGAGAAATATAAGTCGGACCAAGGAACTAGCCAAAAATGTACTGAACCCACAATACTCACAACAAAACCAGAGAAAGACCTAGGTATATTTTTACTATTTTTATGATCAATCTTTCTTTCTTTTTTTTTAATTAAAAAAAAATTTTAAGTCCTCTATTGTCCTTTAATTTTCACTTTTATAACCTATTACTTTGCAAAAAAAAAAAAAAAAAAGACCCTATTTTTTTTTCTTCTTCAGCAAACTTCATATATTTTATAATTTTTTGACTGTATTTTTTTTTTCTTTCTCTTCTTTCTTTAACATTGTATTTTTGAAATTCCAAACTCTACGCTAGATTTTTAATTTTAGCCTTTTGGTATATGTTATCAATTTTGTACCTATAGTTTTTTTTTATAATTTCTGTGACTTTTTTCCCCCCTCTATTTCTTTCTCTTCTTCTTTTATATAACATCGTATATCTGCAATTCCAAACTCTACTCAAGATTTTTAATTTTTGCTTTTTGATATTAGTTATCAATTTTGTACCTTTAGTTTCTTTATAATTTTCACAACCTTGTTTGTTTTTCTTTGTTCTTTTTTTCTCTCTTTCTTTTCCTTCTTCTTTTCATTAACATCGTATTTTTGAAATTCCAAACTCTACTCTAGATTTTTAATTTTTGCTTTTATGTATTTGCTACCAATTTTGTACCTTTAAGAACCCAATCTTCAGGACCTATTTTTCACTAGGGAGTGAGATTACTGGCTTGACTGCTCTCTCTCCCTTTGGACTCTCCATTTTCTCCACCAGGTCGCCTGTATCTCCTCCCTAACCCCTCTCTACTCTACCCAACTCTGTGAATTTCTGTGTGTTCCAGACGGTGGAGAACACTTAGGGAACTGATTACTGGCTGGATCTGTCTCCCTCCTTTTCATTTCCCCCTTTTATCCTTCTGGCCACCTCTGTCTCCTGCCTCCTTCTTCTCTTCTCTGTATAACTCCGTGAACATCTCTGAGCGGTCCAGTTGTGGAGTGCACATAAGGAAGTGACTACTGGCTAGGCCACTCTCTCCACTATTGATTCCACCTCATCTCATTTGGGTCACCTCTAACTCCCTCCTCCCTCTTCTCCTCTCCATGTAACGCTGTGAACCTCTCTGAGTGACCCTCACAGTAGAGAAACTTTTCATCCTTAACGTTGATGTTTTATCAATGGTGCTGTATAGAAGGAGAAGTTTTGAAACTACTGTAAAAATAAGACCGATAACTGGAAGTAGGAGGCTTAAGTCCAAACCCTGACTCCAGGGAACTCCTGACTCCAAGGAACATTAATTGACAGGAGCTCATCAAACGCCTCCATACCGACACTGAAACCAAGTACCACACAAGGGCCAAAAAGTTCCAGGGCAAGACATACCAAGCAAATTCTCCAGCAACAAAGGAACACAGCCCTGAGCTTCAAGATACAGGCTGCCCAAAGTCACCCCAAAACCATGGACATCTCATAACTCATTAGTGGATATTTCATTACACTCCAGAGAGAAGAAATACAGCTCCATCCACCAGAACATCGACACAAGCTTCCCTAACCAGGAAACCTTGACAAGCCACCTGTACAAACCCACACACAGCGAGGAAACGCCACAATAAAGAGAACTCCACAAACTGCCAGAATACAGAAAGGACACCCCAAACTCAGCAATTTAAACAAGATGAAGAGACAGAGGAATAGCCAGCAGATAAAGGAACAGGATAAATGCCCACCAAACCAAACCAAAGAGGAAGAGATAGGGAATCTACCTGATAAAGAATTCCGAATAATGATAGTGAAATTGATGAAAAATTCTTGAAATTAAAATGGAATCACAGATAAATAGCCTGGAGGCAAGGATTGAGAAGATGCAAGAAAGGTTTAACAAGGACTTAGAAGAAATAAAAAAGAGTCAATATTATAATGAATAATGCAATACGTGAAATTAAAAACACTCTGGAGGCAACAAATAGTAGAATAACAGAGGCAGAAGATAGGATTAGTGAATTAGAAGATAGAATGGTAGAAATAAATGAATCAGAGAGGATAAAAGAAAAACAAATTAAAAGAAATGAGGACAATCTCAGAGACCTCCAGGACAGTATTAAATGCTACAACATTCGAATCATAGGGGTCCCAGAAGAAGAAGACAAAAAGAAAGACCATGAGAAAATACTTGAGGAGATAATAGTTGAAAACTTCCCTAAAATGGGGAAAGAAATAATCACCCAAGTCCAAGAAACCCAGAGAGTCCCAAACAGGATAAACCCAAGGCAAAACACCCCAAGACACATATTAATCAAATTAACAAAGATCAAACACAAAGAACAAATATTAAAAGCAGCAAGGGAAAAACAACAAATAACACACAAGGGAATACCCATAAGGATAACAGCTGATCTTTCAATAGAAACTCTTCAAGCCAGGAGGGAATGGCAAGACATACTTAAAATGATGAAAGAAAATAACCTACAGCCCAGATTATTATACCCAGCAAGGATCTCATTCAAGTATGAAGGAGAAATCAAAAGCTTTTCAGACAAGCAAAAGCTGAGAGAATTCTGCACCACCAAACCAGCTCTCCAACAAATACTAAAGGATATTCTCTAGACAGGAAACACAAAAACGGTGTATAAATTTGAACCCAAAACAATAAAGTAAATGGCAACGGGATCATACTTATCAGTAATTACCTTAAACGTAAATGGGTTGAATGCCCCAACCAAAATACAAAGACTTGCTGAATGGATACAAAAACAAGACCTCTACATATGTTGTCTACAAGAGACCCACCTCAAAACAGGGGACACATACAGACTGAAAGTGAAGGGCTGGAAAAAGATTTTCCATGCAAATAGGGACCAAAAGAAAGCAGGAGTAGCAATACTCATATCAGATAAAATAGACTTTAAAACAAAGGCTGTGAACAGAGACAAAGAAGGTCACTACATAATGATCAAAGGATCAATCCAAGAAGAAGATATAACAATTATAAATACATATGCACACAACACGGGAGCACCGCAGTATGTAAGACAAATGCTAACAAGTATGAAAGGAGAAATTAACAATAACACAATAATAGTGGGAGACTTTAATACCCCACTCACACCTATGGATAGATCAACTAAACAGAAAATTAACAAGGAAACACAAACTTTAAACAATACAATAGACCAGTTAGACCTAAATGATATCTGTAGGACATTTCACCCCAAAACAATGAATTTCACCTTTTTCTCAAGCGCACATGGAACCTTCTCCAGGATAGATCACATCCTGGGCCATAAAGCTAGCCTTGGTAAATTCAAAAAAATAGAAATCATTCCAAGCATCTTTTCTGACCACAATGCAGTAAGAGTAGATCTCAATTACAGGAGAAAAACTATTAAAAAATCCAACATATGGAGGCTGAACAACACGCTGCTGAATAACCAACAAATCACAGAAGAAATCAAAAAAGAAATCAAAATGTGCATAGAAACGAATGAAAATGAAAACGCAACAACCCAAAACCTGTGGGACACAGTAAAAGCAGTCCTAAGGGGAAAGTTCATAGCAATATAGGCACACCTCAAGAAACAAGAAAAAAGTCAAATAAATAACCTAACTCTACACCTAAAGCAACTAGAAAAGGAAGAAATGAAGAACCCCAGGGTTAGTAGAAGGAAAGAAATCTTAAAACTTAGAGCAGAAATAAATGCAAAAGAAACAAAAGAGATCATAGCAAAAATCAACAAAACCAAAAGCTGGTTTTTTGAAAGGATAAATAAAATTGACAAACCATTAGCCAGACTCATCAAGAAACAAAGGGAGAAAAATCAAATCAATAAAATTAGAAATGAAAATGGAGAGATCACAACAGACAACACAGAAATACAAAGGATCATAAGAGAGTACTATCAACAATTATATGCCAATAAAATGGACAACATGGAAGAAATGGACAAATTC
The DNA here is from genome assembly GCF_029407905.1 of Bubalus kerabau. Lineage (NCBI taxonomy): Eukaryota > Metazoa > Chordata > Mammalia > Artiodactyla > Bovidae > Bubalus > Bubalus kerabau. Next base: position 269,352,428 of record NC_073624.1, on the reverse strand, counting down.
TTAGAAAAGTACAACTTTCCAAAACTGGACCAGGAAGAAATAGAAAATCTTAACAGACCTATCACAAGCACGGAAATTGAAACTGTAATAAAAAATCTTCCAGCAAACAAAAGCCCAGGTCCAGATGGCTTCACAGCTGAATTCTACCAAAAATTTAGAGAAGAGCTAACACCTATCCTGCTCAAACTCTTCCAGAAAATTGCAAAGGACGGTAAACTTCCAAACTCATTCTATGAGGCCACCATCACCCTAATACCAAAACCTGACAAAGATCCCACAAAAAAAGAAAACTACAGGCCAATATCACTGATGAACATAGATGCAAAAATCCTTAACAAAATTCTAGCAATCAGAATCCAACAACACATTAAAAAGATCATATACCAGGACCAAGTGGGCTTTATCCCAGGGATGCAAGGATTCTTCAATATCCGCAAATCAATCAATGTAATACACCACATAAACAAACTGAAAAATAAAAACCATATGATTATCTCAATAGATGCAGAGAAAGCCTTTGACAAAATTCAACATCCATTTATGATCAAAACTCTCCAGAAAGCAGGAATAGAAGGAACATACCTCAACATAATAAAAGCTATATATGACAAAACCACAGCAAATATTATCCTCAATGGTGAAAAATTGAAAGCATTTCCTCTAAAGTCAGGAACAAGACAAGGGTGCCCACTTTCACCATTACTATTCAACATAGTTTTGGAAGTTTTGGCCACAGCAATCAGAGCAGAAAAAGAAATAAAAGGAATCCAAATTGGAAAAGAAGTAAAACTCTCACTATTTGTAGATGACATGATCCTCTACATAGAAAACCCTAAAGACTCCACCAGAAAATTACTAGAACTAATCAATGACTATAGTAAAGTTGCAGGATCTAAAATCAACACCCAGAAATCCCTTGCATTCCTATACACTAATAATGAGAAAACAGAAAGAGAAATTAAGGAAACAATTCCATTCACCATTGCAACAGAAAGAATAAAATACTTAGGAATATATCTACCTAAAGAAACTAAAGACCTATATATAGAAAACTATAAAGCACTGGTGAAAGAAATCAAAGAGGACACTAACAGATGGAGAAATATACCATGTTCATGGATTGGAAGAATCAATATAGTGAAAATGAGTATACTACCCAAAGCAATTTATAGATTCAATGCAATCCCTATCAAGCTACCAACAGTATTCTTCACAGAGCTAGAACAAATAATTTCACAATTTGTATGGAAATACAAAAAACCTCGAATAGCCAAAGCGATCTTGAGAAAGAAGAATGGAACTGGAGGAATCAACTTACCTGACTTCAGGCTCTACTACAAAGCCACAGTCATCAAGACAGTATGGTACTGGCACAAAGACAGAAATATATATCAATGGAACAAAAGAGAAAGCCCAGAGATAAATCCACGCACATATGGACACCTTATCTTTGACAAAGGAGGCGAGAATATACAATGGATTAAAGACAATCTCTTTAACAAGTGGTGCTGGGAAATCTGGTCAACCACTTGTAAAAGAATGAAACTAGAACACTTTCTAACACCGTACACAAAAATAAACTCAAAATGGATTAAAGATCTAAACGTAAGACCAGAAACTATAAAACTCCTAGAGGAGAACATAGGCAAAACACTCTCTGACATACATCACAGCAGGATCCTCTATGACCCATCTCCCAGAATATTGGAAATAAAAGCAAAAATAAACAAATGGGACCTAATTAACCTTAAAAACTTCTGCACAACAAAGGAAACTATTAGCAAGGTAAAAAGACAGCCTTCAGAATGGGATAAGATAATAGCAGATGAAGCAACTGACACACAACTAATCTCGAGAATATACAAGCAACTCCTACAGCTCAACTCCAGAAAAATAAATGACCCAATCAAAAAATGGGCCAAAGAACTAAATAGGCATTTCTCTAAAGAAGACATACTGATGGCTAACAAACACATGAAAAGATGCTCAACATCACTCATTATCAGAGAAATGCAAATCAAAACCACTATGAGGTACCATTTCATGTCAGTCAGAATGGCTGCGATCCAAAAGTCTACAAGTAATAAATGCTGGAGAGGGTGTGGACAAAAGGGAACCCTCTTACACTGTTGGTGGGAATGCAAACTAGTACAGCCACTATGGAGAACAGTGTGGAGATTCCTTAAAAAACTGGAAATGGAACTGCCTTATGATCCAGCAATCCCACTGCTGGGCATACACACTGAGGAAACCAGAAGGGAAAGAGACACGTGTACCCCAATGTTCATCACAGCACTGTTTATAATAGCCAGGACATGGAAGCAACCTAGATGTCCATCAGCAGACGAATGGATAAGAAAGCTGTGGTACATATACACAATGGAGTATTACTCAGCCATTAAAAAGAACACATTTGCATCAGTTCTAATGAGGTGGATGAAACTGGAGCCTATTATACAGAGTGAAGTAAGCCAGAAAGAAAAACACCAATACAGTATACTAATGCATATATATGGAATTTAGAAAGATGGTAACAATAACCCTGTGTACGAGACAGCAAAAGAGACACTGATGTATAGAACAGTCTTATGGACTCTGTGGGAGAGGGAGAGGGTGGGAAGATTTGGGAGAATGGCATTGAAACATGTAAAATATCATGTATGAAATGAGATGCCAGTCCAGGTTCGATGCACGATACTGGATGCTTGGGGCTGGTGCACTGGGACGACCCAGAGGGATGGTATGGGGAGGGAGGAGGGAGGAGGGTTCAGGATGGGGAACACATGTATACCTGTGGTGGATTCATTTGGATATTTGGCAAAACTAATACAATTATGTAAAAATTTAAAAATAAAATAAAATTAAAAAAAATTGGGAAAGGAGTAGGTCAAGGCTGTATATTGTCACCCTGCTTATTTAACTTATATGCAGAGTATATCATGAAAAATGCTGGGCTGGATGAAGCAGAAGCTGGAATCAAGATTGTCAGGAGAAATATCAATAATTTCAAATATGCAGATGACACAACCTTTATCACAGAAAGCAAAGAGGAACTAAAGAGCCTCTTGATGAAAGTGAAAAAGGAGACTGAAAAAGCTGGCTTAAAACTCAACATTCAAAAATCTAAGACCATGGCATCCAGTCCCATCACTTTATGGCAAATAGATGGGGAAACAATGGAAACAGTGAGAGGTTTTATTTTCTTGAGCTCCAAAATCACTGCAGATGGTGACTGCAGCCATGAAATTAAGATAGTTGCTCTTTGGAAGAAAAACCACAACTATGATGAAACTAGACAGCATATTAAAAAGCAGAGGTATTACTTTGCCAACAAAGGTCCATCTACTCAAGCTATGATTTTTCTAGTAATCATGTATGGATGTGAGAGTTGGACTACAAGGAAAGCTGAGCCCTGAAGAACTGACGCTTTTCAACTGTGGTGCTGGAGAAGACTCTTGAGAGTCCCTTGGACCACATGGAGATCAAAGATGTCAATCCTAAAGGAAATCAGTCCTGAATATTCATCAAAAGGACTGATGCTGAAGCTAAAGCTCCAATACTTTGGCCACCTGATGTGGAGAACTGACTCACTGGAAAAGACCCTGATGCTGGGAAAGATTGAAGGCTAGAGGAAAAGGGGATGACAGAGGACGAGATGGTCAGATGGTATCACCTATTCCATGGACATGAGTTTGAGTGAACTCTGGGAGTTGGTGATGAACAGGGAGGCTTGGAGTGCTGCAGTCCATGGGGTCACAAAAAGTTGGACACAACTGAGCAACTGAACTGAACTGATGACATTGAAAGCCACAAACTAAACCCATGAGTACTGAATGAATTTATGAAAACTGTATAAATAAGTAAATAACTAAGATGGATCATCTACTTGCATTCATCAAATAATATCATATCCATGTGGTAAGAATTGTTTGCCACAGACTTCTGGTGTGCCATTTTCTTCATTCACTGCTGTCATGATAATCAGTCATCTTTTGACATACGTGACAGGTCAAATAAGGAAGGAAAAAGTACTTGCCAAAATACTTACATTATTCAAGTGTAGGGAGATTTGCTCAGAAAGAGATGACACCGGGAACCCTTAATGCTGTCAATTTGAGAAATTACATGTCAATCAGAAACTTTGATTTTGCTGTCTGTGTTTATTGCAGTGCTTGGTATGTGATTTCATTTGTGTGGCAAAAATCATTCTTTCATTTCATTTACAGAATCATTGTATAATACAGGTAGCACATTTAAAACTTTCACTTTTATTAGAATTTTCACTTGAAAGTTCACAGAAATCAGAATAATGACTACAGGAATTGTGTGGAGTTGCAATACACAATTATTATTAGTTTCCTTGAACTGCTTAGAAACGGCTTATACACTGTTGAAAAGTTAACTATTAAAGGTATATTTTGTTGTCTTATGTGATATATTTAAAGACATTAGCTGTTTCAAAACTATAGTTGTCAATGGCAAAGAATGAAGAATGAAAATAAATTTTTGAAAAAATATGCAAAGAATTTTTGTCAAAAAATAATTTAGATTCATAGAGGAAATAAAACACAGTTTTGTTTATAAAAGTTGCTTAGCCCAAATTTATAAAATTTGTCACTTCTTCATATATGTTTTACAGCCATATTTACTTGTATCTAAGTATGAGTAGATTAAAATATTCATGCAGTCATTCAGGTTTCTTTCTCAAGTTTATTTCTACAAAGAAAAAAGAATGGAAGAGATTTATTATACTCCATTGCTTTTCTTTAAGGCATATCTAATATTCTTGCCTGCTATGAGAATGGTACTGTGTTTATTTTTGTACCATATAATTCATATAAGCAAATCAGAATTTCTTCAGTATTGGAAAACCTCTGACTCTAAAGACCAAGAGCTATATTTTCTCTCACTTTAGAAAATTTTTTTAGACAATAATTTGCTGTGTGAGAAATCTCAGATGCTTTTTTCAAATTGACATACCAAAGAACCTTTATTCGTTTACTCAATAGTTTACATTCTTAATGTCAATGAGATAGTAGTTATTCAATGATGTAAACTGTACTCCACATCACATATGTTTACTGAAGTGAAGTGAAGTTGCTCAGTCATGTCTGACTCTGTGACCCCATGGACTATAGCCTGCACCAGGCTCTTGTGTCCATGGGATTTTCCAGGTAAGAATACTGGAGTGGGTAGCCATTTCCTTCTCCAGAGTATCTTTCCAACCCAGGGATTGAACCCAGGTCTCCCGCAATGCAGGTAGATTCTTTACCAGCTGAGCCACCAGGGAAGCCTGTGGTAAAGAAACCACCTGCCAAGCAGATGTAGGAGACCTGGGTTCAATCCCTGGGTGGGGAAGATGCCCTGGAGAAGGAAATGGCAATCCACTCCAGTATTCTTGCCTGGAGAATCCCATAGGCAGAGAAGCCTGGCGGGCTACAGTCCACAGGGTCACAAAGAGTTGGGCACGACTGAAGCAACTTAGCATACGCATTACATTTATATGCTCACCATTTAAACATCTAGGTGTTTAAACACCTAATGAATTAAATATTTCACTTTCATCCAGATATTTTTTGATGAGTGGACAGAGGAAGCAGTTAAGATTATAACGTGATATGTTTTAGAAGTAATAATAATAAAAAAGAAAATTTATTTAATCAGCAAGGATTTATTTATATTCTAATGTCAGTTAAATTGCACAGAACAATATTTTTTAGTTTTTTTTTTTTTTTTTTTTTTTTTGGCTGCACCACGTGTCGTGTGAGAGCTTGGCTCCCCAAGCCAGAGATTGAAGGGGGCACCCTTCAGTGGAAGCACAGAGTCTTAACCACTGTACTGCCAGGAAAATGCCAATATTTTTATGATATGCAAAACTTTCTAAATCCTCCTCACTATCTTGAGAACATAATTCCAAAAAACCCACCAACATCTTTGCTTTTAGCTAACCAATATAAAAATTTAAAGTAATAATTCGTTTCTGTCAGAGTAAAGATATATTTTAGCTGCTTTTCTTATTAAAAAAAAATAGAAGCAACTTTCCTTTCTTTGATATATGCATCTTTTTAAATATCTCCATCTGTGTCTCCTTCCACAATATAGCAATTAAATTTTTGTTTTCTTACACACCATAAATGCAGATGTAGTGTCCTGGTTACTAAAAATGACAGAAATGATGTAATTCTTGTTTGAACTCATTTGATTACAGATTTGCTCACTACAAACAGGCAACAGCAAGTCCTTCTTGAGGAAAAGAGGAAATAAGATCTATTTCAAACTATTTTATTTTTTAATAATGATCTTTGCTGTGCACAGTCCTAACAGTCATGTGACTAGAAAGAAAGAGAACAAGAAATTATAGTTTAGTAATATAAGGAATACTTATTACAAGATATTCACTAATTTAACTTCCTCCTAAAAATATAACAGGTATCAAGTAATATTGATACACACACATACACACTTTTTTTTTCTGTGTGTATACATATATATGTGTGTCTAAAATTATTGTATATAATCAATACATGTATTTATAGGCTATATTTTGCTGTTTGACCAACGACCATAACACCTATTAGATCTAAACAATTTTTTCTTTTTTTTTAGTTTTTAATTCTGTGTATCATCAGTTTGGGTTGGACTCAGTAAGAAAGTTCTCGTGATGGTTTAACTTGGGTCTTCTCATACATTTGTAGCCAGCTGCTGGTCTGGTGGGTGGCTCTGCTTTTAAGGTTTAATTGACTATTGGCTGGGGTGGCAACAGCAAGTGGGTTTATGGATCTCTCATCATACAGTAGCTAGTTCAGGTTTGTTTCTGTGATGGTGACGAATTTCAAGAATAAAGAGAAAGCAAGCCCCAGTGCTTAACTGTTATTCAAGCCTCTGCTTATGGCACATATGCTACTGTCTCACATTGGCCAGAGCAAGTCATGTGGCCAAGTACAAGGTCAGTGCAGAGGAATTTTGCAAGGGAAAGAGATCCAAAGTCATGGAGACAAGAATAAATTAGTGGTAATTATCACACCAGTTTACCATAGCATGGTACTCTGAGGGTATGGCTGGCTGTGTGTGCCTGTATATCTACCTGTCTATTTATTTATCTATAAATCAGTAGAATAAATGTCTAAACTCAGCTTCTGCATTTAATGGCACAACCACTGACCCATGACTGGGCCATTTCACTGAAGCTAAGTGTGTGATTTGAAAGAAATGGTGTTGCCAGAGCAGCATGGTAGGCTATGAGCTCTTTAGCTAGCACCTTTTATGTTCTAAACTCTTCCTTTCTAATTCCTAATGTATCTACTTGTTTTTAGTCTGGAAATACATGTGCTTTTGCTAGCTGCAGGGACAAACAGATCCTGAGGTGGCCTCCAGGGATTCCCACTTTTGAGTTCATGCCTTGTGTAATCCCCTTGCCTGCGACTTGCTTTTAACATGTAGACTATGGGGAAAGGGATGTCATCCCTTTGATTACACATTTTTAAAGACTGTCTTGCTAGCAGTCTTGCTTCTACTCTGCCGCTGGCCTTGAATATGTAAACTGCCCAAGGGGGAAAAAAATAGAGGTCATGTGATATGGAAGTATGAGTGGCCTCTTTCTAGGAGCTAAGAATAGTCTCTAGCTGACACCCAACAAGAATCCCAGGCCAGCAGTATGGAAGTTGCTTCAGCCCCAGTCAAGCCTCCAGATGAAAATACAACCCAGGTGGACACCCTGAGTGTAGCCTGCGAGTGACCCTGTCAGGGGATCCGGTCAAGCTGTGCCTGGACAAAGAAATTATAAGATTATAGAAGTGAGTTGTTTTAAACCACTAAATTTTGGTAATTTATCAGACATCAATAGCAAACTAATACAACGGCAAACGTCTTCAACAGTTAACATCCACGTATCCACATTAAAAGAACGTTCAAAAGTTGGCCTTGTTTTTCTTAAACTTATCCAATAAAGCAACTGCTTTATGTTTTGTAATTAAATGGAACTGCATAATTTTCATGCTTTATATATTTTCCAGACTCAACGTATTTACATACTGTATACTTCAGATCAAGGCAAAAGTCCTGTTTAATTAGCTTTGGGAATAAAAGAATTAATCAAAACAATTTAAAAATTATTGCTTCCCAGGTTCAGCTCCTAGCCCTGACATGATGTATATTGTTATAACCTTATTTTTTCCAAAATAGTAGGAAATAATCACTTTCATTTTTATTGTATAAAGTACTGTGAATTTACAATGGCTAATCAAGTTAATTATGTATTTAACCTGAAACTGTTTAAAGTATATGCAAAGTTCTTCATGTTTCATATCGAAAATGTGTTTTCCTTTGGTCCAAAGATGAAGTCAGTAAAACAAAGCACTAGAACCTGTTTTTACTACTTGTAGGCCATAGGAAAAGAAAATTTTAATAATAAGAGCTCATATTTTAATGTTCCTTACAGAAGAATATTTGATCATTCTAGCTTACCCAAATATATCAATTATAAGTAACAAGATTTATCTTTTTCTATTACATAATTATTTTAACAAAAAACTTATTAACATTTTATTTATTTTCATCTTCTGTAAATATAGGCTTAATTTATATTGTGTGAAATGAATATCATATGGTAAAAGATCATTTTGATGCGATTTTAGCATAGAAGTATTCTATATTGCTAAAATTAATGCTACAATGGTACCGTAAATGAGTTAGAAGCCCAGTGGAATTGCAAGGGAAATATTTGGAAGAAAAAGGCAACAGTGTTATTAGGATTATTACTATAAGCACTTCCAGTTATTTTCCCTTCAAGACTTTTTTATTTAACTTTCTCTCCAAAGTTAACATGCCTATTTGAAATGGAAGTTCAAAATCAAGTCGTTTTATGCCATATAGTAAAGTGGCAGAGGCGAAACAGATTTCTGTTCCCTTTCAGAGTTATTCTAAGATGAAGGGTACCATGAGTGAGTAGAGGAAACGTGCAGGTAATGACTATGTTAGAAATATGTGGGTAACATGCAGGATTTGATTTTTATTCTTACCTAGCAGATATAATTTTATTGTTAGGCAGTACAACATGGTATTTTTCTTTTAAAGGTGTGCAGTGTGATGGCTTAATATATGTATCATTTCAGTTCAGTTCAGTTGCTCAGTCATGTCTGACTCTTTGAGACCCAAAGGACTACAGCATGCCGGGCCTCTCTGTCCATCACCAACTCCCAGAGTTTACTCAAACTCATGCCCATTGAGTTGGTGATGCCATCCAGCCATCTCATCCTCTGTCGTCCCCATCTCCTCCCTCCTTCAATGTTTCCCAGCATCACGGTCTTTTCAAATGAGTCAGCTCTTCGCATCAGGTGACAAGTATTGGAGTTTCAGCTTCAACATCAGTCCTTCCGACACCCAGGACTGATCTCCTTTAGGATGGACTGGTTGGATCTCCTTGCAGTCCAAGGGACTCTCAAGAGTCTTCTCCAACACCACAGTTCAAAAGCATCAGTTCTTCGGCCTTCAACTTTCTTTACAGTCCAACTCTCACATCCATACACGACTACTAGTAAAACCATAGCCTTGACTAGACAGACCTTTATTGGCAAAGTAATGTCTCTGCTTTTTAATATGCTGTCTAGGTTGGTCATAACTTTTCCAAGGAGGAAGTGTCTTTTAATTTCATGGCTGAAGCCACCATCTGCAGTGGTTTTGGAGCCCCCCCGCCAAATAAAGTCTACCACTGTTTCCCCATCTATTTCCCATGAAGTGATGGGACCAGATGCACGTCATAGTTTTCTGAATGTTGAGCTTTAAGCTAACTTTTTCACTCTCCTCTTTCACCTTCATCAAGAGGCTTTTTAGTTCCTCTTCACTTTCTGCCATAAAGGTGGTATCATCTGCATATCTGAGGTTATTGATATTTCTCCTGACAATCCTGATTCCAGCTTGTGCTTTTCCCAGCCCAGAGTTTCTCATGAGGTACTCTGCATATAAGTTAAATAAGCTGGGTGACAATATACAGCTTTGACATAGTACTTTTCCTATATGGAATCAGTCTGTTGTTCCATGTCCAGTTCTAACTGTTGCTTCCTGACCTGCATACAGATTTTTCAATAGGTAGTTTAGGTGGTGTGTTATTCCCATCTCTTTAAGAATTTTCCACAGTTTATGGTAATCTACACAGTCAAAGGCTTTGGTATAGTCAACAAAGCAGAAATAGATGTTTTTCTGGGACTCTCTTGCTTTTTCCATGATCCAATGTATGTTGGCAATTTGATTTCTGTTCCTCTGCCTTTTCTAAATCCACCTTGAACATCTAGAAGTTCACGGTTCACATATTGTTGAAGCATGACTTGGAGAATTTTGAGCATTACTTTACTAGCATGTGAGATGAGTGCAATTTTGTGGTAGTTTGAGCATTCCTTGGCATTGCCTTTCTTAGAGATTGGAATGAAAACTGACCTTTTCCTGTCTTGTGGCCACTGCTGAGTTTTTCAAATTTGTTGTCATATTGAGTGGAGCACTGTCATAGCATTATCTTTCAGGATTTGAAATAGCTCAACTGCAATTCCATCACCTCCACTAGCTTTGTTCATAGTGATGCTTCCTAAGGCCCACTTGACTTCACATTCCAGGATGTCTGGCTCTAGGTGAGTGATCATACCATCCTGGTTATCTGGGTTGTGAAGATCTTTATTGTATAGTTCTGTGTGTTCTTGCCACCTCTTAATATCTTCTGCTTCTGTTAGGTCCATACCATTTCTATCCTTTATTGAGCCCATCTTTGCATGAATTGTTCCCTTGGTATCTCTAATTTCCTTGAAGAGATCTGTAGTCTTTCCCATCCTCTTGTTTTCCACTATTTCTTTGCACCGATTTCTTATCTCTCCTTGCTATTCTTTGGAACTTTGCTTTCAAAAATATATTTCCTTTTCTCCTTTGCTTTTTGCTTCTCTCCTTTTTCCAGCAATTTGTAAGGCCTCCTCAGACAGCAGTTTTGGTTTTTTGCATTTCTTTTTCTTGGGGATGGTCTTACTCCCTGTCTCCTGTACAATGCCATGAACCTCCATCCATAGTTCATCAGGCACTCTGTCTATCATTCTAGTCTCTTAAATCTACATCTCACTTGCACTGTATAATGGTAAGGGATTTTATTTAGGTCCTACCTGAATGGCCTTGTGGTTTTCCCTACTTTCTTCAATTTCAGTCTGAATTTGGCAATAAGGAGTTCATGATCTGAGCCACAGTCAGCTCTCAGTCTTGTTTTTGCTGAGTGTATAGAGCTTCTCCATCTTTGGCTGCAAAGAATATAATTGATCTCCTTTCAGTACTGACCATCTGGTGATGTCTATGTGTAGAGTCATCTCTTGAGTTGTTTTAAGAGTATGTTTATTATGACCAGTTCATTCTCTTGGCAAAACTCTGTTAGCCTTTGCCCTGCTTCATTCTGTACTCCAAAGCCAAACTTGTCTGTTACTCCAGGTACCTCCTGACTTCCTACTTTTGTATTCCTGTCCCCTGTGATGAAAAGGGGATCTTTTTTTGGTGTTAGTTCTGGAAGGTCTTGTAGGTCATCAGAGAACCATTCAATTTTAGCTTCTTCAGCATTATTGGTTGGGACATAGACTTGGATAATTGTGATATTGAATGGTTTGCCTTGGAAACGAACAGAGATCATTTGGTCGTTTATGAGATTGCACCCAAGTACTGCATTTTGGACTCGTTTGTTGACTCTGAAGGCTACTCCATTTCTTCTAAGGGATTCTTGCCCACACCAGTAGATAGAATGGTCATCTTCACCCATTTCAGTCCATTTTAGTTCACTGATTCCTAAAATGTCAGTGTTCACTCTTACCATCTCCTGTTTGACCATTGCCAATTTGCCTTGTTTCATGGACCTAACATTCCAGGTTCCTATGCAATATTGTTCTTTACAGCGTCGGACTTTACTTCTATCATCAGTCACATCCACAGCTGGGCATTGTTTTTGCTTTGGCTCTGTCTCTTCATTCTTTCTGAAGTTATTTCTCCACTGATCTCCAGTAGCATATTGGGCACTTACCAACCTGGGAGTTCATCTTTCAAGGTCATATATTTTTTGCATTCTCATCCTTTTCATGGGGTTCTCAAGGCAAGGATACTGAAGTCATTTGCCATTCCCTTCTCTAGTGGACCACGTTTTGTCAGAACTTTCTACCATGACCTGTCTGTCTTGTGTGGCCCTACATGGCATGGCTCATAGTTTCATTGAGTTAAACAAGTCTGTGGTCCATGTGGTCAGTTTGATTATGTTTTATATCCATTAGCAAATTAATATAGCAATATTTATTTTTAATACTTTTGTCTTTTAACTTTTATGATAAAGTTAAAGTGATTGATATACCACCATGACAGTAGTAGAATATGCAAGTTTTGACTGTGTATCTACTTAGAGTTTTAAATTCATATGTTTTCATATTGTTACTTTAGTGTCCTTTGTTTTAGTCTGTAGAACTTCCTATGGAATTTCTTGTAAGTTAAGTCTCGTGGTGATGAACTCCTTCAATCTTTTTTTGTCTGGGAATATTTTGAAAGGACTTCTTTACCTTTACCAGGTATAATCTTCATGGTTAGCATTTTTGTTTCCTGTGAGCACTTTAAATATATCATCTTATTCCCTCCTGTTCTGCCTGGTTTCTTCTGAGAAATATGCTGATTTTCTTGGAGTCAGTAGGGCTCATTCCTTGTATGTAATGAGTCTCTTATCTTACTGCTTTCAAAATTCTTTTTTGTTTTTCTTTTTAAATATTCAACAGTTTGATTATTATGTGTCCTGGCATAATCTTCTTTGGGTCACTCTTGGTCTTTGAACTTATGTATCTGCATGTGTACATCCTTCCTAAGATTTGGGAAGTTTCAGCCTGTTTCTTTAAATATGCTTTCTATCATTTTCTCTGTCTCCTCTAGTTCTTGGACTCACATGATATAAACTTGCCCTTTTGATAGTATTTCGTAGGTCCCATATATTTTCTTCACTGTTTTCCACACTTTTTTTGTTTTGTTTTGTTTTATTCCTCTAACTAGCTAATTTCTAATGGCTTGTCATTGAGTTCATCTGTTATTCCTTCTACAGAATTGAGTATGCTTTTTAAGCTCTCTAGTAAAATTATTCATTTTTGTTATTGTATGCTTATGCTACAGATTTTTTTATTCTTTTTTATTGTTCTATTTCTTTATTAATGTTCTCATTTACTTTCATTCATTGTTTTCTTGATTTTGTTTACTTGTACATTTGGATTATATGGCATCTCTTTGAGCTTCTTTAAGATGCTTATTTTGAATTCTTTGTCAGGTGACTTGTAGATATCTATTTCATTGGGGTCATTTACTGAAGCCTTATAATTTCCTTTATTGGAGTCATGTTTGCCTTACTCTTTGTGATCTGTGTAGCTTTGTGTTGGTGTCTGTGTACTTGAAAGAGCAAACACCTCTTCTAGTCTTTACAGACTGGTTTTAGCAGGTGAAGATCTTCTGTTAGACCCCTGGCTGATAGTATTATCTCTAGGATTATATTTGAGCCGGATTGGAACCAGTCTCATGGTTGCTGCTAGGTCCTCATTAGCATCTACATTTGAAAGGCCTGTTACAAAGGTGTTGGATAGACATGGGTACTTTGATGGACAAGTCTTCCAGTAAGGCAGGCACCAGTGCAAGTGTCCACTCCAGGGACTGCAGATACTGGGTCTGTTACCAGGTGGGCGGGTGGGTGTGGCTCCCTACACATTTCTGGGATGGCTCCTGAGAGGTCACTGGGCAGGTCTCTGGATGGACCAGATTGGCCCTGGACCATGGTCAAGGGAGGCTGGAGCTGTCACAGGGCTGCCTCAGCATCCACTGTAAAGACTGAGGTCGGTGGGTCTGACCTCAATGGTCTGATCTCCAAAGGCACAGATTGGCATGACTCCCAAGTGGATCCCTGGACAGACAGGATTGCTGTCTGACTGCAACTATGAGGGTCTATAGCTGTATTAAAGGCTACTTAAGCTACATAGTTTGCAGGGGCGGGGGCTTGCCTCTGGGGTTCAGATGGCAGTGTCTCCTGAAAAATCCCTAGGTGTACAGGAGTATTCTCAGTCTTTGGTCGATAGGAGCCAAGATACAGGGTTGCTTCAGGATTGCCAGTTGGGCCAAGGTTGGAAAGCCTGCCTCAGCATGGAAAGATATGTCTGCTGAATAGAACTTGGGTGAATATGAGAGTATGACTGGTGGCCAAGAGTGGTGGTGTCAGAGCTCAGGCCACTTCTGTGTCTACCACTGGGACCAAGGCTGGAGGGCTTGGGCTTGTTACCTGTGGCATGAGTGAGTATGACTCTAGGAGGTCTCCTAGCAGATGGTGCTGATGGCAGAACCAAGACCAAACAGGGCTATAACTGATTCTACAAGAGGATGGAGCTGTTTCTGGGTCTGTATCTGAAACCACAGTCAGGGATCCTGTTACCTGGGCGTGGGTCTGCCTTCTCAAAAGGATCTCAGTCTCAGGACCCACTGGGTTTCACATTCTTCTACCTGGAACCCAAAGCTCCCACAAAGTCACTTTTAGTAGTAGATAAGCTGTCAAATTTTTGTTGCTGAGAGAAGATACCAATGGGAGACTTTTCATTCTGCCACCTTTCTGATGTAACTCAACATACAAGCTTTTAGTTGGAGATGATGGTCACTCAGAATGTAACAGATGGCTGCAGTAGTGCCCACTTTCTTGGTACTGATTAAGAACATGGTTTAAACATTGTCTTGTTAAAGTAGAGAAGAACTAAGCTGCCTACAAAATAAGCACAATGATGAATAACACCAAATTGTTGTTGTGGCAGGAAAGAGTCTTCACAGGGGTGAGTAAGAATCAGCCAGTGTCGGTTTGCATTTCTCCAAAGCCTATAGAGCTTATTAGACAGAGGAAAATTCATGATTATGTTGCATATACCATTCCACATTTTCATGCATTTTTCTAGGTCATTTACTTGAAGATAGATTTCAGCAAAAGCAAATATATCTTATTTCATTTAGGATGCCAAGTTGGTATGACATTTTTGCAATTGAGATAGTATTGGTGGAATAACACAATTCAATACTTGATAAATATAATTTCCTCAAGCCAAAGAAATTTAAAGTTTAAGTATTACGAAGTCTATTGTAGAAAAAAATGGCAAAAAAGAAAACCACGGTGAATATAAAAATAAAAATACATTATTCAAGTTTCAAGGAGTGATAATAAATTAAACCACTTAAAATTTCATTTAAAAATGCTACAAAATTAAAATGTTTATGCATTTGAGCAAAACAAATAATAAGATTTTAAACTGGCAGTATTTATATTAAAATATTGAGTATCAATGATGCTATAATAATGTTTTTTGAAATAGTCTTTTTCAGATGAATATGTCAACATATAAGTAGTTTAAGTTTAGCTCTTATAGAATATATTGGAAAGAAAGAGAATTTAGAAGTGATCTAATGAAATTTTCTCAGTTTCATTGAATAAACTGAGACCAAAGATAAACAATGACTCAGCCTAAAATATTAATTGTGGGAGTTAGAACAAGAATACTTATCATCTGATCTGAATTCTATGCTCTTAATCTGTATTATGCAGCAGTAATTATTTAATACATCTTATTATGAGAAAATTGCATATTTTATACTTCTAAATGTACTACTTACATATCAGGTTAGATATTTACATTTTTGTGAGCATGTTGAAGATAACGTGTTTATAATTGTGAATCTGTATATTTTACTCTAACTGTAGACCTCTGTGTATTTTGCATTGGCCAGAAAGTTTGTTTAGAAACGAACTTTCTGGGTAACTGAATGCAAAGATGTTTTATAAACTGTGGGTCTCTGTTTATAACAATAGACTGATAAAATCTCTTTAATTACATAAGGTTACTAGTGTTAATATTGAAAATATTTATGCAAATAATGAGTAATACTGTTTGACTACTTCTTTTATTCATATCATAAGTTATCTCATGAGGTCCTATATGTAATTGATGTTAAGACAACTAGATGGATTAGTAACTGGTTAATGACAATCGGTTATTGGTAATGATATCTAAAATTTCTTGACAGATATTATCTTGGGAAAAATGTCTCCAATTGTATAATGATCCATCATGACTCTCTTACTCATTATTTTTTCTGAATAATTTGAATGAGGATTTCTAAAACTTATGTAACAACTTTTGTTAGAATATATCTCAAGATGATAATGTTTTGTTAGTATTGTAGACAGAATCTAGAAATATTATAAAGAATAAATTGAATTTGATTAAATAAAATTTAACAGAAGTAAGTATAAGACTCTGTTTTTGCACTGCAAAAAAGGAATAAATACTAGTGCCATAATTTATGCAAAAAATAGATATTTTAGGCAGTCATTAATTATTTCTCTATGGGGCATTTAGCTCATGGTAAAGAATCTGCCTGCAATGCAGGAAACCCAGGTTTGATCTCCGTGTCAGGAAGAACCTCTGGAGAAGGAAATGGCAACGCACTCCAGGGAAGAAGGATCTTGCCCGGAGGATCCCATGGACAGAGGGGCCTGGCAGGTTACAGTCCATGGGATTGCAGAGTCAGACAGTACTAAGTGACTAACAAATGGGCATATTTGTGAATTATTGCTCCACGTTTTTTGCCAAGTCCTCAATTAAGTACAGTAGTAAAACTAAAGTTGCAGAATATTGAGAGATATGTACCAGTAAAGAAGTTTTTCAATTTAAGATAAATTGCTTAATAAGGTGTTATTCACAATTTCATCAGCTTTAAGCTGTCAGTTTCTTTAAACTCTTTCATATATACATTCACAAATAGAGGAGACTGCCTCCTGCTGCCCACCATCTTAGGTGATATAGAACAAAAGGTCTAGATCATAGAAAATTTCTTTAGTCTTCCACAAATCCATTTATCAGTTGTTTGCCTTCCAAAGGTAATAACCAAAGGTGATCTCCAATTGCAACTTTGACTATTCAATTTGTAAGGAGGGCATCCTCTATCATCTATAGAGATTTTATAAAGCAGAAAAATGCAAAATCCTCATGTCATATAACAATATTTAAAGTCAAAGAGCATCTCACATATTTGTTTCATCCGTTTGTAATTTATTCTAATCATCTCATTGGAAGGGGGCAGCCTGAGCCTTATATTGCCATATTCTCCTAGTAAAGTAAATAGAAATAATTTATATGAGTTAATAGTGATGTTCATCCTTTTTTTTTTTTTTTGCCCTTAAGTTCACAGTTATTTGGTTAATTCTAGGTATTAAACTTAAGGAGAAACCTCAACAAGAAGAACACAGTCAGGGGATAAAAATGAGATAGAAGGATATGTTGGAATAATGTAGCATGAAAAATAATTGAAGGATATAAGTTTTATCTGAGGTTCTATCTGTGTTATGGTAGCTGCCCTTGAACGCATTTTTGTACAACTTTAACAGTGGAATTAGGGGAGTTAGGATCTATAACTATAAAGTAGAGTGAAGCAGAAACAGTTCACAAAATGAAGGACCTGTGCAACAGAAATCTGTATATGACATGAGTGGTCTCTGGCTTGAAAATTTCTGATCGTGGAAATGGTTAATGCAGAGGCTTGAAAGTCATTTGTCAGGATGTCGGTTCTTTAAGAATAGATGTCCCTTCCCTTTAAGCTCAGAAATTCTATGATTTTGTGTGTTTCCTGGTACCACTGTTCATCGCAGTCTAACACAGAACTTATTTGGCACTAAATTGTAATCTTATATATTACAAGGTAAATATATCCATCTGTGAAACTTAAGAGAAAAGAAACCTCAAAAGTAATCTCGTGCTGCTTTATTCAAATTATGCATAAGACTCTCCTCTGTGTTTCTTTTTAGCCTGTGCGTGTGTTGATATTGGGGCTTTTCCCAGGTGGCACTAGTGGTAAAGAAAACCACGCCTGCCAATGCAGGAGACATAGGAGATGTGGGTTTGATCCCTGCGTCAGGAAGATCCCCTGGACGAGGGCACGGCAACTCACTCCAGTATTCTTGCCTGAAGAATCCCATGGATAGAGGAGCTTGGTGGGCTATGGTCCATTGGGTTGCAAAGAATCAGACACGATAGAAGCAACTTAGCACAGCTCATGTGTTGATATTAATGTGCATATGTAGAGCAGAGAAGCGGTGAGCAGACTAACATTTTATCAGTAGTAAACTCACCATTCTCTCTGGTGTCTCAGAAGTTTCTACACATTTGAAGAGTTACTTTCTAATGATATCAGGCTGCTCAAGTTTTCTCATTTTAACAATCCATTTGTTCATCTCATACCTTAATAATCTCAGTGAAATGCACAATAATTCCTGTCCTTTCTCTTCTTACACCTTTCTGATATTTGTAGGCTTCCCTGATAGCTCAGTTGGTAAAGTATCCACCTTCAGTGTGGGAAACCTAGGTTTGATCCCTGGGTTGGGAAGATCCCCTGGAGAAGGGAAAGGCTACCCATTCCAGTATTCTGGCCTGGAGAATTCCATGGACTGTATAGTCCATGGGGTCGCAGAGTTGGACAGGACTTAGGCACTTTCACTTATCATCTTACATTTTAGTATCTTTTGCATGGTTATAGAGACTTTGATTCTTTAATCTTCTTTCATAAGTCAAAACCTATATTCCCTTAATCATCTCTGTTACACTTCTCTGAACTCCCCTTACAAGTCTTTTATCTACAGTGCCCTGGTACTGAGATATCTAAAGACAAGCCTTTAATAATAAGTGAGAGTGAGCAAGTGTAGCAAGCCTGGTCTCGAGGCTCTGTACATTGAGAATAAACAGAGTTATTGTATCTCTGTGCTATATTATTCTATACAACATAGAAGGACTTAAGTTTCTTTAAAATGTCTTGGTTAGAGGGAGAAACTGTAGTGGTAACAGGCACATTTTTTTTTTCTTTTTCTTTTCTGAATCTAGTTCCCTGTGTTGTATTCCTTATCAAAGTATTATTCATGCTTTGTGCTTTAACTCAGAAATCAATGTTTATATTTATTCAATTTCTAGTTTCCCTTTTCCTTTTGTTTAGCTCTATTATTTTAAACTATAACTTGGATTCAAACATTTCATAAGATGATACCCAAGTATATCCACTACATTGTGAAATGTTTCAGAATGAAATAGGTAAATGTCTTAAAGGAGTAAAATTTAATTACCTCCTGTATATTAAGCACATTTGAAAGTAGCTACTTCAATTTTTAAATTTGGGTTTTTTTGGAGTTTATGGCTGGAAGAAGAAGAGATGCAGTTTTCTTTTCTTTTTTTTTCCTTCCTTATATTTCTTTTAAACTAGCCTCTGAATATCAGCTCTGATTTCTACAATTTTCATCACTCACACATCCTAGAGCTATTATTACATTTGATTAGGGGCTTTATTCTTCTCTGCCCCAGAGTCGGGCTCTTTCTATACTTTGAATCTAGGTCTCCAGGAGACATTAATGTCTTTTCTTGAAATCTAACCTCTCCTTTCACTGACCATTTTTTTCCTTCTTCAACATTGTCATTTTCTGATCTCTAAGCTAAAGGGGAAAGTCACCAAACCATGAAATCAATGAAGAATTGAAAACTCAGAATTCTCCTTTAAATACTACCTCAGAAATACTTAGATTTCTTGTCCATTAGACTTTGACTTGGCAATCAGTTCCTACCTTGAAACTGAAACCCACAAATATGTAGTTTCTCTAGTGATGGAATTGATTTACAATATGCTGAAGTGAATGTACTTAATAATATGGACATGAGTCACTTAGTATTTCAAATGAGTTAACTAACTTCAGGGGATAATAGCAATCATGAATTGAAGCAGAGTTTTATGTATTTTTTTTTTTAACATGAGAGAATGAGACAATTTAAGTAACTCTTTCAAGACAGATGATTCCCGGTTGTTATTTTTATAATTCAAGTTACCTGAATAGCAATATAAACTTGTTTTGAAAACGTGGAACCAGCTTCAGCTTTGAAATCATGGTCTATCGTTAAAGCTATAGATATACTTTGTAATTTACTGCACACACACAAATACATACAGGGTTAAAAAAATTCAAAACAGGCAGTGCACGGATCCAGTAATTATGATTAATATGTTGTTTGGAATTAAAGTTGTATCCTTTTAATTGTCACATCTCTGTGGGAATAGAAATACAAACTTGCAATTAGGTGATTGGCCTGATTATGAAAGCTTCATTGGCATGGCCTGCATAGAGAGAATCTTTTTTTTTTTTTCCTCAAACAACTATAGCCTGATAAGATATAAGCACAACTATACCATGTGCTCAAGTAACTAAAGCATGATAATGCTGTGGTTGTTTTCTCAAGCTACTATAGCATTGAGCAGCCATGCTGGCTTTGATGTTACCTCAAATTAACAAATGTATACAAAGTGAATCATCAAAGCATGCTAAAACTATTTTATAACTCTGAGGCATCATTTTTGAAATAAAAATGTTTATACTATTTTAGTAAAATAAACTAACTTTTAAAAATTATAATGAGTTAGGTATATTGAACTAAAGCCTCCACCAGTTAAATGAATCTGTAATAGGTTTGTCATTATTAGGCACTGAACAGTTTCAGCTCTGATGTATATCCTGATGTATATTACTGTGGGGCATGTAGACAGAGGTCAATAAGAGAATTTTTCTTTTTAATCTAAAAGAATTTATGGGAGGAAAACCCTCTAAGTAAAAGAGCTGTAACAATGAATTGGTCACTATAAATTATTTTTACGAATGCTTAATGTAGTTATTTAACAACATGCTACTGTCATTTTCTTTCTTTCATGCTGTTCTCTGTGTTCCTGATAGTGGAAATCAGAATTTCAACAGATAAGGTCATCTAATTCATAATGTGATATAGCAAACCGTAAGTATTCATTGAGAATCACTTAGGCAGTCTTAGTAATTTGCAGTGAAACAGAAGGTTCTGGGCACAAGTTCCTATACTTAATAAAATGGGTTTTAAATAACAGTAATAATTCATGTAAAATCTTAAACATGTTGAAATATTTAAGAGAGTAAACTACATCAAGTACTTTAGAAGGCTCATTTACACTGATTTCCAATGTTATTTAGGAATTAATTTTATATTCCCCAAATGCTGTTTAGATATCTAATTTCCTGTTACTATATAGCTGAGTTTGAATGTCGTGCAAGTGTGTGTCTGTGTATTGACTGAAACTGCATTTCCTGCAAATAAGAGAAGCTCTGTGATCTATAGCAAATTGGATTATAAGAAAACATGGAGGACGAAATTAAAATATGTAAGTTATTTTCCTTGTCACATTACCAAGGGGTAGTGTTTCATTTTCAAGGAACCACAAAAGGATCACCTCTAGAAAATAAAAAAGGATCACCTTTGAAAAAGGGGAAGGATAAAGTCTTATTTATACAGTGTCGACAGGTGTTCTGGGTGAGATAGATACCACCTCACCCCTCGTCAAAAACCACTTATACTGTGAAGATTGTTTACTGTTATTTTATAGCGGAAATCTGGCTCAAAATAATGCCTTGTGTAATACTCTACTCTTTGAAAATAACATTAAGAGACATAGCAGTAAAACATACGGATGTACTTGGACTTCTATTTAGGTTAAAAGGTCACCTCAGGAAAAGATAATCATTTTCTATTAATGCTGTAACTACTTTGCACTTCCCTGAACTACGTGGAAGGACACAGTGTCTTAATAGAAGATTAGTTTACATTATAGTCTGACAAGAATGACTTGTAAAGTGTGATTCATGCCCTGAAACAACACACTAAAGATAATTTCTCCCCTGTCTAGTCTGTAGTAATGAAAATAACCAAGAAACTGCATCACAGACTTTATAGGTCTGTAAACATATACAAAATCAGGTCACCCTATGCCGCCATTGTCATTCGCCATTCATATATACTATGTTTATTCCATTTATTCAGAACCATACTTGTACTAAAGAGGGAATAGGATCAAATATTTAATTTACAGAAATATCTCCACCTTTTCTAAGTGAGCAGAGTATCAAATGATAGGAAGAGAGAATATCAATTAAAGATGCTGTGTGAATTTAATCTATACTTTATATATTGATCTAATCAATGTAAGAAAAAATTTTGTCCAGCTAATGAACTCAAGGCCAAGCAATTAAGATATATTTAAATATTTAAGGAACTATCAAAATCGTCTAAAAATAATAGATTAGACAACCTATAGTCTTTATTGTCAAGTCAGGGTTTAAATATGAAAGGATGCCTAGTGGTACATTTATTATTATAATTTATTTAATTATCACTGTATGAATCATAAGAAATATGAAAGAGGAAATTTGCAGTATCTCTATCTACTATAAAATATTTTAGAGAGATAATAATTATGAATTGATTCTGCTATATAATGATTCATTCCTATTGTTGCTGTTTGGTTGCTAAGTCGTGTCTGACTCTTTTGTGACTCTGTGGACTGTAGCCCACCAGGCTCCTCTGTCCATGGGTGATTTCCCATGCAAGAACACCGGAGTAGGTTGCCATTTCCTACTCCAGGGGATCTTCCTGATCCAGGGATCAAACCCACCTCACCTGCATTGACAGGCAGATTCTTTACCACTGAGCTACCTGGGAAGATGATTGATTACTTATTGTAGAATTATTTACTGTATTAGTCAATGAATTGAAATGCAGTAACTTTTAAAGTATATTATTAGTGAAGAAAGCAAGAGTGGTTGAGTCATGTCTGACGCTTTGCGACCCCATGGACTATACAGTCCATGGAATGTTACAGGCCTTTTCCCTTCTCCAGGGGATCTTCCCAACTCAGGGATTGATCCCAGGTCTCCCGCATTGCAGGCGGATGTTTTACCGGCTGAGCCACAGGGAAGCCCAAGAATACTGGAATGGGGAGCCTATCCATTCTCCAGGGGATCTTCCCAACCCAGGAATCAAACCCAGGTCTCCTGCATTTCAGGCAGATTCTTTACCAGCTGAGCTATGAGGGAAGCCCAGATGTTTTGGGAACCTGGCCCTCTGCTATAGACCCCAGAGGCTAAGGTACGTAATGTCGATGCCAACTCCTTGCTCCTCCTGGAGAAGTGCCTATCTGGTGAGATTCCCCCCTACTGTGTGCTGTCACACTGGGGATTGGCAGAGGAAGTTTCTCCGTATCAATACAGTTCTTTGTATCCCCTGTTGTAGAACAGGTGTTCACATAGTTTGTAGGCTTGTTCCTAAGGTTTTTTCTAAGCCCATATTATTAGTATATAATACTAGTGTTGTATATTATTAAACAGAGCATTCCTTAACTAAGACAGATATTATTATTTGCACATTATTTGTTACAAAGATGATAACTACATTTGATGGTTTCTGATATTGTTATTATTAGTAATTAATGACAATATAGATACCATTTAAATGTATTTTAAAACATCCTAGATATTTTTCAAAACCCTGTTCAAATTCCATCTTATTAATAGATATTTCCCTGGCCCATCCTCAGAAAGATTAGTTATTCTTCTGCTTCTCATTCAGGTTTCTAGTATATATTTCTCATTTTATTAAATTTAGTAATTTATTGTTAATTAAATTAATTTTATTTAAATTAATTTCTAATTTAATTTAATCATTAATTTACACATGGACTTCCTCTTGAAGTCTTGAGCTTATAGAAAGTATCTGTCCATCATCTTTATATGCAGGAGACATATCAGCTACTTTGGACAAGACTTCTTGAAATGAAACAGTATAATACGGGAAAGCCCTGGTTAAGAAGTTATACTGGAAAAAGTCAAACTGATGACTGGCAACAGAGATAAATGTTGAGGTGAAAAATTAATGTACTTTAAGCTCTAGAATACAGTCTAGAGTGAAGTGCTTTTGTGACTGAAGCTGGCTGCCTGTGTGCTGATTGCAAAGGGAAGGCTTGAGAGATGAGAGAGGTCTTCCTTCTGGTGCTTCAGCAGAGGGCTCAGGAGCTTGCCTGATCACTGGAACAAAAGCATGTGGCTCCCTCCATTTCTCTTTGCCAGTGCCTGAGGGAATCCAACAGTCTGACATGAATGAGTACTGTGGGGCTAAACTGTGAACAATCAAGAGAAAAGTTATCAATAGTTCTCGAAGTAACTAGAGGGATAAACACCTAGCCAAAAACCTAGACAAGCAGAATCTGCTAGGCAGAAATGATGATGAGTAAGAGTTTAACTTCCAGAAAAAATATTAATAGTGTTCCAAGAAAGCCACTTATAATTAACTTTTCCTCCAACTCCTTCAGGAATCAGAAAGTATGATTTCTAAACTAAAAGAAGTCACTATATGAACAAATAGGCTTCCCACCTGGTTCAGTGGTAAAGAATCTGCCTGCCAATGCAGGAGATGCAAGGGATGCAGGTTGGATCCTAAAGTCAGCCAGATCATCTGGAGAAGGAAATGGCAACCCACTCCAATATTCTTGCCAGGAATATTCACATGGCACAAAAGAGCCTGGGAGGCTACAGACTATGTGGTTGCAAAGATTCAAACGAGAGTGGTTAAACAACAACATTAGACCATTCAAGTATGACCTAAATCAAATCCCTTACAATTATACAGTGGAAGTGAGAAGTAGATTTAAGGGACTAGACCTGATAGACAGAGTGCCTGATGAACTATGGATGGAGGTTCGTGACATTGTACAGGAGACAAGGATCAAGACCATCCCCAAGAAAAAGAAACGCAAAAAAGCAAAATGGCTGTCTGAGGAGGCTATACAAATACCTGTGCAAACAACACAAGTGAAAAGCAAAGGAGAAAATGAAAGATATACCCATTGAATGCAGAGTTCCAAAGAAGAACAAGAAGAGATAAGAAAGCCTTCCTCAGTAATCAGTGCAAAGAAATAGAGGAAAACAATAGAATAGGAAAGACTAGAGATCTCTTCAAGAAAATCAGAGATACCAAGGGAACCATTAATTCCATGCAAAGATGGGCTCAATAAAGGACAGAAATGGTATGGACATAACAGAAGCAGAAGATATTAAGAAGAGGTGGCAAGAATACACATAACTATACTAAAAAGGTCTTCATGACCCAGATAATCATGATAGTGTGATCACTCACCTAGAGCCAGACATCCTGGAATGTCAAGTCAAGTGGGTCTTTGGAGACATCACTACGAACAAAGCTAGTGGAGGTGATGGAATTCCAGTTGAGCTATTTCAAATCCTAAAAGATGATGTTGTGAAAGTACTGCACTCAATATGCCAGCAAATTTGGAAAACTCAGCAGTGGCCACAGGACTGGAAAAAGTCATTTTTCATTCCCATCCTAAAGAAAAGCAATGCCAAAGAATGCTCAAACTACATAATTGCACTTATCTCACACACTAGCAAAGTAATGCTCAAAATTCTCCAAGCCAGGCTTCAGCAATATGTGAACCATAAACTTTGAGATGTTCAAGCTGGTTTTAGAAAAGGCAGAGGAACCAGGTTTAAATTGCCAACATCTACTGGATCATGGAAAAAGCAAGAGAGTTCCAGAAAAACATCTATTTCTGCCTTACTGACTATGTCAAAGCCTTTGGCTGTGTGGATCATAATAAACTGTGGAAAGAGATAAACAATAAACTTCTGAAAGAGATGGGAATACCAGACCACCTGACCTGCCTCTTGAGAAATCTGTATGCAGGTCAGGAAGCAATAGTTAGAACTGGACATGGAACAACAGACAGGTTCCAAATGGGAAAAGGAGTACGTCAAGGCTGTATATTGTCACCCTGCTTATTTAACTTATATGCAGAGTACATCATGAGAAACACTGGGCTGGACAAACCACAAGCTGGAATCAAGATTCCTGGGAGAAATATCAATAACCTCAGATATGCAGATGACATCACCCTTATGGCAGAAATTAAAGAGGAACTAAAGAGTCTGTTGATGAAAGTGAATGAGGAGAGTGAAAAAGTTGGATTAAAGCTCAACATTCAGTA
The DNA here is from genome assembly GCF_029407905.1 of Bubalus kerabau. NCBI lineage: Eukaryota > Metazoa > Chordata > Mammalia > Artiodactyla > Bovidae > Bubalus > Bubalus kerabau. The sequence continues at coordinate 269,326,499 of NC_073624.1, read as the reverse complement.
AACTAAGATCATGGTATCCGGTACCATCATTTCATGGAAAATAGATGGGAAAACAGTGACAGACTTTATTTTTTGGTCTCCAAAATGACTGCAGATGGTGACTGCAGCCATGAAATTAAAAGATGCTTACTCCTTGAAAGGAAAGTTTGACCAACCTAGATAGCATATTTAAAAGCAGAGACGTTACTTTGCCAACAAAGTCCATCTAGTCAAGGCTGTGGTTTTTCCAGTAGTCATGTATGGACGTGTGAGTGAGTTGGACAATAAAGAAAGCTGAACGCTGAAGAATTGATGCTTTTGAACTGTGGTGTTGAAGACTCTTGAGAATCTCTTGGACTACAAAGATATCCAACCAGTCCATCCTAAAGGAGATCAGTCCTGAGTGTTCATTGGAAGAACTGATGTTGAAGCTGAAACTCCAATACTTTGGCCACCTGATGAGAAGAGCTGACTCATTTGAAAAGATCCAGATGCTGGGAAAGACTGAAGTCGGGAGGACAAGGGGATGACAGAGGATGAGATGGTTGGATGTCGTCACCGACTCAGTGGACATGAGTTTGAGTAAAGTCTGGGAGTTGGTGATGGACAGGGAGGCCTGACATGTTGCAGTCCATGGGCCCACCAAGATTCGGACACAACTGAGTGACTGAACTGAACTGACTGAAACTACAACAACGTGTAAACAAACAAAAATAAGACTATGATCACTGCTGAGGAAGAAATGATACCAGTGTGAAAGATAACATGAAAATCATGTGTCAAGAATTCCAGAGTAGAATTTTTCAATTTTGGGTCTTTTCAGATTATTTGAGCAGTCAATGCGGGTACATGTGTGCTGAGATATTGATTCCCCACAAGCTGTGAAGGCCTCTAGTGGCCAAGGTGCCCAGGTTGCTACCATGTGCAGACTACTTCATTGGCCAGTGATGCTGTAAAAAAGAAATGAAAGATTTTGGGAGCTCTGATGCAGAAGCTAAACCCAAAGGATTCGCGTGTGAATAACTGAAGCTCTAAAAAGAGAGTAAGACAAGAAGAGAAATGGTAAAGGAAAACAGTTCCATCAAAATCAAGTGGACTGTTCATTTGAAAAATCTCACTGAGGTGTAGGGAGTATAAAAGAAGCAACACAAACAGTATGCTCTTCATATACCCAGTTCGAGGAAAGTACTGGAGAATATGCTGCAAACAAATGCAATTTGAAGCAGAAAAGTATAGAAAATGCAGAAGTAGGAAGAAAAATTTTAAATTAATATTAGGATATTAATTAAATTAAAATTATAAATTAGTATTGCTATTAGGGTTACAGGATTAGGTACATTAATATTAGAAATGGGCTTCCCTGATGGCTCAGATGGTAAAGAATCCACCTGCAATGTGGGAGACTTGGGTTTGATCCCTGGGTCAGAAAGATCCCCTGGAGGAGGGCATGGCAACCCCCTCCAGTATTCTTGCCTGGAGAATCCTCATGGACAGAGGAGCCTGGTGGGCTACAGTCCACGGGGTCACAAAGAGCTGGACACGACTGAGTGGCTAAGCACAGCACAGCACAGTATTAGGAATATTTAATAACATATAAATATATAATTATGTGGCTTGGATTGTGTTATAAGGATTATGTAAACAACAGAAATATTGGGAGACATTACTCCTCTAAAAATTCTTGAGTTTAAGGAGGAGTATAGTGAGAAGAAAGGAAAAAAAAAAAAAAAAAGACTTTTTTAGCATAGGAGAAGGAATTGAGTAAGTTAAATATTTTTGTGTTGGATTCACTGTTATTATTAATTTAAATATGAAACTGGTGATGTAGGATGGCTTCAGATGGGAGTTATAGCAATTTGTTGTAGTACCACTCCAGGAAGGAAGGTTCCTTTCTTACCTGCCTCATTCCTTTGTTTTTTCTTTAGTCTTATGTTCCTGGGATTGCACTCCCCATTGGTATTAGCATGTACACTTTTGCCTTAAATCCTGTCTTCTAAGGTATTTAAATTGAATTTGAAAATAAACGCTACTGACACCAAAAAAAAATTGTGGAACTTTCAAATTAGAAAGTTAGAAATAGCTTAGAAAGGAAAGGGAAAGAAGAAAATCAAACATAATCCAAAAAAATACAGATACAGGCATTAAGAAGTGCCAGCAAACAAGTAACATAAGTGGTAAGTACACAATAATAGAGAAGGGTGCAAAAAAAAAATAATGTTTTTAAAGGTATTGATTTTTCTATTAAACAATTCAGGCTTTATGATTGTGTTAATTAAACGAAGTTCAGCAGCAGAGGTTTTATTGGAAATGTGTAAATCCCAGTAACAGAGTATAAATAAAGGAGTGAATGAAGATATTTCAGGCAATTGTAACCGACAAAAAGCAAGAGTCATAATGAAAATAGGTAAAATTGAATTCAAATTAAAAGTATTAATTGGGACTGTTAAATTAATTAAAGAGGCCATTAGACTGGTTCTAATATCTTAGCAATGTACATAAGCAAATAAAAACATAAGTCATTAATTCCTTAAGGTTAAGAAATGAAAACAAAGAAACCAATTTCAAGCAGCCAAGGAGGCTTTCTCAAATATTGCATTTGCTTAAGCCATAGCCTATCAAATAACGTCCTTGCTTTGCTTCTAACTCTTTACACAAGTCTCTCCTCTGAGCTCCTGTCAGTTCCCTACCGCTTCAGGTTTGGCACTGCCTGATTTGAGTTTATTTTTGCTTAAACAAAGTCTTAAAATGTTTAGTATGCCTCAGTTGATCTTTTAACAGAACAAAAGAAAATATAATAAAATAACAATAGATACAGAAAACATGCCATATTTGTAACAGTTTGTGATGTCAATCTGCAACTCTCCTACATAGAACTTGAAACCTAAACCTAAACAGTATGCTACTTAAAAAGCAATAGATCACTGAAAAAAAGCAAAGAAGATATTAATAAAATACTCAGAGACAAGTAAAAATGAAGACACAAAGATCCCAAATCAATGGGATACAGCAAAAATAATTCTAAAAGAAAAGTTAATAGTGATACAAGCCTACAGCAGGAAACAAACAAATAAAATGTCAAATAAACAACCTAACCTTCCACCTAAAGAAAGTGGGGAAAAAAAAAAAAGAACAAACAAACCCAAAGTTAGAAGGAAAGAAATCATGAAATAAGAGCAGAAATAAATGAAACAAATAAAAAAATAGAAAAGCTCAATTAAAGTAAGAGCTGGTTCTTTGAAAAGAAAAAGAAAAGTGATAAGCCGTTAGTCAGACTCATCAGGGAATAAAAGAGAGAGAGAGAGAGGGCTCAAATCAATAAAATGAGAAATGAAAAAGAAGTTACAACCAGGACCACAGAAACACAAAGAATCATAAGCCATTACTATGAACAATTATTTGCTGATAAAATGGGCATCATGGAAGAAAAGAACAAATTCCCAGGAATGTACAATCTTTCAAGACTGAATCAGTAAGTAATAGAGAATATGAACAGATTAATTACCAGTAATGAAACAGAATTACTAATTTAAAACATCCCCATAAAAATAAAGAACCAGATGAATTCACAGGTGAATTCTACCAAACGTTTATAGAAGAGTTAGTCTCTGTCCTTCTCAAACAATTTTAAAAGGTTATAGAGGAAGGAACACTTCTGAACTTATTTCACAAGGTGAGAATCAGCCTGATGTCAAAACTAGACAAAGACATCAGTTCAGTTCAGTCTCTCAGTTGTGTCCCATTCTTTGTGACCCCATGGACTGCAGCACGAAAGTCTTCCTTGTCCATCACCAGCCCTCAGAGTTTGCTCAAACTCATGTCCATTGAGTCAGTGATGCTATCCAAACATCTTAGCCTCTGTCATCCCTTTCTCCTCCTGCCTTCAATCTTTCCCAGCATCAGAGTCATTTCCAATGAGTCAGTTCTTCCAACAGGTGGTAAAAGTAATGGAGTTTCAGCTTCAGCATCAGTCCTTCCAATGAATATTCAGGATAGATTTCCTTTAGGATTGACTAATTTGATCTCCATGCAGTACAAGGGACTCTTCAAGAGTCTTCTCCAACACCACAGTTCAAAGGCATCAATTCTTTGATGTTCAGCTTTTTTTATAGTTCAACTTGCACATCAATACATGACTTCTGGAAAAACCATAGCCTTGACATTTGGACCTTTGTTGGCAGAGTGATGTCTGCTTTTTAATATAATATCCAGTTTGGTCATATGTTTTCTTCCAAGGAGCAAGCATCTTTTAATTTCATCACTACAGGCACCATCTGCAGTGATTTAGGAACCCCTAAAAATGAAGTCTCTCACTGTTTCATTGTTTCCCCATCTATTTGCCAAAAAATGATGAGACTAGATGCCATGACTTAGAATCTTTAGTTTTAAGGCAGCTTTTTCACTCTCCTCTTTCAATTTCATCAAGAGGCTCTTTAGTTCCTCTTTGCTTTCTGCCATAAGGGTGGTGTCATCTACTTATCTGAGGTTACTGATATTTCTCCCGGCAATCTTGATTCCAGCTTGTGCTTCATCCAGCTTGGCATTTCAAGTAATGTACTCTGCATAAAAAGTTAAATAAGCAGAATGACAATATACAGCCTTGACATACTCCTTTCCCAATTTGGGATCAGTCTGTTGTTTCATGTCAGGTTCTAACTGTTGCTTTTTCACGTGCATACAGATTTCTCAGGAGGCAGTTAAGGTGGTCTGGTATTCCCATCTCTTTCAGAATTTTCCACAGTTTGTTGTGATCAACAGAGTCAAAGTGTTTGGTGTAGTCAATGACACAGAAGTAGATGTTTTTTTCTGAAACTCTCTTGCTTTTCCTAGATTCCAGCAGATGTTGGCAATTTGATCTTGGGTTCCTCTGCCTTTTCTAAATCCAGCTTGAACATCTGGAAGTTCTCAGTTCACATATTGTTGAAGCCTGGCTTGGAGAATTTTGAGCATTACTTTGCTAGCATATGGATGAGAGCAATTGTGCAGTAGTTTGAGCATTCTTTGGCATTGCCTTTCTTTGGGATTGGAATGAAAACTGACCTTTTCCAGTCCTGTGGCCACTGCTGAGTTTTCCAAATATGCTGGAATATTGAGTGTAGCACTTTCACAGCATCATCTTTTAGGATTGGAAATAGCTCAACTGGAATTCCATCACCTCCACTACCTTTGTTCGTAGTGATACTTCCTGAGGCCCACTTGACTTTTGCATTCCAGGATGTCTGGCTCTAGGTGAGTGATTTTACCATCATGGTTATCTGGGTCATATAAATATTTTGTTGTATAGTTCTTCTGTGTATTCTTTCCACCTCTTCTTAATATCTTCTGTTTCTGTTAGGTCCCTACCATTTCTGTCCATTATTGAGCCCATCTTTGCATGAAATGTTCCCTTGGTATCTCTGATTTTCTTGAAGAGATCTCTAGTCTTTCCCATTCTATTGTTTTCCTCTATTTCTTTGCATTGATCTCTTAGGAAGGCTTACTTATCTCTCCTTGCTATTCTTTGGAACTCTGCATTCAGATGGGTATATCTTTCCTTTTCTCTTTTGCCTTTCACTTCTCTTCTTTTCTCAGCTATTTGTAAAGCCTCTTCAGACAATCGTTTTGCCTTTTTGCATTTCTTTTTCTTGGGGATTTTCTCGATCACTGACTCCTATAAAATGTCACAAACCTCTGTCCATAGTACTTCATGGACTCTGTCTATCAGATCTAATCTCTTGAATCTATTTCTCACTTCCACTGTATAATCATAAGGGATTTGATTTAGGTCTTACTGAATGGTCTAATGGTTTTCCCTACTTTCTTCAATTTAAGTCTTAATTTTTCAATAAGGAGTTCATGATCTGAGTCACAGTCAGCTCCCAGTCTTGCTTTTGCTGACTGTATAAAGCTTCTCCATCTTCAGCTGCAATGAATATAATCAATGTGATTCCAGTACTGACCATCTGATGATGTCCATGGGTGTAGTCTTCTGGTGCATTCTCTTGGCAAAACTCTGTTAGCCTTTGTCCTGCTTCATTTTGTATTGCAAGGCCAAATTTGCCTGTTACTCCAGGTACCTCTTGACTTCTTAATTTTTCATTTCAGTCCCCTATGATGAAAAAGACATCTTTTTTGGGGGGTTGGGGTTTTATTACTAGAACATTTTGTAGGTCTTCATATCATTGTTCAACTTCAGCTCCTTCAGCATTAGTTGGGGCACAGACTTCAGTTACTGTGATATTGAATGGTTTACCTTGAAGATGAACAGAGATCATTCTGTCATTTTTGAGATTGCATCCAAGTACTGCATTTTGGACTCTTTTGTTGACTATGTGGGCTATTCTGTTTCTTCTAAGGAATTCTTGCCAACAGTAGTAGATATAATGGTCATCTGAATTAAATTCATCCATTTCAGTCCATTTTATTTCACTGATTCCTAAAATTTCGATGTTCAATCTTGCCCTCTCCTGTTTGAACACTTCAAACTTACCTTGATTTATGAACCTAACATTCCAGGTTCCTATGCAATATTGTTCTTTACAGCATCGGACTTTACTTCCATCACCAGTCACATCCACAACTGGGTGTTGTTTTTGCTTTGACTCTGCTCTTCATTCCTTCTGGAGTTATTTCTCCACTCTTCTCCAGTAGCATATTGGGCTCATACTGACCTGGGAAGTTCATCTTTCAGTGTCATATACTTTTGCCTTTAAATCCTGTTCATGGAGTTCTCAAGGCAAGAATACTGAAGTGGTTTGCCATTCCCTTCCCCAGTGAACCTTGTTTTGTCAGAACTCCCCACCATGACCCATCTGTCTTGGGTGGCCCTATGTGGCATGACTCATAATTTCATTGATTTAGACAAGGCTGTGGTCCATATGATCAGTTTAATTAGTTTCCTGTGATTGTGGTTTTCATTCTGTCTTCCCTCTGACAGATAAGCCTAAGAGGCTCATGAAAGCTTCCTGTTGGACAAATATATCACACACACAGAAAAATTACAGATCAATATTACAGATGAACATAATGAAAAAAATCCTCAACAAAACATTAGTAAACCAAATTCAGCAATTTATTGAAAAGACCATACACGATGATCAAGTGGGATTTATCCCAGAGATTCAAGGATGGTTCAATAAATGTAAATCAATTAATGTGACATATCACACTAACAGGTTGAAGAATTAAAATCATATGATTGTCTCAATAGATACAGAAAAAGCTCTTGACAAAGATCCAACATCTGTTTATGGTAAAAACTTTCAACAAAGTGGATATTAAGTTATCATACCTTAACAAAATAAAGGTGGTATATGACAGACTCACAATTAACATACTCAACAGTGAAAAGTTAAAAACATTTCCTCTAAGATTAGTAATAAGATAAGAATGGCCTATCTCATCACTTTTATTTATTTATTTTTTTTTCTAATTTATTTTTTATTTTTATTTTTTTTCAATTTTATTTTATTTTTAAACTTTACATAACTGTATTAGATTTGCCAAATATCAAAATGAATCCGCCACAGGTATACATGTGTTCCCCATCCTGAACCCTCCTCCCTCCTCCCTCCCCATTCCATCCCTCTGGGTCGTCCCAGTGCACCAGCCCCAAGCATCCAGTATCGTGCATCGAACCTGGACTGGCAACTCATTTCATACATGATATTTTACATGTTTCAATGCCATTCTCCCAAATCTTCCCACCCTCTCCCTCTCCCACAGAGTCCATAAGACTGTTCTATACATCAGTGTCTCTTTTGCTGTCTCGTACACAGGGTTATTGTTACCATCTTTCTAAATTCCATATATATGCGTTAGTATACTGTATTGGTGTTTTTCTTTCTGGCTTACTTCACTCTGTATAATAGGCTCCAGTTTCATCCACCTCATTAGAACTGATTCAAATGTATTCTTTTTAATGGCTGAATAATACTCCATTGTGTATATGTACCACAGCTTTCTTATCCATTCATCTGCTGATGGACATCTAGGTTGCTTCCATGTCCTGGCTATTATAAACAGTGCTGCGATGAACATTGGGGTACTCGTGTCTCTTTCCCTTCTGGTTTTCTCAGTGTGTATGCCCAGCAGTGGGATTGCTGGATCATAAGGCATGTCTATTTCCAGTTTTTTAAGGAATCTCCACACTGTTCTCCATAGTGGCTGGACTAGTTTGCATTCCCACCAACAGTGTAAGAGGGTTCCCTTTTGTCCACACCCTCTCCAGCATTTATTACTTGTAGACTTTTGGATCGCAGCCATTCTGACTGGTGTGAAATGGTACCTCATAGTGGTTTTGATTTGCATTTCTCTGATAATGAGTGATGTTGAGCATCTTTTCATGTGTTTGTTAGCCATCTGTATGTCTTCTTTGGAGAAATGTCTATTTAGTTCTTTGGCCCATTTTTTGATTGGGTCATTTATTTTTCTGGAGTTGAGCTGTAGGAGTTGCTTGTATATTCTCGAGATTAGTTGTCAGTTGCTTCATTTGCTATTATCTTCTCCCATTCTGAAGGCTGTCTTTTCACCTTGCTAATAGTTTCCTTTGATGTGCAGAAGCTTTTAAGGTTAATTAGAATCTAAAGACCTATATATAGAAAACTATAAAACACTGGTGAAAGAAATCAAAGAGGACACTAACAGATGGAGAAATATACCATGTTCATGGATTGGAAGAATCAATGTAGTGAAAATGAGTATACTACCCAAAGCAATCTATAGATTCAATGCAATCCCTATCAAGCTACCAACAGCATTCTTCACAGAGCTAGAACAAATAATTTCACAATTTGTATGGAAAAACAAAAAACCTCGAATAGCCAAAGCGATCTTGAGAAAGAAGAATGGAACTGGAGGAATCAACCTACCTGACTTCAGGCCCTACTACAAAGCCACAGTTATCAAGACAGTATGGTACTGGCACAAAGACAGAAATATAGATCAATGGAACAAAATAGAAAGCCCAGAGATAAATCCACGCACATATGGACACCTTATCTTCGACAAAGGAGGCAAGAATATACAATGGATTAAAGACAATCTCTTTAACAAGTGGTGCTGGGAACTCTGGTCAACCACTTGTAAAAGAATGAAACTAGAACACTTTCTAACACCATACACAAAAATAAACTCAAAATGGATTAAAGATCTAAACGTAAGACCAGAAACTATAAAACTCCTAGAGGAGAACATAGGCAAAACACTCTCTGACATACATCACAGCAGGATCCTCTATGACCCACCTCCCAGAATATTGGAAATAAAAGCAAAAATAAACAAATGGGACCTATCTCATCACTTTTAATCAACAAAATATTGAAAGTCCTAGCTACAGCAAGACAAGAAAATCAATAAAAGGCATTCAAATTGTAAAAGAAGAAGTAAAATTGTCACTGTTTGCAGTTAGCATAATACTATACATATAAAATCCTGAAAATGTCACCCCAAAACTACTAGTACTCATCAGTGAATGAAGTAATGTTGCAGGCTATAAAATTAGTATGCATAAGTCTGTTGTATTTCTATATTCTAACAACGAACTAGCAGAGAAAGTGAGGGGGGAATTATAATCACATCAAACAGAATAAAATACTAGGAATAAATCTAAATAAGGAGGTAAAAGACCTGTAGCTGGAAAATTATAAGATAGTGATAAGAGAAATTGAAGATGATACAAACAGATGGGAAAATACAGAGTTCTCATGGGTTGGAAGAAATAATGTTGTCAAAATGACTATACCAACCAAGACAATCTTTACCTTAAGTGCAATCGCTATCAAAATACTAATTAATTTTTCATAAAACCAGAACAAATAATTCCAAACTTTGTATGGAAATGCAGAAGACTCTGAGTAGTCAAGAATACTTGAGAAAGAAGAACAAAACTGAATATACAGCATTCCTTCATTTCAAACTATTCTACCAAGCTTACATGAATCAAAACAGTATGGTTCTGGCACAAAAGACACATAGATCAATAAAATAGTACAGAAATGAACTCATGCTTACATGGACAATTAATCTGTGACAGAGGAAGCAAGAAAATACAATAAATGGTGTGGAAAAACTGGACAACTATATGTAAAAGAATCAAACTGGATGACTTTCTCATACCACATACGAAAATGAATTCAAAATGGATTAAAGACCTAAACATAAATGTAAAACCTAAATCCATAAAACTTCTAGAAGAAAACATGTTTCTTTGACATTAGCCTAAGTGATCTATTTTTGGACATGCCTTTTAAGCAAAGGAAACAAAAGAATATAAACAGATGGGGCTACATCAAACTAAAAAGGTTTTGCAAGATGAAAGAAACTATGAAAAAAACAAAAAGCCACTTACTGAATGAGAGACCATATCTGCAAACTATATATCATGTAAGGGATTAGTATCCAAAACATACAAAGAACTCATACAATTCAACATAAACAAAAGCAAACAACCTACTTAAAAAATGGGCAGAGGAGCTGAATACAATTTTTTTTTCAAAGAAGAGATACAGATGACTGACAGGCATATTAAAAAAACAAAAACAAAAACAAAAACGCTCAACTTCAGTAATCATTAGGGAAATTCAAACTAAAACCACACTGAGATATCACCTCACATGTGTCAGAATGGCAATTATCAAAGAGACACAAATACGTGTTGGTGAGGATGCGGAGGAAAGGGAACCCTTGTGCACCATTTCTAGGAATGTAAATTGGTGCAATCACTATAGAAAAAAGTATGAAAGTTCCTCAAAAGTTAAAAGTAGAACTACCAAATCATCCAGAAATTCCACTCCTGGGTGTTTATAAGAAAAAAGGAAAACACTAATTTGAAAAGATATATGCAACCCTATGTTCAGACCTTTGTCAGCAAAGTGCTGTTTCTGCTTTTTAATATCCTGTCTAGGTTTGTCATAGCTTTCCTTCTAAGCAGTGTCTTTTAATTTCATGACTGCAGCTACCGTCCTCAGTGATTTTGGAGCCCAAGAAAAGAAAATCTGTCACTGTTTCCGCTTTTTCCCCTTCTATTTGCCATCAAGTGATGGGACCAGTTGACGTGATCTTAGCTTTGGGTGAGGGTCTAATTACTGGGAAGTTAACTCATGGCACAAGTTAGCTTCAGCTGAAGAAACAGGTCTGAAACAGGGAGAGATTTTGAAAGAACTCTTGCAAATTCTCTGCTTTCTTCTTTCATTGACTGTCATTGGCTAATTCTAACTATAAATCATCTGGTCAGAAAGCCCATATGAACTAATCCTTAGGTGTTAACTTCCTAATGTATAGAGCAGGGAAGAGATGGGTGGAGAACAGATTAAGATAGTATATGAGGTACAGGGGGAGTCAAACGAACAATAAGCATTGAATGGTTTTAAGAAGAGAGGGATAATCAGATGTGGACTTTAAAAAGGTCAGTAGTGTATCAACAATTTTTGCAACATTAGTACTTCTGTTTATAATCCTGATAAGAGTTTAATTCCTAAGATTGTAGCCTGACTAGCAATAGGGAGAAAAACAAAAAGACAGTGATTCTTAGCCTCCAGTTATGTGAGATCAATACTGGGAAGAAATCTGGTTCTGTTAACATTGTTACCCAGAATTTCAGCTAGGATTATATTTAGGGACATATATAGGATGACCATATGCCTGGTTTGTCTGGGACAGCTGTTTTGCACTCAGAAGTGTTCTTTAGACTCAAAATATATGGTCACCTTTAGAAAATCCCTAAATAACCATGGGTTAAACTAAATATGAGTTCCATTCTGAGTCATCAGAAAATAAAACTAAATTAGATATTTAAACATGACAGAATTGAATATAAAATTGCTTTGATTAGGATGTCATAGAGATGGCAATTCCAACTCCTTAGAGGTAGGTATTCAAAGGGAAGAGATTAAAGTTATTACCATTCAGTAGCTTGGGGAAGTGTCCCCAAGAAGTTGAAAAACAGATATCTGAGGAGGCAGCATTGAGCAGTAGGTGCTATTGTCTTTGAGGGCCTGTGATAGGGCTGAGTCTTCAAGTGGTGAGAAGAATGCAAAGTGTACTCAGTTACTGGAACCACTAGGACAAACTCTGCCAGATGTAAAACTGCTGGGCTGTGCAGACACAGGAAGTAGACAGAAAGCTCAAAGGAAGCAAACAGCATCCAGCCTTGCAGTCTCACTCTAGATCCCCTACTGGCAGAGCCCATCTGCTAGTATGGGCTCGCAAAACAGAAATGGGGTTTTCAGTCCTAAGCCCAGAACTACAAACTCGTTTACTGATCATTTACTGGCACATTGGAAAATGGTTACATTGAAAAATAGAGGTTATATGTTTGATGTGATTTTAAAATTTGGGCCTATGTAGTTGAGGATATCAGAGTATCAGAACCATTAACTATGTTTTTGCTTCAAAATCTATCTTAAAAATAATACATATTTTAAATATTAGCACAGATGTTATGGTGCAAGTATGTATTTTCTGTATGAGCCTTTGAAAGCATTTCTTTCACTAATTTAGTCAATCTGTTTTTTCATACATGAACTAAATTGGCCTAAGTGTAGTAGGCATATTTATGTAAATGTTCTGTTTTTATAGATTTAAAACTTACTTGGCTAAGTTTTTATTCCAGATGTGCATATACACACACATAGAAATGCCTTGAGGCGTAAGAAGCACATTAGTAAAGTTGATTGAATTTTCACCCTCCTTTGCAAGCACGGACATGTTTCTTACTTTGCATGTCCTTCAGGCCTCATCAGAGCACGAAGTTCCAAGTGACTTCAAAGGGTTTTCTGCACTCAGATCAGCTCTATGGGGCATGTAGGGAGATGAGAAATGAACCGACACCAAAGGTGCAATGAAAGGTAAAAATCCTAGGCTTGCCACAGCTCTTGAGCCGAGCAGCAGGCTAAATTACTGCACCTGAGTACAGGGATCTCAAGGGTTTGTGAAGGAAAAGGTGGTAAGCATTTAAGGTAGAAAATAAATCTGAGTTTCTTCATTGGATTTAGGGACAATTTTCCTCTGAGTAACATAGGTAACATTTAATTATTATTATGGGAATCTGTCAGCTTTCTTGTTTAGAGAAGGAAATAACAGATAAATGTAAATCATCAAAATTAAAAGCAAAATATCGTATGTAGTTACAGTGCTTACCTCTAGTACAGTAGGGATTCCACATATACTATGTGGATGAAAATAGGTCCTTTTGAATCTGATAATATTTTTTTGTTTGTTTGTTTGTTTACAGTGCTAAGAGTTCTAAAGACATTGAGGAGTTAAAGACAGATTCAGAAACATATAGGAGAAATCTTTGTATCCATTTATATCAACCTTTTTCTTCTCTGAAAGACTGGCCTTGGGGATGGGAAGAAAGAACAGGTAGAAAGTGAAAGCTAGGTACTACATACTCCAGTAGCAGTGTTAGATGCTCAGTTGTGTCTGACTCATGGTGACCCCATGAGCCTGCAAGGCTCCTCTGTCTATGAAATTGTCTAGGCAAGAATACTGGGGTGGGTTGTCATTCCCTTCTCCAGGGGATCTTCCCAACCCAGGGATCAAACCCAGACCTCCCATATTGCAGGCAGACTCTTTACCACCTGAGCCACCAGGGAAGCCCCATGTCCTCTAACACAAACTCATATAAGTCCTTATAAATAAGCAAGTATAAAATTTAGCAGTGAATATGAATTTTAAAAAGATAATGTTACAAAGTGAAGTGTTCTATTTGTAGGTAGGCTGTACATATATTTGATAAAAATCATGAGATTTGAATTTTTGATAACAATTCTTACATAATTCTAATTTGATATTAACCTGAAATTCCTTTTCTGGAATTAGAATTTTTACTCTCTATCAATTCAAATATTTGAACTTATAGATTTAAACTTTTCCTTTATTTTCTGAGGCTTCTCTCTCTCTCAGTTTCACAGTTAGGAGTTGCTAGAGCTTATAATGATATTACCTTAATTGATAATGGCATGGGATTAGGAGTCATTGGAGACTTTTCAGAAAGCTGTAATAAGCAGGAACTTTTTTTTTTTTTTCTGCTTTTAGCTGAATGACACAGGATAGCTGCTGAATGTGAACACTGAAGAACAGCCGTACCTTATTCTTTGTGTTTATCATTGACCATGATTCCTACCGGAATATCATTTCTTCTGGAATTGTGCCTTAGTGTATTGACAATAAAGACTGAGTGAGATATATATTTTCTCAACAAAATACATTAAAATGATTAATTATTCAGTCATGTTTAAAACTATTGCTTGTAAAACAAAATTACCTGGACACATTGTTTTAAAATTTCCATCAGTCTCTCTCACCATCAGAATATTTTCTCCATAAGGCCCTGGTTGTCACTCTGTTCAGTTTGTGCATTCTACACCTGACTTCCCTTCATGTTATCAAAACCCACTATTTCTAGAGATTTAGAATATTACTAGTAGCTGGGGATGAAATTATGTGGTTGGAAGAAGAGATTTTCTCTAACTGGGGGAAGATTTCCTCCTCCACAGTATTCGGGTTTTTGCCTTTATTTCTGGGATTTGGCTCCGGGGTACCATTTCACGTTTACCGTGTTATCTCCCCCTGGCATTTTCCCCAGCACCCCACTGCAGCTACTGCTGCCACCATTTTCTCCAGGCATCATTTCTTGAGGCATCCTCCACCCATTTCATATGCAATTCTTTGTAAAGGGCATCTGCTTTTCACTGCTCAAAATCCACATCTTTTTTTTTTTCCTGACTCCAAAATCCACATCTTCAGTTCTGATCCCTCTTATTTGTGCTTCATTATTTCTGCTTTCCCCCTAAATTTAGCCTCTGAAAATGTGAAGGAACAGTGCAAAAGCCCAACTGTATGGTTCAAGGTTGTCTTTCCAACATATAAGCAAGTTATGTTAAGGATAAACTGTAAAATTTCTCTTCAGTTTCATTATCTATGGGTGTATTGTTCATACACTAATAAAAATAAAAAAGCAAATAAATTAAAAAATAAAATTAAAAGGAAGTTACTCTTACTGGAGTGTGCACAGAGAGGACAAGAAATCAGTGGTATGAGTGCCAACAACCTCGGAAACAGCAGGAGCCAGGTCCATCTCCTTTGGGGTCAGTTTTCAAACTTTACTTGTTAGTAGTCTTGGTGCAATCACTGACAGAATTAGCAGTGCTCTCAATAACCTTCAGACCTATTAGCAAAAACAGCCCCTTCAACACAGATTGGCAAGAATTTCAGTGATTCACTTCTGGGTCTTCCCAGGTAGCTCAAATGGTAAAGAATCTGTCTGCAAGGCAGAAAACATTGGTTTGATCCCTGGGTGGGGAAGATCCCCTGGAGGAGGGCATGGCAACCAACTCCAGTGTTCTTTCCTGGAGAACTCATGGACAGAGGAGCTTGGCAGGTTACAGTCCATGGGGTTGCAAAAAGTCGGACATGACTGAGCAACTAACACACCCTTCAGTCTTTCACACAGAAGTAACTAGGGAATATTATGGGTGTCATACAAATCACACATTCAGTTCAGTCGCTCATTTGTGTCTGACTCTTTGCAATCCCATGAACCACAGCATGCCAGGCCTCCCTGTCCATCACCAACTCCCGGAGTTCACACAAACCCCTGTCCATTGTGTCGCTGATGCCATCCAACCATCTCATCCTCTGTCGTCCCCTTCTCCTCCTGCCCTCAATCTTTCCCAGCCTCAGGGTCTTTTCGAATGAGTCAGCTCTCTGCATCATGTGGCCAAAGTATTGGAGTTTCAGCTTCAGCATCAGTGCCTCCAATGAACACCCAGGACTGACCTTTAGGATGGACTGGTTGGATCTCCTTGCAGTCCAAGGGACTCTAAAGAGTCTTCTCCAACACCACAGTTCAAAAACATCAATTTTTCTGCTCTCAGCTTTCTTTATAGTCCAACTCTCACATCCATACATGACCACTGGAAAAGCCATAGCCTTGACTAGATGGACCTTTGTTGGCAAAGTAATGTCTCTGCTTTTTAATATGCTGTCTAGGTTGGTCATAACTTTTCTTCCAAGGTGCAAGCATCTTTTAATTTCATGGCTACAATCACCATCTGCAGTGATTTTGGAGCCCAGAAAAATAAAGTCTGACACTGTTTCTACTGTTTCCCCGTCTATTTCCCATGAAGTAATGGGACCGGATGCCATGATCTTCGTTTTCTGAATGTTGAGCTTTAAGCCAACCTTTTCACTCTCTTCTTTCACTTTCATCAAGAGGCTCTTTAGTTCTTCACTTTCTGCCATAAAGGTGGTGTCATCAGCATATCTGTGGTTATTGATATTTCTCCCAGCAATCTTGATTCCAGCTTGAGGCCTAGATTTTGGAACACAAGTAAAAGACCCTCTAGCAACTTGCAGAAATGGGAGGAGACTGATCAACCTTTTGGGGATTCTTATATAAGGTGCAGGAAGACAGTGAAAATACTACTATATGTAACATTTACTCTGGCTCCGCATTTACTTCTTATCTGGTGTACCTGTGAGATGCAGACCACATAAAATTCTTGGAGTTTTTCATTCTTGATGTTCTTGACTTTCTTGCTATGATGGTAAATGGATGCTGAGCAAGATTTCACTTGTCTGGGAGGATTCAAACAAGCATCTCAAGTTGCTAATTTATTCATCCAAATGCCTCACTGTAGGTAATCTTTGCTTCATGCTATAATGGTTAACACTAGCCATTTCCTCATAGTCTTAATCTAAAATTGCTTTCGTTAGCATAGATATTCCTTCTTAATTTCCAAGTCCATTTGGCACTATCCTCTCAGTATTCCAGGCAAAAGACATTTTTATTGAAGTGTATTTGATTTACAGTATTATAATAGTTTCAGATGTGCAACAAAGTGATTTAATATTTTTATAGATTATACTCCAGGCAAAACATTTTAGAGTCATCTTTGATGGTACATTATTGTGATTTTTCCATCTCACATGTATGAATTTATAATTCATATAATAGTAAATTATATCATCACAAATCACTCACATTGAAATCTTAACTCTCACAACCAGCACATTCATTAGAAACTAATTGTATTCATTACTAGATTGTAATATGTGCATGCTTGTGTGCCAAGTCACTTCAGCTGTGTCTGTACAACCCTAAGGACTGCAGCCTGCCAGTCTACTTTGTCCATGGGATTCTCTAAGCAAGACTACTAGAGTGGGTTGCCATGCCTCAGAGGATCTTCCCAACCCAGGGATTGAACCTGCATCTCTTATGTCTCCTGCAATAGCTTTTTAACAGTCCCCTTATTTCTGTTTTTTCCCTTTTTAAACTCTTTCTACATGTTCAGTCAGTTCAGTTCAGTCGCTCAGTCGTGTCTGACTCTTTGCGACCCCATGAACCGCAGCACGCCAGGCCTCCCTGTCCATCACCAACTCCCAGAGTTCACCCAGACTCACGTCCATTGAGTCAGTGATGCCAGCCAGCCATCTCATCTTCTGTCGTCCCCTTCTCCTCCTGCCCCCAATCCCTCCCAGCATCAGAGTCTTTTCCAATGAGTCAACTTGTCGCATGAGGTGGCCAAAGTACTGGAGTTTCAGCTTTAACATCATTTCTTCCAAAGAACACCCAGGGCTGATCTCCTTCAGAATGGACTGGTTGGATCTCCTTGCAGTACAAGGGACTCTCAAGAGTTTTCTCCAACACCACAGTTCAAAAGCATCAATTCTTTGGCGCTCAGCTTTCTTCACAGTCCAACTCTCACATCCATACATGACCACTGAAAAAACTATAGCCTTGACTAGACGAACCTTTGTTGACAAAGTAATATCTCTGCTTTTCAATATGCTATCTAGGCTGGTCATAATGCTAGCTTAATCTTCCCTGAACTAATTTTATGTTGACATAAAACAGGAGGAAAATATTTCAGTTCGCTACTAAAAACCTCTAATATCTTTATATTATCTATCATATTAAATATAAATTGTCTGATTCATGCAATTTTTAAATAATCTGGTCCTAACTTATTGTTTTCAATTTAGCCCCTTACTTAGAAAGTCTTTTAGTAACTTAATCAACATAGGAAATATGTAGTACTGATTTGATAAATCCTGTCTTCCCAATGAAAATGTAAACTTCACAAGAGCAAGGAAAGTATCTCATATCTTTCATATAACCTATAATAGTAATAAAAGTTTCAAAATAATCAATTATAGATTTGTAAATTAACTTAAAAAATAAAGTCAGTTTCTAAATGTCACTGAAATCTGTTTGTTTCAAATCAATTAAAACCATGTCAAAGGAAATAAAATTTCAAGTTAAAGAACTTATATGGCCTAAGAATTAAGTTATTATATCATCCCTATTATAACATTCTTTGCCCATAAATGAGAAAATTAGCTCACCATGTTTTCTGAAAGACAAATCAAAAATTGTTTGGAGATTCCTTTTCAGAGCTCTATCTACTGTCATTTAATATGGAAATTGCTTTCTGTGTTTCACAATAGTTGTGGAAATTCAAATACATAGTTTATAAATGGATAATGGTCCACTTCTTTGTTACTTCATATGCCATGCTCCCTTACAAAGTTGGACACTATTTAAAATTTAATAAATCTCAAATGATATTAGTGTTTTGATTATTTACAGCAAATTTTCTTCAATCTACTTTTAAAAATATTTTCTTAATGCATAGCAACTTCTGCTCACCTAAGAACCACCTTACATTTCACCTATCAGTGTCACGGTACTGTCACTACTTTTGAGGTTTACTCATAAATTTCCAGCTTTCATGTTGTATTGTGTGGAGGATGCATGCCTGCTAAGTCACTTCTGTTGTGTCCTACTCTTTGCGACTCCATGGACTGTAGCCCACCAGGCTCCTCTGTGGGATTCTCCAGGCAAGAATACTGGAGTGGGTTGCCATGCCCTCCTCAAGGAGATCTTCCCAACCCAGGGATCGAACTCATGTCTCTTCTGTCTCCTGCACTGACAGATGGGTTCTTTACTACTAGCACCACCTGAGGATAATTCTTTCAAAAGACACTGTGGAATGTTAAATTCATTCCTTTTAACACTTTGAGATGTATTTGTTTCTCTTCCCTACTATGTAAATATTGTTTTGTTGACACCTAATACTAATGTGTTAGAGACCAAATTCATTATTTTCACCCAACAAATTTCTCCTTTATCAAATACCTTCAAAGTTCACAATGGCACTTTCCCCTCTTTCTCCTTTAGATAACTTGATGAATAATTGTCTTCTCTGAATATCTTTAAAGTGGGTGAGATTATATAAAGATACAGACGTAGAGATAGAGATATTTCAGACATGAGAAAATTTCAGCTGTTTCTACATTTAATTTCAATTGAATTGTTGATGTCTGGTTACTAAATGGGCATTAAAATCTGTATTGGCAGAAATCTTGAAACCTGAGATCTCCTCCAACTCTACTAAGTGGTGACCAGAAGTTCCTTAATCTCTTTGACTGACCATTCCCTCATCTGTATAATTATGTTATTGAAGTATCTCTCAGAGGTCCTTTTAACAGTGAAACTGGCCATAATTCAATGGGTGGTGGGAAGTCTGTGAGGTGCATCTTCATGGCTGAATAATCTTGGATAAGCAATATTGGGACTCACACTAACAGTGCTGCCCATAAATAGAGGTTTGTCTCACATGTTTATGGAGACCCTGTAGCTCAAATGGTAAAGAATCTGCCTGCATGCAGGAGACCTGAGTTCAATCCCTGGATCAGGAAGATCCTCTGGAGGAGGAAATGGCAATCCACTCCAATATTCTTGCCTGGAGAATCCCACGGACAGAGGAGCCTGGCAAGCTACAGTCTGTGGGGTGGCAAAGAGTGGACATGACTGAGTGACTAACACTGCTGCTGCTAGTATGTTGCATATACATTTTGTATTGATAAACTAAAGGAATAGCAGTGTTTAATCATAGCTCTCTGAGGTCTACTTATGACATTTATTATGTAAATATGGTTGATTATAATTAGCATTTCTCCTCACAAGCATTTGAATTTCCTGAATTCAATCTCCTTTTTACTAGTGTGGGATAGGAAATCCATTTCAGCCTCTGAAAATGGAATGAGTTTAGGAATGGGGAAAGAAGCTACTTTCTTTTGGCAAGGTTCCCTTGGCTAAGATGCCAGCTTCATTTTTCTTCATTCCCCAGTGGTGGTTTGGTTCAGCTTTTGTTTTCTGCCAGTGCACTGTCATTTAAAATCCAGAAAACAAGAGAAGAAATTGCATCCTTGTAATTCAATATGTTTAGAACTTGGAGAATGCTAGACTTCTGAGGGTTTAGCAACTTATTCATTTCTATTTATGATATACTCATTGGGGTAAAAACAGCATTTTTAATTTAGAGACTATTGAACATATATCCATAAAATTTTCCATACATACCTATCTGACTCGGTTGTTTGGCTCAGAAATTCATAGCCATCATGTTTCATTTTCTCATGTGGATATTTTTGTAAAAAATAATAAGAAAAATCTACCAACATATGTATGCCTAAACAGAAGAAATGATTCTATTTTTATATCTTTCTATTGAATTTAGAATATATAAATACATAATCATTTTGAAACGGATTTTGCAATAGATTTTATGGGTTACCTATAAAAGGAGATACTATTTGTAAAATAAAGTTCTACACAAGACTATTTGGTGTTTGAAAAGTTATTATTGTAATGTTTCCGTTAATGATCTGTTTGGTTTACTGCCATTTAAGAATAAGAGCCTATTTTGGGCTTTTATTTCAATTGCATGACATTTCTTTCAGAGAGAGTTGTTTAAAATAATTTTGTGAAATAATAAGCCTTTTTGAAGAAATAACAATATTTAAATACATTTTGAAAGAGGAAAGATTTGGAAAATAGGAACAGGTGGCAGCTTCCATGCTTACTGCCCACAGGCCCTTATCCTAACTGCCACGTAACAACTTTATCTCTCCCATGCCCTACGCAAGTGGAACTGAGGCTTAGCAGCTGGGAGCAAGGCCTTGTTGAGAACCCCATGAACAGTATGAAAAGGCAAAAGATAGGACACTGAAAGAGAAACTCCCCAGGTCAGTAGGTGCCCAATATGCTACTGGAGATCAGTGGAGAAATAACTCCAGAAAGAAGGAAGGGACAGAGCCAAAGCAAAAAGAATACCCAGCTGTGGATGTGACTGGTGATAGAAGCAAGGTCCAATGCTGTAAAGAGCAATATTGCATAGGAACCTGGAATGGTAGGTCCATGAATCAAGGCAAATTGGAAGTGGTCAAACAAGAGATGGCAAGAGTGAATGTCGACATGCTAGGAATCAGCGAACTCAAATGGACTGGAATGGGTGAATTTAACTAGATGACAATTATATCTACTACTGCGAGCAGGACTCCTTCAGAAGAAATGGAGTAGCCATCATGGTCAACAAAAGATTCTGAAATGCAGTACTTGGATGCAATCTCAAAAATGACAGAATGATCTCTGTTCATTTCCAAGGCAAACCATTCAATATCAGAGTAATCCAAGTCTATGTCCAACCAGTAACACTGAAGAAGCTGAAGTTGAACGGATCTATGAAGACCTACAAGACCTTTTAGAACTAACACCCAAAAAAGATGTCCTTTTCATTATAGGGGACTGGAATGCAAAAGTAGGAAGTCAAGAAACACCTGGAATAACAGGCAAATTTGGCCTTGGAATACGGAATGAAGCAGGGCAAAGACTAATAGAGTTTTGCCAAGAAAATACACTGGTCATAAGAAACACCCTCTTCCAACAACACAAGAGAAGACTCTACACATGGACATCACCAGATGGTCAACACCGAAATCAGATTGATTATATTCTTTGCAGCCAAAGATGGAGAAGCTCTATACAGTCCACAAAAACAAGACCAGGAGCTGACTGTGGCTCAGATCATGAACTCCTTATTGCCAAATTCAGACTTAAATTGAAGAAAGTAGGGAAAACCACTAGACCATTCAGGTATGACCTAAATCAAATCCATTATGATTATACAGTGGAAGTGAGAAATAGATTTAAGGGCCTTGATCTGATAGATAGAGTGCCTGATGATCTATGGAATGAGGTTCATGACATTGTACAGGAGACAGGGATTGAGACCATCCCCAAGGAAAAGAAATGTAAAAAAGCAAAATGGCTGTCTGGGGAGGCCTTAAAAATAGCTGTGAAAAGAAGAGAAGTGAAAAGCAAAGGAGAAAAGGAAAGATATAAGCATCTGAATGCAGAGTTCCAAAGAATAGCAAGAAGAGATAAGAAAGCCTTCCTCAATGATCAATGCAAAGAAATAGAGGAAAACAACAGAATGGGAAAGACTAGAGATCTCTTCAAGAAAATTAGAGATACCAAGGGGACATTTCATGCAAAGATGGGCTCAATAAAGGACAGATGTGGTATGGAACTAACAGAAGCAGAAGATATTAAGAAGAGGTGGCAAGAATACACAGAAGAACTGTACAAAAAAGATCTTCATGACCCAGATAATCACGATGGTGTGATCACTGACCTAGAGCCAGACATCCTGGAATGTGAAGTCAAGTGGGCCTTAGAAAGCATCACTACGAACAAAGCTAGTGGAGGTGATGGAATTCCAGTTGAGCTATTTCAAATCCTGAAAGATGATGCTGTGAAAGTGCTGCACTCAATATGCCAGCAAATTTGGAAAACTCAGCAGTGGCCACAGGACTGGAAAAGGTCAGTTTTCATTCCAATCCCAAAGAAAGGCAATGCCAAAGAATGCTCAAACTACCGCACAATTGCACTCATCTCACACGCTAGTAAAGTAATGCTCAAAACTCTCCAAGCCAGGCTTCAGCAATATGTGAACCGTGAACTTCCTGATGTTCAAGCTGGTTTTAGAAAAGGCAGAGGAACCAGAGATCAAATTGCCAACATCCGCTGGATCATCAAAAAAGCAAGAGAGTTCCAGAAAAAATCTATCTGCTTTATTGATTATGCCAAAGCCTTTGACTGTGTGGATCACAATAAATTGTGGAAAATTCTTCAAGAGATGGGAATACCAGACCACCTGATCTGCCTCTTGAGAAATTTGTATGCAGGTCAGGAAGCAATAGCTAGAACTGGACATGAAACAACAGACTGGTTCCAAATAGGAAAAGGAGTACGTCAAGGCTGTATATTTTCACCCTGTTTATTTAACTTATATGCAGAGTGCATCATGAGAAACACTGGACTGAAAGAAACACAAACTGGAATCAAGATTGCCGGGAGAAATAACAATAACCTCAGATATGCAGATGACATCACCCTTATGGCAGAAATTAAAGAGGAACTAAAGAGTCTGTTGAAAAAAGTGAATGATGAGAGTGAAAAAGTTGGCTTAAAGCTCAACATTCAGAAAACGAAGATCATGGCATCCAGTCCCATCACTTCATGGGAAATAGATGGGGAAACAGTGGAAACAGTGTCAGACTTTATTTTGGGGGGCTCCAAAATCACTGCAGATGGTGACTGCAGCCATGAAATTAAAAGACACTTACTCCTTGGAAGAAAAGTTATGACCAACCTAGATAGCATATTCAAAAGCAGAGACGTTACTTTGCCAACAAAGTTCCGTCTAGTCAAGGCTATGGTTTTTCCTGTGGTCATGTATGGATGTGAGAGTTAGACTGCGAAGAAGGCTGAGTGCCGAAGAATTGATGCTTTTGAACTGTGGTGTTGGAGAAGACTCTTGAGAGTCCCTTGGACTGCAAGGAGATCCAACCAGTCCATTCTGAAGGAGATCAGCCCTGGGATTTCTTTGGAAGGAATGATGCTGAAGCTGAAACTCCTGTACTTTGGCCACCTCATGGGAAAAGTTGACTCATTGGAAAAGACTCTGATGCTGGGAGGGATTGGGGGCAGGAGGAGAAGGGAACGACAGAGGATGAGATGGCTGGATGGCATCACTGACTTGATGAACGTGAGTCTGGGTGAACTCCGCGAGTTGGTAATGGACAGGGAGGTCTGGCATGCTGCGATTCATGGGGTCGCAAAGAGTCAGACACGACTGAGCGACTGAACCGAACTGAACTGAAAGAAGAGAATATGTCTGTTTTCCCCCACTGAACTTGCTATCACTTTTGAAAAAGTAGAGGGAAGTTTAGGTTAAAGATCTAAAGGACCAGATGGCCTCAAGGTAGAAGCCAATCTGAAGATACGCATGAATCCCATCCCCTACAAGGTGAGAAGCTCTATGTTTCATCCAGGTATGCTTCAAAGAAGACTGGCTCGTCCATCTACACTGGAGGTGCTGGGAGACAGCAATCTTGGCATGTTGAGTTCTCTGTACTCCTGAAAATTAGAGCAGCAGGGGACTGAAAATTTGACTGTTGCCTCTCTCAGGCCAAGAATGCAATATTTTGCATCTCTCTCCAGATCACTATCACCTTACTCCAGTATTTGGACTAAGTCTTAATGAGTAGACAAGAGAAAATATTAGTAGTTGCTAAGAAGGACCAGAGATAGAACAGAGAAATAGAGGCAATTTAATCCAATAAGACTGCTCTTAGAAGGAAGATACTTTAAGCAAAAGCAACAGTTTTAATTTAACTTAAACACAATTTCAATTTAAAAAGGAATTTTAAACCTGTGGTTTTGGACAAATTTGAAAATTTCACAGGCCATGTTTCTCCAGTTATTATTCTGTCTTATTATGTCTCTCCTCCTCTGACGCAAACCCAATTATATGAATGACAGGCTATTAGCTCTTTGATTCTTTTCTGTCTTTTCCCAGATATTTATTTTTATGCTGTCTTCTACTTCACAAGTCTTCTCTTCTGTTTGTTATTCTGCTTTTAACCCCACATTTTTCTTTTTTTGGCCATACCACGGCTTGCAGGATTTTAGTTCCCTCACCAAGTATTGAATCCCCCAGGGCCACGGCAGTGAAAGTGCCAAGTCTTAACCACTAGACTGCCAGGGAAAGCCTTTAACCCCATTATAAATTAATTTAAATTAATTTCAGTTATTTTTTAAGTTTAGAATCTCCCTGATTTTCTATTTTTATATATTCCCTTTTTTTTGGTACAAATTTTTATATTTTCCCCTCTTTAAAAAAATATTTTAAATTGAATTTTTAGTTTTTAAATTCATTTTTGTCATACTACAGCTGATTTGCCATGTTGTATTACTTTTTGTTGTACAGCAAAATGAAGCAGTTATACATTTTCATATGTGCTCAGTCGCTAAGCCATGTCTCACTCTTTGTGACTCTGTGGACTGCAGCCTGCCAGACTCCCCTTTCTGTAAGATTTTCCAGACAAGAATCCTGGAGTGGGTTGCTTTTGCCTACTTCAGGGGATCTTCCTGACCCAGGGGTTGAACCCGTGCCTCCTGCATCTCCTACAAAGCAAGTGAATTCTTTACCATTGTGCCACCTGGGAAGCCTCCATGTCTCACTTCATCCTATCCCATGTATATGCGGTTGACCAAAAGGTTTGGTCATTGTACAGAAAAACCCGAATGAACTTTCTGGCCCACCCAATGCACACATACATGCATATATATATATATATATATAACACATTTTCATTATCCATTCTTCTATCAATGGACATTTATGTTACTTCCATGTCTTGGCTGTTGTAAATACTGCTGCCGTGAGCGTTGGGGTGCATGTATTTTTTTTTCAAATTATGGTTTTCTCTTGATAAATGACCATTAATGGGATTGCTGGGTCATATGGCAACTCTATTTTTACTTTTTAAGGAATCACCTCCAACGTGGCTCAGTGGCAAAGAAACTATGTTCCAGTGCCGGAGACGTAAGAGATGTGGGTTCGAGTCCTGGGTCCAGAAGAGCCTTTGCAGAAGGAAATGGCAATCCACTCCAGTTTTCTTGCTTGAAAAATCCCATGGACAGAGGAGCCTGGAGGGCTACAGTCCATGAGGTCACAAAGAGTTGGACACGACTGAAAGACTGAACATGTGTGCACATACACACTACTTTCTGTGGTGACTGTAAGAGTGTACATTCCCAGCAATGGTGTGGAAGAGTTAGCTTTTCTCCAGCATTTCTTGTTTGTAGATTTTGTGATGCTGCCCATTCTGAGTGATGTGAGGTGATACCTCATTATAGTTTTGATTTGCATTTCCTCAATGGTTAGTGATATTGAGCATCTTTGTAGGTGCCTCTTGACTATCTTTATGTCTTGTTTGGAGAAATGTCTACTTAGATATTCTACCCATTTTTTATTTGGGGTGTTTATTTTTGTTTTATATTGAGCTGCACGAGTTGTTTGTATATTTTGGAGATTAATCTCTTGTAAGTTGCTCCATTGTCAAATATTTTCTCCCATTCTGAGGGTTGCCTTTCATTTTGTTTATTGTTTGTTTATTATCAGCAAACTTTTTATGTGAATAGCAAAATAATAAGTATTTTGAGTTTTCCAGGTCATATAGTCTCTGTCATAATTACTCAGTTACACTGCTGAGCTACAAAAGCATTCACTAGAGAAACGTAAACAAATGAGTATGTCTTTGTTCCGATAAAATGTTATTTACAAAAACAGATGGTGGGCTAAATTTAACCTGGATGTCATAAATTACTGATACCTACTTTAGACTCTAAATATGTGTTTCTTCACATATTCTTAGCCTTGTCACATGATTTGAAGAAATGAATAATGCTTCAAAGAGGAAAGCACAACAGAATGTTAAGCCCATTTTTCTACAAGTTTCTTTACTACAGGGTCTTTTCCTACAGTTATTAGGTCACTTCGTAGCCTTGAATAACAATTGTTTATCCCCCTGGTTCCAGGAGACCACCGTAAGTTCTGAGTTTATTTATGTTGTTCACTACATTTCCTACTGTTATTAATCAACAAATATCTCAAAATTAAAGTGGCGGAAAATATCCAACTTTTGTCAGCACTTCTGTCTTCTCTCTAGGATCTTTGCTGTGTAAAATTGTGGCTTTCTTAATTGTACTCTATTTCCTTTCAAAAGTTGCTTTTGGTATATATTACAAGTTTTATACTTTTCCTGGAAGGGTCAAGTTGGTCTGCTGCAAGCTAATCTATCATAGTGGGAAGCAGAAATCCCCAAAGGAAAGATTTTAAAAAGTCATGTGTAGCTTTTGAATAAATCAGCAAAACATAGAAGTGGAAAACTGGTAACAATGAAATGACAAATAAAGCAAACATTGAATAAGGAAGTAGGGCTTATATCAAGTATCCCAAGTATTAAATATTATACTATATACAGAAAACTACTCAATCTTAATAATGTGAAATAAATTCTAAGTAGCAGAATGAATATCATGTTTTTGATAGTAAGAGTAACGTGATGAAGTTGTCAATTCTCTCTGATTTGTATTATCAATTTAATGTAATTTCCAGTGAGATCATAGCAATCAATTTTTTGTTGTGTAAAATGATGTTGAATTCCATTTGAAAAATAAAATCTTATGAATACCCAGGACAACTACAACAACAACAAATGGCAGTCTGACCTTATAAAAGAATGAAACAATATAAAATCAGAATTTTTAAAAAAGGTTTTTGATTTAAGAATAGAAAGTCCAAGAGGGAAACCAAGTGGAAAACTAACAGATTCCACTGTATGCATAATTGAAATTTTACATTTGGCTGTGGTATATTTTAAATTTGTGGGAACACAATGGCTGATTTAATAACCTGTTGACACAACTGTCATCTAAATAGGAGAAAATAAAGTTTATCTCTTACTACTCAAGGGAGAAGGAAATGGCAACCCACTCCAGTACTCTTGCCTAGAGAATCTCGTGGACAGAGGAGCCTGGTGGGCTGCTGTCCATAGGGTCGCACAGTGTTGGACACGACTGAAGCGACTTAGCATGCATGCATGCACTGGAGAAGGAAATGGCAACCCACTCCAGTATTCTTGCCTGGAGAATCCAAGGGACAGAAGAGCCTGGTGGGCTGCCATCTATGGGCTCACACAGAGTCGGACACGACTGAAGTGACTTAGCAGCAGCAGCAGCTTGCTACTCAAAAATATATTTTAGATGAACCAAAACATAAATGTAAAAATTAAGCATTTTATAACAAAATGTAAGAGATTAAAGGAACATTCTTTTGATTACGAAGAATTTTAGCCATGTCAGAAAAAGAAACTATGGAAAAAAGATGTATTTGACTATATGTACTTTTAAAAAATATGCTACATCACAAAATACACCATAAAAAAGTTAACATATGTAGGATTGATTAGGATTAATATCTGCACCTCAGTTAACCTCTGTAGTATAGTGTGGTCACAATTCTGGAGATAGGCAAATATACATAGTAAGTGGTCAGTTTTCATTCCAATCCCAAAGAAAGACAATGCCAAAGAATGCTCAATCTACTGCACAATGCACTCATCTCACATGCTAGTAATGTAATGCTCAAAATTCTCCAGGCAACGGTTCAACAGTAGGTGAACCATGAATTTCCAGATGTTCAAGCTGGATTTAGAAAAGGCAGAGGAACCAGAGATCAAATTGCCAACATCCACTGGATCATTGAAAAAGTAAGAGAGTGCCAGAAAAACATCTATTTTTGCTTTATTTACTATGCCAAAGCCTTTGACTGTGTGGATGAAAACAAACTGTGGAAAATTCTGAAAGAGATGGGAATACCAGACCACCTGACCTGCCTCTTGAGAAATTGTATGCAGGTCAGGAAGCAACAGTTAGAACTGGACATGGAACAACAGACTGGTTCCAGTACGTCAAGGCTGTATATTGTCACCCTGCTTATTTAATGTATATGCAGAGAACATCATGAGAAATGCTGGGCTGGATGAAGCACAAGCTGGAATCAAGATTGCTGGGAGAAATAGCAATAACCTCAGATATGCAGAAGACACCACCTTTATTGAAGAAAGTGAAGAAGAACTAAAGAGCCTCTTGATGAAAGTGAAAGAGCAGAGTGGAAAAGTTTGCTTAAAACTCAACATTCAGAAAACTAAAATCATGGCATCTGGTCCCATCACTTCATGGCAAATAGATGGGGAAACAGTGACAGATTTTATTTTGGGGGGCTCCAAAATGACACAGATGATGACTGCAGGTATGAGACTAAAAGTTGCTTTCTCCTTGGAAGAAAAGTTATGACCAACCTAGACAGCATATTCAAAAGCAGACACATTATTTGGCCAACAAAGGTCCATCTAGTCAAGGCTATGGTTTTTCCAGTAGTCATGTATGGATATGAGAGTTGGACTATAAAGAAAGCAGTGTGCCGAAGAATTGATGCTTTTTGAATTGTGGTGTTGGAGAAGACTCTTGAGAGTCCCTTGGACAGCAAGGAGATCCAACCAGTCCATTCTGAAGGAGATCAGCCCTGGGATTTCTTTGGAGGGAATGATGCTGAAGATGAAACTCCAGTACTTCGGCCACCTCACGCGAAGAGTTGACTCATTGGAAAAGACTCTGATGCTGGGAGGGGTTGGGGCGGGAGGAGAAGGGGACGACAGAGGATGAGATGGCTGGATGGCATCACTGACTGGATGGACGTGAGTCTGAGTGAACTCTGGGAGTTGGTGATAGACAGGGAGGCCTGGCTGCTGTGATTCATGGGGTCGCAAAGAGTCGGACACGACTGATCAACTCAAATGAACTGAACTGAAGTGTTATTGATATTACAAAATATGATACATTCAACATGTATTTTTCTCATTAGCAACACTGATTGTTAAAAGCAAACGAAAGTACTATAATGAATTGCTAGTAGAAATATAAACTGTACAGTACTTAGAATTCTATGAAAAAATCCATTAAAATAAAAATATACATAGACAACACTTCTCCTATGACTATATTGTATGGAAAGAAAAGTCTCAATCATAAAGTTACAAGGATGTTTACCATAGATGTATTGTGGCAAAAAGTGAAATATGGAAGCTGATCTGTAAGAAGATGGTTGAGTAAAATATGGCATATCCAAACTGGAGAATATGAAAATGAGTATACTACCCAAAGAAATTTATAGATTCATTGCAATCCCTATCAAGCTACCAATGGTATTCTTCACAGAGCTAGAACAAATAATTTGACAATTTGTATGGAAATACAAAAAACCTTGAATAGCCAAAGCAATCTTGAGAAAGAAGAATGGACCTGGAGGAATCAACCTGCCTGACTTCAGGCTCTACTACAAAGCCACAGTCATCAAGACAGTATGGTACTGGCACAAAGACAGAAATATAGATCAATGGAACAAAAGAGAAAGCCCAGAGATAAATCCACGCACCTATGGACACCTTATCTTTGACAAAGGAGGCAAGAATATACAATGGATTAAAGATAATCTCTTTAACAAGTGGTGCTGGGAAAACTGGTCAACCACTTGTAAAAGAATGAAACTAGAACACTTTCTAACACCATACACAAAAATAAACTCAAAATGGATTAAAGATCTAAACATAAGACCAGAAACTATAAAACTCATAGAGAACATAGGCAAAACACTCTCCGACATACATCACAGCAGGATCCTCTATGACCCACCTCCCAGAATATTGGAAATAAAAGCAAAAATAAACAAATGGGACCTAATTAAACTTAAAAGCTTCTGCACAACAAAGGAAATTATTAGCAAGGTGAAAAGACAGCCTTCAGAATGGGAGAAAATAATAGCAAATGAAGCAACTGACAAACAACTAATCTGAAAAATATACAAGCAACTCCTACAGCTCAATTCCAGAAAAATAAATGACCCAATCAAAAAATGGGCCAAAGAACTAAATAGACATTTCTCCAAAGAAGACATACAGATGGCTAACAAACACATGAAAAGATGCTCCACATCAGTCATTATCAGAGAAATGCAAATCAAAACCACTATGAGGTACCATTTCACACCAGTCAGAATGGCTGCCATCCAAAAGTCTACAAGTAATAAATGCTGGAGAGGGTGTGGACAAAAGGGAACCCTCTTACACTGTTGGTGGGAATGCAAACTAGTACAGCCACTATGGAGAACAGTGTGGAGATTCCTTAAAAAACTGGAAATAGAACTGCCTTATGATCCAGCAATCCCACTGCTGGGCATACACACTGAGGAAACCAGAAGGGAAAGAGACACGTGTACCCCAATGTTCATCGCAGCACTGTTTATAATAGCCAGGACATGGAAGCAACCTAGATGTCCATCAGCAGATGAATGGCTAAGAAAGCTGTGGTACATATACACAATGGAGTATTACTCAGCCATTAAAAAGAATACATTTGAATCAGTTCTAATGAGATGGATGAAACTGGAGCCTATTATACAGAGTGAAGTAAGCCAGAAAGAAAAACAGCAATACAGTATACTAACGTATATATATGGAATTTATAAAGATGGTAACAATAACTCTGTATACGAGACAGCAAAAGAGACACTGATGTATAGAACAGTCTTTTGGACTCTGTTGGAGTGGGAGAGGGTGGGATGATTTGGGAGAATGGCAGTGAAACATGTATAATATATATGAAACGAGTTGCCAGTCCAGGTTCGATGCACGATACTGGATGCTTGGGGCTGGTGCACTTGGACGACCCAGAGGGATGGTATGGGGAGGGAGGAGGGAGGAGGGTTCAGGATGGGGAACACGTGTATACCTGTGGCGGATTCATGTTGATATATGGCAAAACCAATACAATATTGTAAAGTTAAAAAATAAAATTTAAAAAATAAATAAATAAAAATAATACAGAAAAGTTTTTCATCTTGATCTACTAAGTGAAAATTGTAACATGCAGTGAGGTAGGTATATTATGGTCTCATTTCTGTAAAACATATAAAGTTTCAAATTATACCTCCAAATATAGTTCTTTATGTGATTTTATTAGCATGGAACAAATAGAGATGAATATACATCAATTTTTTGAATAAAAATGAGGTAAAGGTGAGAATCACAGAATAGCATGAAAATGTGTACATTGCCACATGTAAAATAGATACCTAGTGGGAATTTGCTGCTCACTCAGGGATCACAAACCAATGCTCTGTTACAACCTAGAGGATTGGGATGGAGTGGGAGGTGGGAGGGAGGTTCAAGAAGGAGGAGACATATGAATACCTGTGGCTGACTCAAGGTGATGTATGGCAGAAACCAACACAATATTGTAAAGCAAATTGTCCTCCAATTAAAAATAAATAAATTGTAACATTGTGTTGGCCTCTGCCACACATCACCACGAGTCAGCCACAGGTATACGTATGTCACCTCTGTCCTGATCTCCCCTCTCATTCTCTCCCTACCCCACCTCTTTAAGGGTGTCACAGGACACCAGGTTGAACTCCCTGTTTTGCACAGCAAATTCTCACTTGCTATCTCTTTTACACATGGTAATGTATGTGTTTCCATGCTACTCTCTCAATTCATCCCTCCCTCTGCTTCCCCCACTGTGTCCACAAGTCTGTTTTCCGTCTGCATCTCCACTGCTGCCCTGCAACTAGGTTAATCAGTACCATCTTTCTTGATTCCATAGGCATGTGTTAATATACAATATTTGTCTTTCTCTTTCAACTTACTTCACTTGGTATCATAGGCTCTAGGTTCATCTACCTCATTCAGTTCAGTTCAGTTCAGTAGCTCAGTCATGTCCAACTCTTTGCGACCCCATGGACTGCAGCACGCCAAGCCTCCCTGTCCATCACCAACTCCCAGAGTCCACCCAAACCCATGTCCATCGAGTCGATGATGCCATCCAACCATCTCATCCTCTGTCGTCCCCTTCTCCTCCTGCCCTCAATCTTTCCCAGCATCAGGGTCTTTTCCCTTGAGTCAGTTCTTCGCATCAGGTGGCCAAAGTATTGGAGTTTCAGCCTCAACATCAGTCCTTCTACCTCATTCGGACTGACTTGAATGCATCTTTTTTTAAGTAATATTCCATTGTACCTACTACAGTTTCTGTATCCATGCATCTGTTGATGGATATCTAGGTTGTTTTTATGTTCTAGCTATTACAAAAAGTGCTGCAATGAACGTTAGGGTACATTTGTCTCTTGTTTTATGTTTCTCAAAAAATGAGTCTAAAAAATAAAGATGTACTGAAGAAATAAAAACAAAAAAGGAAGGACACTGACACAAGCTGAATGAAGCTTAAGGAGATTATGTTAAGTGAAATACGTTGCCACAAAAGTCAAATATTGTAGGATTCCAGTTATATGAGGTCTTTAGAGTAGTTAAATGATAGGAAAAAAGTAGAACAGAGGTTGCTAGAGACGGGCAAGGGCAGATAGGTAGCTGTTCAGTGGATGTAGAGTTTCTTTTTGAGAAATGATAAAGTTGTGAAGTTCAGTGCACAATAGCATGAATATACTTAACACAACTGAACTGTATACTTAAAATGGTTAAGGTGGTAAATTTTAGCTTTGTATTGCTTCTCTACTGTTTAAAATGAGGCTCCTTTGGCATGGACACGTATGCTCAGCTGTATTTAAAGTGGGTAACCTTCTGCAATGGCAACCCACTCCAGTACTCTTGCCTGGAAAATCCCATGGACGGAGGGGCCTGGTTGGCTGCAGTCCATGGGGTCGCCAGGAGTCGGACATGACTGATCAACTTCACTTTCACTTTTCACTTTCATGCATTGGAGAAGGAAATGGCAACCCACTCCAGTGTTCTTGCCTGGAGAATCCCAGGGACAGGGGAGCCTGGTGGGCTGCTGTCTATGGGGTCGCACAGAGTTGGACACGACTGAAGCGACTTAGCAGCAGCAGCAGCAACCTTCTGTATAGCACAGGGAACTCAGCTCAATGTTAGGTGGTAGCCTGGATGGGAGGAGAGTTTGTGCAAGAATGGATACATCTATGTGTGTGGCTGAGTCACTGCACTGTTCACCTGAAACTACCACAACATTGTTAATTGGCTATACTCCAATATAAAATAAAAAGTTTTAAATAATAAAAATAAATTAATTAATTTAATTTAAAATAGAAACACATGACTTGTTCATTGCTACACTACCAGTGGATAATACATAAGAGACACTAATAAATGCTTGAACGAATTAAAAAAATAAAATGATGTGAGGGAATGTGATCTGGAAACAAAATTCAATAATGAAGTCTAAGAGATTTTTGATATCAATGATAATTAAAACAGCTTGAAAGAATATGGATGAGAGCTCTCAGCACATGCTGGGAGGCATAAATCCATGTGGGATGCATGAAAGGGGATTTTGAATGATAATCAGAACTAGGTTTTGACCACACTCATTATGAGTTCTTTAAAGCCTTGCTTCCTAAAGTGGGGTTTATAGTTCTCAGCATTACCTGGGAATTCTAGAGAGGCAGACACTTGACACATTCCAAAATTATTGAATCAGATTATTCATTTTTACCAAGCTCCCCAAAAGATTGGCATGCACATGAATGTTTGAGGAGCAGTGCCTTTGTGGATGATGGCATGCTAAATTCAGAACTCATAGCATATCTTTCTGATTTAAGTATGTACAAGTACACATAGAAAAGTGTGACAAGCTCTGGTTTTAAAAGTCTTCATAATAAACAAAGTACATTTTGGTGAAAACAGCAGCAGTAAATAATCCCAACAATAACTCTGTGACAGGTTTTTGTGGGGAGCACACCAATAATTAATGAATTACTGTGTAGTCTAATACTCAACATTAAGCTATTAGTCTCAGTTCTCTAAATTATAAGATGGAATTTTTAAAAAATGGATTTTATTGAAGTATAGTTGATTTACACTGTTCATTTCTACTGTACAGCACAGTGATTCAGTTATACACACACACACATATATACACATATTCTTTCTTGCATTCCCTCCCTTTGTGATTTATCACAGGATGTCAAATATAGCTCCCTGTGCTATACAGTAGCACCTCATTGCTTAGGCATGTGATGGTTTACATTGCTAACCCCGACCTCCCACTCCATGCCTCTTCCACCCCTCTTCCTCATGTCAACCACAAGTCTATTTTCTACAACTGTGAGTGTGTTTCTGGTTCATAGATAATCTCGTTTGTGTCCTATTTTAGATTCCACATATAACTGATATCATATGGTATCTGTCTTTCTCTTTCTGACCTACTTCACTTAGTATGATATTCTCTAGGTCCAGCTGTGTTGCTGCAAATGGCATCTCTCCTTTTATGCTGAGTAGTATTCCATTGTACAGTATACCACATTTCCTTTATCCACTCTTCTGTTGATGGATGTTTAGGTTGTTTCCATGTCTTAGCTGCTGCACATGTATCTTTTCAAAGTATAATTTTCTCTGGATATATGCCCCATAGTGAGATTGTATAGCAACTCCATTTGTAGTGTTCTGAGGAAACTTCATACTGTTTTCTATAGTGGTTACACAGGTTTACATTCCCACCAACAGTGTAGGAGTGTTCCCTTTTCCTCACACTCTTTCCAACATTCATTATGTGTAGATTATTTAATGATGGCAATTCGGACTGATGTGAGGTGGTATCTTATTGTATTTTTGATTTGCATTTCTCTGATAATTAGTGATAACTGAGCAGCTTTTCATGTGCCTATTAGCCATCTATATGTTTTCTTTGGAGAAATATCTTTTTAGGTCTTCTGACCTCTTTTCTATATTGGATTGTTTCCAATTTTTGCTACTGAGTTGTATGAGCTGTTTGTATAATTTTGGAAATTAAGTCCTTGTTGGTTGTATCATTTGCAGATTTTTTCACCCTGTCTGTAGATTGTCTTTTTTTTTTTTTTTTATGGTTTCCTTTGCTGTGAAAAAGCTCTCAAGCCTGATTAGGTCCCATTTGTTTATTTTTGCATTTATTTCTATTGCCGTGGGTAACTGACCTAAGAAAATATTGGAATGATTTATGTCAGAGACTGTTTTGCTTATGTTTTCTTCTAAGACTTTTATGATATCATGCCTTATGTCTTTGAGCCATTTTGAGTTTTTGTATATGGTGAGAGGCTGTGTTCTAACTTCAGTGATTTACATGCAGCTGTCCAGCTTTTCCAATATCACTTGCTGAAGAGGCTGTTATGAGATGGAATCTTAATAAGTAGAACTTGTTTCATTCAACTTTCATTATAACCAAAACAGCATCCAAAATAATTTGAATATCAAAAAAATAAAGGCTTTGTTATTTTCATTGGAGTTTTAATTAAATACACACATATTTTTTACCTCTTTTTGTGCTTCAATGTTTTTCACATTGGAATTTTCCAGAGAATCATGAAGAATTTTACTCAGTCAAGAAACCTGAAGGCCTAAAATATTATGTACCAATGCATTGATACAGATCTATGGATTCTTGAAAACTCAGAGATACTGTCTCTTACCGTATATGATTTCTAATAAACTTATAATGCTTTTAAAAATATTTTATAATCTTATTTATAAATGGAATATTAAGTAAATTATATACACTATAAACAGAATTACTTCAACAGAAATAATATATCTGAAAGATGAAAGAATGTGATAGGTGATTTTATATGTGCATCGTTAAAAAAATCACATTACAAAATTTCTTCAGTTCAGTTCAGTCACTCAGTCATGTCCAACTCTTTGCAACCCCATGAATTGCAGCACGCCAGGCCTCCCTGTCCATCACCAACTCCCGGAGTTCACTCAGACTCACGTCCATCGAGTTAGTGATGCCATCCAGCCATCTCATCCTCTGTCGTCCCCTTCTCCTCCTGCCCCCAATACCTCCCAGCATCAGAGTCTTTTCCAATGAGTCAACTCTTTGCATGAGGTGGCCAAAGTACTGGAGTTTCAGCTTTAGCATCATTCCTTCCAAAGAAATCCCAGGGCTGATCTCCTTCAGAATGGACTGGTTGGATCTCCTTGCAGTCCAAGGGACTCTCAAGAGTCTTCTCCACCACCACAGTTCAAAAGCATCAATTCTTCGGCGCTCAGCTTTCTTCACAGTGTAACTCTCACATCCATACATGACCACTGAAAAACCATAACCTTGACTAGACGGACCTTTGTTGGCAAAGTGATGTCTCTGCTTTCCAATATGCTATCTAGGTTGGTCATAGCTTTCCTTCCAAGGAGTAAGTGTCTTTGAATTTCATGGCTGCAATCACCATCTGCAGTGATTTTGGAGCCCCCCAAAATAAAGTCTGACACTGTTTCCACTGTTTCTCCATCTATTTCCCATGAAGTGATGGGACCAGATGCCATGATCTTCGTTTTCTGAATGTTGAGCTTTAAGCTAACTTTTTCACTCTCCTCTTTCACTTTCATCAAGAGGTTTTTTAGTTCCTCTTCACTTTCTGCCATAAGGGTGATGTCATCTGCATATCTGAGGTTATTGATATTTCTCCCGGCAATCTTGATTCCAGCTTGTGCTTCTTCCAGCCCAGTGTTTCTCATGATGTACTCTGCATATAAGTTAAATGAGCAGGGTGACAATATACAGCCTTGACATACTCCTTTTCCTATTTGGAACCGGTCTGTTGTTCCATATTCAGTTTTAACTGTTGCTTCCTGACCTGCATACAGATTTCTCAAGAGGCAGGTCAGGTGGTCTGGTATTCCCATCTCTTTCAGAATTTTCCAGTTTATTGTGATCCACACAGTCAAAGGCTTTGGCATAGTCAATAGAGCAGATAGATGTTTTTCTGGAACTCTCTTGCTTTTTCAATAATCCAGTGGATGTTGGCAATTTGATCTCTGGTTCCTCTGCCTTTTCTAAAACCAGTTTGAATATCTGGAAGTTCACGGTTCACGTATTGCTAAAGCCTGGCTTGGAGAATTTTGAGCATTACTTTACTATCATGTGAGATGAGTGCATTTTGCAGTAGTTTGAGCATTCTTTGATATTGCCTTTCTTTGGGATTGGAATGAAAACTGACCTTTTCCAGTCCTGTGGCCACTGCTGAGTTTTCCAAATTTGCTTGCATATTGAGTGCAGCATTTTCACAGCATCATCTTTCAGGATTTGAAATAGCTTAACTGCAATTCCATCACATCCACTAGTTTCATTTGTAGTGATGCTTTCTAAGGCCCACTTGACTTCACATTCCAGGATGTCTGGCTTTAGGTGAGTGATCACACCATCATGGTTATCTGGGTAATAAAGATCTTTTTGTACAGTTCTTCTGTGTATTACTCCTTGGAAGGAAAGTTATGACCAACCTAGATAGCATATTCAAAAGCAGAGACATTACTTTGCCAACAAAGGTTCGTCTAGTCAAGGCTATGGTTTTTCCTGTGGTCATGTATGGATGTGAGAGTTGGACTGTGAAGAAGGCTGAGCGCCGAAGAATTGATGCTTTTAAACTGTGGTGGTGGAGAAGACTCTTGAGAGTCCCTTGGACTGCAAGGAGATCCAACCAGTCCATTTTGAAGGAGATGAGCCCTGGGATTTCTTTGGAAGAAATGATGCTAAAGCTGAAACTCCAATACTTTGGCCACCTCATGCAAAGGGTTGACTCATTGGAAAAGACTCTGATGCTGGGAGGGATTGGGGGCAGGAAGAGAAGGGGACGACAGAGGATGAGATGGCTGGATGGCATCACTTACTCGATGGACATGAGTCTCAGTGAACTCCGGGAGTTTGTGATGGACAGGGAGGCCTGGCGTGCTGCGATTCATGGGGTCACAAAGAGTCGGACACGACTGAGCAACTGATCTGATCTGATCTGTGTATTCTTGCCACCTCTTCTTAATATCTTCTGCCTCTGTTAGGTCCATAGCACTTCTGTCCTTTATCAAGCCCATCTTTGCATGAAATATTCCCTTGGTATGTCTAATTTTCTTGAAGAGATCTCTAGTCTTTCCCATTCTGTTGTTATCCTCTATTTCTTTGCATTGATCACTGAGGAAGGCTTTCTTATCTCTGCTTGCTATTCTTTGGAACTCTGCATTCAGTTGCTTATGTCTTTCCTTTTCTCCTTTGGGTTTCACTTCTCTTCTTTTCAAAGCTATTTGTAAGGCCTCCTCAGACAGCCATTTTGCTTTTTTGCATTTCTTTTACATGGGGATGATTTTGATCCCTGTCTCCTGTACGATGTCATGTACCTCAGTCCATAGTTCATCAGACACTCTATCTATCAGATCTAGTCCCTTTAATCTATTTCTCACTTGTACTGTATAATCATAAGGAATATGATTTTGGTCATACATGAATGGTCTAGTGGTTTGCCCTACTTTCTTCAGTTTAAGTCTGAATTTGACAATAAGGAGTTCATGATCTGAGCCACAGTCAGCTCCCAGTCTTGTTTTTGCTGACTGTATAGAGCTTCTCCATCTTTGGCTGCAAAGAATATAATCAATCTGATTTTGGTGTTGACCATCTGGTGATGTCCATGTGTAGAGTTTTCTCTTGTGTTGTTGGAAGAAGGTGTTTGCTATGACATGTGTGTTCTCATGGCAAAACTCTATTGGCCTTTGCCCTGCTTCATTCTGCATTCCAAGGCTAAATTTGCCTGTTACTCCAGGTGTTTCTTGACTTCCTACTTTTGCATTCCAGTCCCCTGTAATGAAAAGGACATCTTTTTTGAGTGTTAGTTCTAAAAATTCTTCTAGGTTTTTATAGAACCATTCAACTTCAGCTTCTTCAGTGTTACTAGTTAGAGCATAGACTTGGATTACTGTGATATTTAATGGTTTGCCTCGGAAATGAACAGAGATCATCCTGTAGTTTTTGAGATTGCATCCAAGTACTGCATTTCAAATTCTTTTGTTGACCATGATGGCTATTCCATTTCTTCTAAGGGACTCGTGCCCACTGTAGTAGATATAATGGTCATCTGAGTTAATATCACCCATTCCAGTCATTTTAGTTCACTGATTCCTAGAATGTCAACATTCACTCTTGCCATCTCCTGTTTGACCACTACCTATTTGCCGTGATTCATGGACCTAACATTCCAGGTTCCTTTGCAAAATTTCTTAGTAGTAAATAAATAATTTATTATTTTAAACTTGTCAGTTAGCTAATAACAATGATAGTCTCACTGTAAAGATGTCTGTTGTGTAAACATTTTTTTCTTTGTATTTACTATGAGTATTCTCATCTCATAGCTAATTGACACCAAACATTTCAAATGTTAAGTTAAAGAGTCATGAAAAGCTGCAATCATTTAATAGGCTCACATGACATGTGAGCATGCTCTTAGCAGTTTGAAAAGCTTGGACTTACTACATAAATAGCTATAGTAGAGGCAATTTTGTGGCTGACCAAGAAAGAAGCAAAAGGAAAAAATAACAACAATAAGAACCATCACTGAAATAGCTGTTAATGAAAATGCAATTGGAATATTAAGGAAGACATTCATATTAGCAAAAGAGATAGTTAACTTGAAAAGTCATATATAAGAAAAGAGAAGGAACAGAATCTATTTAGATTCTATTTTCTGGACCAGTAAAATAGATGGTGAAATGAAAGAACAGGGGGGTGTAATTCAAACAGTTTTAAGAATACTATCAGATACAGTGCAAGTAAGGAATAAGTACAGAATAAAAATGAGGGCAAAACTTTCATACACATTAAGAAAGGTGTTAAAGAAATACACATCACAAATCTAAAAACATTTTTTTCAGTCCTAGTTTTAAATAAAGCATATGTCACAAAGGTATTTAATGAACAATGAAAAAATAGGTTTCTACTTAAATGCAGTGCTAGATCTACTTTTCAAAACACAAAGGCTTTATTGACTTATAATTACAAAAATTAATCTAGATTTCATCCATCATTTTTACTTTCAGTCCAGTAGGATGGAGGATGTTAGAGGAAGAGAAGAAGCTTGTTTCCATTTAAGGAGGCTGTACAGAAGTTGTACACTTCTTTCAAATAAATTTCATTGGCTAGAACTTAATCACATGGTAACATCACACTATAAGAGAGACAACCACATGTGGTTTTATTTGGATAGTCATATGTCTATCTAATATAAGAAGTCTTTATGACCATAGCAAAAAGAGAATAGATTCTGAGCTAAATCTAGCAAAGTGTTATTAGGGGCAGTGTAATGTGTTAGTCAGGAGAAGGCAATGACACCTCAATCCAGTACTGTTGTCTGGAAAATCCCATGGATGGAGGAGCCTGGTAGGCTGCAGTCCATGGGGTTGCGAAGAGTCGGACATGACTGAGTGACTTCCCTTTCATTTTTCACTTTCATGCCTTAGAGAAGGAAATGGCAACCTACTCTAGGGTTCTTGCTTGGAGAATCCCAGGGACGGAGGATCCTGGTAGGCTGTTGTCTATGGGGTTGCGCAGAGTCAGACACGACTGAAGTGACTTAGCAGCAGCAGCAATGTGTTAGTCGCTTAGCCCTGTCCAACCTTTTGTGACCCCACGGACTGCAGCCTGCCAGGTTCCCCTGTCCATGGAGATCTCCAGGCAAAAATATTGGAGTGGGTTGCCATTTCCTTCTCCAGTTATTAGGGGAGAGAATGCAAATCTCAATTAGCATATGAAGAAATGAGCAAAGTGAAATCCCTCAGTTGTGTCTGACTCCTTGCAAACCCATGGACCGTACTCTGTAGACTGTAACCAGCTTCCTCCGTCCATGGGATTTTCCAGGCAACAACACTGGAGTGGGTTGCCATTTCCTTCTCCAGGAGATTTTCCTGACCCAGGGATTGAACCCGGGTCTCCCGCATTGTAGGCAGACGCTTTACCATCTGAGCCACCAGGGAAGTAGAAACTAATATCTAAATAAGCTTATCTCTTATAACCATATTCAGTTCAGTTCAGTTCAGTCGCTCAGTCATGTCCGAATCTTTGCAACCCCATGAATTGCAGCACTCTAGGGCCTCCCTGTCCATCACCAACTCCTGGAGTCTACCCAAACCCAATTCCATTGGGTCGGTGATGCCATCCAGCCATTTCATCCTCTGTTATCCCATTCTCTTCCTGACCCCAATCCCTCCCAGCATCAGTCTTTTCCAATTAGTCAACTCTTCGCATGAGATGGCCAAAGTATTGGAGTTTCAGCTTCAACATCAGTCCTTCCAATGAACACCCAGGACTGATCTCCTTTAGGATGGACTGGTTGGATCTCCTTGCAGTTCAAGGGACTCTCAAGAGTCTTCTCCAACACCACAGTTCAAAAATATCAATTCTTTGGCACTCAGCTTTCTTCACAGTCCAACTCTCACATCCATGCATGACCACTGGAAAAACCATAGCCTTGACTAGACAGACCTATGTTGACAAAGTAATGTCTCTGCTTTTAAATACGCTATCTAGGTTGGTCATAACTTCCCTTCCAAGGAGTAAGCGTCTTTCAATTTCATGGCTGCAGTCACCATCTGCAGTGATTTCAGAGGCCCCCTCCAAAAAAAAAAAAATAGTCTGCCACTGTTTCCACTATTTCCCCATCTATTTCCCATGAAGTGATGGGATCAGATGCCATGATCTTAGTTTTCTGAATGTTGAGCTTTAAGCCAACTTTTTCACTCTCCTCTTGCATTTTCATCAAGAGGTTCTTTAGCTCTTCACTTTCTGCCATGAGGGTGGTGTCATCTTCATATCTGAGGTTATTGATATTTCTTCCGGCAATCTTGATTCCAGCTTGTGCGTCTTCCAGCCGATCGTTTCTCATGATGTACTCTGCATGTAAGTTAAATAAGCAGGGTGACAATATAGAACCTTGAAGTGCTCCTTTTCCTATTTGGAACCAGTCTGTTGTTCCATGTCCAGTTCCCACTGTTTCTTCCTGACCTGCATACAGGTTTCTCAAGAGACAGGTCAGATGGTCTGGTATCCCCTTCTCTTTCAGAATTTTCCACAGTTTGATTGTGATCCACATAGTCAAAGTCTTCGGCATAGTCAATAAAGCAGAAATAGATGTTTTTCTGGAACTCTCTTGCTTTTTCTATGATCCAGAAGATGTTGGCAATTTGATCTCTGGTTCCTCTGCCTTTTGTAAAACCAGCTTGAACATCTGGAAGTTCATGGTTCATGTACTGTTGAAGCCTGGCTTGGAGAATTTTGAGCATTACTTTACTAGTGTGTGAGATGAGTACAACTGTGCAGTAGTTCGAGCATTCTTTGGCATTGCCTTTCTTTGAAGAGTGGTAAAATCAGCACTAGACCCTTAATTGCTTGTTTTCCTATAGCTAATTTTGTTTCTCATAAATTAGATTCAGTGCTAAGTAGCTTTAAGGAACAGATTTGGAATTGGAATATTAATATTTTTTTTCTTTATAACTTTACCAATGTGAATATGAGAACTTGTTACTCATATTAGCCAGTTTGTATGTTTTCTTTAATTCTATAATAACTTTTGAATAGTCTAAGTTTCAGCTCTTCTACCATCATGATATAGTAAACTTTATTAGTCTTTAAAAAATAGATCTTTTGATTATATATAAATCACTAAAGCATGGCAATTGCTGCCTTCTAGAGGAGAATATAAAAGTTATGAAAGAAGAATAAAGCTCCCAATTTACTGGATACCTCATTTTTTATAGCCAAATTGGTCACATTGAAAAGGAAGTGATAACACTTCATGTTAGAACATATACACTTCTTTTAATTTATCCCTCTAAAGTTATACCA
The DNA here is from genome assembly GCF_029407905.1 of Bubalus kerabau. Classification (NCBI taxonomy): domain Eukaryota; kingdom Metazoa; phylum Chordata; class Mammalia; order Artiodactyla; family Bovidae; genus Bubalus; species Bubalus kerabau. The sequence goes on along the minus strand of NC_073624.1, from coordinate 269,283,136 downwards.
TTATATCAAATACATGCCCTAACTTTATTCACTTTTAGTGGATTCTACTTAAGTTAGAAAAGAGCTAGAAAAGACCTAAAATCAGCCCTTATTTCTTACTCTTTTTCTGCAGTTTTACAAGAACAATGGCAGCAGAAAGAATTATCTTGGCTTGCTGCTGTGCTCCTTAGACCATGGCAAAACCCAATCAGAGATTAAACTGGCAACTGTCCATCTGGAGTGGATTAAATAGTCAAAGAATTTTGATCAATTAAATATGTATAGATTTTTGTATGTCAATAATAACTCAATATAGTGGTTTAAAAAAAAATTAAAAGGAGTGACAATCTTATTCTGAAAGGATCCTAACCCTCTTTGAGCAAAGCACATCTCTTTCTGCACTTTTCCCCTCTTTATTGTATTTACGTACTCCTTCAGCTCAACTAGCAAAGTCTAGTTTTCTTCACACCTTTAAAAAAAGCAATTGCAGACTTCACAGATCTACTATGAGGTTTATAATATCTGTTGTTGATTAGTGATTTATATATGTTTGTTTATAAGCCTTATTTCTTAGATTAAAGCTCCTATTTCATTATATACTGCTAAAATGAAATTGTATTCTATATAACGCAAAAGATAATTGAGTCATTAATTATAACTAATATCTGGGCACAAATGTTATATCAATTCTTATAAGAGTGGATCAAATATTTACAGAGAGAAATGAAATTCAGAAGGAGTCGTGCATGGTGCATACTCCAGGGAAGGAAATCCTATGTGAGATAGATAAAACAGTGATATCTTGGGCATTTATTTGATGCTTGGGTTGTTGACATGGCATGACATTCAAGCAGGCATACCGAATTTTATGGAAAACCTTGCTTTAGCTACAATTCTGTATAGAACATTTCCATACAGTTGAAATAATATACATGCCACTTTTTTTTTTCTTTTTACTGAAACTACACCAGCAGATGAAGTTTTCTGTAGATCCACGTGAGCCCAATTTCTGACCCATGTATCATAGATTCTAGTTCATGCAAAGAACATAGGTTTTTAGATTATCTAAGTTCTGATGGGGGCTTCCCATGTGGTTCAGTGACAAAGTATCCTCCTGACAGCGCAGGAGATGTGGGTTTGATCCCTGGGTCGGGAAGAGCCCCTGGAGAAGGAAATGGCATCCCACCCCAGTATTCTTGCCTGAGAAATCCCATGGATAGAGGAGCCTAGCAGGCTACAGTCCATGGGGTCACTAAAGAGTTGGGACACGACTTAGTGACTAAACAACAACATCAAAGTCCTTATGCACAGATAAGATGATACAGGATTTCTTGGGGTTTATAAAAGAAAATGGAAAATATAGATTTACCTTAGCATGCTTAGTTAAGTACATGAAATGAAAAAAAAAAAAAAACTATTTAAATAGTTTTCTACCCAGAAAACAACTGAGTTTGATAATACTGTAGGTCCTGTGAATTTGTTTTTTTATCATAAATTTAGCTCCGTGTCTTGTACACATCATTTTTTATTTAAAAGGTTGTTGAGGGCTTCCCTGGTACTCAGTGGTAAAGACTCTGCCTGCCAATGCAGGAGACATGGGTTCACTTCCTGGTTTGGGAAGATCCCACATGCTGCGGAGCTACTAAACCCACGCACCACAACTACTGAGCCTCTGTTCTAGAGCCTGGGAGCCCACATGCCACACATGATCCAACTACTGAAGCCCACATGCCCTAGAACCCGTGCTCTGTAATAAGAGAAGTCCCTGCAGTGAGAGAGTAGCCCCCGTGCACCACAACTAGAGAAAACCCCAAGCAGCAACAAAGACCCAGCATGACCCAAAATAAAATAAATAAACAAGAGGTTATTGAACCTATTTCCTTATTTTATAAAGTGAAATATCAGCACATAAACTTAGATCCCTCTACCTTTAAAAGAATTATTATTATTATTTTTAATAATCTTGGGGAATAGTATTAAAATTTCAATTTTTTATTTATTTTTTAGACTTGCTGTAAAATTCTATCCATGAAGAAAAATAATGATTCAAAGATCAATGTTTACAGAATGTGGCAAATAAGACACATTTGAGTCAATTTCAGGAAAATATATGAAACATGTTAAAGAGAAGAAATCTGTTTTGTGAGGGCCACATGACTCAATTGAAAGGAACATAATTAGAGCCGTGGAAGCCAAAACTCAAATCTTGAAGTTCCCAAATTTCTGACTGAAGTTGGATTTCATAGAGCAAAGTGGTCAGGAAGAGCTCTGGAACACAATTGAAAGTGAAAGTGAAAGTTGCTCAGTCCTGTCCAACTCTTTGTGACCCAATGGACTGTGGTCCATGGAATTCTCCAGGCCAGAATACTGGAGTGAGTAGCCTTTTCCTTTTCTAGGGGATCTTCCCAACCCAGGGATCGAACCCAGGTCTCCCGCATTGCTGGCAGATTCTTTACCAGCTGAGGCACAAGGGTAGCCCCAATTACCTATATTTAAATCCAGGTCTTCCTTTTATGACTTACCTGGTGGCTCAAACAGTAAAGTGTCTGTCTACAATGTGGGAGACCTGGGTTCAATCCCTGGGTCAGGAAGTTCCCTGGAGAAGGAAATGGCAACCCACTCCAGTACTCTTGCCTAGAAAATCCCATAGACGGAGGAGCTTGGTGTCCATGGGGTCACAAAGAGTTGGACATGACTGAGCGACTTCACTTTCTTTCTTTCTTTCTTTCTTCCTTTTATAGGGGCTTCCCTGGTAGCTCAGCTAATAAAGAATATGTCTGCAATGCTAGAGACCCATGTTCAATTCCTGGGTCAGAAGATCTGCTGGAGAAGGAAATGGCAACCCACTCCAGTATTCTGGCCTGGAGAATCCCGTGGACAGAGGAGCCTGGCAGGCTACAGGCCATGGGTTTGCAAACAATCGGACATGACTGAGCAACTTTCACTTCCTTCTTTTATTAATTATTTGACCATCAGCAGCTTTAGCTTCTTTGTACCTCAGTTCCCTCTTGTGTAAATATGAGTTAGGAGGATGAATGATTAAATGACTTGTTGCTGCTCTTTATCTAGTTTTTAAGCTTGTGACTAATTTCCAGGTGAGTCAGTAGTTAAGAATCCACCTGCCAATGCAGGAGGTGCAGGTTCAATCCCTAGGTCAGGTAGATCCCCTGGAGTAGGAAATGGCAACCAAATCCAGTATTCTTATGTGGGAAATTCCAAGGACAGAGGAGCCTGGTGGGGTGCACTCCATGGAATGTCAAAGCGTCAGGCATGACTGAGCATGCACACACACATATAGAGCTTAGAAGAATGCCTAGCACTCACAGTTTACCACTATCTTTCTTATTTTCATCACTGAACTACTGCCATTATGTTTTAAAGTAGTAAAGACATACAGCATTCAAAAGAAATGTTAAACTGTGGTTGGAAGGTATTGTGAAGCAATTTAGTTAAGATCTTTCTCTTTAGATGGTATTTTTAAAACTATTTTAAAAGTATGAAAGCTCTCCTCTGTTAGAATCCCCATAGTCCTAGTATTGGAAGATAAGAGAAATATCAGGTTTTATCAGACATTCCTTAAAATGCAATGATTCGTTTTCAAGGATCTAAAGAGACAATGCATTGAGGCCCTGCCCTGGGTAAATCAGTATATGCCCAGGAGGTCATTTGTAGGAGAGAAGGCTTCCTTGGTAGCTCACATGGTAAAGAATCTGCCTGCCATACAGGAGACCTGGGTTCAATCCCTGGGTTGGGAAGATCCTGTGGAGAAAGAAATGGCAACCCACTTCAGTATTCTTGCATGGAGAATTCCATGGACAGAGGAGGCTGGTGAGCTACAGTCTATGGGGTTGCAAGAGTCGGACAGGATTTAGCGACTAACACACACTTGGTACACTGGACCTAAGGAAAAGAGCTGGCCTCTGAGTGGCCCTGCAAAAGTGATCTGTACTCTACTTACTAGCGAGCATGTTTAACTTTTGTGAAAATACTGCTAGATAGAGTCTGGAGTCCAATGAAATATGAAGAAAAAGGCAGGACAGACTGTTCTATTCTAGTTAATACCCCCAACTCTGCTGTTAAGATGATGCAGTGAGGCAAGGGGTAAGAAGCAGCATGACCTTTATCCAGGTGGTTGAGATTTGAGTCAGACACAGGAAGTCAGAAGAAGAACAGGGAGACAGCCATTAAAAATTTAAGTCATTCCACCAATTCTCAGTTTTGTTTACTGCTACAATTTCTAATCCTAGATCACTGGCTGATACAAAGCAGGTCCCCAATAGTATCTGTAAATAAATGAATGGAGACTTTATAATCTACAAATTATAAATTTCTCTTGCAATTTTAGGATGTTTTTGACAATTTAATTGGAACTTATGCTGCAGCACTTAAATATTTTTCAAATATTATATTTTAAAAATATTTTTCAGCTTGATAATTTTTCAGTTTATCAGAAAGTGCAGACTTACCTCTTTCTTACTTGTTTTAAGCTGCTTGTGATTAAGATCACATTAAATATTGAAAGAAGACAGTGTTTAAAGAATATGTATGAGTAATGTTTAAGTAAAGAATACTTTGTGAAGCAAGTAATTGAATTTTCTTTTTACATTTTTTGCCTAATATTTGGATCATATTATATGCTGGGAGGGATTGAGGGCAGGAGGAGAAGGGGACAACAGAGGATGAGATGGCTGGATGGCATCGATGGACATGAGTTTAGGTAAACTCTGGGAGTTGGTGATGGACAGGGAGGCCTGGCGTGCTGCGATTCATGGGGTCGCAAAGAGTCAGACACAACTGAGTGACTGAACTGAACTGAACTGATAGTCTTTAAAATGTGTCTTTGCCCTTTTCCTTGTTTTTCTCTGAAGACTGGTGTCTCTGCCATAGTAAACTAGGCAGAACTTTGAGAAGATTATCAGATTTAAAAAAATCTACAAAAACAAATGCTATTCAGGGGTATGGGGCTGTGCTTTTTCTTTGGAGCCTATTCAGGATTAGTTAACACTAAGGAAATGAGACAATATTTCTGTTGTTCACACATACCACATTTGCCACAAGCAGTAAAGTAAAGCTTCACATTGGCAACAACAACAGAATTTGGCCTGGCATTTCCAGCCCTGATGCTCTCAGCTGCATGGTACAGCCCCCAGTGAAGTGAGCATCTATTGTTGTCTCTTGCCAAGACCAGAATTTTGAACTGTAACCAGGAAGAAGTATTTTCCCCATTTATATGCACACTGATAATTAGGCTTAAGGAACTGAAGTGCATAGAATGGAAATTGAGATTTTGTTTTTTAATGTGAACTTGTTCAATACCAGCTCTCACTCTTCTGACAGATGGATTCTTCTTGGCAGATGATTATGCAAACTGTTCCTTTCATGCTTGTCTACATGAAATGTATTCTATAAACACACTGAAGCATCGTACTCCTCTGAGTCTTCAGTACTTGGGAATGTATTAGCACCATGATGACTTGGATGACAGGATTCCAAAGTGTCTGAGAGTAGAAGCTGGGGAATACTGGTGATTACCTTGGTTCTTTCAAGGGCCATGGTAGGTAATAACGTGGTTCCCTTGACATTTTAAAAGGAAATTAACTCACAGATAATAGAGGAAAATCCAAACAAGCAAATTGTAAATAGTTTTTAATAAGTGTTTTAACAGATACCACAAAACTAATGCATTTGGAAAGCAGTGCTCAGGCACATTTAAAATGCATGGCAAGCGCTCACAGGAGTATCCTGCCTCTCATGATCTAATTTTCAGGGTCATGTTTTCTCATGATTTAGCAGTTTTGTAATGATTGTTCTAATAGCTCAGTTACCAAGAGACCTCCCTCTTTATATTTCTGCAATCAGGGATAGAAGACCTGACACAGTAGTCCTTTTGCAAGCCAAATTTTAGTGGAAATTTTCTTGAGGAACTACTATTACTGTTACTGCTACTAACATGCACACACACAAATCCTTGTTTTAGGAGAAAAAGTTAGACAGTATTAACTGAACCATGGGTAATTTGTGTTAATTAACCATTTCTGGGTATTCACTTGGGTGGTCTGAGAGTGCTACACCACACAGTCACTGGATTTTGGGGAGGCTCACCCCACACTCTGGTCTGCCACCTCACCTAAAATCCTGAAAGCTAGTCTTCCTGAAGGCACTATTAGAACTTCAATATTTCTTTCTTATCAATTGATATTTTAGAAGATTTTGTAGAAGAAAAGGGTGAAGGGAATGAAGATGAAAGCTTTTGACATCCATTCAATAAGGGTTTGGTAAAGACATACAGGACACTAAGGGGAAGAATTCCAGTAGTCATGTATGGTTGTGAGAGTTGGACCATTAAGAAAGCTGAGCAGTGAAGAATTGATGCTTTTGAACTGTGGTGTTGGAGAAGACTTTTGAGAGTCTCTTGGACTGCAAGGAGATCCAACCAGTCCATCCTAAAGGAAATCAGTCCTGAATATTCATTGGAAGGACTTATGCTGAAGCTTAAACTCCAATACACTGGCCACCTGATGCAAACAACTGACTCATTGGAAAAGACCCTGATGCTGGGAAAGATTGAAGGCGGGAGGAGAAGGGGACGACAGAGGATGAAATGGTTTGATGGCATCACCAACTCAATGGACATGAGTTTGAGTAGACTCTGGGAGTTGGTGATGGACAGGGAGGCCTGGTGTGTTGCAGTCCATGGGGTCACAAAGAGTCAAACAACTGAGTGACTGAACTGAACTGAACTGAAGGGGAAGAAAAGAGATTAAGGACTATATCCTTTGGATTCCACATGAATGATTTACTGTCTGAAAATTAAATTTTGTTTTTTTTGCTTGAAACAGAGTATAACCTTTTATGTTCCCCTAATTAAAACTGTACATCACAAAAGGATGACATATGATTATAGATGTTTCTGAATAAGTGTAGTGGACAGCAAGTTCCTTGAATCATGTAGAAAAGAGTGGAAGAATGTGTGTTTGTGTGTGTGTAAAATTATCATCTAACTCAAAATGTTGTATGTGAGACCAGCTCCTATGCAAAGCAAAGACAATCATGAGAAATGCTCAAAATACAACTGAAGCCACATACTGGGCACTTTCTTAGGGTGAACTATGGATTTTGATGTTTCCAATTCATCACTACACATTTAAGCAGGCCAACTCAGGTTCTTTGGCTTGTGACAACTAAACCAGCATTATAACTATCTAGATGTTTGGCTTGTAGGTGCAAAGCATCATTGTTATAGACCAGTTATGGAAATATAATTCAGTTAGAATCTAGTTTCTTAATTTGGTGGATCTATATTTGAGAGACAATAAGAAAAGCATTTGAGGATATAAAGAATGAACTTATTTACTTCTAGTATTCTTTTCTTCTATTACTACATGATCAGATTCTCTTCGATAGCCAAGTTAGTAGAACAGAAGTTGCCATTTATTGTCATTATTGAGGCAGTGGTTTATGTGCAGCAGATATAACAAAGAACTAAGCAAACAGATTTCTTTATTTTATGTAGCCAGTATTCTACTTTGAGTGAGACTAGATAGATACAGATAATAAACACTTATAGAAATAAACATTGAAAGTATATATGTGATGGATTTGAGTGAATAAGAATACCTAAGATGGGGATTCATGCCTTATACTATTACATTTAAGTGAATACCAAATTCTCAACATGAAGCAACCCTGCAAGATTTGTATGAAGATAATTCCACATGGAGGGAACATAAACACTCTACTGTGAGGATATTCTGGGGTTCCAGTTTTCCAATACTTTTGCTACCTGATGCAAAGAGCCGACTTATTGGAAAAGACACTGATGATGGGAAAGATTGAAGGCAGGAGGAGAAGGGGACGACAGAAGATGAGATGGTTGGATAGCATCATCGACGCTATGGACATGAGTTTGTGCAAACCCTGGCAGATGGTGAAGGACAGGGAAGCCTGGTGTGCTGCAGTCAACGGGGTCACAAAAAGATTCGGACATGACTGAACGACTGAGCAGCAAACGATTGTCTACTTTTATGAAATAAACAATGCCAAAACTTAGTGGCTTGAAGTATGGATTTTAATTTGCTCGTGACTTTGTGGATGAAGAAGACGGGATGGGCTCTGTGTTGTGCACACTTCTGTTTTACGTGCTATCACCTGTGGTGACTCAGTAGGGCTGGGAGATCTATTCACATTTTTGATAGATTTGTACTGGCTGATGCCTAGAAGCTGAGCTGGGGCTGTTGGTTTGGGCCTCAACTCTTCCTCATGTGGATCTCCCCAAGGCTTGCTCAGTTTCCTAGCGACATGATAACCAGCATCAAGGAGTGAGTGTTCCTAGAGACAGGAAGTGGAGGTGTCCTATCTCTTAACGTGTCACTTCTGTCGTACTCAAAGTAGTCATAGAGCACACAGACTCAAGAAAAGTGGGTGCAGACTATAACTGTTAATTGTGGAAGAAATGCAAAGAATGTATGATCATCTTTAGTCTGTCACTGAAGTCTTTAGTTAGCCTTTTGTCCAAAAATTATGTACATTGCGCCCATATGCAAAATACATTCACTTCCCCAAACCCAAATTTTGTATCCCAATATGGTATCGGGTTCAAAACAGGATCCAGGATTTCATATTTTAAGTCAGATTTAGGGGTTGAGGAGCCTTCTCACATGGAAGAGTGAGTTGGTTCTGACTGCTGGCTGGGAGCTTAGCCAGGTTAGTCCTCTCCAGGAGGCAGCTGCGGCCTTCTTACAGCATGGTGGCTGACTTCCAAGACCGAGTCTTCCGAGAAACACGAAGTGGAAGTTGCCAGTCTCTACAGGCCTGGAGCAGAAACTGGCACAGAAAAACTTCCAATATATTCCCTCAGTCAAAGCAGTCACAAAGCCTATCCAGTTTGATGGGAGGAGCATCAGGGGATTCATGATTCTCTTTAATTTGTGTATCTGGTGTTCTCATAGGGCAGAAAGATGAATACTCAGGCAATATCCCATACTGTCATTTGTGTGATTCTCATTTAAAATTAAATCCTTTCAAAAATGCAGAAAATGTAGATAGTGCTATAAATGGTATCTTTGAGTAGGTACTAAAAGATATCCCTGAAAACTTTAAAATCACTTTAAGACTGATTAATTAATCTAAGTGTCAGTCATCCTAATGGCACAGAGGTCTTGCTTCTAGAGTGCAGAAATAGAAGGGCGAGTGCATTAACCCCAAGGAGTCAGGAGCAGAAGGGGCAATAGAGCAAATAAAACCTCAGCACTGAATGGAGAGCTGAAATTAGAGGGATTCAGCTTAAACATCCATTGGATGGATAGTAAGGCTAAAAATATAAGTTTGAGGTCACATTCAGGTGGGATTCAGGGAGTCCCTAGTGGCTCAGACGGTAAAGCGTCTGCCTGCAATGTGGGAGACCCAGGTTCAATCCCTGGGTGGCGAAGATCCCCTGGAGAAGGATATGACACTCCGCTCCAGTTTTCTTGCCTGGAAAATCCCATGGACGGAGGAGCCTGTTGGGCTACAGTCCATGGGATTGCAAAGAGTCGGACACGAGTGAACGACTTCACTTTCACTTTCAGGTGGGACACAACAGGAAGTAAGAACAAGGGGAGGACAATAAGGAACTATTGCTTATTGTCATAAGTAGGAATGTGATACTGCCATCTGAATATTTCCTTCAAATCCCACTAGGAATATTTAGTTAGACTTGTTTTTAAAGTAACATGGTCAGAGCCAAAAGAAACAATGAATGATTTTCTTCCTTTGGACATTAAATGTGGATAATTATATACTGCCGAGAGTAGCACATTTCTTCAAATATTATGTATAAAAAGTAGATAACCAAAGTCTAGATTTTTCACTTGTACTTTTTTGAATACAAGAGGATACATTAGAGGATATTCTTTAAAGTTTGCTTGTGAGAACTCTGATTGTTTTCTTGCCTACAAAAGTGTAAGACTGGACAGAAGGAAACACAGGCAACCAGACACAATAGAAGAATCTATTTTTGAAAATTAGTATGACCAAGATTATTATCATTTGTCTTCTTTGCAAGAGCAGAAAAGGATTTAGTTGGTTCTAACTCCTACTTATCCTTCAAGACAACAACTTTTATTTTCTTTAGAAAGTGTTTTTCGATGTCTTATCTTTCCTTTTTTTTTTTTAAAGAAAAAATTTATTTGTTTACTTATCTGGCTGCAGGGTCTCAGCTGAGGCATGTGTGATCCAGTTCCGTGGCCAGGATGAACCCCAGGGGAACCCTGTTTCCCTGCAAACAGAGTGCAGAGTCTTAGCCTCTGGACCATCAGGGAAGTCCCCATACTTTCTAATCTGAGTTAGAGATTTTCTATGTTCCATTAATCATTCTGTGTCTAATATTATACCTTTCATAATGTACTTAAAAAATTGTACTTAATTGTTTTTTCCCAATAAAAATGTGCGTATAGTAGCTGTTTCTTACTGTCATAGTTCTGCTCCGTCCAATATGGTAGCCATATCTGGCTATTATTTATTAATAGATTTAAATATAGAGTGTTTAAATGTGCATTAAGTTAAAATTTAGTCCCTGAGATGCATCAACTACACTTCTGGGGCACAGTAGCCTATGTGGCTAATGGCAACCACATGGGAAGGTTTACATGTAGAACATGCCCATATTCATAGCAATTCTGTCAGACTGCTGCTCAAGATGCTTAATAATTTTTGTGGAATAAAGGAAAAATGCCTATGGCTTAACATTATTATAGTTATTTGGTCCTCATGTGGGAAATTATATATGTATACACAAACAATTTATATATATATTAATCTTTGATTTTCTTGGCATGATATTAATAGCTATTCATGAAATATAAATTAAAACTTGGACATACTAAATAGAAGCATTTTAATTCACAGAAATGATTAATGGTCACATAGGTAAATTCTATTTGTTCTTAAAATTATTTGGACAGTCTGGCTTGGTTAATGTCTGAGGTAAACTAATCTTAAACTCTTTCATGGGCCATTTTGAGGACACATACTGAGGAAAATGGAGTGGGTAAGAGGGTAGATCTGTATAAATCATCATTCCAAACCTTAATTTAATTCACACTGAAAGATGCCTTAATATTTTTTAATAGCAATTAGCTTAAGTTATGGGCTTCCCATGCGATGCTACGGATAAAGAACCCACCTGCCAATGCAGGAATTATAAGAGACCTGGATTTGATCCCTGGGTCAGGAAGATCCCCTGGAAGAGGGCATTTCAACCCACTCCAGTATTCTTGCCTGGAGAATCCCATGGACAGAAGAACATGACAGGCTACAGTCCAGGGGGTTGCAAAGAGTTGGACATGACTGGGCTACTAACTCTTAAGATATAACATATTTTCAAGAAGCAATCAGCGAGACAGTGATATAATGAAAACTGCTCAGAGTTTCCAAAATTTCTTTTCAGACATGAAGGGGTCTGAGTCCTGTTAAACAAGCATCAGATCAGATCAGATCAGTCGTGTCCGATTCTTTGCGACCCCATGAATCGCAGCACGCCAGGCCTCCCTGTCCATCACCAACTCCCGGAGTTCACTCAGACTCACGTCCATCGAGTCAGTGATGCCATCCAGCCATCTCATCCTCTGTCGTCCCCTTCTCCTTGCATAGGAATCAGCAACTAAATGAAAGAATTTTCTAAGGCCCTATTTTTAGCTGTTTGGAAAACTATAGAAATGACCTTACAAATTGTTCTCTTCATTGACCCATATACAAAAATAACAGTGATGAAACAGCTGAAGGAGTGTGCCCATGAGTCCTTAGTGAGACCTGTGCTCTTGCTTAGTGACTGTCTAGATTTATGCATTTTGCTTATTCAGCTGGAAAAGCATATCAGACTCTTAATCCTAAATGAAGAGGAAAGAGAAAATGCCTATGCTTTGGAAAATATGAGAGAAAGAAAATTAAATATTGACTGAAGAAGAAAATTTCTAATTGGATGGGAAAAGTTAATTCATTATGGAATGGAAAATGAGGCCATATCTCAAAGTGGTCTCAGATACACAAGCATTTACTAGTCATATTTTTCCATTATGGATTGCTACATATGGCAGGGTAAATTTTTCATTTTCCCTATATATGTGCTCCTATGTTACATGCTTTCTCATCCCTGCTATTATTTTATAAATGGACTAAGTAGAGCATACTCCTGGTAATATGCATCCAAAGTATCTGTTTCTAACTGTAATAATTATGTAAAAAGAGTTTAGTGTTTTTGCTTACATTTGCCTGAAACTCATATATCCAGATCTTTATTTTACCTTATGTCTTCTTAACCTTTTTTTTTTAATTTCACGTTTTATAGCCTGACTCTTTATGCAATGTTCTTTCATATCTACCCCTATAAACTTTAGGCCCTCTCTCCTGAACTACAAAGTAGTCTTTAGCTGTACTGAAGTTTTTTATTCCATGCGTAGATGATCTGATGTGAGTATGTGGGTGTTGGAATAATAAGAACTTGCAGAGTAAAAAAAAAAAATCCATGCATTGGAGTTTATCCTGACATAAAATATAAGTCTTATCTTTGAGAACAACAATATGCATGGTAGGAATAAAAACAAGAGCTTTAGTTCTATTCTTTGTATCAAAATCATTATATACTAAGATTTTTATTTTATGTGTTAAAATTCTTAATCTATCTGAGCATTATAATATCTTTAATTTGGTCATTATTTTTAGTCAACTTGCACAATTACTTATGGAATTTTCTCCATTACTGACTTCACTGATGACTCAGCTGTACAGAATCCACCTGCAATGCAGGAGACTTTGGTTTGATCCCTGGGTTGGGAAGATCCCCTGGCATGGGAAATGACAACCTGCTCTAGTATTCTTGCCTGGGAAAACCCCATAGACAGAGGAGCCTGGTGGGCTACAGTCCATGGGATTACAAAGAGTCGACTGAGTATGCACACACATACTCCATTATCAAGTATAAAATTGTGGAATTTGACCTGGTTCCTTCCTACTTACTGCTTGAGACTGAATCCGATTCTGCAGTTATCACAGATGTGATAAAATTTTAAACTGACTTTAGCCATCAAATATGATTTTAAACATAGATGAACTGAATCTACCATAAAACCTTTTTGCTGTAGTGGTAGTCTTTCTCAGTTTGCAGGCTTCATCAAAAATTTTTCAAGGTCATTTTCTATTATAGGACATTGGAGAGCACAGGTAATTGGACTTTTGGTTAGTGAACAGTTACTTTTTGGAAATATAGGAGGCCTTTTTACTAGAGAGAGAGCCTATGAAGTTGTCAGTATTTGAGAACAACAGAGGCTCTTGAATCTATTTTCAAACTGCAGTTTCAGTGACCTTTCTGAAGCACAAATAAAATGTGAGTGTATCACTACTCTACTTAAAAACGTTCATGGATTCCATAACCCCTAAATTCCAAATTCCACAGCATAGTTTTCAAGTTTAAAATGTGTTTCCTAAGTATTTCTCCAACTAAGTATCCTACCACTTATTTGCTGTTCTTTCCACAGCAAGCAGCTTGCAGTTTGCAAATAACCGTACTGGTTCATTCTTAGGCCCTTGCCTATATGCTTTCCCACTGCCTTAGCAACTCACCCACCTTGTCTTCTTCCCATCCCCAAACATGCACTTAGCTTCTGCTGTTTTGTTTGATTTACAAATATCTGCTCAATCTTTTTTTTACCTTTGTGATGAGTTGTCTGACCGCTATCTCCTTTACATACAAAACTGAACAACTGGAATTGTCCCCTTTTGAACCTGGAATAAATAAAGAGGAAGGAAAAGCAGGCATTTTAATCAGCAAAATAATGTCTCTGCTTTTTAATATGCTGTCTAGATTGGTCATAGCTTTTCTTCCAAGGAGCAAGCATCTTTTATTTTTTATTTTTATTTTTTTTTAATTTTTTTTCAGAAAAGCATCTTTTAATTTCATGGCTGCAGTCACCATCTGCAAAGATTTTGGAGCCCCAAAAATTAAAGTTCCATCACTTCATGGCAAATAGATGGGGGAACAATGGAAACAGTGACAGACTTTATTTTCTTGGGCTTCAAAATCACTGAAGATGGTCACTGCAGCCCTGAAATTAAAAGATGCTTGCTTCTTGGAAGAAAAGATATGACCAACTAGATAGCATATTAAAAAGCAGAGACTAATTTACCGACAAAGGTCTGTCTAGTCAAAGCTATGGTTTTTCCAGTTGTCATGTATGGATGTGAGAGTTGGACTATAAAGAAAGCTGAGTGCTGAAGAACTAATGTTTTTGAACTGTGGTGTTGCAAAAGACTCTTGAGTGTCCCTTGGACAGCAAGGAGATCAAACCAGTTAATCCTAAAGGAAATCAGTCCTGAATTTTCATTGGAAGGACTGATGCTGAAGCTGAAACTCCAATACTTTCACCACCTGATGCGAAGAACTGCTACTGCTGCTGCTAAGTCACTTCAGTCGTGTCCGACTCTGTGTGACCCCATAGACAGCAGCCCACCAGGCTCCCCCGTCCTTGGGATTCTCCAGGCAAGAACACTGGAGTAGGTTGCCATTTCCTTCTCCAATGCATGAAAGTGAAAAGTGAAAGTGAAGTCGCTCAGTCGTGTCTGACTCTTTGCAACCCCATGGACTGCAGCCTACCAGGCTCCTCGGCCAATGGGATTTTCCAGGCAAGAGTACTGGAGTGGGTTGCCATTGCCTTCTCCAATGCGAAGAACTAACTCATTAGAAAAGACTCTGATGCTGGGAAAGATTGAAAGCAGGAAGAAAAGAGGATGACAGAGAATGAGATGGTTGGATGGCATCACTGACTCAATGGACATGAGTTTGAGCATGTTCCAGGAGTTGGTGATGGACAGGGAGTCCTGGCATGCTGCAGTCCATGGGGTCACAAAGAGTCGGACACGGCTGAACGGAACTGTGAATTTTGTATAATTTTGTAATAAAAATTTTTGTTTTGAAAGAATCAAAGTCACTGGTAAAGTATATATTTAATCATTAAATGTGTTTGCATAGGACATGAATTTTTAAACTTTATTATCAATATCAAAATGCTAATACTAAAAAACTGAGCATTAAAGCAGCATAACTAAAGGATACATATGGTTAAAATTACAGCAAAGGACAGTTATCTTAATCCATTATGATTTTTGTGGAAGGAATTCAAGTATTTCTTTAAATTATGTATTTTATATTTACATTATGAGGATATTTTGGAAGTGGAAGACATAATTTTGATCCTTAAGAACATTATAGTTTGGCATGATGGCTTCACAATACAGGGAAATGGCACATTTTGGAGACAAAAATTCTAGGGGTGAAATATTGACTCAGACAATTCCTAGCTATAATATTTTGAGCAAGTTGCCCTTTCCTAAGGCTCAGAGTCTTCACCTGAAAAAAATCAGGATAAAATTACCTACCTACCAGGATTTTTGTTGTATTTCTTCTCATCCTCTTTTGTAGGCCTCCCTGTGTTGACCTGTAATCCAAACAAGAGAACTTATTCCATAAATGTCTATTCTTGTCTGCTCTTTTTCTCTCTCTTCACATTTGCACACGTGATTCTACAACTCACAACATCTTTATTACTATATATTCACTGATGAATCCCAAAGTTACATCACCAGGCTGCACTGTGAAACTTTTGAGTCTGAAACTTCTTTCCCACCATACATAGTCACTTGGTTCCCACAGGTGCCTCATACTGAAACTGCATAATTCAGTTCTTGATTTTCTGCTGTGCTTCACTCTCAGGCTTTTTCTCAATACTACCAATACTGATACGCTTATCATCACTTTACCAGGAAAATCTCTCCAAATGGCACTTTATCCCTGACAGTTCTCTTAACTCTCCTCATGCAACAGACTTGCATGGAATATGAAGACGCCATCCACCAGTATAGTCATGCTTGGAAATGAGAAATCAGACGATCACACTTTAGGTTAAAGCTTCCAAAATATCCTGCTTCCCAGAGTATATTTATTATCTTAGTTGGACATGATAAGGCCATATATGAGCTGGTACCTACTGATATCAATGGTCCTAGACAATTTTCCTCTCTCTTTTGCAATCCAGTAACATGCAGGTTTTAGAATTAACTTGTTTTTTATATGGACTTCCTTAGTGGCTCAGTTGGTAAAGAGTCTGCCTGCAATGTGGGGGCCCTGGGTTTAATCCCTGGATTGGAAAGATCCCCTGGAGAAGGGAATGGCAACTGACTCTAGTGTTCTTGCCTAGAGAATCCCATGGACAAAGGAGCCTGACGTTATTACAGGCCATGCTGTTTCATAGCTCTACACATGCCTGAACTTTTCCTTCTTGGTATATCTTTCAAGTCTTCTCTGGGATTCAGTCAAAGCATCTTTTTACTCAGAAGAGCTTCTCTGGATCTCTAGGTTAAGTTTAGCTCTCCTCTTCTTTAGCACCTATCACATCTTCATGGAATTATTTGCTTATATACCTACTGTCATCCAACGGTTAACATACATGGTTGTGGTATTTGAAGGGCAGCTTTTTATCACTTTTATTTTATGTCCACTCAGCATCTAGCAAATTACCCACCAGTATTTGGTGGCGCTAGGCTGTTCAGTAGTTGGCAGCATTCAGACTCTGAAAAATGATTGTTAGAAGCAGCTGGGGTGAGGGACTTTGTCCAACTCTATCACCATTAACTACTTTCAAAAATCACCCCATTAAATATATCAGCTTAGTAAAAAATAGTTGTTACTAGACAATGGTAGATTTTAGATAAATTCCTTAGGCTTCAACTTCCAACCAGAATGTCACTTAAGCCCTTTGAATCTGCAAACTGTGGATATGTCATTGAACATTGATTATGATAATTACTTAAAACCAAAATGATTCAGCTGATTTTTAACCAAATGGTTAACTGCTTTTATTATAATTATCATACTTAGATTTACCACTGTTCCATCACAAATTACTTTTAGTTGCAAAATTTTAAAGGCAAGAAATAGATATTATCAAAATGGTAAAAAAATTATTCCACAGTTATCTATGTGAGGTAACTTAATTTCTGAAGATATATCCTCTTCATTATTTAAATAATGGTCCACTACCAACCGAATGCTGTACTGTTTACAGATATGATAATAAGACCAAAATGGAATGAAAATGTACCAAAAAGAAAAAAAAAATGAGTAATGTAACAACCTTACAATTCTAAACTTAAATTACTTTCTGCTAACCTTGATATTTATATAAACAAATGCTATTTATATAAATATGAATAATCATATTTTGTTCAATTAAACTTTTTTCTAGACAAAAATTTAATAAACATCCATTGCCAAAATCTCAAATAGCTATTTAAGTTCATATTTGAGTCAAAATCTATTTTGGTTCAATATGTCTAAGTGTAAACAGGGAATAAAAATAGCCTCTTTTTTTTTAGTTGCTTTTTAATGTTTCATCAAAGAAACAATTTATCAAAGAAAAATTTTCAGTGCCTCAATACTTACCAATGGGTTATTTACTCTGCAAATAAAAGTATCTTTACAAAGCCTGCCACAATTTTTTTAATAGTGCTAAATGGACTAACAACTTGCATTGAGTCCATTGTCAGCTATTGTTAAGGAGATACCTATTTGAAGAAGGACAGGGCTCAACTAAGGATGTGATTCATGGACCTCAATTCTCCAATTATAAGAAGGTATCAAATAGAACCACTAAATCAATTAGTTGGGAAAAAAAGAGCAGAGTAATTTTAACAACAAGAAGGAACAGAGAAAGGAAGTAATTACTATAGTCCTATAGCACTTATCTTGATTATAAAGAACAATTCGTTAGCTATTATGAGGCAGTGTGCCTCGTTTACCTCCGCCTTAATGGAGGCATCTTAATATGTTCTGAATTTCTGCCAAAGAACTCAATCCCAATATACTGAAATAAGTGACCATTTACTGATGTAAATGATTCTATTGAAGGCACATTTATTTGGCTTCAACCAGCAAATCATTAGAGTTCATCACAAAAATCATAATCAAAATGTTTATTCATAGTTTTATTTCTTTCCAAAAATGTTAGTACCTAGTTAAACTTTTAGATATAAGATTCATCAACAATGATGCTTTTTAAAACCTAGACTTAAACATATTATAAATGAAGATAAGACCACTTATTAAAAAAAAAAAAACAACAACAAGAAATTACACTATACACCATGAAATGATTTCGAACTTACTTGATTTCTAAAAAATGAAAACATATGATTTAAAATGCAAGGCTTTGGGCAGATGAACTAGTGTCTCATAATCTATCATCCAAAATAAACTACATTATTTAGGAAGTTTGTGAAGGCAGACAAGCTAAAATCATGCTTCATAAATTAAAAGGTTTATACTAAAGTTAAAGTTAATGTCATGAACTCAAAGTGACATTTTAAAGATGTATATGTAGGCTATTGCTTTTTATTTAGTGCTATGAAAATGGCTTCATATTTTCAAACTCTGCTGTCAATTTTTATTAAAATCACCTGCCAGTTAAATAAAATTAATGAGAATTTATGTCAACAGTATTGATGAAGGAAAAAGAAAGTTATTGAGAAATATATGCAGGATGATATTATGTGGAGGGAGACAATAAATGTGTGTGCATATATAATGTGTATTAAAGGAAACTTTCATATTAAATGCACATATACTATGAATTAAAGGAAATTTTCATATTACATGTCCATTGTTTTTATTTTTTTTAAATGTTCAACATAAATTCCCTCTGAAATTAGAAAAAAAAGCCTTTTTTTTTTTTTCTTAAAGTAAGGTCTATATATATGTAAGTAGTAAAACTCAACTTAGTGAGATTTCCTTGATACCTTCTCTAAAATTCACCCACTTTACATATTCCTCCTTCCTTGATTCAATTTTTCCTCCTTGGAATCATGCATCATCTCCTTGGAATCATGCATCTCCTTTGAAACATGCAAAATAAGATATTTTGCCTTTTTATCATGTTTATTTTCTGACTTCTCATTAAGAATATAACTCCAGGAAGGTAGAGATTTTTATCTGCTCGTTCACTACTGAATATCTGTAACCAAAACTTTGACCTATAATAAGAGGATGCTTAATGAATGAATGGTCTTCCCTGGTGACTCAGTGGTAAAGAATCTGCCTGCAGTTCAGGAGATGCAGGTTCAATCCCTGGGTCAGGAAGATCCCCTTGAGAAAGAAATGGCAACCCACTCCAGTATTCTTACCTGGGAAATCCCATGGACAGAGGTGCCTGGTGGGCTATAGACCATGGAGTTGTAAAAGAGTCAGACATGATTTTGTGACTAAACAACAATGAATGTATATATAAAGTTTTATTCATTAATGCATTTGAAATACATATATGTATGTACTAATATATGCATATTTATATTACATAGAGAGTCATGTCCTCCTACTTTTGTCTAATTCACTATCTGCTTTTAAAGAAGGGAAAAAAGAAAACCAAAAACAAAAATTTCCAAACCTCATGAAGAATGCTGTTCATGTAAATAACATCTATTTTTATAACACGTGACAACGCTGAGAGAGTACTCTGTGAGCGCATTTGAAAAGTAATCTCTGAAACCATGCAAGAACAAATGAGGCATTTGATATATTTATGATTATACGCATAACTGTTGCTGCCAAGTAGACATATATCTGATTTTTCAAAATGCATTTCATTTCTATTGTGGTCTTTGAAAATAAAGCACTTTTCCATGATGCTCTGTTTGTATCCTGCTGAGGACAAATGTATATCTAGAATCAAAAATATGTCAGACATAGGGAAAGTTGCCCTTTGTCATAATCATAAGGCTTTTGAATTTAATCTATGAAGTTAGTTGATTCACAAGTACTCTTTTTTTTGCTTACAGAGTTAAAAGTTTGCAACGAAGATTGTGGTTCTTAAAGTCAGAATCACAGGCTGACTATTATATACATATATCAAGAAGATGCTACCTGGTTTTCTGACCTTGCTAAAGCATATAATTTGAACAGTTTAGTAAAAAATTGATAAGAACAAACTATGTACAAGACACTGTGGTAAATCCTAGGGAGGAATACAGAGATGAGCACCACACGGTTCTTCCCAGTAATATATTACATCACCGCCATCTACAACAGCTGCTATTTTTAAAGCACCCTTCATATACCAGACACTGTATCTTGAAATATCCCTTTTGGACAATGTATTGTAATCATCATTTTACCTTTTTAGAAGACTTTGAGTTTCGGATAGTTTAAGTAGTCATTTCAAATTTACTTGATGTTAATCATCTCTTGTGTATGCTCAATCGTGTCCAATTCTTTGTGACTCCATGGGCTGTAGCCTGCCAGGCTCCTCTGTCTATGAGATTTTCCAGGCAAGAATACTTGGCTGGGTTGCCATTTCCTTCTCCAATCACCTCTTGGAGAATATGCCTATTGCTATGAGAACTGCTTCCTCACCTATAACAGATATGATTTACACTTGCATGTTTATGTGCGATCCTTTTGTTGCACTAAGAATAGGCACCAGAATTCACCTAGACTATTATTGTTCTCTTAGGAATTTGAAATTGGGATTGAGTGAGTCCAGTTCATTTGACCAGACTACTTAAAGTCACCTGAAATAAAGTCAGGATCTGACGCTTTATCTGCAAGGAGAAGTAGAAAGTGCCTGGCTGTAAGGAGAAGAAAGAAGCAAGTCTGTAAAGAAAAAGAGAGGTGAGCTACCTTTTGAGAGTATTTTGATTTCCTTTGGTTAAAGTAAGTTACATTTGATTATTGGTGACTTTCTTATTTTGAGAAAGTTCTAAGATCTAAGTTCAAAATCATTGACAGCTATGAGGTAGTAATTTGCTAGTATTCAAATCAAGCTTTCAAATTAATATGTTATTGCTTATATGTCAAATTATTAAAAATTTTAATGAGGAGTTAATTTATTTAATATGCCCACTCACTTTTCTCTATGCTGATACATGTTCATCGTGATTGCCAGTTTCCTTTATACATTTTGCTACATAAAGTCATTCATGAACACTGAAGAAACCATTATATATCAGATTTGGATCCTCTTGGGTGTATAATTTTAATATTATGTCATTTTTAGTTCAACACCATCATATATGTGACCTATCATTTATCTTATAAGAAAATAAAATTTTATAATACTGAACCTGAGGATCTATAGAAATGATTGACTAAAAGATAATATTGATATATTTAGAAGGTATAAATAGCCATGTGTTTATGTCAGCTGGGAGATTTAATGCACATAAATGTTTTTAAATTTCACTTCTGTTACAGATTATTCTCACAGTACCTATGGGAGACAGCGGTCCATTTGAAACACTACCGCTACTTCTTGTTGCTTACTACTGCTGCTGGTACTAAAACCACTATTACCACCACCAAATCCACCACCAAATCCACCACCAAATCCACCACCACTACCATGACTAACACTTACGGTAATATTCACCTGTGACAGCGCTGTTACGAAAATTATCTCAGAGCTCTGGTCACCAAATCAGACATTAGTTCCTACTGCTCATATTTAAAGTTGGTACTCTATTATCTTCGATTTGGGCAAGTCACTAAAACTGTTTGAAAGAAATTTTCCTTATTAGTATAATTTCAGAACTTTTATAAAAATTAAATGTGATGAAGCACATGAAAGTGCTTTGTGAAACGTACACCATTGTACACATTTAATCATTTATGCTATGCTCTAAGTAAATGCTTACCATTAGGGTTATTAACTTTAATTAATAGTATAAAAAGTTACACTCTTGATAATTGGGAAGTTATAATTTGTCCTGCAGTAATCAATTATGAATAGAAATTTCTACTGCTTCTATCTTCCAGTGTATTTATTTTTCACGCACTAAAATGATCAGGTAATCATCCTGAAAAGATATAGAATAGCTACACTATTATTTCAGTAACTTTCATACATGTGTGGCATGTTTGAATTGCCATCCCCACCAGTATACCCAAAGTTGCCATTTGGTATAATGAATTCCTGAATTTCTTCAATATGTTTCACATCCATCCACAAGAAATGAAAATTTCTGTTCTGTAATTAATGATGCAGTATACTCCTTTTAAGTAAGGATTTTATCAGCCTGTATAACTAATGATAGAGTCATCTAAATGACCAGTTGGCATCATTAAATTTACCAACTACTGTGCTATCATCAATTCCAATTAAATCCTAAATATGTCTCTCACCAACCTGTAAACACATTTTCTAATTCGGAAGTACCGTCATGAGTAAATTTAATGGTGCCAAGTTGAACATTTAAGAGATTTAGTAGTTTAGTGAGAAATCATCTGGCTTTGAAGATATTCTTTTTTCTATCCCTGACATTTATTGCAGTTGGGAATACCCATTTGATAAAGATCATTAGAGAAACATACACTAACTTCATACAAAGTAAGTTCAATAGATTTAGCAGTGGTCATAGATATCTTTTTGTGTTGGCAGAGCAACTGAATTCAAGTTATGAAACCCCAAAAGGAGATACTGGATAGTCAGCATGAGTAGGTCAGACAAATAAAATTATCAAGAGTTTGATCCTGGAGAATTTTTTTTTCCATAATTTAGTGAAAAAGTTTGGACAGCCATCTGGCCTTTTCTAATTTTCTTGTTTCCTTTAAGCACCTAGAATACTGTCAAACATGTAGCAGAGGTTTGTTGAAGTAATGAATAAATGAACCACAGAACTAGCTCAGTGACAGTATCATTTTCTTGTTTGAACATCTTTGAAAGCTGAGGATTGTCAATAAACATAATATCATCTAATATATATTGAGCTAATTATGTCCTGAGGGCTGTAAGAATGTTTTACATGGTGTATACTTTGACACTCACAATAATATAAAATGGAATCAGCCAGGATTTTATTTAGACAGAAACCAGACACCATTATATCAAAATGGAAGGAATCAGGGTCTTAAGAACAATTTAAGTGTTGGAAATGTGATGTTTTCCAAGAATGACTCCAAGCTTGTAACTGAACCGGACCACTAAAAGTAGCCACCACTTTGCCACAACTGCCTTCAATAGCCTCAGAGCTGCAGACATTTCCACATTTTTACTAACCAGCAGAAAACAGCTAAAGCAGCTGGAAGATAGCCTCTGTTCCATTTATGCTTTCCAAATCTCAGAGAAGTATATTTAATTGGTAGTGACTAGTTTTTTCATCCAGAAATTCAGCTGCAGGGAAGTCTAGAAAAAGTTGTTTTTAGCTTTTTAGCTTTTTCTGCATAGAAAGGAATGAGGGGAAATAGGTAGGAAAAGATTCTGAGTGCCACCACATGTGTTCATCACAGACTTTTATTATTCGAATTTCCAGGCACAGAAATTATGAACCAGGTAGTTCAGATAACTCGCTCAGGATGATAGAGATAGCATGCAGTGAAGCAGGGGTTCCAATCTAGGTATATTCATAGATTAAAATGCTAGGATAGGCAGTACAAAGAGCAATATGAGAATTTCAAAATTTCAAGGGCTTATGTTAACAAACGGTAAGATGTCTTCATTATTTTAGAATAGCCACAGCCTGTAGCATTTAGGTCACAGTGCAGAGGAAAAAGAACAGCTCATGGACCATAGTCATACAGATTGCGATGCAAGTCACAGATGCCCTTTACATAAATGCTATTTTTGGTGAGGAATACTTAAGTTGTGAGGAAAAGAAGGGGCTCTTGATTAGAAAAATAGATGATTTTCCATTTGACTAGGATAATTGTTTTTCATCCTTTGTATATTTAACAAGACATATTATCTCCTTAACTGTTAAAACTAGGCTACATGTCTTTTATTGTTCTTATACTTGTGCCAATCATAAAACATAAAAAAATGTAAGCTACTTGCTTATTGCTATCTGTGTGCCTTACAAACTAAGTTCCTTGAGGGCAGAGACTCTACTTTGATAATAAAATAGCACAAACACTGGCACAAAATATAGTGATAATAGAAACTGATATGTATTTTAAATGGATACATTTTGTAGACAATGTGCTGATACATTTTATGCATATTATCACATTAATTTCTAATAATAACTATAAATAAGGTAGCATCATTTTCATGATTTTACATAGAGGAAAATGTGAGACTTTGAGAGGAGTGAAGCTCAAGGTCATGACTAAAGTGTCTTAGAACTGGCATTTGAATTGCAAGCAGTCTGACATTAGAATGCTTACTTTTAATGTGATGTGAAAACTGCATTCTATCAACTTTAAGAAACATGAAAATTATGACACAAATCTGAAGCATTTCATTTTGCTTTATGAAAGTTTTAATCATGAAAATTTATTATTTATTCAAAGAAGAGAAGTTGATTAGCTCTAAAAAAGATGGATAATGGCATCTGTGTAGACAAAATGAATGAAAACAATTATTTGCATAATATAGAAGATGAAAACAAAGTAGCATGGAAAACAGTTCCTTTTTTTAAAAAATTTAAATATGTTGGTCACTGTATTAGAAATTTAAATTTATATTATTTCCCTTAATCTTCCCCAAAGAACTGTTGACTAAATTGATGCTGAGTTAGACATAATCAGTTCAATTGAGTCACTCAGTCGTGTCCAACTCTTTGGGACCCCATGGACTACAGCATGCCAGGTTTCCCTGTCCATCACCAACTCCTGGAGTCAACCCAAATTCATGTCCATTGAGTCGGTGATACCATCCAACCATCTCATCCTCTGCCGTCCCCTTCTCCTCCCACCTTCAATCTTTCCCAGCAACAGAGTGTTTTCAGTGAGTCAGTTCTTCACATCAGATGGCCAAAGGATTGGAGTTTCAGTTTCAACATCAGTCCTTCCAATGAACATTCAGGATTGAGTTTCTTTAGGATGGACTGGTGGTATCTCCTTGCAGTCCAAGGGACTCTCAAGAGTCTTCTCCAACACCACATTTCAAAAGTATCAATTCTTTGGCACTCAGCTTTCTTTATAGTCCAACTCTCACATCCATACATGACTACTGGAAAAACCATAGCCTTGACTAGACAGACCTTTGTTGGCAAAGTAATATCTCTGCTTTTTAATATGCTGTCTAGGTTGGTCATGACTTTTCTTCCAAAGGGCAAACATCTTTTAATTTCATGGCTGCAGTCACCATCTTCAGTGATTTTGGAGCCCCCCACAAATCAAGTCTGACACTATTTCCACTGTTTCCCCATCTATTTGCCATGAAGTGATGGGACCAGATGCAATGATCTTAGTTTGCTGAATATTGGCCTTTAAGCCAACTTTTTCACTCTCTTCTTTCACTTTCATCACGAGGCCCTTTAGTTCTTCACTTTCTGCCATAAGGGTGGTGTCATCTGTATACCTGAGGTTATTGATATTTCTCCCGGCAATCTTGATTCCAGCTTGTGCTTCATCCAACCCAGCATTTCTCATGCTGGAGTGGTGGCTGCATGTCACTGGAGCTGCCATGGGGAGATACCCCACGTCCAAGGTCAGAGAAACCCCAGCAAGATGGTAGGATAGATGAATTCACTTTTAGAATCAAATCCCTTTCCTGCCAGAGACGTTCAGAGGGCTCAAATTAACCTTGTGCATACCAGGACCCAGGGACCCCACAGAGACTGAGAGAGAACTGTGTCTGACCATCTCCTGTGAAGGTATGGGTCAGCAGTGGACTGCTACAGGAGCAGGGGCTCTGGGTACAGCAGACCTGAGTATGGCATAAGCCCTCTTGGAAGAGGTAGCCATCATCCCCACCACAGAGCTGCCAGAACTTACACAGCACTGGGAAATAGATTCTTGGAGGGCATAAACAGAACCTTGTGTGTGCCAGGACCCAGAAGAAAGGAGCAGTGACCCCACAAGAGACTGACCCAGATTTGCCCAGGAGTGTCTAGGAGTCTCTAGCAGAGGTGTGGGTCGGTGGTGGCCTGCTGGAGGGCTGGGGTCACTAAGTGTAGCAGTACATGCATGGGGTCTTTTGAAGGAGGTCACCATTATTTTCATTACCTCCACCATAATTTGGCTCCAGGTAAATAGCAGGAAGAGAGCACAGCTCCACCCATTAACAGAAAACTGAATTAAAGATTTATTGAGCATGGACCCTCCCATCAGAACAAGACCCAGTTTCCCATTCAGTTTCTCCCATCAAGAAGCTTCCTTAAGCTTCTTATCCTTCTCCAACAGGGGGCAGACAGACTGAAAACCACAATCACCGAAACTAACCAGTCTAATCACATGTATCACAGCCTTGTCTAACTCACTGAAACTGAGCCATGCTGTGTAGGGCCACCCAAGATGGACAGGTCATGGTGGAGAGTTCTGACAAAAAGAGGTCCACTGGAGAAGGGAATGGCAAACCACTTCAGTATTCTTGCCTTGAGAACCCCATGAACAGGATGAAAAGGCAAAAAGATAGAACACTGAAAGATGAACTTCCCAAGTGTGTAGGTGCCCAATAGGCTAATGAAGATCAGTGGAGAAATAACTCCAGAAAGAATGAAGACAGAGCCAAAGCAAAAACAACACCCAGTTGTGGATGTGACTGGTGATAGAAGCAAAGTCTGAAGCTGTAAAAAGCAATATTGCATAGGAACCTGGAATGTTAGGTCCATGAATCAAGGCAAATTGGAAGTGGTCAAACAGGAGATGGCAACAGTGAACGTCGACATTTTAGGCATCACTGAACTAAAATGGAATGGAATGGGTAAATCTGATTCAGATGACCATTATATCTACTACTGTGGGCAATAATCTATTAGAAGAAATGGAGTAGCCATCATAGTCAACAAGAGTCCAAAATATAGTACTTGGATGCAATCTCAAAAAGGACAGAATGATCTCTGTTCATTTCCAAGGCAAACCATTCAATATACAGTAATCCAAGTCTTTGCTCTGACCAGTTAATGCTGAAGAAGCTGAAGTTGAAAAGTTCTATGAAGACTTACAAGAGCTTCCACAACTAACACCCCACAAAAATGTCCTTTTCATTATAGGGGACTGGAAAGTAAGAGTCGGAAGTCAAGAAATATCTGGAGTAAACAGGCAAATTTGGTCTTGGAGTACAGAATGAAGCAGGGCAAAGGCTAACAGAGTTTTGCCAAGAGAATCCACTGGGCATAGCAAACACCCTCTTCCAACAACATAAGAGAAGGCTCTACACATGGACATCACCAGATGGTCAATACCAAATCAGATTGATTATATTCTTTGCAGCCAAAGATGGAGAAGCTCTATACAGTCAGCAGAAACAAGACCAGGAGCTGACTGTGGCTCAGATCATGAACTTCTTATTGCCAAATTCAGACTTAAATTGAAGAAAGTAGAGAAAACCACTAGACCATTCAGGTATGACCTAAATCAAATCTCTTGAGATTATACAGTGGAAATGACAAACAGATTCAAGGATTTAGATCAGATAGACAGGGTGCCTGATGAACTATGGACAGAGGTTTGTAACACTGTATAGGAGACAGGCATCAAGACCATCCCCAAGAAAAAGAAATGCAAAAAAGCAAAATGGATGTCAGAGGAGGCCTTATAAATGGCTGTGAAAAGAAAAGAAGCAAAAACCAAAGGATAAAAGGAAAGGTATACCCATTTGAATGCAGAATTCCAAAGAATAGCAAGGAGAAATAAGAAAGCTTTCTTCAGTGATCAGTGTGAAGAAATAGAGGAAACCAATAGAATGGCAAAAACTAGAGATCTCTTCAAGAAAATTAGAGATACCAAGGGAACATTTCATGCAAAGATGGGCACAATAAACGACACGAATGGTATGGACTTAACAAAAGCAGAAGATATTAAGAAGAGGTGGCAAGAATACACAGAAGAACTGTACAAAAAACATGTACATGACCCAGATAATCATGATGGTGTGATCACTCACCTAGAGCCAGACATCCTGGAATGCAAAGTTGAGTGAGCCTTAGGAAACATCACTATAAACAAAGCTAGTGGATGTGATGGAATTCCAATTGAGCTATTTCAAATCCTGAAATATGATGCTGTGAAAGTGCTGCACTCAATATGCCAGCAAATTTGGAAAACTCAGCAGTGGCCGCAGGACTGGAAAAGGTCATTTTTCATTCCAATCCCAAAGAAAGGCAATGCCAAATAACGCTCAAAGTACTGCACAGTTGCACTCATCTTACACACTAGTAAAGTGAAGTCAAGTTAAGTGAAGTGAAGTGAAGTCACTCAGTCATGTTCGACTCTTTGGGACCCCATGGACAGTAGCCTACTAGGCTCTGCCGTCCATGGGATTTTCCAGGCAAGAATACTTGAATGGGCTGCCATTTCCTTCTCCAGTAAAGTAATGCTCAAAATTCTCCAAGCCAGGCTTCAGCAATACGTAACCATGAACTTCCAGATGTTCAAGCTGGTTTTAGAAAAGGCAGAGGAACCAGAGATCAAATTGCCAGTATCTGTTGGACCATCGGAAAAGCAAGAGAGTTTCAGGAAAACATCTATTTCTGCTTTATTGACTATGCCAAAGCCTTTGATCCTGTGGATCACAACAAAGTGTGGAAAATTCTGAAAGAGATGGGAATAGCAAACCACCTGACCTGCCTTTTGAGAAACCTGTATGCAGGTCAGGAAACAACAGTTAGAACTGGATATGGAACAACAGACTGGTTCCAAATTGGGAAAGGAGTACACTAAGGCTGTATATTGTCACCCTCTTTATTTAACTTACATGCAGAGTACATCATGAGAAACAATAAACATAATAATGAGTCTAAAAGAACAGATATTTTAAAAGGTGACATTGTTATTTTAATCACAATGTGTGCCATACTAGTTATGGAGGTATAAGATACCTTGGCATGCAGAATGCAAATGGACTAGATAATTTCACTTTGTAACCAAAATGTTTGATAACAAATGCATAAAGTTAGTAAATTCCAGAAATAATAATGATTTCTGTGACTAGAGGTTAAAATAATTTGGATGAAGAACCATATATTATGAAATATACTAGCACTAGTTTTGATTCATTGGAGAAGGAAATGGCAACCCACTCCAATATTCTTGCCTGGAGGATCCCAGGGACAGAGGAGCCTGGTGGGCTGCCGTCTATGGGGTCGCACAGAATTGGACACAACTGAAGCGACTTAGCAGCAGTTTTGATTCATAAATAAATTTCACTCTTGAAGTGCTCTATGACATTGCTGTAAATTTACAACTTCTTTTGAAATCACAGTTATCGTATAATGAAATCAAACTAACTGGATCTTTGGATTATTTTGGTAGCATTTTACCACAATAATGTTGAAAATTTTGTGAAATGTTTTTAAAATTTATTTAATTAGATATATTAAAATTAGAATTCAGTTTTATCAATTGATAAGATATATAGAAACATAAATACAGAAAGGTTTATGTTCTTTTTTTAATTTTTATTATTTTTTTAATTAAAAATTTTATTTATTTATTTATTTATTTTTTTACTTTACAATATTGTATTGGTTTTGCCATACATCAACATGAATCTGCCACGGGTGTACACGTGTTCCCCATCCTGAACCCTCCTCCCACTTCCCTCCCCATACCATCCCTCTGCATCATCCCAATGCACCAGCTCCAAGCATCCTGTATCCTGCATCAAACCTGGACTGGCGATTTATTTCTTATATGATATTACACATGTTTCAGTGGCATTCTTCCAAATCATCCCACCCTCTCCCTCTCCCACAGAGTCCAAAAGACTGTTCTATACATCTGTGTCTCTTTTGCTGTCTCGCACACAGGGTTATCGTTACCATCTTTCTAAATTCCATATATATGCGTTAGTATACTGTATTGGTGTTTTTCTTTCTGGCTTACTTCACTCTGTATAATAGGCTCCAGTTTCATCCACCTCATTAGAACTGATACAAATGTATTCGTTTTAATGGCTGAGTAATATTCCACTGTGTATATGTACCACAGCTTTCTTATCCATTCATCTGCTGATGGACATCTAGGTTGCTTCCATGTCCTGGCTATTATAAACAGTGCTGCGATGAACATTGGGGTACATGTGTCTCTTTCCCTTCTGGTTTCCTCAGTGTGTATGCCCAGCAGTGGGAT
Organism: Bubalus kerabau; assembly: GCF_029407905.1. Classification (NCBI taxonomy): domain Eukaryota; kingdom Metazoa; phylum Chordata; class Mammalia; order Artiodactyla; family Bovidae; genus Bubalus; species Bubalus kerabau. The sequence goes on along the minus strand of NC_073624.1, from coordinate 269,253,132 downwards.
TGCTGGGTCATAAGGCAGTTCTATTTCCAGTTTTTTAAGGAATCTCCACACTGTTCTCCATAGTGGCTGTACTAGTTTGCATTCCCACCAACAGTGTAAGAGGGTTCCCTTTTCTCCACACCCTTTCCAGAATTTATTGCTTGTAGACTTTTGAATCACATCCATTCTGACTGGCATGAAATGGTACCTCATAGTGGTTTTGATTTGCATTTCTCTGATAATGAGTGATGTTGAGCATCTTTTCATGTGTTTGTTAGCCATCTGTATGTCTTCTTTGGAGAAATGTCTATTCAATATCCACAAATCAATCAATGTAATACACCACATTAACAAATTGAAAAATAAAAGCCATATGATTATCTCAATAGATGCAGAGAAAGCCTTTGACAAAACTCAACATACATTTATAATAAAAACTCTCCAGAAAGCAGGAATAGAAGGAACATACCTCAACATAATAAAAGCTATATATGACAAACCCACAGCAAGGTTTATGTTCTCTAATTCAATATATATCTAGCATACAAACTTACGGTGAAAAAGAGAGATGAAATTTTTTTTACTGAAAATTGTATAATTAAGTAGAGATAATATTTAAATCCAGGGATAAAATTGCTAGTTTACACATAATATGTAGCCATGTCTATTCAGATATCTTGTGGCTCATTTGAAGATTCCATAAATATTCATTTTTTTAAGTCTTAAAAAAAATCAGAATCTGTTAAAACTATCTGTGGTAGGATTGCCAAAAACTTTCTGTAGCTTTTAATATTAAAATATCCTAAATTTTAGACTTTAATGCCTTCCTAATTACATGTACAAACTATCCAACTATTTCATAACAGAAATGCTGTAATACCAACCACTTCTTGACAGATGCTAAGCCTCAGAAATTTTTTTCCCCGCTATTGTTGGTTTCACAAAGCAGTGTACACTCAGTTTTGTTCAGGCTAAATACTGTCACTGTTATGTTTTGTAAAAATAAAGCATAGTGCTGACTTCTAACACCTACTTTTATGGTTAGCCCCTTCTTAAAACAACATAATACTACAGCTCTTACTCTTAAAACAATATCTGTCATGAAGATAGAGAACTCTGTGACTCACTTTTGTAAATAGACTTTGAGTTACTAATAGCCTAACCTTGGCTTATATAAGGACTCTCAGTTTCACATGGTCCCATAAGACTGGCAGATAATGGTAATGTAAATCAGGGAAATGGCCAGGTATTGGAGAGTATGGGGAAAGAGGAATAGGTATGGGTGACCATAGCAAATTGAAGAGCTAATTCTTTGCTTAAAAGGGTGTGCCATCATTCTACTCCAGTCAGTTTTGTTATTGAATTTGGAAATACATATTATCTGTGAACTTCCTCAATTTTTCTAATACTGAGTAGAACTCACAAGGCATACCTGTGGGCCACTAGCTGGCAAGCTTTGGCTTATATCCCATCAGTTAATGAGAAAGATACAAACAGTAAGATACTCATTGTCATCCCTAATCCACAGCTTGGAAACTAGAAACAAAGAGGAACATGGAATGGGCAATAGGAAATGCAATCACTTTCTTATTTCACCATGTTCGCTTGCTTTGTTATTTTAAAAATTAATTAATTAATTTTAATTGGGGGATAATTACAATAGTGTGGTGGTTTTTGCCATACATAGACATGAATCAGCCACGGGTGCACATGTGTCACCCCATTCTGAACCCCCCCTCCCACCGCCTTCCCCTCCCCATCCCTTGAGGTTGTCCCAGAGCACTGGCTTTGACTGCCTTGCTTCATGCATAGAACTTTCACTGGTCATCTATTTTACATACGGTAATATACATGTTTCAGTGCTATTCTCTCAAATCATTCCACCCTCTCCTTCTCCCACAGAGTCCAAAAGTCTGTTCTTTACATCTGTGTCTCTTTTCCGGTCTTGCATATAGGATTGTCGTTACTATCTTTCTAAATTCCATATATATGCATTAATACACTGTATTGGCATTTCTCTTTCTGACTTCACTCTGTATAATAGGCTCCCGTTTCATCCATCTAATTAGAACTGACTCAAATATGTTACTTTTTTATAACAGTAATATTCCATTTTGTTTACGTTCCACAACTTCCTTATTCATTCAGCTGCTGATGGACATCTAGGTTGCTTCCATGTTCTAGCTATTGTAAACAGTGCTGTAATGAACATTGGGGTACACGTGTCTCTTTCAGTTCCGGTTTCCTCCATGTGTATGACCAGCAGGGGGATTGCTGGGTCATATGGCAGTTCTATTTCCAGTTTTTTAAGGAATCTCCACACTGTTATCCATAGTGGCTGTACCAGTTTGTTGCCACCAACAGTGTAAGAGGGTTCCCTTTTCTCCACATCCTCTTCAGCATTTATTGCTTGTAGACTTTTTGATGGCAGCCAATCTGGTCAATATGAGATGATACCTCATTGTGGTTTTGATTTTCATTTCTCTGATAATGAGTGATGTTGACCATCTTTTCATGTGTTTGTTAGCCATCTGTATGTCTTCTTTGGATAAATATATTTTTAGTTCTTTGGTCCACTTTTTGATTGGGTTGTTCATTTTTCTGGTATTGAGCTAGCATGCTTTGGTATTTTATTGAACTCTTCAGTTAAATTAAAAAATCTCAGAGAATGTACTTTTTAAAAAATAGATTAAACCTAGGCATCTCACAAAGACTAATCATTTCAACTCTTTTAAAGGGATTATTGTTCATGTAGTTGAACTTTTAAGTAATAATGGTTATTTCAGTGTGTGGTCAGCTATGTAAATTATCTGGAGACTCTTCTTCTGAAAGTAATGTATATATCCAGAATCCGTCACTGCTATGTACTTCTATGGAATGGAAACACATATTTTACCTTATATTAGTAGGAGTGAAAAAATTTATTATACTACCACTAAGAAAACACTTATTGATAGTTCAGTTCAGTTCAGTCGCTCAGTCGTGTCCGACTCTTTGCGACCCCATGAATCACAGCACACCAGGCCTCCCTGTCCATCACCAACTCCTGGAGTTCACTCAAACTCATGTCCATCGAGTCGGTGATGCCATCCAGCCATCTCATCCTCTGTCGTCCCCTTCTCCTCCTGCCCCCAATCCCCCCTAGCATCAAGGTCTTTTCCAATGAGTCAACTCTTTGCATGAGGTGGCCAAAGTATTGGGTTTCAGCCTCAGCATCAGTCCTAATTAGCTAAAATGGACTTAAAATATTCTTTTCATAATGCATTATCATTGAACTTGATTATATATACATTTTCTCAAGACTATAAAAATAATACCAAAAAAACTCCTATAGAATTGAAATTTTTCTTCATGCATTTAGGTATGATATGTACACGCTAGTAAAGTAATGCTCAAAATTCTCCAAGCCAAGCTTCAGCAATACGTGAGCCGTGAACTTCCAGATGTTCAAGCTGGTTTTAGAAAAGGCAGAGGAACCAGAGATCAAATTGCCAACATCTGCTGGATCATCGAAAAAGCAAGAGAGTTCCAGAAAAACATCTATTTCTGCTTAATTGACTATGACAAAGCCTTTGACTGTGTGAATCACAATAAACTGTGGAAAATTCTGAAAGAGATGGGAATACCAGACCACCTGACCTACCTCTTGAGAAGCCTATATGCAGGTCAGGAAGCAACAGTTAGAACTGGACAAGGAACAACAGACTGGTTCCAAATAGGAAAAGGAGTACATCAAGGCTGTATATTGTCACCCTGCTTATTTAACTTATATGCAGAGTACATCTTGAGAAACGCTGGGCTGGAAGAAACACAAACTGGAATCAAGATTGCCAGGAGAAATATCAATAACCTCAGATATGCAGATGACACCACCCTTATGGCAGAAAGTGAAGAGGAACTATAAAGCCTCTTGATGAAAGTGAGAGAGGAGAGTGAAAAAGTTGGCTTAAAGCTCAACATTCAGAAAACGAAGATCATAGCATCTGGTCCCATCACTTCATGGGAAATAGATGGGGAAATAGTGGAAACAATATCAGACTTTATTTTGGGGGGCTTCAAAATCACTGCAGATGGTGACTGCAGCCATGAAATTAAAAGACGCTTACTCCTTGGAAGGAAAGTTATGACCAACCTAGATAGCATATTCAAAAGCAGAGACATTACTTTGCCAACAAAGGTTCATCTAGTCAAGGCTATGGTTTTTCCTGTGGTCATGTATGGATGTGAGAGTTGGAGTGTGAAGAAAGCTGAGCGCTGAAGAATTGATGCTTTTGAACTGTGGTGTTGGAGAAGACTGTTGAGAGTCCCTTGGACTGCAAGGAGATCCAACCAGTCCATTCTGAAGGAGATCAGCCCTGGGATTTCTTTGGAAGGAATGATGCTAAAGCTGAAACTCCAGTACTTTGGCCACCTTATGTGAAAAGACTCTGATGCTGGGCGGGATTGGGGGCAGGAGGAGAAGGGGACGACAGAGGATGAGATGGCTAGATGGCATCACAGACTCAATGGACATGAGTTTGAGCGAACTCTGGGAGTTGGTGATGGACAGGGAGGCCTGGCGTGCTGCGATTCATGGAGTCACAAAGAGTCGGACATGACTGAGCAACTGAACTGAACTGAACTGAAGTACAAATGGTACTGAAAATAATACCCAATGTCAATGTTTAATACTATAGTCTTCTTTATTGATAGCACTTTAACATGAGAACAGTACATGCCTCGTGATTACTGAAATGTCACATAGACCTGATTTTTGTCTATCATTTATCTGTCATGATGATGTGTTAAAACAGCGTGGGACTATACCAGACAGACTTGAGACTTTATAAACCTCATTGAAGCTTTATATATATGAAGCTCCTACTTTATAAGTTCATCAATAATTGGATGTGGTTAGGACTGAATTGTAGCATTTATTAGAATTAGTTTTAAGTGCATTACTATTTTGTGTTATTAAAGGCTAAAACATAATAATTTAGAAGTTGTTGGCCAAATAATAAATTATCTTTCTTTTCAATTTCTTCCCTAGTCATGACATGTGATTTAATGCTTCATGTGGCTTTTGAAAAATGATGTAGCATTATTGATTTCTAAAAACATTTTATCTCTGGGATCATAAAGCAAACACATATACATATTTCAGGGTGGTTGGCTATTAAGTTGAGTGTAATTTTTACAAGTTGGATATAAACTGAGACCAAGCACCCCTGCTAAAGCATATATGTTTATCAGGCAGTATGCTGTTTCAATACATGATCTGTGGAGCCTGGGAAAATAGCAGTCATAGAGACAACAGCAGAGTGGTCTCCAAAGGCTTTACTCATGTATTACTATCAGTAAATTGCTTTAGCCCATTCACACACACAAACACATTTACCAATTTTTATTTATGTATGTATATATTTGTGTATCTCCACCACTATACCAGTATACAAAATATATGCATAATAAACCATATATAAAATTAGGAATTAAAATGATTATGCCACACATGAAATAACATTTTCTTGAATTAATTTAATTTAATTAGGTTAAAGAACTTTCTTCCTCCAATTAGATATGATGACTTATGTGTCATCTTGTAAAACTTGTTTGTTATATTCTGGTGCAATTTTTCAAAGATTTAGTCCAAATTTAGGTAGTCCTACATCAGGTTTTAATGGCTGTCATAAGTAAAAAGATTATTTCACAAAAATAGATGCAAATGGAAGAAATGTATCCTGTGTTGTGCATGCTAAATAAATTTTATTCTATCCTTCATTAACGCAAAAATGTTTGTCAATATCTGGTTAATATTTTCCTTGAAATTAAATTGTAGGGCTTATCATTTGAAGACAATTAATTTAATTTTTTAAATAAATTGGTTGAAAACTTAATGATGCTCAGTCTTTGGGCTTCCCTGGTAGCTCAACTGGTAAAGAATCGCCTGCAATGCAGGAGACCCTGATTCAATTCCTGAGTCAGGAAGATCTGCTGGAGAAGGGATAGGCTACCCACTCTATTTTTCTTAGACTTCCCTGGTGGCTCAACTGGTAAAGAATCCACCTGCAATGAGGGAGACCTGGGTCTGATCCCTGGGTTGGGAAGATCCCATGGAGAAGGGAAAGGCTACGCACTCCAGTATCCTGGCCAGAGACTCTATAGTCCACAGGGTTGCAAAGAGTTGGACACAACTGAGCCAATTTCACTTTTCACTTTCAATCTTTGAAGATTTGTTATACAAGAGAGAATATTTTGTTTCTATTTTTCTGGGATTGATGATTGAAGAGACTTGCAACTAATATAAAATATTTTCAAGAATAGAATTATGTAACGCTTGAAATATGTCCAGATAGGTTTCTTCAAGTCTCCCTTATACCTCATGGTAAGCACAACTGAAACACTTGGATATTACCTATTAAAAAAAAGCATAAGACTTTTGAGAGTAGAGAGACATGGACTAGTTTAGCAACCTGAGGAACAATGCAATACAGAGTTATTGAACTTTTTTTTTTTTTTGGCCTCATATATTTAAGACTTAACTTGGAAGAAGCTGACAGTCTATAAATACCAATGAGTCCAGACAGCCTCTCTGCCAAAAGCCTGCTCTTTTTAGCAAAGGGATCAGGAAAGTGTCAAGCTAGCAAGACAGAAACTTTTAGATGCAAAGGGCCCTACTTCAGAAAACATTGTCTTACCACCCCCATTCATACCACACAAAGAAAAATGGGAAGCCTAAGATTTGTACTTTGTGAGACTGTAACAACATGTCCAACAACTCCATAATGCAGGTAAAAAGAAGCGCGAGCACAGAGCTAGAGTTTCAGTCATGCAGTTATGATGTCATTACCATATATTATCTCTGGAGAATTTGTGGGGATCCTAGTCCCCAGGGGGATCCCACGTGGCAGTAACAAGTAGTCATAGTGGAGGTCGTAGAAAGTGAAGAGAAGCTGTGTGAGCGAATAATGTTGAGACATCCCTCAACAGTGTCAGAAGAGACCATGTGGGAAATTAGAGTACCTTTTTGCATGCAACAGTAACATTGAGACCCTACACTGGATGAACATACCTGACTGTATGCAAGTCAACAAGCAACAGTTAGAACCCAAATGGAATAACAAACTGCTTCAAAATTGGGAAAGGAGTACGTCAAGGCTGTCTATCGTCACCCTGCTTATTTTATTTATATGCAGAGTACATCATGCGAAATGCCAGGCTGGATGAAGCACAAGCTGGAATCAAGATTGCTGGGAGGAATCAATAACCTCAGATATGCAGATGATACTACCCTTATAGCAAAAAGCAAAGAGGAATTAAAGAGTCTCTTGATGAAGGTAAAACAGGAGACTGAAAAACCTGGTCTAACACTCAGTACTCAAAAACTAAGATCGTGGCACCTGGCCCCATTACTTCATGGCAAATACATGGGGAAAAAATGGAAACAGTGACAGACTTTACTTTCTTGGGGTCCAAAATCACTGCAGATGGTGACTGCAGCCATAAAATTAAAAGATGCATGCTCCTTGGAAAAAAAGCTATGGAAAAACTAGATAGCATATTAAAAGGCAGAGACATTACTTTGCTGACAAAAGACCATAGAGTCAAAACTGTTTTGCCAAGAGTCATGTAGGGATGTGAGAGTTGGACCATAAAGAAGGCTGTCAGTCAGTTCAGTTGCTCAGTTGTGTCAGACTGTTTGTGGGCCAATGGACTGCTGCGTGCCAGGCTACCCTGTCCACCACCAACTCCTGGAGCTTGCTCAAACTAATGTCCATTGAGTCGATGATGCCATCCGACCATCTCATCTTCTGTTGTGCTCTTCTCCTCCAGCCTTCAATCTTACCCAGCATCAGGGTCTTTTCCAATGAGTCAATTCCTCACATCAGGTGGCCAAAGTATTGGAGTTTCAGCTTCCACATCAGTCCTTCCAATGAATATTCAGGACCGATCTCTTTTAGGATGGAACTTTAGGATTGACTGTTTTGAACTCTGTGCTATCCAAGGGACTCTCAGGAGTCTTCTCCAGCACCACGGTTTGAAAGCATCAATTCTTCACCACTGAGCTTCCTTTATAGTCCAACTCTCACATCCATACATTCTACTGGAAAAAACAAAGCTTTGACGAGGTGGAACATTGTTGGCAAAATGATGTTTTTGCTTTTTAATACCTTGTCTAGTTTGGTCACAGAGAAGGCAATGGCACCCCACTCCAGTACTCTTGCCTGGAAAATGCTATGGATGGAGGAGCCTGGTAGGCTGCAGTCTATGGGGTCGCGAAGAGTCAGACACGACTGAGCTACTTCACTTTCACTTTTCACTTTCATGCATTGGAGAATGAAATGGCAACCCATTCCAGTGTTCTTGCCTGGAGAATCCCAGGGACGGGGGAGCCTGGTGGGCTGCCATCTATGGGGTCGCACAGAGTCGGACATGACTGAAGCAACTTAGCAGCAGCAGCAGCAGCTAGGTTGGTCATAGCTTTTCTTCCAAGAAACAGCGTCTTTTAATTTCACGGCAGTAGTCACCATCTACAATGGTTTTGGAGTCCAAGAAAGTTAATTCTGTTACTGTTTCCATTGTTTCTCCATCTATTTGCCATGGAGTGATGGAACTGGATACCTTGATCTTAGTTTTTGGAATGTTCAGTTTTAAGCCAGCTTTCCCCCTCTCTTCTTTCACTTTCATCAAGAGGCTCTTTAATAACTCTTCAGTTTTGTCCATAAGGGTGGTGTCATCTGCTTATCTGAGATTATTGATATTTCTTCCAGCAATCTTGATTCCAGTCTGTGCTTCATGCAGCCCAGCATTTTGCAAGATGTACTCTGCGTAAAAGTTAAATAAGCAAGGTGACAATAAACAGCCTTGACATACTCCTTTCCCAATTTTGAATCAGTTTGTTTTATCAGGTCTGGTTCTAACTGTTGCTTCTTGATCTGCATACAGATTCCTCAGGAGGTAAGTAAGCTGGACTGGTGTTCGCATCTCTTTAAGAACTTTCCACAGTTTGTTGTTATCCACAGAGTCAAAGGCTTCGGTGTAGTCAATAAAACAGAAGTAGATGTTTTTCTGCAACTCTCTTGCTTTTTCTATGATCCAAGTACGTTGGCAGTTAGATCTCTGGTTCCTCTGCCTTTTCTAAATCCAGGATAAACGCCCAGAAGTTCATGGTTCACATACTGTTGAAGCCTGAATTGGAGTATTTTGAGCATTATTTTGGTAGAATGTGAGGTGAGTGCAATTGTGAGGAAGTTTGAATATCATTTGGCATTGTCCCTCTTTGGGATTGGAATGAAAACTGACCTTTCCAGTCACGTGGCCACTGCTGAGTTTTCCAAATTTGCTGGCATATTGAGTGCAGCACTTTCACAGCATCATCTTTCAGGATTTGAAATAGCTCAACTGGAATTCCATCACCTCCACTAGCTTTGTTGGTACAGATGCTTCCTAAGGCCCACTTGACTCTGCATTCCAGGATGTCTGGCTCTAGGTGAGTGATCACACCATTGGTATTGTGTGATCGTTTATCTGGGTCATGAAGATCTTTTTTGTATAGTTCTTTTTTGTATTCTTGCCACCTCTTCTTAATATCTTCTGCTTCTGTTAAGTGCATAATATTTCTGTCCTTTATTGTGCCCATCTTTGTATGAAATATTACCTTGGTATCTCTAATTTTATTGAAAAAGAAACAGAAGGCTAGGCACCAAACAATTGATCCTTTAGAATTGCGGCATTGTATAAGATTCTTGAGAGTTCCTTGGATTGCAAGGAGATCAAAGCAGTCAATCCCAAAGAAAATCAATCTGGAATGTTCACTGGATGGACTGAATCTGAGGCTGAACCTCCAATATTTTGGCCACCTGATGGGAAGAGCCGACCTAATGGAAAAGCCCCTGATGCTGGGACTTTTCCCTACAGAAGCAGAAGATATTAGAAGAGGTGGCAAGAATACACAGAAATATCTTCATGACACAGATAACCACAATGGTGTGATCACTCACCTAGAGCCAGACATCCTGGAATGCAAAAGTCAAGTGGGCCTTAGGAAGCATCACTATGAACAAAGCTAGTGGAGGTGATGGAATTCCAGCTAAGCTATTTCAAATCCTAAAATATGATGCCGTGAAAGTGCTGCACTCAATATGCCAGCAAATCTGGAAAGCTCAGCAGTGGCCACAGTACCAGAAAAGGTCATTTTTCATTCCAATCCCAAAGAAGGGCAATGCCAAAGAATGTTAAACTACCGCACGATTGCATTCATTTCACTGGCTAGCAAACTGATGCTCAAAATTCTCCAGGCAAGGCTTCAACAATTTGTGAACCATGAAATTCCAAATGTTCAAGCTGGATTTAGAAAAAGCAGAGGAACCACAGATCAAATTGCCAACCTCTGCTGGACCATTGAAAAAGCAAGAGAGTTCCAGAAAAATATCTACTTTTGCTTTACTGACTATGCCAAAGTCTTTGATTGTGTGGATCACAACAAATTGTGGAAAATTCTTCAAGAGATAAGAATACCAGACCACCTGACCTGCCTCTTGAGAAACCTACAGGTCAAGAAGCAACAGTTAGATCTGGACATGGAACAACAGACTGGTTCCAAATTGGGAAACGAGTATGTAAAAGCTGTGTAGTGTCACCCTGTTTATTTAACTTATATGCAGATTACATCTTGCAAAACTCTGGACTGAATGAAGCACAAGCTGGAGTCAAGATTGCTGGAAGAATTATCATTAACCTCAGATAGGCAGATGACACCACCCTTATGGCAGAAAACAAGTAAGAACTGAAGAGCCTCTTGATAAAAGTGAAATAGGAGAGTGAATATGTTGGTTTAAAACTCAACATTTGGAAAACTAAGATCATGGCATCCAGTCCCATCATTTCATGGCAAATAGATGGGGAGAGAATGGAAACAGTGAGAGAATTTACTCTTTTGGGCTCCAAAATCACTGAGATGGTGACTGCAGCCATGAAATTAAAAGATGCTTGTTCCTTTGAAGAAAAGCTATGACCAAACTAGACAGCATGTTAAAAAGCAGAGGCATTACTTTATCAACTTTTTTTTTACTTTACCAAAGGTCCGTCTAGTCAAAGCTATGGTTTTTCCAATAGTCTTGTGTGGAGGTGAGAGTTGGACTATAAAGAAAGCTGAGCACTGAAGAATTGATGCTTTTGAACGTTGGTGTTGCAGAAGATTCTTGAGAGTCCCTTGGACTGCAATGAGATCCTACCAGTCCATCTTAAAGGATATCAGTCCTGAATATTCATTGGAAGGACTGATGCTGAAGCTGAAACTCCAGTACTTTGGCACTGATGCGAAGAACAGACTCATTGGAAAAGTTCCCGATGCTGGGAAAGATTGAAGACAGTAGGAGAAGGGGACGACAGAGGATGAGATGGTTGGATGTCATCAGTGACGTGATTGACATGAGCTTGAGTAAGCTCCAAGATTTGGTGGTGGACAGGGATGCCTGGCGTGCTGCAGTCCATGGGGTCGCAGAGAGTTGAACACGACTGGGCAACGCAACTGAACTGAGAACCGGTAAAATGATGACACTAGTACATGGTATAGAGATATACATTACTCTATGTATATAGTAGTATATACATTACTCTATGTATATAGTAGTATATACATTACTCTATGTATATAGTAGTATATACATTACTCTGTGTATATAGTAGTATATACATTACTCTGTGTATATAGTAGTATATACATTACTCTGTGTATATAGTAGTATATACATTACTCTGTGTATATAGTAGTATATACATTACTCTGTGTATATAGTAGTATATACATTACTCTATGTATATAGTAGTATATACATTACTCTATGTATATAGTAGTATATACATTACTCTATGTATATAGTAGTGCCTAGGGTAATCTTTAAAAGCTCTACAGATACACTCAAAGCACTATAAATAAATCAAAATGAAATTCTAAAAAAGTTCTTCCACAAAAGGCAGGAAAACAAAATAGACTTGAAAAGCTCAGTGCATGGGCTCAGTAGCAGGATAGAAATTAGGGGAAGATTCAGCGAGTTGGATTTTTATGGCTCAACATATCCTGGGTCATAAAAGAAGCTTCATTAAAATTTGAAGAACTGAAAGGAACCAAGAGGAAAAAAATTAAATTCACATATTTAACCCCTAAGGTATCATGAATTAGATTAAAACATATTGTTAAAATACACTGATTAGAAGACATTGGCAAAGTAAATGAAAAATTGTGACCTATCTACTGTCTATTAAAAAAAAAAAAACACCTCATTTTAAATATAACAACATAGGCAGACTGAAAACAAAGGGATGGAAAATATATTTCATGAAAAAATATAATTTTAAAATGTATTAGTGGTTTTATATTTATTAAAGAGAGTAACCAGAGTCACAGTGGGACATTACACATAGATAATGCACCCGAGAAGATAGCAACCCTAAATGTGTGTGTACCAAAAAACAGAAATGCAAAATATGTGATGTAGAAACTGATGGAATTGAAGAATGGACAAATCCACAGTTATAGATGGAGACTTTAACACCTCTTTCACAATGAAATATATAATAATTAGAAAACCAACAAGGGTATAAAAGTAGAGAATACCATGAAACCAACAGAATCTAAAGAATCTTTACAGAACACTCCAACCAACAGGAATACGTTTCTTCAAGTGATCACAGAATGTATACCAAGATATATCATATCCTGGATATAAAACAAACCTCCTTAAATGTGAAGAACTAAAATCAAACACAATGTGTTCTTCAACCAATGTAATCATACTAGAAATCAATAGGAAAGATAACAGGAAAACTTCCAAATTGGTAGAAACGGAACACACTTCTAAATAATGGGTGGGTCAAAAAGAAAGTCTCAAGGGGAATCAGAAAGTACCTGGAACTCAATTAAGTGCAAATTTATGCTTGCTCCTTGGAAGGGAAGTTATGACCAATAGCATATTGAAAGCAGAGACATTACTTTGTCAACAAAGGTCTGTCTAGCCAAGTTTTTCCAGTGGTCATGTATGGATGAGAGAGTTGGACTATAAAGAAAGCTGAGTGCCGAAGAATTGATGATTTTGAACTGCGGTGTTGAAGAAAACTCTTGAGCGTCCCTTGGACTGCAAGGAGATCCAACCAGTCCATCCAACTTGTTGGAGATCAGTCCTGGGTGTTCATTGAAGGGACTAATGTTGAAGCTGAAACTTCAATACTTTGACCACCTGATGTGAAGAACTAACTCATTTGAAAAGACCCTGATGCTGGGAAGGATTGAGGCCATGAGTACAAGGGGACGACAGAGGATGAAATGGTTGGATGGCATCACCAAATCAATGGATGTGGGTTTGGGTGAACTCCGGGAGTTGGTGCTGGACAGGGAGGCCTGGCATGCTGCGGTTCATGGGGTCACAAAGAGTCAGACACGACTAAATGACAGAACTGAACTAACATATCAAAATTTGTGGACCATAGCTAAAATAGTATAAAAGGAAAATTTATAGCAGTCTATGCTTATGTTCACATTAGGAAAGAGGAAAATTCTCAGATCAAAAACCTAAGTTTGCATGTTAAGAGAGAGAAGAAAAAAATAAACCCAAGGCAAAGAGAAGTAACAAAGATAAGAATAGAAAAAAGTGAAATTAAAAACTGCAAAACAATAGAGAGAACTTTTGAAATGAAGAACTTGTTCTTTGAAAAGATCAATGAAATTGATCTACCTCTCAAAGCAAAACAGAGGAGAGACAGAAGGAGAAAGAAACACAGATTCTATTATCAGGGGCAATCTGGCAAATCCAAGATCAAGGCACTAGCAGTTTCATTGTCTGATGAGAATATGTTTTCTGGTTCACAGACAGCTGTCTTTTCACTGTAGCTGCACGTGGTGGAAGAAATGAGAGCTCTTTCTAGAGACTCATTTATAGGGTCACTAATCCCATTCACTAAGGCTCTGCCCTCCTGATCTAAACATCCCAAAGGGCCCAACTCCTAATACCATCACATTGGAGATTAGAATTCCAACATATGAATTATGAGCGGACACAAACATGTAAATCATTTATGAAAAGTGACTATGATTAAAGCAACTATGATTCTCTCTGTTCCCTTTCCATGGACTTTTCCCTTTCTTTGACAACTTAGATGAAGTAGACCAACTGCTTGAAAATTATAAACTACCAATATTAACCCAATATGAAATAGATATTTTGAAGAGGTGTGTAACTATTAAGCCCCAGTAGAGCAAGTAGCTTCTGGAAACTAAAATGTGAAAATCCTAGTGAGAAGGCCACACGAAAGGATGATGTAAAATTTAGTTCAAGAATTCAGCCAGCCCAAGCCAGTATCACCGTGAGAGAGCTGGAGGACCACATATAATTGTGCTGATTTCTTCATTTCATCTCCTGATATTCCTCATTGGCCAAGCCCAACAGAAAGCTAGAGAACAAGGTAACCATTGATGAATACATACAGGTCTGCTTCTTTTGGCAGAAAAGTGAAAGCGAAAGTTGCTTAGTCATATTTGACTCTTTGCAAACCCATGAACTGTAGCCTGCCAGGCTCCTCTGTCCATGGAATTCTTCAGGCCAGAATACTGGACTGGGTAGCTGTTCCCTTCTCCAGGGGATCATCTCAAATCAGGGATCAAACCCAGGTCTCCCGCATTGCAGGCAGATTCTTTACCATCTGAGCCACCAGGGAAGCCTATATAAGGGCAAATTTAGACATTTAGTACACTTAACTGGGAGAAGGCAATGGCACCCCACTCCAGTACTCTTGCCTGGAAAATCCCATGGATGGAGGAGCCTGGTGGGCTGCAGTCCATGGGGTTGCTAAGAGTCGGGCACGACAGAGCGACTTCACTTTCACTTTTCACTTTCATGCATTGGAGAAAGAAATGGCAACCCACTCCAGTGTTCTTGCCTGGAGAATCCCAGGGACGGGGGAGCCTGGTGGGCTGCCGTCTATGGGGTCGCACAGAGTTGGACACGACTGAAGCGACTTAGCAGCAGCAGCAGCAGCACACTTAACTGAGATAAAAAGGTATTTCTTACTTATTTCTAAGTTTTCTTCTTGTTGCCATATGTATTGGTATCTTATTCATACTGTAGCATATGAACTCATTTTGTATACAACTCTAAAATATAATGTTCCCTCTTCAACTACACTGAGAGTTACCATGTAGTATCTGATGGAAAAACACTTGTACAATGTATTTTTCACTATCCTGCAAAAATATTTATTGCATAAATATATAACCTCTTTCTCTATCTCTGTGCCACCTCCATATATACACACAGATACATATATATGTGTATATACACACATAGCAAATATACATGTTTTATATATATATATATAACATTCAACATATATATGCACATTATAATTAAGTTTATTACACAGAAACATGTGCAATATGCAGACATGGCAAGAACATGGGAAAATAGATTTTATGTTATAATGCTTGGTGATGTGAATTTTCACTGCAGGTAAATATGATTCTGTGTGTGTGTAAGTTAAAATTTCAAATGAGTACATACCTTCTATAAAGTATATCCACTTCTATAAAGTTATTATTAAGGTGTGGGCAATGATTTAAGTTCAAGAATGACAGTATCATTCATGATAAGGAAAGATATAAACCAGATTGAGAGTTATTCTACAGTACCAGGATGATGAAATGAATGTGTGTGTATCCATGGAATCAAATATTATGCACTTGTAAAACTTATATTTTAGTGTGTTATTTGTTTGCAATGAATACTTTCAGTATGTATGACTGGGTCTTTTAAAATATTATGAACTATATAATGTTTAAAATCATGTTTATGTGAAATTTACATTCCAACCCCAGTACTTACTAGCTCTTTAACCTAGGCTAGGTTTCATAGTGTCTATGACTCTCATCTCTATACTGGGTATAGAATAAGAACTGTTATATCATAGGGTTATTTTGTAGATTTAATGAAAAAGTGAATACAAAATACTGAATGAAGTTTTGCATATAATGTGTACACAAGGAAAATGATCAGAGATCCAGGACATTCTGTTGGATTCTCAAGTAATTTCAACATGCAGAATAAATATATAGCTGAAGGTCTAATTTATTTGAGGTGTATGTTAAGTAGCTACTTTTGAAAAGTTGTGGATATTAATAGGAAAAATCAGTAAAGGAGAATGTCGTTAACTCTGAGGTCTCTCATTTTTTTGAAAGCATCTGCTTACCTAGAAAATGGGAACTAGAAAGGGATAGTCTAGCACATACTTCATTTTTGTGTCTTAATTTCCTTTGACAGGAAATAACATTTTGATCTACCTCACAAACTGAGTTAAAGTGTGTGAGTCAAGAGAAATTATTTTGCATCCACCCCTTAAGTGAATGCTGAAATTCACATATTATGAGGATAAAGTTTAATCCGACAATTGGATTGGCTGGTCTTTTTGTCACCCAGTGTGGTTATGTTTGCCACCCTGCTGCTGCTAGGTGTTGATCTTAGTGTGAGCTAGCAGGCAGGCGAGAGACAAAACAAGCACATAACCTGAAAAAGTATTTAATGCAAAGTGTGAATATTTGTATCCAAGTTTTTCCTGTGGTCATGTATGGATGTGAGAGTTGGACTGTGAAGAAGGCTGAGCACCGAAGAATTGATGCTTTTGGACTGTGGTGTTGGAGAAGACTCTTGAGAGTCCCTTGGACTGCAAGGAGATCCAACCAGTCCATTCTGAAGGAGATCAGCCCTGGGATTTCTTTGGAAGGAATGATGCTAAAGCTGAAACTCCAGTACTTTGGCCACCTCATGCGAAGAGTTGACTCATTGGAAAAGACTCTGATGCTGGGAGGGATTGGGGGCAGGAGGAGAAGGGGATGACAGAGGATGAGATGGCTGGATGGCATCACTGACTCGATGGACGTGAGTCTGAGTGAACTCCAGGAGTTGGTGATGGACAGGGAGGCCTGGCGTGCTGCGATTCATGGGGTTGCAAAGAGTTGGACACGACTGAGCAACTGATCTGATTTGATCTGATCTGAACAAAAAAAAGAAAAAAAAAAGAAAGAAAGAAAGAAAGAGCATATTGATTCAGAGGAGAACTGCCTAGTCACACAATACTGGAAAAATATTTTCTGGCAGTAAGTATTTCATATTCCAGTTAAGTATCCAGATTAAAACTGAACTGTTATTTAAAAGCATCTCATATGTAAGGTAGGTAGAATAGACATCTATTTGTATAGGAGGAAATTGAGTCAACAGAACATCAGTCTTGTTCAAGGTCAAACACTGATTTTCTTCTGGAGTTATGATTGAAATGAACTTTCTATAGTCACAGCCCTTCATTTTGTGTCTGGTATCAATAGATACAATGGTAGTTATATAATAAACCTATGTTCTCGCTCAAATGATTACATTAGTATAAAATTTATATGAAAATACTTTTCTTTGCTAAAATGATGACTCTGACTTTTTCTAATAATGATTCATTTACACTGGACATGATTTAGCTTATTACTTAGCATAATAAACAGACCATTAAATATTGTATATAATTGAATTTAGATAAATTTCTCTTTATCTGGGTTTCACTGGGCTAGCTTAATTGGCTTTATTAACAAAGACAATTTGTAATAATAGTTAAAGATGATGTGTGTAACCTAATTCTTCATCATGAATATTTAACCAGGGCTTTAATTGAATATTTTGATTTAATGATAAAAACAAATCAGGGTAAATGTATAATTATCTTATAAATATGCAGATAATAAAAATTAAAATAGATGACTTAAGTGCTTTATTTTAAAAAATATGTAATTAAGTGGCCCTTTGAAGAATTTTTGCCATAAAAAATACACTTAATTAGGGATCAAGATAGCAGAATAAGAAGATCCAGAGCTAACCTCCTCCGATGGACACATCAAAACTACAATTACATATACAACTATCTTTGAGAATTACCTGAAGATTAGCAGAAAAGATTTTCTCTGACTAAGGATATAAAAAAAGGCCACATCAAGACTGGCAAGAGACGGAGAGACATGATCTATTCAGACGCCACGTTCCTTATGTGATGACCCACAGAAAGGAAGGATATTACAACTGCAGAGCTTCCCCTGAAGAGCAAGAGGTCTCGGCCCAACCTCAGGCTCTCCAGTCTGAGGAGATGAGCACCCATAACTTCTGGCTTTGAAAAGCAGCAGGGCCTATGTCAGGAAAACCAGAGGGCCATAGAAAACTGAGATTCTTTTCTTGAATGCACAGACTCACTCACCCTAAGTCCCAGTGCAAAGGTCAGATCAGATCAGATCAGATCAGTGGCTCAGTCGTGTCCGACTCTTTGCGACCCCATGAATCGCAGCACGCCAGGCCTCCCTGTCCATCACAAACTCCCGGAGTTCACTCAGACTCACGTCCATCGAGTCAGTGATGCCATCCAGCCATCTCATCCTCTGTCATCCCCTTCTCCTCCTGCCCCCAATCCCTCCCAGCATCAGAGTCTTTTCCAATGAGTCAACTCTTCGCATGAGGTGGCCAAAGTACTGGAGTTTCAGCTTTAGCATCATTCCTTCCAAAGAAATCCCAGGGCTGATCTCCTTCAGAATGGACTGGTTGGATCTCCTTGCAGTCCAAGGGACTCTCAAGAGTCTTCTCCAACACCACAGTTCAAAAGCATCAATTCTTTGGCGCTCAGCCTTCTTCACAGTCCAACTCTCACATCCATACATGACCACAGGAAAAACCATAGCCTTGACTAGACGAACTTTTGTTGGCAAAGTAATGTCTCTGCTTTTGAATATGCTATCTAGGTTGGTCATAACTTTCCTTCCAAGGAATAAGCGTCTTTTAATTTCATGGCTGCAGTCACCATCTGTAGTGATTTTGGAGCCCAGAAAAATAAAGTCTGACACTGTTTCCACTGTTTCCCCATCTATTTCCCATGAAGTGGTGGGACCGGATACCATGATCTTCGTTTTCTGAATGTTGAGCTTTAAGCCAACTTTTTCATTCTCCACTTTCACTTTCATCAAGAGGCTTTTGAGTTCCTCTTCACTTTCTGCCATAAGGGTGGTGTCATCTGCATATCTGAGGTTATTGGTATTTCTCCTGGCAATCTTGATTCCAGTTTGTGTTTCTTCCAGCCCAGAGTTTCTCATGATGTACTCTGCATATAAGTTAAATAAACAGGGTGACAATATACAGCCTTGATGAACTCCTTTTCCTATTTGGAACCCCCAGTGCAAAGGTAACCACTTAAAAAGTGCCCGGGAGAAGGAGATTCATTGATTCACCCTACACACTAGCACATCTGCAGCAACCAAGGTCCAGCCATAACAGCAAGGTTTATATGGCCCACAGAGGACATACCTCTGGTCCTGGTGGCCAGGGAGTATTATGCGGCTGAGCCCCACAAAACATCTTCTACTTAAGGCCTTTTTTTTCCAATACTGAGAGATATAGCCGATTTACCTAATACAGAGAAGCAAAAAAGAGATTTAGGCAAAATTAGGAGACAAAGGAATACTTTACAGATGAAAAACCAAGACAAAACTCAGAAAAGAGACTGAACAAAATAAAGATAAGCAATTTTCAACATAAGTGTTCAAAGTAATGAAGTGAAGTCACTCAGTCATGTCCAACTCTTTGCTACCCCATGGAGTATAGCCCACCAGGCTCCTCTGTCCATGGGATTTTCCAGGCAAGAATACTGGAGTGGGTTGCCATTTCCTTCTCCAGGGGATCTTCTCAACCCAGGGGTCGAACCGGGTCTCCCACATTGCAGGCAGATGCTTTAACCTTTGACCCAAAATGTTTAGTGAACATGAAAGAGGAATAGATGAACTTAGAGTATCAGCGAGAGGTATAAAATATTTTTAAAAAATCAGAAGTGAAGAATACAATAACTGAAATGAAAAATATACTAGAGGGAATCAACAGTAGATCAAAGCATGCAGAAGATCAGAGCAGTGATCTGCAAAATAGTATAGTGGAAATCACCCACTTGGCATAGCAAAAAGAAAAGAAAAAAAAAACAATTAGGATAGTTTGAGAGACCTCTGGGACAACATCAGGTGTACTAACATTTACATTACAAAGGTCCTGGAAGAAGAGAGAGAGAGAGAGAGAGAGAGAGAGGCAGAAAACCTATCTGAAGAAACAATGGCTGAAAACTTTCCTAACCTGGTGAAGGAAATTGACATCTAAGTCCAGATATCACGGCGAGTCCCAATGATGAACTGAAAGACACCCACACTAAAGGACAAAATGTTAAGAGTTAATGGCAAAAAGTGAATCTTAAAAGCAGCAAGAGAAATCCCCATAAACCTATCAGCTGATTTTCCAATAGAAACTTTATTGTCCCCAAATGACTGGCAGAATATAGTCAAACTAATGAAATGGAAAAACTTACAACCAAGAATACTCTACGCAGCAAGGTTATCATTCAGAATTGAAGGAGAGAGAAGGAGTTTCCCAGACAAGCAAAAGCTAGAGTCCATCACTGCTAAATTAGCCTTACAAGAAATGTTGAAGTGTTTTAATAATAAAGGGATCAATCCAACAAGAGATGTAACATACTTGTAAATATACATATAGGCAACATCAGTTCAGGAAAACCAGAAGAACACAGTTCCGGCACCAGTCTGTTTAACTGTGTGACAAGGAAAATTGCATTTAGAGGCCAGTTCACTTACCTCTCTGGACTTCAGTTTACTCAAAGAGAAAAGAAGGAGAGACAGAAGGAAAGAGATGGGGATGGGGAGAGAGAGAGAATGTGTGTATGTGTGTGTTATATAAATATATTCATTTTGGATCAAAGTTCTCTAAAATAATTTGATAAAAACCTATAGGCCATCTACCTAGATAAGCAGTTTTGCTTTTAATTTTAGCAGTTCAGGATGCCTAGATGATAATTTCCATGGATACCATTAAAAAAAAAAAAAAAAAAAAAACAACCTGAACTACATTGTAACATTCTTTCCCATTGGAGGTTTATAGTTATTTTTTGGCCAGGTTCTAATATAAATTTATTAATGATAACTCACAGACAGATATGTGTGATATAACCCCAGTCAGATATTTCAGATCCAGGAGTGCTCATACTGTGTTTTATGAACAGCAGTCTTTAATTACTGAATTTATCTATAATCATAATCCCATCATAGAGTTAATGATAGATTCTTCTCTTACATCCCAAGAATAATGGCAGCACTTGAAAGAGTGGGTCAACTAGTAAACAATTGAAAGGTTTGTAGATTGACTTGTGTTAATGAAAATAACAGCATTAAGAGAACTTGGTAGAGTCTATCTATACCTTCTGAGAATTACTAAAAGCTCAATGCATTTCTTCATGTATTAGGTTTTTTAGAAGAGATCAGTTTATCATGACTATATTCAGTGTACACATGAAGTTAAACAATTAGAATTCAATAAAATTATCTTTAAACTCCTGTGATGTATTAGATATTCTGAACATGATAGTGGTTAGAATCAGTTCAGTTCAGTTTAGTCAGTCATGCCCGACTCTTTGTGACCCCATGAATTGCAGCACGCCAGGCCTCTGTGTCCTTCACCAACTCCTGGAGTTTACCCAAACTCTTGTCCATTGAGTCGGTGATGCCATCTAACCATCTCATGCTCTGTCGTCTCCTCTCCTCCTGCCTTCAATCTTTCCCAGCATCAGGGTCTTTTCAAATGAGTCAGCTCTTTGTATCAGGTGGCCAAAATATTGGAGTTTCAGCTTCAACATCAGTCTTTCCAATGAACACCCAGGACTGAGTTCCTTTAGGATGGACTGGTTGGATCTCCTTGAAGTCCAAGGGACTCTAAAGAGTCTTCTTCAACACCACAGTGGTTAGAATGATGTAGACTATTTCCCTAAGTATAATAGCCAAAAATAGTTCATAAATTATATTAGTACTACTATGGGCAAGAATCCCTTAGAAGAAATGGAGTAGCCCTCATAGTTAAAAAAGAGTCCAGAATGCAGTACTTGGTTGCAATCTCAGAAATGACAGAATGATTTTTCTTCATTTCCAAGGCAAACCATTCAATATCACCATAATCCAAGTCTATGCCCCAACTGCTAATGCCAAAGAAACTGAAAGAGAACAGTTCTATGAGGACCAACAAGACCTTCTAGAACTAACACCAAAAAAAGATGTCCTTTTCATCATAGGGGACTGGAATCCAAAAGTAGGAGTTCAAGAGATATCTGGAGTAACAGGTAAGTTGGGCTTGGAGTACAGAATGAAGTAGGGCAAAGGCTAACAGAGTTTTGCCAAGAGAACCCAGGAGCCATAGCAAGCACCCTCTTCAAACAACACAACAAACAGCTCTACACATGGACATCACACTAGATGGTCAATACCAAAATCAGATTGATTATATTCTTTGTAGCCAAAGATGGAGAAGCTCTATACAGTCAGAAAACACTAGACCAGAAGCTGACTATGGCTCAGTTCATGAACTTCTTATTGCCAAATTCAGACTGAAATTGAAGAAAGTAGGGAAAACCACTAGACCATTCAGATATGACCTAAGTCAAATCTCTTACAATTATACAGTGGAGGTGACAAACAGATTCAAGGGATTAGACCTGATAGGCAGAGTGCCTGAAGATCTAAAGACAGGGGTTCGTGACATTGTATAGGAGTCAGTGACCAAGACCATCTCCAAGAAAAAGAAATGCAAAAAGGCAAAATGGTTGTCTGAGGAGGCCTTACAGATAGCTGAGTAAAGAAAAGAAGTGAAAGGCAAAAGAGAAAAGGAAAGATATATCCATCTGAAAGCAGAGTTCCAAACAAGAGCAAGGACAGAGAAGAACACCTTCTGAAGTGATCAACACAAAGAAATAGGGGAAAACAATAGAACAGGAAAGACTAGAGATCTATTCAGGAAAATCAGAGATTCCAAGGGAATGTTTCATGCAAAGATGGGGACAATAAAGGACAAAAACCAGAAATGTTTGGACCTAACAGAAGCAGAAGATATTAAGAAGAGATGTCAAGAATACACAGAAGAAATAAAAGAAAAATCTTAATGACCCAGATAACTGCAATGGTGTGATCCTTCACCTAGAGACAGATATCCTGGAGTGTGAAGTTGAGTGGGAGTTAGGAAGCATCATTATGAACAAAGCTAGTGGAGGTGATGGAATTCCAGCTGGGCTATTTCAAATCCTAAAAGATGATGCTCTTAAAATGCTGCACTGAATATGCCAACAAATTTGGAAAACTCAGCAGTGGCCACAGAACTGAAAAATGTCAGTTTTCATTCCAATTTCAAAAAAGACAATGCCAAAGACAGTTCAAACTATTGCACAACTGCACTCATTTCATACAGTTTTACTCATTTCACATGCTAGCCAAATAATGTTCAAAATTCTCCAAGCTAGGCTTCAACAGTACATGAACTGAGAACTTTCAGATGATCAAGCTGGATTTAGAAAAGGCAGAGGAACCAGACATCAAATTGCCAACATCCATTGTATCATAGAAAAAGCAAGAGAATTCCAAAGAAACATCTACTTCTGCTTCATTGATTATGCTAAAGCATTTGACTGTGTGGATCACAACAAACTGGAAAATTCTTCAAGTGATGGAAATACCAGACCACCTAACCTGCCTCCTGGGAATTCTGTATGCAGGTCCAGCAGCAACAGCTAGAACCAGACATGGAACAACAGACTGGTTCCAAATGGGAAAGGAGTATATCAAGGCTGTATATTATCACCCAACTTATGTAACTTATATGCAGAGTACATCAAGTGAAATGCTGGACTAAATGAAGAACAAGCTGGAATCAAGATTCACGTAGAAATATCATTAACCTCAGGTATACAGATGACACCACTCTTATGGCAGAAAGCAAAGAGAAACTAAAGAGCCTCTTGATGAAAGTTAAATAAGAGAGTGAAAAAGCTGGCTTAAAACTCAACGTTCAAAAAACTAAGATCATGGCATTTGGTCCCATCACTTGATGGCAAATAGATAAGGAGAAAATGGAAACAGTGACAAGCTTTATTTTCTTGGGATCCAAAATCACTGCAGATAGTGATTGCAGCAATGAAATTAAAAGTTGCTTGTCCCTTGGAAGAAAAGCTATGACAAACCTAGTGAAAGTGAAAATTACCCAGTCTTGGCCAATTCTTTGTGAAAACAAGGACATTACTTTGCTGATGAAGGTCTGTATAGTCAAAACTATGGTTTTTCCAGTAGTCATGTATGGATGTGAGAGTTGGCCCATAAAGAAAGCTGAGCACCAAAGAAATGATACTTTTGAACTGTGGTGTTAGAAAAGACTCTTGAGAGTTCCTTGAACTACAAGGAGATCAAACCAGTGAATCCTAAAAAAAAAACAAACAAACAAAACAAACAAACAAACAAAAAAAAAAAACAAGTCCTGAATTTTCATTGGAAGAACTGATGTTGAAGCTAAAGCTCCAATACTTTGGCCACCTGATGAGAACAACTGAGTCATTAGAAAAGACTCTGATGCTTGGAAAGATTGAAGACAGGAGGAGAAGATCCATCCAACAGAGGATGACATGGTTGGATGGCATCAGTGATTCAATGGACATGAGTTTAAGCAAGCTCTGAGAACTGATGATGGACAGTGAAGGCTGGCATGCTGCAGTCCATGGGATCGCAAAGAGTCAGAAGTGAGTAATGTGACTGAACTGAACTGAATTGAGAGTGGCAGTACAAAGATGTTTAATAAATTCAAAGCAAGGTATTTTCCTGTTTTTTTAAAAAGGTGAATATATGTTTCTATAATCAAAACCTAATAATAGTAGACATTGATGGGCTGTTTTCCCACATTGTTTCATCCATTGGCCATAGACATAAAATTTTATTATAGTAAGCAGAATCCTCAATCAGATAAATTTTGGAGACCAGAATGGGGAGCTTTCATGCCACATAAGGGGGAGGAAGCCTTCCCTCTGGGAAGGAGAGAGCCCACTGGGAAGAAGTCTCTTCTTTCCTGGCAACATTCCAGCCAATGAAAAGCCATGGATTCTTTGTTTATGATGTGTGGGTATGTGTGTGTGTGTGTGTGTGTGTGTGTGTGTGTGTTAGTCAGTCATGGCCGACTCTGCGACCCTGTGGACTGTAGCCCACCGGGCTTCTATATCCATGGAATTCTTCAGGCAAGAATACTGGAGTGGGTTGCCATTTCCTTCTCCAGGAGATCTTCCTGACCCAGGGATTGAACCCAGGTCTTCTGCACTGCAGGCAGATTCCTTACTGCCTGAGCCACCAAGGAAGTCCTTCCTGTTTATGACAGCCCTCCCACTTTTCTGTTTTCCTCTGTTGAAGAGTTCCCCTTCCCTTGCTGTGCCTTGACATCTCCATAGCCTACCAAGGTTGTCAGCCATGAATTGCAATTCTTTACTGATCTAAAAAAAAATCACTTTTGTTGGGGAAACATCTGTTGTATGTCAACGGCCTGCATCAGCTTACACTACTTTCATCCATCCTTAGATGAAGAATAGTTCTCAATGTAATCTAAAGAGTTATAAAATTTACAGGTGAATTGTTGGACTCCTCTCTAGAATTTCAAAGCCATCTGTGGCTCAGGTGCAGTAAAGAATCTGCCTGCAATGCAGGAGACCTGGGTTCAATCCCTCGATTGGTAAGATCCCCTGGAAGATGACATGGCAACCCATTCTAGTATTCTTTCCTGGAGAGTCTCCATGGACAGAGGAGCCTAGCAGGCTACAGTTCATGAGGTTGCAAAGAATTGGACACAACTGAGTGACTAAGCACTGCACAATACTAGAATTTCTAGAACCCTATTTTTGTTTTGTTTGGTGGACTTACTGAAGACTTAAGCCCTGGAGACAGCCTCTCAAATAGCTCTGAGTGAATGTTCTGTATGGGAGGAGCCAGATATACAGGAGTTTTTGCATAAAAACAAAAAACAGGTTATCAGAACATCAGCAGATTACTATTAAAGTAAACCAGACATCTCAAGTTAATGGATTTAGTGCTCTCCTATGTATGGGAAGATGCAAGAGTCTGGATTTACAGAAATTATTCCTTTGATAAGTACCTTAACTATTGAGGGCCAGTATCCTGTTTTTCTTCATCATGAATCCCTTCAAGGTGCTACGTTGGGAGTGACTGTAGTAGCTAAAGGCCTGATGACCAAAACGTTCTTTATTTACTGATATGGTAAGCAACATTCTTGATCTACATGGGAAAGAAAGGAAGTATCTAATTATTATCTCCACTCAAATATTCAGATGGTCATCAGTCAGTATGGGACTTCCCTGGTGGCTCAGAGGGTAAAGAAACTGCCTGAAATGCAGGAGATACAAGTTTGATCCCTAGGTCGGGAAAATGCCCTGGAGTAGAAAATGGTGACCCACTCCAGTATTCTTGCCTGGATAATTTCATGGAAAGAGGACCCTGGTGGGCTACAGTCCATAAGATCAGATCAGTCGTTCAGTCGTGTCCGACTCTTTGCGACCCCATGAATCACAGCACGCCAGGCCTCCCTGTCCATCACAAACTCCCGGAGTTTACTGAGACTCACGTGCATCGAGTCAGTGATGCCATCCAGCCATCTCATCCTCTGTCGTCCCCTTCTCCTCCTGACCCCAATCCCTCCCAGCATCAGAGTCTTTTCCAATGAGGCAACTCTTCGCATGAGGTGGCCAAAGTACTGGACTTTCAGCTTTAGCATCATTCCTTCCAAAGAAATCCCAGGGCTGATCTCCTTCAGAATGGACTGGTTGCATCTCCTTGCAGTCCAAGGGACACTCAAGAGTCTTCTCCAACACCACAATTCAAAAGCATAAATTCTTCGGCTCTCAGCCTTCTTCACAGTCCAACTCTCACATCCATACATGACTACAGGAAAAACCATAGCCTTGACTAGATGAACTTTGTTGGCAAAGTAATGTCTCTGCTTTTGAATATGCTATCTAGGTTGGTCATAACTTTCCTTCCAAGGAGTAAGCGTCTTTTAATTTCATGGCTGCAGTCACCATCTGCAGTGATTTTGGAGCCCAGAAAAATAAAGTCTGACACTGTTTCCACTGTTTCCCCATCTATTTCCCATGAAGTGGTGGGACCGGATGCCATGATCTTCATTTTCTGAATGCTGAGCTTTAAAGCCAACTTTTTCACTCTCCACTTTCACTTTCATCAAGAGGCTTTTGAGTTCCTCCTCACTTTCTGCCATAAGGGTGGTGTCATCTGCATATCTGAGGTTATTGATATTTCTCCCGGCAATCTTGATTCCAGCTTGTGTTTCTTCCAGTCCAGCGTTTCTCATAATGTACTCTGCATAGAAGTTAAATAAACAGGGTGACAATATACAGCCTTGACGAACTCCTTTTCCTATTTGGAACCAGTCTGTTGTTCCATGTCCAGTTCTAACTGCTGCTTCCTGACCTGCATACAGATTTCTCAAGAGACAGATCAGGTGGTCTGGTATCCCCATCTCTTTCAGAATTTTCCACAGTTTATTGTGATCCACACAGTCAAAGGCTTTGGCATAGTCAATAAAGCAGAAATAGATGTTTTTCTGGAACTCTCTTGCTTTTTCCATGATCCAGCGGATGTTGGCAATTTGATCTCTGGTTCCTCTGCCTTTTCTAAAACCAGCTTGAACATCAGGAAGTTCACAGTTCACGTATTGCTGAAGCCTGGCTTGGAGAATTTTGAGCATTACTTTACTAGCATGTGAGATGAGTGCAATTGTGCAGTAGTTTGAGCATTCTTTGGCATTGCCTTTCTTTGGGATTGGAATGAAAACTGACCTTTTCCAGTCCTGTGGCTACTGCTGAGTTTTCCAAATTTGTTGGCATATTGAGTGAAGCACTTTCACAGCATCATCTTTCAGGATTTGGAATAGCTCAACTGGAATTCCATCACCTCCACTAGCTTTGTTCATAGTGATGCTTTCTAAGGCCCACCTGACTTCACATTCCAGGATTACAAAGAGCTGGACATGACTGACAAACACTTTCACACTTGCATCAGTCAGTATAAAATGTTATTTTCCTTTAATTTTCCTAGTATGGAGCTTGTCTTTCTATTTTTTAACCAGAAGCTGGCTCTTACTATCCTAAAATGAACCTCTATTGTATCTTTTTATTTCAAAAGTGATATCCATTTTGTTGATAGCAACAAAAAAAGATTAATGACTCATTTTTATTTGGCTATTAATAGCTGCAGTTTACATTAATATAGAGAACTTAAATCAGCCTAGAACTGACAATCTTTGGTCAAAAAATATGAGACCTTTTTAAGAGTATGGATGAGGCATTTCAGTGTATTTCTTGACAATATAACAAAATTCAATCCTTTTAAGAATTACCTGATGAATAACTCATTTTTCCATCAAGTATTAGGTGGAAACATGGTATTCTTGGATTTCTTAAAAAATAGCAAAAGAGCAAAATGCCTTGTTTCCAAAACTTTCACTAATTCTTGACATGTAAGGTCTTGTTTGAACATAAATTGAGTATAAATTTATACAGCAGAGTATTTTTATTCCATTTTACATCTGCCTGTAGTGGGACCTAGAAAGGTAAAATCAGATTTGTAAGATTGAAGTTGGCATTCAAATCTAAATGTGTCTGGTTCCAAACACCATTCTTAACCATTACCTTACCCTGCAGGCTTCCCTGATGGCTCAGTCGGTAAAGAATCTGTCTGTAATGTGGGAGACTTGGGTTCCATCCCTGGGTCAGGAAGATCCCCTAGGGAAGAAAATGGCACCCCACCCCACTCTTGCCTGGAAAATCCCATGGAAGGAGGAGCATGGCAGGCTGCAGTCCATGGGGTCACAAAGAGTGGGACATGACTGAGTGACTTCACTTTCAGTCTAGTCAGTTTAAACCTGTGATCCCCTCTCTTACCTTTCTGCTTCCCTTGTAGCTCAGTTGGTAAAGTATCTGCCTGCAGCACAGGAGACCTGGGTTCAATCCCTGGGTTGGAAGATCCTCACTCCAATATCCTTGCCTGAAAAATCTCATGGACAGAGGAGCCTGGTGAACTGCAGTCCATGGGGTCACAAAGAGTTGGGCACAACTGAGTGACTAACACTTACTTACTTACTTACCCTGCAGTACCTCTTCTTTCAGAGGACTAGGATTTGTGGATCTGGGCTGGGTGTAAGAATGGTTCATAGAGTGATTTGAGGGGAAAAAATCCATTTATGTACTGTATCCCCATCAAGATTCAGATTACCAACTTCTTTTTTTTTTCTTTTTAATTTTATTTTATTTTTAAACTTTACATAATTGTATTAGTTTTGCCAAATATCAAAATGAAACCAGCAAAGCGTCTTTCCTCCAACAGTCTAAGAAGTGAGTTTTTATTTTCTAACTTTTAAGGGACCACATTTCCTTGTCACAAATTCTCTGCTGAAGCACATAAAAACTATAAATACTGTCAATTCTTTCTATGACATTTACATAACTCTGAACCAAAATCTTTTAAAAAAGGCATGCAGAAGAAAAATTTTGATCTATCTTATTTATTACTTCATATTTTTAAAATATGACAACAAACTGTGACAGACTGGTTCAAAACTGAAAAGGAGTACGACAAGGTTGTGTGTTGTCACCTTGGTTATTTAGCTTATATGCAAAGTACATTATGTGAAATGCCAGGCTGGATGACTCACAAGCTGCAATCAAGATTGCCTTGAGAAATACGAACAACCGCAGATATACAGATGATGCCACTCTAATGGCAGAAAGTGAATAGGAAACTTAAAGAGCCTCTTGACGAGGGTGAAAGAGGAGAGTGAAAACTTGAGCTTAAAACTTGACATTTATAAAACTAAGATCATGGCATCTGATCCCATCAGTCAATGTCAAATAAAAGGGGACAAAGTGGAAACGGTGGCAGATTTTATTTTCTTGGGCTCCAAAATCACTGCAGACAGTGACTGTAGCCATGAAATTAAAAGACACTTGCTCCTTGGAAGCAAAGCTATGACAAACGGCATATTAAAAAGCAAGGGCATTACTTTGCTGATGAAGGTCTGTAGAGTCAAAACTATGGTTTATCCAGTAGTCATGTATGGATGTGAGAATTGGACCATACAGAAGGCTGAGTGCCAAAGAATTAATGCTTTTGAATTGTGGTGCTAGAGAGACTCTTGAGAGTCCCTTGGTCTGCAACAAGATCAAGCCAGTCCATCCTAAAGGAAACCAACTCTGAATATTACTGAAAAGACTGATACTGAAACTGAAGCTCCAATACTTTGGCCACTTGATGTGAAGAGCTGACTCAATGGAAAAGACCATAATGCTGGGAAAGATTGAAGAATGGAAGAGAAGGGGACAACAGAGGATGAGATGGTTGGATAGCATCACCAACTCAAGGAACAGGAGTTTGAGCAAACTCCATGAGATAGTGAAGGACAGGGACAGAGAAGCCTGGTTTGTTGCAGTCCATGGGGTTGCGAGTCAGACACGACTTAGCAACTAAACAACAGCAACATTCTTTAATAATAATCGCATCCAATTCAGCAGAAATTTTGAAAGACTAAGCTACTTTTGAGAAATAAAATGCAAGAATGGGCCAATATAAAGAAATAAATAAATCTGTTATAAATGTCATCTCATCCATATGTTGTCCTTGTCTCCTCTGTATAGATGTTTCAAACACTATTTCCAAAATTTAAAAAAAAAAAAATCAAAATTGAATAAAAGCTTTGGGCAAACTGAAAATGAAAAAATAACTATTACATGAAAGTATAATATATATATAATAACAATATATTGGTTTTGAAAATTAAAAGGCGTTCCCATTAAACTTCACAATAAAAAAGAGTCCCTTATACCATTATTAGGGCTTCCCAAGTTACACAGTGGCAAGAAACCTGCCTGCCAATGCAGGAGACATGAGTGATACCAATTCAATCCCTGGGTTTGGAAGATCCCCTGGAAGAGGAAATGGAAACCCACTCCAAAAATCTTGCCTGGAGAATCCCATGGACATAGGAGCCTGGCAGGCTGCAGTCCATGGGGTTACAGAGTCAGACGTGACTGGGCATACACACACACACACACCATTATTAAAGAATAAAATAATAGATGATCTAGAAATGCTAACAGAAGTTTAGCCAAAATGTTAGTAGTACACAAGAGAAATTTCAGTCAGATTCAAATTAAAAAGGATCATTTTAAAAAGGATCAATTATTCTATAAATGGAGCAGCAATGGTTTTCTAAAATGATAAAATTCTTCTCAATATATGCAAAATCTATTTTAGATGGATTTACTGTTAAAACAGGAAAGACTCACTAAATAATTAGAATACCCCTGAATGTCCTTATATTTGAATGGAAAAATGATTTCTAAGTGTAAAAGTAAGGAAATAAGCAGCAGAAAGTGAAGTAAAATATTCAAGATTTCTGCTCGTCAGAAGATTTATGAGCAAAATTATAAAACAAGTGACAGTCTTACCTCTACCTCTCCAAGAGGTCCCATTGAATTGGGTATTCTGGCTGATAAACCATGCCTGAGAGGGATCCACAAAGCAACAAAGACAGGGTAAAAGGTTCAGACTTTTTGGGAGATAGTTGCTTTAAAATGCAGTGGCTCTCAAAATTTAACTGTTATCATACTCATAGCAAGTGAGCACCTTCTGTGAGCCAACAGCCAAAATTCTTGGAAAGAAATAGTCATTGGCCATATGTCTATCTTGCTAATTAGAGAATCAGATCAATTAACAGTTCCAATTCCTTAATGCTTCTTTCAAATCCCCATTGAAATCCCTGTGCCTGGAATTGCAATGTGGAAAACAAAATTTTTTTCTTTACTAAATATGCAGAGTTTTACTCTAATTTTAATAATAAAAATTGGATCCAAAATATATTAAGAATTCCAAAATTAACAAGTTTGAAAAGCAT
Organism: Bubalus kerabau; assembly: GCF_029407905.1. NCBI lineage: Eukaryota > Metazoa > Chordata > Mammalia > Artiodactyla > Bovidae > Bubalus > Bubalus kerabau. The sequence goes on along the minus strand of NC_073624.1, from coordinate 269,221,291 downwards.
TGAGAGTTGCTTATTGGAAAGTGGTAAACAAATATTAAGTGTGCCAAAAGTCAAGTGCAAAAATAAAGTGAGATAGATATCCAGAGTTGCATAGTCAAAATTTAAGTATGTTAAATGTGGTTTAGAATACATGAAGAACTAAAATGTTAACTTGGTAATAAAAATTGTAAAGCTTGCTTTTATCTTGATGTTATTCAGTCTCTCAGTATGTCTGACTCTTTGTGACCCCATAGACTGCAACACACTAGGCTTTTCTGTCCTTCCTTCACTGTCTCCTGGAGTTTGCTCAAACTCATGTCCACTGAGTCGGGGATGTCATCCAATTATCTCATCTTCTGTTGCCTACTTCTTCTCACACCCACAATCTTTCCCAGCATCAAAGTCTTTTCCAATGTGTCAGTGCTTCACATCAGGTGGCCAAAGTACCCGTGTCTGGGGGGTGGGACAGGAAAGGGATATGGAATGAGGACTGCTGCTGCTACTGCTAAGTCGCTTCATTCGTGTCCGACTCTGTACGACCCAATAGATGGCAGCCCAGCAGGCTTCCCCGTCCCTGGGATTCTCCAGGCAAGAACACTGGAGTGGGTTGCCATTTCCTTCTCCAATGCATGAAAATGAAAAGTGAAAGTGAAGTCGCTCAGTTGTGTCCGACTCTAGCGACCCCATGGACTGCAGCCTACCAGGCTCCTCCATCCGTGGGATTTTCTAGGCAAAAGTACTGGAGTGAGGTGCCATTGCCTTTTCCGAAATGAGGACTAAGATTCTACTATTAGTTGAATCTAAATGACCACACATAATTAGATGATATAAAATTTCTATATTTCTTTACTATGTTATATGTATTAAAAGAAAGCTCCAGATTTTATTGTAAATATAAGAATTGTTCCAGCACTACTAATTTAATGCTCTTATACTTTAGACAAGTTTTAATATCTAAGTGTCCTCTGTTGTTCTAAGAGTTCAATTTCTCTGCAGTTTTGAATTCGACTTTGAGCTTGACTTGTGTAATAATTGGCATGTGCTGGACCAGTGATTTATTAGAATTATAGGGGAGTGAAATTTGCCACCCCCAAATTTGTGTCTTTCCCATGAGAATTAATTTAAGCTGATTATTTTTAAGAAACAGAAGAGTCTGGAAGTCTTTCTTTTTATCTCCCCCTGGGTTTCCCTGGTGGCTCAGTTGGTAAAGAATCTGCCCGCAATGCAGGAGACCACCTATAGTGCAGGAGACCTGGGTTTGATCCTTGGGTCGGGAGGATTCCTGGAGAAGGAAATGGCAACCCACTCCAGCATTCTTGCCTGAAAAATCCCATGGACAGGGGAGTGGCTGGCTACTGTCCATGCATGCATGTTGCAAAGAGCTGGACACAATATAGATAGAGATATCACCAGAGACATCTTCAGAGAGTATGGATTAGGTGTGGTGGGGTGGAGAGATCAGAGTTCATGCTGTATCCCACTGTCTCAACCTGGAACCAAACACTTGCTTTTCTATCAACTCCAGGTGAAATCTAAGTGGCACTAGTGGTAAAGAATCTGCCTACTGATACAGGAGACATAAGAGATAGAGGTTCAATCCCTGGTCAGGAAGATCCCCTAGAGGAGGAAATGGTACCCTACTCCTCTGATCCCCTAGAGAAGGAAATGTTACCCCAGAGGAGAAAATGGTACCCTACATGTTTCTTGCCTGGAGAATCCCATAGACAGAAGAATTGGTGGGCTACAGTTCATAAGGCTGAAAAGAGTCAGACACGACTGAGCGTCTGGGTACAGCATCATAGCACCAATTGCCTTCCTCTCCTTTGAAGTTCAAAACCACCATCCTCAATATTCTCTGCTTGTCTTTAGGTGAAGATGGTATTTAAAATGAAAGTTTCCATTTTGGTGAGTTATTTCGTTGTCTTGGGTCTTTCCAGGGTTTTGTTGTTGTCGCTGTCCAGTCACTAAGTAACGTATAACACTTTGCAACCCCATGGACTGCAGCACACCAGGCCTCCCTGTCCCTCACTATCTCCCGGAGTTTGCTCAAACTTATGTCCATTGAGTCAATGATGCCATCCAACCATTTCATCCTCTTTGCCCACTTCTCCTCCTGCCCTCAATCATTCCCAGCATCAGGGTCTTTTCCAATGAGTCAGTTCTTCCCATCAGGTGACCAAAGTATTGGAGCTTAGCTTCAGGATCAATCCTTCCAATAAATATCCAGGGTTAGTTTCCTGTAGGATTGAATGGTTTGATCTTGCAGTCCAAGGTACTCTCTAGAGTCTTCTCCAACACCACAATACAAAAACGTCAATTCTTCAGCACTCGCCTTCTTTATGGTAAAACTCTCACATCCATACATGACTACTGGAAAAAATGTAGTTTTGACTATACAGACCTTTGTTGTCAAAGTGATGTCTTTGCTTTTTAATACACTGTCTAGATTTGTCACAACTTTTCTGCCAAGGAGCAAGTGTCTTTGAATTTCATGGTTGCAGTCACCATCCACAATAATTTTGGAGCACAAGAAATAAAATATGCCACTGTTTCCACTTCTTCCCCATCTATTTGCCATGTACCAATGGGACCAGATGCCATGATCTTAGTTTTTTTCACCCTTATCAAGAGGCTCTTTACTTCTTCTTCACTTCCTGCCATTAGAGTGGTATCATCTACATATCTGAGGTTGTTGATATCTCTCCAGGCAATCTAGATTCCAGTTTGTGAGTCATCCAACCTGGTATTTTACATGATGTACTGTGCATATAAGTTAAATTAGATTGCCAGGAGAAATATCAATAACCTCAGATATGCAGATGACACCACCCTTATGGCAGAAAGTGAAGAGGAACTAAAAAGCCTCTTGATGAAAGTGAAAGAGGAGAGTGAAAAGTTGGCTTAAAGCTCAACATTCAGAAAACGAAGATCATGGCATCTGGTCCCATCACTTCATGGGAAATAGATGGGGAAACAGTGGAAACAGTGTAAGACTTCATTATTTTGGGCTCCAAAATCACTGCAGATGGTGACTGCAGCCATGAAATTAAAAGACGCTTACTCCTTGGAAGGAAAGTTATGACCAACCTAGATAGCATATTCAAAAGCAGAGACATTACTTTGCCAACAAAGGTCCATCTAGTCAAGGCTATGGTTTTTCCAGTGGTCATGTATGGATGTGAGAGTTGGACTATGAAGAAAGCAGAGCACCGAAGTATCGATGCCTTTGAACTGTGGTGTTGGAGAAGACTCTTGAGAGTCCCTTGGACTGCAAGGAGATCCAACCAGTCCATTCTAAAGGAGACAAGTCCTGGGTGTTCTTTGGAAGAACTGATGCTAAAACTGAAACTCCAATACTTTGGCCACCTTATGCGAAGAGTTGACTCATTGGAAAAGACTCTGATGCTGGGATGGATTGGGGGCAGGAGGAGAAGGGGACGACAGAGGATGAGATCACTGGATGGCATCACCGACTCGATGGACATGAGTTTGAGAGAACTCCGGGAGTTGATGATGGACAGGGAGGCCTGGCGTGCTGCGATTCATGGAGTTGCAAAAAGTAGGACATGACTGAGCGACTGAACTGAAGCAGGGTGACAATATACAGCCTTGACATACTCCTTTCCCAATTTGGAACCAGTCTTTTGTTCCATGTCCAGTTCTAACTGTTGCTTTTTGACCTGCATACAGGTTTCTCAGGAGGCAGGGAAGGTGGTCTGGTATTCCCATCTGTTTAAGAATTTTTTCAACAGTTTGTTGTGATCCACACAGTCCAAGGCTTTAGCATAGTCAACGAACCAGAAATAGATGTTTTTCTGGAATTTCCTTGATTTTTCTATAATCCAATGGATGTTGGCAATTTGATCTATGGTTATTCTGCCTTTTCTAAATCCAGCATGTACATCTGGAAGTTCTCAGTTCATGTACTGTTGAAGCCTACCTTGAAGGATTTTGAACATTACCTTGCTAGCATGTGAAATGAGCACAATTGTATAGTAGTTTGAGTATTGTTTTGGCATTGCTTTTCTTTGGGATTAGAGTAAACATTGACCTTTTCCAGTCCTGTGGCCACTGCTGAGTTTTCCAAATTTGCTTGCATGTTGAATGCAGCATTGTAACAGCATAGTCTTTTAGCATTTAAAAAGCTTACCTTTCCATCACTTCCACTAGCTTTGTTCACAGTAATGCTTCCTAAGGCCCACTTGACTTTACATTCCAGGATGTCTGGCTCTAACTGAGTGGTGAAATCATAATGGTAATCCAAGTCATAATAAACTTTTTTTGCATTGTTCTTCTGTGTATTCTCACCTCTTCTTAATCTCTTCTGCTTCTATTAGGTCCTTCCATTTCTGTACTTTATTTTGCCTATCTTTGCAAGAAATCTTCCCTTGGTATCTCCAATTTTCTTGAAGAGAGCACTAGTCTTTCCATTCTATTGGCTGTATTTTTTTTTTTTTTTGCATTGTTCACATAAGAAGGCTTTCTTATCTCTCCTTGGTATTCTCTGGAACTCTGCATTCAGTTGGGTATATCTTTCCCTTTATCCTTTGCCTTTCACTTCTCTTTTTTCTCAGCTATTTGCAAGGCCTCCTCAGATGACGAATTTTGCCTTCCTGCATTTCTTTTTTTGGGGGGCTGGTTTTGATCACTGCCTCCTGTACAATATTATGAACCTCCTTCCATAGTTCTTCAGGTATTCTTTTTACCAGATTTAATCCCTTGAATCTATTTGTCTCTTCCACTGTATAATTGTAAGGGATTTGATTTAGGTCATACCCGAATGGGCTAGTGGTTTTCCCTACTTTCTTCAATTTATCCTGAATTTTGCAATAAGGAGCTCATGATCTGAGCCACAGTCAGCTCCAGGTTTTGTTTTTGCAGATTGTATAGAGTTTCTCCATCTTTGGCTGCAAAAAATATAATTTATCTGATTTCAATGTTGACCATCTGGTGATGTCCATATGTAAAGTCTTCTCTTGTGTTGCTGGAAGAGGGTGCTTACTATAACCAGTGCATTCTCTTGGCAAAACTTAGCCTTTGCCCTGCTTCATTTTGTACTCCAAGGGTAAACTTGCCTATTACTCTGGGTATCTCTTTTGACTTCCTACTTTTGCAACCCAATCCCTTATGATGAAAAGGGCATCTTTTTTTTTTTTTTTAATGTCAATTGTAGAAGGTCTTGTAGGTGTTCATAGAACTGTTCTACTTCAGCTTCTTTGACATTAGTAGTTGGGCATATACTTGGATTACTGTGATGTTAAATTGTTTGCCTTGGAAATGAACAGAGATCATTCTGTTGTTTTTGAAATTGCACCCACGTACTGCATTTCAAGGATTCTGTGGTGGCTCTCGTGTTAAAGAATCTGCCTGCATTGCAGGAGACCTGGATTTGATTCCTGGGTTGGGAAGATACCCTGGACGAGGAAATTGCAACCCACTGATATTCCAGTATTCTTGCCTGGAGAATTCTATGGACAGAGGGGCCTGGCAGACTCCTCAATGGGGTTGCAGAGTAGGGCATGAGTGAGCGACTAACACCTACACTGCATTTTGGAGTCTTTTGTTGACTATGAGGATACTCCATTTTTTCTAATGGATTATTGTCCACAGTAGTAGATATATGGTGATCTGAATTGAATTCACTCATTCCTGTCCTTTCGAGTTCACTGATTCCTAAAATATGGATGTTCACTCTTGCCATCTCCTGCTTGACCGCTTCCAGTTTACCGTGATTCATAGATCTAACATCCCAGGTTCCTATGCAATGGTGTTCTTTACAGCATTAGACTTTCCTTTTACCACCAGAGACATCTGCAACTGAGCACTGTTTCCTTCTTTGGCTCAGCCTCTTAAGTCTTTCTGGAGATATTTCTTTGCTTTCCCCCAGTAGAATATTGGACACTTTTGACAAGGGAGGCTCATCCTCTGGAGGCATATCTTTTTGCCTTTTCATATTGTTTGTGGGGTTTTTGAGGCAAGAGTAGTGAAATGCCTTGCCATTCCCTTCTCCAGTGGAGCATGTTTTCTCAGAACTCTCCACTATGACCCATCCTTCTTGGGTGGATCTGCATGGTATACATGGCTCGTAGTTTCAATGATCTCTCCCTGTTGGCTTATTGGCCTGAGGTGGCCCTGACCTGTAGTCTACAGGCTCCATGGTACGGAGCACCTGACCTCTAAAAGGACTGATGCCAATGCATGGCTCCCAGGACTGCTCATGTCAGTGCCCCTGTCCTCATGGCAGGCCACTGCTGGCCCACGACTCTGCAGGAGACCCTCAGACATGCACAGGCAGGTCTGCTTCAGTCTCCTGTGGATCACTGCTCCTTTCCCCTGGGTCCTGTTCACACAAGGCTTTATTTGTGCCCTCCAAGTGTCCCTGTTTCCCCCCAGCCCTGTGGAAGTTCTGTAATCAAATCCCACTGTCCTTCAAAGTCAGATTTCCTGTGTATGCGTGATATTAAATTTTTTGTTTACTTTTCTCTTATTAAGCTGTCTTATGTCAAATTAATTCTAAGACTAACCAGAAGAAACCAGAGAGATAAAGGAGAATTCCTTCCTTCCTGACACAATCTTCCACAAATTCAGGTATAATCAATAAATCTGCCCTAAATACTATAATGCCAAAAGGTAGATGGTCTCCACCTAACAAAAACATGTAATAATTGTTGAGTTACTGTGTTCTTTCTAATTCCAAGAATTAATCTAACTCAAATTACCTCCAAATGCTGCTTTTATTTTAGCATATGTAGAATACTTGTAGCAATTTAACAAAGTCCAATTTGAAGAAATATTTGAATTTTAAAAGGGAGGCAACATCTGGAAGAGTCAAAAACAAGGCAAAACCTTACGAATTAGCATGTCTGCAACTGGAAGACTTTCTTTTGGTCAATATTTTTAAATTTTTAAAACAAATCATAGGCAAATATTAGATGTATTCTGGAAAGTAACACATCACATATGCTTTTATGTACAGAAAATTTAGAATTATGTGTTTCATGAAGACCCTGTTTGTAGAGTTGCAAATTCATGTCTATGTGTTCCAGTGGTCAATATGTCCAGAGTAGTTTTACATTTACAAAGAAAGGAGATATTTTTCATACATATATCCAAACTGGAAACAAGTCAATCATATGAATTTCAAGTTAATGTGTATAATGAACATTTTTTGCCTCATATTATTTGCACTTTATTTGTTTTGGATTATATATTGTGTTTGTATAGTTATATAATGATTCTTTATATTACAGAGTTTATTTGCATTACTCTCAAAATACAATTTTAAAAAAAAGCAGCTGAAAAATGGAAATAATATACTGGGATAAATTTGCAACATACTTGACAGATAAATGCTTGCACTATTAAAGATATTTATAGAATCTGAAATAAGCACAACTTGAATATATGAATTGTGAGACAGGCCAAGATCACAGATAGAAATTAAAAATTAAGTGTTAATAACAAAAGATATTTTTGAAACATTATTTTTCTAGACAATGAAAAACGCTAAATGAGAACTGTAAAATATCATTTTTTAATCCATCATGTCTGAAAATATTCAAACTCAGTATTTATACCAGTATCTGTAAAAATGCTATAAAACTGGCATTTGCAGACATTTTTGATGAGAGTGTGAAAAGACAGAACTTTTGATGAGGAAAATTCAAATATATGCATCAAAAATATAAAGTTGCTTTAATCCTTTCATCCAATTATATATCCCTAATAATTTCCCCCCAAAATAGAAAGGTATATGACACAATTTTGAAAAGTATGTTTATTAAAGATATATTTTAATAAAAGGAAACTTTAGAAATACAACAGGGGATTGAATAAGAGTATTTTTTGTCACTTTACAGTAAACAGAGTTAAAATTACAAATGCTTTTTTTTTAATAGTTGCTGATATTCCAATATTTAATTTAAAATTACAACAGCAGCATACTTCATTGTGGAGGTAACGTATTTAATTCATCAGTTCTCTATTGAGAGTCAATTTATGTTACTTTTGTAGGGAACAAAATTTGCCACCTCAAAATGTATCTCTTTGACATGTCAATGAAAAATTATCACTAGTTGATTTTAGAAATGGAAAGTTTTATTTAAGCAAACTTGAGGATTGTAATCCAAGAGACAGCCTTCCACAAAGGTCTAAGGACCATCTGCCAGTTAGAAGACAATAGACATGAATTTGAACAAACTCCAGGAGATAGTGAAGGACAGGGAAGCCTGGCATGTTGCAGTCCATGGGGTCACAAAGAGTTGGACTCGACTTAGTGACTGAACAAAAGAATTAAGAAGCAAAGTTATCTTGGAGGCATAATACACACTAAAAGGGAGAGAGGAGGCCCAAAAGGGCAAAGAAAAATTTTGCTATAAATTTTGTTTAAAATTTTCTCCTCTTCCCATAAAATATGAATTGATTTCATCATGCATTAAGATTATTTCAAGTTGAAAACAATCAAGCTCCAAAAGACTCAAGAAGCATCTTTGGCCTTTTCACTAATGGCCTAAAAGAATTCAAAGGCCCTGTCTGGAGAATAGGGATATCACCAGAGATATCAGCAAAGAATATAGGTCAGGTGCAGTGAGAGTGGGACTTCAGAAGGACCTAGAAAGGCCCTATGAATGATAATTACCCATATCAAAAGAACTGCAGGTGAATGCTTCGGGCTCAAGAACAGAAGGGACATGCGTTCCCGCCCTGGTGAGGCACCCCTTCGAGACAGTGGCGCGGGCCTACAGCGGTGCCTGGAGTGGTAACCCTCAGAGCAGTCAGCTCTGCTGCCAATGCCAGCGACATACTCTAGCAACAGGAACTTTAATTTTTTTCTAGCAGCTCAGTCAGCTCTGGGTTGGTGAAGCCAACTCACCTGAGAAACCAACCTTGTATGAAAGGCACACCTCAACTTAATTTGGACTTTGTTTCTGTCATCTCCTCTTGCCTAGAACAATAGGGTAATTAATATATCAGTTGTTTCGAGTATGTTATTTCTTTATTGGCTTAATAAGAGACAATTACCCTATAAGCTATAGGCTTGTAAAATTCCCACTCTGAACCTGTGTTAAATAAAAATATTGGCAAGGACCAAAAAGAAAAAAGAAAAGAAACTGCAGCTGAATGTTTCTCAGTATTGAGTGTAGGTGAATGAGTCTTCAAAGGTACCTGAAAGCCCAAAACTTGATACAGCATCAGCAGTTAGCACATGATAAGTGCTGATGAATACATATAGTCATGTAACCACCACTACAGACACAGAAACTTTCAGTCATCCCCATCCTTCAGTACCCTTGGCAATCAGTCCTTCCTAAACTGTGGCCCTCGGAGAAGGCAATGGCAACCCACTCCAGTGTTCTTGCCTGGAGAATCCCAAGCACGGCAGAGCCTGGTGGGCTGCCGTCTGTGGGGTCGCACAGTCAGACACGACTGAAGCAACTTAGCAGCAGCAGCAGCAAACTGTGGCCCTAAGCTGCTAAGGATCTTGTTTTGTTTCTGCCTGTTCTAAAATTTTATATAATAGAAGACTGCTAGATTCTCAGTCAAAAGAAATCTAAATTGTGCAGCAAGTCACTGTCTCCAAGACTTGAGGCTTGCATGGGGGGAGATGAAATGCACAAGACAAAGATTCTATCAGTTTAGGCGTTGTTAGAGAATGAACAGTAAATGTGTGTGCAGCCTTTAAACATAGTGGGAGAATGGCATTGAAACTTGTAAAATATTATGTATGAAACGAGTTGCCAGTCCAGGTTCGATGCATGATACTGGATGCTTGGGGCTGGTGCACTGGGACGACCCAGAGGGATGGTATGGGGAGGGAGGAGGGAGGAGGGTGCAGGATGGGGAACACATGTATACCTGTGGCAGATTCATTTTGATTTTTGGCAAAACTAATACAATTATGTAAAGTTTAAAAATAAAATAAAATTAAAAAAAAGAAAAATAAATAAATAAATAAACATAGTGACGCACCAGGTATATTGAGACACAACATGCCAAACTGTAGGACAGAAGATACTTTTTTAACATTTTAGTTACATAAATAACTCTTTCACCTATTTGCTAAAATACATCCATCTTCTGGACTTCACTCCTTCCTGAATTTCACCTTCCATGGCACTCATATAAATATAGTATAAATAAAAATAGTATGTTTGCATCAGGTATGATCTAATTAGCTGATTAATTTCAACAAATATTTAGAACATAGTATACTATAAAAAGAGACAAACTAGGGTCTAAATTATTTATGTATTCAAGATGAGCCTTTTGTTACACACAAGGTTTGCAAGTATCTTCTCCATGTCTGTAGCTTGTCTTTTCATCTCTTTAATTTGGTCTTTTGAAGAAAAAATGTTTTGATGCAGTTCAATTTAATGATTTTTTTTTCTTTTATGGGTTAGTCCTTTGATGTACTAAGAACTGTTCACCAAGCCCTTGATCCAGGAGATTTTCTCCTATGTTATCTTCCATAAGTTTCGAAGCTTCATTTTGTGCATTTGAATCTATAATGCATTTTGAGGTCCTTTTTTGCCTATGGATAGCTAATTATTCCAGCACCATTTGTTGAAAAGTGCTTTTCTTTCTTTCTTTTCCTTTTCATTAAATTGCACATGTATCTTTTTAGAAATCTACTGACCACACTTCAGTTCAGTTCAGTCACTCAGTCATGTCCGACTCTTTGCAACCCCATGGACTGCAGCACGCCAGGCTTCCCTGTCCATCACCAACTCCCAAAGTTTGTTTAAACTCATGTGCATTGAGTTGGTGATGTCATCCAACCATTCTGTTCCTCTCATCTACCTTTCTATCCCTCTGCCAATACCATGGTCCTGATTATTGTGGCTTTATAAGTCTTGGGATCATATACAATAATCTTGTTAATTTATTCTTCCTTTTCAAAATTGTCTTGCTATTCTACTTTGCTTACATTTCCATATGAATTTTAGAATGATCTAGGCTATATCTGGGCCTCCCTGGTAGCTCAGCAGTAAAGAACCTGTTTGTGATGCAGACGTGGGTTTGATCCTTGGGCCAGGAAGATCACTTGGAGAAGAAAATGCTCCCCACTCCACTACTCTTGCTGGAAAAATCCCATGGACAGAAGAGTCTGGCAGACTATAGTCCATGGAATTGCAAAACAGTCCAACAGGGCTTATCTACTAAACAACAATAACAACAGCCCATATCTACAAAAATGGTGGAATTTTGATAGGAATTGCATTCAAATTTTATCATTTGAGAATTGACTTTTTTACTGTGTTGACTCTTTCAAACCATTTACATGATTTTTCTCTCAAATTATTTAGATCTTAGTTCATTAGTATTTTATAATTTTCAATAGGCAGTCCTGCAGGTGTTTTGCTAAATTTGCACAAAAATGTTTCATAATTTTTGAATTATTTTAAATGATAATATATTTTTAAGATCATGGATGCCAGCAGGCCACTGAATGCCCAACTGCCCCTCAGACCTCATAGCAGCGTCACAACCAGCCCCACCTGGCTGCCCCAAGGGGGTCAGAGGACTGCTCCTGCTGATGAGAACATGTGCATTCTCACTTAGTCCACTGATGTGCCTCGTGGTCAGTTGCAGAGAGCTCTGGAAGAGGCACCACCCCAGTTAAGACGCTGGTGCCTGCGCTGATATCTCTAGAAATCTCCTTCAAGGGACCTTGGGTGTGCTGGGGCTTGCCGTCTATGCTCAGGATGCTTCAGTCTGCTGCTTACTCTTCTCGCTCCTAGTGATGAAGGTATTGTGTGTGTGTGTGTGTTTTTAATTTTGCTCGTTAAATATTCATTTATAGGATCTGGAAATTCAACAGATTTTTGTATGTTGATCTTGTTGTATAGCACAGATTTGCTGAATTATTGTTAATAACTAATAATTATTGCTATTATTATTAGTTATTAATAGCCTTTAATAATTATTAATAACTAATAATTATTGCTAATTATTAGTGCTAGGAGTTTGTTTATAGATTCTTTGGAATTTTCTACAAAGATTATATCATCTACAAATTGAGGATGGGGTTTATTTCATCTTCTCTGATTTATTGGCATGTTATTTCCTTTCCTAGCCTTGTTGTGCTGGTTAGAATTCCCACAGCTATCTTAAAGACAAGTGGTGATTGTGGGCACTTGCTTTCTTCCTGATCATTGGTGGAAAACTTTAAGTGTGATATTTGCTTTTTTGTTGTTGTTGTTTTTGGTAGGTCTTTGCTATCAGTGTGCAACAGTTCTCTATATCCTTATTTCTCTGAGTTTTTATCAAGAATAGGTGGTGGTTTTTTCCAAATGCTTTGTCTACTTCACTTGATATTTTCATGTTATTTTTCTGCTTTTGCCTGTTGATATTACAGACAGGGCTTCCCAGGTTGTATAGTGGTAAAGAATCCACCTGCCAATGCAGGGGACTCAGAAGACAGGGGTTCAATCCCTAGATTGGGAAGATCCTATAGAGTAAGAAATGGAAACCCACTCTAGTATTCTTACTTTGCCTGGAGCTGGACAGCTGCAGTCATGGGTTTGCAAAAAGTGGAACATGACTGAGCACACACACAGTTACAAACAGTGTGTGTGTAATGTAAACATACTGGATTACATTAATTTTGTAACTTCGGACTAGTTTTCTATACCTGCAATAAAAACCACGTGGTCATCATGTATACTTTTAAAACATACTTCTGAATTATATTTGCTAATATTTAGAGAAATTTTAATCTTGGTTAATGAGATGTGGGCTGTACTTTTCTTTTTGTGTTGGCTTTTTTAGATTTTGATAAATAATACTGGCTTAAAAATAGGAAAGTGTTTTCTGTTATTTTTGAAAAGATTGTGTAGAATTTATGTAATTCTTTAAATCTTTGGCGGAGTTTGTGAGTGAAATTATCTGGACCTGCAGGTTTCTTTTTGAGAGTGTTTAAAGTAAAATTTCAATTTCCTGAATAGTTATGAGTGAATGAGTGAGTGAAGTTGCTCAGTCGTGTCCGACTCTTTGCAACCCCATGGACTGTAGCCCCCCAGTCTCCTCTGTCCATGGGATTCTCCAGACAAGAATACTGGAGTGGGTTGCCATAACTGAATAGTTATAGTACCTTCAAATTATCTATTTCAAATTGGGAGCATTGTGGTAGTTTGTACTTTTTCAGAAAATGGTCCATTTATGGTTAAGTTGTCAATTGTGAATATTTGTATATTATCGTGTGCTTTTGTTGTGTGTAGGGTCTGTAGTGGTAATCCTCTGTTTTATTGATTTTCTTTATTACCCTTTCCTTTTCAGTT